>NC_059103.1:207327791-208699458 GCF_020740685.1 Jaculus jaculus | reverse complement strand
CCGTCAACAAACCATTCTTTCGTGGCCTACCATGTAAGAGACCTGCAGCAAGGGGAGAGAGGGTGAGCTTCATGTAATAAATTTGAGTCTAGCAGGTGGGTGACCTAAAGCAAAGGACTGAAGCTTCCTGAGCTTCATCTGGAGTGTGGATCAGGAAAGCCAGCCAGTGCAGTTCGTGAGAGCATTAGTAATAATGGGAGCAAAGCGCTCTACTAGTACAGTGCGCCTTGCTCCAGGACCGCCAAACTTTAAAAGTCAGTTTCAATGCTTGGGAAACACAAACCTAGTGGGGAAGACGCCATGGTAGAAAAGGAACACAGTGGTTGTTGGGTAGCGGCAAATGTGCATTGCTGAAGACAAAGTATCATGAGGACAGTGAGAACTACCTAATGCAACCTGGCATTTCTATATCAGGTGGCAGCATTTCATGTCATGTGCTCAATGATAGGGCACCCACACTTAAGCAACATAGCTGAATCAGAAAGGCCTCAGGACCCTTCAAGAAGGGCAGAACCTACATAGAAGATGTACAAACTACTAATACCAGGAATTCAAAGCTTCTTTAAACTTCAAACTTGAGGCTGGAGCCAGGTGTGGTGGCACATGCTTTTAATCCCAGCACTGGGAAGGCAGAGGTAAGAGGACTGCCATGAGTTCAAGGCCACCCTGAGACTACATAGTGAATTCAAGGTCAGCCTGAGCTAGGATGAGACCTAGAAAAAAAAAATTGAGGCTGGAAAGATGACTCTAGCTAAAAGCATTTCCTGTGCAAGCCTGAAACTGGACTTTAGATCCCCAGAACCAATACAAAGCCAGATGCAGTGGTACACATATCTGTGACCCCAATGCATCTATGGCAATGGTGGGCAGATTCAAGAGGCTCCTTAAGTTCATAGGACAGCTACTCTGGCATCAGTAGCAGCAAACAAGAGGGACCCCACCAAAAAAAATTTGAACCAGAAGAGCAGACACCTCAGAGTTTCCCTCTGACTCCCACATGCATGTCATGGCACACATACACATATATACACACACGTAACACACATACACGTGCACACACACACCGAAACATGAAAGCTAATTAATAGAATCCATCACATCAAAAGAATAAAGGGTAAACATTGGTAAACAACTTGCCTCAACCAGTACACAGGAATCGTTAGGCAAAAGAGAAAACCCACTCAGGATAAAACCTACTGACAAACTAGGAATAGAGAAGCGCTCCACTGGCACACAGAAGCAGGTAAGAGAAGCCCGCCCCAAGGCCATCACACTGCGGGCAGAGTGAGCGCTTACCTGGGAGTGGGAAACAAGGCAAAGATACCATTCTTAGATTTCCATTCCATATGTCACTAGAGGTCATTGACACTGCAATAAAGGTATGGAAAGAAATAAAAGGCAAGCATATTGGGAACAAAGAAGTAAATTTTCTCTGTTTACAGATAATCTGATCATATGTGAAGAAAATCTTAAGCAATCTACAAAACTGAAAATCTGCAGGAATTAAGAAATGACTTGAGCTGGAGCGATGGCTTAGCAGTTAAGGGACTTGCCTGCAAAGACTAAGGACTCAGGTTCTATTCCCCAGTACCCACGGTGGCACACGCATCTGGAGTTCCTTTGCAGTGGCTAGAGGCCCTAGTGTACCCATTCTCAATCCCTCTCTCTCTCTCTCTCTCTCTCTCTCTCTCTCTCTCTCTCTCTCCATCTTCCTCTCTCAAATAAATTAATTAATTTAATTAAACATTTATAAAAACACAGAAATGAGTTGCTAAATGGTAGAGGATAGGAAAATATTTTTTTAAAATAATAACAACTGGGGCTGGAGGGATGGCTTAGCAGTTAAGTTCATTTCTTATGCAAGCATAATGGCCTAAGGAAACCTGAGACTGCCAGAGTTCAAATCTTCAGATCTCATGTAGACAACTAAACATGGCCATATGTGACTGTAACCCCAGTCTCACAGGGGTGCAGAGACCACCAACATCATCAGAGCTCAACAAGCTCCAAAATCAGCCAGAAATGGAAGAACAATGAAGTAGGGCACCTGGCATTTGCACTCCAGCTGCTGTAAGCTAGTGCCCCTCCACCACACACCCTCACACGAAGGAAAATAATAACAACAGCTTAAATTTCTCATGCCAGTAAGAAATAACTAAGCATTACTTTTTAAAATATTTTATTTATTTATTGAGAGACAAAGAAAGAGGTAGAGAGAGAATGAGCATGCTGGGGCCTCTAGCCCCTGCAAACGAGCTCCAGACACAAGCGCCACCTTGTGCATATAAGTTTATGTGGGTACTGGGGAATTGAACTCAGGTCAGTGGGCTTTGTAGACAAGTGCCTTAAGTGCTGAGCCATCTCTCCAGCCCTCATAACACTGGCAATATGATAAGAATGTGGCACATGGAGAAAATTTAAACTGTGTAAAACCTATACATTAAATTTATCACTTAAAATACTAAATAAGCCAGGCAAGTAAGTTTGAGGAAGCCTAGGACTACAGAGTGAGTTCTAGGTCAGACTGAGCTAGAGTGAGACCCTGCCTTGAAAAAAGACAAAATCCCTAGATAAATATAGAAATATGCTGATTTTCCTAGATTGAAAGTTTTGATAATATTGTAATAATTGTTCCCTTCCAACTGAGTAGTACAGTTATACACTTTATAGAGACAGAGCTGCACTAACATCTATGTGGAATCTCACAGCTTCTGGAGTCACCAAAGCAATCTTGAGTCAAAATACAGTTGATGACTACTAGCAATGCCCAAATAAGGAATTGTTATAAAATTACAATGATAATAACATGAGGATAATCATATAAATTATGGAAGTATAGTGTGTAAAGAAGTGGATTCTTAACTGATTAACTGACATCTATCAACATGTTGTGGAAAAACTCCAAGGGAAAAGAAGAGTCTTCAAGAAGTTGTGCCTGAATAAGTACGTACCCATGTGAAAAATAAAATAACCTACACAGTCACAAAAATTAACCTGAAATGGAATAAAACAAAAATGCAAACACTAAAATAAAGTCTCAGAACACAGAGGAGAAATTTATTGTACCATTAGCTTAAGGAAAGATATTTATGATCAAGAAAAATTGATGTTAGAGTTTTTTTATATGCACTTATTTATTGAGTGAGAGAAAGAGAAGGGGAGAGAGAATGGGCATGCCAGGGCCTCCAGCCACTGCAAATGAACTCCAGACACGTGCACCACTTTGTGCACCTGGTTTATGTAGATGCTGGAGAGTCGAACCTAGGCTCTTAGGCTTCGTGGGCAAGCACCTTAATCAGTAAGCTATCTCTCCAGGTCAAAATTTATCACAATTAAAAACATTCAGTTTTCAAAGACATCATGAAAAACATACAGAGGCAAGCCAGGAAAAAAATATTCCTAATCCATATGTCTGACAAATTTGTATGCAGAACTCAGAAACAACTTTGCAAATCAGTAGTAAACACAATATGCACCTCATCCCACCCCCCCAACATACAATAAAAAAATGGACATCTCATTTGAGCAGAAACCTCACAGAAAAAAATATGCAAAGGACCAATATACACATGCTGAAAAGTGCTCAGAAGTACAGTATGGTAAAAATGCAAATTAATATCACAATGAGACACTCCTACAGACCCACTCAAATGTCTAAAATTGACAACACTGACAACATCAGTTGTGGTGGCAGGGAAGCAGGTGGCATTCTCACACAGGTCTGGTGACAATGTAAAATGATACAAACACTACTGGAGAACTATTTCACACCAGAAAGTCTCTTGCACGGATGGCCATAGAGAGTTCATTTGTGATAGACAAAAAACTTGAAAACTCACGCTGTCCCTCACTGTGCAAGGGAACCGATCCATGGCAATAACAAGGGATGAACTATGACGCACACGACAGAATGAGGGGCTCTCCAAAGCAAGAGAAGCTGGGCATGAAAGGGTTAAGGTCACATGATTTTGGTGGCATGAATCACTGAAGATGCTAATCTATAGCGACAGAAAATAGATCAGCAGTTACCCAAGACAGGGACGTTGGAGGAAGGGGGCCAAGGAAATTTCTGCAGAAGTAGAAATACTATCTCAATCGTCATGGTGGGTAGGGGGACATAATGATTTTTCAAAGTTTCTCAAAGTGTATCTTCAAAAGTAGATATATGGCCTGGAGAGATGGCTTGGTGGTTATGGCATTTGCCTGCAAAACAAAAGGACTCAGGGTCGATTCCTGAGGACCCACTTTAGCCAGACCCACAAGGGGGCACATGCATCTAGAGTTCATTTGCAGTGGCTGGAGGTCTTGGCGCACCCACTCATTCTCTCTCTTTCTTTGTCAAATAAATAAAATAAAATATTTTTTAAGAAATGTAGATTATTTTAAAAAAAGAAAAAAAAAGAAATGTAGATTATTTCCTTGCATGGAGATCTTACCTTTTAAAAAAAGAAAGAAGTCTATTTAAAGGAATTTTTAAGAGGACAAAAAGGATATTTGGTGTGTTGGGGCACTGCACACAGAACCAACAAATTTCTAATCCCGTGGATTTAGGAAGAATTAAAAAATCATTACAGAAGCTTTAAACTGGTTGGAAGTTGAACCGCAAAGACACGTCCTCTAAACGATTCCCAAGAACACGAACTGACATGTAATAAATGCCATGAGAGCGAGTGCTGTGGTACTGGGTCAGTCCTCCCCAGAGCAGACGCCACTCAGGAGAAATGAGGGGAAATTCACAGAGGTGTAGGCAGAGCTAGGAGAACCAGCCAAAGACAGAGGGAAGGGAGGGACCAGCCCTAGCCGGGAGCCATTGCCACTGCCAAGCATAGGGACTACTACTAAAATCTAGTGAGAGTTTAAAGACAGGGCACGGTCCTTCAACAGGAGCTGCGGGATTAGGTGGTGGGAAAGAGCCGCTGCCAACCCCAGCAGGGAGGAAGCAAGTAAGTTAAATGCCCCTGTGTCTCCTCCTCTCACCTATAACCCAACCCGAAGCCCAAGAGCACAGAAACCAGACAAAGGAGCTGCTAGACTTCACTGTGCCAAGGCAGAGCAGGTAAAAAAAAAAAAAAAAGGAGCAGCAGCAAATGAATGTGGGTACAAACCAAGAGTATCCAACAGAGGAGTCAATTTGTTATTTAGAATTCAGTGAGCTAAGCACATGTGGATCAGAAAGAAAAGAAAATTCAGAGAACAAAAGGTCCAAGAAGGAGCCAGGCTTCCCACATGGCTATCCAATCTCATCTATCTGACCAGACCACAGGTGAAGAACTGGGTATCTCTCTCGCCACTCTGCTGAATGTGACATTCGACCACTCTGCCCACATTCGAGACAGTGGTATTCTCATGCCTCACTACATCCTGTGACAGTCCAGGGCCAATTGTAAAGTGTAAATGCAAACTCTGAAGTGGGTAGCTACTCTCTCACTCTTGTGTATGTGTATGGGCATGTGCTTGTATGTGTATGCATGTTTCTGGTGTGGGCTAGGAGCACACGTGCCATAGCAAACATGTGGAGGCCAGAGAACAACTTGCTTTTTGAGGAAAGGTCGCTCTTGATTTACTGCTGGCCCACAGGCTTCCTCTCTTCTGGCTCTGCCTCCCACTGGCATAGCCACACTGGGGTTGCAGGAGCCAGCAGTCCTCTGTAACCATGGACTATGACTCTTGCCAGCCCTGCTCCTCACTCCTGTCACACTCCTAGGAGCTCCTGTTCCAGGGAAGGCCCTCTAGGACTTGACCTTTGCTAACATGTCCATGCTTAGGACTCACTGTGCGCTCTAGAAACCTGGAGGAAGCTGTAGCTCACTACCCAGAATTCCTTCCACCTTCTAGTCTTTTCATCTCCCTCATCTCTGCTGCTGCTAATCTTTGCTTTATTTGCAGAGTTCGGGTACATCAGGAAGTTATGTTTGATCCTTAACAGCAACTACCTTCTGAGACAGTAGAATAAACTATGCTTTACTGACCTGATTCTATCAAGAAGGAAGTATTTCCAGTCAGGCACATGCCTGTAATCTCAGCACTTAGGAAGCTGAGGTAGGAGGATTTAGCATTTAAGTATAGCCTGAGCTACAACCTTGTCAAAATAAATACATATATATAAATTAGCCAGATGTGGTAGTGCACGCCTTTAATCCCAGCACTCAGGAGGCAGAGGTAGGAGGATCACCATGAGTTTGAAGCCACCCTGAGACTCCATAGTGAATTCTAGGTCAGCCTGGGCTAGAGCGAGACCCTACCTAGAAAAACCCCCCCAAAAAAAGTATGAGTCAAATACCTTTAGTTGGTGAGATGGTCCAATGGTTAATGGCACTGGTTTACAAAGCCTAATGGCCTGGGCTTGATTCCCCAGTAACCACATAAAGCCAGATGCATCTGGAGTTTGTTTGCAGTAACAAGAGGCACTGGCATGCCCATTTGCACATTTCTTTTCTCTCCGTCTGTTCTCTCTCTCTCTCCCCAAATAAATAAATAAAAATATTTCAGAAGGTGAAGGTAAAGTGGCTTTATAAATTAAGAATATTATTCACACCTTAGTCCTGGTCACTAACCAAAGATAATCATTCATGACACTGTGACAATCAGAACTTCCTGAGCTACATGACACCAGTGCCCTTGTTCAGCCACTTACTGAGTCTTCCCCTGTCTCTGCTGGTTCTTTTCTTTCTGTATCTGGATTTTGTGCAGCTTGCCCTGGCTGACCTTGGACACCCTTTGTCGTCACATTTTTAATTTTCAGCATCTAATCTCCTGTGTCTTGGGAAACCAGGCTGCCAAGTTAGAACTGCCTAAGTAAAAATAAAGACCCACACCAGAGCTGGGAGGTACATTTAGTCCCTAGGCTTTCTGACATTGACTTTGGCATCTTGGGGATCTTTATGCCCATCTCCTAGTTCTCAGATGTTTGTCACAAAGCAGGCAAGTGACCTCTGAAGAAGGAGGGTCCTATCAATGCTCTGGTAAATTACTGGGTGTGATCCCTCGTGCTGGCTCATTAAACTGTGCAGACGAATGTTCACATCTGCTCCCACACCTCAGGGGCACTTTGCAGAAGGTTACCTTTCCCTTTCTGCCTTCCTGGCAAAACTGAATCACTTCAGGACACGTGTTTGTTGAGGAAGGGGCAATCTTGTCATCCCGAAAGAGAAGCTGTTCTTCTGCTTCAGACCTCGGCCTGGGCTCGCGCACCTTAACAGCCCAAAGGGGACATTCCCGGGCTGCGTCCCCCAGCCGGCATGCTAATATGATGACAGGGCACAGGTACCCTCCCTAGAAATAGCAGACATGAGCCTTCAGCAACAACTACACAGAATGTTTGTGACTAGAGCTAGAGAAGGAAGGATCTTCCCTCACAAAATCTGTGATTCTTCTCTCATCTGCAAGTGACTCTTTCTCCTATTTGCTTTCACTGTTACCTGTCAACCCAGAAAAATTATGGTAAAGCCTTCTTAAACTTGTACATTTGCCACTCTGAGGCACATCCTGCCTCAGCTGCCCTGAAGGGAAGAACTGGACTTTTGTTCATCACTGGATTCCCACACACAGCACAGAGCCAAAACACAGGACATGTTTAGTTAATGTTTAAAGTTGGATTGAAGCATGCTTTCATAAAATATAAGCTACTCCCTTGTTTGATTGTGTCTCCTTGGTTCCAGTTGGCCTGGATGGGCAGTCTTGTATCTGCCTCATGTCAAGGTCTGGACAACTTTGAGCTTGGACTATTTGGGACTGGATAACATGCACATAAGGATAAGGTCACGCTGCAACAACCTTGCTCCACTTTTACCTTTTCATCTCACATGGTACAAAACACAATATGGGCTTCCTAAAAAATTCCTGGCATCTTTTTACAAAATTTTAAAAAAATGACAATGTAAGTATCCTTGGAAAACCCCTACAGGCCTCTAAAGAACACCTAGCTCTTGACTTCTACAAACGTAGTACTGAGAGGAGCGAGTTTCATGGACAGATGGTCCTGGACTGGGCAATGAAAAAGGTGCTTGTCTTCAGACTAATGATGCTGCTTCCCAGATTCATCTCCTAGAGATAACCAGATATGCACATCGATGCTCATCACAGAATTATAAGTAATTTTAAATAAACTAGGAAAGGGCTGAAGAGGTGGCTCAGCATTTAAGTCATATGTCTGCATTGCCTAACTACCTGGAGTTTGATTCCCCAGTACCCATGAAAAGCCAGCTGCACAAGGTGAGATGGCACATGCACCTGGGGTTCGTTTACAGTGTTGGGAGGCCCTGGTGCACCCATTCTCTCTCTCTCTCTCTCTCTCTCTCTCTCTCTCTCTCTCTCTCTCTCCTCCCTGTGTGTAAATAAGTAAATAAAATATTTTTAAAAATAGAAAAATCCCAATGGACCAAATATTATCAAAGAATAAATGCTTTGTCAATAGACTAAGACAGTAAGCTGCCATGAAAAGGAACACCTGCAATAAATATTCACTGTCATGGGAAAATGCCTGCAGTATGGCATGACACGGCCAAAGCAGTACAGAGTGTGTGTGTGTGTGTGTGTGTGTGTGCACTAGAGAAAATAAACTGTATACGTTTGAGAAAAATAATACACCCACAAAAATAAAATGCACCATTTCTTCAATTCTAGATGTTTAGTTTCAAGACTCTATTCATTTGATACCAAAGTTGGGTGTAGAGAAACACTGAAATAATAATAATATTATATCATTTTAGATGTATCCAAGTCTTAGAAGCATTAAAATGAAGCAGAATGTATCTTTGCTAAAAGAAATAAAACTACATGATTTAGCTTACACAAATGATAAATTAAGCAGATATTAAATATGAAAACAATGAAGTTTTGAAAGCATTGTGGATGGCTGTCTCTGGATTCTTTCTATTTTTTTTTTCTCATTTTAAAGAACTTTCTGGATATTGATAACCCTTCTTCAAGATGACTGGTAGAAGGAGACAGACCATTCACCAATGTTGAGAAGTATGAAATACTACCTGCAGGATGTGAAGAGCTGACAGCGACCTATTCTACGGGAGATGAGGAGGAATCATCTGTGACCTGGGAATGGAGCTCAGTGGCAAATAATTTGTCTGCCATGTGCAAGGTTCCAGATTCGATCTTCGGGGCTTATTCTAAGGATGACACTGACACTGAGTCTTCAAGAGAGCAGTAGATAAATGTCATCCAGTTAAGGGAAAGGGTCCTAAGTGGAGGAAGCAGCAGGAACAAAGACATGACTGTGTCTGAGAACTAATGCACTAAGGTTTCTTCATTGGCCAACATGCAGACTAGACCCATGGGAAGTGGTCATCTTCTTTCAGACTTGAAAAATCTTTCACAACCCACAGATAGTTCAAGTCTCAGGTGCCAAATGGTGTAAGCTTCAAATATATAGAATGTCTCATGGCACTAAGGTTGCTCTGCAAACCCATGAAATGGATGGATGGATGGATGGATGGATGGATGGATGGATGGATGGACAAACAAATGTAACTCAGGGCTCAAGTCTTCTCATTAACCAGTGCATTATTCCTCTATTTTCTGCTTTTAAGAAACCCATTTCCTGGGATTGCTATCACTAGTTTACTATACTTCAGTATATTAGACTAAAATGCATGTTAGAAAACAGAAAATTTAATCCTTCTTCATCCCTACTATTTACAGGCCTCATGACCTTACAAAAAAAAAAAAAAAAAAAGTCTTCATTCTCAAAATTCTATGGGGCCAATACCTGCAAAACAGATATGATTATGTCTTCCCTGATCTTAGAGAATTGAGAGGGTCACATCTAGCAAAGGAGCATCAATGCCATTTGTGAAATCATAATTGCTCTACAAGAGATCCTCACTTTATTAATCACAGAGAAGCCAAGGGATCATTGGACAAGATTGTGGGTGAGGGCAAAACAAGATTCTTAGCCAAATCCTTGGCTCTGTCCATAATGTCCCACTCATCTGAGCCCTTTGGGGTGGGGAGACACACGTGGAAAGTGGGGATATATGAAGCATAGAGGAGGGGGCTGAGACTATTTTACCTGATCCTTCAACTGCCACCATCTGTCTACAGTCTGGTTGACTTCTCAGAGAACCAGTGTCATGGAATAGCTGTTCATAAAGCCACACACTAGTGCCATCCCTTCTCCCAGTAGAACAGTCCCCACGCCAGGCTTAAAGGGCTACCACCCAGTGAAGGGCAGAGGAAGCAGCATGGCCCACCACCCCCCTTCATTAAGATGGACGCCTACTTCAAGGGCAAGGACATGAGCATCCATCTTTGTGGGTTCTCCAGCTATTAGAGCCCAGTGCTCTCCCCCAAGCCATATATCATGGCACTGGAGGCAGGAGGTTCAGACGAAAGTTGTCACTTATGTTGATGTTGTATGAAGAGGATGATTAATGAAAGTCACACATGGCTGCCCAGCTTCTGACTTAACCTAAGCTCACTGAAAACGCTAACTTTGAAGTTTCCTCGTGAGCCATCTTCCCCACCCCCTTGACCCCAGCAGCTTTCCATAGTGGCTTCAGCTCCGTGAGCCTTGTTTTGAAGAAAGAGAGGGAAAATACTTGTGATACTGACCCCAATCACACCAGTATCTCCTGGCAAGGCTGTATGGCATTACTTTTCATTCTCTGATTTCTGTGCTTCGTTGATTTTGGAATTCACTCACTCATCAGCCAGTATTTATGAGTAACTGGGCATTAGTAAATAAAACAGACAAAACTCTTGCTCTGCGGAAGCTTATGCTCTTGTCATAGGAAACAAGGACTTACAAGGACATGGTGAAGCGTGCAGCAGGGTGATAAATGCTGGAGACAAAGAGTGGAACCCAGGATGAGTGGTAAGGTCTACAGTAACAGAAGTCGCAATTTCAATTAAAACAATTTTAAGTAAAGCATTGATAAGCTGGTGTTTGAGCAGAAGTAAAGGGATTAACAAGTGTACATGCTAGGGAAGTATGTTCTAGGGAGCAGGAACAAATGCTGCAAAGCCCAAAGATGGAAACAATTCTGAATTGCTTGAAGCACAGCAGCCACTTGTGTGGTATGAAAAGAAAGGCTGGAGGAGAAACAGAGTTGGATAAGCTTAGAGGAGAGATGCCATATCAGCCAATAGGCCACATAAAGCCATCAGACTTATCTCAGTATGAAATGGGAAGTCAGTCCTTTAAAAGACGCATCCTATGGGCTGGGGAGATGAGTTGGCAGTTAGAGGCACTTACTTACAATGCCTGCTGGCTGGGGTTTCAATTCCCCAACACCCACATTAAAAGGAAAGCCAGACATGGTCTGGAGAGAGGCCTTAGCAGTTAGGGTACTTGTCTGCAAACCTAAGGAACCATGTTCAACTTTCTAGATCCCACATAAGCCAGACACACAAGGCAATGCAAGTGCACAAGGTCGTGCACATGTACACAAGGTGGAGTTTGATTGCCATGGCTGAGGCCCTGGCTCACGAATTCTCTCTCTCTCTCTCTCTCTCTTTCTCATAAAAAAATAATAATTTTTAAACATTTTTTAAAAGCCAGACACAAAAAAAATGTGCATGCAGTGGCAAAAGAGCTGCTCACATTTGTGAACACGTGCACACACAAACACAACACCTGGAATACCCACACACAAATAATAAATAAATAAAACCTTCTTAAGGACTGGAGAGATGGGGCTGGAGAGATGGTTTAGTGGTTAAGCGCTTGCCTGTGAAGCCTAAGGACCCCGGTTCGAGGCTCGGTTCCCCAGGTCCCACGTTAGCCAGATGCACAAGGGGGCACACACGTCTGGAGTTCGTTTGCAGAGGCTGGAAGCCCTGGCGTGCCCATTCTCTCTCTCTCCCTCTATCTGTCTTTCTCTCTGTGTCTGTCGCTCTCAAATAAATAAATTAATTAATTTTAAAAAAAATTTAAAAAAAAAAAAAAACCTTCTTAAGCATTCACCCTTACTGGATTGGAGAATAGACAACGGGCTATGAAGGAGAAGCAAAAGGACCTCAACAGTTATCCAGGTGAGAAAGTGTTAAGAGTAGAGAAAATGGCCACATTCTTATAACCCATATCCCCTTGCCTATCTGTGGCAAACATTCCAAATCTGGAGATTTAGAAGGCAATATAATCTGTATTTTAGTGTCAAGAAAATATGGTATCAAAGTTGAACTCCAAGGCTTCTGGAGATTAAAAATGACTGAGAGACAGAATAAAACTTTCTTCCGATATTTGAGGTCCGAGCAGTTAAAAGTATGTCACTCCCTCCAGATGAAATGGGCTAGCCATGGAGGATCTGGAGAGGGGAACAGGCAAGGCCTGAGTCAGAGCATGACATGGCACTGGTCAAATTTCAGAATCTACTGAAAGTACAAGTTAAATTGCACTGTGCACAGCTGAGTGCAAGAACTCAGGAGGCATGTTTAGACCAGAGACACAAATTGGAGTCGTGTGAGATCATAATGATCAGAACTAAGAGACTGCATGCGATCCTCAAAGGCAGGAGTATGGTGGACAAAAGATAACCCAATGCAGAGCACTGACCTTCTACAGAACAAGTCTGGAGAGCAGACTGAGAAGTAACCCGGATGATGGGATAAAACAATGCAAATAATGGAAAACAGCCAGCAGACAGGCTTGGAGAGGGGGAAATGACCTACTTATGTGCTTCTAAAATAGATGTGACAAAAACAGTTCTTCTGTACTCAGTTGGCAAGAGGTGACAGCCAGAAGAAGGTTAATGTGGTAACAATCATAGCAAAGAGATGGTAAGAAGTGAATTAAAGGTGAGAAGATACAGGAACCACATAAAGAATTACAATCTATGTGTATTTAACATGTGCTTCACGAGCCACCTTGTTCCAGAAAGGACTCACTCCATGGTTCAAAAGTCAGCTTACTCATGTTAAATATTGTTAATGTCACAGAGCAATTCTACTTTGAATTTTCTGTGTTTTTAGCATGCATGAGTGTATGTGGCATGTGTGCATGGATGTGTGCATGTGGTGTGTGCTTGCACATGTTTGTGTGTGCATGCTGAGACCAGAGGTCAACTTTTGATGTCGTTCTCAATAACTCTCCACCCTGTTATTTATTTTGTGGGGGACAGGCTCTCTCACTGGATCTGAGGCTCACCAACGCGGATAAACTCGGTAACCAGCAAGCCCCAGGGAGCCTCTTGTCTCTGCTTCCTCAGCACTAGGACTACAGGCACATGCCACCACGCCTGACGTTTTTACACGGTGCTAAGGATTCAAACTCAAGTCCTCACACTTGCATAGCAAGCACTTTTCCCACTGAGCCATCTCCCCAGCACTACTTTGAATTCTAAGTTACTCCCTATTACTTATTCAGCATGTACTATGCCCCCGCTCACTCACTGATGCATTCATGACGCGAATTCTTACTCACAGCGCTGTGAGCCAATTTTCCAGACACTGGATTTAACATCCAACTTAAAGACACATAGTTCCAACACCCTTGTTAAGCATGAAGCCAGGCCGGACACAAGACTAAGCACTGCCAGGGAATAGCAAACTTTACTTCTAAATCTGAAAAATACAGAAAAGAAATCTAAGAAACATAACCCATTGGTTTCCAGGTCACCAAGCTCCAAACCTCCTCTGCTATGTCACTGAGTGTACCTATCTTCCCTGAGATGGGACAAGGGACACAGGGAGCCACTGAGCAGCAATGATAGCCACCGCGTACAGTGCCTTTTGAGTTTACGACCCGCGATCACACCTTGCATGTAGTTAAACTCTGCAACAGCTTTACTGAGAGGTAAACACGGTGGACACCCAAGTCTCAGCTGAAGAGACAAATGCTCAAGGGAGGCGAAGGGGTTTCCCTGGGGCACAGCCAGCAGGGGCTCAGCTGGAACTGGAGCCTAAGCCTCCAGATCTGTGTAGCCAGCTGTGGCTTTGGTGCCTGGGGGAAGCTCCAAACAGATAAATGGTGAGAGGTCTGCTTCAAGAACAGCAGCAACTATCTCTAGAGAAAGCAGGCAACTGAAGTGGCCAGGAAGCAGCTGGGTGGAGACAAGGCTCTGAGTGGTAGTATGGAGCAGGCTGTGGGGGACAGAAAAAGGAGGAACAGGGCACATCTCAAGGGGCTTCAGGGCAGCTCAAACTTCATGCTATAGCCCAGGGAGTGGCAGCTGAAGTTTCTCAACCCTATGTAAAGTGAGAGGACTTGAATTATTAGGTTGACCAGCTGTCCCAACATTCCCAAGATTCAGGTGACTGCTGGGGTATGAAACTTCCAGTCTTAAACCCAAGAAAGTTCCTGATAATACAGGGTGTTGGTCACCCTGGGTAAATTCTAGTCATGTCCTCTGTAGACCTGTGGACTGCAGACAAACTCTTTCCATTCTTCTGGTTCTAATCACTAACATGAAGGGGAGAATGTAACCCTGGTAGGTTGATCATGAAATCTAAGTGAAAATACCAGTAATAGACTACCTGGCTTTAGGATGGCATTCAGAAAGTGGCAGATATTATTATTAAGATTCTATGAAATGGAGAATTAAACTGTACTTTTCTCACCATTTCTTGAATGTGGTCTTCATAATTCTCTCAGGAATGATCCTCCTAGAAGCTAGGTTTGGAGCCAGCTGCTGTGGATATCCAGACGCATCATAAACTTTGAAAAGCTGAAGTTGAAATAATGCTATGCTATTCACAAGGATCAAGAGAAACCCCAGCTGGGTCCTTCTGAAGCTTCTGGAAAGTTTCCTTAATGCCCAAGTCTTACATCCTAGATAAATGTTCCTGCCCACTCAGTGTGTGCCTCACACAGAGGAGATCCTGGGAACACAATGATACCAGACATGTTTCCTCATGGCTGCCCATGCCTTTGCACCTGCTCCTGTTTATTTCAAACTAAACCTACAACCCTAGCCCGCCCAACCTCCTCTTCATTCTTCTCTGGTTATCTCACATTCTCTCACATCTCTTTCTCTCCATTTCTCCTGCCCCACCTCAATTTGAAGCCCTATATCAGTCTGCAGGAATTACAAGTTATATAGTGAGATGGACTATTCACCAGAAGTTAGCAAGCCCACTGCCCAATTGCTAGTAAATATGGGGTCTTGGGGGAGTGATGAAAAATGCTCTTAAATTAATTGTGAGAATATTCATATATTTCAGTCAAGTATATTAAAAACCATGTACTAGAAATTAGCAAATTATAGGATATGAAGTATATGTCAATAAAGTTTCTTTAAAAAATACTAGAGGGGCTGGAGAGATGCTTAGTGGTTAAGAAGCTTGTCTGTGAAGCCTACAGACTCAGGTTTGACCCAGTACCCATGTAAACCAGATGCACATGGTGGTGCATGCATCTGGAGTTCCTTTGCAATGGCTGGAGGCCTTAAAGCACCCATTCTCTCTCTCTCTCTCTCCCTCTCTCTCTCTCTCTCTCTCCCTCCCTCCCTCCTTCCCACCCTCCCTCCTTCCTTCCTTGCCTCCATCCCTCTTTCTCTCTCAAATAAATAAAATAAAATAATTTTTTCTTAAAAAAAAAGAATACTAGAGCTTGCCCTTGAATCCCAGCATATACATTCTCTGTGACTCAGCGTCTTCATCAGTAACCTGGGATAAGCAATATCTATCTGAAAGAGCTGTTAAGAGAATTATATTTAAAGTAATTAAAATAGTTCAGTAAATGAATAAAATCATAGGTAAGGATAGTGACCTATTTTTCAGCTCTGTATTCTCATAATACAATTATAGTGGTTAAGTGCTGGATGTATAGTAAATAAAGGACAAAGATTTCTCAGACATATAATCCTGCCAGTGCTAACAGTGATGTGAGTGTGGGCATTTCTGTTGGCAGGCCTAAGTCAATAGCAAGAGGACTACAGGGTTTAAATGACTTGGGTCTGACTTGTCATTTCCACCTTATAATGCATGATGCTCATATATATCCTGAGATTCAGCTCACTACTTACCTAACAAATGAAGTGGACAGTTACACTTCTCCAAAGCTCTCAGTGTTGTTTCAAAGCAGGGTAAAGCTAATGTTTATGAGTATTTTTTTAAACCATGATGTCCCTCCTAGAATTTGGTTTTGCCCTGAAGATGACTCAGGTGTCTCTTTTACCTTTAGAGTCTTATTACATACTCTCTGCCCTCCTCAGAGATCCATCCATGTACAAAATACCAAAACCATGTGGGGACTGACCCCAGTGGACAAAAAAAGGAGTTGCTGGGCTCTGAGGCCAGTGCATCCAGTTGTGCTGTCTCCGGAAGGGCTGTGGACGCCTAAGGAGTGCTGTTTCTTTAAATCCTGTCCTTCCCTGGGTGACAGAGGAGTGAATTCAGGCAGCAGCTGCCCTGCAGAGGCCTTCAGGGGAGCATTGCCAGCAGAGCCAGAGTGGGAGGAGGGAGGATGGCCAACCCAGGGGCCCAAACATCCTCATCTGAAAGCTTCTACTGCCATCTATCGACCCTCAGGGAAATCCACTGGCAAAAAGCCAAGAAAAGACATGAAGGTGGAAACCAAGCAATAGAAGACATTTTAACAACCAATTAACCCTCCTACTCCTCCTCCAAATGGAAAAGCTAAGAGCCACAAGGGTAAATGTCTGGGAGGGACTATACCACCAGCCTACAGCAAAGCATCTCTCCTGCATCGGCATGAGCTCTGCCCACCCACCAGCTTTTCTGTCTGAAAATAAGATCAGCCAAGCTTTGAGCAGTTTCTGTCCAGGTGCCCCTTATACTCTCTGTTGTTTTTGTTTGTTTGTTTGTTTGTTTGTTTTAAATTCCTCCTTCTCCCATTTTCACTGATAGCCTTAGACTGGACCTGTATCTGAGATTCCCTTTCCATCCAGAACAGAGTGCCACACTGCCCGTAAGTCCTTTTAAGAAGAAAGTTCTGAACTGCCTGCTTGAAAGGGATGGGCTTATTTCAGAGAAGATCACAGAGATGCCAGGCATGCTGGCACACACCTGTAATCCAAGCAGAGAGGAGGCTGAGACAAGTGGATGTCATGTGAGGCCAAATTGAGCTACACAGGACGACTCTGTCTCAAAAAGAAGGAAAAAGGAAGGAAGGAGGGAAGGAAGGAAATGAAGATAGGATGGACTCTTTTCTAACAGAATTCAGCATACCTATGTTATATATTTAAAGATTTTCACCATTTCCACAGGCTAACTATTGTATTGGTAGCATTTCAAGTGACCCAGTTCTAATAATGTTATATATTTTTTTTAAAGTTACTTTCAGAAGTGGAAAAAAATGCTTGCACAAAACAAAATGAACCGAAAGAAGAAAAACACCCTAAAATTTAAAAAGTAAAATAAAATAAAATGTACAGCCATGTATGAAACAAAGTTAATGGTTCGCTCTGTGGAAACCACCTCCTCGTGTGAAACAAAGTTCACACGTGCACTCATTTGAGGGATCCACTGTTTACTAGTAGCAAAGAAAGGCACCCCTCTCTGCTCTTGACAAGACTAACAGAGACATGACATGTTCTCTGTGTCATTTTCTTCTCTGTCTCTGGCCCCAGTACAGCCAGGCTATTCTGTGTTGTACACCGCGAGCCCAGGGACTGTGGGTTCTCGGCCACATTGTGACATTGGGCGTCCTGCCCAAGGCCTTATCCAACAGCTGGGTCTCCCTTGCTCATGACTAACAGCAACAGGCATTCTCTCTGCATTGCTCCGGCCCCACTGACGGGCCCGCGTCCCTGTTGGAGTGCAAGCCTGGTGGCACCCGCATACACCTCCACGGCCCTGTTTGCATTTCCTGCAGGTGCCGTCGTGCTTCTCGCTCAGAACACAGCTGTGTGGCAACAGCAAGCAGAGGATGGCAGCCCCCACCCCGCCTGTCCTCAGCTTCCTTCTCCTGCATCTCGCCGAGCCTAAGGTGGTTGAGTGGGACTATTGTAACTGAACAAAGGAGGTTCACAAGCAATTATTCCTGAAGACACAGGAATAATATAGCCTGTCTTGGCTATATCTGTGGGTCTATTTAACAATACTTGGGAGAAAGCCGGTGAGTTGTCCAGTTGTTACCGAGTCGAACAGAACCATCGCCTTGAGAACTTTAAGGGATAGACCTTTCCTACCCTGATCAGCGTATTTTAATCAATGTAGTCACTTAAATAAAAGCAAAAGGAATAAAATATAAAGCGTTCAGTCTCACCATCTGAAAGCCACCACTGTAATCCATGTGGTCTTCCTTCTCGGTTAACTATAGAGCCTGCTCTTCATTTTTATACAAAAACTACTTCAGGGGCTGGAGAGATGGCTTAGCACTTAAGCACTTGCCTATGAAGCCTAAGGACCCCAGCTCGGGGCTCAATTCCCCAGGACCCACGTTAGCCAGATGCACAAGGGGACACACGCGTCTAGAGTTCATTTGCAGTGGCTGGAGGCCCTGGCGCACCCATTCTCTCTCTCTCTCTCTCTCTCTCTCTCTCTCTCTCTCTCTCTCTATCTATCTATCTATCTATCTGCCTCTTTCTCTCTCTGTCTGTCACTCTCAAATAAATAAAGACTTCATAGAAAGTGTCCTGCTTTGCACAGTTTCACAGAGCAATGTGTCCCAACCACCTTCCCATCACAAATGCATAACATTCCACTTACAAATAGTCAAATAAGCTGAAGAGGAGGGTGTTGGAGGAACACGCCCATAATGCTAGCACACGGGAGACAGAGGGAGGACAATCTCCACTGCACCTCAAAGCCATCCGAGGCCGCCCTGACAGTTCAAGGCACTCTGAGCTAGCTGACGAGAACCTGTCAAAAAGAAAAGCTAAAGATAACGACAGAATTCACATAGGAAGTATTCCAAGTGTGACATGTGACACTGCCCATCTGCTCTTGTCAACATGTACTAATTGAACATCTTAAAGGATTCGATGGGACCTGTTCATACATACATATGACATGCACCCAATACAGCCACCTTTACCCATCCAGCCCCACACCCTGCTTAGTCTAAAGTACTCAGTATTCTATTTTCTGATTGCTTTTAGCTCCCACATATGAGAGAGGACGTATTCCTGAGTCTGGGTCGCATAATGTCTTCCAGTTCCATACACTCTGATGAAATGACAGCATTTCACTCTCTTCTTATGGCTGCATGACACTCCATTGTGTGTATCTACCATGTTTTCTTTATCCGTTCATCTGTTGTTGGGCACCACGGATAATTCTATATCTCGGCTACTGTGAGCAGTCCTGTGAGGTATAGTGATTTCTTTGCCATTGGGTATATTTACACAGAACAGGAAGTGCCTGATCATATGGCAGGTCTATTTTTAGTCTATGAGTACATTCCATACAGCTCTCCATAATGTCTGTATTAATTGACATTCCCACCAACAGCATCAGACGTGGTTAGATATGGCTTCTTGCTCTGTCAACAATCTTAAGTGTCAAAGTTGAAGAGAATGCTGGATCAGATGTCAGGAGACCTGGGTTGTATTCTCACCTACCCTATTCACCAGCCAAAAAGTCATAGCCACACACTCATTTTTATCTGAGCCTCAGTTTCCCAATCTATACACTGTGATAACACAACCTGCCCTGCCAAGTTCAATAAAGTATAAACTACAAGATAAATGTCTGCCTTGGACACACACAGGAGATCCTTGTTAATTCTATTGCAGCTCAATCAATGGGATTCTGCACTCTGAAGGAAACTTCAAAGGATTATAAACAGGGGAGGAAATGCTGTAACCAATTAAATTTGGAAATAAAGAAAATTGCTACCTGAGAATTTAGGCAGCTTGGTAAAGGTTTCATAGTAAATTAGGAGTTCACCAAAAGCCAGCAGCAAGTGAACATGACAATATCCCAGTTGTAAGAGCTTCTTTAGAGTGATAAATGACCCAAACGTGTTCGCATAAACATGCTGAAGGGTAATTCAGTTCCTTTCCATTTATTTCAGGTCAATAAAGATAAGCTGGATGTTTACTACCCACTATTCCAGCACTGATATTTGTCTTAAACTTAACTTCTTTCAACTCTGAGTGTTTCTTTGAATGTTCCTTACAAGGACAAGAGCTGCCTGAAAAGAGTAAGAAAATGTAACTTTGGAGGTTGAGTTTTGCATATGCTGAGTGAGCTGCATGGATCCCAGACACAGCTTTCTCCTGACGAGGACCTAAAGTGGGCTGGCCAATTGATCACATCCCAGGAATCTGGAGAGCTGCGTGGACAGAGAAAATTAGTTACAGAGTCACAGAGCAGTGAGGCCTGTCACATGAAAGTCACATCCAGCTTGGAACGGATCACAAATTCCTGCCTTCTGACGGGTGTTTCAGATGCCTGTGGGCAGTCACCACAGCAACAGGAGGAAGTCAGGAGGCATTCCGACACCCTGCCAGAGACCCACAGTCAGGAAAAGGAGAGAACGCGGACATCCCATGAAGCTTCAGCCTCGCCTCAACATTGCTTGAGCAAAGCATCAAACTGTGATTCACCCTAACTAAAATCATTCGGCATTTAACAGCACAAGGATTCTCCCACCCCACCCTGGTGTTTTTCTGAGCTGTTCACAGGGTATAAAGTGTAGGCATGCAAACTGTGTTTCATGCCTTGACGTATCTGGTCCTTCTATTCAGCCCTAAGGAGAGAAGCGTTACTTTTACCATGACATTAAAGAACCTATACTAAGGATGGTTAGGAACTTATATTACATGGTCCATAACTGGTATGTAACAACAAATAGCTCAACCCAGCCAGTATAACTCTAAATCACATGCTCTAAGCATGTTGGGTAAGTAGGAGGCAGAGTGAGTTTCAAAGAATGGGTGAAATTTAAAGACTTGGCATGTTTTATGGATTCCAAAGCCCTATCTCACAAGAATACCCTACTTATCCATAGGGGATGTGTTCCAAGACCTCTATGGGATGTCTGATACTGAGGACATTATTGAATCCTTGACACTAGCACTGAAATTCCTGCACAGTCAATATGATGGTCAGGCTGGTGGTAAGTGACTTACAGGTAGGTAGTATATACAGCACAGGTATATGGAACCAAGGGATAACTCAAATCCCCAGTGACATGGTAGAAGATGTTAGCATACTCTTCTGAATAGCATGCAAGTTAAAACACATACATTGTTTATTTCTGTATTTTTCCATATAATATTATGAGACCAATGGTGACCATGGGTCATGAAAACCACAGATAAAGGAAAATTACTTATTACTAAGTCACCCACTGCAAGGTTTTATGGTTGCAATGGCTTGAAAAGTACTTTTATGCCAAAATATGTTATTACCCTTAATTCCAACCCTCTATATCCCACAGTCCTTTGACTTCCCTCTGCTTCAGACCCCACTCCCATGGAAGACATCCTATTATCACAAAGAGATTCTTGTCTAACTTCTGTTCTCATTGGAGTTTAAGTAAAATACTGCCTGCTCTCATCCAAAGAAAAGAGCACAATTGTCCTCCAGTTTATGTTGTTCTTACCATGACAATGTGTGCTTATATATCCTGGGCATAAAATGTGATCCAGTTCTTTCCTAAAACTATGGGGCTATAAAGGAGTTGGAAAGTTTATATTTTCATCCTTCCTTTAGATAGGACCTCTCTAAAAAAGCAACTCATGGAAATGATCTGTTAGATACCCAAGTAAATTATGATTAACCACATTTTGTAGCATAAGAAATCAAGACAAGATAGCTGACTGAACTCCCTCAGGTGACTTGTGACTAGTGCCAGAGGGAGACGGGAACTTGGCTGTCTCAAAGGATGTGCTTTCTTTTCCAGAAGCCGCCCATCACTCCTTACTAAGTACGCGCTATCAACATTACAAAAGTACCTGGACACATGAAAGCATCATCTACCTAAAGGCATTCAATTCCACTCTTTTGGACTATGCTACAGATAGACATCAAAGAGCCAGTTCTTCCACCATGCCCCTAAGTGCAGGTCAAGCCTGAAATTGACAGCACCTCTCTGACTGGCAGGCGCTGAACACCCTTAATAGGAAAAGCAAGTCTTAAAAACTGGCTCCCTCATAAAAACATCCGTGTGTTGTACAAGTTGTATGACCATTACGTGGGGCTCTGCAACCAACAGCATGAAGTACAGCTAAGAGGTGTCTCAGCCCAGCTCAACTGCTCACCAGCCACAAGGCAGTCAGAAAATCACATCCACAGTTTCCTCATCTCTACACTGGGATTAATCATACTGGAGTTAGTTGAATGGTGACTGCCCAAAATATAGGTCCACATCCTAACCCCCAGACCCAGTGAATCTGACTGTCCTTATTTTAAAGCAGGGTCCTTACAGAAATAATTGTGTTGAGGGTATTGACATGAGATCATGCTGGATATTCTAGGAAGCCATAAATCCATTGGTCAGTCTCCTTGCAAGAGATGCTAGGAAGAGACATAACTAGAAGAGGAAATGCCTATGGGTAGTTTACAGAAGTGGAGGTGGGAGTGGTGTGTTCGAACTGTAAACCCAGGAATGCCTGGAGTCTCCAGAAGCTGGAAGGAGTAAAGATGCTTTCTCCTCTAAGGCCTGCAGAGTAAGTTTGACCCCGCTCATACCTTGATGTAGACCCTGGCCTCCAGCACTGGAAAGAATACCTTTCTTTCTTTCTTTGTTTTCCTAAGCCTCTAATCTTGTGATCATGAGTTAAAACAACCCTAGAAATTAAGGTATTCTTCCTCCATAGTACAGCAAGCATGAAATGTACTCTAGAGTTGTGCCTCACCATATTATGAGCACTGTTTTTGCCTTTACTGGGCTCAAATTAGGCCTGTGTTCCTCCTCAGTCTGCCTTTTCCTCATTCTGCAGACCACCCACCCCCTATCTCCCAAATCAAGTTTTAGTGTTTGGGATCAGGAGTATTTGTTCATTTTGGGAGTAAAGAGTATGCATATACCTATGACTTACACGTATTTTTCAAAATAATAAGCCCAAATTTTTATTCAAATCAAGCTGATTGGAACCTACCAGGGATGTGAAACCTTTGGAAATTGCAAGACTAAATTGTCATCTAAAGTTCACACTACAGAATCACACAATTGCATTACCAAAAGAATGCCCCCTCAAAAAAAAAAAAAAAAAAAAACCTCTTAAAATTTTTTTTTAATTTTATTTATTTATTTTGAGAGCATGAGAGAGGGAAAGAGGCAGACACACATACACACACACACACACACACACACAGAGAGAGAGAGAGAGGGAATGGGTGTACCAGTGCATCCAGCCACTACAAATGAATGCCAAATGCATGTGCACCTTGTGCATCTGGCTTACATGGGTCCTGGGGAATCGAACCAAGGTCCTTTGGCTTTGCAGGCAAATGCCTTAACCACTAAGCCATCTCTCCAGCCCAAAACTCATAATATTTTAAGTTTACAATTATGTGTTGGGCTATGTTCATAGCTATCCTTGGCCACATGTGGCCCATTGGCCATGGTTAGACACTCCTACAAGCATCTCATAACTGATTGTGATGTAAAAACAGGTCTGACATTGAGCCAGTACACATGGACCCATGTCCACTGTGACTGATCTGTGATGGGTCATACAGTTAAATATCAGGTGTGGACTGACCCCTGAACATCAGTGCTCCTCTCCCATCACCATGGCCACGGAAGAATTGTTAAAATGGATGTGCACACAGACCTCTTAGAGTAGTAATCAGAGCAGAGTGTCCATGTTGTGTCGAAGGAGCCGTGTTCACACAGTGTGCCTCAAGGAATGTGTGTGCTAATGGGGATGACGGGAAAGACCACAGTGCGGCATGTGATGGTGCAAATCCCTTCACAGCTGCCTGTTCAGCTGTTTGCTCATATGATGCTCTGGAGATAGCATTCTGATTATACTTTTTAATACATACTTAACTTTTGAGCCAATTTTTTTTGTTTTGTTTTGTTTGTTTGTTTTTCAAGACAGGGTCTCACTCTAGCACAGGCTGACCTGGAATTCCCTATGTAGTCTCAGGATGACCTCAAACTCACCGTGATCCTCCTACTTCTGCCTCCCGAGTACTGGGATTAAAGGTGTGTGCCACCACGCCTGGCTTGAGCCTGATTTTTTAAACCACTGATATGACACACTTATTTTCTAGGCAGAAAATTGAGGTGCAAAGAAAATGAATGACATCACCAGGATCACAGAGTGAGCACCCTTGGAATGACATCCCAGACCAGGATTTTAGACTCTGGGTCTTTACCCTGGCTCTGCCAGGGCCTTGGAGTACTGGTATTGCAGACTCCAACACCTCTATTCAAGTACAACAGCCCCTCATTCCTCAGGAGACCCACAGCTAGAACAAGAAGGGGTCCCACAGGGTGGTCAGACTGTCCTCTGCAGGATACAGGGTTTGCATCTGGCCAAGGCAATCCAGCCCCAGGCCAGTTTTACTATGGGAGGCAGTCTTCCTGCCCAGGGAAAGCTCCTGTTCATCAGAGGGACCTGTCCGCCGTGGCTTTCACTTCCCCTGAGCCAACACCCTGAGGCCTTATCTCAACTAAGGAAATGTCCAGGACTCAGGCTGTGGAGATAGTTCTCAGAACACAATGGCAAGGCACATGTTTCACCAAGAAGAGGAGGAGGAGAAGGTCGATGGTGATCACCAAGCTGCTTCTAAGAATGATCCTTTATCTGCTCTGACCCAGCTCTGGGCCCACAGCCTGGGCTAGTGTGTACCTCACAACTGCTCGTTCAGTCAGAAAAATAAAACCCAAAGCTAGGTGAGAGAGTCTGCCATCCAAATACAAATGACAATGAGAGCTGCATCTATAAGCCCTGGCTGCACCCGGCCCCTGTATCACAGTGAGCAGCCACTGAAGGCCAGCACAGTGACACACAGCTATTATCTCAGCACTTGGCAGGGGGTGGATAAAGGCAGGAAGATTAAGACTTCAAATGCAGCCTGGGCGACATAGCAGGACCCTATCTAAAACATTAAAAAATATGTAGGGCTAGAGAGATAGCTCAACAGTTAAGATGCTTGCCTATGAAGCCTAAGGACCCAGGTTCGATTCCCCAGTATCCACAGAAGCCAGATGCATGGGTGGTACATGAGTCTGGAGTTAGTTTGCAGTGGCTGGAGGCCCTGGTGTGCCCACTCTCTTTATCTGCCTCTCTATTTCTCTCTCTCTCTCTCTCCCTCCCTCTCTCTCCTTCTCTCTGTCATAAGTAAATAAATGACAAATAACTTTTTAAAAATAGTAGCCAGTGAAGTGCTAGAAACTATAAGTACCTCACTGAGCTCCTGGCATGGAGTAATTCACTGAACTTTGGCCAGCATGGGATGTCGGTATGGGGTCTTTCATCGGGGAAACCCAATGCAGTGAGCAGAACGCTATGCATCTCACAGGTCAGGTTGCTATACATTTGCAGCACTCGTTGCATGTAGAGGAGATGAGGGATGAAGATGGGGCAGGGGAAAGTACAATGTACCCCATGGTCAATGAATGGCCAGATAAGTGGTAGAATCGATGAGTACCAGAAGAGCTCAGAGGAGGGCGTTAACAAGAGAATTGATTCATTGGTAGCTTCACTGCATCTATGTCTATTAATCATCAACTATCTGATACAATTTGGGAGTTCTTGTTTCCAAAATTCCACAAGGTCTGATTAAATGTCTCTATCTCGGAAAGAGTTGAGTGGAAACACAGAATGGTCAAGTGGCCTCTTTCACAGGAATTCTGCTGAGGGACTGCAGGGGCAAGTGTGGGCTCTGTCTGACTCCAGTTTCTAGGCATTTCCTGAGTGTCCTCAGCCATGCTGGGCAAAGAGGGCTTGGATAAAGGCAAAAGAAAACAGAGATCATTACAGACAGGAACAGTGAAATCACAGAAACAGGAAAACCAAAAGCATTCTCAGTACTATTAAGGTGGTTTTAACAAACATGGATGTGTCTGGAACATGTAAGATGTGTTGTTCTTACAATGTAGAGGCAGTTCTAATCATTTTGCATTTACAATCTCATTGTGCCCTCAGAATAGTCCAGTGAAGTGTAGAGTACTGTCCTTCCCAAGGAGAAGCTGAGTAACCTGCCCAAGACATATGTGATGGACGGTAGAGCTAGCGTGAACACTGTCTAGTCTGAGAGACTGTGATCTTCACCACCACGTTCTTCAGAAGGCTAGCTTGCCATGGAGCAGAGGGAATAACTCCTCTCATGGAGCCTCACCTTTAGTGTCAGGCATTGTACACTTAATCCTTGTGCAGAAAATAAACTAGACTTATGAGCTGGAGAGACAGCTCCGTCAGTAAAGTATTTGCCTTATGAGCATGAGGACCTGAGTTCAATCCCAGAGCCCATATTTAAGAAAGAAAGAAAGAAAGAAAGAAAGAAAGAAAGAAAGAAAGAAAGAAAGAAAGAAAGGAGG
This sequence comes from Jaculus jaculus, assembly GCF_020740685.1. Classification (NCBI taxonomy): domain Eukaryota; kingdom Metazoa; phylum Chordata; class Mammalia; order Rodentia; family Dipodidae; genus Jaculus; species Jaculus jaculus. The sequence continues at coordinate 208,673,156 of NC_059103.1, read as the reverse complement.
GAGGGAGGGAGGGAGGGAGGGAGGGAGGGAGGGAGGGAGGGAGGGAGGGAGGGAGGGAGGGGGAGGGGGGCGGGGCGGGAGGGGAGGGAGGGAGGGAGGGAGGGAGGGAGGGAGGGAGGATAGAAGGAAGGAAGGAAAGGAGGGAGGGAGGGAGGGAGGGAAGGAGGGAGGGAAGGAAGAAAGAAAGGGAAAGGAAAGGAAAGGAAAAGAAAAGGAAAGGAAAGGAAAGACAAGACAAGACAAGACAAGACAAGACAAGACAAGACAAGACAAGAAAAGAAAAGAAAAGAAAAGAAAAGAAAAGAAAAGAAAAGAAAAGAAAAGAAAAGAAAAGAAAGCAGTATGGTAGAGTGCATTTGTAATCCTAGAGCTTGAGAGACAGGCAGATCCCTGGGATCCACTGGTCAGCCAATGTAGCCTAATGAAGCAAGTGTCAGGCGAGTGAGACCCTGTTTCAAAAACATCCAGATTGCATCTATGGAACAGTTTCTAAGGTTGTATTTTGTCTCCACATGCTTGCACACACATTAGCTTGCATGCATACATAAAAGAACAGAACTATAATTCAATAACTGTCCTTATAGAAACAAAACATACGTTAAAAGGACGTTGAATGTCACCAACACAAAGGAGTGATAGGTGTCTGATTACCCTGATCTGGTCATCACACATTACACACATTGTGTGCAGAAGTGTCGCCCTGAACTCCAAAAATGTGCACAACTACCATGTTCAGCAGCTTTAGCCATCAGAGAAGTACAAATTAAAATGACTTTGAGGTTCCATTTTACTCCAGTCAGAATGTCTATCACCAAAAAAATCAAATGACATTAAATGCTGGAAAGGGTGAAGAAAAAGGAACCCTTGTCCACTGCTGGTAGAAACGCAAACTGGTACAGCCCCTGTGGAAGTCATTATGGAGGTTTCTCAAAAACCTAAACATAGAAATGCCTTATGACCCAGCTACTCCTGGGCATATACCTTAGAACTCATTTTTTTTCTTTTTCTTTTTTTCTCAGAGAGAGAGAGAGAGAGAGCCAGAGAGAGAGAGAGAATTGGCATGCCAGGGCCTGAGCCACTTCAATCAAACTCCACATGCTTGCACAACCTACTGAGCATGTACGACCTTGCGCTTCCCTCACCTTTGTGCATCTGGCTTACATGGGATCTGGAGAGTTGAACATGGGTCCTTAGGCTTCACAGGCAAGCACTTTAACCACTAAGCCATCTCTCCAGCCTAGGACTCTTCTTTTGGATGGCAGCACTCCACTTCAGCCCACCCTTCATCCTGCATAGAAGTGTGGCGCTCACGCCTACATTGCAGGCTGTTACTAGCTCCACGAACAAATGAAATCCTCTTCCTCTCATAAGGCTCATCGTGACTGCTCTCCTGGGACGTACTGTGCGTTCACTCGTGGTGGTGCCCCGTCCCTACCTCCTCCACCCCACTCAGCTTAGTGCCTCCACCACTCACTCTTGGCATCTCCTCCATGACATCATTCTTGCCTTGAGGACTTGCCCATCATCTTTGTTGGTGAGCACAAGAAGTATGTGAGAGGATGGCTGGGCTGGTCGGTGAACAAACAAGCATGCAGAGATCAGAGGACAGAGAGGTGAAGCATGGAAACCCAGGGGTTAAAAAAAAAAAGCAGCAAACTGTAAGAGGATCCAAATTCTACCCAGTGTTTTTAGGCCTGTCTTTCAAAGTGATTTCAGCAAAGTTGCTACTCTTCTCTTGGTTTCTTTATAAACTCCTAGATAAATACTCACAGGACTCTAAATCTGACTTCAGAGTTACCTGCATAGCCATGTTTATTGTTGCACTGTTCACAGTAGCTAAGAAGTGGAACCAGCCTAGATGTTCATGTGTTCATGAATGGATTGAGAAAATGTGGCATGAATGCACAATGGAATTTTGCTCAGCCAGAAAGGGAGGGAGAGAGGGAGGGAGGGCGAGAGGAAAGAAGAAAGGAAAGAAGGAAGGAAGGAAAGAAGGAAGGAAGGAAGGAAGGAAGGAAGGAAGGAAGGAAGGAAGGAAGGGGAGAGAAAGAAAGAGAGAGAGAGAGAGAGAGAGAAGGAAAGAAACCTTAAGGAGGTAGAGAGAAGATAAAATGCACGTGATGTGACAACAGGAGAGGAAGAACTGGAGGGACGAAGGGGACCCGCATGAGGGGGAAAGGGATGAGGGACAGGAGTGGGGATCAACAGAAACAAAGTACGTATGAAAATGTCATCATGAAACCTATCACTTTGTATGCTAACTTGTAAAAGTAATTTATAAAATAGAAAGGGTTAGGCTAGAATGCCCACATCTCTCCGTTCTTCATTTCTGTGAATGCAGAGATACAAACTGCATTAACGGATGTTTTGAGCCTCCACCCTTGCAAACAACAACGATCCTCACCCGGCTCTTCTTATCTGAGGCGACCCTTCTCTACCCCATTCCCACCAAGAACCCCACTATCTCACAGGGGACCTCCTCGGGGTGCTGGTGAACACAGGCATCTTATCTGGTCACTTTCTGGAACACCAGCCTGCCCCCAGGAAACATGAATGAACTGGTGAGCGCTTTGCCTCTGAATGGCTCGGCTTTCTCGGAACGATTGCGTCATTTCACGCTGCTGTCAGGACTGAGGAGGCCACTCCTAGCTCTGGACCCTTCAGCTAAGTTCAACTCCAGGTCAGGTCAGGGGCCCCCAGCAGCTTGGGGGCACAGGATCTACAGGAAGAAAATTCCAGGACTTTGCTAGAAGCTAACAACAGTTCCCAGCTGTTCCCAGCAGCCTCCTGCCATCAAAGTAGCTTGGAGTGGGGGGTCTTTGCACCGCAGCAGGAGGAGGGTCAGATGGATGTCTGTGCCTCTAGGCCGGGGCAGATGATAGGCCAAGAGCACAGCAGTCTATTTGTTACTGTCAGCTCCCGCACGTGGCCCCAAGACCCTTGACTGAGTCATCCCTCTCCTTGTACCCCTTTGGGGACCTTGACATCAGATGCACTGATGCTATTATAAAATGATTTCAAACCTCTCCCTGAGACTCTTGCTGCAATTCCTCCTGGAGATCACGCTGCGCAACTCTCCTGATAAAAGGCAGTTCAAGGGGAGATGATTCCCTGGGTGACATGCTTGCTTCACACGCATGAGGTCCTAAATTTGCATCCCTAGCACCTACATAAGCATCTTTAATCCCAGCACTGAGGAGGCAGAGTTAAGAAGATCCTTAGGGCTTCCTAGCTAACCAAATCAGTGAGTCCTGGGTTCCTATCTCAAAACATAAGGTGGAAAACAACTGAGGAAGTCACCTGACATTGGCCTCTAGCTTCAATACGCACATATGCACCCACATGCTTACAAAAATGCACGCCAACACACACACAGAGAGAGAGAGAACAGAGCTCCCTTGAATGGAATCAAAATAATACCTACCTTAGAACGACTTTTGTTTGGAATCTTACTTGCCCCACTTCCTCACACACCCCGCACTATGACAGACCTGACCCTTGCCCCACAGCTTGAATTTCGCTCCTTCAGGTCTCAGCACTGATGCCCCCACGTCAGCAGTGCTTTCTGCCCACCTCCTCCGCACGCGCCTGCCGTTCTCTCTGCGCTCCTCCTCCCTGGGCCCCACAGCGGGCCCTGCGCCTGCGTCGCCTGTGCAGTGGTCGTGGCGCCAATGGCACTCCAGTCTCCTGCTGGTAGACACGGAGCTGTCTTTTCCCATCACCGTCTAGTACACTGCAAGGGATTATCAAACAGCTTTTGGAAAAAAGAAAACAAATGAATTAATGGTTTAATTTTCAGAATACTATAGAAGATGTTTGTATCTATTAAAGCTGTGAAGCCACTATCACATGGTACCTCAACTGCTGCTTTGCCCTCAGGTAAATTAAATGTGGAGGAGGTGGTCCTTTGCCTTTAAGGAGATCACAGGCTGCTGTGGGAGCCAGTAGAGTAATCTGGTATCACAAACGTTGCACCTTCATTAAATGCTCATCCGGGCCAAGAATTAAGATAGGCATAGGACGCTGAGGCTCAGAAGTACTAAGATCTTTACTCAAACCACAGAGTTACTAGGTGGGAAAAAACAGAGCCACAATTCAGGTCTCCTGAAACCCAGTGCACAGGTTTTCTATTAGTTATTCTGGGCTTCTTCTCACCTTGAATTGTCTTTGAATCCTTTTTTTTTTTTTTTTTTTTTTTTTTTTTTTTTTTGTAGAGCAGATAGGTGTAGTGTTCTGGAACTCCACATTATTTGACAGGAGTGCCTCTGGTTAGACACCCTGCTTTCTCCTCCACACACAGCACTAAATCATTTGGAGAAGGAAGCTTGGGCGGTGGCTGCAAAGAACAATAGTCCGAAGCTCGCTTCATGGCTTCCCGGGCTCCAGGGATTCCCAAGTTTACGTTACACCAGAGTCCAGGGGAGAGTGCATCCCATCATCAAGTCCACAGGGTCTACCCTGCACTACCTGAGGAAAGGCAGCTCTGAATGACAATCTGGGGAAGACATCCTTATAAGCAAGTTGCTCACACTGCACAGCTTTGCACACACAAGATTGTCAACTTCTTTGAGCTTTACTGACCTTTCTGGTCTGAAAAGTGAGCCTTATGGTTGTCATGAAGGCTAACTAGGACCAGTCATCACTACCTTTGTTTGTCTGATGGTGGCCCTCACCATGACACTCTAATGCCCTGGGGAAGGGTTGTTTTTGTACTTTGGGGACACTTTGCATTTGCATATGTGTAGTATGTGTGGTGGTGGTGTGTGTGTGTGTGTGTGTGTTATATGCACATGTGTGTGCATATGCACAAGCCCTGTTCCCACCATGCGGAGGCCAGGTGTCCCTTTTCCATCACCCATTCACACGGTTTCCCTTAGTCAAAGTCTCATTGATTCTGGACCTTGCTGACTCCACTTCCCACAGCACTGGGGTCACAGCTGTGCATGGCCACACACATCTGTTTACGTGGATGCTAGGGAATTGAATTCAGACAGTTTTAACAGCACACCCCCCCCCCCCAGGCTTTCATGCTTGCATAAGAAGTGCTCATATCCACTGAGATATCTCTCAAGTCCCTGATTCTCTGTTTTTTTGTGTGTTCTCTCTAGGGACTGGAGCTTACAAGTGCTATGCCCCAGTCTGACCTTGAATTTGTTGTCTTCCTTCCTCAGCTTCCTGAGCACATGCAGTCACACGTCTGGTTCCCACTTCTCTTGAGCTTTAGGATCACTTTGGCTGTTTCTCACTTTGACAAGGTCCTTCGCATTCTGATCATCTCTGGGGAGCAGCTCCCAGCGCCCTGTGATCACCTTGCAGGGCAGCCCAAAGGAAAAGTTCAATCCAATTGCCCTGACAGTTAGGGACAGCTGTACGGAGAGCACAGCAGGGAAGGTTTGAAGCTGGAAGAATATACCAAGGACCTAAGAACGTGGGAAGACTAGGGCATCCCAGTCAATGTTACAGAGCTGAACCGGGGAGGCAGCAGAGCACAGCAGAGGAGGAGGCGACTGGATCATTCCTCAAGGTCTTTGTGGAAGCTCAAAGCAACAGCCTTGGATGCCCTTCTGTGGTTGTAGGAAGAAAATATCACATCTGTGGTTATAAAATCTCAATCCCATGATGATAGTGGGAAGCATGGAAAGAGGAAAGAAAGCAGAGGCTATACCGTGGCCAGGGTAACAGATGAGAGGGCTTCTATCAAGTCAAAGGACAAAGAGGATATAGATGGATGAATGGGCTGACGCATGGAATTAGGCAACAGGTTTAGGCATGAAGCAATATGAGAACAGAAATGCCTGGCTTTTCCAGCTTGGAGAATTAGATTTCCAGCACCACCAGTATGGGAAATTTGGCATAAGGGAGAGGCACGCCCATGGTAGGAAGGACAATAGATTTAGTTGGTGATAAGTAGTATTCAAGAGACCCACGGGACATCCAGGAAGTATTAAAGTGGTGAGCAGCAAATGGATCTGGAGTGGAACCAAGACCTGCATTTAGACATGGTTTGGGGGCCATTTAACATAAGGATGATTAGCAGAAGGTTTTCATGAATAAGATCACCAAGATCAATCCTGTCATCCCAGCCCTCAGGAGACTGAGACAGGATGATTACCTCATGTTCCAGGCCAATTTGGGCTACACAGTGAGTTCTGGGCCAGCCTGGTCTATAGAGAAAGACCCTACTTCAAAGCACACACACACACACACACACACACACACACACACACACATATCCCTGAACCTGGCATCAGAGAAAAAGTAAGCACGGAGAACAAAAAGGAATAGCAGGAAGGCACAAGAACCAGAAAAGTCTGAGAGAGCCAGCTCTCTGTTGGTGACACAAGGGCACACCTAGTTTAGAACTCACAGAATCGTGGTGTATAATCACTTCAGCATACAGCAGAAAGAAAATGTCCCTCGTGATCCTACCTACAAACAGAAGCGCTACTACAGGCACAGCCCTCTGTTTAGTTGGTCTCCCTGGTTATTTATTGAAATGGGGTTGCCTGTGAAATTAACAAGTACAAGTACAATCTTTCCTAATTTATATCACAGTATTTTAAAACTCCATGTGTTAAATAAATAAGGTGGCCAACACAGGAAAGGAAGGAAGCAAGGAAGAAAGAGAAAGGAGGGAGACAGGAAGAAGGGGAGGAGGGGCTATAGATTTTTGTGGATTCGCTTAAAGGGCTGAGAATACTGTAAGTTTATGGTTTCTTTTAAATATTACCTAAAGCTTAAGAGTACACAAAGCTCCTCATTTTTCAAAGGAGGAAAGAACAGGGTGGGGGAAGTCTTTTTTTTTTTTTTTTCCCAATTTTGTTGACCAAAACTCTCCTGAATGTGGTAACATCGCCATCTGCTGGAAATGAATGATATCACCACAGAGAACAGAAGACCAGGGGTTAGCAAAACCACACCTGGACAGATACCGGCATCTTTGAAGCCCCTCAGCACAACCGCAGAACAAACTAACCCAAAAGTCTCCTCATCATCACCGGCCCTACTGTAGAGCTGACCACCCCCATGGACACAATGAGCTGACTACCAGATACACTCCCAGAGATTATAAGGGTCTGAGCCCCCAACTGAGCGCATGGTTGGCTTTACGTGACTCAGTCCATCTTGTGACAAAAAAGGCAAGTTGGCCTGTGACAAGCATGGAATTGATGACTCAGTCGCAGATCCAGCTCTTCGCCGGGGTGGTAGGGTTCAGCCAGCCAGTTGGCGTGGTCACGAGTAGGTGGGTTCACTTCCTAACATTGGGCTTCTGCCTGTTTTCCAAAGTTTGTGTATGTGTTGTGTGTGCTTATACGCACCCGTGTGGGGGTAGATGTGTGTGCATGCTTGTGGAGATCAAAGTCAACGTCTTGTTCATTTGCACTCCACCTTATTTTTTGAAACAGGGGCTCTCATGGCCACTATTAGGCTAAACTGCTTGTCCAGCAAGCCCCAGATTATTCACCTACCTCTGCCTGTCCAGGGCTAAGATTACAAGTGTGAGCTGACACACCCAGTCAGGCAAAGAGAAGATACAACGGACATAGCCATCAGTGTGGCTGACCCAGTCAGGCAAAGAGAAGATACAACGGACACAGCCATCAGTGTGGCTGACCCAGTCAGGCAAAGAGAAGATACAACGGACACAGCCATCAGTGTGGCTGACCCAGGCTCTGTCTGTGTAGCGCTCATAGCTGGGGCACTGTCCTCATGGTGAAGGATGCCGCCCCGGGGCCAGAGGGCCAGCGCACCCATCTGTCAATTCCCATCTTAGAGACTGGAGACAGGTTGCTTCATTCCTCCATGCTCTGTGTCCCTCACCTGAAAGGTATAGTCACCAACAGTGTTGACCTCCAGAAGTAAGTGAGTGCTAAGTGAGGTGGCTGGAAAGAGCTACACATTATGCCAGATGGTCAGCTAGAGCAAAACTGTGAGGAGTTGGGCTGGAGAGATGGATTCGTGGTTGAGGCATTTGCCTGTGAAGCCTAAGGACCCATGATCAACTCTCCAGATCCCATGTAAGCCAGACACACAAAAAGACACAAGCATGCAAGGTCACAAATGTGCGCAAGAAAGCACATGCATATTGAGTTCAATTATAGTGGCTGGAGGCCCTGGTGCACCAATTCTTTCTCTTCTCTGTCTGTCATAAAAAAAAAGAAAAATGTGAGGAGTTATCACCATGGAGAAGGCACTCTTCTTTCTAAAGCAGTAACTGCTAAACAGGGAAGAATATAGATTTGACTAGGGAAGAGGTTGTCTGAGTACACTGACTCAAAGCATTACTTGGCTATTATGGTAGACTAAATACTGCCTCCTTATAGATGTCCCATGAGATCTGTGAATGCTGTTTTATATGGTGAAAGAACATGCAAATGAGATTAAGGTACAGGAAGATTATTTTTAGTCACTCCGGTGAGTCCAATACAATCACAAAGGTCCTTGTAAGGGTCAAATGTATGGGATCACAGTCAGAGACAGAGGTGCTGTGACAATGTGACAATGGAGGAAGAGGAAAAGAAGGTTCTGTGATGCAGAGCCAAGAAACGTGGGCACCTCTAGATAATGGAAAAGCAGTGAGATGCAGCCTTACAAACCCCTTGACCCCTTGGTGATGCGTCTCAGAATCAGGACCTCCAAAACCACAAGAGAATGTTCATGTTGTTAAAAGCCACTAAGCTGGGATGGAGAGATGGCTTAGCAGTTAAGCACTTGCTTGTAAAGCATAAGGACCCTGGTTCAAGGGTTGATTCCCCAGGACCCACGTAAGCCAGATGCACAAGGGGGCGCATATGTTTGGAGTTCATTTGCAGTGGCTGGAAGCCCTGGCGTGCCCATTCTCATTCTCCCTTTCTTTCTCTCTTTCCCCCTCTCCCCCTTTCTCTTTCTGTCACTCTCAAATAAATTAATAAAAATAAACAAAAATAAATTTTTAAGCCACTAAGCTGTGGCAACTTGTCACAGATTAAGTTAAGAAACCAATACAAGGTTAAATAAGAAATATAAACTTATTCCTTTGAATGTGTCTCCTTTGAAAGGCAGAATGACAGAGCAAAGAGAGGACTGGGCCTGGCATTTAAAATAAGTCTCTAGAAATGACTTTGTCTTTGGATAAGTGACCTAACTTCTTTATCTCAATGATTCTGTCTCTGAGGTAAAGTTACACATATTCATTTCAAGGGTTGGCTGCAAAAGTACACAGCACGTAGCCAAAAGTTGATCAGTCTTTACATGAAAAATTCATGATGCCCTTTGCCCCTTTCCCTTAAGAGCTGTTTTTTTTGAGTTTGGTTTGTTTGGTTTGGTTGTTTTTTAGAGACAGCAAGAGCAAGAGAGAGAGAGAGAGAGAGAATTATTAGCACACCAGGGCCTCAGCCACTGCAATGAAACTCCAGAGCCTTGCGCCACCTAGTGCACATGTGAGAGCTTGTGCTTGTCTCACATTTGTGCATTGGGCTTACATGGGATCTAGAGAGAGATCAAACATGGGTCCTTAGGCTTTGCAGACAAGTGCCTTAGCCATCAAGCCATCTCTACAGCTCAAAAGCTGGCTTTTTATAGGACCTATCTCTTCTCAGGTGTGGCTAATGCTTGTGCAAAGATACCTATCCACTTCTGGTGTTTGACTTCTACCCAGTACTCAAGGTTCCCAGTAAAAACCAACATATCTCATCAAGATACCTTTTGTTTCCCCCAAGAAATAGTATTTGGGCTTTCATCACCTTGGCTTGCTCATGTAGCTCACTTCACATACTCCTTCTGCCCTCATTCATGAGTCAGAGATCCCTGCATGACAGTCTGTTCTTGGTTTAAAGCCACCAAGGCCAGGGAGCTTGATCAGTTGATGTAGTTCTTGTCTCACAAGCATGAGAACCCACACACAAAAAAAACGTCAGATATGTTGCCATGTGCCAGCTCTGGGGAACAGAGACAAAAGGGCTCATGGCCATCCAGTCTATCCCAATTTCAAGTTCTAGAACAGTAAATAAAAGATAGGTGGCATTTCTAAGGAATGACACCCAAGGTTGTCCTCTGACCTGCACACATAAACACAGAGACCTAAGATTAAAAAATAAAATTTTTGAAGGAAACAATAAAGCCACTTTGCCATCAACACACCAGTTCACCACTCCCTGACTCTACTCTGAAGAGCTAGGGAAGTGGTCTTCACCCATCATGGCAAATACCACTGACATTACAATAGCTACCAGGAGCAATGATGGTGGGTATGAGACAGCTACTGGGTACTGTGCTAGAGACAGTGGAGGGGCTAGGGCCTTTCCCTAGGAAGGCGTTTCCGAGGTTTACATAACACACTGGATTTCATGGTAGGAAGTGGTCAAGATTACGCAGAAATAATTAAAGTTTGCCCTTTGGGTTGTTTGCTCATGAACCACCTCTATGCTCCATCTCTGCCTGCTCTCCAGCTACAGAAGGCAACAGCATGGGCTAAGGGTTGTATTCTATGTTAAGCATCAAGGAATGAAGGAGGGATGTGTGGGCATCCATATCAGGACAAGAAAGCATCCTCTTGCCTTTCCTCTGCACTTTATTATCTCCATGCATGGTCATTGAATCACATGACTTTTGTCCTGGTAACAAAGTTTACCTATACATCTTTCCAGAGTCTGAAAGCAGGTGAGACCCTGTGTGCACATCATTTCATTCAGCCCTCACAAGAACCTGTTAAGATGGACATGTCATTCCCATAACACAGGTGAGCAGTGGATGACCAATGAGTCACATCTCCAGGGTAAACCACTAGTCAACGCTGGGGTCCCAGCAGTGTCAGCCTCTCTCCAAAGCCCACACTCTTCCCCAGCATCATCCATCCTGGCTGCCGCCCCTGGCCTCCCCTACCCATAGTGTGGCAGCCAAAGCCACGGTTTCTTCCAGTATGTCCCAAGCCCTGGGTGGTCCAGAAAAACTGAGTCTATCCTGAAACATGAAAAACTGGAAGTGAAGGGTCCTTCACAAGCTGGAACCAGCTGGACCCAGCTAAGGGCCAGGAAAAAGTCACCTCTTCACTGCCCTTCCAGGAGACCCGTGTATCATAGGGTCTCGGAAGGAGGCCAGACGGGTGTGCTGGGAGTGGGCATATGTGGGGAAGAGCGGCTAAAGGACACTGGGCAGCTGTTGAGGGGAGGCCACACAGAAAGACTTCAGAATGCCCCTGGGACATTTGGACAGCTGGAAATGAGGCCAATATGTAAGTATGCATGCATGGTCTTTCCTGCACACACAGAGGGAAAAGGGAGAGGAACAGATGTTCCCAGAGAACCTACTGTGAATTCCCAACAGCAGGCCACCAGCTTTCAGAGATGCCATCTAAGAATGTCAGAGGTTCTCTGGGGCCAAACGCCTCCTCGTTTCCAGCCTACAGCAAGCCTGACACACCCTCCACTCCAGCCTGGGCTCGAGTGAAGGTTCAGTTCTGTCTTGTGCCTCCACCTTCCAACTGGCCTGACCACAGACTGCTCGTTTGCTCCTCCAAGGCTCACATCTGATTGCAAGCCTTCAGTGGACATGGCAATGCCCAGCTTCTTCTCTCCAGCTGGCCGGCTGGGATTCTGAACGTTCACCAGGCATCACCAGGCAGTCCTCTCAGATTCGGGTCCCCAGGACACACCTGGCAAACACTTTAAGGCCACTGCCCCGCCTTCCTCTTCTGCCAGGTCAGCAACGCCACACCCTGCTCTCTGAGTCCTCTCGGTCCAGCATAGCCATCCTCCAGCCCAGAGGCGGCACTGCCAAATATCACCCAGGTGCTGCGCCTCACAGAGCACCTCTCCTCCTAGCAGGTGACACGGACCCGTCAGCCCACAGAAGGACCAAGCCTTCTAAAGTTGTCTTGTTCATGGAGTCTTCTTTTTGCCTATCTGGATCCCAGCATCCCCGTCGTGGCTCAAGACTCTCGTTTCTTGGTCTCCCATCATAGTAACTCTTCCCTCCTCTACTCCACACCTTCTTGGTTCACCTTGGGCTAGAAAATTTCACTCCAACCTTGCCTGCTGAGACTGTGAGGCAGGAGGGGACTTCTTAAGGTCTTTGGAAGTTCTCAGAGGCCATAAGAACATGTGGCCTCGTTGGAAGAGAAATGGGGCTCAAGAAAAAGTGTTTTTCAAGGTTTATAAAGGAGGGAGGCCAAATGGCTGGAAGAAATAAACAGGTAATTGTGGAAGCCCAAGTCAATCTTCTGGAAGGAAGGCACGTCTGCAAGATTTCCCTCCTGGGTTCAAGTTATACATGAGTTGTAGCCAAGCATGGTGGCCCATGCCTGTAATTCCAACACTCAGGAAGATAAGGCAAGAGGATTATCATGACTTTGAGGCCAGACAAAGAGATACCTTGTCTCAAAAAGAAGAGAATTTTTAAAGGTTTTATATGAATTTTATATTTTTTTCCATCATAGAGCTGTGTTTGTTAAAAATATAAAATGAATATTTTGAATTCACTATGACTAGGAGTAAATGAAGAATTTCCTCTTGTGACCAAATGAGTCCTTGTTTATTGTATGCCTCAACTGTAGAAATTAGGTTTTGCTATCCTGGGATAGTAAGAAGACTTTGGTCTGCTTCTCAATGATGCCCAGCAGGAATGAGGCAAGGTGACTTTGGTGGCAGGAGAGTGGCAAGGGCATTAGGAAAGGGACTGGTAGTTCGGTGGCTCTGTGAAGGACTTGAGACTTAAGGTATACAACCCAGGGGACACGACACGCCTGTGGTAGCTGGTTAAGCTGAGGGAACCCATGGAGGACTTGAGACTTAAGGTATGCAACCCAGGGGACACGACACGCCTGTGGTGGCTGGTTAAGCTGAGGGAACCCAGAAGTGACTGCGCTCCTCGTCGCTTCATCTGGCAATGGACAGAGGAAACTGCTGATAATCGCTCTCCAAGAAAAATGCCTGCGCTCAGCCCCTTACTTTATAGACTAGACAACTGATCCCAGGAACAAGCAACCTGCCCAAGCACACTGGCCTGGCCATTGGTACACAGCCAAGGTGAGAACAACTGCATCGACTCCATTCTAGGACCGAGGTGAGAACAACTGCATCGACTTCTAGGACCGAGGCCCAGCCCTGTGGACTTGTCACGCTGCTCCCAGCTCTCTGTGTCTCCCCTACCTTTCCTGGCTTCTCATTCGTCACAAGACTTCACAGACTTATGTGATGGGCAAAAAAAAAAAAATCACAGTACTTTGACCTCCAGTAAATCACCCAGCTAATGTTCTCTTTGTCCCCCAAGACCACCTTCAGGCAGTCTTGCTCTCTATCACTTGGACAATAAAACAGCTGAGGCTGCAACTTGCCTTGAGGGAGGAGTGGAATCCAGGAGAAAGGGAAGACCCCGAAGGAACAAGAGGGCTTGTTTTCTTTTCTTTCTCTCCCTACTCCCCTCCCTGTCTCCTTTCCATCCTTCCTTTATTCTTTTCTCCACATTCCGTCATTCACTCCTTCCCTTGGCCACTCCCTCCTTCTTCCCTCCACTCATTTTGTGTCACACACTATGTGACCACTGCAGTCATCTGAAACATTCCCTTCCTGGGTTACCTCAAGGTTGAGGGTCTCATGCAGTGTGGAAGCATTTGGATGGCAGCTCTGCTCATTCTCTTTTGTCCAAACTTCAGTGCACTGCAAAGATCCCCTTGTCTCTATGCACAGGCCCTCCAGGCAGAAATACCTCTCCATGGCTTCTGAGCCAAGCTTCCACCAGGGGAGAACTTTTGTCAGACTAGAACCCCATCTTCCTGGACAATCACTGGCTCTCGCCGCTCTAGTCCTGTCTGCCTCTCTCCCCACTCTCCTGCCTGGAAGTTCTTCACTGCCCAGGGCCTCAGGATGGTTGTCCGCTCTCCACCCAGTGAGAAGCCAATCCTCATTGTGGCTTTTAAGCTATGTACTTTCATTGTTTCTCATAAGCATGCTGCCCAGTCTTGAAACCCTTTTCCAAAGGACTCTGGTCTAAAGCATTTACCAGTCTCTCTCTCCTTCAGTTTTCTCTTCTATAGAATGCTAGGACTTACACATAGGATGGTAAGAACATTAAAGAAACTAGTGCAGTGCATTTAGAACACTGACCACCACGTGGGAAACACAGCATAATCAACTGCTAGTATTATTCGTAGCATGCTGCAGCAGCCAAAAAAAAAGAATGGCTCTTTAGGCCATGTTAATCAGAATATATATGTAAGTAATATAAATATAATATAATATAATAAATATATAAGTAAGAATGATAGCAGTGGAGACAGTCTTTGTCTAATCCCCAGTGATAATGCCACAATCAATTTCAAGGAGAATATCATAAAAGGTTTAAAATAATCTAAGGTCTTTCAGGAGAGACAGATCCCAGTATGTGTTTGATGTCCTCTTCCATGAAAGGAAACTGAAGACGGAGTAGTTAACATGAAATAAATAAACGTGGTGGCACGGAGGTGGAGCACAGGAGAGGGACATCAGAGGTGTCCTCAAGTACATGAAGCACATCCGTTCCTGTTCATCTTTGTGTCCCCTGTCCTGGTCAGATGCCTGGCACTTCAAGTTATGCTTAATAACCGTCAGCCACTGGTTGAAAAGTAGCCAAGTGGCTAGTCTACCAGTGAACACATTTGTATGGGTAGGCAGATATCGGATGTTAGAAGCCATAGGGAAATAAGATAGTCATTAACATGAAAATATACTCTATAAACAGGCAGAGATTCCTGACACTTACAAGGGTTACTACAAGTGTGCTGATCCAGAAGTTTACGCCACTGATGAGAACTCAGTGAAGAAGAATTAGAATTGAGTGGCATCAACACTTGCCAAGGGAAAAAAATATAACCTTCTCCCACAGAAAATTCAGACGGAGGGGCTAGTGAGATGGCCCTGTGGCTAAAACACTTGTCATGCAAGTGTGAATACCTGAAGTCAGATCCCCCAAAAATGACCAGCACAGTAGCGCACATCTATACTCCTTGTGTCCAGTGTCAAGATGGGAGGTGAGGACAGGAAACCCTGGGAGCTCCTTGGTGAGCTAGCCTGGCACACACAGCAGTGAGAGAGAGAGAGAGAGAGAGAGAGAGAGAGAGACAGAGAGACAGAGACAGAGAGACAGAGAGAGAGAGAGAGAGAGACCCTGCCTCAAAGAGGGAGAGAGGTGAGGACTGACACCCAAGGGTATCCTCCACACGTGTGCTGTGGCACACTTACACACAAAGATTTTTAAAATTCAAAGGGATAGCAGAGAGCTGCCATCTTTTTGCCACCAATGGATATTAAATCTAATGATCATCAACCATTGTGGTCATTTAGTAAAAATAAAAGAATATGAATTTCAACACAAGAATGAAGTCCAGGAGGGACGTAGATGCGGGATAAAGGAGGCCTGTAAATTAGCAGAGCGCTTCCTAAGCCCCATGCCTGCATTCACCTTCTCCCCATCAATGGGCAGAAGCATCGTTGGCCTTTGTGGCCTGTGGCTGGGAACTACTGCGCTCAGTGCTCAGGTCCTTCATCTTCACCTAGATGTCCGTGGATTCTTGTCCAGACATGGAGCCAGGTGCTCAGAAGATGCTCAGCACTTGTGTACACAAGGAATGACTGTGTCACCCACAGTTCTTTGGGACAGGCCATCCCTGATACCCAAGACCAAAGCCCCTTCTGTACAGGCAGCTGCACAAGTCCCCAAAACATATGCAGAGGAACTACTCAGCCCCATCTCAAGGGGGCAGAAATGAGCGTCTACCTTGCCCTGCCCCCAGCTGACCTGTGGAAAACTGTATTCTCTAGCCACTACATTTCCTCCACAACTGATGCTAACCCACCTAGCTGCATAGGATTCATGCTCATTATGTCTGCTGTTCATTCATCAAACGCTCGTGGACCACTCACTATATCCAGCACTGCGTTAGCTTGTGGGAAGTGCAATGGAATAAGTGTTGTCTGCGCTCAGACATGGCAGGGCCCCTGCCCTGTGCTTCTCAGACATCATTAGTGTGGTGGTCTGATTCAGGTGTCCCTATAAACTCAGGTATTCTGAATGCTAGGTTCCCAGCTGATGGCAATTTGGGAAGTAACGCCTCCTGGGCGTATTGTTGGGGACGGGCTTATGGGTGTTATAGTCAGTTTCCCCTTGCCAGTGTTTGGCACACTCTCCTGTTGCTATTGTCTACTTTATGTTGACCAGGGGGTGATGTCCACCCTCTGCTTATACCATCATTTTCCCTTGCCATCACAGAGCTTCTTCCTCAAACCTATAACCCAAAATAAATCTTTTTTTCCTACAAGCTGCTCTTGGTTGGGTGCTTTAAGACAATAAGGCACCTCCTCTCCTTACCAGAACCGAACCTCCTACAGAGCAGAACGGTGGTCTCTGTGGATGTCCAGCACTTGAAAGGGCGTAGAGTTCGGAAGGTGGAGAAGTCAACGGCCTTGGTGTATTCACAGCCAGGCTGAAGTGGCCCCTCCCCTCCAGAGGAGTAACATGGATGTTCAGGCCAGGCATCCCAACAGGATGCTGGACGAGATAAACCCTGAATGCAAGGGTGGTTATGTAATTTGTAAACATAGAGCAAAATAAAAACTCATGGACCCCTGTGCAAAAGGCAGAAAAATACATTCCTTTAGAAATAAAATATAAAACTTGCTATTTTCAGTTCTCTCTTTTAATTGTTCATGGGGTGTTCTGTTGGTGGGTGTTGCAGTCTGGTTCACATTGCTGGTGGAAATCACCCAACCAAGAGTAGCTTCTGGGAAAAAGAGGGTTATTTTGGCTTACTGGATCGAGGGAAAGCTCCATAATGGCAGGGGAAAGCAATGGCATGAGCACAGGTGGACATCACCCCCTGGCCAACATAAAGTGGACAATAGCAACAGCTGTGTGCCAAACACTGGCATGGGGAAACTGGCTATAAAACCCATAAGCCCACCCCCAACAATACACTCCCTCCAGGAGGCATTAATTCCCAAATCTCCATCAGCTGGGAACCTAGCATTCAGAACACCTAAGTTTATGGTGGACACCTGAATCAAACCACCACAGTGGGGGTGTTTTGTTTTGTTTTGTTTTGGTATTTATAAGGGAGCATGTTTGCCATTTAGTATTCTATTGGAAGGATCTCTACATTTAAATTATTAGCATGAATTTTCTTGCTTGCCATTATATTGTACAATGTCAGTTTTAAATAAGAGCATTTAACTCCTAAGCAGAAGTCATCAAAACAACTTAAATTCGGTAACTTAGACTTCATCCTTACCTCTGTAATGGAAACGGGACAAGACCAGATTGCTGCTTTACTTTATCTCAACACACGCTCTATCAGTACTGCCCAGCCTCAGCTAGAAGGTGAGGAAGGACTTGAAGGAGGAAACCGTGGGTCCCTCTATGTTTGTCTTTGGTCAGTCGTCATTCCTGATGTAGATGTTTGTCTCACATCCGGATATCGCTCAGTGGGCTGGGGAGATGGCTCAGTAATTAAAGGTGCTTGCTTGTAAAGTTTGATAGCCTGGGTTCAATTCCCCAGTACCCACGTAAAGGCAGGAGACCCTGGCAGACCCATTCTCTCTCTCGCACACAAATTAATCAATTAATTAAATATATTTTTTGAGAGAAAGTAACTCAGATGAGCGAGATTGACCAGAGTTACTTGGTAGCTCATACTTCTTGCATTGTCATTGGTCCTTTGTGCATCCAAAGTGAGTTCCAATTCAAATGCCTGCTTTGTGCAGACTTCACGTCATGCTGGTAGTCACGGATCCACCAGAATTATGTGCCCCAGAGTATCTCAGAGGCCCAATGTGGATGAATGGGAAAGCCATGGTATGGTTCTCTTTTCTCAGGTGCATGTTCCATGCTCCCATAGGATCCTCTTAGAAAAAAATAAGCTCAAAGATAAAATGACTAGTCATTTGAAGGCAGGCAGCAGACTTAAGGCCCTGTGTGATGAACAGCCCTCATACCCACAAAGCCATCTCCATCCAGATGGAACCAAGGGCCCACAGCCGAGGGAATGGTCCATGAAACCTGATAGAGGTGCCCAGAGGCCAACACCTACCAGATCAGGTAAGGTTAGCCAGGTGGGCCTGGGCTGTGACAGGATATTAGTTGCTTATAAGAACTGCCTTAGCAATGAGACACATGCCCTGTTCCTGCAGGGCAAATGGCAAGACCAGCTCTGAGTCTCGTGACTCAGAGATATTTGGGAACAAGAGACAAGAGGAAACAGTGTAGAGCTCCTAAGCCTAGTCTAAGGTGGGATCCCACTTCCCTGATAGCAAAACTATGTCGTGGTTGCTTATCTCTGGGTACCATCATCTAGCATTGTACATTACACCTGATGATAATTAATAACTTGAATGAATGCATGAAAGACACCTGAAGTAAATAAATTTTTCTCCCCTTTGTGTATTGTTCTTTTCTGGGTATTTTGCCAATGGAAATAGCATCTCCCATTAGTATGCAGGCAGGGTAAGCGTTATAGATTTCTTTTGTTTCCAGCCCAGTACGCTGTACAGTACAGTGCTTGTACACAACACTCAGAAAAGAAAGTTTGATGAATGAGTCAATCAATGCATGAGCAACTGGGCACATCTCCAAAGCCTGCTGGACTGAATTAAGTAGACCTGCAAGGGCAAAGGAAGTGCCACATCCTCGAGACAGCAAGCATGTGTTCTGCGTTTGTCACTGATGAGTTCTTGTGTCCAATTCTCCCACACAGTTGTCACCCACCAGCCTGCTAATGGGATCATAAACGAAGACGAGTCAGGGCTCTGGGCTTTCTCAGAGTCATCGGCTCAAAGGCCCTTTAATGGGAGTTCCTGACTCAATTGGGTGTGGAGAGAAGAGAAGATGTGATGAATGGCTCCAACACAAAGAAACTCGGACACCTGACTTTGTTCTTATCTCGGGAAGAATGTGGCCACCAGGCACACTGAGTCATGATGAACTAAGAAACTCAAGAATGTCCCTCGGTAAATCTGTGCTGGATAACTGAATGGGTGCTTCTGTTGCCTATTACCTTCTAAGTGAATAGGGTCAAAGGTTGGTATTAACCCATGGCTCATGGGGCAAGATATTCTTTGTGAACTGACAGGAATTATTACCACGGGCAGACCAGGCCAGAAGGTTCACATGGCTGATGAAGACAGGGTCACAGGTTTGAGTTCCCCTAGAGACTAGTTATCTGCAGGCAGAGGAAAATTCTGCTCATAGCCATACTGCACCTCCTACTGCTGGCAACTGCCTTGTAACTCCATACATGTGTGCAAAACAAAGTTTACTTTGAATAAATTGGCCAACCCCTCCCCATCAGAGAGAAACAAGTAACGACGTTGTCATAGGGTGCCCTTGTGATGATGAGGCTGGGACTGCAGCTGACATTTACTGAGCGCGTACTCTGTGCCGGGAAGCACTGAGGCCTTCACAGGGACTTTCCCACATACTGTTCAGATTCAGGCATCACCCACTTTACAGATGAAAGGAAAGGAGGCTGTGGGAGCAGGGTTAATCAAAACTAAAGAGGGGATGACTATGCCATGTTGAAACCCATTTCTTTGTTTACTAATTTCAAATACAGAGATGGCTCAGCAGCTAAAGACACTTCCTTGCAAAGCCTGACAGCCTAGGATTGATTCCCCAGTACTCACGTAAAGCCATATACACAAAGTGGTACATGTGTCTGGAATTCATATGCAGTGGCAGGAGGCCCTGGTGTGCCGTTCTCTCTCTTTCTCTCTTCCTTGTCTCTCAAATACTTATATAATTTATGCATATATATGTCTATATTTGCATATATATTTTTATATATTATATATTATATTACATATTATATATATGCACATATATATATTGTTTTAAAAACAATAAGGCTTGGACAGAAGTATCTGTGGGGGTATAAATGCTATGCTTAGAAGCTATAGGTTATTACAGAAAAATTTCAGTGCCAGAGGGTGGAATACTTCCCAATGAATTGTTGGTCAGGGAGGCCCCTGAGGTCCCAAAAACAATCCAGGCTATTGCCAAGCTCTTGGTTGACCACCAGAACTAGATGCCAAACCCTATTGCTGAAGACGCTACATACTTTGGTTTCGGGACACTGGGAAATCAAGCTAGAACTGAGCTAGAAACCTCTTCCCTGTTGACTAGCCCTCATAGTGCTGGAAAGTGCTGTGTATCCTGCTGGGGGAGGAAAGCGATCGCCAGTGTTAACCAGCACTGGAGCCTGCAAACTCTACAACTGGCCATCTAGGCAAGACGCACCAAGTAGTGCAATAGCGGCATGTCTGTTATTAGGAGTCACCAGCTGCTCTCTAATTGGATTTGAGGCCATCTCCATGGGAGAGGAATTCAAGACTGATACTGAAAACTGACTCAAAGGCCCATGGCTGGGAAGGTTAATAAGCCCTAGGGAGGAATTTATTTTTGGTTTTTGGCTACATAGCCAAAACTCATCATAGTTCTGAGAAACAGTGACAGTTGAGGGTTCAGCACTTAATGAGGCATCTCTATCACACAGTTCAATGGCTAAGAGGCTACAGCAGAAGTGGCAGAAAGAATATAAAAGCCAAAGGATGGGAAGGGCTGCCTGGAGACACTGTCTCTCGACACAGAGCGGTCATTTATTCATCACTTCACAGTAGCTGCTGTTACCTGCATAGCGTGGGCCTCAACAAGCTGTCGAGCACTGCTGGAGGAGGCGTGTCGCTGGGGATGGGTCCTGAGTCTAGCCTACTGTGTGCTCTGAGTCAGCTTGTGTCTGGCTGTTCTGTTCTCGCTCTGCTGTGGACATATGATGAAGGGAGCAGCTTCTTCCACCATGAAGAAGCTTCCCCTGGAAACTAGAAACCTGAAATAAACCCTTTCCTCCCATACCCTGTTTCTTGTTGGGTGTGTTGTCCTAGCAACAAGAAGGTAGCTACAACACCAAAGAAGAGATTTACTGCCTAGAGCCGGGCGTGGTGGCGCTCACCTTTAATCCCAGCACTCGGGAGGCAGAGGTAGGAGGATTGCCATGAGCTCAAGGTCACCCTGAGATGACAGAGTTAATTCCAGGTCAGCCTGGACCAGAGTGAGACCCTACCTCGAAAAACCAAAAAAAAAAAAAAAGAGAGAGAGAGAGAGAGATTTACTGCCTAATCCAACATCACCCAGCTAGGCAGAGCCTCAGCCCAGATCCAAGAGTTCTGAAAGCCAGCTCCATTCCCACTCCCATGACACCACTGCTTATTTGTGGCTGGCAGACTAATGACAGTCTATACAGGTGAGCTCAAATCCAGGGAAAACAAGGCATTTAACCATTGCAAAGAATTAATTATTAAGATCTGATGTGGAGTAAACACAACACGTTTTAAAGCTAAGAAAAGAGGCAGGGAGGTGCAGGCGAAGGAGCAGCCCTGGATTGAGAGAGGTCTGGCTGCAAAACCAGGCTTCATTATTGACTGTGTTCCCAAACAGGTTACGTCAATAGCTGGACCTGGTTAAACAGCATTCTCAATGCTTTAAATACACCAACCAACTCAGCCCTCATGGAAACCACTTAACATGGACATTAGTAGCCCCATTTTCACCTGTGAAAAAACTGAAGCACAAGGAGGCTCAGTAGCTTTGCTTGAGTCCCTGGGCTGTGGCCCAAAGTCAAGGCTATGGACCCTGTTACTGTCAGTTTTGCATTGCTGGCAGAAAGTACCTGACCAAGAGCTGCTTGTGGGAGGAAAAGGTTTTATTTTGGCTTATAGACTCCATGGAAAGCTTCATGATGGCAGAGGAAAACAATGGCACGAACAGAAGGTGGGTATCACCTCCTGGCCAACATCAGGTGGACAACAGCAGCAGGAGAGTGTGCCAAACACTGGCAAGGGGCGACTGGCTATAACACCCATAAGCCCACCCCCAACAATACACTGCCGCCAGGAGGCGTCAATTCCCAAATTGCCACCAGCTGGAGACCTAAACATTCAGAACACATAAGTTCATGGGGGACACCTGAATCAAACCACCACAGACCCTGAGAGGAAGATCATATTAAGACAAGGTGGGGCTGGGAAGCAGATGCATTGTGAGAATGAGGAAGGGATAAATGGTTGTTCTCAGGAGAAAGTTCCATCCCAGTTACCACTTAACTGGGGGTGGGGAGGAGGATGGTGATTAAATGGACAGCCCAAATGGGATCCAAAGTTAAGTTTCTCATCCAGAGTTTCTTTTAAGTTCCCCTGCCTGGAGACAACATGTGCCTCGGGAACTTGGCATGATGGGGGAGAGGTAGTGTGGGTAAGGCTAAGAGGCTCCAGCTAGCAATGAAAAGTCTGCCACAGCTAGGGGCCAGGCAGGCCCAACTTCTGCAGACCAAGGCTGATAAGCCCTTGCCAGGGATGTAAGGCCGAGAATTCCTGCATCCGGTGGAGGGCTGGGCCACATGATTTTCCCCCAGCACCCGCCTTGGCCACCTCATGGCTGCAGCAGGCTCCCCACCCCCCAGTCCTCTCCCCATCATCAGGTCCTCTGTGCTAAATAGGGGCACCCTAGGGCTGCTACAAGATAACACTCACTCTCAGATATGGAGCCAGCATGATTCTCTGAACCTGGCAGAGATGTCTCTGGGAACAAGTTCCCTACAACAGCCAAGCTCACCCTGAAATCTCGGCTCCCACAGTCATGCATGTGTTTCTGAAAGTGATGTGTCAGACTAGAGGAGGCAGGAGTCCCAAGAGTGGTGCCAAGTCTCTCGAGGAGCAGGGATGGGACAGTCGCAGCCGTCAATGAAGCCTTGTGGCCTCTACGGAAAGAGAGGAACACCCTGTCCCAGGAATGCAGCCTCGGGAGCGCTGAAGACAGCCTCTCTGCCATGATGAAACCCCAAACACTCGGGGTGTGGTCGGGTTTTTAAAAGTGTATTCTGCTCCCACTGAGGAGTCTTGGAAATGTGGACAGCATACCACCCAAGGCCATTAAAGCCCAGACAGCTCAGGACTGAGACAAGAACCAGGATCCAATGAGCTTGGGGCAGACTGTCTCAAAGAAATAAACATGTGGCTAAGGTATTTCCATAGCCCGTAAATACCGTCTTTCAGGGGTTCCAAAGGAGACCAAACGGGCCTCCCCCCACCACCTCCACGATAAAAGAGTGACACTGTGTATCTAAGGAGCGAGAAGCCAGGCACCAAAGCCAGATTTCCCAGCCACCCTCTAATTTATAGGCCGTAAATGACGGGCCCGTGATCTATTGCCCTGGAGTGGGAGATTTATTCCAACCAAGAGCACACAGGGCCTCTGATACAACAAGTGGGCCTGGGTGCGGAAAGGTCGGGCTCTCACTGCACGCTAAGTAAAGATGTTTGGAACAGACAGTCACATCAAGAGATGCTTCCAAACATCACAGAAGGCAGCACACGTTCCCCGTCCCTACCCTGGGAACCCAAGGGGAGGCAAGGCTGGGATGCTGCAATGGGAAGACAGGCTCAATCTCTCCACGGTTCCCACTTGACAGCGCTTCAAGTTCACTTCTCAGTACACCTTCTGCCCTCTCTAAACCCACGCTCGGCTGAAAGGCGCATCTGCTCCTTGCCAGGGTGCTGCTGCGTGCCTGTACCAAAGGGCCTCGACCTCAAGTGTCCAGACATCACTGTGAATGGAGCTCAGTGAATCTGCATTCAGCAAATAAAAACAGTCTGTTCTTATTCATTCATTCATCCACCCATCCTAACTATGCTTCCCAAAAGCAACTTGTCACAAAGAGAGAAAATATTTCATGCTCATTTCCTAATCAGCATTGCAGAGTGTTTTAAATGCCCTGTGTATGTATGTTACTGTGGAATATATATATACATATCAAGAAATACTGATTTTTATTATAGTGATATAAAAATTATGTTCAAATTTCTATTTCAAAATAGGTTAAATTAAATAAAAATAATAAATAACATTAGTATTTCACTATAGTTCTTAATACATTTTAATTGCACAAATTAATGGGTTTCGCTGTCACATTTCTATACGTACCCCAGGGCTCATGAGAATAAGGACAGGGACGGAAGAGATGGATAAGGGTGTTCACTGTGTAAGCATAAGGGTCTGACAGAGTCTGATTCACCCTCTTTGATTCCCCAAACCCCATGTAAAGAGCTGGACATGCCACACACATCTGTAACCTGGCCCTTATGGGAAGCTAAGGCCAAGAATTGCTGGAGATCATTGGCCATCCCTGACCAAAAACATTAGCTCCTGGTTCGAAGAGAGACTACATCTCAAGAAAACAATGGAAGATGACAGAAGAAGGTTAGACAACATTCTCCCCTGGCCTCCATGCCCTCTGTGCATATTTGCACGTGTGTGCACGCGCATACACACACACACACACACACATGCACGCACGCATGCATACACACACAGTAAAATATGGGAAAATATATAAGTTGTTTCAGGAATGATGAAACTTGGAGAAGCATTGCATTAAGTAAAGAGCTACCATATGTAAAGTCCAAGGCAAAGGCTTCTTTAAGGTAAATTATACTTTTCTAAAATTCCTTTTTATACATTCAACAGAGTGGTTTTCTGCTTTGCTTGCTTTTGTTGGTCATGAACACAATCAAACATCCATTAATTTTTTAGCTAATCATTGCTATAATTAAGCATGACCATCCCCACTCCCTGTACATCACTGAAGCCCTGAGCCTAAGCTAGGAGATCAGCCCTTTGCACTGATAACTGAGTTACTATGAGGCCACAAAGTGGGTTCTAATTCAATATGACTGGTGTCCTCCTAAAAGGAAATTTGCTGACATGGTCTAGTACTTTGGAGGCAGAAACAAGAGGGTCAAGAGTTTGAGGCCAGGCCATGGGCTAAAGCACTTGATTTACCAACCACAGCTAAATGATAAGACCCTTTCACTGAAGACACCACACAAGAAAGGGGATTTTCCTATAAAATCATTTTTAAGTTTTGTAATTAATATAGGACCAAATCTTTTGTTCAGTCCTAAATAAAAACCTGATGAGGTCTGTTTCGATGGATTCTGTGGATGGAAATGCAAAACCTTTTCCTTTAAAAAAAAAAAAAAGGCTGAATATTGGCATAATCTTGTGCTGTCTCACACACATAAACTGCTTGCATTTGACAATCACATGTTCTGCACCATCTATTTAGAAAATGAACTCATCACAGCAGGTCGAGATCCTTATTCGCTCTTATCTGCAAATAATTGCATCGTTCACCTTATGAGGAGGGTGGAGATGGAGTGCACACAGACCCTGCCTCGTGGAACTTCGGTTCCAGTTGAGGAAAATGGCTGGTAAAAAGTTCCAGGGTGGGCCAACTTGGAGAAAGCTGAGTGTTGCGCAGAGCCTGCCCCTCCCACTAAACATGACTGGAAACTTCGGAACAAAATGCAATTGCCTAGAAAGTGAGCAGTGAAAGGTGCATGGGGCCAACTGCTGAAGCATGGCCTCAGGCACGTGAATTTTAGGACAGCAATCAGGGTGGAGCCAGAGGACTTGAACAACGTCGTCCCCCAACTTTACCTAATTGGCGCTTATAGAATATACTCCCATGTGTCAGTGTGCTTTCCAAGAACACATGGATGCCATATTCTAAGCCAGGATATAACTCAATACACTTTGCAGGGTCATGATCCATATCTGAGAACCAGTGTTATCATCTATAAATGGGAGCAACACCCATCCTTTCAAGAATCCCTGTGATCATAAACAGGATGCACGTGAGTGTAAACATAAAGCACTAGTGTGCATAGTGCACATGCTCCAGAGATATGAGGTAGCAAGTACGCCGGAACCAGAACAGAAACCCAAGGACTAACCTCAAAGCCTGAACTTCTTGCAATGCGTAAATTGAACCCCTCACGGAGTTATGCTGAAACTTGCACGATTACTGTCAACAACTAAGACTATGGTAAGAGCGTTTGCATGGTTCTGATACATGCCATATAAGTTTCTCTTTGTTAGCCTAATTCCTTATTTAGACTACATTTTAAAAAGCCAGTAACTTGCTTCCTGAGTACTAATGTGAATACACACATTCACATCCATACAAGTACGTTATGTATAACTCCATGCATAAGACCAAGTCCACATACAACGTTAATGCTTTTTGATATTATGCACATATATACACCTATTGGTGCACATATACACAAACACTGCATACATTTGCCGTGATGTTACCTTAATAACAGTGTAGATGTATAACACTAAAGCCATCTCACATTGATATGCTAACTTAAACTTTTGAAAGCAATTTTGTATGTATCAGCTCGGTTTTCCCACTT
Source organism: Jaculus jaculus (assembly GCF_020740685.1). Classification (NCBI taxonomy): domain Eukaryota; kingdom Metazoa; phylum Chordata; class Mammalia; order Rodentia; family Dipodidae; genus Jaculus; species Jaculus jaculus. Next base: position 208,646,901 of record NC_059103.1, on the reverse strand, counting down.
GCAGGCAGTAAAGTGAAACATAGTGGGAAATGTTTGAATCTTGAATATTTGGTTTCAAGTCCCAGCCCAGTCTATTGTAAAAGTTGACTCAGTGATATAAAGAAAAGAAAATTCAGTAAGCTCAATGGGAACTGAAACATGTCCTGGGAAGGCCAGCCTGAGTGCAGGTGATGAACACAAGATCGGGTGCCTTAGAGGAAGTTCTGTCTGTACGGCCTCAAAGGAGGGATTAAGCAAAAGCCCTAGACCCAGGGGTTTAGGAATGTACATGTGTGTGTGTGCACGTGCACACATGCATGCACACACACACACACACACACACACACACATACACACGCACACAGCACTATGGCAGGAAACCACTTCCATTGGTCTCATTGTATCCGTTCTAATACTACACCAAGATTGTCCCTTTAAACCAACAGTGAACCTCACTTAGTAATTTTCCTTACCCTACCATACTTTAATTGTGGCTTCCTATCTTAGAATAATCTCCTTTTACTTCTGTCCCAAGTTTCCATGTACAGGTTAGATGCCCAGCCAGAACTGCCAACTCAACATGCCTGCAGTCTACAAGGACTGTCTCCCTCTTATGCCATTTTCTCTGGCCATTCCACTCCACTGTTCACAAGCCTTCAATGACTTTTCTCTGGAACTACTATCATGCTCAGATCATTGCCATTTTCCAGAACTTGTGAAACATTTCTGTGTCCTCCTTCAAAAATAGGGAAGGATTTAGAAAGAGATGACAATTTTATAATGTGGTGGTCTGAAGGTAAAATATCCCCCATAGCATCATGCATCTGTGACCTAAGCCTCATGCATCTGCGACCTAAGCCTCATGCATATGTGACCTAAGCCTCATGTGTCTGCAGCCTAAGCCTCATGCATCTGCGACCTAAGCCTCATGCATCTGTGACCTAAACCTCATGTGTCTGTGACCTAAACCTCATGCATCTGCGACCTAAGCCTCATGCATCTGTGACCTAAGCCTCATGCATCTGCGACCTAAGCCTCATGCATCTGTGACCTAAGCCTCATGCATCTGCGACCTAAGCCTCATGCATCTGCGACCTAAGCCTCATGCATCTGTGACCTAAGCCTCATGTATCTGTGACCTAAGCCTCATGCATGATCCCCAGCTGGTGGAGCCTTTGGAAGGCGGAGCCTTTCTGGAGGAGTTGTGTCACTGGGACTGGACCTTGAGGTTTATGTGTCCAGCCTGCTGGTATTGTAGCTAACTCACTCAAGCTCCTTTCCTGCCGTAATGACCCAGATGTGACCCAGGCTTCATTCGTGGCCTTTCATGCTTTCCCTACCGTGGTGAAACTTCCCCTCACAACCGTCAACCCCTTTTCTTCCCTCAGCTGCTTCTTGATCAAGTACTTTATCCCAGCATGAAAAGGTAATTACTTCAAAAAATTTATACACAGGAAGTAGGACTGTTGCTGTAATAAGCCTGACAATGTGGTTTGGGATCTTTTGGAAGTAGTTTACAGGAGGAATATGGAAGAATTTAGAACTTTGAACCAAAAAAAAAAAAACAGAGTTTAACAGGCAATACTGCTGAGAGTTTGAAAGACAAAATTGTGGACTGTAAAGGCGTACCTTATGAGGTTTCAGAAGGAAAAGAGGACTTTGTCAGGAAATGGGCTCGAGGCAGTTCATAGGATATGCTTGGGTACATCCTGAGGACTGGAGCAAAGCTGCACTTAGAAGTAATGTACTGATCTCCCACAGTCTCACATATTTGTGATGCAGCCTCATACTCCATCCTTGGCCTTTGGGAGGTGGAGCCTTGCTGGAGGAGGTGTGTTGCTGCCAGCAGAGCTTAAGAGTTTATCAGTCTAGCATATAGGGTGGTGACAGCTAGCACTCTCAGAGTTCTTCTGTCCTGCTTCCTGTGGAAACAGGCTTCTTGCTCAAGCCTGGCAAGCTTTCTCAGCCATAGTGAAACTTCCCCTTTAAATTATAAACTGAAATAAACTTTCTCTTCCCATTAGCTGCTTCCAGTGAGTTGTTTTGCCCCAACAATGAGAAGGCAACTGCCACAGATGACATAATCAATGTGAGTGGGGAAGGAGTGATGGCTCTGTTTAATCTCTGGTGGCCAGTTGGACACCGTGGATGGGTGTAATAGGTGAACAAGTTGATTGTGTACGATGCCAACCATCAAGGACACTTTCAGCAAAGTTTCCAGGAAGATGGATTTCGGCAGTCCTGCATAGCTGTCAAAATCTTCATTTTGTCTGCTGAAATCTTTAGTGGCATGGCTTTGCCTCCCTTCTTTACTGTCATGAGCCTTCTAGAATGTAATACCAGAGGACAGGAAATCCATCTATTTTATTTATGTCTATCTTTCCAGTGCCTGATATATTAATGAATGAGTAAATGATGGCGTCAAACTTTTTTTTTCACTTCAACAACTCTCAATTCAAAGCTTTGCACATGCTTAACAGATTTTTATCAGATTTATTTCAAAATGTAATTTTCAAAGGATTTTAATCATAGTTTCTTGTTTAGAGACAATGTAAATTTAAGGAAGTAATCTGAGTTATCTATGTGCTGGCACCCTAAAATTGATTGACTCTAATCATGCAAATATGGCGTGTTCTCAAGCAAGAGAGACTGACCACCATGGTTTTGTTTTTCTTCCTGTGTCATTGTCACTTCAGCATATACCTTGTTAAAGCCTCTCTGACATGTTAAATAAGTGTGATCCTTTCTTAGGTGTGTGTCATGTCATTCCTAGCTCCCATATGGAGAAGTACTTTCATGTATGCATATCCATCCCCACAACCTAAGGAAATTCTCCCCCTCCTAGGATCTTCCCATCTTGACATCCACCCCCAGCACTGCTAGGTGGGCACCAGGGAAGCACACGGAGTAGTTTGTCTGCTGCTTGGGAAACTCAGGAAATGTTAATGCTATTGAGCCACTCTGCTCAAAACACTCCTGGTGTGAACCAAGCAAAGCTCTGATTGCTAAGCAACTGTTACAAGCACAAAGATTTCCAAAATAAAAAGAGACCCAGAACACACTTGAATCAAGTACAACTGTGTGACTAACATGTAACTCGTTGGGTAGCGCGCTTGCAGCCTTACCTTGGTTAGATGAGCTATTTCTTACTTGCTCAAGAAAACATTACTACCTAGGCTGGCCCTTCAATTTTCAAATAAACTTCCAGTATTTTTTAAAATTATTTCTAGAGGGCTGGAGAGATGGTTTAGTGGTTAAGGCACTTGTCTGCAAAGCCAAAGGACCCTGGTTCAATTCCCTAGTACCCACAAAAACCAGATGCAAAAGGTGGCACATATGTCTGGAGTTCATTTGCAATGGCTAGAGGCCCTGGCGTACCCATTCTCTTACTCCCCCCTTCTCCCCCCACCTCTCAAATAAATAACTAATTTTTTAAAAGATGATTTCTACAGTCCCAGTGAAGAGGTATTTTTGAATGTTGAGCCTCCTAGCCAATAGAGGGTATTCAATAAACATGTACTGAATGAATTAATATGAAGGCATAGCATCTATTTTTTTCATCCTTAGGGCATCAGAACAGTGGAAGACATCTGAAAGTACAGCTGCACATCTTTGTGATGACTTTCAAGTAGGTTCACAAATTCTTTGTTATGTTTATCTCTTTAAATGATGAAGTTCCATGAGTCTGGGTTAGTGACTTGCTTCCAAGACACACCACATAGTAGAATTGATAGTGTGACTATGCATAAAGTCCTCTCTCTCTTTTTTTTCCCCCTCACTCCTTTTCTCCTTTTTCCCTCCCTTCCTGGCCTTTTCATTTAGTGACCCTCGGAAAATCACCTATCACACTGGGAAGATGCTTGGGCAGTCCACAAAGAAACCAACTTGTTAAGGAACTGAGGCCTCCTGTAACGTTCCTGAGAAGAAGCCATCTCCAGAATCTGCTCTCAGTGAAAAACCACAAATGTATTAAGCCTCTGCCACATCTCACCACGCTCATATAGCAAACCCCACCCAAGCCACTCTCAAATTACTGGCCCACACAAGCAAAGAGATACAAGTTAAATGCCTAGGTTTTTTAAGATATATATCTTTCATTTATTTATTTGAGAGAGATGAAGACAGACAGAGAGTGTGAGGATAGGCACACAAGGCCTCTGGCCACTGCAAACAACTGCAGGAGTATGTTCTACTTTGTGTATCTGCCTTTACATAAGCATTCAAACCTGGGCCATCAGAGATGGCCAGCAAGCATCTTTAACCACTGAGCCATCTCTCCAGCACAGTTTCTGTATTTCAAGCCACTATATTTTGAGAGTGCATCCTTCTGGAGAGAACAGTTGAAATGTAAACTCTGAAGACAAGAGCTTTGCCTTGTGTGCTCTGGTAACCCAACACCTTGTATCCTTGAATCAACTAAGGAAACTCAGTGACAAGCTTGGTCTCAATCTTTTTTTTTTTTTTAATTTATTTATGTATTTGAGAGCGACAGACACAGAGAGAAAGACAGATAGAGGGAGAGAGAGAGAATAGGCGCGCCAGGGCTTCCAGCCTCTGCAAACAAACTCCAGACGCGTGCGCCCCCTTGTGCATCTGGCTAACGTGGGACCTGGGGAACCGAGCCTCGAACCGGGGTCCTTAGGCTTCACAGGCAAGCGCTTAACCGCTAAGCCATCTCTCCAGCCCGGTCTCAATCTTTTATGGAACATGTGCATACTTACTTTGCACACAGAAAAACTATAATTCCTGCATTCAACAGCACAGTTATCAAAAAACAACTGTAGGACGGAGGGAGGAAGGAAAGGAGGGAGTGAGGCAAGGAGGGAGGGAGGGAGGCAGGAGGGAGGGAGGGAGGTGAGAGGGAAGGACGAAGGGAGGGAGGGAGGCAGGAGGGAAGGACGGAGAGAGGGAGGGAAGGACGAAGGGAGGGAGGGAGGCGGGAGGGAGGGAAGGAGGGAGGGAGGGAGGTAGGCGGGAGGGAGGGAAGGAGGGAGGGAGGGAGGGAGGCGGGAGGGAAGGAGGGAGGGAGGGAGGGAGGGAGGCGGGAGGGAAGGAGGGAGGGAGGGAGCGAGGGAGGCGGGAGGGAGGGAGGGAGGGAAGGACGGAGGGAGGGAGGGAGGGAGGGAGGTGGGAGGGAGGGAAGGAGGGAGCGAGGGAGGCGGGAGGGAGGGAGGGAGGGAGGAGGGAGGGAGGGAGGGAGGGAAGGAGGGAGGGAGGGAGGCGGGAGGTTGGAGGGAGGGAAGGAGGAGGGAGGGAGGTGGGAGGAAGACTGCCTGCACCCAACTGCAAAGCAACTCACTCACCATCCAGAGGCAACACTGCACCCTGTTCCATGCCGGGAATGACCAGGGAATGTAGGCTTACGTTACTGCCTCCACTAGTTCATTCACGGGAAGTGTAATGAGCTTAAGTGCTGGGTCCTTTAATGCGCTATTTCATTTAATTTCACCCCTCCCCCAGGATGAGGAGCTCAGGTAATAACTCCAGGCTCCAGCCCTCGTCTATACGTTACAGGCCCTGGGTTCAATCCCCAGCAACATAAAAAGAAAGAAAGAAAAGAAAACCTAACATAAAGAGAAATGTAAATTAGGAGAACTTGAATTCAGAGCTGTGACAAGCACAAAGCAGAGTCTTTCCAGCTTCCCATCTGCCTTCCTCAGAAACTGCTTTTTAATATTTGAACAGTCTTTGTATTTCCACCCAAACATTTCACTGCCTCCAAGTTCTTGTGTATCAAGCAAGGTTCTAATATTTTGAGTGTAATTGGCAGCTTGAACGTGAAAGGTAACATTTTGAAATATTAAAAAATTTGAAAGATTGGGAAATATTTCTCTGCTTTTTGCAAGACATTTAAAACTTGTAACGGAGGCCTTTGTTCAGTACTAGACATTCTGATTTATCACAGAATCCATAATAATTCCAGCATAAGCAGTTGACATTTTACCAAGCCATATTTTCTAAAACACTGAAAATAATTCCAAGTTCCCCATAATTCAGGTTTTACCTTCAGAGACTTTCAAGGGAGCATTTTAACACAATCAAAGTAGTGTTTGAGAGGGAGAGTCTGTCCTGAGGACGCAAACAGAAACCAGCATTAACCCCTCCGTCTTTGCCCCATTTCTACCAGCCCATTCCACATTAACCCAACCCAGAGGAAGCTGAAGGGGGAAGAAGGGAGGTGGGAAGGCAGGAGGGCGGAATGGGTGCCCCCAGGTCCTGATGTTGCATAATGCTGCCATCTGCTGGCGAAAACTGGAAATTCACGACACAATGCCGCTAGTCATTCAATCCATAGTTCCCAGTGAAATCATCTTAGGTACCAGAAAGTTAAAAAGAATTGCCAACAAGATACTCCTAGGATCTATTTAAGCTGAAATTCAGGGTTCTCAGTCCTCAAGTTTCTGGTTTGTCATTTATACCAAGTAGAGCCTGGACAACTCAACATTGCACCACTTGCTGAGTTTGCTCCTTTCCAGTCCACTCTTCACCCACTAGCCAAACTCCAGTGACTTCATTTCCCTTGGAACAAACCTAAACATGCTTCTCTGAGCCATGAAAAATCCAAAACTGGTTGCCAACCAGCTCACTTCCCAGCAGGTCTGGATTAGTCCTCTGCCTAAATGGCTGTGGTGGGCCCTCCCGACCCGCTCCAGCGGCTGATGCCCTCTGCCATGTGCAGCCCCTCGTATGCTAGCTTCCCCAGCAGCCTCGGAACTCAGCGAAGTCGGAAATGTACATCCACCCATAACCTCAGAACTTGGCCTTATTTTGGAAATAGAATCTCTGTACATGCATTTTTGTAAAGAGGCCATCCTTGAATTAGAGGACCCCCACATACAAATGACCTATAAAAACAAATTGGCATGTCTTTTATGGGGTAAACCGGCTGCTCTCTAATTGGACTGGTGGAGACCCGCTCTATGGGACAGAATACATACCTGACACTGAAAACCTAATCAAAAGCCTATGGAGGGAGGGGGTCATGAGCATTAGGAGTGCAATGCCTGCTCTTGTCTGCCTAAATGCATATAGTATGGCCACCAAACTGCCCTGTAAGCACTTTACTTAACATTCATAGCCATATATTAATGCTACTCTCACATTTGGTTAGAGAAGTTTCTTTTTTCAGATGGTGGTGACCCCTGGGATGATGGAAGCTGTCAATTTAAAAAAAGGAAAAAAATGCTTGCTAGGCTTGGTGGCACACGCCTTTACTCCCAGCACTTGGGAGGCAGAGGTAGGAAGATCTCCATGAGTTCGAGGCCACCCTGAGACTCCATAGTGAATTTCAGGTCTGCCTGGGTTAGAGTGAGACCCTACCTCAAAAAAACAATGCTCAAGGAAGGCCACATGGAGATGGAGACAGAGATGGGTATGACGCAGCCACCAGCCCAGGCACTCTAGGACAGCCAGCAGTCACCTGACACAGGAAGAAGCAGGAACCATTCTCCCCTTGACCCTTGGAAGGATCGAAGTAACAGTCTTACTTCACACTTCTGATTTCGGAGCTGCATGACCACCCAGTTTAATACAGGAATCTTGAGAAATTATTATGTTATATGATTTATGCATCTTATTACTAAAATATAAGGTCTCAAGCCCTTTTGCCTAGTTACCACAATATTCCTAATATCCTCAAATCCTAGGCAGGTAGAGAGGGAGAGAATGGGCATGCCAGGGATTCCAAACACTGCAAATGAACTCCAGACACATATACCATCTTGTGCATCTGGCTTATGTGGGTTCTAGGGAATTGAATCTGAGTCCTTTGGCTTTGTAGGCAAGCACCTTAACCATGAAGCTATCTCTCTGCATCCCATACTTCGCCCTTTTTATTAACAACTCTTATACGGGTGTATATAGTATACTTTGATCATAATATCCTTCCATTGCCTTCTCTTGACTCAGTAACCAATCCCCTGTTGCCTGATCCCTGTATTCTTCCCAAGTAATCCCTCTTATACTATGATGTCTTTTTGACTGTGTGTGTGTGTGTGTGTGTGTGTGTGTGTGTGTGTGTCCCACTGAGTTTCATTATGGTTGCCTGCATAAGCACAGGTGGGGTGTTTTTTACAAGTGCAATTTGCCAATGGCTACACTGATGAAAAACAAGGTTTTTCCCTCCCCCAGCAACCATTAACTGCCAATCACTCCTCAGGGAGGGATGGAGTCCTCATGCCCTTCTTCACCACCCATAACAGAATATTGATTTATTGTACTTTTGAGAACTGTCCATTCATTTCATTTGTACATTTACTGATTGGGGTATTTGGTTTTGGGTGTTTACTTTATTATATACCTTCTAGATATTAAACCTGTAGATTAAAGTTCACAGATGCTAAACCTACTTCCAAAGAGGCTAGATAGGCTGACAAAACTCCGGTGACCACAGAGAGAAGGAATGTTGCAAGGTCAAAGCCACGTTACCTTGGGCTACCTCTAGCCCCACAAAAGCCATTTATTGTCTACCACTGTGACTGACCTAACATCTTTGTGCCTATCAGTTGACCAGGTACCAGCTTTTTGGAATGTGAGAAAAGAACCCACCCAGCCAAGGGCTAAGAATGTCATCAGACAGCATCTGAGGCCTATGGTGGAGATTCCCTGCTTTGCTGTAACCCACCTGCTTGATGGTCAGCCAATGTATTTGAAAAGTGCCTTGATTTATGACTTTCTTCTGTTCTGTAACTATAAAACTTGCATGACATTGTTAAGAAATCGGAACATGGTGTTGGGGTAACTTAAATCTATGTTCCCAGGCCATGGTCCCTCATATTTGGCTCCAGGATAAACTATCTTTAATCCCCTTTGAGGTGAAAGCTGTGTCTTTTTTTGTGGACACTCCTCTGACAGATGCATAGCTGGAAAAGATTTCCTCCCGCTCTGTGGGTTCTCTGCACTGTTGGTTCCTTCCTGAGCAGTTTTTAATTTCATGAATTATTTCTTGAGCTATTGGAGTCCCTTTCAGAAAATCCTTGCCTATGCCCATATCTTCTCAGATCAAGTAAAGATCTAAGACCTGCTCAGATAAGCTACAAGGCATTACCCACAGGCACCTCTGATATGAGATTACACATGGAAACATACAATAGATTTTCCAAGGCCCAGAGAAGAGACTAAGGTGGGAAATTGAAATTTTCAAAGGGAGGCATATATAGAAGAACTGGGAAGTCACATACCTATCCAAGTAAAATGCATTGTTAAAAATGTCTGTAAAGAACCTAGAATTTGGTTGTCCCCACAGGGAGACCCATTATAGGGCCACAAGACAATGTACGCCATTACCAAAACGCTTGATTACCTGCCAGAGCTAAAAGGTAAGACCCTGTTGCCAAAAACACCACAGGCTGTGGTCACAAGACATCGAAATACTACGCTGGAACAGAAAGGGAAACTAGCTCTCTCTTGGTTAGCCCTCATAGCGCTGGAAAGCCCTATGGGAGCCACTGGAGGCCAGTACCCACCAACAGCCTAAATAAGTAGGGGAACTGGAAGACTATGAAATCAACTGGCCAAACAAGAAGTACACACATGTGCAAGAGTGGCACAAAGACTCTGAGGGTAGCCACTGTTCTCTGAGTGGGCATGAGGCCCACTCAGTGGGAAAGAACTCATAGCTGATACAGAAAACTAAGTCAGGCAACTCAGACCTCAGAGAGAAGCCCCACTGCTCTCTGGAGACGAGTGGGCTTGCACACCCAAAGTCTGTCAAATAACTGCATACTCCCGTTAACCCAAGCTGCTCTCACTCTTGGTTGCTGAATCTCTTTTATTTTACAAGTGATAGTGAAAATGGAGAACTGAGATCCATCGATAATACAAGAAGATAGCCATCTGCCTGCTACAAGATGTGCCACCTCTACCACACCTGCCAGGGTCCAGGAGAAACTGCAGAGGAAGCAGCAGCATGAACCCTGCTCTCACTGCTAGCCTGACAACCAGCTGCAGAGTGATGGTGACAGACACAGTGATCAACCAAAACCCATTAAAGCAGAAATTCAGATGCTACAGAGAACTCAACATTAAATCAGAATGACAACAGGCCTGCCATGACTCACAGAATGTTTCAGAAAAGGGGGTGGAAACATTGTAAGATCGATAGAGTGGATTGGAATACCCTGAGGCACAGTCTCCACACTACCCAACAGGGACTGACTGAGGTCTTCATGACCCTACAGGGAATACCACATCCCCACTAAGGAGGGCCTCCAGGCTAATAAGAACAAGGGAGAGTGGTTAAAAAGATCGTATAATCTGGGACTGAAGAGGTGGCTTAGTGGTTAAGGCATTTGTCTGCAAAGCCAAAGGATCCCAGTTCAATTCTCCAGGACCCATGTAAGCCAGATGCACAAGGGGGCACATGCATCTGGAGTTCGTTTGCAGTGGCTAAAGGCCGTGGTGGCCCATTATCTCCCTTTCTCTCTCTCTCTCTCTCTCTCTCTCCCTCTTTCTCTGTATCAATAAAATGAATAAAATATATTTTAAAAGTATAATCTGTTATACAAAAAATTAAAAAATTTAAAGGACTGTAAAAATCTTAAAGGGTTAGCATGGTGGTGCATACCTATAATATTAGCACTTGGGAGGCTGAAATAGAGAAATGAAGGTAGTTCAAGGCCAGACAGGGCTACATAGTGAGTTTGAGGCCAGCCTAGGTTACGTAGTGAGACTCTGTCTCATAAATAAATAAATAAATAAAAACTGTAGGGCTGGAGAGATGGCTCAGCAATTTAGGTGTTTACCTATGAAGCCTAAGGACTCGTGTTCAACTCTTCAGGTCCCATGTAACCCAGACACACAATAACACAGGTGTGCAAAGTCACACATGTGCACAAAGGGGTACATATGTCTGAAGCTCAATTATAGTGGCTGAGGCCCCAGCACACCAATCTTCTCTCTCACACACACACTCTCTCTCTCCCTCCCTCTCTCTCTTTTTCACTCTCACTTTCTTGCACAAGAAAAGGCCAGTCTTCACTATCTATATCACACCTTCCAAGGCTCAGGGTCTAATGCAGAAGAGGTGGCAGAAAGAATGTAAGAGCCAAAGGAAGGACAGGACTCCATACAACACACTCCCTCCAGACACAAAATGGCCTGGATTTTGATGGTCTCACAGTGCCTGATACTACCTGCATAAGACCATCATAAGAGGAGGAAAAGATCAAGACATCAAAAGTAAATGAGAGACTGATTGAGATGGGGAGGGGGTATGATGGAGAGTGGAGTTTCAAAGGGGTAAGTGGGGTGAGGGAGGGTGTCACTATGGGGTATTTTTTATAATCATGGAAGTAAATTAAAAAATTTTAAAAAAGAAAAGGCCAGTCTGTTGGGCTTGCCTCAGAAAAACATAAAAATAAAAATAAAATGAATAAAAAACAAAACCTTCAGACATTAACTTAGCAACAGCCCCTGCTGTCAGCCTCCAGAGCAGTCAGAGTGGGTACTCTTCGTGCTCTGCTCCCCTGGTGCTGTGAACTTCTTTCTCTGTGTCTTTGTTTTTCCTCCTAGCACTCAAGGAAATAAGTCCACACCAGACATGAACCACAAGGGAGATCACTGTGCTAAGTGAAACAAGGCAAGCACGGGAAGACAAACGGTGGATGATCACCCTCGTATTGGGGATGGTGAAGTTAATCTGACAGGCGTGGAGAGCAGGACGGTCAACACAAGAGGCTGTGGAGGGAAGGGAAGAAAGAGCGGTGGGGAGAGGCTGATTCTCAGGCTCTGAGTCAGACAGGGCAAACAAGTTCTGGTGTGCTACTGAACAATTACTTGAGTGACTATAGTAGGGAAAATGTGCTATTTTCAAGAAAACTAAAATAATGGATTTTGAGTGTTCTCAACATAACTAAATAATGCATGTTGTAAGGGAGCTATGCCTATCCTGATTTGAAAATCCATGCAATGTATACATGCATCAAAACACCACATGGTACTCCAGAAATATGTACAATTTGGGAACCAAAATAAATACATGAATATTTTAAGCCACACAGAAGCACACTTATTTTTTAATTTCTTGTTTAATCTCTTGGTTTAAGTGTATCTTCCTCCCAACCCCCCCCCCAAAAAACAAGTATATGTTACTTAATCCCCAATGCAACAATGTTGAGAAGGAACTAATGAGAGGTAAGACAATACCCCCTGTGTGCATTAACACTGAGTACAAACAGGCTTGATGCTATGAGTTGGATCTCTTCCTCTCGTGTGTATGCATGCTTTCTTGTCCTTTCACATGCTGCATGGACAGTACCAGTAAGACGGCTCTTACCTGACACTCTCCACTTACTACGGGGAGGACACAGTAAGGTATCTCTCACCTTATACTTTCCAGTGCCAGCTTGTACGATGTAAGTCTCTTTTCTTGACAAAACACCCAGCCTCAAGTACTCTTTTATAGCAGCATAAAATAGAATAAAAACAGAAAATTTGGGGTGGGGAGATGGCTCAGCAGCTAAGAGTGCTTGCCTCCAAAGTCTGATGACCTGAGTTTGATTCCCAAGTAGCACACAAAGCCAAATGCACAAAGTGGCGCATACATCAGGAATTAGTTTGCAGTAACAAAAGACCCTGATGCGCCCATTCTCACTCATTCCCCCCCTCTCTTTCTTTTTCCTTACTGATATATAAAATATAATTTTTTAATTTTTTTGTTTATTTTTATTTATTTATTTGAGAGCAACAGAGAGAGAAGGAGGCAGAGAGAGAGAGAGAATGGGTGTGCCAGGGCCTCCAGCCACTACAAACAAACTCCAGACACGTGCGCCCCCTTGTGCATCTGGCTAACATGGGACCTGGGGAACCGAGCCTCTAACCAGGGTCCTTAGGCTTCACAGGCAAGCACTTAACCACTAAGCCATCTCTCCAGCCCTAAAATACATTTTTTAAAACATAAAATTGGTTCAAGGAGGAGGACTGTTGCCATGATGAACATCTGAAATTGTGGGCATGATTTTGGAACTGAGTGGTGAGCAGAGCTGGAAGAGTGTGAAGGAGAGGGCTGAGAAGAGACAACATTGCCTTCACTGGAGTGTTAAGGACAAAGAAGAAGGAGAGCTGTACGGAAAGCCTTGAAGTTTCCTAAGAAGACGGGAGCAGTCATGTTGCCAGTCCTAGGCCAGAGGCCCAACTCACTGGACAGAGGGAGCTCCCAGCAGATTAGGACAGCCAGCCATGTGCTGCAGAAATCCAACAAAAAGGTATTGCCACGTGGGAAGATAGAGATAAGTATCTCAGCCCATCCTCGGGGTGCTGACATGGGCTTTGAGTTTAAGCAGAGAAGATTGGGGCAGTGGGAGAGGTGTATATGACTAGACAGTCGTTGTCAAACTGTGGTCAGTCCTGCTTCTTTCTACAAGGTCACTCTGAAATGCTTAACATTCAGGGTACAACCTGGTTCCCATTAGATCAGTGCTCATGTTTGGGTGGATACAGCCTTAGTTTCCTCCTTGGGATAGCTTCTCCCATTTAGGGGGAGATGTCTCCTGTGGTGATCTGTCTATGGGCTCCACTGCTCCTAGAACCCAAGGTGGCTGCAGATTTAAGACAATGAGTGGCGATTTCAAGCATCTTCTGGTTGGGGGGGGGGTGTCTCAAACCAGATAATGTCAAAGGTATCCATAAAATATCTTAGTTTTTCTTATCGTCATGCCTCTAGCCTTGAAAGGCAAAGAGACAGCCTAGGTAACTTTCAGGCTAATCAGCCTTGTAACATTGTCATCTAGACAGGCAATATGCCCTCCTACATGTAGAGCTGAGCAGGGCTTCGACACAAAGAAAAAAACAAAATGAAGGCAACAATACCAGGCTTTTATCTCCCTTCCACATACCTTGCAGACTCAAGGAGTCAGTGGTTGGTTTATTATTATTATTATTAGTTATTAGATAGAAACTATGTTGAATAGACAAATCATGTGTTGGTCCCATTCCCCTCCTCCCATTCCATCCCCATTCCATTGAGGGCCCTCCTCAGCGGGGTTGTTGGTATTCATCATGGGCTTTTCTCTTTCACAGAAGGCAGCCAAAACCTGGGAGAACCAAAATCCACCAACATGACAAGAAAAGAGAGCCATCTCTTACACATGAGCCAGGCCCAGGTGAAACCACACAGGAACTGGAGAGTGACGCATGAGCGCTGTTCTTGCAGTGAGCCTGAGGACCTGAGCCAGCGAGAAGACGATAGACCCTGGGGTCACGCAAAGCATGACACGTTATTAGGAAAACGGAAATCCAGAAGTTGTTTTCAGCAAAAGCAGGTTCTGTGTCCTGTCAAAACGACGGACAGAGGCCAGTAGAGACAGACAGCAAAGAACATTCTGACGGGGCATTGGAAGGGGCGGCCTGTAGTGACTTCCTTGGTGCACATTACAAAGAGTATGGTGGGCTTGTCTCTGCACCTAGAGCTCTATGTAAGAGCGGTGAGCAAGGTGATCTGGCAGAAGAAACAGCTGAGCATCAAGGCTCTCGAGGTGCTGTTTGGCTTCTTTTAGCCCGTCACAGTAAAATGAGGGAAGAGGAAAAAGAATATGTATAGATGAAAGTTGTAATAAAAATGGAAGAAAAATGAAAGATTTTGAAAACTGAGCTCAGCCATCCAAGGTATGAAAAGCCATCTTGAAAGAACAAGCAAAGGTCACTGAAGACGCAAGGGAGCAAGGGGACAGTCTGAGGAGGGTCCCGTGGCCTTTCAGAGGTCTGTGAATCAAGCTCGAGCTTTCCTGAAAAGCACCCAGGGGATCTTGGCAATCACTGGATAGGGCCGCTTCACAACTGTCTCCCTGAATTCGGGCCCAGCACCCTTCAGCATCCCCCACGCTTGTTCAAGAAGGCCCAAGTCCAGCCTGTGCCTCAGCTCTAGATGATGCAGGCTTTGATACCACCTTCACTCACCAGTGATTAGCATCTCACGACAATTTCTTGGTCACACATCTGTCTCTCTAGTGTCCATTCAACTTGCTTTTGATGTCTTTCAAAGTGAGTTACTGACATCAGTACATTTCACCTACAGCAATTCAAAATACGCACCATTGACTACAGTCAGTATCTGTTCAAATTACTTTGAAACAGGAGTTACATAGAGTAAACTATTTAAATCTTGAATATATCACCTGAGGAGTTTTGACAGATACAAGAACCCTAAACCATTCCCTTCCTGAAAATATAGAATGCTGTCTCCCAAGGACGCGGCACCTCTCAGCTGACTGCCCTCTGGGGAGGGTCTAGTCTTCCGCCAACTGCTGCAACAGTGACAGCGCCCCATAGAGGGCAGACATGGGCATCTTGGCTTCCAGATCCCAGCTTGGCTTGTAGTTGTTCAGCTCCATCTTCAACCCACACTCCTCCAGCAGGCCATACATGATGGCCAATCCCTCTGCCTGGAGCGGGGCAAGAAGCTGAGGCTGGAGAGTGAGGGGAATGCACCAGGGATACTTGAAATTCGGCTGCAGGATGCTCCTTACCTAGAACAATCACCAGGACAGACCAGGCTTTGATACCAGAGTGAGAAACTCTCTGTCCCAGGTCAGGCACCACACAAGAAACATGTTTCGGTATGATCAGACTGCTGAAAACCACCGTGCATTGTTTCCTCAACTAAAGCTTGCCTTGCACAACAGTGGCATTTGGATGTCTACATCTGTATACATATGTACGTGTGTGTGTGTGTGTGTGTGTGTGTGTGTGTGTGTGTGTGTTTGTGTGTGTGTGTGTTTGGGAAGAGCAATTTTCAATGATAACTATAACAGAAGGGTGTGGATTACTACCATTCTCTCACTTCTCACAGAACTGTGTTCCTACCTGTCCAGTATAGATCTGTTGGGACCTGCTTCAGATGTCACCATGAACACAGGTGCTCCTTACATAGGTTCACACCCAACTGGCCTGCTCTCCAAAGGGAGACAGAATGCAGGCAGGGATTCTCCCTCCCCCCACCCAGTCACCCCATCACAACCCTCCTCCCCGTGGAAACCTGCTTTCTAAGCATATTCTCCCTGGTCCTTCTTCCATCACCCTCCCCCCAGAGCTGCTAGGATGTGAGGATTTCTCACCAGCTCTCGCTGATGGAGCAGAATTCCCTTCTCCATGGACAGGGCCAGCAGATCAAGGTGGGTGTCACTCAGCACTGGGGGAGGAGACGTGAGGTAAAAGAGTGATAGAGAGCAGATTGATTCAGATTTATTTCTCTCACCATGAACTAGGAGTTCTGATAAGGAGGGAAGAGGCAGAGGAATATTCCTTCATGATAGTCAAGCTTCCTGCCCTGGAAAACCCTCCTGCCCTTGAGATGGCCCCCAGTACCCCTAAGTCTCACGATCCAGAAAACAGGATTCTGGGAGTTGGGGCAGGAATAAGCTTCCTCCAAGGAAGCTGTCATATGGTCAGTGGGTGCTCACTCCGTAGACCCAGGCTATGACACATGCACAGCTGTTCTGACCTTGACCTTGAAGAGAAGGTGATGTGAGGAGAATGGAAATTGAAGGGCTTTGCAGTGGTGCCAACTGACTCACAGGCTGTGGGAACCAGCAGAAGGACTCCCCCGCTCTTCCCTCCAGTCACTCACCCATTAGGGCTTGGAGGAGATAAAGTATGAGGCTCTTCAGGTCAATCCACGGAGGTCTTGTGCCCTGACACAGCTCATCTAGGATGATACCACCTGGGCCTTCCATCTGCCCCAATCTGTCTAGTTCCAGCTATAGAAGATAGGTATTCTTGTTAATAAAATAATAGCAATAATTTTAAAATGTTTATTTGAGGGACAAAGTGAGCATGGATGTGCAGGGCATCCTGTCACTGCAAACGAATTCCAGACACATGAGTCACTTTGTGCATCTGGTTTGATGTGGGCATTGGGGATTCAAACTCGGGTCATCAGTTTATACAAACTAGTGACTTTAACCACTGAGAAAGCTCTACAGCCCAAATAGCAATCCTGTTTCACGGTGCTGAAGACTGAGTCTAGCCCCCTCCACGTGCCGAGCAAGCACTATCCCACGGAGGTGCTGCCCAGCCCCTATTCACTTGCTTTGTGACAGTGTCACTTAGTTGCCCAGGCTGGCTTTGAAGTCTGTAACCCAGAAAGGTCTTGAATCTGTAATCTTCCCACCTCAGTATCCCAAAAAGTTTGGATTACAGACCTGGACCAACTAGGCCTGGCTGAATACCGTGACTGTCACGTAATTTGCCTGTGTCTGTAGGCGATAAGCAGGAGGTGTGGTGTGGTAGTCTGATTGCAAATGTCCCCCATAGCTTCGGGTATTTTTGATCAAGCTTCCCACTCAGCCCCCAGAGGGTGAACCCTTGCTGGAGCGGGTGTTTCACTGACGGCAGATCTGAGCAGCTCTCAGGTGGGGTCTGGGTCAGCCGGTGCTTGCTGGCTCGTGCTGGCCTCTCTGTGCTACAGGGTGAAACTTCCCCTGGACAAGGTAAGCCTGAAACAAATCCTTCCCTCCCACAAGCTTCTTCTGGTTGGGTGTTTGTTCCAGCCACAGGAAGGTAACTGCTACGTGGCGTGAGGGTCTAAGTGACTCTGACCACTTTCAGGTGTGGGGGCTGCATCCCTGGCCAGGACCCCTGTCATCTCTCACAGTCCTCTGCCATCGTGGGCCTCCTTCCTCCCTCATCTATCTTGGGAACTGTATCTCCTAAATAGTTTTGGTCTTCACACCTACAGGATTCTTACCATGTTTGTCAGGCCACACAGAGCCTCTCTGTCCCCAAGTAGAGACAGGATACTGTGGAAGATGACAGCCTGAACATCTTTTGAGAGCTGGGCCAGTAATGCCGTGTTGCAGGAAACCTCCTCCTGTAGGAGCTGGAAATCTGTCCTCGAGCATCAAGCAGAGTGGGAGCATTACTTCAGCGAGACCCTCCCTGGGATGATAAGCCCTTTCCATCAGCATGAGCCAAGCCTTCCACACCTTTTCCTCATGGAAAGTGTCTCCAGTAACAACATGGCTGAGCTCTGGGGATGTCACTATCATGATGAATCCAGAGCTGCAGAGATGGCTTAGTGATTAAGGCACTAGCTTGCAAAGCTAAAGGCCTCAGGTTCAATACCCCAGGACTCATGTAAGCCAGATGCACAAGGTAATGCATGAGTCTGGAATTCGTTTACAGTGGCTGGAGACCCTGGTGTGCCTTTCTCTCTCTCTCTCTCTCTCATTCTCTCTCTCTCTCTCTCTCTCCCTCCCTCCCTCCCTCCCTTGTAAATAAGTAAAAATATTTGAAAAATGATGACCCCAGTGTTCTGAAAGGAAGGGGCACAATGTTGGGAGTGGAGATCTAGATTCTGAAAATCAGTCATTCTAAGTGGGAGAAAAGAACTGGTCATTTCTGGGATACATCAGAAATACTGTAAAATCTAGTGTTTGGACTCTTAAAATGAAAACTAGGTGCTCTGGGATCAATTTCTATGTGTGAAAAATGATGATATTATGAGGATTATATGAGCTGCATTTACCAGGCACCTGGCATACAGAGCTATTCTCATTATCATGTCCAGGAAAAACTGGCCGAGCGGTGCCTGTTACAGCTTCCCTGCTTCTCCCAATTGGCCTCCAGATTAGCTGCAAGCGTGAGAGACCAGCACAGTAGAAGATCCAAAGGCATGAGTATGCCAGCCCGGTGATTCGCCACTATACCTCCAGTGGTAGAGCTCTGCCCGCCACCAGGAAGTTCCCAGGGGCATGCCTGTGTGAGAGAGGCTAGCTAAAAAAGGAAGTTAAAAGTAGACTTCAGTTTTGAGTTGCAAAGAAAGCTCTAGTTCGAGTGCTCAGCCTTAAGCTTCCCATCAGAAGCCCCAGATTTCCCCTAATAAACACTCACCTTGATGCAAGGGCTCCTCTATCCTTCCTAGAAAGAGAGTCACAAGTGATTATCTTCCTTGACTCTCAAAGTTGTTTTTTGAGATACAATGGAAAGTCTCCCCTCCCTCTTGTTTAACTTTAAGCCTCTTCTTTTTTCTCTCACTCTAACCAATCCACCATGCTGGCCTTCTAACAAGCCTTCCCATCCATAGGTCCCAGGGTCAGGAAATAGTACACACATGCATCCCTGCCCCCATTTCCAGAAAGCACACACTCACCAATTGGAGAGATGGTACTTATCTCCCAGCCTAGAAAGAAACATTAAACTGTAAAGCTGAGTTAGTCTCTGCCCCCCAGTTCTCCCAATACCCTCTTCTCCCTCTGCCCCAGCTCTTTGCACAGGGGCCAGAGCTCGGGAAGCTGGAAGAGGGCCGGGAAGTAGGTGCCTACAGTGCAGAGTGGCCTGGATGAAGAAGCGGCTTCTACTTTCCTGGCTCCCAAACACTTCATTGGCCTGACCGGCATTTCCAAAACTGTTCTGGAAAGACGGAGTCGATCTCCCCTCCCTTTCTTCCCCTCTCTCACTTCTTCTTCTCTCCTTCCACCTCGCACCCTCCTAACCCCTCCCTCATTCTCCTTGTTTCTCATCTTGTAACTCAACTTCAATGAACGTTCACAGAGACATGGACCCCCAGACGCACAGTCACTCAACAAAGCCTTACCTGTCTCAGGGTTCTCAGTGCGGCAGGTGCCCACCCCTCGCCAGGGCTCAGCCTCTGGCCCAGGGGCAGAGCCCAGGGGTGATGGGAAGGAAAAACTAACACTGGAGGACCGCATGGTGAAGTCCTTGGGTGGTACTCCTAGAGAGCAGGCACCAGCCCATCCAGGGCTGAGCAGGGAGAGATTTTCCATCTTCAGGAATCTGACATCTTGAAAGGTTTTCTGCTTGGCATCAGCAGAGACTAGAAGAATGACTGAGTAGAAAAGAAGCATGGTTGGTCCCCTGTGGCGGCGCACGCCTTTAATCCCAGTACTCTGGAGGCAGAGGTAGGAGGATCGCCATGAATTCAAGAGCAGCCTGAGACTACATAGCGAATTCCAGGCCAGCCTGGGCTAGAGTAAGACCCTCCCTCAAAAAAGAAAGAAAGAAGGAAGGAAGGGAGGGAGGGAGGGAGGGAGGGAGGGAGGAAGGAAGGAAGGAAGGAAGGAAGGAAGGAAGGAAGGAAGGAAGGAAGGAAGGAAGGAAGGAAGGAAGGAGAAGGGAGGGAGGGAAGGAAGGAAGGAAGGAAGGAAGGAAGGAAGGAAGGAAGGAAGGAAAAGAAAAAAGCAAAGCCCAGTTAGAGGAGCTGTAGTTATGCCTGCTGGAGTTACTCCTACAACCTGACCCTGGAGTTTAGGGATCCTTGTGCCAAACACCTAAGATTCTTGTCAAAATGGGCAGTCACTCACGTCTGTGCCCAGTGAATCAGACCCTTTGACGGGTGCCCTGAAACCTGCATTTTAAATATATACCTTGGGTAGGCATCATGTCCCATGACACTGAGGAATTCCTTCCTGCTCCCCTATCATACGGGTTTCTTGTGTGCCCTTCCTTACGTCCGTCTTTTCTTAACAACCGCCTGCCTTGCCTCTCTGGAAGCGTTCCCATTACATAGAATTGTGCTGAGGTCTGAAACCTGCTTGACACCAAAGTTCAAGCATCGAACCTGGAAGGAGCCTGTGAAGAAAACGACAAAGGTTTTCAAGCGCTGTAAAGCGTACATCGAATGAAAGTCGGGCACGGGGCAAAACCCGAAATAGTGCCTGCAAGTCCCGGCCCGAGCACGAGGGGGCGCTCGGGGCCGTGTGTGCGCAAGGGCGACCCCGTGCGGGAAGCAGTCGGTACTGCGGTCCAGTTTCAAGAACAAACTGAGGCCTCAGAATAGACCCCAAAAAAGAAGAAAATGATGTGAAGAAAAATTTAGTCATTTGTGCTAGTAACTTCAGTGACAGTGTACCTGTGAAGGGAACAGAGGAAAGTGTCCTGACGCGGGCCTGACCCCAACCTGTCATCACGCCCTGCGGCTCACCCGGCCTGACCACAGCTCAGCCTAAGGCGCTCCTCACTCCAAAGCCCTGCCCGTCACCCGTCTCCCCCTGCCTGCTTCGCAAAGGGCCTGGGACACTTCCTGCCCTTTCATCCACACCTCCACCATCGCCTGCAGTGAAGTCCCACGAACTTGTTTCTCTCTGGACACTACAGCCCATGCACTGTGGAGAGTCTCATGAGATCACTTCCTTTTCTGTTTTACTGTTAATGATATTTTTTAATGATATTTTTTAAATCCTAACCTCCTGTGCTTTCCTTCCCTACATTAAAAGCACTTTGCCAGGCTGAAGAGATGACTTAGCAGTTAAAGTGCCCTTTCCTGCCAAGCGTTAAGACCCAGGTTCAATTCCCCCAGTACCACACAAGCCAGATGCAGAAGATGGCACATGCATCGTGAGTTCATTTGCAGTGCTTAGAGGCCTTGGCACACCCCTTCTCTCTCTCCCCGTCTCTTTCTCTCTCTCCATATATATAATCTACCTCTATAAATAAATAATGTTTTTTAATTTTATTTATTTATTTATTTGAGAGTGACAGACACAGAGAGAAAGACAGATAGAGGGAGAGAGAGAGAATGGGCGCGCCAGGGCTTCCAGCCTCTGCAAACACTCCAGACGCGTGCGCCCCCTTGTGCATCTGGCTAACGTGGGACCTGGGGAACCGAGCCTCGAACCGGGGTCCTTAGGCTTCACAGGCAAGCGCTTAACCGCTAAGCCATCTCTCCAGCCGAAATAAATATTTTTTAAATATTTAAAATATTTTAAATATTTTTTAAAAAGCCCTTTGTCACTCAGGATGATCAGTAGCAGTATGGCATCTCCTAGCACCTTTCACTGGGGCATCTTTCCTGTCCCCGTACTGACCTTCCCCCCAGCATGAGTGTAGAGCGTCTGGGAACCACAGTCCACTGACTTACACTGGCCAGTCCAGCCTGCCTCGTTCTACTGCCAGCCACTGCACTGACTTGGCCAGAATTTACATGGATGACACGTGAGGAGGCTGTGGGGGGCTGCCTCGCCTCTCAAGGAAGCTACCCCCGCTGAGTCTGCTGCTCTGTCGCTGGGGCTCCTGGCCGAGGAGCGTGCAGAGCTGCGAGCAGGTCCACGGCTGGCGCAGGGCCTGCGCTCGCGGGAGGGTGGTTTGGGGAGAGCCTCCGCCGAATCTCTGCACTGTGCTGTTATTTGTGCTAACTTACAGGTCTTCAGTGGGGGTCTGCGGCTCCCCTGGGGGGGGGGGCTCCCCTGCTAAGCTGCTGAGAATGGCAGGTCCTGCAGTGACCAGAGGCAGCTGAGATGACAGCGAGGCCTCTCCCAGTCCTAAGGACACCAGTTGAACGTCCCAAGTTCTTTCCACCCAGGAGACGACGGCCACAGGACAACCAGCGGGACTTCAGGCTGGCCATGCTTGGAGGTGAGCGGGGACAGTGAGAAGTGCCGCCCGGCCTCGTCTTGGACAGGGAACCGCGAAGGTGACAGCCTGGAGACCCCCCCCCCACTTACCGGCTCCCTCCTGCTCCCCAGAGCCTTGTTTCCTGATGACCAACTGTTTCTTCCTGTAGGCCAGCACTGTGCCCTGAGGGACAGAGAGCTTTGTCTCTCTTGCTTTGAGACTCTGTCCCCAGACTTTGCCCTAGGGAAAGAAAATTTGCGAGAAGTTTGCAGCTCTTGCTGTCGGCACCGCTGAGACTCTGCAGCGGTGTGACCCCTGGAAAGTTGCATGTGCCCTGATAAACCGTCCTCCACCCCAGGCTCGTTGCCAGGGAAGAGAAAGGGGCTCAGTGGAGGAGAGATGGGGAAGAGAAAGTAGTGGAAAGGGATAATGTTCAGAATACCTTATGTACGCATATAAAAACTGTCGATAAAAATCCTGCTTGCGATTAATTTCACTAAACTTCTACAGACGGTTGGCATTAAGTAGGCCTCAGTAAGGGCTCTAAAGTTCAGAGAAGTTGATTCAAAATATGCCTATATCTCCTTTATGACCTTTCAGCAAATTTATTAACAACCTTATGCCTCAGTTTTTAAATCTGTGAAGTGGGAGTAAAATTGTAGCTACCTTTTAGGATTAATATATGAAGTTCTCATATGTCTGGCATATATAAGTATTCAAAAACTGGTTAATTGGTGGAGGCAAAGTCGCTCCTGCCATCCGACATGGTCCCAGCTAGGAGGAGGTTTCCGCATGGCTGGAACTTCATGATGGAGCTGAAACCCTTCAGATCCCTGTGTTTGGTTTTCTTATTAGCAATAGCACTCCTGTCCTTTTTAAGCTTTCAAGAAAAGGAAACTCAAACTGCTCCCTGCTGTGGAGAAATAAGAGGGCTGGAAAAAAATGAAACTAAAACCATTTTTATAGACTTATGCTCCCTAGATAAATATAAGAATATGACTAATAAGGAGTTCCTTGCAAAGTCATGGAAGAAAAGAATTACTTGATCCTCCCATTACAACACCGGGAATTCTTAAGGTAGTTTGAACAGATGGCCCCCAATATATTCACTGTTTTATTAGTTTGTACTTTGTATCTGCAGCCACCTGGCTGGAGGTGGTGTCACTGGGTGGATCTTAAGGTGTGGTGGTGGGTTTGAGATTTCAATCTAAAGATATGCAAAGTGTGCCTAGCTAGAGTTCCTTAAGTGTGCTGTGCTGTGTGGCTTTTGGCTTTTAGACTGCTTCTCTCTGTGTGTTTGGTCCTGTAAAGGCAGGCCAGCTTCTTCTGCCATTATGGAACTTCCCCTGGATCTGTAGGCTTCAATAAATATCTCTTCCTCCATAACTGTGCCTGGTCTGGAAGTTCATCTCAGCGAACCTGAAACTGTCTGCTTCAGGCCACCTCGAGGAGCTAAGGCAAATGCATTTAGGTTTCCTAATCCTACTGACCCACCTCTACCCTATGCAGGAATTTGTGATGAAAACTTAGGTCATGTGGTAAATAAGAATGGAAAGTGGGCACACTATAGCTCATTGCCCTTCTTGGAAAGGCTTGCTCCATCAGGCCCTACTGGGTGTTTGTTAGCCAGAGAACACTAGACCTCTT
The DNA here is from genome assembly GCF_020740685.1 of Jaculus jaculus. Classification (NCBI taxonomy): domain Eukaryota; kingdom Metazoa; phylum Chordata; class Mammalia; order Rodentia; family Dipodidae; genus Jaculus; species Jaculus jaculus. The sequence goes on along the minus strand of NC_059103.1, from coordinate 208,622,991 downwards.
TAACCAAACAGATTAATAAGTACTTTGCTAAGCTTGGCTACAAGGAATGTTAGAGAATACCCTATCGATGTGAAACAGTCTGTCTAGCACTCGGCTGATGTTTGGTTTTTGTTGTTGTTATTGTTTATTGCTGAGAATTGAGTGTTTTCTTATTTCCTGGAAAATAAGCCTGCTTTTGTTCTGTAACAGTATAAATAAAACACAAGGTTTTTAGGAAGGCAGATTCAGGAAGACACCTGAATCACCTGGAAAGAGCAACCTGGTGTCTCTCATTCTTCCCCCACAAACTCCACATTTCCTTCAAGGACCTCACCCCAGCTGGGGCTGGCTCCCAGCAGTTAATATTACTATTAGAATTACTATTAAAAATATAATGGTCAGGCTGGAGAGATGGCTCAGCAGTTGTCCTTAACTGCAAAGCCAAAGAACCAATGTTCAATTCTCCAGGACCCACACAAGCCAGATGCACAAGGTGACACATGCATCTGGAATTTGTTTGCAGCAGGTGGAGGCCCTGGTGCCCCCATTCTCTCTATATATGCCTCTCTCTCTCCCTCTCTCTCTCTCTCTCTCTCTCTCTCTCCCTCTCTCTCTCTCTCTCTCTCTCTCCCCCAAACAAATAAATTAATGAAATTTTTTTAAAAAACATAATGGTCAAATATTTAGGATCTGTTAGGCCAATAAACTGAAATAGATTTCTCTTTAAAATATCATGTCTGCTTTTAATCAAACCAATATATTCCCATAACTTTAAAGTCAGGTAGCTCTAGAATGCTTGTGATTAAAACACCAGTATTCTCCCATTCTGCCTCCTACTGGCCCTCATTTCCAGTTAGTTCGTTTTTCTCTCCTTGTATTTATCTGCGCATCTCAATTGCTGTGCTGCAACTGGTGAAGGAGGTGTTTGTTTTCTTTGTAAGGGGAGGTGCTAGGGCATCACAAATCAGGCCAGTGGTCCTCCATGGAGCCACAGTGCTGGGCCTACTGAAATGGTCTGATTTTTCCAAGCTAAGTATTAACTTACTTTCTTCCTTCCTGTGTTGAAGATTTCATTCTCCTACACATTCCTCACCCCTCACTTCTCCACCCATCCTCCTGAGGTAGTCACATCCCAATGTCTGTGTAAGTTCAAGTTCTTTGTTTACTGTCGGGGCCACTGCTCCTTCTCACAGCAGACCTTGCCTCTGTCAGCCCGTGACGCCCTGCGTTTCTTCAGTGCCCCTCCTCCTTCTCACCCGGGGAGGTGGGGGCACATGCTCTAAGACCTTCTATGTCAATGGCATCTGTATTTTCATTCACGTTTATTGATATTTTCTTTTTTAATTATTATTTATTTATTTGAGACAGAGATACAGAATGGGTACGCCAGGGCCTCCAGCCACTGTAGACAAACTCCAGATGCGTGTGCCCCTTGTGCATCTGGCTAATGTGGGTCCTGGGGAATCAAAACTGGGTCCTTTGGCTTTGCAGGCAAACTCCTTAGCCGCTAAGCCATCCCTCCAGTCCCCACATTTATTGATATTTTCAATGGACATAGAATTCCTTGGACTATGACTTGCCCTTTTTACAAGTTTGTATGATTTTTTTCTTTTGTTACATATGCATGAAATATTGGTGTGGTTTGTGTGTGCACTACTGTGTATACTCAGAGTGTACACACACGCGTGTGAGATCTGTGTGCCTCATGTGATGTATGTGGAGGCCAGAGTAGAACACTGGCTGTCCTCTGTCCCTCTCCCACGTTGTCTGCCATTAAACCCAGAGCTGATGTTTCTGGTCAGATTTGCTGACCATTGAGATCTAGTGATTCTGTTGTCTCTGCCCCACCACAGCACTGGAGCGGGTACCTGTGCCCAGTTGTTTACATGGGTGCTGGGGATCAAACTAAGGCCCTCACGTTTGCACAGAAAGCACTCTTAAGTGCTGAACAATTTTCCCAGCCCCAATTTTCTCCTTGAGGTAATGTATCTGATAATTCAATGCACACTGTGATATTGTCTATGTTGACCCAGTGGACTTGGGACCAGATGACCTAGGTACATACAGCCTTGGCCTCCCCCAGGACTAAAACACCGGGAAAGTTAACATACATCTCAGATGCTTTCTTTATTTGTTTTGGTTTTTGTTGTTGTTGTTGTTTTTCAAGGTAGGGTCTCACTCTGGCCCAGGCTGACCTGGAATTCAGTATGGAGTCTCAGGGTGGCCTCAAACTCATGGCAATCCTCCTACCTCTGCCTCCAAAGTGCTGGGATTAAAAGCATGCGCCACCACACCCGGCTTCAGATGCTTTCTTTAGTTCTTAGTCTTGTCGAATCATGCATAAAATTTAGTGGTATTATAACGGTACGTGAAAGCCAGGCATGGTGGCACACAACTCTAACCCCAGCGCTCAGGAGGCTAAAGCAGGAGCTTCATGAATTGGAAGCCAGCCTCTGCTACAGATTGACATAGTGCCTCCAAAAAAAGCACATGATAAGATACAAATTTCATACTCCCTGGTCCATATGTGGTCTGAGTGAATACTTGATAAAAAGATGTTTATATTGGGCTGGAGAGATGGCTTAGCGGTTAAGTGCTTGCCTGTGAAGCCTAAGAACCCCAGTTCAAGGCTCAGTTCCCCAGGTCCCACGTTAGCCAGGTGCACAAGGGGGCGCATGCATCTGGAGTTCGTTTGCAGAGGCTGGAAGCGCTGGCACGCCCATTCTCTCTCTCTCTCCCTCTATCTGTCTTTCTCTCTGTGTCTGTCACTCTCAAATAAATAAATAAATAATTTTTAATTTAAAAAAAGATGTTTATATTAATTTTTAAAACACTTGATTATAGTGAGTGGATTATGTAAATCACCTGTGCTTAGAGGTATGTAAATCTCACTGCTTTAAACATTTATCAGCCAGGCGTGGTGGCGCATGTCTGTAATCCCAGCACTTGGGAGGCGGAGGTGGGAGGGTCACTGGGAATTCAAGGCCACCCTGACAATAATTACATGTCATCCGACCTAGAGCAAGACCCTACTTTGAAAAAGAAATCATTTTTTATCAAAGACAAATACAAGCATGATTGGCAATGCAAATAATCCCAGCCCTTAGGAGGCTGAGGCAGGAAGATCAAGAGTTCAAGGCAAGCCTCAACCATATAGCAAATTGGGGTCTACTCTGAGCTACATGAGACTTTCTGTCTCAAAAATTCTTACCAGTTTTCTCTCTCTCTCTCTCTCTCTCTCATCTCTCTAACTCTTGTAAATTAGTTATCTTTTTCCTCATTTTCTTAGTGGGCACTGACCTGTAACTCCCAGTACCAGCACGGGGCTATCATCCACAATGAGCTTTTGATCAGAGAGACCTACAAGGTTTCCTAAAAGAATGACAGATTTCTGTCAGAGTACTTGATGACCCACCAAAGGTTAGTGGTAAGACCCTATTGTTGAAGACTCCATATGCAGCTGACACGTAATATGAAACAGCATGGCTGGAAGCCAGGAGAGAGTCAGTCCCCAGACAGTCAGTGTGTCTAGTGCCAGAAGGTGCTACATGGGCAATTGGGGGAAATGACCAATATCTGTCCAAGCAACTCATGGTTGAACCTACTTAGCAACAAATAACCTGTTGTGATGCCCACACAAGTGCAATAGTGGCACACAGCCATGGTGGGGAACCAACTGCTCTTGATTTGGCTAACTGATCCCCTCAGTGGTACAAGACCCATAGTTGGAGCTGGGAAACAAGTCAGAACCATATCCAAACATAAGCCCACTCTCCAATATCAAGCTACCATCAATCATGGGCTACAAAATGGCCTACACCTATTAAACTCTCTATAAAAAAAAAGTAAGTGTTATCTCATTTGTCCTGGTGCTAACTCACTCTCTGTTGGAGAATCTGCTTCTCTTTTTCAGATAGATGCAGATCCTAAGGAGAGAGCCACCCCATCATACCTCAAAAGGACCCTGGCTGAAACTAAGGAAAATCGGCAAAACAAGCAAGGGTGCTGTTTTCCTGATGAACCAGATACCAGAACAAGGGGAAAGGAGACCAACACAGAGAAAAATAAACTCCTACCAGATCAGAGAGCCAGAGCCTCAGAGGCCCCCAACACCTCATCACTGAAGCAGACCAAAAATGAACCCAACATGGCTCAGGGAAATTTTGCGGAAGAGGGGGCAGAAAGAATGTCAGAGTCACATGTTGGGTCATGATATGCAGAGACATTTATCTTACCAATAACTGGGGGCTAACTCCACAATGCACGACCCATATACCTCAACAAGGAGGGGCCAAGGGGGAGGGAGTAGGTCATGGATGAGCCTAATAATTCTACCAAACTTCCTGTATTTGCTGAATACAAAACTAATGAAAAATTCTTATCAGATGATTACAGAACATAAATTACTTTAACAGCTGAGGGAGTTGTCAGTGGTCCTTTGTTTCTCCAAGACATGAGAATGGGCATGGACATGGGTATAACTCAAACCCTCACACCCATACATCTTTCAGGGTTATAACTCAAACCCCTCTCACTCATATATCTCTCATAGGTATAACACAAAACCCTAATATTCATGTATCTCTCATAGGTATAATACAAAACCTTCATATTCATAGAGCTCTGAAGTGACTGTCCTTAACCAAATCAAAATATCAACCAGATAACTAAGTCTGCTTCTGAGTCTATCAATACTTGCATTAAAGCACTATCAATGAGGGTGTTAGAACACAGCCAGGATATGCCACATGCAGGTGGGGAGAACAAAGACCTTTCCTCGTCTGTGCACTAGAAGCAGGTCCCGCTGGCCTGTGGGAATAGAGGAAGTGGCTGTTTTCTTCACATCCTGACCTCATACCTTGACATAGGTACTCCAGGGGCTGGACAGTTTTCCCAAAGTCTCCACCCTGCTGCCTTCTTGCAGCACAGTATCCTTGGTCAGTTCAATGGCTTCCGTCACCACATACAGGTTGTCCCCTCGCATCCGGCATTCTGTCAAAAATGATGGCTCTGGATGCAGCAGTTTCCTTAGGATATAAATGAGAACAGAAGGATCTCAGTGGGAAAGTGATGCAGGCTCAGAATACTCTGGGTCGCCCTTCTCCTCAGGACCTAGAAGGGATGCAATGCCTCTGGCCCCCTCGGTCATTGGAAACTGAACCCTCCAGCTAACACTGCAGCATAGTCTCTGACTTCACCAGTTCAGTAACCTAGCATGGCCCTGGAGTTCAGGAACCCTACCTAACCTCTGCACACAACCAGTAGTTCCACTCAATCATAGATCATAGGTCACAGTTCCATCTATTACAGAGCTCAGGGCTGGAGACATGACTTAGCAGTTAAGGCTCTTGCCTGAAAAGCTGGGGGACCCAGAGTCAATTCTCCATGACCCATGTAAACCAGATGTACAAGGTGGCACATGTGTATTGAGTTTATTTGAAGTGGTTGGATACCCTGGTGTGCCCATTCTCTCCCTCTCTCTCTCCCTCCCTCTCTCTTTCTCTCTTTCTATCTCAAATAAATAAATACAAATTAAATTAAATTTAAGAACAGATAGTGAGCTTGCCTGCTTATGAGCCCGACTACAAAGAACCCCAGATAGAACTGAATGGTGAAGGTCTACCCTACCAAAGCCAGACTACACAGAATGGAAGAGATGGTCACAATCCCAAATGAAATACAAAGTTACAAGGATCATGAAATATCAACATATCATGCACAATGCCACCAAAGGAAATGAACAAAGCTCCAATAATTAACTCTAAAGAAATGGAGGCCTAGGACTAGAGGGATGACTTAGCAGCTAAGGTGCTTGCCTGAAAAGCCAAAAGACCCAGGTTGAATTTCCCAAGACCCACATAAGCCAGATATACAAGGTGGCACATGCATTTGGAGTTGGTTTCCAGTGGCTGGAGGCCCTGGCATGCCCACTCTCTCTCTCTCTGTCAATAAATAAATAGAAATAGAGAAAAAAGAAGCCAAGCATGGTGGTGCACACCTTTAATCCCAGCACTGAGGAGACAGAGGTAGGAGGATCACTATGAGTTCGAGGCCACCCTGAGACTTCATAGTGAATTCCAGGCCAGCCTGGGGCTAGAGTGAGACCCTCCCTCGAAAAAATAAATAAATAAAAACAACAATGGAGATCTACAAACTGACTGACAAGGAATTCAAAACAGTGCCGTGAATGAGGCTGCATGAGCTAGAGAAGGCATGGATGGAGCACCATATAAAATGAAGAAGACAAGCAAGGCACAGTGGCTCATACCTCCAGTCCTAGTACTGGAGAGGCTGAGCTTGAAGTTCTGAGCACGAGCTCTAGGCCAGTGGGGGTCGCCCAGCCAGAGCTGCAGGTGTGCTGGTTTGAATGTAAAATGCCCCACATAGAGTCGTGTGTGGAGCCTTCGTGAGCTGCAGTCTTGCTGGGGTGGGTGTGTCCTCGGCAGAGGGTCTTGGGATATTACCGTCCAGTCTGGCTTTGAACTTTTGCACTCTCTATTTGCTGCTGGTGTGAGGATGTGATGCCACTTGTCTGCTCCTGCTATGTTTTCCTTGCTGGAGAGAAGCTTCCCTGAGAAACCGAACTAAAACAAATCTTTTCCTTCCATAACCTGTTTCTGGCTGTGTATTTTGTTCTAGTTATGATAGATTAACTGATACATGTGCCAAGACCCAGTTTCAAAAAACAATTAGCAGGGCTGGAGAGATGGCTCAGTGGTAAAAAGCACTTTCCTGCAAAACCTAACAACTTGGGTTTGATTCCCCAATACCCACATAAAGCCACATGCACAAAATGGCACATGTATCTGGAGTTTGTTTGCAGTGGATGGAAGCCCTGGTGCACCCACTCTTTCTGTCTCTCTTCTATTTATCTCTCTGTTTGCAAATAAATAAATACAAGTATTAAAATAAAAAATTAGGTCTGGAGTTTATGGCTTAGCAGTTAGGCACTTGCCTGTGAAGTCTAAGTACCCACATTCAACTCTCCAGATCCCACATAAGCCCGATGCATAAGATGACACAAGTGTACAACATTGCACACGCACACAAGGCGGCACACGCATCTGGAGTTCAACTGTAGTAGCCAGAGGTCCTGGCATGCCAATTCTCTCTCTTTCTCTCTCACTCACTCATTTAAAAAAATATTAAAAAGTAAAAAAAAAAAAAAACTACATGAACAAACTTAAACTTAATAGAAAAATGGAAGCCATTAAAAAAAATCATACAAATGAAATTTATAGTGAGGGCTGGAGAGATGTCTTAGTGGTTAATGCACTTGCTTGAGAAATCTAAGGACACAGCTCTGATTCCTCAGAATCCACATAAGCCAGATACACATGGTGGTTCATGTGTCTGCAGTTCATTTACAGTGGCCAATGGCCCTGGAGTGCCCATTCTCTCTTGTAAAGAATTAAATTTTAAAAAAAAAAATTTAAATATGTGTAGTGGATGAAAAATTCATGAAAGTTTATGTAGAAAACTCAGAAGAATCACTGAACCCAAAGAAAGTTCATTTAAAACATATCCAGTCAGAAGATTAAAAATAAAGATAAAATTGAGAAATTCTTAGACAAATTTAGATAAAAGAAACTCAGAATCATCATTGAACAAGAGATATTACAAATGGTGTCACAGAATAAAAGGACTTAGGATGTGGGGTTTTAGGGAGAGGTCACTTTTCGGTTTGTTATTTAAGACAGGATCTCCCTCAATAGCGCAAGTTGCTGGCCTTGCACTCATGATGACCTCCCCCTTCAGATTACTGAGTGCTGGAATTACAGGCATGAGCCATAATACCTATTAAAAGGACCTTAAGAGACTGTTTTACGTAATCACAAGGTAGATAATATAATAGAAACAGCTAATTTTCTAGACTCATACAACCATGAAGACCAAATCACGAAGAAAAATATGAGCATGACTTTAAAAAGTAAAGAGATTAGGGCTGGAGAGATGCCTTTGTGGTGAAGGGGTTTGCCTTCAAAGCTAAAGGCCCCAGGTTCAATTCACCAGGACCCATGTAAGCTACAAGGTGGCACATGCATCTAGAGTTCATTTGTAGTGGCTGAAGGCCCTAGCATGTCCATATTCATTCTCTCTCTTTCTTTCACAAATAAATTAACTAAATACTTTTTTAACTAAACAGATTAAAGCAATAACCAAAAAGTTAATAAGAAAGGACAAAGTCCAGAGAGCTTCAATGGTGAATTCTAGCAAGTATTTGAAGATGACACCAATCCTGCTCAAATATGCCCCAAGAACTGAAGAGGAGGGAGCAACTCAAACTCAGTATGAGATTAGCATGATCCTGCTACACAAGCCAGAAAAGGAAACTACAATGAAAAACTGCTCAATAAAATGCTAGCAACCCAATATAACAGCACATTAACAGGACCATATGTCATGGTAAAGTGGGATTACCCCGGGGGATATAAGAGTGGTTCAACAAATGCAAATAAACATGATTATATCACATTGACATAATGAAGAACCCAAACTATGGTTATCTGAGGAGATACAACAAAATTTGACAAAATGCAACATCCTAAATATAATAAATCTCAATAAATTTGATATACAACAAATGAATCTTGACCTATTAAAGGCTATCTTTGACCATAATAAAAGCCACGGCTAATATCAGTCTCGTGTCAGAGCAGGACTGGAAACACACACTCTTACCACTCCTGCTCAACTCAGGACTGGAAGCCCCAGACAAACACATTTGCCAAGAAACATAAATAAACAAAAGGCATCCAAATAGAAGAGGAAGAAGTAAAATTGACACTGTTTTCAGGTGCTATGATTTTACACATTGAAAACCCTAAAGATTCCATTAAAAATGTCTACTGAGGATGAGGTGGCAGAAAGAATGTAAAAGCCAAAGGAAGGGTAGGACTGCTTACAATGCAATTGTCCAGACAGAAATTGGCCTCGAGATCCATGACCTCACAGTGCCTAGCAATACCTACACAAGACCCTCATAGTAGGAGAAAAAGATGAAGATATCAAATTAAAAGAGAGACTAATGGCTGGGCATGGTGGTGCATGCCTTTAATCCCAGCACTTGAGAGGCAGAGGTAGGAGGATTGCCATGAGTTTGAGGTCACCCTGAGACTCCAAGGTGAATTCCAGGTCAGCCTGGGCTACAGTGAGACCCTACCTCAAAACACCCAAAAAAAAAAAAGAAAAGAAAAAGAAAGAAAGAAAGAAAGAGAGAGAGAGAGAGACTAACAGAGAGTGGGAGGGGATATGACGGAGAGCAGAGTTATAAAGGGGAAAGTGGGGGAGAGAAGGGAAATACCATGTTTGTTTGAAATACCATGGCTGGAGAGATGGCTTAGCGGTTAAGCGCTTGCCTGTGAAGCCTAAGGACCCCGGTTCGAGGCTCGGTTCCCAAGGTCCCACGTTAGCCAGATGCACAAGGGGGCGCACGCGTCTGGAGTTCGTTTGCAGAGGCTGGAAGCCTTGGCGCGCCCATTCTCTCTCTCTCCCTCTATCTGCCTTTCTCTCTGTGTCTGTCGCTCTCAAATAAATAAAGAGCTGAAACCAAACGTGTTTTTAAATATATATATATATATATATATATATATATATATATATATATATATCTCCTATAAATTAAAAAATCAGCAAAATTCTAGAATACAAAATTAAAATGCAAAATTAGTTGTGTTTCTACATATTAGCAATGAGTATCTTAAAATTAAACAAGTTCATTTATCATAACGTCAAAACCAATAAAATACTTGAAAGTAAATTTAATCAGTATCTGAAAGATTGTAAAAAACTGATTAAAGAAACTGAAGAAGAAAACAATGAACACAAAATGCCCTATGTTGATGGATAAGAATCACTAACACTATTAAAATTTAAAGCAATGTATAGATTCAATGCAATCCTTATCAGCATTCCAATGGTATTCCTCACATTTTACAATAAAACAGCCATAAAATTCATGTGGATACAAAAGACCCTGAAGAAAAAAACAATCTTGATACAGGATAACAAAAACTGAGGTATAATACTTCCTGCTTCCAAATTACACTAATCAAGAAGTTATCCTTTTGGTATATAGTCAGACACATAGCTTAATGGAACAGAGCCCATCATACACCTAAGTGGGGTCAAGTAATATTTAACAAAGGCACCAAAAAAGACACAAGGAGGAAAAATCAGACTCTCAAAAAAATGGACTGCTTTTTTATACCACATTAAAACAAAAGTTAAAATGGATTAAATATTTGTATATGATACTTGAAACACTAAAACCTAGCCTAGCGCTGGAGCAATGGCTTAGCAGTTAGGGTGCGTGCCTGCAAAGCCTAAGGACTCATGTCCAAATCTCCAGGTCCCACATAAGTCAGAAGCACAGTGATAAAAGCATGCACAAGGACACACATGTCTGGAGTTCAACTGTACTGCCCAAAGACCCTGATGCATTAATCCTCTCTCTCTCTCTCTCTCTCTCTGTCTCTCCTTTGTCTCTCTCTCTCTCTCTCTCTCTCTCTCTCTCTCTGTCTCTCTCTCTCTCTCTCTCTCATAAAAAAAAAAAACTAGTCTAAAAGGAAATGAAGGAAAAATGTTTTGTTTAAAAAAAAAAGGTGGGCTTTGGGGAGGGAGGGAAATACCCTGGGATATATTTTATAATCATGGAAAATGTTAATAAAAATTTAAAAAGAAAGAAAGAAAAACAAAAGGTGGGCTAAAAAGATGGCTTAGAAGTTAAGGTGCTTGCCCTGCAAATCCAAAGGAATCAGGTTCAGTTCCCCAGGACCCACATAAGCCAGGTGCACAAGTGGGCACCTCTGTCTGGAGTTCATTTGCAGTGGCTAAAGGCCCCAGAGCCCCTATTCTCTCCCTCTCTCTCTCCCTCTATCTTTCTCTCTCTCTCTCCCCCCCTCCTCTTTCTCTCTCATAAATAAATAAAAATTTTAAAATATTAAATTGACACTAAAAGAACAGTAACAAAAGTAAAAATGCCCACCTCTGTTGTTCTGCTAAATGGACAAGTTGTCAAATGACCTTCCACATGTATTTTTTGAAGTACCAGCTGCTGGCAAGGACATGAGTTAAAAGGAGTGATAGGGTACTCATGGTACCTCTATGTTGGTATAACCATCGTCGCAGTTACTTTTCATTGCTTTCACAAAGCACCTGGCCAAAAGCAGCTTGTGGGAGGAAAGGGTTTTGGCTTGCAGACTTGAGGGGAATCTCTATACTGGCCGGGGAAAACATGAACAGAGGCTGGATATCACCTCCTGGCTAATATCAGTGGACAACCGCAGCAGATGAGTGTGGGGAACACTGGCAAGGGGAGCTAGCTACAACACCCACAAGCCCGCACCCAAAACACACCTCCTCCAGAAAGATTCCCAGCCAAAATTGCAATCAGCTGGGGACCAAGCATTCAGAACACACATGTTTAAGGGATACTGGAATCAAACCACCACGGCCATTATGAACAACAGTAAGCTTCCTAAGACTTTAAAAGAGCACTGTAGCAGTCACCTTTTTTTTTTGTTTGTTTGTTTAGAGATAGGGTCACCCTCTAGCCCAAGCTGACCTGGAATTAACTATGTATTCTCAGAGTGGCCTTGAACTCACAGTGATTCCTCCTACCTCTGCCTCCAGAGTCCTGGGATTAAAGAAACATTATGATTGTGTGATTTCATTTATATGTGAAATCTATAAAAAGATCTAACTCACTGGGAGTGGTGGCACACACCTTTAATCCCAGCAGTTGGGAGGCAGAGGTAGGAGGGTCGCCATGATATTAGCTTTACAATATATACATAATAAATACAGCATATACCCTAAACCAAATTATCATGTTATAGACCTAAAGTTGATACAATTAAATTTCTCCATTACACCTCAAAAATTAATAGATTCCAAGACATCAAGACATTCACTAAGAGGTTATTATTTTCTTTGTCACATTTTAATTACTATTATGTTATTGCTTGTTTCTTCATCACCTTCTCAGCCTGTCTACACTAAATATAAGGATATTTTGTCTGTCTTCTTCCATCTCCAGCATTTGATAAGTATAACAATGATGGTTTGGGCTGGAGAGATGGCTTAGCGGTTAAGCGCTTGCCTGTGAAGCCTAAGGATCCCGGTTCGAGGCTCGGTTCCCCAGGTCCCACGTTAGCCAGATGCACAAGGGGGCGCACGCGTCTGGAGTTCGTTTGCAGAGGCTGGAAGCCCTGGCGCGCCCATTCTCTCTCTCTCTCTCTCTATCTGCCTCTTTCTCTGTCTGTCACTTTCAAATGAATAAAAATAAAACAAAAAAATATTTTTAAAAACAATGATGGTGATATTAGATAAACACTACTCATTTGACAAGGAAAAATCTGGGGTGTCATCGTCTTCATCAACTCCAGCAACAAAACTTGCTAGCTGCTTTCATTGGTTACAGGAAGAGCACAACGGCCCCCTCTTTCACCTGCAGTGGCCTCACCTGTTTTGAAGGGTCTCCAGTTTAGGATCTGGGATGCTAACAGCCTGAATCTCCAGGGTGGGTCCATGGAACTGAGCAAAGTTTCCTGACACACTCCCTTCCACTCCAGCGCTGATGTCCCCACCAATCTCCTGTTTCTGGGCCTTGGTGTCACTGAAAAGGTAGGTCCCTAGCACAACAGCTTCTGTGAAAAGAGAAAGGGCTCAGAGGTTTGGTCAAGAATTCACTGTGCTACTGCTGGTGGGGAAAATGGGATAAATGAAGCCAGTGTTGCCCCAACCTTCAGCTTCGTTTAAATGTCTTCGTCACAAGGGCAAGTGCTGTGGCTCATGCAAGCATCGCCTTAACCCTAAGAAATGTTGGCATCACAGCACCTAGGTGACCTCTGGGAACATATTTTCAGGTACAGAAGCTAGCCCCAAGAGCAAAACATATTTGACATTTCATTTATAGACAGACTGACCTGGATTAGGATCCAGTTCCAAGCTATGTGACTTTGAGCAAATTGTTTTATTAACTTCAGTTACTCTTTGGTTAAGTGGGGATACTATCTCCATCTCAAAAGGTTCTTTTAGTATATTAACAAATGAATGGCTAGGTCTGGATAATTAGTAGATTCTCAAAATCACTCCTTTAACTTCCTCACTTGCCTCTAGGCAAGATGGAGCATGAGACGCGCCTGTCTCAGGACCTGGCACTACTTCTTTCTTCACGCCTTGACTCCTTTGCCCCTGGCAGGTAATACCTGGGGCTGAAGAACTTGGCTCCAGGATGTCCATGAGTGAGAAGCCAACTGGGTTATCATCAGGCTGTTCCCAAAACCGTGATTGAGAGTTCTTCCGTAATACATTCAACTGGCGAAACTTGGTGGCATCCAAAAGGCATTTGACAGGTCTCAGATCTTTGCCTCCAATATTTTTGACCATCTTCTTGCTGACATATTCAAATATGGAAGGCATATTTCTAGGAGCAGAAAGGATATAGGTTAGTGAAGAAAAGGAAAGAGGTCTGGGGAGATGGCTCAGTGGTTAAAGGCACTTGCTTACAAAGCTTGCAGCCGCAGTTTGATTTCCCAAAACCCACATGTTGCATAATGGGAGCTTTAAGCTTATAACTAACAACTCCTCATCTTCCTCTCTCCCCACTCTGTAGAAGTCATCATGCCACACTCTGATCATATGTTGGACAATTTAAATAGCTCATATAAGACAAATCATAAAGCATTGGTCCTCTGACTCATTTAGCTTAATGCTGCACTTTATAAATTTTCTTTCCCTTTCAGACTCTTGCCTAGAAAACAGAGTCCTTCTCTGGCATGCACAGGGCCCCAAGTTCAATGCTCAGTAACAGCAAAAGAAAAGAGACAATTAACCAATAAGTATATAAAAGGACACTTAATATCACTATTCATCAAAGAAAGACAAGACAAAATCACATTGGATACTATCTCATTCCCTTTGCAATAGCTGTTACCAAAAAGCCAAAAGGTAACAGCTATTGGTATGAATGTGAAAAAAAAATTGAAAGCCTTATACATGGATGGTGAGAATTAAAAATGCTAGAGCTTCTATAGAAAACAGCAAGGTTTCTCAAAAAACTAAAAGTAGGATGATGATATCACCAAGCAATTTCACATTAGGGCACTAATCCAAAATACTTGAAACCAGTGTCTTAAAGGGGGATGAACACTCACATTCATTACAGCTCCATTCACAACAGCCAAGAAGTGGAACCGAAAAGCCCACCAACAGAGGACTGGATGAGGACATTGTGGGGTCTGCATACAGTGGATTATTAAGTCTCAAAGGGAAATAAAATTTACAAAGAGCAACATTAAACTAAACATCTCTCAAAACACCAACACTTCATATTCCACTTACATAAGCTATCTAAAATTTTCCAACACACAATCAGAGAGGGGCATAGCAGATCCTAGGGAGTAGGAAGAGACAAAAATGACTTGTTAAAGCCAGTTGCGGTGGCGCATGCCCTTAATCCCAGCACTTGTGAGGCAGAGGGAGAAGGACTGCCGTGAGTTTGAGACCACCCTGAGAGTACATAGTGAATTACAGGTCAGCCTAGGCTACGGCGAGACCCTACTTTGAAAAAACAAAAAGACAAAAAAAATGATTTGTTAATTGATAAGTTTAGAGTTTCTATTACACAACATGAATAAATTCTAGAGATCTAATTTGTGGAAGACAGAGCTCATGTTAAGTGCTTTGCCACAGTATAATAAATGTTTTGTGTTCATGTCCATGGTTTGCTGTCAGTATGCCTGGTTAGTTGGTTCCAAGAGTCTGAATAGAGATATAAGTCTGCAGATGCTCAAGTCTCTTATCCAAAATGGCACAGGGCTGGAGAGATGGCTCAGTGATTAAAGCCACTTATTTGCAAAGTTGGACAGCCTGGGTTAAATTCTCCAACACCTATATAAAGCCAGATGCCCAAAGTGGCACATGCATCTGGAGTGGCTTTGCAGGGCAACAGAACCTGGTGTGCCTATTCATTTTCTCTCTCTCCCTGTAAATAAGAATATTTTCAAAAAGTACAGTGTTTGCAAACAATCTAACCTACGCACATCTGTCCACTTTCAGTCATCTCAAGAATATTTAAAATAACTAATACAATCTAAATGTTATTGTATTATTAGCATTGTCGTGGTAGCTTTTTGCACTGCTCTAACAAAAGACCTGATACAGACAACTCAGAGGAGGAAAGAATTTACTTTGAGTCAGGGCTTCAGACGGTTCGGTCCATGGCTGCACTCGGGCAGAACAGCACAGTGGCAGGAGAATGTGGAAGACGTGGCTGTTCACGTCATGGCAGACAGGAAACTGGGAGCCGTACAGGAAGGAGGCAGAACAAAATGGAGCCTCAAGTACTTGCCCCAGTGATTCACTTCCTCTGCCTGTGCGTGTCCCACATGCCGGAGCTTCCAGCATAGCACTGTCATCTAGGGACCAACCATGCAACCTATACACTGTAGGGGGCATTTCGTACTCAAACCATAGGAGCTATAGAAATAGCAGCTGTGCTGCATTGTTTAGAGAATGACGACAAGACAAAAAGACTCTGCAGGGAGCGTTATGGGAGAGGAGACAGAAAAAACTGAAAACAGCCATAGGGTGGGAAGATGTGTTCGTCTAGACTGCTGCATTTATGACTCCATAATGAACACTGATAACCCCACTGAGGAGAGTGCTCAGTGGAATACAAGTGAGGGAGAAGGAATATAAGAGTATAGCCCAATGGGAATATGACCAATATGTAAGATGTTCATATAGCAAAGCTCTCAATAAAAAAAATAAGGGGACTGGAGAGATACTCAGTGGTTAAAGGCACTTGCTCATCTGTGTTCAATTCTCACATAAAGCCAGATGCACAAAGGGGCACATGCATCTGGAGTTCATTTACAGAGGCAGGAGGCCCTGGTGTAACTATTGTCTCTCTTCCTTCCTCTCTCTCTCTTTCACTCTCTCTCTCAATAAATAAATAAATATTTTCTTTAAAAGTGAAAAAGGAAAAAAGAATCTGCACATCTTCTACTACAGGTGCAATTTTTTCTGGATATTTTTACACCTAGCCAGTTAAATTCAAAACTGCAAACTAATGTATTCATATAGCTGACTGAACTACCAATGAGTGCAAAAGAGGATTCAACTAATGCAAAAGGCCCTAAATAGATTTGTAATACAGAACAAAGATCTCTCAGTATGAAGAGGACCAACAGTGATGACCATAACTTAATTATGAGGCTCCTTACAGCAAGGTTCAAGTGGGAGGCACTTGGGTGGTAACTCGGGAGCTCTGTGGATCAGAGTTGTGGCAGCTTTGGTGTGACTCATGAGAAGAGGGAGGAGCGAAGGGGATTTCTGGGGTTCTGGGTTGTGCAATAGGATGTGGCTAATGCTATTTTCCTGCGTAGCAAAACTCTGAAGCCTGAGACCTGTTCGTACAGAAACGAAATGAACCCAGATTCCATCACATGGATTTCAAAACCCAGAAGATTAAAATAGACAACTATCTACACCAGCGCTTGCCAACAGAGAATTGCCCTGAAGATGAGATTGAGCTACAGGAATGAAGGTGGAAATCGGAACTTTGATTGTAGACGGTAATGAAGTTGAGTTTTTAACAGGTAGGTCAAAGTGCAAAGGCATTTTGTGGATCAGACTGAATTAGACTAATCTGTTTGAATTGCTTTCTTTAAGCCAAGGACAACAGGATTTTCAGCTGCATAGAATTGAATTTTGAATATTACTAATATGCTCAATATTAAATACATTATTTTCAATGATTTATAAAAAAAAAAAAAGTCAGGCTGGAGAGATGGCTTAGTAGTTAAAGCGCATGCCTGCAAAGCCTAAGGATCCAGGTTCAAATCCTCAGGACCCATGTAAGCCAGATACACATGGCAGTGCATGTGTCTGGTGTTCCTTTGCAGTAGCTGGAGGACCTGGTGGGCTCATTCACTCCCACTCTTTATGTCTTAAATAAATAAATAAATAAATCTTTTTTTTTTTTAAGTCTTGGGGCTGGAGAGATGGCTTAGCAGTTAAGATGTTTGTTTACAAAGCCTAAGAATTGTTGTTCAATTCCCCAGTACCCATGTAAGCCAGATGCACAAGGGGGCATATGCATCTGCAGTTCATCAGCAGTGGCTGGAGGCCCTGATGTGCCCATTTTCTCTCTCTCCCTCTCTCTCTCTGTCTGCCTTTTTCTCTGTCTCTCTTTCTGACTCTCAAACAAATAAAAATAAAGTATTTTTTAAAATAAAAAACAGGGCTGGAGAGATGGCTTAGTGATTATGCGCTTGCCTGTGAAGCCTAAGGACCCCGTTTCGAGGCTCGGTTCCCCAGGTCCCATGTTAGCCAGATGCACAAGGGGGCGCACGCATCTGGAGTTCGCTTGCAGAGGCTGGAAGCCCTGGCGCGCCCATTCTCTCTCTCTCCCTCTATCTGTCTTTCTCTCTGTGTCTGTCGCTCTCAAATAAATAAATAAAAATTTTTTAAAAATAAAATAAATAAATAAATAAAAAACAGTCACATCAAGACTATTTATTTTATTTACTAAAAAAAATAGTCTTGATATGACTGTTTTCAATTATGTCCATTGTGAGCCATGAAAGGGTCATTGACAACGGGGAAACAAGAACAAAAGAAGTGTTTCTAAAGCTAGACCTAAACAAAGATGCATCACATATAACACTTGCCCTTTCATGCTCTCCAGAGCTCTCAGTAATTCTCTTAAACACATTAAAGTGTTCATTTCCCTGTAGGTCATGTTACATAGGTTGGGCCAGGGAACCGATGTGATGAAGACACACTGCCCTCTGGCCTCAGTATCTTCCCTCACTCATTCCCTGGGACCCCGTAGCACTTACCAGATTGTATATCCTTTTGTCCTATAGAGTACGAATATTATTGAGCTGGGCTCCTTTCAGGGTGCAGACCTCCTAATTCAAGCAGAATGTACACAGACTTCAGAGACCAAATCAGTGGGATGCTCCTCGCTGTGTTTTCTTCCCATGAACAAGTCTCTGACTTGATTTCCAGTGAAATTTTTTGTTTGTTTTTCGAGGTAGGATCTCACTCTAGCTCAGGCTGACCTCCTGGAATTCACTATGTAGTCTCAAGATGGCCTCGAACTCACAGCGATGCTCCTACCTCTGCCTCCGCAGTGCTGGGATTAAAGGTCTGTGGGACAGGTAAGCATCCAGAGGACCTCTTGTCTCCTGGACCTGGGTTCTGGAGCACAGGTCCAGGTGCACAGAACTGAGCGCACTTGATGAGGTTTTGGCCAGACTCTCCTTAGTCAGAGGAGAGGAGAGTCTTTGGAAACTGCACCACTTTCTCGTCACAAAACCAGTTGAACAAGTCCTCAAGTCATGATTCCCTGAAACTGAGGGTTGGAACAACTCAGTTGTTCACATCCTGTGTCAAATGTATTGAATGTTATATGTAGCTATGGGAAAGCAAGAAAGAAAAGTCGGGGGAAGATGGAGTATTACTTACTTTTTCACTGTTGTAACCAAAAGCCTGACAAAAAGCAACTTTAGAGAAAAAATTACTTTGATCAAGGGTGGAACTTGACTTGATGCATGAGTGCAGGGCAAACAGAAAGATACACCCAAATTTACATGAAATAATACTGAAATTTTAGTTTCACTTTTATTTTTAAAAATCATTTTAAATATTAATATATTTCAGTACTATCAGTGTTACAGTGAAACCAGGTCTCATTTAAATATCAGTAGAAACAAAAAGCAGTACAATACTTCTAAGTTAGTGTTAGTTTGTATCAAATATGTGTTTTTGATTCTATAAGAAATGGAAATATTTTTAATTTCCTCCCTAAAAAGCATTTAAAAGTTAATATCATTGAACCAATGATTTCTCATACACAAACATGCCTTAAGAAAATAATCCAATGTTATCAGTATATGGATGATCATTACTGTGCTTAATGCAAATCTTTTGGTTATTTTTCCCAATGTAAGAAGTTTTTTAAACCATTAAATGTATGGAATTTCTCCCCTACTGGATGATTAACAAGAACTTTGTTTTATTAAATTTTTTTCTCTTATAAAAAAAGAAAAGAATCCAAAATGTTACCAA
This sequence comes from Jaculus jaculus, assembly GCF_020740685.1. Classification (NCBI taxonomy): domain Eukaryota; kingdom Metazoa; phylum Chordata; class Mammalia; order Rodentia; family Dipodidae; genus Jaculus; species Jaculus jaculus. The sequence goes on along the minus strand of NC_059103.1, from coordinate 208,603,926 downwards.
ATACGTAGGACTAGATATTTCTTATGGTTTCAAGATAGTAAGAAATGAGGGAACCTACATTGCCAACATTATGGACGTTAAGTTGATATCATTATCTACTTTCCAAAATAATTTGAATGTGAGAAAAAGTACAGATACTTAGTAGTAGGCATAATATTATGAGTTCCAAAGGAGTCTACGAAGCTCAAAGGCACTTTTTTTAATGAATATAAGAGATTTATTGCACAATATGGCCACTATCACTAGTAACTTACACTTGAAAAATGCTGACAGCACATTTTGATTTATCACTACAAATAAATGTGATATAATGAATATGTTAATGAGTTTTACATTGCTATGCAATTTCCCAATATCATGTTATATTATCCATGAATTTATACAATTTTGTCATTAAAAGAATAAGTAAACATCAAATATATTTTTTCAACCCAATATTTGTCTATATTTATAAAAAACGTTCACTTTATAATGAATTGAGTTGATGTAAAATTGATTTTGCCTATAAAATATGATTAATGGCTAACTTTATTTTACTATGTATATATTATTTTTTTATTGGTTAAGTACACAGTGTGTATACAACCATGTTGGTACTAAATTAGCATCCTGTAGCAGACAGCTTCTGGTTCACTGAGATGAACATCCAGATCAGGCACAGTTATGAAGGAAGGGATATTTATTGAAGCTTACAGATCCAGGGGAAGTTCCATAATGGCAGAAGCTGGCCTGCTTTCCCAGGACCAAACAGAGAGAGAAGAAGCACCAGACAAAAAGCCAAAAGCCACATAGCACAGCACACTTCAGGAACTCCAACTAGGTACACTTTGCATATCTTTAGATTGTAATATGAAACCCAACACCACACCTTAAGATCCACCCAGTGATACTGCCTCCAGCCAGGTGGCTGCAGATGCAAACTACAAACAAATAAAAAACTGAATATATTGGGGGCCATCTATTTAAACCACTACATATCCTCCCTGTCCTTCCTCCTCTGAAGGGACCCTCCTCATTGGGGAATATGGATCATGCATTGTAGGGTTAGCCATCAGTCATGGGTAAGAGGCAATGTCTCTGTGCATAATGTCCCAACATGTGGCTCTAACAATCTTTCCACCCCCTCTCCTGCAAACTTCCCTGAGCTATGTTGGGTTCATTTTAGGTCTACTTCAGTGATGAGGTCTTGGGTGCCTCTGTGCCTCTGGATATCTGGTTTGGTAGGAGTTGAGTGTTCTCTGTGTCTGTCTCCTTCACTCTTATGCTGGTACCAGGTTCACCAAGAAAGCAGCACTCTTGCTTTTTTCCCCAATTCTTCTTAGTTTCAGCTGGGGCCCTGGTGAGGTGCTAATTCTCTCCTCAGGATCTGTGTCCATCTGAAAAAGAAAGGCAAAATCTCCAAGGGAGAGTAAAGTCAGCACCAGATAAGTAGGATAACCATTATTATTTTAGAGAGAACTTAATAGGTGTAGGCCCTCTTGTAGCCCACAATTGGTAATTGATAACAGACAGAGGGCTTGTTTTTTGGATATGGTTCTGACTTGTTTACCAGAACCAGCTATGGGTTCCATTCCACTGAGCAGAGCAGTTAGCCATATCAAGAACAGTTTGTTACCCACCATGGCTGTGTGCCACTATTACACTTGTGTGAGCATCATGTCAGGTTGTTTGCTGCTGAGTAGCTTAGACCAGAGTTGCTTGGACAGATGTTGGTCATTTTCCCCCATTTGCTCATGTAGCACCTACTGGCACTAGATGAGCTAGCTGTCTGGGGACTGACTCTCTTCCAGATTCCATCCAGGTCACTCCATGTTCTGTACCAACAGCATATAGTGTCTTCAGCAGCAGGGTCTTACCACCAGCCGTTGGTGGATCATCAAGTACTCTGACAGAAATCGGTCTTCTTTTGGGAAACCTTGTAGGTCTCTCTGATCAACAGCTAATTGTTAATCATATGGTGGTACTGGGAGTTACAGGCCAGCACAAAGGAAAAGAAGGAAGAAGAAGGTAATGTAAAAGAGATAGAGAGAAGAGCGAAAGAGAGAAAAATAGAAGATTTGGGTTAGTCTTCATCATACCTTCTCCAGGGCCCTGTGATTTAGATGTTCCCTCTAAACACCTAATGAAGGTTCAACAATTCTTTTAGAATGTAGAATTTTATGGTACCATTGCCATTTGGGTTCAGTTTTGTGTCCCCCACCCTCATCCTTACCCTGCCCTCAAACCCCACCATCTCTACTGCCTGGTCCTTGAGATTCTTATTAGGTGTGTCAGCATCTCAGGAGGATTCAGGTTAGAAGCCACAGAAGAATAAAACGATGTGGCACTTATCTTTCTGTGCTTGGGTGACTTCACTAAGAATGATCTGTTCCAGGTTCAACCATTTTTCTTCAAATTTTATTGTGTCATTTTACCTTACTGCTGTGTAGAATTCCATCATGTAGATATACCACATCTTAGTTATCCATTCATCTAATGATGGACATCTGGGTTGATTCTAGCTCTTAGCTATTATGAATTGAGCAGCTATAAACATGATTGAGCAAATCTCCCTGAACTGAGCATGGAGCTTTTAGGGTAAATTCCCAGTAATGGAATAACTGGGTCTGTTGGTAACTCTATAGCCAACCTTTTTAGAAGTCTCCATATTGCTTTCCATAGTGGTTGTGCCATCTTACATTCCCACCAACAGTGAATAAGGGTTCCTATTACTCCACATCCTTGCCAGCATTTGTTTTCATTTGATTTTTTAATGTTTGCTGTCCTTACTGGGGTAAGGTAGAATCTCATAGTTGTTTTAATTTGCATTTCCCTGATGATTAGGAATGATGAACATTTTCTTAAGTGTGTGTTTGCTATTTGTATTTCTTCCTCTGAGAACTTCCTGTCCAGTTATTTGCCCCATTTTATAAGTGGCTTGTTTTACTTTTTATTGTTTAAGTTTTTCTGTTCTTTGTAGATTCTAGAAATTAGGCTTCTTTCAGCTATATAGCCAACAAATGTTTTCTCACATTCTGTGGGTAACCTATTGGCTCTTCTTGTTGTATGTTTGTCTGTGAAGAAATTTTTTAGCTTCAACAGATCCCAATGGTTGAGTGATTGTTTAAGTTCTAAAGATACTGGGGTTTTGTTTAGGAAGTGTTTTCCCATTCCTATATGATAATAAGTTCCTCCTATATTTTCTTCTAGTAGCAGCCAAGTTTCCAGGCTTATATTGAGGTCTTTGATCCATTTGGACTTGGTTTTTGTGCATAGTGAGATGTGTGGATCAAGTTTCATTTTTGTACATATGGTAATAGAGTTTGTCTACCACCATTTGTTGAAGATTCTGTCTTTTTTCCAGCCTACATTGTTAGGATCTTTGTCAAATATCAAGTAGCTGTAGTTAGTTGACCCAAATTTCAGGTCCTCAATTCTGTTCCACTGGTCTATAATCCTGTTTTTATGCCAGTACCATGTTTGTTTTATTACTATAGCTTTGTAACATAGCTTTAGATCAGGTATGGAAATGCCTCTAGAGGTGTTTCTTTTGCTGAGGACATGCTTGGATATCCAAGGCCTTCTGCCATTCTATATGAACTTTAGGATATTTTTTTCCTATCTCTATGATGAAAAATGTTGGGATTTTTATTGGTATTGCATTAAATCTGTATATTGCCTTTGGTAAGATTGCCATTTTCACAATGTCAATTCTGTCTATCCAGGAGCATGGGAGGTTTTTTTCACTTTCTTAAGTCCTCCTAAATTTCTTTCTTAAGTGTATTTATGTTTTCATTGTCTAGATCTTTCACGTCCTTGGTTAATGTTATTCCAAGGTATCATATTATTATTGTTGCTATTGAAAATGGGACAATGTCACTTATTTCCAGTTCTTTCCCTGTGTCATTGTCTAATGCATATAGAAAGGCTGCTGATTTTTGTGCATTGATTTTGTATCCTGCTACTTTGTTGAAGGAGTCAATCATCTTTAAGAGTTTTGAGATGGGGGTTCTCAGGTCTCTTATGTATAGAATCATGTCATCTGCAAATAGGGCTAACTTAACTTCTTCCTTTCCAATGTATATCCCTTTTATTTCCTGCTCCTGCCTTATTGCTTGAGCTAGGACTTCCAATATTAAGTTGAAGAGCAGAGGTGAGAGTGAACAGCCCTGTCTTGATCCTGATCTCAATGAGAATTCCTTTAGTCTCTCCCCATTAGGTATTATTTGGGCTCTAGGAGCTTTATATGTAGCCTTTATGATGTTGAAATATAAACTGTCCATGCCTATTCTCTCCAATATTTTGATCACAAAGTGATGTTGTATTTTGTCAAAGGCCTTTTCTGCATCTATCAAAATGATAATGTGGTTTTTGTGTTTAAGCGTATTTATGTGGTGTATTACATTGACAGATTTCCATATGTTGAACCAACCCTGAGTTCCTGGGATGAAGCCTACTTGATCAAGGTGGATAATGCTTTTGATGTATTGTTGAATTCGGTTTGTGAGGATTTTGTTCAGAGGTTTGCGTCTAAGTTCTTCAAGGAAATAGGCCTATAGTTTTCTTTTCTTGTGGCATCTCTGCCTGTGGCACAGTTGGAGAAAAATCAGTTTCAGTTCTTCCATGAAGGTTTGATAGAATTTAGCTGATAAGCCATTTGGTCCTGGACTCCTCTTTTTGATTACCTTTTCAATCTCGATGGTTGTGAAATAAGGTGGAGACTTCCGGTTAATATGGCGACATAGGCACCACGACAAAGCAGCCTAGCGGGGAAAAAGACCAAAAACCTCAGCAAAATACACACTTTTACTAAAAAGTGAGGTGTATAGGAAGTTGAAACAGCAGTGGAGAAGTAGAAGAGATCCAGAGCATCCAGAGCCCACACAGGCCGGCAAAAGTGGCCCCCGGCAGATCCACCGACCACAGCAGTGGCGGCAGTGCACCAGAAAGCTGCCAGGTTCAGCTTGAGCCACAGGAAAAGCCAGGTGAGGGGAGCTTCCACTCACACCGGAGCTCTCCGCAACTCAAGAAACGTGAAGGGAGAGCGGCAGTGAGCAATGGAGGAGCAGATCACAAGGTAGAAGAACATGTGGAACAGTGAGAGAACTAGAGCAGCCGCGGCTCCCTCCCCTCCCCACCGCCTGTGCCCAGCTCCAGTGAACAGAGCAGCAGTCCCGGGACCAACCACGCCAACTTGAGCTGACAGCGGGACCCATGCAGGAGCAGAGTCTGGCAGCAACATCAGTGGCTCCATTACGGGCAACAGTGGCCATGGTGGCACCAGATCCAGCAGCAGCAGCAGATCCAGCAGCAGCAGCTTCAGCAGCAGCAGTAGTGGTTCCAGCAGTAGGGGTGCTGATCTGCAGGGCCACAGTTGCCAGGCTCGGTTTGCCCCTCAGAAAAAGCCAGTGCCCAGCTCCAGAAATCAGAACAGCAGCCCAACAACCCAGCCAGCAACTTCATTAAGACCAAAACCATCCAAAAAGATAACTAGGATTGCACCAGGGAAGGTTCTCACTTGGTCACAAGCTGACTTGGATCCCTCAACAGACCAGAAATCTTAACCTCTTTGTTGATAGAGGATCTGGTTGTTATAATAACTACTCTTGCATAAATACTCGGTGCTGTTTTCAATTGAATGTGTACACTGTTTAGTTAAATTTTAGAATCTACCTATATTTTTTTCCACTCAACCTACTTGAATACTCCCATAGCAGGGAAACTCAACCCCTAGGAACACCTTTGTAGATACTCTGAGAGTCTTAAGAGCCACACCTAACACTTTAAGCTCCTACCCTGAAGATATATAACATCAACTCAATTGATACAGCTAAGAATACCCAGCTAGCTAGAAAATCCAAGCATTAAGTTAATCCAAGATGCAAAGATATATACATTATAACACAAGAAACACTAAAAAGCAAGACAATATAAATTCACCTAAAAGTATTCATGCATCAGAAATGACCTCCAGTGAAAATGAGTTAGAGGAAATGCCTGAGAAAGATTTCAAAAGAATGATTATAAATATGTTCAAAGAAGTCAAAGAACAAATCAAAGGAATCAAAGAAAAAATCAAAGAGGAAATCAAAGGAATCAAAGAGGAAATCAAAGAAGACACTGGACACCAATTTAATGAAATAAAGAAGGCAATACAAGACATAAATAAGGAAATAGAAATAATAAAGAAAAGCCAGTCAGAATTACGAGCAATGAAGAACACAGTTAATGAAATAAAAAAATTCTGTAGAAAATCTCACCAGTAGAATGGATGAAGGAGAGGACAGAATATCTAAGCTAGAAGACCAGGTGACAGATCTAATACAGTCCAACAAAGAGAAAGACAAACTTATAGAAAAGTATGAGTGGGAATTTCAAGATATTAGGGACACTATGAAAAGATCAAATATAAGAATTCAGGGCATAGTAGAAGAAGAATTCCACTCCAAAGGCATAGTAGGCATCTTCAACAAAATCATAGAAGAAAACTTCCCCCAAATTGGGAAAGAGGTGCCAATGCAGATACAGGAAGCCTTTAGAACCCCAGCCAAACAAAACCCAGAAAGAACCTCTCCTCATCATATTTTAATCAAACTACCAAACACACAAACCAAAGAAAAAATATTGAAAGCAGTTAGAGAGAAAAATCAAGTTACCTACAAAGGAAAGCCCATCAGGATTACAGCAGATTATTCAACACAAACTTTAAAAGCCAGAAGGGCTTGGACTGATGTATTCCAAGTTCTGAAAGATAACAACTATCAACCAAGATTACTTTATCCTGCAAAACTATCCATTCAAATAGACTGAGAAATAAAGACATTCCATGACAAAAGCAGGTTAAAGGAGTATTTGAAGACAAAACCAGCTCTACAGAAAATACTTGATAGAATCCTCCATGCTGAAGAAAAGGAAAAGCACACAAATAAGGAAACTGGAAAAAACAAGCAATACTCAAATACTAGTTAAGGTAGAACCTGAACCACAATCTCAATGGTTGTGATAGGTTTGTTTAGGAGATTAATCTTCTCTGAGTTTAGCTTTGGTGGGTGTTATGTGCCCAGGAATGCATCTATTTTCTCCATAATATCTAGTTTTGTGGAGTGCAGATTTTTGAAATAAGTCCTTTTGATTCTCCCAATTTCATTTATGTCTCTTGTAATCTCTCCTTTTTCATTTCTAATTTTCTTAATTTGAAGCCTCTCTTTTTTGCTCTTGATCAAATTGGCCAGGGGTTTATCCATCTTCTGTATTTTTTCAAAGAACCAGGTCTGTGTTTCATCAATTTTCTTAATTTTTTTTCTTAGTTTCCAATTCATTAATTTTATTGTTTTTTGGTCTGGAGCTTTTTGGGTTGGATTTTTCTTGCTTTACCAGTGTTTTTTGGTGAATAGTTAGGTTATTGATTTGTGATCTCTCTGTCTTTGTTATGAAGACATTTAGTGCTATGAATTTTCCCCTGAGGACCGCCTTCATTGTGTCCCATAAGTTTTGGTACAATGTATTCTCATTGTCATTCATTTCTAGAAACTTTGCAATTTCATTTTTTCTTTTGTCCACTACCCATTTATTGTTTAAAAGTGTGTTGTTCAGTTTCCAGGAGCTTATAGGATTCCTGGTACATCTGTTGTTGTTAATTTCTAGCAATACAGCATTGTGATCTGATATCATTCAGGAAATTATGTTGATCTTCCTAAATATAAGTTTTCCATGACTTTGGTCTGAATTTCTTCCCCTTCTGGTATTCCCATGGTCTGAATGTTGGGACATTTAATGGTATCACACAGTTCCCTCATGTTCTGTTCACAAAAATTTTTGATCTTATTGAGACTTTTGGACTCATGAACTGTTTCTTCTGTTTTGTTTTTCAGTTCTGAGGTACTATCCTCCACATGGCTGACTCTATTCTTGAGAGCTTCTGTAGAATTTTGGGCTTGTTCAATTTGGTTTGTATTTTCTACTGCTTTTTTATGTATAGTTTCCATCCCCCTGTTGAGTTCCCTTTTGGCATCATTTTTTTGGTTTTCTTAATGCTTCTTGGAATTCATCCTTCCATTTCTTTATGTCTTCATTAAGCTTAGCCAGGTGGTTATTGAGGTCCTCTTTTTTTTTTGCTCTCCTTCAGATCATTTAAATATCTTTGGAACCCTACCTGGTTCTTTTCTATTAGGTCTAATCTAACAAGGACAACATTTATACAGCCCCTAAAATGCACTTTTTTTCTAAAGAAATTAAATGACTAAAATTCATCTCACTTTCATAGGAAAAGAAAAAGTTTCACTTTCTACTTTCAAAGACCTCACTGTCATGTTGTCAAACAAGATACAAATTCACAAAGTCAAAACGAAAAAGGAAGAACAGAGAACAGAATTCAGAGGAGGATGAGTAGACCAATGGCAAAAGAACATGAGGCTAACTGCAGCAGCAAAGGTCCAGAGACAGGGATGAGGGACCCAGGGAGGTCAGCTCCCTCTGAGGGGAAACAGGCAGGGCTGGAAGCGCAACCATTAATTGGGACTATATTACAGAGCCTGTACTGAGATGCTCTAGAGGAAGAGAACTAATAGGAAGAGTATGTATTATGAAGGAGATATGTTAAATCAGTTCACAGGATACAGGCCGGGCAGTCCAGCAGTAGCTGTCTGCATGCTAGAAACTGGGAGACCTCCGTAGCTGTTCGATCCATGAGGGTGGATGGCCTCATGCAGTCCCAGTGTGGCACTAAAGGCCTGGAGGATTCCTGAGAGCTGCTGGCTAAGTCCACACTGAGAGGCTGGCAAAGCTGAGTTCCGATGTCTGGGAAAGATAGCAGCAAGTGGGTAGGTGCCCTCACCTGAGAGCAGCATGGGGAGTCAGGCAAAGGCCCTGTGCTCTGCTGGGCTTCTTGGTGTGTAGTCCACCATGGTGCTTGCATTCATTGCCCCCATATGTTAGGTGCTCTGAATGCCAGGTCCCGAGCTGGTAGAACTTTGGGGATTGGAGCCTCCTGGAGAGTGTATTGTTGGGGGTAGGCTTAAGGGTTTTTTTTTTTTTTTTTTTTTTTTTTGAGGTAGGAATTCACTATGTACTGTACTCTCAGGCTTAAGGGTATTATAGCCAGTTTCCACTTGCCAGTGTTTGGCACTCTCTCCTGTTACTGTTGTCCACCTCATGTTGGCCAGGAGGTGATGGCTACTCTCTGCTCATGCTATCATTTTCCCCTGCCATCATGGAGCTTCCCCTCAAGTCTAAGCCAAAATAAACCTTTTTGCCCTTTGGCTACTCGTGGTTGGGTGATTTCTGTCAGCAATACGAACCTGACTATAACAGTAAAGTTGGAACCAGAGGAGTTGGATTGGTGCTAGCACCTGACTCTGTGGCTTTGGCCTTTTGGAGCTGATTTTTGAGAGGAATTTGGGAGAATTTGAAACTTTGGCCTAAGAGATGCCTTGCAGTGCTGTAAATACAGCTTGATGGACTATCCTGGTCAGAGTTTAAAGACCTGAATGCAGTAAGAACTAAGAACTGTGAGGTTTGGCTTATGACAGTCAGAAAGAGCTTTTCCTGGACTAGGCTAGAAACAGTTTGTGCTTGTTAAGGGCTGTTAAGCCCATGTCCTGAGAACTTGTGTAGTGTGGCTTTGCATTGAAATGGACTGATGTGAGCAGAGGGATATGGTACAGAAATGAGGTCTTTGGGCTAAACTTCTGCCCATTCAGCTGCAATTGTATGAGAGATTACCACCTTTGAGATTGTGACAACAGGAAGAATGTAGATACTTATGAAAGGGCCTGAATGCTCAAGGGGTGTCTTCTTCTTCAAGGTCTGCTTAATGCACCCCTGGATTAACAAATTGGCACCCTACCTGGTATTATGGAGTATAAGAAATATAGGAAAGTGAGGGTCATTGAATTTTCAACTTGGTCTTGTGATTTTGAAATGGCCACGGGCAGTGTGAAGCGGGTTTGTGGATACCTGCATGGAGACCTGAGAGAGCAGAGAGGATGAACTGTGTGTTGCAGTGGAGACCCAGTGGAAGTGCCAGGACCATGAGATGGCTGCCAAGGAGAGCTATCTGCCCCAGATGAAGTTTTCCGGGACTGTGGGTAACCTAGCTGGAGGGGTGGAATTGGAACTCCAGAGACTTGTTGTTGGTTAGAATTATCAGACTTGGAGACTTGTCACTGACTAGAGTTGTTGGATTTGAAGCTACAGAATTTGATGTTTGCCCTGGTTGTTTTAAATCTTATATTAGTTGACTAATTCTTTCCTCTACCCAATGTCATCTTTTTCAGTGTGAATGTTTATTCTGTGCTATTACGAGTTTTGGGAGAATTTTTTTTTTGGTATTATGGCTCAGTTAGAAGATCTTGGACTATGGGGATGTTTGAATATTATTGGAAGTAACTACAGTACAGAGTAACATCTCGATCACACCTTCCAAGGCTTAGGGTCTAATGCAGAAGAGGTGGTGAAAAGAATGTAAGAGCCAAAGGAAGGGTTGGACTCCTTACAACGTGCTCCCTCCAGACAAAAAATTGGCCTAGATATCCATGACCTCATAGTGCCTGACACTACCTGCATAAGACCATCATAAGAGGAGGGAAAGATCATGGCATCCAAATAGAGGAGAGGCTTAATGAGATGGGGAGTGGATGTGATGGAGAATGGAATTTCAAAGAGGAAAAGGTGGGGAGGGAGGGTATTACCATGGGATATTTTTTATAATCATGGAAAATGTTTAATAAAATTGAGAAAAAAAAGAAATGGAAAGTAAAAAAAAAAAAACAAAAACTATGGGGACTTTTAAAGTTAGACTGAATGCATTGCATCTCACATCATATATGTTTATCAGTTTATGGGTGCCGGGGGTGGAATGTGGTGGTTTGATTCAGGTGTCCCCCATAAATGTAGGCATTCTGAATGCTAGGCCCCAGCTAATGGAGATTTGAGAATTAATGCCTCCTAGAGGCAGTGTACTGTTGGGGCGTGGGCTTAAGGGTGCTCTAGCCAGATTCCCCTTGCCAGTGTTTGGCACACTCTCCTGTTCCTACTGTCCACCTTATGTGGGTCAGGGCTATAAAACTTATGTGTGTGATAGCTCATGCTATCATTTTCCCTGCCCTCATGGAACTTTCCCTTGAATCTATAAGCCAAAATAAACACTTTTTTTTCCCACAAGCTGCTCTTGGCTTGGTGATTTCTGTCAGCAGAGTGAACCTGTCTGCAACAGCCACCCTGCCCATGCTGGAAGAATTTTCTCCCTCCATCAGTCATTCCTGGAAATGCTCTCACACCCGCCCAAGAGGCAAATCTCTTACATGACACTAACATAATCAAGTTGACAATAGAAGTTAGGCCACACACATTCTCTGAGCCCCAGATCCCTCTCTCCACCCCTGCAGCCAAGCAGCTCCCTGTGCCTCCCTGGTGTTTTTATGAAATGTCACCAAGCTGAGACTTGTCATCTCCCTCCTTTGCCATTCTTGTCCTTGCCATTAGATAAGTTCTGAAACTTTAAAAAGTAGTAATTTGGATCCAGAGAAAGCTCAATCAGTAAAGTGGTTGCCTCAAAATCATGAGGAGCTGAGTTCAATTTCCAGGACCTGTGTTGGGCATGGTTGTACACACCTGTAATCCGAGCGCTGCACAGGTAAAGACCGGAGGTTATTTGGCTCACTGGCCAGCCAGTTGACTAACAGGTGATAGACACTGTCTTAAAAAAGGGGGGGGGTATTCCTCAGGATGACACCTGATGTTGTCCTCTGGCCTCCACACATGCAAGCCCACACACCCACCTACACACACACACACACACACAGACAAACACACTCATAAAAAAATCAAATATTAATTTTCCATGTACATCTTATCCTCAATATTGCTTAAGGGCTGGAGAGATGGCTTAGCGGTTAAGGCATTTGCCTGCGAAGCCTGAGGACCATGTTCCACTCGGCAGATCCCTCATAAGCCAGATGCACCAAAGGTGAGGCAAGCACAAGGTCACACATGACTACTAGGTGGCGCAAGCATCTGGAATTCAATTGCAGTGGCTGAGACCCAGGTGCACCAACTCTCTCTCTCTCTCACACACACACATACACACACACACACTCTTTCTCTGTCTCCCTCTAAAAAAAAAAAAAAAAAAAAAAAAAAAAAAAAAATGTTTTTTCTTCTGCAGCCAAATGGTAATTTTAAAAAGTATAAGACCCCAGAATCCATGCTTTCTGATCCCTGAGAGAGGAGAAGCATGTATTTGTGAGTACCTGCTGACCGGTGCCTGATTACAGCTGACACCTTTGTGTGGTGCAGCCCACCCAGCCTTCTATCCAGTCCAGAATTCCTAGAACTCCAGGGAGATGTACCTGAAATGCCAAAACAAGACACATCACTTGTATGCTAACTTAACACTATATAGAATGTCCATTGCACAAATGAGGACGCTTGACCACACACGGTGTGGGCAGTGGGAGGGATTAACTCCTAAAACTAGGAAGTCAGAGATGGGAGTCAAAGCAAGGTTGTTCTGACTCCAATTCTCTCTGTCCATGGGTGAAGATGTAAAAGGAGGGGAGAAAAAGATTGACAGGGAGACAAGGAAGAAGGGAGGGAAGGAAGGAGGGAAGGAGGGCGGGAAGGAAAATAGACAGAAAGACTGTCAATTACTAAAACAAGACCAGCTTATGGGGGAGAACAATTGCTTTCTCATTGGACTGGAGGCCTGCTCTATGGGAGGGAATGCATGCCTGGTGCTGAAAGCCTAGTCAGAGGCTTGTGTCAGGGGAGGTCGTGAGCCCTGGAGGAGTAATGCCTGCTGGTGTCTGACTGCATGCATCATGCCCACCAAACTGCCCTGTAAGCCCTTTTCTTACACTTCACACCCATATCTTAACACTACTCTCACTTTTGGTTAGAGAAGCTTCTCTTTTCAGATGGCAATGACCACTAGGATGACCCAAAAGTCACCATGGTACTGAGAAGACAGAGGAGTGCTCAGCACTGAAACATCTCTATCACACCTTACAAGGCTCAGGGACCATTGTAGAAGAGATGAAAGAAAGAATGTAAGAGCCAAAGGGTAGTCCTCCTTCACTATGCAATCTTCCAGATAAAAAACGGCCTAGATAGTCATGACTTCACAGTGCCTCGCATTACCTACACAAGACCCTCATAATAGGATGAAAAGATGACATCAAAATAAAAGAGAGGGCTAGAAGGATGGCTCAGCAGTTAAGGTGCCTGCCTGCAAAGCCAAAGGACCCAGTTTCGATCCCCCTGGGACCCACGTAAGCCAGATCCACAAGTGGCACATGTATCTGCTTGTTTGCAGCATCTAGAGGTCCTGGAGTGCCCATTCTTTCTTTCTTTCCCTCTCTCTCTCTCTCTCTCTCTCTCTCTCTCTCTCTCTCTCTCTGTCTCAAGTAAATAAATACATGACAATTTAAATAAATAAAAGAGAGACTAATTGAGAAGGGGAGGGGATATGATGGAGGGTGAATATGTGAAGGGGAAAGTGGGGGAGGGGTGGGAATAGTTATTATGATTTACTGTCTATAATCATGAAAATTGTCAGTAAAACAAACAAACAAACAAAAAGCCAGCCTGGCATGGTGGCACAAGACTTTAATCCCAGCACTGGGGAGGGAGAGGTTGGAGGATCGCTGTGAGTTCGACGCCACCCTGAGACTACATTAGTGAATTCCAGATCAGCCTGGGCTAGAGTGAGACCCTACCTCAAAAAAAAAAAAAAAAAAAAAAAAAGTTTCTACTCTGAGGCCAGACCTGCTGGTTCCAGTGGAGACTGGGCTGCCCTGCTACAGGCAGACCTGGAAACCCCAGGCCCAAGACAGAGGTTCTGTGAGCGGCTGAGCCTGGGATAGGAATGCTCCAGGCCCGCAGCCTCAGGCAGGACCACCGTGGCCCCCAGGACCACTCCAAGGCGCCTCCAATCCCATGGCCCTACTGATGCCCTCCGAACGGCCTCTGGAGGCCTCCTCGACCTTCCTAGACTCTCTGAGTCCCCAACTCGGGCTGGCGTGCTGACCGCACCGCTCCCCACACCCTCAGCTGGCTCTGGCCCATCCCAACACCACAGGGACTCCTCCTGCTGCCCTGAGGTAGGCCCATCTACCAGGCCTCCTGGTCCCCTGACCAGTGCCTCTGGGGCGACTTGGGCACCTTTTATTTTAGAAGGGCAATCTTCCTGTACAGAAATATTAAAAATTGGGCTGGAGAGATTACTTAGCCATTAAGGTGCTTGACGGTGGAGCCAAAGGACTCAGGTTCGGTTCCCCAGTACCCACGTAAGCCAGATGTACATGGTGGCGCATGCGTCTGGGGTTTGTTTGCAGTGCCTGTAGACCCTGGCACGTCTATTCCCTCTTTCTATCTCTCTCTTTGTCTGCCTTTTTATTTTGCTCTCTCTCAAATTAATAAATATTTTTTAAATATTAAAAAATTTCACTGAAGACTTTTGTGTTAAGGAATACATTAGTATTTAAAGTATTAAGACAATTCTTGGGCTGGAGAGATGGCTGAGTGGTTAAGCACTTGCCTGTGAAGCCTAAGGACCCCGGTTCGAGGCTCGATTCCCCAGGACCCACGTTAGCCAGATGTACAAGGGGGCGCACACATCTGGAGTTCGTTTGCAGTAGCTGGAGGCCCTGGCGCGCCCATTCTCTCTCTCTCCCTCCCTCCATCCCTCCCTCTTTCTCTCTGTCTGTCGCTCTCAAAGCAATGGGCTTTATTCTGACATCCAGATACTTTGCTCTTGTTTGTTGCCCCCACTGTCTTCCTCTACACCCCTCTTCCCCCTTTGTTGTTCCCTTCCCTTCCCCCCAAAGAGTCCTTCCTTCTGCTTCCACGTCACATGTCTCCCGATACCCTCTCTTCCCCTCCCCTTTAAATCTTCCTCTCCCCTCTCATAGTTCTCCGTTCATGCCACGTGCATGCACACGCATACATTTGAATCGACATTCTGCTGACGGTAAGTTTAAACCACTGTAAAGTCTACCACCTTCTGTGTGCCAGAGACCGAGTTGGTAGTTCTACATTTCATCCTCAAAATACCCCGCTCCCCCAAGGATGAGGGCACTGCTGTTCTGCCTCGCCTTCTGTAGATGAGGAAACCAGGCGCCAGGCGGGCAGTGGCTTCCCACAGTGTACCCAGCGTGGAGGTCACTTTGGGACCCAGCTGAGGCCAAAGCAATACTCTGGACCATACTGTGAGCTGTCTCCCTCAGCATCCACATAACACCCGGGCCTTTCTTTCCACAGAAGCGAGCCACAGCAATCCTGTCCATATTCAGGAGACAGTGGCAGGTGGGGGGGGGGGCTGGGTGTCTGAGCACTGCGCTGCAGGGACAGATTCTGTGCAGGGACAGGACACCTGTGCCCTACTGTGGCTCCGCAAATGCTATAGTTTCCCCTCACACCTGGGAGATGCTGGCAGAGGATGGGAGAGTCATGGAGGGCTCATGAAAGCTGGGCTCCTGGTAGAGGAGGAGAGAGAGAGTCACGGAGGGTTCGTGACAGCTGGACTCCTGGTAGAGGAGGAGAGAGAGAGTCACGGAGGGTTCATGAAAGTTGGGCTCCTGGTAGAGGAGGAGAGAGAGAGTCACAGAGGGTTCGTGACAGCTGCACTCCTGGTAGAGGAGGAGAGAGAGAGTCACGGAGGGTTCGTGACAGCTGCACTCCTGGTAGAGGAGGAGAGAGAGAGTCACGGAGGGTTCGTGACAGCTGCACTCCTGGTAGAGGAGGAGAGAGAGAGTCACAGAGGGTTCGTGACAGCTGCACTCCTGGTAGAGGAGGAGAGAGTCATGGAGGGTTCGTGACAACTGGACTCCTGGTAGAGGAGGAGAAGAGTCATGGAGTGCTCATGACAGCTGGGCTCGTGGACCTGCTTTGTCAGCAGGAGGGTAAAGTCAAAAGTCTCTGAACCTGCTCCTTTGCAAGCTACTTAGGATAGCAGGATAGGATACATGAGACCACTGTGTCCTGTGGGTGGCCAGGAAGCAAGTCAGATCTTTAAGTCAGGTGTGTTTAAGGCTGGCGTAAAAACTACTGTAGGAGCTGCTCGAGACAGCGGGAGTGGCTGGACTGTGGCAGACAGAGGCGCCGCGGGCTAAATCTCGGTGCTGCGCTCAGCTGCTGCTGGAAGCCACCCGGCAGGAGCCAGACTCCGTTTGTCCCAGGTTTCTAGGGAAACTATAAATATTGATCTTTCAAATTAATTTTGATATTATCTCTTCCACATTTTAAACATCACATGGGCCAAATAGCATATGCATTTTGTGCAGTCTGATTTTTCCTATTTTCTGGACAGCTGACTGCCACCCTTCCTCTCCCAGCACATCTTAAAATATTTCTTTCTTTATTTATGAGAGAGACAGAGCAAGTAAACAAGAGAGAGAGAGAAAGAAAGAAAGAAAGAGGAGATAGAGAGAAACTATGCATAACTGGGCCTCTAGCCTCTGCAAAGGAACTCTAGATGCATGTGCCACCATGTGCAACTGGCCTATGTGGGCAATGGGGAATCGATCCTGGGTCCTTTGGGTTCACAGTCAAGCGCTTTAATGGCTAAGCTGTCTCTCCACCCCCTTCCCTCTCCCCCCGCCCCACCACATCTTTACAAGAAATTCTGGGCACAGGCCAGAGAACTGTGCCTGTGGTTGCTGAGGTCAGCTCACAGAGCACGGGATCTGGGCAGGCCCTTGATGCCCCTTAGAGGAACAGGGGCCCCTCCCAGCTCTGTTCCCCTGCAGTCCCGCATGGAGTAGAAACTGAGGTCGCCGAGGCCTCCTTCATCTGGGAGCTGCAGAGGAGGAGGAAGGAGAATGTGTACGTGGCTGTAGGGACCCTGCAGGCTGCCAGTCTGCTGAGCCAAGGCCAAGTGGAGGGATCCGGGCAGCTGTCCTTCCTGGGCTTGGGCCAGTTACAGGTAGGTGCTCAGTGGGCGCTTGTGGATGCGCGGTCCGGGCGCAGTACTCATGCTCAGTCGCTAGGCGGCGCGCTGCCTGGCCGTGGCCCCCTCTGGAAGGACAGAGTTCCTAGGTACTAGCTTAGGCCTCTCTTCATCTCCATCACGAGGAGAAGTGTTTTCCAGACGGTCCTGCTAGTCTCATCCTGACCCCTACGACCCCTTTCTCCTCCCCTCCTTCCCCGCTTTCTCTTCGATTTGAACCGGGGGTTCAGTATACATAAGCTGGACCCAAGTGATTCTGTGATTCTGCTCCCTGCGCCTCGCAGGTACCTCACATTTATAGACGTGAGTCGGTGAGGCAGGGGCTGGGGTGGAGGGTGGGGATCAGTGGTCTGGAATAGTACCCAGTCACTGATATGGCTTCAGATTTTCCACGGGCATCTTTGTTTGCTTCTTTTGTTTTGTTTTTCAAGGTAGGGTCTCGCTCTAGTCTGGGCTGTCCTGGAATTCACTGTGTGGTCTCAGAGTGGCCTTGAACTCACAGCTATCCTCCTACCTGTGCCTCCCAAGTGCTGAGATTAAAGGCGTGAGGCACCACGCCCAGCTACTCGGGAATCTTTTGTGTGCTTTTCAGGGTTGCTATGAGAACCCAGGGGATTTGGATCCCCTTTGGGTACAAACCCTACCACTGTCCCTGGCGACTGTGCTTGAGTTTGGGCGAGGTGTTAGATGCGCTGACTTCTCTTGCACATAAAGTCCGGCTGATAATCACTGGGAGGGTTACACCTCAGTGTGACAGGTGTACGGCCCATGGTGAGCCTGATGGTAATCTTTCTGCTTGGTGCCCAGGCCAACTTGTTTTTCAGGTTATTTAGTCTCGGTCCTCCTGTGTGTCACACAGGAAGGCTGAGCCCCCACAAGAGCATTCTAGGTCTCTGGATCCTGCCGGGATCCCTCCTGATGATGAGATTCTCTGGTGAGGATTGGGCAGAAGTGGGCCAGGGAGGGACAGGGAGCCCCACAAATTAGCTGCAGTCACAGGTCAGTGCCGGAGACCGGGACTTCTGTGCAGAGAAGTAAGCATCTGAGGGCAGGAAGACTGTCTGGGGAGTGGACATTTATTACAGATGTCTTAGAACACGGAGACGGGTGTCTCATGGGTTGGGTTTCCAGATTTCTAGAGCTTTCCCAGGATGCATGACTCCCAGTGCTAAAGGCCAGAGTCCCAGGACTGTAAGAGCACTGAGTGACCTACTGAGGAGTGAAGCAAAAAACCATAATAACAGCCGCTTAAAAGAAAGCCATAGAAGCATGTCTTCTTTCCCGGCAGTGCAGAAGCAGTGGGAGACTTCTGACTTTGAGAACTTAGCCACATCAGTCTTGTCCCTCTACCACAACCTCAACTTAGAGCCTCCACCTAGTGAACCAAGGAGGCTGTGGTCGTTTCCATCTTCATGACGCACCCTCGCCAGCAGGAGGGAGAAAAGGAGACAATGCCCCCCCCCCAGGCACTTGCCCACGCGGCTTCTGTCTGCCACCCACTGGCCAAAACTGGGCTTCAAGGCGCTGCCAGTGGTTCTCTGCCATGGGGACGGCCACCCAGCTGCTAAGGAAGTACAAGTTTGCTTCCTGCATCTTGTAAAGAGCTTTATCCCTGTGGGAGTAGATGGCCATGCCAACTAGCAAGAGCCAGGTGGCCCAGCTTCTGGAAATGACTCTACCCCCCCCCCCCATGGCTTCTCTTCTCTGAACCTTGGTTCTCGTGTGAAAAGTGAGAGAGAAGGAGTTGGAGGCCTCAGAGCCTGTGTAACCCTCGCACCCATGGCCGCAGTCCAGCATTTCCCAAAGCTTGTGTTTCCCACTCTGGAACACACCAAGAAAAGCCAGCGTCTCTCTGGTGGGACTTCTTAGAGCCTTGCTTTGTGTCCAGAATGCTTTGCGTTATATTCTAGAAATTCCTTGTATACAACATGTTTTGCAGAATGCTGTTTTTGCCACATGTGGGGGGGGGGCGTCCCTCTGTCCCCACCTTCAATATTCTCTACCTCTAACCCCTCCAACCCATCACTGACTAGTGAATCTTGTCACCCGGAGGGACCCTGGGAGTCCTCCTCTTCATACGGGATCTGTGGGGAGTTCAGAAAAAGTCCTTTAACCCGCAACCCTGAGTTCACGTTGGCATTTAACCAAAGAATTGGGCAAATCAACCCAAGAAGGATATTTATTATTGTATTTATTTAGGGAAGTACAAAGCCGAGGGAAGAAAAATTGATATACCCATGTGGCCTGAGAGCCCATGCAACGCCTGGAAGAAACATGAATAGAGATTTAGAGAGAAAATACAGGGAGCTCCTGCCATGTGTGGGGCAGGAGGGAGTACAAAGGGGTCAAGGATGTGGGGGTTTGATTCAGGTGTCCCCCATAAACTTAGGTGTTCTGGATGCCAGGTGCCCAGCTGATGGCAATTAGAAATTAAAGCTTCCTGGGGAGTGTATTGTTGGGAGCAGGCTTATGAGTGTTATAGCCAGTTTCCCCATGCCAGTGTTTGGCACACTCTCCTGTTGCTATTGTCTACCTTATGTTGGGCAGGGGGTGATGTTCACCCTCTGCTCATGCCATCATTTCCCCCTGCCATTGTGGAGCTTCCCCTCAAGCCTATAAGCCAAAATAAACCTCTTTTTCCCACAAGCTGCTCTTGGCTGGTGATTTCTACCAGCAACAAGGGAGTTCTCCCCTCTAAACCAAGAGGAGGCTTACTAGACCTGGAGGTTCAGGAGTGATGGTCAGGCAGCCAAGAGAGAGGCGTTCCCCCTGGCACACATCTGTCTACAATCCTATTGTGGGTGGGGGGGGGTCACCCTCTGGCACAGGTGAGCCAGAAAGACAGCTGATTGCTCTGGGCTAGCAGCTGGTTCAGGCCATGACGGCAAGTTCTTGGGGCTGAACTTGACCAACCACAATGTCAGGATTAGATTTAAATTCTAAGAAAGGCAGCCTCCCTCCCAGGAGGGGCTCAGGTTGTTTGTGGGAAAAAAAGATCTAGGGATCTCCTTTAGCCAAGAGATAAAGGAGAAGCCAGCCTCTCTGATCTTGAAAACTGCATCGGCAGACAGTGCTGCCTTTGCTTTGGGGGGGCCCAGTCACCCTAAACTACCTAACAAAGCTACCTGACTCCCTGTCACTCTCTGCCTGCAGAACTCACGCATGCTGGTCCTGAAAGCCTGGGGGCTGGTGTCTTGTTCTCCGCGCTTCCCTCAGGTCCATGGCCACAGAAAAGACGGTGACTGACGCCACGGGACAGCGTCCCGGCCTGCAGCGTTCTTCAGCTGCTGACGGAGGATGGCTGAGACAAGACGCTCCCTCCCCACTCCTCCATGCAGCCAGCACCATGAGGCTGGGAGAGGAACGCCAAAAAAGAAAATAAAGTTGTTTACCCTTGACCTAAAAAATGACCTTGCAAGGCCCTGCTTCCTACAGCACCCAAAGGGATTTGACTTTCATAGAAGGCTGCTGAGGTCAGCGATGAGGGAAGCTTTCCACCCAGCCTGTCCTCTCTTTCCCTGGGATGGGCCGACATTTGTTGCCTACTTAAGACACTCTCACAAAGACTGGTGACCCTGCCTATCTGTGACTATGGAGACAGCAGAGGGACACAGCGGGCCTTGCTTCCCCCCTCCATGTGCCAAGATGCATCTGGGAACTGTGCCTGGGTGGTGGTGCCAGTGCTGAGTGCCCATCTCTGGCCACCAGATCTGCAGGTTTGCCACCCGTGTGGCCCTGGCCATGTTAACCCTGGCAAAGTCTATGTGAGGCCCTGTGAGGTAACTCTGGGGAATCCCGCCTCCTGCTGGCCATCAAGGGAGTTGCAGGCTCCTGGCCTGCTCTTCCTCCCCGCTGGGCTCTTTGCCCCTGCTCTGTGGCAAGCAGCTGCCTTTACTTCCCTGGAGAGGCTTGGCAGGGACAACAGAAGAGGTGAGTGTCAGGGTGCACACTCACCCCCACTTAGTAAACTCCCTGACATAGTTCTGTGCCCCCTCACCAATGTAACACGGTTCTCTGAAGTGACTACACTCTACGACCTTACCTGAAGCGGAGGTGAGCCAGAACTGCCCACGGTTGGGGCAGGATCATGTGCGTGGCAGTGGGACACCTGTTCCAAGCCCCCCTCTCTTTCCTGCCTTCTCCATTCCTCCCCTCCTCAGTGCTTCTGTGGAAAGAGCCGGAGCCAGGTTTAGTTTTCTCGGCCAGATGTGCTGGGCTCCTCTGATCCTGACATTCCTGGCTGCCTCAGGTCCTGGTCCTCTAGGCTGAAGAGACAAGTGCCAGCCTCCTACAGCCGGATGAGGGGAAAAGGCTTGATATTGTATATATGTAAGTACAATGATTGAGATGGGGAGGTAATATGATGGAGAATGGAATTTCAAATGGGAAAGTGTGGGGGTGGGGAGGGAGGGAATTACCATGGGATATATTTTATAATCATGGAAAATGTTAATAAAAATTTTTTTAAAAAAAAGAAATAATAGTGCTTTGCCCATTGAACACATCTGTGCCTAGTAGGTGCTCAATATCCACAGGGTCCTTCTTCATGGGTGAAAAGGGATGGAAGTACACAGGGACCCATGGGCAGTCCCAGGTCACTTGGGCTGACAGAGCTATCGCTTGAGGGGGCAGCGAGTCTGGGGCAGGTACACCTGGGTTCCGGTTCCGGTTCTGCATTCACAGCATGGAGAGCCTTGGTCAAGTTTTGACAAACACTGGTCAACTGCTCCCACTCCAGGCTGCTCCCAGCCAAGCAGCTTGCTCACACGAAAGCTTTTTATGGAGAGAAAATTGGCACACCAGGGCCTCAGCCACTGCAATCGAACTCCAGATGTGTGCGCCACCTCGTGGGCATGTGAGACCTTGCACTTGCCTCACCTTGGTGCGTCTGGCTTAAATGGAATCTGGAGAGAGATTGAACATGGGTCCTTAGGCTTCGCAGGCAAGCGCCTTAACTGCTAAGCCATCTCTCCAGCTCACATGAAAGTTTTTTGTGAAGTGAAGCCCAATGCTGGCCTGTGAGGGACTGTGTTGCAGAGATGCTCAAGGGCAGTTGGGCCAGGTGGGGAAGGTCTAAGCAGTTGTACGGTGACCAAGTCCTCCCTTAAAACTCTCTTGGTAAAGATGGCCCTGGAGGTGCCAGGACCTCATGGGGCTTCTCCCCACCTCAGAGGTCCTTCCTCCCCCAGGGTCACCAGAGTCCACAGGAAGGACACAGAATACCTGGAATCCTCTATACTTGGTGATTCTCCTCTCCATCTCTTGGCAGCACCAAGTGAACGCTAGCTGAGTCATTGGAGAGACCAATCCTGTCTCAGGAACTGGAGCAAGTGAAAGCCTCAGAAGAGGGGATTTCGGGACATCTGGGAAACAGATGGAGGTACTTTGTTGGAGGATCTGGTCCCATCTCCTGAGAGCCCGCCATCAACCCCTTTGTACGCCCCCACTCACTGCAGTGGGCCCTGGCTTCACAGCCCACAGCTCTGAGCAGTCTCTTGCCCAGGAGCCCGCTCCATCTTACAGCCCGCGGGGCGTGGCACAGCCACTACACTCAATCTCCCTGCTGGGCCTGAGGGTACGAAAGGAAAGAGAGGCTCCCACCCAACTTTGTGCTCCAAGACGTGAACCGTGAACAGAGAGAAGATAACAAAATTGTGCGGGAAGGGCCTCATGGGGGTGCTTTCCAAAAGAGCTGCCTCATCAAGTTCTCAAGCTAGCTGACAAAGAGAGGGGTGCGTGGCCTGGCAGAGTAGGGTGTGCAAAAGCTGGAAGGTCCTGGGGTACTTCCAGAAAGCCCCTCGCCCTGGCCAGCCGCAGCTGAGGGTAACGTGGGGTGGGGGAGGGGCGGGTGGGCAGGAGCTTGTTCTACCTGGTGCAGACCCCCGCTGCGTTGTCGGCAGGTAGCAGAGGTCCCAGTCTCTTGCCCCACAGTAGGTGCCACCATTGAGGGCACAGGAGGCCCCTGAGGGGCTTTAAGCGGTTCCTTGCAGATGACAAGCATCTTGGGGTCCAACTCTAATTGGATGGAAGAAGCAACCATCGGCCAGGGCCTGCAGCGTGAGGACACGGCTCTCGTCCTGAGCCTGGTGCTGCTGCAGGCTGGAGCTACAGGGGCCCAATGCCAGCTCCCCTGGCATCTCACAGTGATGCCACAGCTCTGCGCACTCCATAGATGTCTGACAGGCCTGCAGCTGCTGGGCAGCGCTAGCCCTGGACCCTCCACTACAGTGCCTAAGGACTACTGTCCTGTCCTGAGAGTCACAGTCATTCTCTTCCCAGCAACCCAGGATGTCACTGACCACAGGTGATGCCAGACCTCCAGTAGGACAGGCTCCATAACACTTGTGTAGATCAAGGTAGGACCAGGGTTTTTCAGAGAGCAGTGTGGCCAGTTCCAGGACAGTCCGGTCTGTGTCCCACTCTGTCACCACTCCCAGATGTCCAGCTTGGGACAACTTACTTTGCTTTGTGCTCCTGTGAAATCTCCTGTGTCAAAGGAGGAGTAATAGTCTGTCAGGGTTTGATTCAGGTGTCCCCCGTAAACTTAGGTAAATGCTAAGTTCCCAGCTGATGGGGATTTGGGAATTAACACCTCCTGGAGGCAGTGTATTGTTGGGGGCGGGCTTATGGGTGTTATAGCCAGTGTCCCCTGGCCAGTGTTTGGCACACTCTCCTGTTGCTATTGTCCACCTTATGTTGGCCAGAGGGTGATGTCCATCATGCCGTCATTTTCCCTGCCATCGCAGAGCTTACCCTCAAGTCTATAAGCCAAAGTAAACCCCCCCTTTTTTCCCCAAAGCAGCCCTTGGTCAGCCAGCAGTGTGAACCTGACTGTAATGTAGTCCCTAGTGCTTGGGGTGCCTGAGGACTGTCAAGGCCACATGGAAGTGCTCACAAGGTTCGTGCTGTCCTGCGATGCTGACGCTCTCAAGGACATGCTTCAGGGTGACACCTTCTTGTGCTTTCCTTTAGCCTGCGTTCCCACCTGTAATGCAAGAGGAGTCCTGCTCAGCTGCACCGCTCAGAAATTCCACCAAATGCCAAGGGGCTGGAAGCAGGACAGCAGTCCTCAGCAAGTGACCATAGACACAAGGCCTCTGGCTAGGCCCTTTCCAGCACCTCCCTACCACTAGACTTCTTTTGTGGCAGGACGATTCTGGAAAATGCCTCATTTCTCAACAAGGTTGTGTTTCTTGTTGGTTGGGGCAGGGGAAGGGGGAGGTTGGACACCATATAGGAAAGCCTGCGGGCATGGCATGAGCAGAAAGTCAGGACCACATCTTTCCATTCTCAACTTTGTGCTCTTAGTCTCTTCCTAGCAAAGCATTGGGCAGGGAGAAATCTGAGAGGCCAAGATCACCTGGTGTGGCCTAGTCCTAGCAAGATACTCTTAAATACATATGTAGGTTTTTTGAGGTGGGGTCTTGCTTTAGCCCAGGCTGACCTGGAATTCACTATGTAGTCTCAAGTTGGCCTAGAATTCACAGTGATCCTCCTAGCTTGGTCTCTCAAGTGCTGGGATTTAAGGTGTGTGCCACCACGCCTGGCTTCAATATTCTTTTCTAATGATGAGGTTTTGTCAAGGCAATAGTATTGGAAAAAATAGTTCCATGAGTATGTAAAGATAATTTATGCATGCCATTCTGAGGATTGGACCCAGGGGTCCAGAAATGCTAGGCAAGGGCTCTTCTATGAGCTGCACCCCCAGCCTTGGAATGCTTGAAGTTCTATAATTTCATGCCCCAGAAATAACCGGCATTGGGTTAGTCCTATGATTTTGTATGATCTGTCTTGCAGAAAAATTTGGTGACAGCTATATGTAAACTTGCTTGTTAAAATTAATGAGATGTATAATGGGCTAGAGTGATGGCTCGGTGGGTAGTGCTTGCTGGGCAAACATGAGTGTCTGAGTTCAGACCCTCTGCACCCCCGCCCTCACAAAAGCTGGAAGCTGCGGCAGTCTTTGATAATCCCAGTGAGCCTGCTGTGAGATAGGAGGCAGAGAATTTCCAGGAAGCTGGCAAACCTGCTAGCCTGGTGCACATAGCAGTGAAGAATGGGAATGAGCGACCCTGCCTCAAGTCACGTAGGAGAGGACCAACCCTGAAAGCTGTCTTGACTTCTGGACACAATGTACACGTACTCAGTCTCACATACACAGACCACAAAAGTAATAAGTAAAAAAATGTGATATATTGGGC
This sequence comes from Jaculus jaculus, assembly GCF_020740685.1. Taxonomy (NCBI): domain Eukaryota; kingdom Metazoa; phylum Chordata; class Mammalia; order Rodentia; family Dipodidae; genus Jaculus; species Jaculus jaculus. The sequence continues at coordinate 208,578,801 of NC_059103.1, read as the reverse complement.
ATGTGTCAATAAATTATGCTCTACACATGAAAATGTTAGTTTCAGGCAAAGAAATCTACAAGCTGCTGAGGTCTGGAGCCCTGTTCTGGAAAGACATACTGTGTCGTACTCAGACGTCAGCACCTCCAGAGCTTGGTCGCCCTGTGTAGCGCCAGCCTGGGCTCCTGGCTCTTGGTGTGAAGAGAACACTGACGTCCTACTCCCCATGGTCTAAGTGGTCTGGGCTGAGACCCCATGTTCTCATCAGGAGGTACAGGGGAACAGACTGTGTGGTCTTAAAGGACCCGTAATGGAACCCTCTCAGTTCTGTCCTTCCCTCCTGCAGCTGCCACGCTCCTCACTAAGACCGTCCTCCCCTCAGCCAGCCCGTCCTTTTCCTCCTCATTCCTTCTGCCTCTGAGCTCCACCGTTCACACTGACCTGTCTTTCTCAGCAAGAATTCATCCTTCTGCAGAGCGGGGATGGGTAAGGTGGCAACTAAGTGTCCTTCCTTTTATTAAGCACATTAAACAAGGTTGCTGCTGCAAACATATTTTTTTCAGTTCAATTTTCTTAAAAAGTAACCTATTTCTGAAATGAGAAGTGACTGCTATTTGAACTATGTTTACTCTGTAAAATAAGGTTTCGATTATCATCACCTAAGTGAAATTAAACAATGTAATATAGAGAAGGCCTCTGAAACCAACAGCATTGGAGCAGACCTTAGTTCTATCAATAGCTGTGTGACCTTAGGCAATTTTCTTGCCTCTGTGAGATTGTTTTCTATTAAATAGGGAGGATGCTATTTTAATGTAATTTGACACACAGCAGGCTTACAGAGTGGCCTTTCAAGTTGTCATCTTGACTTAGCAAGGCCTCCCCAGAGCCCACCTCCGCGTGCTCACAGGGTAGCTTTTGTCTACAGGCACCGTCCAGCAGTAAGGCAGAGTCCAAGTCTGCCCTGGGATGAGCACAGGAGGTGGCCGAGACCTTGAAGCAGACAGTATTTCTGTGTGCAGGCACCCCACATGCCCACGGGCACCCCTGGGCTATTTTCTCCGGGAAGGACTCATCCTGGAAACCAGTGTTACCTCAACAGCTTTTGCAGTCAGAGGCAAGACGGGTGGGGGAGCTGAGCTTTAAAATGACAGGGAAGTCACAAGCACAATGAAAAGTAGCTCAGCGAGTGAGTCTCTGCTTGACAAGCACAAGGACCTGAGGGTGGATCCCCAGTGACCACATCAAAGGTGGTAGCGGAGGTGTGTGCCCATTATCTCAGTACCAGGGAGGTGGAGACGGGAGGATGCCCAGGCTAGTACAATTGGTGAGTTCCAGGAGGCCAACAAGAGGCACTGGCTCTAGAAGTGGGTGGTGTTCCTGAGAACACCTAAGGTTGTCTTTCTGGCCTCAATATACACAGGTGCCCTTGGTTTCACTGTCCCCCTCCCCTAGGCTTCCCAGTGGTCTATCTTCTACAGCCTCCTCTCCTCCCTGTCCATGCGCCCTGGGGAGCTCCGCCTTGGGGCACTGCTTCTGCTGCTGCCTATCTGATGGGACAGGGCAGCATCTGCTTAGTACGGGAATTGAGTTACTGGGATAAAGCACTGACCAGAAGCAGTTTATGAAGAGGAAAGGGTTTACTTTGGCTTACAGGCTTGAGGGGAAGCTCCATGGCGGACGCTGGACCTCACTGCCACGGCGGGTGGAACATCACAGCACGACGGTGTGCTGAGCTCTGGCGAGGGGGAGCTGGCTCTAACACCCTAAGCACACCCCCCGACAACACACCTCCTCCAGCAAGGCTCCGCCTTCCAAACTGACTTCAGCTGGAGATCAAGCATTCAGAACACAAGTTTATGGGGCACACCTAATTGAAACCACCACACATCTCCAACCCACTTTCATCTATCCAGGCCATCAGGCCCAAACCTACAACCATTCTCCACTCTTCTACCGGTCTGCTTATTGGGCCCATCTTCAAAAATAGCCTGAATTTGGTGACATCTTACTGCTTCTGGGTTGCCAACAAGCTGCCATCATTTCTGGCTTCAATGACAAATTACAACTGCTTAAGTGGTCTTCCTGCTTAGTCCTCCCTCAGTCTATTCTGCATGGTAGTTGCAGTATAGCTGTTCGAACGGGTCAGATCATGCCATTCCTTTGCTCTGAGCCCTCCAGTGCCTCTAGGCGACAGCCAGCAAAACCCACTCCCCATTTGTGCCTCCCTCTCTCCCCACAGCTCTAGGTCCACTGGCTTCCTGCTTTCTGCTGGGTTTCCCCTGCTGCTGCTCCTGCCTTTCCTCCTTGTCCCAGCTCACAGGGACCCATCCTTGTCCACCATACCAAGTTGCAATTTAGTGGAATTTTGCTGCAGCACTAGGTCTTGGTGATCTGATGCTGGAGCACTGGCAATACAGCAGAGCAGGGAGAAAGGTGTCAGGGACTAATAGGAGAGTGCCAAAAGCAATGAGAATCTACAGAGCACAACAGGCCTTGGACTTCACGTCTGCCAAGCAGCTCTACCTTCCCAGGCAGGCACCAGGGTGAGGGTGGCCTCAGGAGTGCAAAGGCTGCTCGATCCTCCTGCAGTTGAGCCTCAGCTAGGAAAGGACTTGGAACATATGGAAAGTGGACTCCCCACGTGCTGCACACATAAAGCGCTAAGGTGTCCTCACCACCGCTTTACAGGTAAGGAGGCTAGGGCTTCAGGATATTACCTGACTTCAAAAAGCCACACTTACAGGCTGGAGAAAGGGCTTAGCAGTTAAGGCAGTTAGTTGCCTGTGATGCCTAAGGACCCAGGTTCAATTCCCCAATATCTACATAAGCCAGGTGTTCATGGTGGTGCGTGGGTTTAGAGTTCATGTGCAGTGGCGGAAGGCCCTTGAACGCCCATTCTCTCTCTCAAAAAAAAAAAAAAAAAAAAAAAAAAAAAATATATATATATATATATATATATATATATATATATTTTTTTTTTTTTTTAAAGAAAAGCCATACTATCTCTCCTACATCATGGATTAGTGTAGGAATTTTTCCAAACCCAGCATTTCAAAGTGCTTTGTATTAGACAATTCATAACAGATACTAAACATGCACTCTTGGCCAGAACGCCCTCTATACACACCCTGCTTCCCATCTGCCAGCCACCCCAGTTCACGGTGGTGTGGCTCTGGTCAGGTCCCATCATCTACTGCTGGTTTGTGACATGCTCCCTCTGCAGCACATCTCACACACAGGGACTTGCTGTTGAAACTACCTCTGTGGGCTGGAGAAGTAGCTCAGTGGGCATGCACCCCCAGGAATGGCCAAAGAAAAAAAATGTGTTTTAGAGTTAGTATGATTGCTCACACCTTGTATCCCAGCACTTGGGTAGGAGTAGTCCTCAGTAATTTAAGGCCAGCCTAGGCTAAAGTGAGACCTGCCTCAAAAAAGGGGGGGATCGGTGGACAGATGGCTCAGCGGTTAAGCGATTGCCTGTGAAGCCTAAGGACCCTAGTTCAAAGCTCGATTCCCAGGACCCATGTTAGCCATATGCACAAGGGGGCACACGCATCTGGAGTTCATTTGCAGTGGCTGGGAGCCCTGGCACACCCATTCGATCTGCCTATTTCTGTCTGTCGCTCTCAAATAAACAAACAAAAATAAACAAAAAATATATTTTTTAAAAAAGGTTGTTTCAGACATGGATTCTATCAGTCAGTTGTCTATAATGGGTTCATGAAGATGATGCAACACTACCTAGCGCACTGTTTACTCTGGAATGAAAATAGTGTGTCACGATGTAGAGGACAGGAGATCCAGAGGAGACTCTAAATCCACCACGGTGGGAATGCTAAGCTTCACCTCTGCATACTGTGCACCTAGCTTACTTCTTGTGGCCAACCCACAGAGGTATTTCCTGTTTGTAAAATAATGGCACGTATGTCTTAACTAAAGCCACATTTGAGTGAAAGGAGGCCCAGACCCGCTCAAGTCACTGACTTACCCCTGTTTTAATCAGTCACATTATGCCTTTTCTCACAGGACAGATATGAGCAATCAGTGAGGTTGTGTTTCAATTCTTTCATTTTACTGCTGAGGAAAATAAGTACCAAAGTACTTGGGTCTCAAGACGCTTAATGTATGGATTGTTCCAGTATATCTACACACCATCTAATGCTAAAGATTTTGAAATATGTTCTTCAAGGGACTATTTCTGTAAGACTGTCTGGAGAGGTGGTTACTGCAATCTCAAGAGGAACCAGAATGGCATTTCAACTCAAAAGACCTACATTCGAGCACAAATGCTAATTTCCCACATGAGAAGTCTAAAATACTTGAAGCAACCCTTAAATAGTCCAGAATGTTAATCTAACTCTATAAAGTGAGGAAACAGCAGATGAAATGTGCTGCTCATCCATGCTGAGGGTTGCAGAACTGGACAGCAGGAAGACAACATGAGTGTGGTTTGGCAGATGACACAAAAATGGTTTGTTCTGTTGCCGGGAAGAGGATTAAAAGGGACAGAAACAATGGGGACGTATAGAGACTCACTTCAGAAAAATGCAAGAGGCCAAGCTCTGCCCACTAGACAGGTGGACCCAGCTCAGTGTCCCTGGCCTTGTGCCGAGCCCTAGAATCCTTCACTCCCAGGGCAGACCCACTAGCAGAGATCACACTTAGCAGGTAAGGAGAGGTGATTGTGTCCTTTCAGCTACCTGAATGACACACATTAGATCTGAGGTCAACTCTTTGTAGTCTGTACTTACTCTAGGTTCTCAAGTAACTGCGCTTGTAACTAGGGGACAGCAAACACCTTAGCCTCCAGGGGCCAGAGGTTCTGTCACAATTCAATTCTGCTGCTCCAGTGTGCAAGTAGCAATGCAATAATAAATATATAAACAAGTGAAGCTATGTTCAATAAAATTTTATTTATGAACACTGAAATTTGAATTTTATATACTTTTCTCATGCTACAAAATATTTTTTCAACCTTTTAAAAAACATTTATCTTTTGATTTTTTTTTTCAACATTTTAAAAACACTCTTAGTTCACAGGCTGTGTAGGTACAGAGGGCGGTGGGCTGCCCCACAGACTGTGCTCCTGGCCCCAGGCTGGAGGTAAGATTATTTTCTCCACTTACTCTTCAACATGCAAAGTGAAAATGTTATTACCTGAATGGCCACAGCAGCCAGCCTGACATGCTTCATCTCACTCCATTCACGCACTCACTTGGCACCATTCAGCTGTGGGACCTGTGCAAGATCCTTCCTTGGGATACTGAAGGAAGTTGAAGACGTGGCTCTTCTCTCAAGTTCTTCTACAATCCCCTCAGCATCCAGACACTACTTCTCAAAGTACCAGGAAAGATCCACAAGTGCAGTTAAGTACCAGGGCTTGAGACAGGGTCTCTGTAATAAATTACCACAACCTAGGTGGCTTAAAGCAACAGAAATTTTACTTTTGCACCATCCCAGAGGAGAGATGTCTGAAATCAAAGCATCAGCAGTTGGTTCCTCCTGGAGTGGCTGTGACAGAGACCATTCCATGCCGCTCTGCTGGCTTCTGTGGCCCAGGAGCATCAGGCTTGTAGACACTGTTCAATTCTGCCTCCATCCTCCAGGTGCCTCCACTGTCTGTTTTCTTGTCTCACCAATGGACTTAGGACCCACCCTAATCCAAGACGATGCAGTCCCCAGGTCTTCCGTTTCGTCTACAAATGCCCTGCTCCCAAATAAGGTCATATTTACAGGTTCCAGACAGACATTATCTTTGGGGGGCTTGTTTGGGGGAGACAATAATTCAACCCATTATAATACTGTTAAAAGACTCCTAGAAGACATGGCCAGTACTATTCACATAGTTTGATAAAGTAACAGAAGCTGATCCTTGAAAGACAAGCTGGTAGACATGAGGGAGAAGGGAAGTCAGGGAAGGCTGTGGTCAGAGCAGAGCTATGAAGCAAAGCTACAGAGCAATGGATCGACAGCAGGCAGTTAAGCCTGGTTGGAGAGCAGGGTGTGCAGTGGGAGAGGACTCAGCAGGAGGCCAGAGAGCGAAGCTGGGATCTGATCACCAAGCGCTCGCTATAGGTGCCATGACCTGGCACTGTGATCAAGGTCCTGATGAAGCTTCTATGATTTTCTTCCATGATTAACCATCTTAACTGTACCACTGCCTCAAGTAACCTTATCATCAACCACTGGCAAGACTCAGTCCCAACCCTGAGATTTGATTTCATGACTTAGGTTTCACAACCATAACAACATGGTAGCTTCCCACCATTAGTGAGATCATGGTAACTCATTTCCCCTAGGAAGTCACTGTTTACTCACTCTCCTCCAAGTTAAGGGCTGACCTTCCTTCTGAAACACCCTGTGCTGCCGGTTACTGCCCTTTCACTCCTGAAACTGAGAAAGTGTGGTTTTCCTTCTGTTACTATATTCATACCAGAAAAGTCAGAATGCAAGTCAAAGACACAATTACTGGTCTTATTATATACATAGCAGTTTCAAAAGCAGTACATTTTGTACAAAGACAATGATGAAGAAAAATACAACTGAAAAGACCCAGCTATTCTCTAAGAATTATGTAATGTGTATATGCATTCCATAAAAATATACACAAGAAAACTTCCAGAAGCCTTAAACAAAACTTCAGTAAACCAAACCACACTTAGAAAAAGGAAAGCTGATTTTTTATTTTATCAACAGCCATTCTTTAAACATGAACATGCATACGTAATATTCTACGCACACATCACAGTTTTTAACGTTAGTTAATAAAGGTTAAACACACAACATACATCCTTACAAAAAAGTCAAAATGCAAACTTAAAACAAAAGTATTACTAATTAAAAAAAAGTTTGTGTTGGGTACCATTTGTACAACACAGTTAATTTAAACATTTTCATTTTGGCTGCACATGAAAAAAGCGGCAGTAGAAAATAAAGTCACTGAGGGTGTTTAAATAGCAGAAGAGGCAGTTGTGCCATGCAGGAGAAGCAATATTAAATATTAGTTTTCAAAAAAAATCCACATTTAAAAATATTTAGTTCAAGTCACAGAACTTTTCTCAGTAGAGACCCCAATGCGATGCATAATTAGCTGCCTTCGATGGCCTGTGGGAAAGGGCAACACCCCTTCAGAGAGTAACTGTACTGGTTTTGGCACAGAAAAGAAGTCTTAAGAACAAGAACATGATTAAAAAAGTGGGAAGTGGAACAGAGGAAAGAAAAGCAGGAATAATTGAGATAGGAGTTGCAATCACTAAAAAACTGTGCATTCTCAGTCATTGCAGAATACTGTCTGTCTGCAGCAGGGCTGACTCCGGAAGTGTCATTGCAGCATGGATTTAATTTGCTTGGAGGTAGTCTCATCGTTCAAATGTTTAGTCGTGTACCTGAAAGAGACAAACTGATCAGCTGCAGGTTCGTCTTCTGCATCAGCTTGTGCATATGGCAAGCGATTCTCAGGTGCAACTCCTCAGAATTATGCCTTCAACTTGCATCTCAAAGCTGCTCATGTGCAGCAGAAAGGGGATGACATCTTCCCACGTGTCCAACCACAGGAGCCAGGACTGTTTCACCTTGTTAGGCCCACTGTGCTGACTAAACTCTGAAATTAACAATTAGCTACCCTCTATCTGGAGAAAAAGAACTGTCCTATCCCACAGGTTGGCAAATCTAGACCATGGGTCAAATGCTACCCACCTCTGATTTTTGCATGGCATGTGAGTTAAGCACATACACATTTTATATTTTATTTTATTTTTTATATTTGAATGGCAAGGGGAAAAATAAAAAAGTTAATACTTGCTAAACATGGAAATTATATAAAAACCAAATTTCACTGCTTACATTTAGAAGGAGTTTTAGAAAACCAAATTGGTTTGCTTTATGTCTTATCTATTGGCTATCTTCTTACCACAATGTCAAGACTCCAGAAGCTGTGACAAAAAGCCTAAAGCATTTACTTACTTCCTAAGCCCTGAAAGCTCCAGTGTAGGGCTGGAGAGATGGCTTAGCAGTTAAGACACTTGCCTGCAAAGCCAAAGGACCCAGGTTTGATTCCCCAGGACCCAAATAAAACCAGATGCAGCATAAAGTGGCACACACATCTGGAGTTCTTTATTTCAATAAATAAATGTTTTTTTAAATGAAGCTCCAATGTACTCTGATATTCAAGCAGCTCAATTGCAACAGCTATCATATCACACCCTAACTTTTTTTTTTTTTTTTTGGTTTTTCGAGGTAGGGTCTCACTGTAGCCAAGGCTGACCTGGAATTCACTATGGTCTCAGGGTGGCCTCGAACTCACAGCGATCCTCCTACCTCTGCCTCCCGAGTGCTGGGATTAAAGGCGTGTGCCACCACGCCCGGCACCACACCGTAACTCTTGAAGGCCCTCATTTCCATGCTGGTATAGCATGATTGGGCATGCAAATCCAAACTCAGAATCCATATAAAGAAACACTGAAGTGACCATTACCAAAAGGTCATACCACTGGATTCCTTTAAATATCAGATGCCAGTAAGCAATACTACTGTGTGCCTGGCAGTTGTTTTAAGAGGACATTAAGCAAGGGAGTGACATGACTCATTCGCATTTTCAGAGACCGTTCTACCTACTTAGGAGTGCTGTAGGGAGCCACTGAAGATCAAAAGAAATGGCAGAGACACAGACCAGATTAGCAGAAATGGAGACAGTTGTACATTACTTGAATGTGGGATGTATTCTGGAGATAATTCAGACAGATTAATGTGGTTGACTCCATCATTGTAAGATGACTTGTGGTAAAGAAAAGGAAAGGTGGAGGGAGTGCTAATCAAAATATAACAGGGGGCTGGAGAGATGGCTTAGCAGTTAAGCGCTTGCCTGTGAAGCCTAAAGACCCCGGTTCAAAGCTCAATTCTCCAGGTCTCACGTTAGCCAAATGCACAAGGAGGCGCATGTGTCTGGAGTTTGTTTGCAGTGGCTGGAAGCCCTGGTGCGCCTATTCTCTCTCTATCTCTCTCTCTCTCAAATAAATAAATAAAAATGAACCAAAAAAATCTAACAGGACATAAATAAATCATATGGAATCCTATGATTTTGGACAATGGAACACTCAGGAGCTGTAGATCCTTGTCAGAAAATTTTCAGTGTCAGGGATGGGATACCTTCCAATGAGTTTTTGGCCAGGGAGGTCCCTGATGCCCCCAAAACATTATAGGCCATTGCCGAAGTCCTTGGTTTCCCACCAGGAATCGATGGCAAGACCCTATTGCTGAAGACTCCACATACTTGGGCTGCAAGGCCACTGAGAAATCCTGCTGGAACTCAGCTGATAATCTCCTCCATGTAGACCAGCTAGAAGAAGCCATTCTACATATAGTTTAATGGGAGAAAGAGATACCACCAGTGAAGATACTCAGTAGTGGACACTGCAAGCCTTATAATTGGCCAGCCAGGCCAAATGAGCCAATGGGTGCAATAGTAGCAACATCTGTCATGGTGGAAACCAACTGGCCTCCAATTGGACTGGAGGCCTGCTCCAAAGAGGGAATACATCCCTGATACTGAAAACTTAAAACAGGGGTAGTCATGAGGCCTAGGGGTGTAACATCTGCTGATGTCTGGATAAGTGTATATACTATGCTTATCAAACTGCCCAGTAAGCACTTCTCGTAATATTCATACCCTTATATTAATGCTAATCTCACTTTGGGTAGAGAATCTTCTCTTTTCAGATGGAAGTGACCTTGGGACGACTCAGAAGGTATCATGGTGCTGGAAAGAAGTGACTAGAGTACCGAGTAACAGCTGGATCACACCTTCCAAGGCTCAGGATCTAATGTGGAAAAGTTGGCAGAAAGAATTTAAGAGCCAAAGAAGGGTAGGACACCTTACAAGGTGCTCCCTCCAGACATAAAATGGCCTGGATATCCATGACCTCACAGTGCCTGACACGACCTACACAAGACCATCATAAGAGGAGGAAAAGATATGACATCAAAATAAAAGAGAAACTTACTGAGATTGGGAGGCGATATGATGGAGAATGGAATTTCAAAGGAGAAAAGGGGGTGAGGGTCTTACCACGGGATATTTTTTATAATCATGGAAAATGTTTTTAAAAATTGAGAAAAAATAATATAAGATTTTTAAAAAAAGAAATTTAAACTTAGCTCCTGTAAGGTTTATGTCAAGTAAATGTGAAAATTAAAGAAACTATCTATACTCAAGTCAATCTTTAGAGAAGTGGAGAGCACCACATGTGCTGTTACTCTTAATTACACATGTTATTAATTATTCTAATGGTATTGAACAGCCACATCAGAGCTCCAGGTCCACGACAGGTTCTCACTGGATGCGAGGAAGAAATAAAGGGCAGAAGACTAAGATGGCAGATCCAGAAAAGCAGAGCAACCTCCGCAGCACAGACAGCAACACATCCAGGGGCTGGTCCACCTCCCTGCGCTTCTGTCCTCTCCTCACGACCGCGCACACCTCAGTCTCCACCGCACAACACATCCAGGGGCTGGTCCACCTCCCTGTGCTTCTGTCCTCTCCTCACGACCGCGCACAACTCAGTCTCCACCGCACAACACATCCAGGGGCTGGTCCACCTCCCTGTGCTTCTGTCCTCTCCTCACGACCGCGCACACCTCAGTCTCCACCGCACAACACATCCAGGGGCTGGTCCACCTCCCTGTGCTTCTGTCCTCTCCTCACGACCGTGCACAACTCAGTCTCCACCGCACAACACATCCAGGGGATGGTCCACCTCCCCTGTGCTTCTGTCCTCTCCTCAGGACCGTGCACAACTCAGTCTCCACCGCACAACACATCCAGGGGATGGTCCACCTCCCTGTGCTTCTGTCCTCTCCTCACGACCGCGCACAACTCAGTCTCCACCGCACAACACATCCAGGGGATGGTCCACCTCCCTGTGCTTCTGTCCTCTCCTCACGACCGCGCACAACTCAGTCTCCACCGCACAACACATCCAGGGGATGGTCCACCTCCCTGTGCTTCTGTCCTCTCCTCACGACCGCGCACAACTCAGTCTCCACCGCACAACACATCCAGGGGATGGTCCACCTCCCTGTGCTTCTGTCCTCTCCTCACGACCGCGCACACCTCATCTCCACTGCACAACACATCCAGGGGCTGGTCCACCTCCCTGTGCTTCTGTCCTCTCCTCACGACCGTGTACACCTCAGTCTCCACCGCACAACACATCCAGGGGCTGGTCCACCTCCCTGTGCTTCTGTCCTCTCCTCACGACCGCGCACACCTCAGTCTCCACTGCACAACACATCCAGGGGCTGGTCCACCTCCCTGTGCTTCTGTCCTCTCCACACGACAGCACACCTCAGTCTCCACCGCACAACACATCCAGGGGCTGGTCCACCTCCCTGTGCTTCTGTCCTCTCCGCACGACCGCGCACACCTCAGTCTCCACCGCACAACACATCCAGGGGCTGGTCCACCTCCCTGTGCTTCTGTCCTCTCCTCACGACCGCGCACACCTCAGGCTCCACCGCACAACACATCCAGGGGCTGGTCCACCTCCCTGTGCTTCTGTCCTCTCCTCACGACCGCGCACAACTCAGTCTCCACCGCACAACACATCCAGGGGCTGGTCCACCTCCCTGTGCTTCTGTCCTCTCCTCACGACCGCGCACACCTCAGGCTCCACCGCACAACACATCCAGGGGCTGGTCCACCTCCCTGTGCTTCTGTCCTCTCCTCAGGACCGTGCACAACTCAGTCTCCACCGCACAACACATCCAGGGGCTGGTCCACCTCCCCTGTGCTTCTGTCCTCTCCTCACGACCGCGCACACCTCAGTCTCCACTGCACAACACATCCAGGGGCTGGTCCACCTCCCTGTGCTTCTGTCCTCTCCTCACGACCGTGCACAACTCAGTCTCCACCGCACAACACATCCCGGGGCTGGTCCACCTCCCTGTGCTTCTGTCCTCTCCTCACGACCGCGCACACCTCATCTCCACTGCACAACACATCCCGGGGCTGGTCCACCTCCCCTGTGCTTCTGTCCTCTCCTCACGACCGTGCACACCTCAGTCTCCACTGCACAACACATCCAGGGGCTGGTCCACCTCCCTGTGCTTCTGTCCTCTCCTCACGACCGCGCACACCTCAGTCTCCACTGCACAACACATCCAGGGGCTGGTCCACCTCCCTGTGCTTCTGTCCTCTCCTCACGACCGCGCACAACTCAGTCTCCACCGCACAACACATCCAGGGGCTGGTCCACCTCCCTGTGCTTCTGTCCTCTCCTCACGACCGCGCACACCTCAGTCTCCACTGCACAACACATCCAGGGGCTGGTCCACCTCCCTGTGCTTCTGTCCTCTCCTCACGACCGCGCACACCTCAGTCTCCACTGCACAACACATCCAGGGGCTGGTCCACCTCCCTGTGCTTCTGTCCTCTCCTCACGACCGCGCACACCTCAGTCTCCACCGCACAACACATCCAGGGGCTGGTCCACCTCCCTGCGCTTCTGTCCTCTCCTCACGACCGCGCACAACTCAGTCTCCACCGCACAACACATCCAGGGGCTGGTCCACCTCCCTGTGCTTCTGTCCTCTCCTCACGACCGTGCACAACTCAGTCTCCACCGCACAACACATCCAGGGGCTGGTCCACCTCCCCTGTGCTTCTGTCCTCTCCTCACGACCGTGCACAACTCAGTCTCCACCGCACAACACATCCAGGGGCTGGTCCACCTCCCTGTGCTTCTGTCCTCTCCTCACGACCGCGCACACCTCAGTCTCCACCGCACAACACATCCAGGGGCTGATCCACCTCCCTGTGCTTCTGTCCTCTCCTCACGACCGCGCACACCTCAGTCTCCACTGCACAACACATCCAGGGGCTGATCCACCTCCCTGTGCTTCTGTCCTCTCCTCACGACCGCGCACACCTCAGTCTCCACTGCACAACACATCCAGGGGCTGGTCCACCTCCCTGTGCTTCTGTCCTCTCCTCACGTCCGCGCACACCTCAGTCTCCACCGCACAACACATCCAGGGGCTGGTCCACCTCCCCTGCGCTTCTGTCCTCTCCTCACGACCGCGCACAACTCAGTCTCCACCGCACAACACATCCAGGGGCTGGTCCACCTCCCTGTGCTTCTGTCCTCTCCTCACGACCGCGCACAACTCAGTCTCCACCGCACAACACATCCAGGGGCTGGTCCACCTCCCTGTGCTTCTGTCCTCTCCTCACGACCGCGCACAACTCAGTCTCCACCGCACAACACATCCAGGGGCTGGTCCACCTCCCTGTGCTTCTGTCCTCTCCTCACGACCGCGCACAACTCAGTCTCCACTGCACAACACATCCAGGGGCTGATCCACCTCCCCAGTGCTTCTGTCCTCTCCTCACGACCGCGCACACCTCAGTCTCCACCGCACAACACATCCAGGGGCTGATCCACCTCCCTGTGCTTCTGTCCTCTCCTCACGACCGCGCACACCTCAGTCTCCACCGCACAACACATCCAGGGGCTGGTCCACCTCCCTGTGCTTCTGTCCTCTCCTCACGACCGTGCACACCTCAGTCTCCACTGCACAACACATCCAGGGGCTGGTCCACCTCCCTGTGCTGTCCTCTCCTCACAACCGCGCACAACTCAGTCTCCACTGCACAACACATCCAGGGGCTGGTCCACCTCCCTGTGCTTCTGTCCTCACCTCACGACCGTGCACAACTCAGTCTCCACCGCACAACACATCCAGGGGCTGGTCCACCTCCCCTGTGCTTCTGTCCTCTCCTCACAACCGTGCACACCTCAGTCTCCACTGCACAACACATCCAGGGTCTGGTCCACCTCCCTGTGCTTCTGTCCTCTCCTCACGACCGCGCACACCTCAGTCTCCACTGCACAACACATCCAGGGGCTGGTCCACCTCCCTGTGCTTCTGTCCTCTCCTCACGACCGCGCACAACTCAGTCTCCACCGCACAACACATCCAGGGGCTGGTCCACCTCCCTGTGCTTCTGTCCTCTCCTCACGACCGCGCACACCTCAGTCTCCACCGCACAACACATCCAGGGGCTGGTCCACCTCCCTGTGCTTCTGTCCTCTCCTCACGACCGCGCACAACTCAGTCTCCACTGCACAAAACATCCAGGGGCTGGTCCACCTCCCTGTGCTTCTGTCCTCTCCTCACGACCGCGCACACCTCAGTCTCCACCGCACAACACATCCAGGGGCTGGTCCACCTCCCTGTGCTTCTGTCCTCTCCTCACGACCGCGCACAACTCAGTCTCCACTGCACAAAACATCCAGGGGCTGGTCCACCTCCCTGTGCTTCTGTCCTCTCCTCACGACCGTGCACAACTCAGTCTCCACCGCACAACACATCCAGGGGCTGGTCCACCTCCCTGTGCTTCTGTCCTCTCCTCACGACCGCGCACACCTCAGTCTCCACCGCACAACACATCCAGGGGCTGGTCCACCTCCCTGTGCTTCTGTCCTCTCCTCACGACCGCGCACACCTCAGTCTCCACTGCACAACACATCCAGGGGCTGGTCCACCTCCCTGTGCTTCTGTCCTCTCCTCACGACCGCGCACACCTCAGTCTCCACTGCACAACACATCCAGGGGCTGGTCCACCTCCCTGTGCTTCTGTCCTCACCTCACGACCGTGCACACCTCAGTCTCCACTGCACAACACATCCAGGGGCTGGTCCACCTCCCTGTGCTTCTGTCCTCTCCTCACGACCGCGCATACCTCAGTCTCCACCGCACAACACATCCAGGGGCTGGTCCACCTCCCTGTGCTTCTGTCCTCTCCTCACGACCGCGCACAACTCAGTCTCCACCGCACAACACATCCAGGGGCTGATCCACCTCCCTGTGCTTCTGTCCTCTCCTCACGACCGCGCACACCTCAGTCTCCACCGCACAACACATCCAGGGGCTGGTCCACCTCCCTGTGCTTCTGTCCTCTCCTCACGACCGCGCACAACTCAGTCTCCACCGCACAACACATCCAGGGGCTGGTCCACCTCCCTGTGCTTCTGTCCTCTCCTCACGACCGCGCACACCTCAGTCTCCACCGCACAACATATCCAGGGGCTGGTCCACCTCCCTGTGCTTCTGTCCTCTCCTCACGACCGCGCACACCTCAGTCTCCACCGCACAACACATCCAGGGGCTGGTCCACCTCCCTGTGCTTCTGTCCTCTCCTCACGACCGCGCACACCTCAGTCTCCACTGCACAACACATCCAGGGGCTGGTCCACCTCCCCTGTGCTTCTGTCCTCTCCTCACGACCGTGCACAACTCAGTCTCCACTGCACAACACATCCAGGGGCTGATCCACCTCCCCAGTGCTTCTGTCCTCTCCTCACGACCGCGCACACCTCAGTCTCCACCGCACAACACATCCAGGGGCTGGTCCACCTCCCTGTGCTTCTGTCCTCTCCTCACGACCGCGCACACCTCAGTCTCCACCGCACAACACATCCCGGGGCTGGTCCACCTCCCTGTGCTTCTGTCCTCTCCTCACGACCGCGCACACCTCAGTCTCCACTGCACAACACATCCAGGGGCTGGTCCACCTCCCTGTGCTTCTGTCCTCTCCTCACGACCGTGCACACCTCAGTCTCCACTGCACAACACATCCAGGGGCTGGTCCACCTCCCTGTGCTTCTGTCCTCTCCTCACGACCGCGCACAACTCAGTCTCCACCGCACAACACATCCAGGGGCTGGTCCACCTCCCTGTGCTTCTGTCCTCTCCTCACGACCGCTCTACGCAGCTCAAGCTCTCGCTCACCAATGAAGGCTCACTCTCCACCAGAAAACGCAGACAAGCTGCTGCTTTCTCTTAGTAGCATTCTGTAAATTGGAGACACTGTCTAATCCCATTCAAAATACATACATCCCCAATGAGAATCATTTGCAGTCTTTCATTCATTAATTCTGCAGGGTTTTTTGGTGGTTTTTTTTTTTTTGTTTTTTAATTTGGAGACAAGAACCTTTCTTAACAGTGCCTTGCTTTCTGTGACTGCAGCATACTGAAAGCCACATTTAGTCCTTGTTTCACAATGTATCTGCCAGGTTATTTCTTGGAAATGAAGGTGCCTGAGTCTTAACTCACACATAAGACTCTCTAGAGGTGGTAACCTGGGAATATGCATTTTCACAACCACCATTCTGAGGCACGCAGGAGTTCAGTACATAATCAATTTGATACTTAGGCAGATAGCATAAAGCATATATAACCAAGAATGCAAACCTGAAACTGAAAATAGATACAGCATTTAAAGCCTGCAAAATCTCTGGTCTCTTGGTGCTTGTGCTACCTCCAGTGCCCTTATCATGACGATGCAACCAATGCCCAAACGCACCCATGTCCGAACTGCAGTGGTGAACAGCCTTGTCTCACATGAGACCTCACTGCCAACTGACATTGGCCATGCCATGATTATAGAGCACCCAGCCAGAATGACCAAACTTACACCTCACAGGAGGGCATGGAGCCAGACACTATTGAATATACTGGGGGGGGGAGGGGGGCGAAAAAGCAAAACAGCTCAAAATCTGTCTTTATGATGAAACTTTATGTCCATTATGTATTTGGAAAGAAAACAACAAAACCAACAGGTGACGTTTGCCTCTGCAGACTCCTGTTTAAGAGACATTATCTTGGTCCTTTGTTCACAACCAACACACTCCTTTGTTCTATTTATTTAAAAAAGAAAAAAACCTTTAAGATCTAAAGTTCCTCTTGATTCTGCATTTCTCAACTTGTCTTTCAGCATACTGCCATCAAGGTAACAGAACAACAGTAAAGCCTCAACTCCTTTCACAATATAGCCATAGCAAGTCTCCTGTCACTCACTGATGGACAGCAGACTTGTCGGACCAATCAAAGGGACATAGGAGAAAACTGAGACTGGCTGAGACATAGTGAGTGTGTCTGGAAAAAAACTGTGGAGAGCCTGGTGACACTGTATCAATGAAGACCACTGTAATGTGTATGACAATGCCTCAGGAGAGCAAATTCTAATGATCAGTCTTATAGCTGGAATAGCCTGACATCATTAGACACCAATTAAACTAAGTTCTCGAGTGCTTCTGACGTTCATTTAGAACCATCTGTTTCATTCAGGCAGTTGCTGCTTAGACAGAACTTATAATCTGTCTAAAAGTTTCACTCAGCTGATGTGGCAGACTACACGTTTTATACAGTAAACATCACTATGCAATATGTGCTCATGTTAGTTTTTGTTTAAACCCCAAATAATTCAGTAAGGAAAATTACCTTTTAAGTGAACACACACACACATACACACAAATAATTACAACTGTGTCGCGATGTTAGAAAGCACCAAGAAGTTCATTTAAAAAGATTTTAGCACTCTGGGCTTAAAGAATGGGCTCAGCAGTTAAGAGCACTCCATGTGCAAGCCTGAGGGCCTGAAGAGGCTTGACTTCGAACTCTAGGAGCACATACACATCTGGCATGCCCATAGACATCTAGTCAACCCTGTCCTGTGTGGAGCACACTATAGAATTACTATTTTGTAAGATTATATACATATTTACAAGGAAAAAAAACACTGGAAGTTTGTATGTCAAAATATCAAGAGTAGTTTATTTCAACATGGTGAGATTACATGATTTGTTTCTATATTTCTAAATTCTCTTTAAATTTTATTTCCAATCCTTATGTACTACTTTTATAAAAAAAAATAAAAGCGGGATGGAGTGATGGCTCAGCAGTTAAGGCACTCGCCTCCAAACCCTAATGACCTGCGTTTGATTGCGCAGAAGCCACATAAAGCCTGATGATCAAATTGGTACATGCATCTGGAGTTCATTTGCAGTGGCTAGAGGCCTTGGAACGCCCATTTTCTCTCTTTCTCTCCTTGCAAATAAATGAAATATTTAAAACTTTTTTTTTAAGCAATCTTGTTTCAAAGGGGCAAATAGTAAAAAACACAATGTTGGACCAAAATGAACCCACAATTCTCAGTTGTCATAAAGCATTGCAATCATGACTTGGAGGCAACATGGCCCGCGAGCTGAGGGGCCTTCCAGCTCCCAGCTTGAAAACTGACCTGCCCGCAGCCTCTGGTGCTGCTGACACGCACACAGTGGTCACCTTAACAGCTGTGTCAAACACCGGTACCTGCACAGACACCCACCTGAGAGCGTTTAGAAGACCTTCTACACTATTAGGAGGTTGCTCCTTAAGAACTTTGATACAACCTTTCATCTATGGAGAAAAGAAAACAGAAAAAGTAAAACATTTGCTTTTTATCAATCAGTCATTTTCAAAACAGCAAAACTTAAACTGGAAGTACAACTATTTATAATTACAGAGATTACATATTAGAAATGTCAAATTATTCATTACTAGAAGACAGAAGAAATACACAATTGTAGTCAGTGAAGTAAAAGTTTCTACACACAAACACAAAAGTTCCACCCATAACAGCTGAGCGTAGTGACAGAGGTAGGAGGGTCACTGTGAGTTCAATCAAGGCCAACCTGAGACCACACAGTGAATTCCAGGTCAGACTGGGCTACAGTGAAACCCTACCTCGAAAAAACAAAAAAAGTACCACCCATAAGTGAAAACCATACTGCTAAGGGAAGACTTCTGTAAAGGGTGTCAGTAAGCAAATTAAAGGAGAAAACAGATTTGCTATAGGAAAAGAGAAGTTTCCCTTGATAGAAGCCTATGACAAACAGAGGACAGGAATCCTGTGGAGCTGGAAGGGGAGCCCAAGAGCCCTGAAGGATAGGGTAACATCAGGAACTGGCAGGCAGACAGCAGGGACTTACTTCAGGAACTGACGGAGGGTGAGTTCAAGAAGGTTGTCTCAAGAAGAGAACATAGCACAGGAGAATGAACACAGGCTTTGGAAGCCAGAGACAGGTGAGACGTTAGCAACCTCCCAGTCTCCCACTTACTAGCAATTCTAGTACTTAATTTCCTAATCTTCAGGTGCTTTACTAGTGAAGCGCTAAATTCTTTAACCGAGGAGTATTTACGTCATGAGAACAAATGTGAAATTTCTCAGGCACAGTTAAATTAAGAGCAAACTTGATAATATCACCACCACTATATGGAATGTCGATGCTACTACACATGAATGGTGCTAAGAGAAACCAGGAAATGACTTCATTTCTAACAGAAACTTTCCAAGAGAGAAGGAAAGGAGAAATTTGGTAGTAGTCACAAATTATCATGGATAGGTACACAAAATCCTTCACTTTCTCACTGGAACACTATTAGTAATTTTTAAAATATATTTCAAAACAATCCCCTTTTTAAAGAGGCCTTTGACAAAGGAATTAAAGGGCATTAGAAAATTTCTTTTACCTAATTACTGACTTATCTTGCCAAATATTTAGAAGGGCCCTACACGGAGATGCTGTATGGAAAGTTATCCTTCCATCTTCTAACTCTACCACTATACAGACTACAGAAATGTGGCAAAAGAGCAGAGAGAGGCTAGAGAGACGGCTTAGTGGTTAAAGCACTTGCCTGTGAAGCCTAGGGACACAGGTGTGATTCCCCAGGACCCATGTAAAGCGGATGCACAAGGTGACGCACATGTTTGCGGTGCCTAGAGGCCCTGGTGTGCCCATTCTCTGTCTCCCACCTCCTATCTCAAATAAATAAAATGGTTTTAAAAAAAGCAGAGTGGAAACCCTCCACTGTCACACCACGACCAGCCTATGACAGCCAGCATGCTGGCTCTATAAATAAAAGCTTATATAACTTACATCAATTTTGGACGTTTTAGCAAATGCTCCCACTGGATGTACATGGTCATAGAGTATTATGACGCCAACCATTACTCTTAAACAGAATGACACTGTCTCTTCATTTGTAAATCTGCTTCTGTATTCCCTGGAGAGCAGAAAAGATTTGGAGGGATAAGGCTTACCACAATAAATGTTCTGATTCCACTTTTCTGTTCTGACTCCTTCCATCTCCAAACAGGACGACCAAGTTCTATCTTTTCTACAAGGAGGATCCCAGAGATGAGGTGGTGATGGTGACGCAGTTATTACACACCTATTCTGATCTCTGTCTGCACCCATCCCAGTACTGTACCTCCTCCTAAACGGACAATTTCAGGGAAAGCAACACCAAAACCACACTAAGTCCACGGACAAGTGTTCTGTGCTATGTCATGGTAAAAGTTTGGGGCTGAGTGCTGTGTGACGGTCACTGCCAATAACATGACCAGAACACTCACTAGCTTCATGGAGTAAGGATGCTATTTTCTGGGCAGCTTGATTTAGACACATTACTGCATCTGAATTTTTCTCAAATTTCACCATATTCTTCTGTCATTTAGGAAAAAGTAGAATTTTGATTTGTATGGGAACCACAGCAAGAGCCCAGATCCAGAGTGGGTACACTGGACCTACAAAGGTTTGGCACTGTGTATGAATCCCATCACTTCCCAGCACCCTAGCCTCACACACAGGAAGGCCAGGAAGGCATGAGAGGTGATTTGGCCTCTGGCTTCATGAGGCTTGCTGATAAAATTATGCGTAGAACAGAACCTTTGAAAGTAAAGTGCCACATTCAAGTCACCTAGTAAAAACCTTATCTTATTCAAGAATCCAAGAAGGATTCTTTCTGATTGCTGACTTTAGAAAGAAACCCTCAAAAGAGAATTCATGTTCATGCTAAAAAACAAAGAACAGACACACCTGGAGAGATGGCTTCATGGTTGGGGTGTTAGCCTACAATGTAGAACCCAGGTTCAATTCCCCAGTGTGGAGCCAGATGCACAAAATGTCTGGAGTGCACTTGTGCCTAGAGTTCCATTTGGAGCAGCTGGAGGCCCTAGCATATCCACTCTCCACCCTCCCCCTCTATTCTCTGTCTGCTTCTTTGATACTCAAATAAAAAATAATAATAGTAAGAGGAACAAGCCAGGCATGGTGGTACATGCCTTTAATCCCAGCACTCGGGAGGCAGAGGTAAGAGGATCGCTGTGTGTTCAAGGCCACCCTGAGACTAAATAGTTAATTCCAGGTCAGCCTGGTCTAGAATGAGACCCTACCTCAAAAAAACATAATAATAATGATGATAATAATAATAAAAATAATAAAATAATAATGTAAGAGGAACAAAAGGGACAAACTGAACAGTAACTTTAGCACTCTGCCAAAGAGGCAAATTCTTTACTGAAAGCTCTTCTCCTTCCCCATAAATATCACACAACTCTTTCTGAAACAGGTTACTCTTACTGGCCTGAGGTACTTGGAATCCAATACTATGCTTAACCAAAAGATACATTATTCTAACTTTGTTCATGCATTCACATTTTAAAGTTGGGATGTGCTTAATATCCACTTTTCAAATAGATGTATTTGGGAATGTTTTGAAGTACCAATCATCCCAATAGTCCTGCTAAGGTGGAAAAGATCAGCTAATACTCACGGTGTTTCCAGCATGACTCTGCATACACTAGCCATGGTACTTAAACAATCTGTAGTATTTTCTATTGGTAAATTTTTATTCTGAAAGTATACAGAGAACAAAAAAAGTAATGAGGTTATCACTTAAGAATAATTACTCAAGAAAAACTAAGAGCATCAAAAATTAGCAATTTCATTATTTGGTTTCTACTACCAATTTTTCAAACAATGGCCTAGATATGTCTCTGAGCTTGAAAACAGCCAAAGAGCCTGTGGTCCTAGAAAGAGCTGCTCTCTGGGCCAAAGTAAGCATATCCATGCAGACAGAAGGAGGTGTGAAGCCAATGGACTTATCCCAAGAGTAATGAAAACACTTTATATAGCCAGAGAAGGGAGTGGATGTGGCATATGTTTTAAGAGGATTAGTTGGCTCCTCCATGGAAAAAAGGACTACAGTGTAGCCAGAGGGGAGAAAGGAAGAGCAATTAAGAGAAGATAGGTAGCAAAGGTAGCAAGTAAGAGAATACTTAGAGGAGGAGTTAGTTGTCAGATCCATTATGTATCTGGGAGGAAGAGCCATTAAGATTGTTGCATGGAGTTAATGATGTAAAGAAGGAAATAAAGAAAAAAGTTAAAATAATATTCCTTAAGGTGTCTGCTTGTACAGGTGGCATTGTTAATTGAGAAAGGAAAGATCGGAGAAAAGGGACGGAAAAGGCAATCAAAGGTTAGTTAGGCCATGTGATCACTGCAGTGTTCAAAATACCTCTGGAGACAGATGGTAAGCAAGTGTACAGCTGTGTAAGGCTTTGGGGAAAGCTCAGGACTCAACACACATCTTTGGGGATGGGTCAGCTTAGAGACGGTATTTAGCAAATGGAAGAGCATCAAAGTAAAGACTAGTTCCTAGGTAACACTCACCTCTGATACAAACTTGGTTGTAGCATCACTTAAGGTCTTGAGCATTGGGGTTGCCTCAGCATAAAACAAAGACATTCGATTTGCCAGTTCATTATTTACTTCATTCTCCCCTTCTGCCTACATAATAAATAAGAGCACTGGACATTAAATGTGATGACACACACGAGGACTAAGAGTACCACCTGCTTCAGCAATGCTCATTACACTAATCAATCACATACTCTTAATATTAGTTTCAGGACCCTCTCATCTCTGGTCAGACATACATGAGTCTCTGGCTTCTACCAGAAGTGGGAGAACACTGTTTCTTACCTGAACTTTTCTGCTTGTCTCTGTTTTATAGTTTGAAATAATTTCCCACTTTGATTGTGTGATTTTTTTTCCTCTGGTCTCCAAACCAACCACATGTGCACTTTTGGGTGCTCTCATGAACTCCAGGTTTGCTACCTACGTAATTTCTCTATACTTGGTCACTACGGTTATAACACTATTTACTACTTACACATTTCTCATTTGAGTATTTCTCTCTGCTAGTCTTCCTTAAGTCACTATCATTTGCCTTTAAAAAAAATTGAACATTTTTTTTCTAAAATATGTTTTATTTATTTATTTGAGAAAGAGAGCAAAAGAGAGAGAATGGGTATGCCAGGGCCTCCAGCCACTGCAAACAAACTCCAGACACACGTGCCCCCTTGTGCATCTGGCTTATCTGAGTCCTGGAGAATCAAAGTGGAATCCTTTGGCTTTGCAGGCAAACTCCTTAACCACGAAGCCATCTCTCCAGCCCCACTATCATCTGCCGTTTTTGAAAGGGGGTAGTAATGCACTCTACCCAGGCACTATGTGGTCTCAGAGTGGCCTCAAACTCACGGTGATTCTCCTATCTCTGCCTCCACAGTGCTGGGATTAAAGGTGTGCGCTACCACACCAGGACATTTGCCCTTTTACCTTTCTTCCATGGGGAAACCCAGAGCGGATGCTATGAGCATTCCTTCTAAATCTCCTCACACAAGTGCCTAAATTCTATCCTCCATGTGCTTGAAGATTTACTCTAGTCTCTATTTAAAGGCCTCAGTTTCTCTTAAATCCCAATCTCCCTTAAATAAATCCCATAATTTGTGATTTCCCCCTAAATAAATGATTCCTAATTAAAAAAAATAGTTTCAGACCTTCATGTCCACACAATACTTAAAAATGAAAAGACTGTAAGTGATAAACAATTTTAAAGAAGAACAGCTACTGAAGTTTTTTACTAGGTATTATGGAATTTTAAACACACAACTGGATGGGACTTTCCACTGTACCAGAAACTGCTCCAAGGGCCACAGAAACTATATCCTGTCCCCCATCATTAATATGCAAGTACCCACAAAACACCCCAGTCAATGCCAACAAGCAAAGACAGAAAAGGGAAGAGAACGGGACTCAGGCTACAGCTGGGAAGGGCTGAGCTTCTACGATGATGACAAGAACAAGGGAGGTGTGTCTGTGTGCCACTCACGCCACTGGGGAGTGCACTTTAGCACATTCAGTGTAAAGGGGTAGCAACTAGCAAAAAGAATAAAGTGTGAAAGAGAGCTCTAAAGGGCCTTAAATGCTATCTTAAGGTTATGGCTTCCTTTCAGGTAGAATAGGCAGCCATTTATAGTATTACAAGAAAGGAGAAGTAAGTAATCTGCTAAAGAAAACTAGCCCGTAACAGTAGGCAGAGTTTTCCAAAAAGGTGAAGCTTCTAGGTCTGAAAATTAATTAGGCTGCTATAAAATAACTAGAATGAAAACTGGGTCTCAGCTACAACACAGGTAGTACGAGATAAGAGGAAGGATATGGAAAAACTGAACTTAATCTCACTGGAAATGATGTACTGGCTTTTCCTAGAATTACAAGACAACACTAAGATATTCCTAATGATGGGCTAAAGACTGAGTTATTAAAAAGATAGATACTAGAGTCAACTTTACACTAGGAGTTGTTCGGTGTAAAACCAAGCTGGTTTCAATATAAAAATGTGTCACAGAAGAGAAATCTTAACCTCCAACTGGTTGGTGTCTATCTTACAACAACCCCTTCACAAGTACTTTTTCTTAAAGCAATAAAGAAATGGTGTCTTTGGAATCTTAAAAGAAAAAATGTCTAATGCCATTTAACCACTCCTTACACTGTTCCAGTATTTACTAAACTACTCAAAACGGCCCAAACTTCCTCGGGGTGTTAATGTTATACAGACCCAAATCAACGTTACTGAAGTTGTAATGGAAATTAAAGACAAGGGAAAGTAGACAGCACCACATGCTTTGCTTCAGGTTACTCTCTCTTCCCAAAGCTGTGGTTGCCTATACTTACCAACTTTAATACTAGCTACAATGTCTGAATGAATGAACAAATAAAAGGGATAATAGTGGGCTGGAGAGATGGCTCAGTGGCTAAGGCACTTGCCTACAAAATCTAATGACTGGAGTTTGATTACCCATACCCACATAAAGCAAGATGCACAGTGGCACATGCATCTGGACTTTGTTTACAGAGGCTATGGTATGCCCATTCTCTCTGCTTGCAGCCAAACAACTAATTTTTAAAAAAGGAATAAGGGCTGGAGAGATGGCTTAGTGGTTAAGGTGCTGGTCTGCAAAGGTTAAGGGCCAATTTTCAACTCCCCATATCCCATATAAGTCAGATGCACAAGGTGATGCAAGTGTGCAAGGTCGCACAGGCGCACAAAGTGGCACACACATCTAGTGTTCAACTGTAGTGGCTGGAGGCCCTGGCATGTCAATGTCGATTGTGTGTGTGTCTCATAAAGGCGTGTGTCATCACGCTTGCCCCCACAAAAAAGGGGGGAATAAAATGAACCAATACTATCATTCTTGCCAGCACCACCTCAATTCAAAGCATTAACTTACTGGAACATTATTGATCCTCATACGACTCAATGTTCTTCTGTAGTAGCTGAAGTCATTCTGTATGGCAGGATTGGTCATCTAAAGAAGGAACAACAACGTGTTATATACCAAAATGTTAATTTCATTTCATAAAAATTAAGTGAAAAATCAGCCAAGTGTGGTAGCATTTTGAAATCTGAGGCTGAAGGATCTCTATGAGCTTGAGGCCATCCTGGAGCTACAGAACTCCAGGTCAGCATGGTCTGGAATGAGACTGTCCTGTGCAAAAAATATAAACAAACAGGGCAATTCCCCAGCTGACTAAGTTTACATACTAAGAGTTTCTGTTCAAAATATTAATAAGAAGATTAAGTGATGCACCCATGAAATATCCAATGAAGCGAGGCAAACAGAAAAGAAAAATAAAATAGAAAAGAAGCTCAATATTGCCTCAATAATTTTTAAAATAAAGACCGAATACTAGGTGATGTGCTATTTGCCATATATCCAAAGACTGGCCACTTCCAAGTCTAGTTCCCCATTGTTCAAGGTCAGTAGACATCACTGAAACATGTTAACCAAGTTTCCAGGTTCTCCTCCTAGTGCTTATTAAAAAACAGGATTTGTACAACAACCAAGGCCAGGAAGATATTCTACCTTGAGTTCATCAAACCGCAGAGTGAAATGAAGAATTTCTGCAAACTGCTTGGCAAGAGCCTGCTCTCGCTCTAGATGCTGGGTGGGGGAGTACGGGGTGCTCGTCAAGGCTCCCAGAAGTCCTCTTAGTGCTGCTTCTAGTGAAGAGATTAAAAAGTTGTCTCTATCTCTCAAATATTTATCATTGAAAAAGCGAATTCATAATTGCTTTGATGTCCAATTCCCAAAAAGTAAGGTTTCATTAAAAAACAGATAATGTACATATAATCAAATCAAAAATATTTACATAGTTCATTACTAATGTACGTTAAATTTTTACTCAAACTGTTTAATACAATGAAGGCCTTAAAGGATCTAATTTAATTTTATAATTCTATAAACTCACATTCAAAATAATCAAAATAATGTATGTGATTTGAATTAAATGGGATCATAGGACAAATATTCTATTCCTTTCAATACTGCACACTATAAAACTAGGCTTAGTTGTCCACTGCTGATAAATTAGCCCAGTGAAAAGAACCTAGTATGTTGAATGTATTTATCTTGAATCCTCAGGCAGTCCCAAAGTAAGCCCTTGGAGCAGAAAGGAGAAAAGGGCAAGAGAAGGTGGGTGTCTACAGTCAGCACAAGCAGTAGCTTCCCACAGGTAGCTGTTTCCATATGAACAGCTTGGGGGCCTCAGACCAAAACAAGTACAGGAAGTCTTTCAGGCCAAGAAGATTAAACCTTGTCAGCACCACTCAGTACCTTCCTAATTAGTGTGGTAATGTTGGCTTTGGTCCTCTCACACTATGCAAACCGCAAGAACAGATTCCTCTTCTGCAGTACAAGCAGGGCCTGTGTGCAGTGTGAAAGCCCGCCCATCAGCACCGTAGGATTCTGAAAGGGTCAGCTTGTCGTCTATGGTTGACTCCTGGTGCTATTTGCCCTCATCCCTAGCTACACCGTGAAGTCAGCAGAGAAGAAACAAGAGGTTGGAGGGGGAAAGGCCAAGAGCCAACAGACATGAAGTCCAGATAAGATCCCAATTATTTTATTGTTTTTTTTTTTAACTTATTTGAGTGTGTGAGAATGGGTGTGCCAGGGCCTCTGGCCACTGCGAATGAACTCCACACTTTTGCGCTCCCTTGTGTGCATGTGTGACATTGCACACTTGTGTCACTGCTCTGGCTTGCATGGGACCTGGAGATTTGAACATGAGTTCTTTGGCTTCACAGGCAAGTGCCTTAACCGCTAGGCCATCTTTCTAGCCCAAAATTCCAATTATTGATATGATCAAGACCAGAAAAAGTAAGGTATGGGTAGTATGCCTCAAAACCTAAAACATCTATTATTGCTATTACTGTTCTCAAATACCTAGTACATATGTTCCCCACTCATTCATCAAGCATTAAGTCCCTATCGTACAGGCAAAAAGCACATCCTGTTATCAAGGAAACCAGAAACCTTAGTGACCAGGTTATTGGCAGAGAGATAATGCTAAATCAATTAAATCCTAAATCCTTACTTTAGTCATAACTTTACAGAAGCCCCTAGAGTAAAATTATCGAAGTTCAAGGTTCTCATGACATAAACAAACTCAACTGCTTTCACTATATACTGTTACTACATCCTTTGCTGAAGCAGAAATAGCACCCAGGGAAGATACACTCACTAGGACTGATTAAGTCCAATGGCTTAAACTCTGGAAAATATTTAAACCCACTAAGTTCGGTCTATTTCCCAGTTGTTCTTCACTGACACACACCAAGAGATCAGGCTAGCTTCAGAACCTGAGGCAATTAATTTACACTTCAAATGTGCCATGCACTAGGAGCTCAAGAGAGTCTATGTGGTGGCCAGGGCAACCTATATGAAAAGGGCTGACAAAGCTCCTAGAGGACTGCAGAAGTACAGACCACACAGACACCTGACTGAAAGACAAGTAATTATAAAAGAACTATTTCCAAGCTTTGAAAAATAAATTACAGTTTTAACTTATAATAAGAAAAGGATAACTTATATAACCCTTCTATTCCAATTACTGCCTGTATCCACACTTAATAGTCTATCCTAAGGGCGAGATGTCTCAGGGGCCTATCACATACAAAGCTCTGAATGCTAAGCCCAACATGGAAAAGAGGGTCCTAACAGTTTTTCCTTGGGCTTTTGGATTATTTAAATTTCTGTATTTTTAAAATCACATGGGAAAAATTTATTGTAGATATGGAGCCAAATTCTACCAATTGGTTTCTAATTCAAAGACCCTTCAGCATGCAAAGAAATTAAAGAGACTTCCCTCTAGAAATAACTTGCTGAGGAAAATGGTCTAAATAATTCACACCTGTGCTGACAGAAATATCAGCACATTACCCAATAGTCCTAACTATACCCACCAAAGTTCAGTATCTTGGACATAAGATACTCAAGATAACTTTTGTCAATAATAAACATGGCTTTTCACTAAGAAAGTCAAAATTATAGAATTTTAAACTTACCTAACCTCTGAGAAAATTCATAAAATTTCTTTAATTTGCCTACTAGTGGCACGACAGCACCCCATGCCTTCTCTTGCAACTTCTCATCTGCTGGATGCTGGATTGCCTTCAAAACCCAAAGAATAAAAGTCAGGTTTTTAAAAGTCACATTAAAGTACAAGTTTTATCAAATAAAGAAAACCTTGATATTATCTATAAAAAAGATTACTGAACCCAGGATCACTGAATGTGGACTTTTTCAACTCCACAAATACTTCAAACCCCAGTGTAATAGATGTGTCTTTTTACAATTAAAATAAACTGAGAAATGCTTAACTAAGTTTATCTTGGTATCTTCTAGATGCACCAAAGGAAAGGTTTCATACTGTTTCTAGTACCACACATATGTACTTTTACCATCTCTACAGGGGGAAACAAATGCAAAAAAAAAATGATGATCCCAAACTGGGAAAAGACTAAGAAATAATCATCAAATCTAGTGGGACAGGCTGACTCTACAAAACCCAGCAAACAAAAACCTAAATCAACCTGAAAAATGTAACTTAGAGATTGTCACACAGACTTACTCCCTTTTAACTAAAATCCTTGTCTTTTTTCAATTTTCTACTAGTTTTCCTGAAGATGGTTAAAAAAAAAAAAAGGCAGCTTCAAAACTGAAAAGGAAGAAATCAAACCACAAGCTAGAGATCCGCATTGTAAGCAGGACTTTCCATACTCAGTTCCTCAAGTTTACAGACCATCAATAGCAATGTCAATCATGTGATTGCCTAGCAACATTGAATGAGAACCTGGTATTTCAACATGTTATGATCTGAGTTTCTTGTCATATTAATTGACTATTTCAGCATCTTTGATAGTATGCTAATGTATCTGAAAAAATTACTTTAGGTCAAGACCAGACTCAGTATGTTTGAAACAAGCAGTATAAATTTAATTATTTAGGAAATAAGCAAACAGATAAAAACAAATTTCCATTTTATTTTCTTAGGAGCACACCTAATTTTTCTTAAAGGGTTTCAGTATCAACAGTCTTATAACATCAGAAGCCAGGGCATCTACTTTTCTTAGTGAATAGGGCCCTGCCTCACCTGGACGCAGAACTGAGTACACAGTGCTCCTTGCAGACATATATTTACGGCTCTCCGTAAACTTCCAGTTCCCTCCTCTCACCCCAACCTCACTGCTATAAGGGGAAGTTTGAGTTCAATACTCATTAGAGCTTAACATGCAAAAAGGTTACTTAGTAAATGTTGATGGCAAGACATTCTGGGGCAAGCACCACAGCTCAGTTTCAAAAATGTTAAAATGCTATACAGAGACACATTCTAGCATTAGTGGAAAGTTCTTCCTTCCCTTTATACTAATCTACTATAGAGAATATTTATTTACTTCATAGATTTTATTTCAAATCACTATCATATTTTAAGTCTTGTTTTATTTTTCCAAACGATTTTAAGTTTTATTTTATCCACAGGTTCATGTGTGAGCTCTTGTGCTGTTCTTCGCCTTCCACCTTGTGGGAAGCAGGGTCTCTTGCTCACTGCTCCTTTTATAAACTTCTGGGAGAGTTTTCTGACTCCCTCCTTGCTTAGGTACACCGGGTTACAGAAGCATACCGCAGCTCCTTTGTACTTTTACATGGGGCCTGAGGATCCAAACTCAGGTACTCAGAGGTGAGTGTCTACCGCCCAGTCTCCAAATACTAATGAAAATATACTCAATTCCACATCATTAGCATGCTAACTGGAAAGTGGGTTACCTGAGCTTATGGCACATATAGTACCTGCGACACTGTTTACATGGACTAATCTCATAGCAACTCTATTGATGCCTCCACTTTGCTATAGTTGATCAAGGGAATCATAAAGCTTTTACATTTCTATTTCTTCTTGAATTCTGTACCTACTTGGAATATATCTGTAAGATACAAGAGCTTAGTATAAAAATACAAATAATTTTTTAGTTATTTTATAGATTGCCAAAGTGAACTCTAAAAGATAACCATTTTAAACTGACCAAGACGACTTTGACAAAACCACTCAACTTTCTGACAGAGATGCGCATTCACTGTCTAAGCTGAAAACTGATTCCACTGGCTATGCATTCCCAGAGGTTGTGATGAAGCCTCTTCCAAGTCATACTAAGTAACAAAGCTAAGTCTTAGCACTGACTATGGCAGTGATACAAGTTATAGCAGTTCTCTCTATTTGGCACATGAGATTTGACATGTATTTTTGTTTTGGAATATGGTCGGGTTTTCTACTACTCAGAAACCTTTCATTAAGCCTACCCTTCAGTATAAATTTCTTATGAAAAATGTTTCAACAGCTTCAAGTTTTTGTTCCCCGTCTATAGTATATTTTAGTATTACATAGCTTTAGTTCTCTAGCTTACATTCATACTTTTTATCTATTTTACTTACCTATTTCTCTGTCCTTAATTTCTTTTGGTTTGGTTTTGTGAGACAAGGTCTAAGTATATATATATATATATATATATATATATATATATATATATATATATACACACACACACACACACACACACACACACACACATACACACACACACACATATATATATGCGCGCACACACATACATACATACATATATATATGTGTATATATATATATATATATATATATATATATTTATTTATTTATTTATTTATTTCACATGGGCATCCTTCTGCTTCAGCCTCCCTGGTGGCTGGGATTCTCTGACTTCTCTGTCCTTAAATTCTTTGCCAGTGTACTGATGGTAACCTTTGTGATAAGTCTCAAAGCCTAGTAAGGATCAGTCTCATACCACTGCTTCCCCTACTCCCTTACTTCTATGTGGTTTTGTTATTGTTTGTTTTTGATAGATCCTGTTATCCCCATAAGCTTCTTAAAAATATTTTGAGACATTTCTTTACCTTACCAAATCATGGAGTAGTATAAGTGTATTGTACGTGTGGTTACATCCTCAGGCAATTACAAGAGTCACTGACTAGGGACTCCTAGGGAGACTTCAATCTTTGGTCACAGTGTTGAGAGTTCCTGGTTACAGAGCATACGTACCCTCCCTGAATACCTTACACATCCTTTCTCATCATTGTACTGTCTTCTAAATTTTAGTGTGTATTCAAGTGAGTCTATAACCTGGGGGAACACTTTCTCACTGCATGGAACCTTTCCACATACAGATGCAGGGTAACCCTTCTAATGGGAAACAATGCTACTTGAAAAAACCTAAATGTCAGTTGTGGTGGCACACACCTTTAATCCCAGTGCTTAGAAGGCAGAGGTAGGATGATCACTGTGATTCTGAAGGGCCAGCCTGAGTCTACAGTTAGTCCCAGGTTAGCCTGGGCTAGTGTGAGCCCTACTTTGGGGGGAAGAAATTCTGAGTTCAACATCCTTTAGAGAAAAAAAAAAAGCGCAATGAAGTGTCTTTGTAGTGAATGAGATTTTTTTTTATTGACCATAGATAACTGTAACCAAATGCGAAGAACTCAACTATGAAATAATCTGTTATCAACATGAGGTCACTATCAAACACTTCAGAATATACTGTGAGTTGGTGTGACTTATAGGGTAAGAAATACTAAGTGTCTACAAATGATTGTGCATTAAAACCATATTTAACATGTTTTGAGCCTGTGACTCAGTAATAGTTGAATGCCTTCACTTAGTAAAATCTTAAGATTTGGATTAAGCTAATAATATAAAGTCCTATATTTATTTCTTCAACAGTAAACTGCCTACAAAGTACTGTTCTAGGGACTGATAGCAAATTATGAAGGAAATCAGGCTTAATCTCAAGTTCAAAGTAGAGTGGTACAGATGAACACTGATGATTGGTTTCTTTTCAAGGAAGATGATTACCATAAAAGTAATGCACTGCAGCTGGGAAAATGTCAAAGGTGATTGTTTACAAAGCCTGCCAGCCTAGGTTCAATTCCCTGGCAACCACATAAAATTAGCCATAAGATGGAGCATGTGTCTGGCACTTGCAGCAACAAGAGACCCTGGCACACACACAAGACACACCCACACACCATCCAGCTGCAGTCACACTTTACCCTGCCCTCACTACTATACCAAATACAAGAGAAAAAAACAAGGTGGATAGGATGAGAAGATACCAAGAATAGCAGAAGGGAGAACAGCCTGCAAGTAGTAAACAATGAGAAGGGCTAAGGGAGGTCTCCTGGGTTCCGTAGGCCAGCTGGGTAAGTATGTACAAGGGAAGACGTCAGCAGAGGAAAAGCAAAATGGAAGATGTTGTTGAGAAGGAAAAGTTCTAAGAGTAAAACTCAAAAATGGGCTGGAGAACAAAGGTCAAAAGATGACCCAGTATCTTCTGAAGGGAGAGGACTGGACGCCGAGGCACTTGCACTCACTGTTCCCTCATGGGATGAAGCCATCAGAGGTGGCAGATGGAGACCTACTGGGGTGATTTCACTTTCTCCTAGGAAACTTAATAGATGAAACAGTCTGGTCACATAAAGTTCCCTTCTTCCCCCACATCTGCTCCAAAGCAAAGAGTTCTCACTGAAAAATATCAATTTCAGGTGTGAGTGGAACTGAAAACATGAAGAGGGATGGAGGGATGGCTTAGCAGTAAAGGGGTGCTTGCTTGCTTGCCCGTAAAGCCTAAGGACCAAGGTTCGATTCCCCAGTACCCACACAAGCTAGATGCACAAGGCAGCACATGCATATGGAGTTTGTTTGCAGTGGCTGGAGGACCTGGTGTGCTGTGTATGTGTGTGTCTCAAATAAATGAATAATTTTTAAAAAACATGAAATGTATACATAATCATTTATGCACAATGCTTTCCTTTGACCCTTCATGAAACCAACAGAAATTAGGGAGAAGTCAGATACAGTGAATTTGAGCTTATTAGAAATTGGATTCATGTGCTTTACCTCTCGGATTTCATGGCCAGCTCCTCTGTATGACTGCAAGTCCTCCAAGATGCCTTCTGCATCTTTTAATACTACATCCACCTGATTGTAAATCTCCTTCTCAGATTCTGTAGGCTGGGCATCTAAACAGCATGAAAGCACAAGACAGTTGACAGTGACATGAATTTTTAATATGTGTATTAACTATAAGAAGTTATAACCCAGATTTCCACAATGAGTTATTTTTTATTAATTTGCTCTTCTTAGAAAAAAACCAGTAATTATACTAATTCTACATTTAAATAACTAGCTTCAAGTTTATAACAATTATAGAGAAGCAAGGAACACCAAATATCTCTATATAACATTTAGTTTAAGTTACAAATTATGACTGGCATATTAAACCACCCTGAGAGTTATAATAAAAATTTAAGCTTTTTATTTTTAGACAAGGTCTTAGTACAGTATTCAGGCTGGCCTCACACTTACTATATAGCCCAAGCTAGTCTCAAACTTCTGACCTTCCTGCCTCAGCTTCCAGGAGCACTGGGCCTCCAAGCATAGACTACAATGCTCAGCTGCTGATGTATGTAACGACAACTGTCTGTAGTACATGGTACTGTCACTAGCAGCAAATAATCAGCTCTATTCTACTTTAAAAGACAGTAGGAGTAAAAAACCTTTATATTAAAGGATTATCCTCATCTATGGTTTAAGACTGACTGACACTACTTTATTTTCCTATAAAGTTAACAGTGGAGTTTTCCTTTCAAAAAAAAAAGAATAAAAAACTTTTCAAAATATGGTTTTAAAGGCGCCCGCTGTCCAGGGAACCGTTTGCAGAGGTCACGGGACACAAAGACCCTGGGAGCGCCGCTGCTGGCCGGCCAGCCTCGCGCGCAGGCAGAGCTCGGATGACAGAACTATTGCACGTGCCCGAGCTACAGACAGGAGGTGCCAGGGCACAAGAGCCCTGCGTTTCTGGAATGGAGGGAGAGAGAACGTGCAAGGAGAACTGCAGCTGTCAACACCCTCAGCTTGGGGAGGGGACAAGGAGCGGGGCATTTCTACCACCTGTGGTGTCACCTACGGGACGTACGCTGACAGATGTCAAAACCTGGGTTTCTAACCACTAGACATAATGTACAGAATCTTACTGTTAATGATTTAGTCACCTGTTTCCTGTAAGAACAAATTTTAAAACACTTCTTTCTAATTTTAGAAAAAAGGTAGATTCTATAAAGAAAAATTTTTCGTTACTCTTTCCTATCAGACCACATTCAACACTAAAAGGTAGGCATGTAAAATGATAAACATTATGATGACTATAATGTCTTAAATAAGCAGAATTCCTCCATAGTAACATTTTATCTTATAGGAGGAAGGCAATTAGTCCAAATTTATAAGATGAATTAAGAACACTTTTTGATAAATCTTCATTTACCAATCATGTAAAACCAGTACCTAGACTATCTGTATCCACTTCCTCTCTCTACTAATACACAGTGATCTATTTATTTATCCCTTTACTTACAAAATTAACAAGACAAAATTCACATATGAAACTAGAAGTTAAGATACCTTAAAACTGTAACTTAACTTTTTGATCAGGGCAAGACATAATTCAATTTCCCCTATTACCAGCCAGCTACTCAAAAAATACACATTAAAAAAAAATCTTTTAATCAACAATTTTAGTCCCAAAGTTTTAACTCCGTGTACATAAAACTCCATGTACATAAAAAAGTGCCACAGCAACAAAAGGTAATTTTCACATGTAAAGCCAACTTGAAAAAGTCATGCTCACATATATGTTCTCTTCTTTTTCAAGTTTCTTTTCAGAACTTCTTTTAAGTAAAAATAATACTTAAATAAGAGGACTCAATTGAAAAATTAGAAGACTGTGTCCTGAGCTAGAGGCACTAAGAACCAATGCTGCCATTGCAGAGAAAGGCAAGAACTGGAGAAACCAGTGTCTGTCACTCTAGCAGTAATGTTCTCACACTTAGCCATACCATATTTTTCAAAGCAGTAATTCAACAAACACTTAAAAAAAAATAAAATAAAGCACACCCATCACTTTTATACTTACACCAGATGTAGCAGAGACCAATACCTTTCACATGCAAAAGTGACAATTCTTTTTCACATGGAATCGTGGACTACAGACACAGCATCAAGAGTAGACACAGAGTTTGAACTTATGAAGTGGGAATTCATGACAAAGGACAATATTTTATCTATTACAGATCAGAAGTTTAAAGACTCAAGTATCTGTTTGGTGTGGTAACTAGCTATTAACATAAAAATGTGACATTAAGACTCACATACAAACAAAATATTATCAAGGAGGCTTAAATAGACCTTGTAAGTAGTTAATAACTAGTAAAGACTTATTAAGTACCAGAAATTTAAAATTAAAGGAGAAGACTCAAGTTTCCCCTAAGGGTGGGAAAAATACCCAGTACCACACTGATTCAACATGTTTTAGACTGTCACAGGAAAGTCACACTTATAATTTTGAAAGCTGCTGAAGACTGCTGTAGAGACGAAGACAAACAGAAGAGCAGACAGGTAAGCACTGCTGTACTAAAGCAAGTCATGCAAAGGGAAACTACCAGGGAGGAAGACTGGACAGGAAAGCACCTTCCCCCCAACGGCAGATTCAGTGCAACCAAGACTTGTCACTTTGATTTTTCATGGCAAAGAGTAGCTTGACTGTTTCCAGAAAAACACACTATTTAGCCTATTAACCCAAGGATATTCATTTGATTGCAAAATAATGTATCTACTGAGCATAGACAAGAGTCACTGCTTAGCAATCTAGTTTTAAAAACTGTTAAGGGGAAACTAAGGCATGTTTTAATAGCACTTATTGTGTCAAGGTCGAAAAAAGATTTTAATAATTTCATAACAATAGGGTAGAAAAAGAATTCTCTAGCAGACTCTTTAGCAGAATAATCATAAATAACTGATAGAGTCAGGAATACTATAATAAGAGGGAATAAAAATTATCTATGAAAGAAAGAATAAAAAGCAAGCCAACACAAAAATCATAATTGTGGTAAGAGATCTTTCTGCTTTAATCCTATGCTCATTTGCTCAGTCACTATTGACAGCTGATCTCCAAAGTTCCATCAAGGCCAGGAACAAAATGCTTATGACCTACCATTAGCTGCAGCTAGAGACTATCTGATCTCGAGTTTGGAATGCATGAAAAATGTGCAAACCTAAGTAAGACCCCAGCTTTAAGTAAAGGAGTCTATTACATATTTTAATCTCTGGCCAATTTTATACATGATTTTATTTTAAAAATTACTTTAAAGATGCTACCCAAATAGAAGATATTTTGTAGCACAGGGCAAAAAGCAATTGAAAATATGCAAGAGATAAAATAGAAAACATTAGACTGAAGGGTGGGTGCTGATGTTTAAGTAATGAGGGTCACAGGCAACACAGAGACAGAAGAGTGAAGGGATGGCTCAATAACAACTCACCAGTCACCAAGACTCAAAGAAAGATTATATTTCTCTTATAAATCACTATTCTCAAAAAGGAAAAAGGCAACTTTCCTATGACCTACCTGGATATAAGCAAATCAAGTTTGACAAACATTCAACTTCTTTGACTTACAAAGCATTTTGCTAGGTTGGGAAAGGGCACAAATCCAAATAAGATGTCCTCTTCTCCCATGAACCCAAATTTAGTGAGCCACTAGATACAAGGGTTGCTAAAGATTTGGCAGTAAAATAAGCTATTAATTAATAATGCTAATAGCAGGAAATTCCAAGAATTAGAAGAGGTTTATACAGGCCCTACTTGCTGGTTTTGTTTTTCAGAATGCTGTCATTAGCACAGCTGCTGCCAACTTTTACAGAACAATTCTGGGTATAATTATATCTTGGCTGAACTATTAGTAAATAAAAATTGACCACAAAAATGGAGCTTCAAGGGAAAAACTCCCTATATCTAGAAAATACTATGTTCTACTGAACAGTCTCGTGCCTTAAGGCCACTGTATTAGTTGCTGCTTCTTTTTACACCTTTCACTTATCTACTAGAAATTCTCTAATTCACCCTCCAAAGCACAATCCAAACATCACCTCCAGAAGTCTTCCATGGTGGTGATAAATTCACACCTCTGATCTACACCATAAATAAAATGATCGCTGCATTTCTGTCTGTACTACTAGATGGAGGGCTCCCCCAAGGGAGAGGTTCTATCACCTACTTTTACATATCCAGGACCTACTGGCTGGTACGTACGAAGAACTAAAGTGATAACAGTTTGGGGAAAGGGGTAGACTAAAGGGCAAAGTCTTCATTTTACAGCCTGTAATATTCTAGAAAGTCATGTTTAAAATGTACAGGAATGTTTAATTTGATCATTCTGATGCAAATGACGGTTATGTCTGCACAGAATTATTTCTGTATGGCCCTATGGAGAGGCTATGGCCTAGATTTGACCACTTAAGAATAATGGTACACTAAACTAGTGGCTAGTGTCTTGACTTCAGGTATGAAATAGCTGGAGAGGAACCATATAAAAGTCCCTATTAGTTCCTAATGATAGGGTTCACACACTCAAACATTTCTTTTTTTTTTTTTTTAAAGAAAGAAAGAAAGATGGCTGGAGAGATGAGATGGTTTAGCAGTTAAGTCACTTGCCTGCAAAACCTGGGTCCCCAGGTTGAACTCCCCCAATACCCTCGAAAGCCAGATGTACAAGGTGGCAAATGCATCTGGAGTTCGTTTGCAGTGAGTGGCTGGAGGCCCTGACACGCTTTCTTTTGATATATAAATCTGCCTCTTTCTGTCTCTTCAACAAAACATTTTTCAAAACAAAAAAAAAGTGCACATGGAGAGATAAAATTAAGAGACCACTAATGTCAGGATAAAGACATCTAAATAATAATAAGTAATTTCTTCTCTGTTAAGCAGTGCTATCTTCACTAAATTTCCTTTATAGAATATAAGCAGTGTCAAACCAATAGTTCTACACTGGCTGATAAAAGCCACTAGTATTACTTTAAAATTTGTATCTGCCTTTAAAAAATTTAATATAAATCTGAGTGTGGTGATATACGCCTTTAATCCCAGTACTTGGGAGGCAAAGGTAGGAGGACTACCGTGAGCTCAAGGCTACGCTGAGACTACATAGTGAATTCCAGGTCAGCCTGAGCTTGAGTGAGACCCTACCTCA
This sequence comes from Jaculus jaculus, assembly GCF_020740685.1. Lineage (NCBI taxonomy): Eukaryota > Metazoa > Chordata > Mammalia > Rodentia > Dipodidae > Jaculus > Jaculus jaculus. The sequence goes on along the minus strand of NC_059103.1, from coordinate 208,540,377 downwards.
GGGGACAAAAAAGTTTAATGTAGAGCTCTCATTGGTGATTTCTGTCATGTAATTTGAACCTTTTCCTAACATTAAATGAGGTATTTAAATTTGAAGGATAATGATGCACACCCCAAGTAGAGTGGAAAGTTAATATCAAATGATGTTTTCAAGTTCTGCATTTGAATTCATGCTTCCCACCTGACCTCAACAGAATGCTGGTCTCACAAAGATCAAGTGCCAAGTCTTGAACAAGATCTTGACTACATCAAAGCCAAGATTCTGCAAATGTAAGGAATTTGGGACAAAAGGAAAAAGAAGACAGAATAGCAGAAAAATATACAAGACCAAGTATGAAACAGATGCAAATAAACTAAAATACAGCTTTAATGTAAACTGCCTCATCTGAAATAATCTTCAAGCCGGCAATCTGCTCAACATGCCCAAGCTGATTAAAATCCTGCTTAAGCATGCGTTTGAAATCACTGGAAAATTGTTCAAAAGGGTCAGGAAAACTCAGATTCATCTATAACATCTTTCCCCAAAACTCCAGTAAGCATGCACTTGAAATCCCTGGAAAATTGTTGAGAAGGGTCAAGAAAACTCAGATTCATGTGTAACCTCTTCCCTGCAAGCCCTGGTTATTTAATATGGTCCTAATAATGACACAACTAATCTTCATAGCCTGAGTGTAGTCCCTAAATGGAGACAGTGCTTTTATAGGAATGTTAGAAAAGTGAATAAATATCAGAGACCACAAAGTATTCTGCAAAAAGGAGACATGCTATCTCTTGATCTGTTTGTAAAAAATATCCTGGCTTAAAAAGGGGAAAATATAATGGTTCATACTATATAAAATCGTAAAGCTAAACTGAAGTTACTGGGAAAGACACTGACTAGGGCTTCTCTTCAGTGCCTATTTTTTTTTTCAATCAGAAAAAAAAAGCATGCAGAAACTAGTTCAAATGTTTAAGAATGGAAGGGAATCACATGATTTAAAGCTATCTCTTCACCCTTTCCTAACAATTTTCTAATCACCAGTTATAATAGCAACATTCACACTAACACACCAATTCAGCGTCACTTTTCTGACTGACAAGCAGCGAAGCGCCCAGGCTCTGCGGCGTGCGCGAAGCGACTGCACTTACTTACCTGCTGCTCTCAGACCAGCCCCAGCAGCCATGCGACACGGAACAGGCAGAAGGCAAATTACTTAAAGGTCTGTGAACCATATTATTTTTATATTTATTTAGAAAAGTAAATCCTGAAATACACAATTATTTTCAATTGCTCAAATTATCTATTAAAATTAAAATAATTTAGGTTCACACTTACCTTTTAATATTATGCCCAAATTACTGAGCTTTGAATGGCCTTCATGAACAGATTTATGTTTAAAACACTTTCATATATGTAGGCAGGAAATGAAACATAATCAGTTTCTCCCAAATGCAGTATTGTTTTTCCTCAAATACTGCTATTAGTAAATCTTGAGGTAGTATTTTTCCTTTTTAACAATTTTTTTCATAAAAATGTTTTTATTAGGCCAAATTATAAAATAATCTTCAAGATATGAAATATCTTGTAGACTTCAAATAGACATTTTATCATTTAATTAATTAAATAATGATTTCCAGTTCTAGAAGGCACTAAAATTTTTCTCAAACAATTCATAGCTCAGTCATGCAAAGCAGTTAAAATATGGCAAATTGGAAAAACATTCATTTAGTGCAAGACAAACGCAGTCTACTGCAGGCAAAGAGAAATAGATATAAAATCATCTTCTCACTTTCAAAATCAAGGAAAAAATTTGGCCCCTGCTCAAGGTCTGTGCATGTCAAAACTTTAAGAAGATTCCCCATGTTAAGGTACCTGTCAAGACAAGAATGAGAAAAGAGAGAATATCCCTTTATAAAAAAGAACATCTGAAATTTACTTAAAAAAATAGTAACAGGGAAAATGTTCATTAGGCCATGAATTCGTCCTTCAGGTTAGCCAGACTGCTCTGGCAGACAGCAAACCGGGCTCTCAAGGCGTGGCTATGTGGGCCTAGAGGTGAAATGTGGGCTCTCCTGACAACGGCACACGGGCACACTGCTGCTCTACTTCTTCTCAAAAGTCTCCCAAGACAAGTTTCATTAAGGGCTTACAATGAAAAATTCTGTAAGTATTCCAATAGTACTAGTATTCTGAAAAAGAAATTGCTGATCAGGAATTATTCACATGTAATTTTGTCAATATAGCAGTGAAAACAACAATTTATTTCAAAGCCAAATATTAAGAGATCTGGCCATAGCTCACCTTCACAACTCATCTTAAAATAGAAAACTTCCCAGATGCTACTGAGTATAACACATGTTTTAACCAAATTTGGATTACTGGTAAATTTTTGGAAGTTATTTAAAGTATTAGCTCCATCTATGCAGCACAGTTCACTTCTTCAAGAGCATCTGAGGGTGGTGAAGTGCCCAGGTTGTGTGGCACAGCACAGAGCACACTGTGAGGACAGTCATCGCAAGGCCGCTTGCTTCATGGACTAATGAAAGGACAGCACTGACTACAGACTCAACATGATTTTAGCAAATGAGAAACTGAAGAATTATACATATGATGGTGATGTTTGCCTATGATTAAGTAAAAAAAAATCATGCACGCTTTGTTTGATTTCCATGTTTAGTTAACAAATATTCTGGCTGGCCTTCACTGTGGTGTGAGTATAATCCATCTTGCACCTTTACCATTATGCACCAGCTGTGAAGGGCTTAAGAGACTTACTTTCAAAGTCCAAGAAAAAATGTGCTGCATTGTGGTCTATGTCCCTGGTTAGCACCTTAATGAGATTACCCATGCCAGCAAACCTAAAAATAAAAATGGCAACATCATTTAGTTCCAGTGAAAGGTTTTCAGCAGAGGCCTGGGATTCGGCAAAGCTGGCTTGCTCATAACTGCCAACAGGTGCAGGTTTACATGCTTCTGGCACTGACAACTTGGAAATTTTCATATACCTAAAACCAACTTGGTATTTTTCATATACCCAAAAAAGTTACATAAAGCAAGATGGGGAAAGGGGATCCTAGTCACAAATAACTTGCAATATTTACATTTGATTAACATCTATGCTAATGTTCATGTAAATATGCTCAATCTAAACAGCAAAACTAGATTTTCCAAACAATTAAATATTGAAACCAACATTTTTAAATCAGTATAGGTATTTTCCTTCTTTCTGAATCAAATCCTACTGGGCATACAAAGAAGATAGTTTTCAAACCACATTTAACTATTAAACCAAATCAAATTATCAATTAATGACCCATTTAAGAAAATCAGCATACAACAAATATTTTTTCAATCTTATAAGTTTATCTAACTTTTATTAAACTCCTATACTGAATCTGCAGCTATATATAACTACACATGGTATGTCACTTAAAAGTTAGCATACAGCAATTAATAACTTGGTAAGTCTGCAGAACAAGTAACAACAAAGGTCCTGGCATAACTCTCACCAAGGATTCGCCAAACTCAGTCAAGATGAAGGTGGATGGTGGCTTCAAAAGCAGCTTCAAACCCGGATGCTACAGTAAACAAGGAGGGCCAACTATGACAGTAGAGCTTCCCAGAGCCTCACCCTACTTCCCTCAACCTCCAGGACTTTTTTCTCTATAACCAAACTTCAAGAATATGAAAATGAAACAAAACATAACAGCAAAAGTATTTTAAAAATAAAAGGAGGCACCACTCACCCCACTGTAAGAACTCTAGTAAGAACCAGAACATATGGGCAACCTTTCCTTTCCTCCATCTACTTCCCTTCCCAGCAATAGCTTCCCAGGGCAGAAAACAAACACAGGTGTATAATAGCTACTTGTTAGAGGTCAAAGGCTAATGAACATAATACATTTCCTATGAAATTTTAAAAGGTCTTACTTTATTTACAAATAAGAGTTCTAAACTTAGTCCTCCTTTTTTTCAAATATTATTCCCCAAGATCTATCTTCTTAGTAATGCTCTGATTTTGTATGTTACAAGTACATTTCATGAGATTAGCTGAAGGAAACATTTATAGTTCATTCTAATTATCATTATTTGTTGTAAAGTTTAATACCAAGACTTTTTACTTAAGGAAAAGATTTATTTTTTAAAAAATCATACTCAAATTAGTCACTAAACCTTCTATGCAATGGATTGTTGAAGAAACTAATTAGAAATGGAGTATTCCACAGCTTAAAAAACAATTATAAAGGCCTTCCAATTTATGTGGAATGTCTCTAATAAGAAAAACCAAGACTACTAGGTAGCATCAGAACTACAGCTGGAGACTGAAAGCACATCACTGACAAAAACCTACTTTTTTTTAAAACAGGAAGTAGGCAACACACACTTTACTGTGCAGACTTTCATTATGTTACTGACCCCGAACTATCTGACGCTAAGGACAGTGGTTAACAGTTCTGGGACACACTTTCTTACAGCTTTACGAGGTGCTGTGACGCGAGCCGGGATTCCAGCCTTGGCCTCCTAGCCGCTGGCCTGATGGTGGTGACTAACCCTCTGGGACATACTTCTTTACAGTCTTTTGAGGGTGTTGCGAGGGACATAGAATAAGCAATATTCTGTGGTATCAGGCCCACACAGAACATTCAACAAACGATGGCTGTTTTCAGTTATAACCCAAAGATCACAAAATTGCTCCTTAAAATTCATAGTGGCTCTGTTGTAATGTGTGAGGCCCTGGGTTCTATCTTCATCACCCAAAAAAAAGAAAAGAAAAGAAAAAGTGGCTCTATTCATTTTAACACAAAATAGTCTTCAATTTGCTAACGAATTTCAATGTTTTATATCACAATAATGCCCATCTTTAATCTATCTGTGTTGAGAAAATTCACAAATAATATTCTAAAATTGGTCCTCTGAACAACAGCAGAATGTCACCATGTATGGGAAGAAGAGAAGAAAAAAAAACACGATTAGGTTTCTTCACCTTTTAAGCTGCACACAATTCACCCTCGGGGGAAATGCTGGTGCTAACCAAGTTGGCCTGCCTTGCATTCCTACAGCCCCTTTGGCAAACTGGCTCTGGTTCCTATGCATCTTAACCCAGTGTGGTCCTAACTCTTCATCACTGCACAATCTTGGCTTGTTCACTCTCCAGTCTTTGACAAAATAGAATTTCTTATTTTTCATCCTAAACACAAGTGCTTGGCCAGAAAGTGGCTCCTGTGCAGCTGTGTTTCGCAGCCTTGCACTGTTACCCCCAGCTAGTGAAGCCTTTGCAGGACGCCCACCTCACACACTGCAGGTTTGTAGCAGGGCTCTGGGCCTTACCTCATTAGAAATCAGCAGTAACACTCCCCCAACACATACACAAGTGTGGCAAGCAAAAGTCTTGCCAAATTTCTTGATGCAAAATCACCTCTTGGTTAGAGCAAGAGATCTAGTACTGCCAATGCCAATAATTCTCTCTCCTGTGTAGCACAGAGAACAGATCACACAAGTCTCTCAAAGATTTGAAAAAAGATAAACACCATCTTGCCATGTTAAAATATAGCCAAAACCAATCAGCTAATCAAGCAAAAGCCCCTCTTCCCCTCAGTGTGTGTGTGACTTCAATATGATACACTGGCAAATTGTTAGCTCCTTTGGTACATTAACTGCTGGGGTTTCAGACTCAGCGCTGGTGCTGGAGACAGCTCTGTGAGTAAAACCCTTGCTGTGCAAGTAGGAGGTCCTAAATTCTGATCCCAGAACCCACAGGAAGCTGGATGTGAAGGCACCTGACTCTAATCCCAGTGCTCTCTGTGACAAGATGGAGGTGGACACAGGAGAACTGCTAGAGAATGCATGGGCCAGCTAGCCTAGCACACCAAGTGGTAAACAACCAAATAACTCTGCCTCAAACAAGGCGGATGGTGAGGACTAACACCTGAAGGTGTCCTCTGACCATCACACATGTGCTTTGGAATGTATACACACACAGAGAAAGAGAGAGAGAGAGAGAGAGAGAGAGAGATTTAAAAAACAAAGAGCTACCGGGCGTGGTGGCGCACGCCTTTAACCCCAGCACTCAGGAGGCAGAGGTAGGAGGATCGCCATGAGTTCAAAGCCACCCTGAGACTCCATAGTGAATTCCAGGTCAGTCTGGGCCAGAGTGAGACCCTACCTCGAAAAACCAAAAAAAAAAAAAAAAAAACCAACCAAAGAGCTGTCACTTCCACAGTACCTTTCCTACCCTGTTCTCTTCTCTGTAGCAACATATCCACTGAGGAGGACCTGCAAATCAGAACAGGCTGGATACCAGCACAGTTGGCACCAGGATGGCAGAACATTTGTTGCCAGGTGTTGCACCACCTTCCCAGAAGTAGCACCTGCGGAAGAGTGGCCAATCCACCTCCTGCCATAGGATTCCAGCCTTTTACAAGACAAAGTGTGGTGGTACATGCCTATAATCCCAGTAGGAGGATCACCATGAGGTCGAGGCCACCCTGAGACTACATAGTGAATTCCAGGTCACCCAGGGCTAGAGCAGGACCCTACCTCGAAAAACAAACAAACAACAAACAAAACAAAGAGAGCAAGAAAATGCAGCCAATTTGCAGCAGCCAGTACAAAGGGTCCAGATGTCACTGGTGGTGGTTAGACTTAACCTAGGGGTCAGAGTGCCAGACATTCAATATTCACTACAACTTCTCAAGCTAGTGGCTCACAAGCTCTTCTTTCTTATGACTAGCAAAGAATTGACAAGCATAGACAACACAGAAGGGTAAAGTAATGCAATACTGACATGAGTTATTTTAAGGTAATAAACCACTTTCAGATTAGATCTGAGACTTACTCCATTGAAGGGAATTCATTCAGGGCCAGTAAACTGGTACAAAGTCAGAGGCTGGGGCCTAAGACTGTTGTTATTCTATCTGGATGGTATGATGGTTTGACTGGCAACTTGACAAGACTAGAATCACTTACAAAAGGAACCTCTGGACATGCCTGTGAGGATTATCAAGATTAGGTTTGAGGTAGGAAGACTCACCTTAACCGTGGGCAGCACCATTCCATGGGCATGGGTGGGGTCCTGGACAGCACAAAATGAAGCTCGTTGAGCATACACATTCACAATTCTCTGCTTTTTCACTGAGGACTGTACTGCTCCTATCCGCCATGCCTTCCCTGCCATAATGGACTGTAACCTTGAACTGCATGCTGAAATAACTCAGAAGTTGCTTCTTTTTAGGTATTAGGTCATAGCAACAAGGAAGTAACAAATAAGGACAGGTTGTCAAACTGCCCTCTAAATATTTATGGAATACTGATAGATTAGTGCTGCTCTGAGCCTTAATCACAGAAGTTTCTTTCTGTAGTGGCAGAGATGCATAGCTGACAAAATGTTGAGAATAAATGACTACTGTGTGACCAGTCCTAAATGAGACATCTGTATTATCCTGCCAAGGCTAAAGAAACACTGCAAAAGAGGGAGCATAAGGAATCTAAGAGCCAGAGGATGGGGAGGAGTGCTAAGAGATAGATGCTGGCTTATGTAAGGGGACTTTACATCGCCAGAGGAGCTACTGGCAGTTAATGTTGCTGGAGGGGGTTGTGCCCTTCAGTGGTGCATCCACAGGAAATCCACGCTCCAGTAAATAATCTTCCATCCGTGCTTATGCAAGAACCCTAACTTAACTCAGTGGGTCATAAAACAAAACAAAAGCCCCATAAGAGTACAAGGGGGATTAGTTAAGGGGTTTAATGGGAATGGAGGGAAAGTAAGAGAAGAGTTACAGTCAACTTCCAGTTGCTGGCAGAAAACACCTGATCAAGTACAGCTTTATTTTGGCTTACAGATTCAAAAGGAAGCTTCATGATGGCAGGGAAAATGATGGCAGGAGCCGAGGACAGACATCACCTCCTGGTCCACATCAGAAGAACAGTAATAGGAGAGCATGACAAACACTGGCAAAGGGAAGCAGGCTGTAACACCCCTAAGCCCGCCCCAGCAATGTATCACCGACTCTGCAATTTCCAAACTGCCACCAGTTGTGGACCTAGCATTCACAGCACATGCGTTTATGAGGGACACCTGAATCAAACTGCCTCAAGAGGGTAATGGGGAGTATGATCAAAATGCATTATATATTTATAAAGCTGTCAAAAATTAATTAAAAAATACTGGTAGGTTTTAGAAGCAAACTTCAGTATAATTAATACTATAATTTAGAATAACTCCTTATTAATCTTACTGTCTTAATTTAAAAGAAAAAGCTTATAATTTTCATAATATTTTGTTGTATTTCATTTAAATCTAAGGATTACAAGTATTTACTAAAACAGCTAGAAGAAACTTGGTACACAAAACTCAGACACAGTTGACTTCAAGAGTTTGTAACTGAATTGTGTAACTCTGAGCTCTTCTGTTAGACATTCACTTCTAAGTTGACAACTATTCTGATACTCAGGAGACAGCTAGTCTGAAGTGCATTTGCAGTGGCTAGAGACGCTGGCTCAAAGGAGGAGCTCAGTTGCCTCAAAGCTGTTCTCTGACCTCCACACATGCACTGTGACATGTACACAAATATAGAAATAAACAAAAAATATTTTTTAAAAAATAAGGGGGAGCCGGGCCTGGTGGTGCACATCTTTAATCCCAGCACTTGGGAGGCAGAGGTAGGAGTCCACCCTGAGACTACAAAGTGAATTCCAGGTCAGCCTGAGCTAGAGTGCGATCTGACCTTGAAAAAAAAATAAAATAAAGTAAAAATAAATATAAGGGGGGCAGCATTGGGGAGAAAGAAACCCCAATGTTTGCCTCCGCCTGCAAACACATGTGCACCCACAAAAGTATGCATACCACGTATACATACACCGGCAAAAAATAAAATAAAATTATTACCATGAATTCCACCCCACATCAAGATCTATGTATTTTTAGTCCAGTTTTAAATTATATGCATGTAAGAAAATACTTAAAAGAAGCATGCACACACAATAGAATGAAACTGGGAGTTGGTCTTCCACCCTATCAGAAAGATCAGGACTGGACACGAGACAGTGTACTTCTAGCCTCTCACATGCTTCTGGATGTGACTCTACATGTTACTCTGCACCCTGCAAATGCTGACATCTAGTGGATACACACGATTTAGTACTTTAAAAAGAAAATTTTATTTCAATTAAATACTCAGGCCATGTGCAATAAATGTAATAAATTAGGAAATCAATGTGTAGAAGTGAAAGTGAATCCCAACAGAATCATATCCTCAGATTTGCATGGCATCCGAGTTGATTTTAATGGCCTCCATCCATTAAAAGTAAAGCCACCAATACGGATTATCACGTTACAAATTTAGAACATGAAATCAAAGAGCTGCTTTTTGCTACAAAGGCTTGCCATCAGGCATACACACAGGATATAAGAACAGCTAATGATGGCTCAGGGGTTAAAAGCACTTTCTTCGTAAGTCTTCAGGTCTCCAGCCCCCACATAAAGCCATACATGCAGCAGCAGTACAGGCCACACCTATAATCCCAATGCATCTCCAGCAACAGGAGGTTGTAGCAGTTACCTTCTTATTGCTAGGACCAAACACCTAATCAGAAACAGCTTATGGAAGAAGTTTTATTTCCGGCTTATAGATTTGAGTGAATGTTTCATCATAGCAGGAAAGCATGCCAAGCGCGGGCAGCCAGGCACCACATATCCATACTCCAGCAATGAGGAAGCAGAGACAATGAGCTTGCTTGCACTGGCAAGCAGGACTGGAATATATAACACCCCAGATCCTACCTCTGTTTGCAGTCAGCTTCCTGTTGCTGAGATAAATATCCAATGAGAAGTAGCTTATGGGAGGAAGGGGTATATTTCAGCTTACAAATTTCAGGGAAACATCATCAATAGCAGAAGAAGCTGACTCACTTTCACAGATGCATAGCAGAGATACCGTTTTAAAAAAAAAAAAAAAAAAGCCAGCACCACCAAACAGCACAAACATCCAGAACTCCAACCTGCCCACCACCGGCCTCAGGACTGGACTCCAAGATCCACCTCCAGTGACATACTTCTTCCCCAGTAGGGCTCTCTCTGCCCACTGGAGATTGTAGATTCAATCCTGAATCTATGTGGCTATACATTTAACCACTACACCTCTCAAAAATTCTACCAGCTGGGGACTAAGTATGAGGGTTACTTATAAACACATGAGGCCCTGGGGAACACTTCACAAAACTACCAGAGGGGAGTCAGGAAAATCCCAAAGCACATAAGCCAGCTGGCCTGACCTTCCCAGTGACAAGCAAGAGAGACTGTCTCAAACACAGTGGAAGGAAAGGACCAACAACACGGCGCTGTTTCCTGACCTCCACCCGTGCGCCATAGCTCATGGATGCAGGCACACACACAAATATGCTCATAGAAAGTCCATAAGCAAGTAGTAACCAAAAGGATGTGTTAATGGGAATGTGCCATATATGTATGTATGTGTGCGTGAAAGCTCCTCTTAAAAGTTATCATTAAATAACAGTATTAATTCACTCTCTTAATCTATTTTGAAATCCATGAATACAAATAATGAACTTTATTTCAATACAACTCAAAAGATGAGTGCATTCCTTATCCCAAGCATGATTAATGTTCATTATTAGCACTGTGTCAGTTTCCAATTTCTCTATCAAGGTGTCACCCTTTTTATTTTTCTGCTTTAAATTATAACTTTCTTATATCATTTTGCAAAATTAACACGCCAATAGTTTTAATAGCAATTAATCTGGAAACGATATTCACTATAACATTCATGTGCTATGTTTACCCAATGAACTATAATACAGTACAAATAAACTCACTCACTACATGTAACTTAATGGGAAACATAGTGTTGAATAAGAAAGTTAAATCAGAAACTTCTTTGGCAGTATTAAATATTACATATACTGATGATTTGGAGTGGGAATAACCACAACGATGGACAACTTCAAAGTTTCCAATAATATTCTAGTTCTTCAGTAATTAGTGGATTCAAGGGACTCTCTTATTTTTAGGCTTTATAATGTACAAATAAGGTATATTCCTTTCTATTCACCAATTCAACTGGAACAAACCATGAAACAGTGTCTGTGGTTCCAACTGCTTGTGAGGCTGGGACATGAGGACTGCTTGGGTCCATTAGTTTGAGATCAGTCTGGGCAACGTACTGAAAGAGAGACTGCGGGAGAGAGAGCAGCAGAGATGTAGAGGGAAGGAGGGCTCGATACTTATATAGAAGGCAAGTAGTTCCTTCTTTTAGTTTCTAGCATGTCTCAACTTTATGGTGCCCTATTTCCTAACTTGGATTTCTCACCTGTTCTTTGCAGCCTGTACTTATTACTGAATAGTAATTCTTCAAAATTGCCTTACCTTCTTGGCTTTTTATGCTCCATGTGATTATCAAATTCTACAAAGTCCTGAAGGGATTTTAGTTTTGCTCTGCATTTAAGTATATATCACTGAGGGGCAGAACTGATACTTTATGATATCATTCTGTCATTTAATCATTACATCAGTGTACTTTCTACTACAAACCATCACTATATCCCTGCAATCAAGTCTATTTGGTCATTTAAAAATGTATGTGGTGGCACACACCTTTAATCCCAGCACTCAAGAGGCAAAGGTAGGAGGATCACTGTGAGCTTGAGGCCTGCCTGAGACTACATAGTGAATTCCAGGTCAGCCTGAGCTAAAGTAAGACCCTACCTCAAAAAACCAAAAGAAAAAAAAAAAAAAGCCAGGCATGGTGGTGCACACCTTTAATCTCAGCACTTGGGAGGTAGAGGTAGGAGGACTGACATGAGTTTGAGGCCAACCTCAGACTACATAGTGAATTCCAGGTCAGCCTGAGTTATAGCGAGACCCTACCTCAAAAAAAAACTAAAAAAAAAGGAAAGAGTATGTGTGTGTATGTGTATATAGGTGTAAATGTGCATTGTGTATGTATATATGTGTTTGTGTACATCTGTCAGTTTTGGCTAGGTCTCAGTTGTTCTTCGTTTTATTCAGAGACAAAGTCTTGAGCTAGGCATGGTGGTGCACACCTTTAATTCCCAACACTCAGGAAGCAGAGGAGGAGGATCACTATTAATTCAAGGACAGCCTGAAACTACATAATGAATTCCAGGTCATCCTGGGCTAGAGAGTGAGACCCTACCTTGAAAAACATTAACATAAAGAGAGAGACACTTTGGGTAGAAAATCTTCTCTTTTCAGAAGGGACAACTCAAAAGGTATCATAGTGCTGGAAAGAATTGACTGGAGTACTGAGTAACATCTCAATCACACCTTCCAAGGCTCAGGGTCTAATGCGGAAGAGGTGGCAGGAAGAATGTAAGAGCCAAAGGAAGGGTAGGACTCCTTACAACGTCCAGACATAAAATGGCGTGGATATCCATGACCTCATAGTGCCTGACACTACTACAAGACCATCATAAGAGGAGGAAAAGATCATGACATCAAAATAAAAGACAGACTGATTGAAATGGGGAGGGGATATGATGGAGAATGGAATCTCAAAGGGGAAAGGGGAGGGGAGGGAGGGTATTACCATGGGATATTTTTTATAATCATGGAGAAACATTAATAAAAATTGAGGAAAAATAAAAATAAATAACTAAAAGAGAGAGAGAATCTCACTACATATGTAGCCCAGGCTGGCCTCCACCTGAGAAGTCTACTGCCTCAAGTTTCTGTGTGCTGCGATATATAACCCTAGGTGTATATGCCATCACACCTAGCTCTGTATTTCATTTCCCAATATTCCCCTTTAGGCTATAAGTAAGATTGATCGAAATACTGAATGGTTTTCTCTCAGATTATTTATATGTGTATACACATACACACTCTATTCTTGGGAATAGTGTATAACAGACTTTTTTTTTCCCAAGGTAGGGTCTCACTCTAGCTCAGGCTGACCTGGAAATCACTCTGTAATTTCAGGGTGGCCTCGTACTTGTGGCAATCCTCCTATCTCTGCCTCCCCAGTGCTGGGATTAAAGGCATGTGTCACCACGCCCAGCACGACAATGTTTTTACTCAGTGAATTTCTCAGGAAAGTTGGATCTTAACCTGGAAGTAAGGTGTATCTTTTTCATCTTATAAACTCCAGCCTATGGTAGGTATTTTCTCACACAACCAACTTTGATAAACATTTATTGAATGAATAAACAAGTAAAAAAATGTTTATTCAACAAAAGAGCAAATGCCAGGCTGGAGAGATGGCTTAGCAGTTAGGCAGTTGCCTGCAAAGCCAAAGGATCCCAGTTCAACTCTCCAGGACCCATGTAAGCCTGATGTACAAGGTGGCACATGTGGCTGGAGTTCATGTGCAGTGGCTTGAGGCCCTGGCGCGCCCACTCTCTTTCTCCCTCTTTCTGCCTCTCTCTCAAATAAATAAATAAAAATAAAGTTTTAAAAAGAAGTTTAAGGAGATTATATAAACAAAATAGAAAATTATTTAAAAAGAGCAAGTACCTAAAATAATGTCATCCCATAAAAGTATTAATAAAATTTAATGCAAAGTTTATAGGATACGTTATGCATCAAGTTTTAGCTTAAACACAAACTCCACAAAGTTTAAGGTCGCAAGGAGTAGGGCTGGCAGGCAAGTATTAACTGCTAACATACTAAATGAAGCTGGCTTAGAGAGTAATAATTTCCCACAATATTCTTCATCATTAATCACTGAACTCATTAGTCCAACAGTGGTTCCATGTTCACAAACAGGAGAGGATTAAGAACCAAAATCCTCAAGAGCAAAATGCACCCTCAAAAATAGCATTATTTTTGTTTTATTTTTCACATGGACAGTGAGGGTTCCAGAGCCATTCCTATCCACTACATAAATATTCCACCTCCATCCTCAGACTTCTTAGAAACAGAGGGACATGTAACAGACTTTGGCAAGGAGACATGAAGTGCGGCTCCCAGTTTCCTCACTAGGACTGAAACAGGTAAGTCTTACATTTGTACCTCCACTTTCTCCCTTTCATAATGTCAGTTAAAAGATGAGGCATTCACTGAAGCCAAGCATCCCTTAACTTTCAATGTGAACCAAAGGCTTTTATTTTAATGCCACTGCAATGAATAAGACATCAGGTCAAATAGTTTTATATCCAATCATGGATGAGTTAAAAAAAAATCTTGGGCCACAAAGGAACCATATATGCTAAAATGGAAGAGGGGTGAGCTTGGGAGTATTATAGCCAGCTCCCCCTTGTCAGATTTCGGCTTACTTTGTTTAAAAATTTTATCGAACTCCAGACACATGTGCCACTTTATGTAACTGGCTTCATGTGGGTACTGGGGAATGGAACTGGGCCTGTCAGGCTTTGCAAACAAGCACCTTTAACCAAGGAGCCATCTTTAGCTCACTCTCTTGCTAAGGTTTTCCACCTGCTGTAGAAAAGGTGATGTGCAGCCTCTGCTCATGCTCTCTCTGCCACCATGAAGCTTCCCCTCAGGGCTGTAAGCCGAAAGAAAAACCTCTTCTAGTCAGCTGCTTTGGCTAGGTGTTTTGTCCCAGCAACACAAAGGGAAGGACAACATCTGCTCACTTGTTAATTTCTCCTCATTCTTTCTAATTCTCAGTGCTTTACCCCCATCTCACAAGCCAAACTAAACTATCCCTATAACACTTGGCATACCATTATTTAATATATTTATTCTATGTTTTTGTTTTTGTTTTTTTTTTATTTATTTGAGAGTGACAGACAGAGAGAAAGACAGATAGAGGGGGAGAGAGAGAACGGGCGCGCCATGGCTTCCAGCCTCTGCAAACGAACTCCAGACGCGTGCGCCCCCTTGTGCATCTGGCTAACGTGGGACCTGGGGAACCGAGCCTTGAACCGGGGTCCTTAGGCTTCACAGGCAAGCGCTTAACCGCTAAGCCACCTCTCCAGCCCTATTCTATGTTTTTATAGTAATATAAAGAAAGCAACCCAGACTGTACACATATACACATAGATGCAAAAAATTACAAACAAGATACTTTCTGTCTAGTTATTATAGAGATTAAGCTTCTGAAAGAAAATGTTTCTTAACACTCATCACAGACTTTCTTAGAGGAGACAGCTCTGTGGGTGCAGGGCTTGCCCTATAAACATGAACTTTGCCTTACAAAACTAAGTTTGATCTCCAGAAACTGTAAAATATGGCCACACATGCCTGTAGTCCCAACACTGGGAAGTCAGAGATAGGAGGATTCCAGGATCCTGCTGGCTATCCAGTCTATCTAACTGGTAAACCCCAGACCAATGAGAGGCCCTATCTTGACGAAGTGGAGGATGTCCCCAGCACAACACTGGAGTTGTTCTCTGGCCTCTGCTCACACACAGCGCGCCCCTGCAACTGCCTGTGCACCTACACGCACATGAACGTGAGTATGGCCCCCACAAAACCCTCTCTATTACACAAGCATTGCAGACTGAAGGAATCCAGGGCAACGAATGAGTGAGTCTAATGTCACAGCAGGACTCTATCTTAGTGTTTGTGTCCAAGTGTCCTGCAAAGTGTCTACATACTAAATGAAGGCCTAAGTTAATGAGTGGATTTAAATTTTTTTTTAATTTATTTGAGAGAGAGAGAGAGAATAGGCACACCAGAGGCACTAGCCACTGCAAACAAACTCCAGACACATGTGCCACCTTGTATATCTGGCTTACATGGGTACTGGGGAATCAAACCTGGGTCCTCAGGCTTTATAGCAAGTGCCTTAACCACTAAGCTATTTCTCCAGTCCGATGAATGGATTTTTTTCTTGGATTTCCAAGGTAAGGTCTCACTCTACCCTAGGCTGACCTGGAATTCACTATGTAGTCTCAGAATGGTCTTGAACTCATGACAATCCTCCTACCTCTGCCTCCCCAGTGCTAGGATTAAAAGCGTGTGTCACCATAAACGCATGCCTGGCCCATGAATGGATTTTTTTTAAAGCATTTATTTATTCATTTGCAAGCAGAGACAGAGAATATGGACACACCAGGGCCCTGCAAATCAAATTCAGGTACATGAACCACTTTGTGAATCTGGCTTTACGTGGGTACTAGGGAATCAAACAGCTAACTCAGGCCAACCAAGGATGGTAGGCTTTGCAAGTAAGTGCCTTTAACTGCTGAGCCATCTGCCCAGGCCCTAAAAATAACTTTTTTATGTTCAGATGTGCCAGGTGTGGTGGCGCATACCTTTAATTCCAGCACGTGGGAGGCTGAGGTAGGAGAACAGCTGAGAGTATGAGGGCAGCCTGAGACTACGTAGTGAATTCCAGGTCAGCCTAGGATACAGGAAAACCCCACCTCAAAAAATAGAACAGGGCTGGAGAGATGGCTTAGCGGTTAAGCGCTTGCCTGTGAAGCCTAAGGACCCCGGTTTGAGGCTCGGTTCTCCAGGTCCCACGTTAGCCAGATGCACAAGGGGGCGCACGCGTCTGGAGTTCGTTTGCAGAGGCTGGAAGCCCTGGCGCGCCCATTCTCTCTCTCCCTCTATCTGTCTTTCTCTCTATGTCTGTCGCTCTCAAATAAATAAATAAAAACTTTAAAAAAAAATAGAACAAAAAAATTGCTAAATGTGGGCTGGAGAGATGGCTTAGCAGTTAAGCGCTTGCCTGTGAAGCCTAAGGACCCCGGTTCAAGGCTCGGTTCCCCAGGTCCCATGTTAGCCAGATGCACAAGGGGGCTCACGCGTCTGGAGTTCGTTTGCAGTGGCTGGAAGCCCTGGCACGCCCATTCTCTCTCTCTCCCTCTGTCTTTCTCCCTGTGTCAGTCACTCTCAAATAAATAAATAAAATATGAACAAAAAATGTTTTAAAAAAATTGCTAAATGTGCAGATGAGCCTGAAATTAATAATAGTACTAAAATGTCCAACTGGGGGCAGGGAATCCTTGTGTAACCATTAGGAAAAAGGAGCACAGATGCTAAAAGTAAGAAATATCATTAAATCATTCTCTGCAGGTCTCTTTAAGTTTCTGTTTGAAGGAATTTAAACCAGTAAAATAACAAGATGCAATGTTTTTTTCTATACTTCATTGAACTTGAACTAAAACCAAACTTAAACATAAGTAATTATGTTCCATAATTATTTTCAAATGTCAAAGCTTGATACCATCAGTTAAATAATATTGTATTACTGAAGGCTGATTCATGAAAAATATTTTATCAGTTCTAAGTAATATTAAGTGGATTTTTGAAACCATTACACAGACCAAATACAGCATATGTGTGTGTGTGTGTGTATATATACACACACACATAGATGTATCTTATATTTTAAAGTTTTAAATTTTGTCATGTATATGTGTGTGGTGTGCATGTGTCTAGTATGTTCATACGTGTGCTAGTATATGAGCCTGTGGAGGCCAGAGGACATGAGGAGTCTTGCCTCATCACTCTCGATTACTCTCTATTATACTTTTTGGAGACACTGAACATGGAGCTCACCAAGCGGAGTAAGTAAGCTAGCCAGCAAGTCTGAGGGATTCTGTTTCTGCTTCCCCCACAATGGGATTACAGGCACACACCATTATGTCTGCCACTTTATGTGGGTGTTGGGAATTAGAACTTAGGTCCTCATGTTTGCCAGGCAACTACTATACCCACCAAGCCATTGACCTAGTCCCCCATATCAGCATTTCAAAATTTTTGATTGGGAACTTTAATACAGGAACATGTTGCAAATTGGTTGTAATCCCATCAAGTTATATCCTTTAAGTCTCTTCTCCTCCATATAGACATTTCTTAACTAAGTGTATCGGTGAGTTATTACAGCTTTTAAAATCTCACATAGTATATAAGGAAGAAGGATTTTTATAAATCGAAGTTCAAATCACTAAACTACTGTAATACTTTCACTCTATGTCCAAAGTCACTGGGAGGGAAAAAGGAGAAGATAAGGGTTTATGAAATGCCTTGAAATGATTTAGCTCAACTGCTGAATTCTGTGATAGAAGGTATCTGAGAGATGTACTTTGGATGATTTAGGCCAAAGCAGGACATTAGCAGGAAAGTGGAACTTAACCCAACTAGTTTTACGTGCAGATTTTGAGAACAGTTTCAAGGCCAGATCACAATGGCACAAAGAATACGGCCCTACCACAAAACAAGTCAAACACCGTACCAAGGCCTTCCCTCAAGACCTGTATCAGTGCTGCTTTTGCTATCAACCAGGCCTTACTAGACATGTCATTTCCTAAATCTGCAGGCATCTACCAGGACACTATTCCAAGTTCAACCTTCCATCCACTGTCACACTGTCACTACACACATTTCACACTCCTGAAGTAGCTACAAAACATTTGGTAATTTCCTCACAGACTGTTAGCCATGTGTGTGTGTGTGTGTTCATGTGTGTGTGTGTGTGTGTGTAGTTCGCAAGCATCAGAGCACTTAATATCTGCATTTTTCCAAAGGTAATTATTACAATTCTCATTAAACATCTGTGTGCTTCATGTTCCTTAAACAGAGTGTGAGCTCTTTCAGGGCAGGGAACTTCAAAACTTCAGCTAGTTTCTATTCCCTCCTCCAAAAAAATGTTGCTTCTCAAACAGGAGCTTCCTCAAAGCTATCTCACAAACTTCTCACCCAGATTAGGACATTTTTAAGGAACAGATGTGTAACTTTTTTTCTTCTTCTTTTGAGCCAAGGTCATGCTATATAATACAAGCTGACCAGAAGCTTCTATTCTGCCTCACCCTCCAGAGTGCTGGTATCATGGGCTTGTACAACCATACCAGGCATAATCTCTCCACTAATTAAGACACAAAACCTACATTTACTGAAGTATGATGGAGAATTGATGTGACTTTTCATTAATCTGGGGCATGCAAGAAAAATGCAATGACCTGGATGGGAAGCTTTTTTACTAACCACTACCTGAAAGTGAGCAATTCCTTTGATCAAGATTACAGTCAACAACTAGAGTAGTATTAGAAGTTTTCATGAGTTGTTAACTAAAATTACAGATATTTTTGTATTACAAATTTCTTGTGAAATGTTGTTAAACAAAATTAAGGTACTTTTGTATTACAAGTGTTTACACTCAATGCTATCTAAACTACAGTGAAAAGGGAATTACTGGTGAAGCTTATATAATAATTAGAAACACATATTACTCTATCTCAAATCTGTATTTCTAAGACCTGTTAACAGTATTTCAGATTCCTTTACACAATTGTGAGTTGTTACTGCATCATTACTTTGGGACAGCACTCACAGGCTTCACAAGGTAAACTAACACTGGTTAAGGACTCCTGCACTGTAGCAGAATGGGGGAGGTGACCACTGTAACAATCTGCTCTAACAAAATGACAATCCGTTTATGAAATAGAAACATTTACATACTCAGGAACCTTGAATAGTAACTCCATTTTTCTTAAATATTCTTTACTTGTAAGATTCTTCTATAAGTAACAAAACTACTAAAAAAGGTAGAATTCTTAATTCATATTTAAGATAATGCATTCTCTTATATCTACTTTCCACGGGGGTGACACACACACCACATTCAAGCATGCACATACATTTTTTAGGCTACTAAATTTATGTTTTAGACTTATTGATCAACTCTACTGGGTAGAGCTTTATGACTTGGAAAATAATCCAAAGAAAAAACACACACCCCTTCCACTGAAAAAGAGTTATAAAAACCCTCTATTTACATGTTCCCCATTGCTTTCTATTCTGAGAGAATTTAACCAATATTATCTAAATGTACTTTAGAAATTCTATATATAAAGATATATAAAGAACATTTTCCTTAAATGATATTTAGCCAATGCAGATTTTATCTAAATCATAATTTTCACTTATATTTAAATAATCATTTCCCCCAAAGACATATTTACCTTCAGCCAGTGCTGGTGATTCTGATTTTGTCCTTCTATCTGTTTAAAGAAAAAAGGGAACAGAGTCTAAAACATCATTTTACTTTCAAATATATTATTACAACTAGCTTTCAACAAAGTCTATGAGCAGTGTAACATGCATGTTTTAAACGCATACACATGTATTTACTTTCCTTGGATTAAACCAACTACTGTTTACGGAGAACTTAAGAGTAAATCTTCAGGCTGACTGGTTAAGGTGCTTGCCTGCAAAGCCAAAGGACCTAGGTTCGATTCCCCAGTGCCCACATAAATCCAGAAGCACAAGGTGGCACATGCATTTGAGTTCATTTGCAGTGGCTAGAGGCCCTGGCTGCATCCATATACTGTCTCTCTCTCTTAAACAAATTTTAAAAAGATTAAACCTGAACACCAACAAATGGTAAGACAACTTATATGTCACTTTCAACATTCAGTCTAATAGCATACCAAGAAAATTATAATATTCTCATTACAGCTTATGAAACAAGGGATAATGACAAGAAAAACTGCCATGAGATTAAGAGGCACACATTTTTTGTATCTCAGGTAAAATTCAATTAAGTGTCAATGCATTAAATATTCTAGGTACCAAAATCTTTATTCCATGTAAAGAACCCATTATTTTCTAGAGAGACATTTGGCAAAACTCAAATGAACCACAAAGTCCTCTCCAGGACTGACCTGATGCTTGAAAGGCTGAAGTGACTACTTTATGCAAAATGAATCTTCAGAATAAATTCATTAGAATTGTGAGACTGAAAGCAGCTAGAACCACTAGAACAGAGCCACCATAACTCCCTTAGTTCACATGAAGAAATGCCTGACTAGTAACCAGTCAGCTTCATGTAAGCTTCTTTCCCTAGCTGCTTATTTTGTCACTCAAGAGTTGGCAAACACAATTTCAAGTAAAATCCTACTGGGTAATGCCTTAAGGGATGGACACTGTCTTCCAAGATGGCAAGTTAACTTAGCAACAGATAGAAGCAAGGACAAGCAAAATTTAGGCTCCCCTGGATTGGACATTTTGATTTGAGGAGAAGAAAGGAGCTTCTAGCAGGAGATCAAGGAAGGGTGCTATATGGAGAATTCTGAAGCAGTGACTATGACCTAGTCATTTTGGGCTCCTTATTTGGGGGCACCATGCTAAAGGCAGAGCTACCAGAAGTACACCACTCCACACCATCAAGGACCTATGGGTGCCACAGCACA
The DNA here is from genome assembly GCF_020740685.1 of Jaculus jaculus. Classification (NCBI taxonomy): domain Eukaryota; kingdom Metazoa; phylum Chordata; class Mammalia; order Rodentia; family Dipodidae; genus Jaculus; species Jaculus jaculus. Next base: position 208,519,317 of record NC_059103.1, on the reverse strand, counting down.
ATGTGTAACAGAACCAAGAGACTCTGAACACTGACAGCTAAGAGGGCACAGCCCTGTAGGAAGGTGGTCTGGGTAACTGGATCGGAAGGATGCGTGTTAAAGTGCCATCTGAGGCAAGGACAGTGTAGAGCGGGTGCATGGACATCATCCCACCAACTCTCCTGCCATCGTTGTAGTGTGACGACTTAGCCAGCACCTAACAGAAGCCGTGGGAGCAGGCTGCTATAGAACACACCTTGTGTTGCCTCACAGCTTCACTCCAGGGGAGGCATCTACTCTTAACTGCACTCTGTGGTTCGCTTACTGTCAAGGGACTCTAGTTCAGAGATGCTTATAGAATTCTTTGCATATAACCTAGCAGTTAACATGGCAACCCTTGACGAGAGAGAGCTGTAACCTGGTAGATAAACATGCCGCCTCCCCACCCCCCGTTTCCACTCAAAGGCATATCAATGTCCTCTCAGACAGTAGTTGCTCACAGAAATGGCCAGTTCAATACTGCATCTTTAAATGGTCTCTCCCTCTTCCCTTTCTCCCTTCCCCTGACCACAGCATGTCTAATTTTACCCAGTTTTCCAATTTCTACTTCTTAGTAACAGATCTCCAAATAAAAAATAAAAAACTTAAAAACATTCATGAGCCAGGCGTGGTGGCACATGCCTTTAATCCCAGCACCTGGGAGGCAGAGGTAGGAAGATCGCCATGAGTTCAAGGCCACCCTGAGACTACATAGTGATTTCCAGGTCAGCCTGCACTAGAGTGAGACCCTACGTCAAAAAAAAAAAAAAAAAAAAAATTACGAAAGCCAGTCTTAGGCTCTATTCCTAGTTTTCCCTGATGCCACACTCCCTTTTCACCCTACCTTACTAGATGCTCATCCCAATCTCCTTTCTTAATTTCTTCTTTACTCAAATTCCTGAAGGCTAACATGTCCAGGGCTCTGTCCTGGATCCTCTACTCCCTCTGTGATTCTGTTATATATGTTATCAGCTATGTAACTTCAATTTCCATGTCCAGTCTCTCCAGTCACTGCCTATTAAGTATCTGCAATGTACATTCAAGAGTGACCTGTCCAAAACCAAACTCATATTCCCTCCCCAACTCTGATGTGCTTTGGCAGCACCCCCATCTCAGATGACAACTCTGCCATTCCAGGTGCTCAGCCTAATAACCCTTGGACTCCTCTTCCATGACTGAGACTCTCACTAGCTAAATGAAAGCCTCACCCTGCTACCCTACTAACGCACAGCTACAGATTCCACTGAGATCCAATGTCTTCTACACTCAGATGGTTCTAGAGCACAGAGCACATGGGGCAGGCTGGGCCCACCTTACGTAGAAATTATTAAGTAGGGCAAACAATCATATGCATGTTTTATCCAAATGGACCCTGCTATTGACATGGAAGGTTAAAAACCATTAAGATATTATGTCAAACAAATTTTGGTTGTTAGCAATTAATGAAGTTTAGCAACAGTACAGCAAACAAAATAATGAGGACTATATGTGATTATTAAATCATCAAATTGAACCGTCTGCCTCAGAACCTCACAGTGTCTACAATATAGTACTCTATTAATCCTAAATCACTCACTTGGGGATCTATTAATCCTAAATCACTCACAATGGGAATTGTTTGTTTATGGTTACACTGTGGTGTTCCTCAAAAGGTCTCCCTGGATCAGTATTATTACACATGGAATAAACTTTGCTAGAGACAAACCAGTATAAATTAGATGAAATCATGAGGAAAATCAAATTTACAGTCTAGTTCTTAATAAACCAAGACCCAATAAAACTCTTATAAAAACATTATTATATTTAAATTGGATAATCCAGATACTAGTTAAAATCTATAAATCTCGAAGTTTTCAAAATTAAATGTTGAAATTTTTTGCCTCTAGTAAGAGATAAGTTATAAGAACTATGACTTCAGAACATGCTGTCACTCCTATTGAGTTTGTGGTATTTCCAGGTGACGGTACATAAAGTAACTGGCCATGGAGTCTCAGTCTAGGTGATATAGGGTGTCATGTATCACAAGCTGGCCTTGAGCTCACAAAGTAACCAGAGATGACCTTGCACAGCTTAAGAGGAGAATGTGGCTCCTATTGTATTTACTGGGCTGGGGCTACAGCTCAGTCAGCAGTGCTTGCCTAGCATGCATGAAGCAAGGTGTCTTCAATCCCCAGCATGGCACACACTGGGTGTGGTGGCACACATCTGTAACCCCAGTACTTGGGAGGTCTAGAGACAGGAGGATAAGATGTTCAAGGTCAAAAATAACAAAGAATGATTTACAAAGATATCTCGTACATACTTCTGACCAGACACACCCATGTGTGCACCCCCACACGTCAACATGCATGTGAATTATGATAACTTATAAAAGAAAGAAAAATCTTAAACAGGCATATAAAAGTATATGTATTTCCAAATTATAAACTGCAAATACAAGCAGTGTGGTTTGGAGCACTGGTTCTGGGCTAAGGCAGGCCAGGGTGAAGTTTTCACTCATTTAAACTGTAATGCTTGAGCAAGTATAGTTTTTTGTAAAACAGCAGACATAATGAGAAAGTGTGTGAAGACGAGTGGAAATGCTAGTTTCACTGAACACCGTCACAAGCTGTGTAGACAAGTAGGACAGATGAACTGCCAAGGGGCAGAAGGGAACTTGCCAGTGGTGAGGTTCACCAAATGCTGTGCTTTTGCATGCAGTTTGAGGTTCGTCTACTAGACATTAGTAAACTTGTTTTTGCAATAGCATTCATGGACATCTACATCTGAATCTGCTAAAATTACTGTATTGTCACAATTGATTAAATTCTGGAGGTTGTTTCTAAAAATGTGCATTTTCCAAAATCCAGGTGACTATCATTTACATTAGTGTTTATCTAGAGGATCTAATTTCCAGAAACTGAAAGATAAAATTCCTACCCTTCTGCACCCAAAACTGAAGTCCACTGTTTTTTCTTGTAACATACCTTTAGTTTTTGACAAGTTCTTGTTGTCAACCTATACCAACATGATCCTAGAGGAAATACTTAAAGGTCTTAAATGAAGGCTATAATTCAGTTTTAGAACTTTAACATCTTTATACTCATATTTTCATTGTAAAGTCTCAACTACAGTAGGTGATAAAGCTATAAAATCACAATTGAGAAAGATATAATCCATAACAATTAAATTTAGATAGTTGGTATATGGTGGTTTGAATGAGATGTCCACCTAAACTTCTGTGCTCTGAATGCTTGGTCCTTAGTTGACGGTAATTTGGCAGGTGGAGCCTTGCTGGAACGGTTGTTGGCGGCTAGCTTATGGACGCTCCCCCTTGCTAGAGTTCAGCGCGCACTCTTGCTGCAGGTTTCTGCCTGCTGTGGCAAGGCAGTGGTGTCCAGCTTTTGCTCACACCATGCTCTCTGCTGCCGTGATCAAGCTTCCCGTGAGTCTGTAAACTGAAATTCCTCCCATCAGCTGCTTTTAGTTAGGCGCTGTCCCAGAAATAGGAAGGTTAACTACAACACGGTACTACTGAAATACAAGCTTTCTACTTCAACATTCTTCTAAAAAGGCTTCCATCCCCTGCTTTCCCTTCTTCAATTCTGACTCACTGCCATTTCTCTGGTTCACATTTTTATGCTCTCATCCCTAAGTACAGCAATAATCATTTGAATTGCTAACTTACTTCTAGTTCTCTCCTCTGTTCTATTTTATTACACAAATACCTGAGTAGGTGACATTAGTTAAGCATTAGGAGAGGCACTGATTTTATCTTACCACTTATCCTACTTGAAAATTTCTAATGGTTTCCAATACCTTTTAGGACAGTCATCTCAAAGTGGCACATTTAGCAATCCTCATTCTGTTTCCAGGCTGCAGTCCTAAAACGCATCTTCCTTGAGTGGATAAACATGTAAGCCCAATCCAGTCCTCAAATTCAACTTCTCCACGGAAACTCCCTTCTTCGGTAGAAAATGCTCCAACTCTTTAAAGTTCAGTTTATATCTACTCCCACTTCTAACAGGCTTTCTCCAGGACTCCAGCAACAGGAGAATTACAATCTCTGCAGTTCTCAAGTGATTTCACCTGGTGTCTTTCAAGTCAGTCATTACACACTAGTTATTTTCTCCTCACTGGGACAGAGCACCTGACCTAAGCAACTTAAAGGAGAACTTTTATTCTGGCTCAATTTCAGACAGTTCTGGCCATCACTGCAAGGAGTACACAATGACATCAAGGACTCTGCCCAGGGCCTCTGGTGCTCTGCTCGCAGCAGTGGGTCTTCATATCTTGGCAAGCAAAACACACAGAAGAGATTGGGGAAAGGCCAAGGCCCCTAGCGTCCCACCTCCTAAAGGTTCCAGAACTTACCCAAAGAGCACTACTAGCTGGGGACCAATAAAAGACAAGATTCTGTGGGGTACATTCCACACCCAAACCATCACCTTATATTACTGAAGAAAAACTAAATTCAAGGTAAGTATGAAACTTGTTCTTCAAGTCATTGTTCTTAAAGGTATAAATCCACATTTATTTACTTTTGAGGGGTATGAACCAGAGATTGTGTCTTAGCAGGATGGATGCTTTGGAAATTGGCACAAATGGTGCCACTGTTTCCACAGTCCCAAGTTACGGTCCCTCAAATCACTCTACTTTTGTCAATTTGTCACCAGGAGTTACCGTGCTGTGTTTTGATTTGTATGCATGTGCACATGCACAGCTTTGCCCAAGAATTCAGTTTCATTTTGGCATAAATATCTTAAGGAGAGCTGCATGTTCATGTTGGTTCTGGAGACCCTATTTAACAGCCAGGAAAAACGACCTTGTACCTCAGACTATTGTTCAAATCTTTTGTACTCTACTCAGTATTTAGTACTTAACTATGTTCCAACCAAGGGAGACAGCACACTAAAAAGGTGGAAAGGCTTAGCCTAGAAATTTGGAACCAGCCAATCTCAATGAATTCTTCCCAGTTTCTGGGGCTTCAAACTCAGAGATGCAGGTATGGTATGTAAGCACTCTATCACTTGAGCTACCCTAGCCCTCTGTGGCTGCTTGACTAACATGCTTCCCATAGGCTTATGGGTTTTAAATACTTGGGTCCCTAGAAGGTGGCAATTTGGGGAAGTCGTGGAGCCTTGTTGAAGGAGGTGTGTCACTGTGGGTAGGTTTTAGAATAAAATAGCCCAACTCCAAGCCCAGTATTTAGACTGCTTCCTCCCTGCTGATGTGGAAATGTGGGGCTTCCCACTTACGTTTGTCATGCTTTTCCCACCATGATGAAACTTCCCTTGGAAACTGTAAGCTGAGATAAAACTTTTCTCCAACAACTGCTTCTGGTTGGGTGTTTTGCCTAGCAACAAGAGTAAATGCTCCACCCTCCTAGTTTGAACTCTAGCTCTGACTATACCAACTGCAATTCAGGGTCACACAGATGACAAGCCTTAGTTTCCTGATAAGGAAAATGAATGCAATAGCTTTCCCTAAAGAACTAGAGCAAGGTTTAAGTGGGACTTGGTATGAACAACGCAGGATTAGTGCTTAGCAAAAAAACACCAATTAGGCATTCAATGAATTGTTGCTGTTACCAGCAGTGCTAAATTCCAGAAACATAAGGATAAGACCTGAGCTCTGACCTTAAGAAGGCCATACGTTCCCATTTTCATTCATCCACCCAGGTTAGAATGGAAGTCATCACTCTTACCCATACTTTCTGACCCAAAAGTCTGTCTACTGTATTCTCTAAACCATCTACTGTCACAACCACTGAACTGATCCAAAGCCTCTCTTTCCTCTGAGCCTCACTGCTTCCAAGCCCATCTCTAAAAAAAAAAAAAAAAAAAAAAAAAAAGATTTTTATTTATTTATCACAGAGATATAATAGGCACACCAGGGCCTCCAGCCACTGCAAACAAACTTCAGATGCATGTGCCACCTTGTGCATCTGGCTTACACGGGACCTGGAGAATCAACCTTGGGTCCTTAGGCTTTGCAGGCCTGTGCCTTAACCACTAAGCCATCTCTCCTGTCCAAGGCCCATCTCTTTATGGCTCATTGTCCACAATGTGATCAGAGTGTTCCTTGTACCACAGACACCCAATCACACGTCTGCACATCATAGAGCAAGCAGCATCCTTCCAGTTAGCATGTTTCAATGAGAGGAATGCCACAGGACATCAGAGATCCTCAGGCTGACTCAGTGTTCTAAGAAAGATTCTTAACTCATTTTTCTATATTGCTAAAAGTGTTCAAAAGAAATGCAGCAATTTAGCCAGGCATGGTGGCACACCTTTAATCCCAGCACTTAGGAGGCAGAGAGAGAAGAATCTTTCAAGGCTACCCTGAGACTAAATAGTGAATTTCAGACCAGGCTGGGCTACAGTGAAACCCTACCTCAAAACAAAACAAACAAACAAACAAACAAAAACAAAGGAAATGCAATAATTTCTTTTAAAACATTAGCTTAGCACACATGGTTACACTGCAATCTAGCACTAGGAAGATGAGGCAGGAGGACTGCTGGTTCAAAGGCAGCATGGGCTATACAATGAGACCCTGTATCAAAACAAACAAACAAAATTTCCCTTCAGCTCCAGTTTTATTTTTTAAAAAATGCATGGGCTGGGAAGATGGTTCAGTGGTTAGTGGCACTTGCTTTCAAAAAGCCTGCCGGCCTGGGTTCAATTCCCCAGAACTCACATAAAGCCAGATGCACCAAGTGGCACATTCACCTAGAGCTCATCTGAAGCAGCTAGACTCCCTGGTGTGTGCAGTTTCATGCTTACTCTCTCTCACACAAAAACAAATACAAATACAAATCTTAAAAAGGAATTGTGTCCTGGTATTACATGCATCTTTATCCAACACTATCAACCACTGCCCAGTACTATCAATGGCCAAAGTGCCACCACAGTGACACTGGCTCACTAAACCAGGGACACATAGGCACTGTCTTTTAAGATATCACACAGTATTTCTAATAAACTGCCAGGATTGTCTCACTCCAAGTTAAGAAGGAAAAGCGAGCAGTTCCAAAGATAATGCTGCTTTGTCTACCTAAAGCAAAAAGCTGCAAGCCAGACTATGAGTCAGCCCTAACGCACAGTCCTGTTTTCACTCTGCCTGCATACAAACATGGCTCCTCCTCCCTTTTTAAAGGGCTGAATATCAAAGCAACAAAAACTCCCACAAGGTAGACTATGCCTTGAGAAACAAAGATAATGCGTCCTCATAAAGCTACTGAGAAGCAAAGAATGAAGACTATCTGGCTCTTTTCCCAGGTCAAACCTGTCATATCAGGACAACAATGACCCCTTTGCACAGGGCCTTATCATGACCATCCTTGCATTTATGACCCAGTTTTAGTAGCATCAAGATGTTAGGGAGTTTGTATTCCTCAATCAACAATCATCATCATTTTTACTATTTCTCTAAAAGAACTTGAGATACAAAGCAATAAAAGATCTTTGACCAACCAGGTATGGTAGGCATGCCTATAATCCCAGTACTCAGGAGGTAAAGGTCAAGAACAAAGCCAGCCTCAGCTACAAAGCAAGTTCATGGCAACCTGAGATACATGAGATCATAAATCTATAATCTGTCAATGCTAGATTAATCTAGCAGAATAAATTATTACAGCAACTAGAGAAGAGGACAATGCTAGACAAGAGCCTATTTCTAGTGTGGGTTAAGGATCGGCCCAATGGACTCTAGAAGACTTTACATCACTTGTCAACATGCTCGCTTCTTTCCGTGACTGATGCCTGCTTACTGCTATTGTACTCCCCCGTACTACACACAGTCTGGCACACTGCAGTCTACAGTGTACATATGATGTGATGTATGCATGACTAACAAACATGGTAAGAAAGAAGGGAATAAATGCAACTTATCTACAGTCAAGGCCCCAAAAAACTAGTTCTTCTGTTAAAAAGACTGGTTTGGAATACTGAGTTAAGAAACCAACATATTTGTACCACATAATTGACAACTTTTTGGCAGACATGTAATTTCTGCTTTTAAAGACTAATGTAATAAATCCTCAGTGTCCACAAAGGGTTCCTAGAGCACTGTGTTTCCCCCGAACTATATGCAAGGCATAGTAGAAAATGTGGAATAAAGACCTGTCCTCGGGCTGGAGAGATGGCTTAGCGGTTAAGCGCTTGCCTGTGAAGCCTAAGGACCCCGGTTCGAGGCTCGGTTCCCCAGGTCCCACGTTAGCCAGATGCACAAGGGGGCGCACGCGTCTGGAGTTCGTTTGCAGAGGCTGGGAGCCCTGGCGCGCCCATTCTCTCTCTCTCTCTCTCTCTCTCTCTCTCTGTCTTTCTGTGTCTGTCGCTCTCAAATAAATAAATAAAAAATGAACAAAAAATATTAAAAAAAAAGACCTGCCCTCAAAACACTAATTGTCTACAAAATGACATGTAAATAAATTACTACAATACAGTATAATTACAGAAAATTCTCTAATAGACGTTTGTGGTAAACTGCTATGGGAAAACAGAGGACGGAGTAATTTAATTATGTCTAAAGAAGAGTGTCAGAGAAAGCTATAGAAGTGATGATGTTTGAGTTTGCCTTGTATATTGAAAAAGCACAACTGGAAACAGACTTCCAAAGACATTTTTTTCATATGCTTCAAATTAAGTAAAATAACCTTGTAAAGGTTTTATATTGGTATACCCACTAAGCTGAAAAAGGAGAATGTTCTCTCCTAACAGTCTTCTTAAGTACTACCTATCTATTATTAACAAAGGGTGCATGATGAAATAAAACTAAAGTCCTTAAGAATGGCTTCGTTAACCAGTAACTGAGGCAACTTTTCACAGAACCACAGAAAAATACAAGATCCCAATTGTTCCAACAATTACAATTTCATTAGCTTGACATGTTTGAATTTTAACCTATTTGCCGTTCTTTTGTTTATTTCTACTTGGAAAGCTAAATTCAAATTCTGACAAGCCTGAAAATGCAAATCAAGGAAAGGGAAACAACCAGAGGTGTACTAGATCACACAGGCTGTGCAGGTTTACAGAAGCCAAAACAATAATGAATAACCTGAGTCCATCAATGCCTTCTCCTCCAACATGCCAACAAAACTACTTGCTTGCAGAACCTGCTGGCCCACTTCCATTGACATTGTTATTAGAAAAACTGTGACCAATACATACAGAAAGCAGATCTTTAGGCATATAGTCTACAAAAAGGCAACTTTTGTCCACCACTGTTCTTTAGAGGTGCTCTGTGGCAGTAAATGTCCCTGAACTTGAAGCAAGTCCAGAAAAGCCATGAAAGCCATGAAAGCAATCAAGCTTAGAAACTGGTAGATCTTTACTGCCACTGTCAACATTTCCATGAAAGTGAGAGCGGCACTGCTGCCTGTCAGGGTACTGTCCTCCAGTACCCAAGCATTGTGCTTCCCCTTGGCCCTCCCTGCCACTAGCCCAGTGAGGAGGTGTAAGCACTGTCTGCTCCAAACCTGCTTAAGCTTATTCTGTCAGGGAGTGCTTCTGGGTTCCTTGGAAGTCCTCTCTCACCTCAACTCCATGGTGCAGGACAAGGAATCCCCATCATCCGCCTTCCTCCCGACTCTGCTCCTGAGCTCTCACTAGAGTCCTTATCTGGTCCGTGGGAAGCACATATCCCTGTCCCAAGAACTTGGGAGGGACGCACACCCGCACAGCAACTGCCAGAGCAGAGGTCTTTCACCCGTGAAACTTCCTAAACACAGATTAAACGTCGATGCAATCTATTCCCTAAACCCCTTCTGTCAGTACATCAATGTACAACCAACTGTTGACATACAATATCTGTATATCAACAGATGAGATGGGAGGTATTAAGAGTTTTATGATCCACTGAAGTTTTTTCTTTCAGAAGGCCTGCATGGTATGCTCACCTACTTAGGGCAAAACTCAGAACACAAGTTTCATTTCAACATACTCTTAGTTTATATTTTCTAAATTTTTTTATAAAAAGAAAATAAAAACCCATAATCCCACCAAAGGTAGCTACTGTTATAACTTCACTTTGTATAAATTTGTCATATGAAAAAAATTTTTTAGGTTTAACTTTTTAAAACACCATACATGGCTAGAGATATAACTCAGTGGCAAAAGGCTTAATACCATGCACAAGGCTTTGGGTTTTAATCCACAGCATAAAATTAAGTAAATACCTTGTTCAATAATACTTCACTTATAGCATTTCACTAAGCAGCCCAGTTTTCCAACCAATTTAGGCACATCTTTTCAAATGCCAATTTTTTTCTACCATATATAAATATAAACATATATACATACACATACACACACACACACACACAAACACACACATATATACCCTGTAAATATTAAGGATAATTTGTATAGTCTCTTGTAGCTGATACATCTGTAAATATGATTTTTAACCATGTATTCCTCATATAAAATCCTACTTTAAGAAAAAAAATGTGAACCTCAGGGGAGTTTCTGATAACAGGAATCTTTTCCTAGCTGATAAAAAGCATCATAGTTCACTGTCATGGGGTTTCACCGTGGCTGCAAAGCATGCCTCAGGCTCCAGGGAGGTGAGATTATGTCACAGTATTCAGAAGAGCAAAGAGTATGGTAAACTACGTTTGTGGTGGAGACTGTTCTCACATTACTACAAATTAAAAACTCAATCACCACAAATCTATCTGGCCCCATTCTCATTGTCAGCAACTGTCAAGAAGTTTATTAACACTTAAGAGCAGATTTATAAAAACCTTAAATGTTTAAAATTGGACTTGAGGAATTCTGTTTTAAGTTTCACATGTAATTTGTTATTAATGCATATCATACATACTTGAAATTTATTTAGTCATTTTTCCAAAAATAAGTGAGAACTTCCATTTATCAAACTATAGTGAAAATGACATTCTCTTTGCCCAAAAGAGCTTCAGCCTCAGAAGTAAAATCTCACAGAATTATAAAAGTGACTTAAAGCCAGGAGTAATGGTGTATGCCTTTAACCCCAACATTTGGGAGGCAAAGGTAGGAGGATCGCTGCAAGTTCAAGGCTAGCCTGGGACTACAAAGAGAATTTCAGGACAACAGTGAGACCCTACCTAAAAAGAAGAGAGAAGGTAAGTGGGCAAAGAAAGAAAAATGACCAGTTCTCTCTTAAAGCTCACAAGAAAATGTGTTAACTGAAAACATACAAAAACAATGAATGTAGGCAAATAAATGTCTTCATGTGCAGATGTGAAGAGAACTCAGGATCAGGAAAATGCTCTTGAAAGATGCTCGCCTATGAGTCCTAGGTAGTGACTTTTGTTTTCTTCTTCAGTTTTCTATATTGTTTCATTTGTTTAAATAAATATGAGTGCATATTTTGACAAGAGCACTTCCAGTTCTGGTGCCATAAACTTTTAATTCCAGCTATTCAAGAGGCTGGGGCAGAAGGATGACAAGTTCAAGGTCTATCTGAGCAACTTGCCAATATATTCCATCTCAAAATACAAAATAAAAACATAAAATTAAAAGACTGAGGAAGAAGTAGCTTAGTGGTTAAAGGTGTTTACTGCACAAAACTGCTGACCAGAGTGTGGATCTTAACTAAAACAAAGTTTAATAGACAAAGTGCTAATAGACTACTAAGAAGAGTCAGTACCACATACCAAAGAACATGGTCCAGCTGTCACCATCCACATACCACAGTGGAACTCTGGCACACCCTTTTCAAAGGAGTGCCCCCAGCTACATATTCCAACTTGCTGCTGCCTGCTGTCCTACAAATAAAGAAAAGCTAACTACATTTACATTTTAATACAGGAAGTCCCAATCATCAAAACTTTTCAAGCCAGGCGTGGTGGCGCACGCCTTTAATCCCAGCACTCGGGAGGCAGAGGTAGGAGGATCGCCATGAATTTAAGAGGCCACCCTGAGACTCCATAGTAAATTCGAGATCAGCCTGAGCTAGAGAGAGACCCTACCTCAAAACAAAAAGAAAAAAAGAAAAAAGAAAACAAATGCTCCAAACCTAGATTCTCAGAAACCTTCTACTCCCCAGCAATTTAGAGATGGCTCTGGCATAACTAGACCATTTTGTATTTCCAAGCCTCAAGATCCATGGACACTTCCAAATACATGGGGTGAATGAGCTGACTCTTCAGTAATTTTTTTTTTTTTTTTTTTTTTTTTTGGTTTTTTGAGGTAGGAAATCACTCTAGTCCAGGCTGACCTGGACTATGTGTTCACTATATGTTCACTCTGTAGTCTCAAGGTGGCCTGAACTCATGGCAATCCTCCTACCTCCACCTCTCGAGTGCTAGGATTAAAAAGGCATGAGCCACCATGCCTGGCTTGCTTTTTTATTTTTTTTATTTTTTATTTTTTTTTGAGGCAAGCTCAACAGAATGGCCTTTGAGAGAGAGAGAGAGAGAAAGAATTGGCCCACCAGGGCCTCCAGCCATTGCAATCAAACTTCAAAAGCATGTGCCCCCTTGTGCACACGTGGGAGCTTGCCAACTTGTGTCACTGTGTGTCTGGTTTGGTGGGACCTGGAGAGTGGAATTTAAGTCCTTAGGCTTCACAGGCAGGTGCTTTAACAGCTAAGCCATCTCTCCAGCCCCTCTGTACTTTTGAAAACCATGTGGTAAATATAATTATAAAACATCGTTAAGATATTAATTAAGTGTGGGGGGAAAAGACATCAAGTGTACAATATTTAACACCAAAATAAATTTAAATGTAATTAATCATCCTCATTGAGTAAACTTGTCAGGTATTTTAAAAATACTAGCTTTCCACCAGGCCTGATGGCTTATGACCTGTGATTCCAGCACTTGGAGGGCTCAGGCTGGAGGACTGCTGTTAAGTTTGAGGCCAGACTGAACTATATAGGCCCAGCCTCAAAAAAAAAAAAAAAAAAAAAAAAGGAAGAAAAGAAAAAAAATTCTGCGGAAAGTTATCTGGGACTAATGAACTTACAGAAGCTGTGGTTCCCTGCACAGAATCTGCATGACACTGACACCATCACGGTCCATCCATGCAATGAGGGCTCAAGGAGACCGATTTCAACTGAGGAGCTGTTGGCAGTCAATGGTTCCTGGAGGGGGAGTCATGTTCCTCCGTGGTGTAGGCTCTGGTAAGCTACTCCGGTCATGAAGTACCCTCCGTGTTCATGCAATCAGCCCTCAGTAAGCAGATCACAGAAAGGCATGGAAGTAGGATGGGACTAGTTTGGAACAAGGGGTTCACAGAGGTGGGAGGGAGCTGAGAGGTAACAGAGTAAATATGATCAAATATATTATATACATTATAAAATTGTCAAAAAAAAAACAAAAAAGATAAAACTATGACAAAAGTCATGAGAAAAATAAAAATAAGAAAATGTTACAGAAAACTGGAAAGAAATTTATTAAATATTAAAAGACTAAATAGAATCCTAACCTCTTTTAAAAAAAAATCACAAGTTTAAACCTCCCCCTATTTTTGATAGATGTTCTTACAATACTAAATCTATACTGTCACTCAAAGGAACACAGCCGCTCATAAAAATGCTATGCTTATATTACTTAATTAGAATTTGTAGAAATCTCTTTCTAGTATTTTATTATTTGAAAGAGAGAGAGGAAGAGGCAGAGAGAGTGTGTGTGTGTGTCTCAAGCCACTGCAAACATATCCCAGCACTTGGAGGTGGAGGTAAGGACTCACCTGTTTGGGCTACAGAGTGAGTTCCAGGTCAGCCTGGGCTAGAGAACCTGCCCAATGAAAAGAGAAGAGGTGAGTACAGGGGAGGGAAGAGAAAAGAAAAGAAAAAAGAACAATTCTTCTTCCCTCCCCCCAATCCACTACTTCCCAGCTAGAGAAGAAATCCTGTACCTGTAGCATGAAAGTAAGCCACAGCCATGCCTCCAACCACCAGAACAGTCTTTTGAAAAGACAACTTGAATATCTTACTCCCTCCAACTGAAACTGTAATGTTTTCCCACTGCTTTCAGTCCAAACTGCATTTGTTAACATGACTCCTGCAAATGGCCTCACTGCCCTCCTTCCACATTACACGTCATGGCTATACCAAACCAGTAATAGTTTCTGTGGTCCAGAGCTCTACCAGCAAGCTATACCCCAGTATCAGTTTCTAACACGACCTCTTGGCTTCAAGTGTGCTGCCCCTCTCTTCTTCCCCCCACCTTTTCCCCTTTGCTTGACTGACTGACCACTACCAGGTCTTAGTTTGGAGGGTGTTACCCACAACAAGGCTCAGAATGATTCTGTAAGGTGGAAGACTGTGTACCCACATGGGATATTACCACTTAAAGCACACCGCTTACTTTTCTCTATCTTCTACAGTAAGGAAGAACCGCTTATGTACTCAATAACTACTTGGACAACCAATGACCACCCACATACCAAGTATGTTGCCATGCGTCGAAGAAATAAAACAACTTATATCCAAAGCCTTCCCTGTGTGTCACACTGAAATTAACATATAAATTCACAACAGTGACCATGTGTGATGGATCACAGACACCTCTCATTTCAACACTAGGGAGGCTGAGATAGAAAAATTTCAAGTTCAAGACCAGCCTAATCTACATAGCAAGACCTTTAAAAAGAAAACACAAATCACAGTGGTGTTGTGAGGCTCATAACAGAGATATCGGCATTACTATTTTATTGGCTTGGGGTGTTTGTTTTGAGACAGGCTGTATGTAGCTACGAAGGCTGACCCTGAACTCTTGATTCTCCTGTCTCCACCTCCCCAGCACAAGGATTACAGAAAACAGCCACCACACCAATATTCTCATTTTATAATCTAAGGATCTTCATATTATCAGACATGATAATGATATTGCAAATATCAAATATTAGTCTTGCTTTCTCTAAAGAGAGAAAGAGAATATACAGGCTCTTGCAGTCAAATAATGACAATGAGCAAGGCATGCTCGTCTTCATGCAGCCAGAACTAAAATTTTATTGTGGAAGAATCTCTAAGACTGAAGTCAACAAGGTGCAGGAGTGTATTTCAAGGGGTCATCAGCCAGTGATGCAGCTCAGTCGTGGAGCTCATTCATGAGCTCACATAAGGCTCCAAATTTAATTTTCAGCAGAAAAGACAGTAGCAGTGTGTTCAAGATCTAGTGAATCAGAGATTTTATTTAAACAAGTGCATTCAATGCTGCTATCCATATTGAGAACAGAGTGACAGGATCTGGGGATATGTCACAATGCCTTTTCTTACCAAATGTTTTCTGAAAATGCTTTTTTTCTAAAAAAGTTTAACCTAAACTAGTACTCAGTATGATATGAACTACCTGAAAACATGGTGATTAGTGATCAGAGGAAGTGTGTTAAACAGTCAAGAGTCTGCAGAGCGCAAGACTTTGTACCACACGTAATGCGCCAAGCGGAGATCACCCGTGGCAGGTAATAACTGCAGTGTCCAGCAAGCTTCGCAGTGCCCCACACGGCACACTGTGCCTCTGCCCTGAAGAGTATGCACTTCTACCCTTTCAAAATAGCGACAACTGTTTTCATATTAGGTTTCCCACGAAAGCAAAATCACCCGAGTATCTTTGGAAGCAGTCATTCTCATCCATGTTCACACTACTCAGATGTAACACTGGGACACGAGAAATGTGCATGTTGAGGTTATCAAAGTTTGAAGAATGAGCCCCTTGTTTAAAGTTTCACAAATGTCATACATTTGCATTCCACTTACTTGCATGAGCAGAAAAGGGGTGAAGCTCCAGCTAGTGAGCAGGGAATGGTCAACCATCCTGTATACAAGAGAGCACTGGCCAGCCTGTGCAGAGGCTGAAAGGGTTCTGAGATTTGCTGTCTTGAGCATACTCTCTAGGGCTGGGGACGTGGCTCAGTGGATGGAATGCTTACCTAGCATGAAACCCTGGGTTCAAACCCCAGACAGCTTAAAGCTGAGCAGGGTGGCATACGTCTGTGATCCCAAAACCTGGTGTCTGCTATCTCTAAATCAATAATGTAGCATGTAAGGCCTTGGGTTAGTGCCTTGAAATTAGGCTGCAGTAGAGGTGATGGTCGCGCAGGTCTCAATCCAAGCACTAGTCCTCCACACTCCACTCAGGAGCAGAACTGGACACGTTACCTAAGCTCTCTGAATGTCAGTCATGGACTACCTGGAAATGAACCTGCATCTTGCAAGGTTGTCATCAAAGTAACAGTATGTGCAAAGAATCTGGAGAGAGTGGCTTTCAATAAACAGGACCCAGTTCCCAGTCCCTGCACTGAGCAGTATTATGTAAGTTAGTTTACATGTCTCCTCATCTGTCAGACAGAAACACACTCCCTACCTCATAGGGTGTTTGCAAGACCACACCGTACGCATCTTAGAACACTGCCTTGTCCTGCAGTAGGCACCACACAGGTGTTGGCTATTATTAACCATTCAAACCCTAATATTACCACTGCAGTACTACATGTCTTCCATTTCTTGTGTATGGAAAATTAATATTTAGCAAACTGATCATAATACAAAGTGAGTTCTGAAAAAGTAACCTAACTTAGTAAAGTAATAAGCATAGAGTGACTTTACATATCTGAAATTTTTTATGCTGACGTTTAGAAAGTTCAAAAATTCTGTGAATTGACTATTGTTTAAGAATGCTGACAAGATACATACACCAAATACCCACTCAATGAAACAAGCCCACTTGAGAACTAGAACACAACACAAATTTTTGCTTTCTCCCCTACAGATCTCCAAGCAATTTTAATGTCCCAGCACTGGCAACCCTGAAAGTCCACAAGATACCTGAGGACTTGCAGCTTCAAGCAATCAGCATTTTTCTCTGAAACTTTTGCTTCATAGTTATAAAATGCTGTTACAGTCCAGACTCTCTGACCTTGCTATTCACTCAACAGTCTAAAAATATTAACTGTGTATCAACTGTAACTTAGGTAAGACAGTGCTGACCTGATGCAGTGCCAGAAAGAGAGAACTTAAGAGTAATGAAGGAATGCTACCAACAACATAATCAAATATTTTCAAATATTAGTCTTGCTTTCTTTATAAAGAGAAAGAGTATACAGGCTTTGAAGTCAAGGGCATTGACACTTAGTAAGAGTGAAGAAACCTTATATAAATGAAAATCCTGTATTTTCTCTAAGGAGACTAGGAGCAAAATGAAACAAACATCTCTCTGTACTTCTCCATTATTATTATTTACTAGGTAAAAATAAATGACAATGTCAAATGTATAATCTTAAAGAGTGATACAAGTTAGCATGTATTATATTTTAGCATATTTATTTTTGCAAAAATTCAGGAAATTGAATTAATTAAGTTAAATATCACCTGTAATCTGCCCATATTTAGCTTTACTCAGCATCTGAAATTGTGTTTGTGCTAGGGCAACTAGAATCAATTTACAAACCCATCTATCTCCTTGTGACCAACCAACAACTTTCTTAGGGGAAAAAAAAAAAAAGACAAGTTAGCCATTACCCCACTGCATATACTCTAGTTTACATAACAGCATTTTACAAAGCAAGAATATTCTCCAAGGCAGCTACATCACTTAAGGCTTTACAGAATTTTTTAAATTAAAAATTATCTAGCAAAATTACTCTGCTGAAAAAATATGTAAACTTGACACTGAGTTAAGAAATAGTATTGCTAAACTAGTTAAACGAAAGCCAGGTACTTCTTTAAAACCTAGCTAAATAATAGATAGCTATTAGAAAACACTGCTATCAATACTCGAGGCAATAGCATCATCTCAGTGACAAGGGGGTGTGTGCACTCTACAAGTAAAAACCTCCAGTGGAGTTCATCATGATGGACTGACTACCTAAGTCACAGGGGGAAAAGTGCTGTCATTTCATTTTACGAACGCCGATTCGGCAGTTTTAGTTAACTGCAACACAAACAGGCTATCAAATAGGCTCCAATTATCAAATCATTCTAGACACAAAGCTTCTGTTTTTATTATTACACACAATTAAAGAATTTAAAGGATCAGTGTTTTTCTTCGGATACATTCGTCTAAAATGATATGCAATAAAGCACTTAACACCCAAGTGGTTGAAATTACTTCAAATATAGGAAAACAGTCCTGTGATATGTCAGTGTATAAAAAAAAAAAAGACGTTAAAACTGACTGCCATGTATTTGTCACATGGCATCTAAAGTTTACAAGTGTCAAAAATCAATAAATTTACAGGGGGCGTGAAAACAAATTTCACAACTCTATGCCCTATGCAACACGGCATGTGTGGCAATTCAAGTACCCTGGCATCCCATCAGTATTCTGCACACGAGGGAGGGAAGGGGGCTCAATAAATGCTGACAGAGACGAGAAAAAGTGTCACCAACAAACCAGTTAACACTGCAAGTCAGTCATGTAGCAAGTAGAAAAAAAAAATAATAATCTGCCAGATTTTATACTCAGAGGAAAATGAATGCATCCAATTCTGGAAGGGAGAGGGATATTTAGTATGGCCCCAAAAAGCCAGGAGGTTATTCACTCACACACACACAGCAACTGCCACTGCCACGAGGGTTTGGCAGTCACGGATTTGGGTAATTATAGTAAAACACACACACACACACAACTGAGTGTTTTGGAAACATGCTCGGACCACACCCTGGGCTGAGAGCGAGCATGTGGGCTTTGCCGTCGGGCCGCGACCCTGCGCAGCGCGGCCGGAGCTCGGGGCGCCCAGGTGAGGACCCCGCGAGCCGACCAGCCCGCAACGTGCAGGCCGGCGAGCCCGCGGGCGTGGCGTGGCGGGCCCGGGCCGGGGCGTGGACGTGGGCGCCGGGCCGCGGGGAGGGCGCTCGGGGACACGGCGTGGGCCCAGCGCGCCGCGAGCCGCGCCGACCCCGGGCGGAAGCCCGCATCCGAATGAATGAGCGGCCGGCGGGCGGGCGGGCCGCGGCCCGGAGGAAGCGGGCGGAGGCGGCCCGGGGCCCGGCCCAGGCGCCCGCAGCACGAGGAAGCGCCGGGCCTCCGCGGAGCCGCCTCTCCGCCCTTGACCGCGGGGCCGCGGGGCGGGAACGAGGGGTACGAAGCCGAGGAGAAAACCGGGAAAGCCATCACTCACCCTCCCTCGAGCCTGCGGGCTCTCAGCCCCGCTCCTCCGCCCTCGTCCAGCCGCGGCGGCGGTGGTGGTGGCGGCGGCTCCTCGGCGGCGCTAGGGGGAGCCCCGGGCCCGGAGCGGGGGAGCGGCGGCGGCGGCCGGACCGGGAGCCCCTCCGCACCTGCCCCTGTGGCGGAGCCGCGACGAGCCAAGCGGCGGCAGCGGCGGCGGCGACGGCTCCGAGCGGGGAGGGCAAGTGACCCGGATGTACAGGGTAACGGCGAGGGGGGAGGGGGAATGCCAGGAAGTGAGGGCGCCGCGGACCTGTCCGGCCGTGCGCATGCGCCGCGCGCCCGCCCCGCAAGGTAAACCCTCGGCGTTCCATCTCCGCCCCCTCCTCTCCCGCCCGTCCAGAAAGGGGCGTGGCCCGGCCGGAGACAGGTGGTCGGGCGGCGGGGCGCAGCGAGCAAGGGGCGTGGCCAGGCCGTCGACGGCTCCGCCCCCTTTTTAAAGGGGCCGCAT
Organism: Jaculus jaculus; assembly: GCF_020740685.1. Classification (NCBI taxonomy): domain Eukaryota; kingdom Metazoa; phylum Chordata; class Mammalia; order Rodentia; family Dipodidae; genus Jaculus; species Jaculus jaculus. The sequence continues at coordinate 208,499,767 of NC_059103.1, read as the reverse complement.
GGACGTAGCTTCAAAGTAGTTAGGGGAGCCGGGGGTCTTGGCGTAGACGCGGAAGGCAGGTTCGAAGCCGGTGGTGACCTGCCTGAGATCAGCGAGCTTGACAAAGGCAAGAAGTAGAGTTCGGGACTCGGCAAACCAGGGCTCGGTGTACGGCTCGGCAAGGCGCCATGTGCCCGCAACCCACACCTGCAGGCTGGGATCTAGGCTCGCCTCTCCCCCGGGCCCGGCGCCCAGGCGTTCCGCTCGCTAGCGCTGCATCGGCGCTTGGCAGGCTCCCCGGAGATGCACCGTTACCGCCTGCGATGCTATCTCGGAGACGCCCTTGGGAGGTGTTAAATGATCAGCCTGAGAACTGAAACCAGACTCCACCTGAGAACGTGGCTTGTCACGCACAGCAATTTTTACATAAATCAGACCCTTGTTCTGGGGCAGAAATGTAGAGTGGGCTGAGATTTTAGATGTGGCAGAGGGCACAGCCACTTTAAGTTCCTCATTTCCCCAGTCATTTTTAGAAGATAAACGTTCACACACACACACACACACAACACACAAATACCCAGAACATCTCATTTACTAGCTAGCTCATCTGAATCCTGTTGTAAAACCCGTAGATTTTTTTCCACTACCTCTAAAACCTAAGGGATTAACACGGTTACCTCCAGCAGGATATGTTCAGCTTGCCGAGCAGAGGATGTATGGTTCTGAACATTTTAGGGTCAAAGGCCCAAGTGAAAATCCTACAAAAATAAGTACTTTTCTAACCCAGGACAGTGCATATGAAGAGAAATCTGAAAATGATTTCAGATTTATGCACCCAAGAAAACGATCTGAAACTCTTAATCATGAACTCCCACAGTGATCACCAAGGACTCCTGGTCCCTGCTCTATGTGGCCAATAAATCACTCTTAGCACCCAAAGACTGGAAAGCAGACTTTACCTTGCTTAACCAGACTTATCTCGGGTTACACGAAGATAAAACAGTACAGAATATGCGAAAGCATAAAAACATGTAAGGAGGGTTATGGACAGGCAAGGTGACCTTTACCCTAGTTGTCCTACTTCCATAAGACAAGGAATCTTGTACTACACCTATTGAAATTGTCATCAACCTTTGTTAAGCTGAGGGAGCTGGTGCTATGCAAAAGTAGATCTGACAGAACAGCCTTCACAATCCCAGAAGGCCAGTCAATTTTCCTGACTGACACTGGCACTCAATGCTCTGTGTATGGTCACCAACCTCCTGTACCTGCCCAGCCCCTCAGATACAAGTTCCTAGCAACCATGCACTAAAAGCAGAAGCCTCTCTCACAGCATCTTCAGCACGTTTTTACTTGAATATCTTCAATTATGGGGAGCTGATCACTGCAACTGTCAGGTTCCCCTGGGAGGAACCTCTTTATACTGAGCAGATATCTAGTGACCAACAATCTTCATCTTTGGTCCTCACGTCATCTCTGAAGAATAATTTGAGCATGAAACCAGCTTGAGGAGTGTTGCGGTCAGGTTCACATTGCTGGTAGAAATCACCCAACCAAGAGCAGCTTCTGGGAAAAAAAGGTTTATTTTGGCTTTCAGGCTCAAGGGGGAAGCTCCCCGATGGCAGGGGGAAAGGATGGCATGAGCAGAGGGTGGACATCACCCCCTGGCCAACATAAGGTGGACAATAGGAGAGTGTGCCAAATACTGGCATGGGGAAACTGGCTATAATACCCATAAGCCCACCCCCAGGAATACACTCACTCCAGGAGGCATCAATTCTCAAATCTCTATCACCTGGGAACCTAGCATCCAGAACACCTAAATTTATGGGGGACACCTGAATCTAACCTCTACAAGGAGCTTATACTTCAGCAAAGAAAAGTCTATTGGTGAGTTCTCACAGTACAACAGGAAAAGCCCCAAGTCTTGTGCATAGCATGGAACACCTCTCTCATGGGCAGTTTCCTCTTTATCAGCCCAGGACCTTTTCTGGCCTAGGCAAGAGACACAAGTAATTTCTACCATGCCTATATGGAGAAACTAGCTCAGGAAGCAAGACCCTACAAGTGCTGAATTTATTTTTCCACAATTCTTCATCATTCTGCATGAGTGTAATCACATTTCAGATGAGGCCAAAGCTTTAGAAGTTTTAGATTACAAAAACAAGCAGAAGAACAGCAATAAAGAATGTTTACACAAGAGGACTGGCCACTCAGTGACACTGCAGCCACTGTAGCTACCGAGCATTTCTGGAATCCTTACAATGTGCCAAGCATTGTACTAAGCCCTTGACTTACATTTCCTTTGCTTTTCATAGACATTCCATATGGTACTGTTTTCATGTCCGCTTTATAAATGAGGAATGCGGGACTCAGTATGTGACAGATCCAGGATTTGAACCCAATCTGTCAACGACAAGATCTGTTTCTCCATTTACACCTTGTCCATTTTCTTGACTTCAAAAGATTCTGTTGCTTTGTTTAAATGCTGTTTTCTTTGACATTTTTATTATTAAATCAATTTTAAGATATTATGATGAATTGTTTTGTTCAACCATCGATTCATTCAATCAACATCTTTTCAGCCCCTCTATAATGTCCTAGGTAGTATGTTGAAGGTATGGAGTGGAGGGCAGTCAGACATCATTTCTGGTCTGAGGACTCTGGGACTTTGTTGAAAGGTGGAAAAGAACAAGAAAGAAAAGTCCAAGAGTAGAGGGTGACACGGTGGGATTAAGGAAGTAAGAAACAGAGTGACAAGATTACAAAGGACATCATCTCCTATGCTGAGGCATCTGACCTTGAACATAATAAGTAAACAGAAGCTTGTAGCCAAGGGAAAAACAGAATCAAATATATTTCCAATCAAGCTCACCTGAACCACAGTGTCCAGTAAGGACCACAGTGGGAGAGAGCAGCTGAAAGGCTCCGATGGGGTTCTGGAACTGGGATGTGGGTAGCGGTAACTTCTCAGCACGCTTCAGGTCCCAGGAATACCATGGCCAAAATGGGAGAGGGGGGATGAAAAGGGTGGGGAGACAGCTTGGCCAGGAAAACTGGCAGTAAGGGTGAAAAATAAGGACTGGAATTAAAATCTCCATGTGCAATTGACTGGCATTTGTGGCTGGTGGAATACGGGGTAAGGAAACAGGAGCTGTGGGAACGGACCGCGAAGTTCCTACCTTAGGAGACTGACGGGATGCTGCCATCAGCGTTCAGTTCCAGTGCTGGTAGCCATTGCCATCCCTCTTCCCTTTCGATCTTTATCCATGCAAATGCACATTGCTCTAACTGGTCTCCTCACTGTGCGCAACTATTTCCCAACCCCTTTTCATATGTCCACAGAGTTGCACTTAGCATCTAATAGCTGTAGACTATTTCATCATGTTGAAATGGCTCCGTTTCCTTCCATTGCTAAAGTTCAACACCCAACATGACTGGCTTACTTGCTCAGCTCAAGTGTTTTGCAAGAGATGCGCTGAGCCAGGAAAGGGGGCCTCAGGCAAAGGGTTCGGGGAAGTGTAGCCTCAAGGGTCAGAGGAGCTGCAACTCCCCTGAGAGGCTTGGTCGACTACACTGTGTGTAGAAACTGCAGAGCTCTGAGAAAGAACCTGTCACCCATAAGGATCCTGATGCTAATTCTCTACAGAAACTGGTTCTCATATCCTAACCACGCCAATCCAGCCAGGCAGCCATCGTACAATCATTCTTGTGAAGTACAGGGTAATAGGAGTGAAGCCACTTCAAAGCTCTGGATATAGTCTAGCCAGGACTCAAAGCCTCCTGTACAACTTACACAAGTTATTTACGTAACTTCTTGGAGCCTCGGTTTCCCCACAAATGTCTTAATGCAATTAAGTCAGCTAAAACATATCAAATACTGTTGTCTGAACTAGACATTCACAAGGGACTATGCCTGAAACAAGATGGAAGTCCACGTTTGTGAGTGTGGATATGTGTATGCCACGGCATTCATTTGGAGGTCACACGACTTCAGGTATTGCTCTTCGACCTCCATCTTGTCTGAGGCATAGTCCCTTGTTCCCTGCTGGATTCACCAGGTTAGCTGGCCCTTGAACTTTCTAGAAAATTCTCCTTTCTCCAACTCCCTTCTCACCATAGGTATGCTGGGATTACCTACACCTGCCATAGCTTCTGTTTTGTTTTTTTTTTTTTAATATATTTTATTTGTTTATTTGATAGAGGCAGAGAGTGAGAACAAGTGAGAGAGACAGAGAAAGAATGGGCATGCCAGGGCCTCCAGCCACTGCAAACAAACTCCATATGCATGTGCCCCTTTGTGCATCTGGCTTACATGGGTCCTGGGAAGTCGAACAAGGATCCTTTGGCTTTACAGGCAAACGCCTTAACTGCTAAGCCATCTCTCCAGCCCGTAGCTTTTAGTTTTTAAAGTGGGTTCTGGAGATCCAAACTCATATACTCACACTTGCTAGGAACAACGACTGCTTCCATTGAGCCTGTTTGTACTTTTTAAAAATAAACAGTGGCCTCCATATATATTCCAGGACTGTAATTAGTTACTGGGTCAAAGAATCAGTACATTTTTATGGCTCCTAGAGCGTACTGGCCATTGCCCTCACAGAGGATGCTTAGTGCTTGCTGCCAACCTCACCTCAGATGTGCATTCAAGATGCACAAGTGCCTGTAGAACAGCTCTGGCTGCCTCTCCATCTCGCCTTCCTCTCCTATCTAGCATCAGGAGTTGTAGCAACCGTGTCTTCTTTCCTTTTCCCAGGATGAATGAACAGGGAACCCACTAAGCAAGAGGTTCCTTCCAAAGATGTTCGCAGCCAGGGTTTCCAAGCTGAAAGCTAAGGCTCCACTGTTGCCTTATGGATGAGGAGCCAATGAATATTTAATGAGTGCCCAAGAGGGCAGTGAGAGAGGCCTGGGAATCCCCTGGGTAGTGCTAGAAGCTCACTTTGCACTGAAAGATGACATCAGAGCTGCTATTCAAAAAGGACCAGACTGAAGCCAACCAATCAAACCCAATACCCTCCTGTTGCTTAGCAAAACATTAACCAATCCCCCAGGAGTCATGAACTTGTCCTCATGGCCAGACTTCCCCCAGTTAAAAGGTCTGTCTATGAGCTGCAGTCACATTTCCAAATGGAACGCATTTCTCATCAGGGAGGGCAGTTCCAAGTCTCACTTCCCCAGCATGCCTAGTGAGCTGCAGTGAGGAAAAATGACCCAGCCACCTTGCATCAGTGGTGGCTTTTCAGAACCTCCAGCACACTTTCTCTTCTCATGGTTGTTACTCAGTGTCAGGTTCAGAGGTTCTCCCCACCCCCCTTCATAACGATGAGGCCCCACTGTCCTGCATTCATTCCCCAGCACATCTCCTTCAGAGCATTTATCCTTCACAAACCTTTTTTTTTCCAACTTAAGAATGTTGGGTCTAGAAAGATGGCTCAGCGTTTCAGGCACTTGCCTGCAAAGACTATGACGGGGGTTCGATGCCACAGTACCCACGTAAAGCCAGATGCACAAAATGGCTCATGCATCGAGTTCGTTTGCAGCAGCTAGAGCCCTGGCAAGCCCATATTCATTCATTCATTCATTCATTCTCTATCTTCTCTCTGCTTGCAAATAAAATTATTTTTTAAGACTTGGCTCTGTAAGACTGGACCTGTCATGCCTGCTGTAATCCCTGACATAGAACCCCACTCCTACGACAGCCTGCAGACACTCACAGGATGATTGTAAGGGGGACCATGAGCAGACATCCACAGGATGATTGTAAGGGGACCATGAGCAGACATCCACAGGATGATTGTAAGGGGACCATGAGCAGGACATCAGATGCCCCAGCACTTTGTATGGTTTTCCACTCTGTTGATATGAGTAATGCATGTCAACTACAGTAAAAATTTGAAAATGCATATGAGCAAAAAGATCCAGCCACCCACACCATGCAGACACCCATCCAAATGTTCTTATGTGTCTATACAAAGGTAACTGGCATTTTTATAAGAATGGCTCAATGGGAACAGTAATCTACTGTGTTCCACTTCGCGACATGCCCTCACTACCTCTCCTTAGTAAGGTACTGTTGTTCGTACATCATTGTTAGAGGCTAAATAATGCTCCACCATGCATTGACGCCCTTGAAGTATGTAGCCATTAGAGCTGCAACGAAGCTAAAGGAAGCTTTCTTCAGTGTCAAGAAAGGTACAGCGTTTTGTCACAGCAGTTCCCTCTCGTCAGGCTTCCTTCTCGTTTTCCCGAGTTTGCTGCCTTCCCACAGCACTGCATGCTCCACCGCCCATTCACCACCTGGAGGTATTAGTGTCCTCACCAACCAGAAAGCAAAATTGCTTGCAGCCGGCAAAGGTATTGTACGATGAAGGAAGGATGAAGCCTCAGAGTTCAAACTGGGAATCTGCTACAGAGACAGGTGACAGGAGTGATGAACACGTTCTCCTGCCAAGATTTTAATTGATAAAAGAGGGAACGGCTTTCTGGGCATTCGTTTCTCCCAACCCAGCCCTACCCAAAGGCAAGGTTTTTCCCACAGAGGGTGGGCTGCTCCGGGTTGGTGACTGAAAGGGTGAGGAGTCTGCAGTGGAAGTCCAGGGCTCCACAGACAGACCCAGCTGGCTGCAGGAAAATGCAGGAGGCACACTCAGCTCACTGTGCAGTTCAGCAGCACAGAGTGGGGCACACTTGGCCTTCTCAGCCCTGACAATGGCATGCCCTTTACCAGCAAAGGCATAGGCTCAAGGAGAGAGTCACCTGAAAAGGGGAATGAGATGCCACAGAACCGGGATGGTACCAGAGCAATGGAAAGAAGAATGTCTGGGTGGGCTGTCCATGTCTGAAATTTACCCCACTGTGACACCAAAACCCAATGTTAAAAAAGATTGCTTTCCTTGTAGAGAAAAAGAATCCCTAATCAAAGTCAGGTTAGCCCATTTATCAGTTCAATCTTTTTTTTTTTAATTTTTATTTATTTATTTATTTGAGAGTGACAGACACAGAGAGAAGGACAGATAGAGGGAGAGAGAGAGAATGGGCGCGCCAGGGCTTCCAGCCTCTGCAAACGAACTCCAGATGCGTGCGCCCCCTTGTGCATCTGGCTAACGTGGGACCTGGGGAACCAAGCCTCGAACCGGGGTCCATAGGCTTCACAGGCAAGCGTTTAACCGCTAAGCCATCTCTCCAGCCCCAGTTCAATCTTTTAAAGATTTTTAATGTGCTTTACAGAAACATAATGGTTATAAGAAAGAGACGATTTGGTGTGAAATATAATGGCAGAAGGAACTACTTCTAACAACCCCCCACCATCACCTGCTCAGTCTCTGCTTGTATCATGCAAAATGACTGCCACCTATTTCTATTCAAACCTCCCAGTAACACCATGAAAGGGATTTTATTACTCCCTGTTTGCAGAGGAAGAAGCCGAGGCACAGAGTGTCCAAGTAGCTCCAGGATGGTTCTAAAACTACCAGGAGGAAGAGGCAGGGTTCTGGCCCAGGACTCAGCAGCTACCAGCCTGCCCTACCCACCTCAGCCTTCCGGCCTTCCTCTTCCTCTTGCCTTCCTTCCAGCAGATAATGACTAAACTCCCGATGTCCAAGCTCCCTCTAGAGTAACTACTGCACTACTCCTCTCTAGGGAAGGCTCGGTAGTCCCCAGTGATCACCACTGTGACACAGGAGGACGACCCAAAATGAACATATAAGGACCGATATTCAAACTGCCTTTGGCCATAAAAATAAGCACAACACTTACAAACAATTAAAACTCGCGAGCCAGAGAGATGACTCACTGGTTAAAGGTGCTTGCTTGCAAAGCCTCATGGTTTGGGTTCGGTTTCCCAGTACCCTTATAAAGCCAGATGCACAAGGTGGTGGATGCATCTGAAGTTTTCTTGCAGTGGCGGGAGGCCTTGGCAAGCCCATTCCCTCTTTCTCACTCAAGTTCTCTCTCTGTTTCTCTCTGCTTGCAATGAAATAAAAACACTTTGAAAAATTTGGTAGAAGTCTGACATGGTGGTAGATGCCTTCAATCTCAGCACTGGGGAGGTGATGTAAGGGGATTACCATGAGTTCCAGGTCATCTTGGGCTGGTATGAGACCCTGCCTCACCACAAATTTTTAAAAAGCTTGGTAGAGCTGAAATATTGGGCAAACTCTTAAATAGATGTATATTACTAATTAAGATGGAGTGATGGCCAAGCCATGGAAACACACCCCCAGGTATGTCTATGATGATGTTTCCAGAAAAGTTTAATGGAGGAGGGAAGACCTACCCCATATACGGTGGCGCTATCTCACGGGCTAGAAGCGCAGACCGAATGAAAAGTCGAGCTGAGCGCCGGCATGCATCTCTCTGCTTCCTGACAGCGCACACGATGAGAGCGGCCGCCTCCTGCTCCCGCTGCGCCGCCTCCCCCGCCATGACGGGTTGCACCCACCCACTGGGAGCCCCAATAAGCCCCTCAAGTGCTTTTGTCCCGTGTTTTGTCACAGTAGCCACAGAAACAATAAAAGTGACTAAAGCAGATGGGTTCTGACATTTCCTATTTTCATATCCAAGTTTGGAAGGTTGTAAATGGCGAGAAGGTAAGATGGGGGCCTCAGCCAGGCCCCACAGGAAGCTTGGTTTGCTCATCTGAAAAGACAGGAATGTGATGATACTTGCTGTCAGAAGCCCTTGGCACAGTACCCGTCCAATGCACATAGCTATCGTCACGGCACCTGTGCAGTGCTGCTCATTTCAGCAATGTTTACAATAAGGCAGCAAATAAATTTCTCACGGTAAGAAAACAACACAGTAGAGTTCTAAAGAACTGCCTTTAGAATGAAGGAAAACCATGTTAACTCAAGCCTAAAAGCATCTGTTCTGCGACTCGGGTTATCAGGTCTCTGGATCTCTTTTCTCATCTCAGAATAAAGGATTTGTCCTCTGTAGCTCACAAGTTCTCTCCACATTTATAGTCCTAGAGTTCCAAATAAATTGTAATCTGTTGGGAGACAGAGGGTAGGAGGATCACAGTAAGTTTTAGGACAGCCTGAGACTACAAAGTGAGTTCCAAGTCATCTTAGGCTAGAGAGAGACCCTACCTTGAAAAAGCACAAAAAAATGATAATATGTTGATATAAATATGTGGCTACACAGGAAAATGGCAGTAGCATGAGAAGAAAATTTTAACTTCTTTTATTTATTTGCACATGTATGGGGTAGAGGGATGAACATCAGATGTTTACACCACTTTTTTCCCATGCATGGGTTGGGAATTGAACCTGGGCTTCCAGGATTTGCAAGCAAGTGCTTCTAACTGCTGGGCTGTCTTCCCAGCCACTGAGAAAATATATTCTATAAGTTTTTAAAAATACATTTAGTTATTTGCAAGCAGAGAGAGACAAAGAGAAGAGAGATAGAGAAATAACAGGCACACCGAGGCCTCCAGCCACTGCTAGCAAACTCCAGGTGCATGTCCACTTTGTGAATCTGTCTTTAAGTGGCTACTGGGGAATTGGAACCTAGGTTGTTAGGCTTTGCAAGCGAGTGCCTTAACCGCTGAGCCATCTCCAGCCCATTAAATATATAAGTTTTTATAACTTAATAATCTTCACTTCTTTAGCCTTAGTGTGTGTGTGTGTGTGTGTGTGTGTGTTTCACGATTAACGCCTCTCAACATAGTTTGCGTGATGTTGTCTCTGTCCATGATGTGGACCCACTACTGTGACAGCTGGGATTTATATCTGCTATCTGATATGTTCCCATCCCCTTCCCTAAACAGTGCCTGACACATAGTGAGAGCTCACTTAACACTCATTGACTTGAAGCTTATGAAAACTTGAACCCACAGTGGCTGAGGCACCTACACAAGACCTGTATAATAGGAGGGAAACCAAGATGGCATCACTGATGACAACTAGGAGAGAAGAAGGGGCTCCGTGGAGGGGGTTTGGGGGGAAGAGAGGGAGTAGTGGGAGGGGATTATGATCAAGGATTAGTGTTTTTATATATATGGAAGTTGTCAGTAAAAAGTTCTAAAAATTTTAAATTTAGAGTTATGAATATTAGCTAGATGCTGTGGCTCCTTCCTGTAATCCCAGCATCTGGGAGGTGGAAGCAGGATGACCCTCCATCCTCAGCTCCATACCAAGTTCAAGGAGCGCCTGGGTCTCATGAAACTGTCTCAAAAACAAAAACAAAAAAAAAAAAAAATATATATATATATATATATATATATGAATGTTAAGTTAGAGGAGTAACTACATAATAGTACATAATAAAAACTACATAATAGGGCTGGAGAGATGGCTTAGCGGTTAAGCGCTTGCCTTGAAGCCTAAGGACCCCGGCTCGAGGCTCGATTCCCCAGGTCCCACGTTAGCCAGATGCACAAGGGGGCGCATGCATCTGGAGTTCGTTTGCAGTGGCTGAAGGCCCTGGCACACCCATTCTCCCTCTCTCTCTCTCCCTCTCTCTCTCTCTCTCTCTCTCTCTCTCTCTGCCTCTTTCTCTGTCGCTCTTAAAAATAAATAAAAATAAAAACATTTTAAAAAAATGTTAAACTACATAATAAAAATGCTATTCATATAAAATCTACACACTCATGGAAAAATGACAGAAGGAACTGGAGAAGTTACAACTCGATTAAGAGGTTGAGAGTAGGGATAGTATATAGTAGTCTTTTTACTTCCCTTCGCTGTCTCTAGCAGTGCTGTTGTTCAGAAGACTTGCAAAGGAAAAGGGAAGAGCTGACTCAGGATGGACGCAGATGTAGCACAGAGACAGAGACCCCCAGGCAGGGCAGGAAGGGTGAAGGCACACAGGGAAGGCTCCGGCTGAGAGCCTGCTCATGGGAACAGGGTCACAGGGGAAGACAGAAAACTAGGCAATGTGACGCTGGGAAAGAAAAAGACAATTACCTCAAGTTTTAATTACAAGCTAATATCTATTAAATGATTCCCGAGTGCACAGTTCCCCCATTAATTGCCTCCATCAACCAAGGTTTGGGGACTCCCCTCACCAAAAGGCCCTGAGGCCTTCACACATGACTTCTCGTGCCCTCGGGTCTGCTGGGGCGCTGCAGTGTGAACTCCTGCATGTGGAGACCACGGTTGTGCCCCAGAAATTTCACTGGACAACATTCCGGCCCGTGTCACAGTCTAGGGTGGGGCACGCAGAAGTGCAAGAAGGGTGAAAGTCACACTTTGTCACTTCAGTATTAAGCAAAATGGCTTCCGAATAAATGGGACAGATGATGTGTCCTGTCACATTAAGAAGTGGTTGTACCTTCCAGCTGCAGGAGGACGGGAGAGAGGGCCAACGAGATGTCCAAGAAAGGTCTTGTCCTGCACTTCCTCGAACCACAGAGACCCTAATGCTATACTGAGCTCAATCCCCCCCATGCACACACACCTGCCTGGCTGAGCCCCATCACTCCCAGCAATTTGCCACTGTGAGCAAACCAGGTCAGATCCCTCACTGAATGCACTCAGGGGCCTGTGCTTATTCAGGCACAAATCAACACTGTGATTACACGGTTATTGGTATAGTACCTTGAACTCTGGGAGTTCCATGCAAGCCAAGACCAAGCTGTTTTGCCACTTGCAGAGCAAGCAGTGAGCCTGGCATAGGACCTGACACAAGGCATGCCCGCAGTGCATGGCTGCAGCCACTTAAGGGTACATCAGTCCTGACCCAATGTGGCTACAACTGGGGCTCAGATAAGCAACACAGAAAACTGAAAATAAGCCACTCCTCAAAAGTAGCCTCCATGACTGTCAGTCGCTACATGGAAATACAGGACTTTAAACAGAACAATACAACAAGTCCAACATGAGCTGAACGTGTGCAATAACTTAAGTCCTCACATCACTTTCTCATCATGGGAAAATACCGCCTGTTGTGGTCATCTTCTCACTGTTGGCAGAAAGCACTGTGGTGGTTTGATTCAGGTGTCCCCCATAAACTTAGGTGTTCTGAATGCAAGGTTCCAGCTGGTGGTGATATTTGGGAATCAACACCTCCTGGAGGGAGCGTATTGTTGGGGGCAGGCTCATGGGTGTTATAGCCAGTGTCCCCCCTTGATAGTGTTTGGCATACTCTCCTGTTACTATTGTCCACCTTATGTTGGCCAGGGGGTGAGGTCCACCCTCTGCTCATACCATCATTTTATCTACTTTCATAGAGCTTCCCCTCGAGCCTGTAAGCCAAAATAAACCTCTTTTTCCCAAAAGCTTCTTTTGGTTGGGTGATTTCTACCAGCAATGTGAACCTGACTGCAACAGTAAAGTGGTACTGAGGAGTGGATTGCTGCTAGACACCTGAGTGTGTGGCTGTGGCCTTTTGGAGCTGAATTTCAAGAAGAATGTGGAAGGATTTAAAACCTTGGCCTAAGAGACACCTTGCATTGCTGTAAGTATAGCTTGGTGGACTATTCTGATCAGAGTTGAAAGACCTGAAGGCAGTAGGAACTATGGACTATGAGATTTGGCTTATAGGGTAAGAGCTTTACTTGGATTAGGCTAACAGTTTGTGTGAAAAGCTTGCTGTTACGCCCATGTCCTGAGAAGTTGTGCAGGGTTGCTTTGCATAGAAATGAAAGGGTGTGAGCAGAGGGATATGGCACAGCAAGAAAAATATTTGGGTGAACTTCTGTCTGTTCAGCTGCAGTTGAGAGATTACAACCTTTGAGATTGGGCAAACTGACCTGCGCTGGGGCAACAGGAAGAATGTGGACTCTTTTGAAGGGGCCTGAGTGCTCAAGGAGTGTCCTGTTCTTCAAAGTCTGCTTTACTCCCCCCTGGATTAACAAATTGGCACCTTACCTGGTATTGTGGAGTATAAGAATGCAGGAAAGGGAAAGTCATTGAGTTTGCAACACGGTCTTGTGTTTTGGAAATGACCATGGACAGTGTGAAGCAGGTTTGCTGGTTGCCTGCATGGAGACCCCATGGAGCCATGAGGATGAACCATGGATTGCAGTGGAGACCCCATGGAGATGCTGGAACCACGAGATGGCTGCCAAGGAGAACTGCCAGCCCCAGATGAAGTTTTCCAGGACCGTGAGTAGCCTAGCTGGAGGGGCGGAATTGGAACTCCAGAGACTTGTTACTGGTTAGAATTATCAGACTTGGAGACTTGTCACTGACTAGATTTGCTGGCTTGGAGCTATAGAGTTTGGTGTTTGCCCTGGTTGTTTAAATCTTGTATTGGTTGAATATTTCTTTGCTATGCCCATTGCCATCTTTTGTAGTGTGAGTGTTTATTCTGTGCCATTATGGTTTTGGGGGGGACTTTTTTAAAGTTTTTATTTATTTATTTGAGAGCGACAGACACAGAGAGAAAGACAGATAGAGGGAGAGAGAGAGAGAATGGACGCGCCAGGGCTTCCAGCCTCTGCAAACGAACTCCAGACACGTGCGCCCCCTTGTGCATCTGGCTAACATGAGACCTGGGGAACCGAGCCTCGAACCGAGGTCCTTAGGCTTCACAGGCAAGTGCTTAACCACTAAGCCATCTCTCCAGCCCCTGGGGGGGATTTTTTGGTATTATGGCTCAGTTAAAAGATCTTAGACTATAGCGATGTTTGAACATCATTGGAATTGATAAAAACTATGCAGACTTTTTTTTTAATTATTTATTTATTTATTTATTTGAGAGCGACAGACACAGAGAGAAAGACAGATAGAGGGAGAGAGAGAATGGGCGCGCCAGGGCTTCCAGCCTCTGCAAACGAACTCCAGACGCATGCGCCCCCTTGTGCATCTGGCTAACGTGGGACCTGGGGAACCAAGCCTCGAACCAGGGTCCTTAGGCTTCACAGGCAAGCGCTTACCCGCTAAGCCATCTCTCCAGCCCCTATGCAGACTTTTTAAAGTTGGACTGAATGCATTGTATTTTATATTATGTATGGATATTAGTTTATGGGGGCCAGGGGCAGAATGTGGTAGTTTGATCTAGATGTCCCCCCATAAACTTAGGTGTTCTGAATGCTATGTTCCCAGCTGATGGAGATCTGGGAATTAAAACCTCCTGGAGAGAGTGTATTGTTGGGGGCGTGTTTATGGGTTTATGGGTGTTATAGCCCGTGTCCCCCCTTGCTAGTGTCTGACACACTCTTCTGTTGCTGCTCACCTTGTGTTGGCCAGGGGGTGATGTCCACCCTCTGCTCATGGCATCGTTTTCCCCTGCCATCGTGGAGCTTCCCCTTGAGCCTGTAAGCCAAAATAAACCTGTTTTTCTCACAGGCTTCTCTTGGTTGGATGATTTCTACCAGCAATGCGAACCTGACTGCAACATCACCCAACCCAAAGTAACCAATGGGAGGAAAGTTGTTTACTTGAGCGTACAGACTCGGTGGCAGGGCAAACGTGGCACGAGCAGGAACTGAAACATTGTCTCCTAGCCAACAGCTGGTGGAAAACAGCAGCAGTCGAATGTGCCAAACCCTGGCAAGGAGAAGCTGGCTAGAATGCCTGTGGTAGTTAGAATGGACGGCCCCAATAGACCACGGAGTTTATTAAAGCTTGTGACTTAGATCTCCAGCCACTTGGCTGGAGGAGGTGTCCCTTGTGGGCAGATCCAAGATTTCAGCCCTAAGGTGTGTTTGGGGGTGGGCCTGAATTCCAGCCTGAGGAGTGCAGAGTGCTTGAGTTCTGCCTGGGTCCCTGCTGTTTGGCTGCTAGCTTTTGTTCATGCTTTTGTTGCTGGGTTTTCTCTTTCTCTGTTTTTTTTTTTTTTTTTCTTTTTTGCCATTATGGAACTTCCCCTGGATCTGTAAGCTACAATAAATCCCTTCCTCCCATAAACTGTGCCTGGTTTGGAAGTTAATCCCAACAACATAAAACTGACTACAACACCCATACGCCTATCCCCAACAATACACCACCTCCAGCAGTCTCCAATTCCCAAACTGCCACCAGCTGGGGACCTCGCATTCAGAATACATAATTTTATGGGAGACACCCCAGTCACACCACCACACTGCCTATGTTTTAAAAATCAGAAGCAGTAGAAGAAGAAGAACCAATATGGTGCAAGACAAGGTTATCTGGTTTAACTAGCTTCCTCTCTAAAGCCCTGGTGCAGATCACATCTGAGAAAACTGGCCTTAGGGCTGGAGAGATGGCTCAATGGTTAAGAGCTAAGGTGGTCTGAATGTAAAATGTCCCATAGTCATGCGTCTGAATGCTTTTTTTTTTTAAATAAATGGACCTTGAAGTCACATTTACCTTTATTTTTATTTTTTTAATATTAATTTTTTTCATTTTTATTTATTTATTTGAGAACGACAGACAGACAGAGAGAGAAAGAGGCAGATAGATAGATAGAGAATGGGTGCGCCAGGGCCTCCAGCCACTGCAAACGAACTCCAGACACGTGCGCCCCCTTGTGCATCTGGCTAATGTGGGTCCTGAGGAATCAAGCCTCGAACTAGGGTCCTTAGGCTTCACAGGCAAGCACTTAACCGCTAAGCCATCTCTCCAGCCCTGCATCTGAATTCTTAATCCCCAGTTAGTGATGCCATTCAGGAAGGTTGTGGAGCCTTTAGAAAATGGGGATTTGCTGGAGGAAACATGTCATTGGAGGTGGGCCTTAAGCCTCTCTTGCTGCTCTCTCTCTACTTTCTCCCTGATGATGTGATGATGTGACACCAGCTCCCCACGCCTGCCATGCTTTCCCTATCATGATGGACTCCACTGGAACTGGAAACTGAAATAGACTTCTTCTCTCCCTAGGCTGTTTCTGGTTGGATGTATTGTCCTAACAGTGAGAAAGTGACTGATAGAAGAGGGCTTACTGTACAAGCTTGAGGGTCTGAGAGGGCCTGAGACAGTCCAAATTTGATGTCATGGTACTCATGTAAACAGCTGGGCATGGCCATGAATACCTGTAAGCCAAGTCTTGTAGGAGGTAGAAACCAGATAAACTCTCAGGCCTGCTAAGGAATGGGGTGGGTAGGGGGAGGATGGCAAAGACAGATGAATGAAAAAAGGTAGACGCCTGACGTTTTCTGCCCTCTACCTACACGTGTGCTCAAAGCTAGCGCACATCTGTACACACATGCATGTAGTACACATATCACAACCACATATATTTGACACACACACAAGCCAAAAAGAAAACAAGCTTCAGGAGAATACATCCCTCTTCCCAATATAAGAAGGCAAAGAGGAGAATGGTACTGTGCCCAGGTGCTGGTCTTGTCTCAACCCATGAACTCAGAAAAGATTTACCATATCTGTTTCCATATTTAGTTAGCATTTTCACGTATTGAGCTTATGTTTGTGTGAGCCTGAATCAAAGTTTTGACTAAATCTGCTAATTTTAGAAGTGGAAAGAACTTTGAAATCCATCTTCAATCTAGTATTATTACATTAAAATGGAGGCACCAAGGGGTAAAGGAACTTGCCCAGGAGTCAAGATTGGGTACTAAGGATACATTGATCTTGGGATCTAGGCAGGGTGAAGGTCACAGATGTTCAGGTCTACACTGTCAGAAAACCACCAAAGCCAGTCTAAGTCACTGGGACATCAACACAGTCCTGGAAGAAAAATATCTGGGCTGAAGAGATGGCTCAGCAGTTAAAGGCACTTGAAAAAAAAATCTCACTAATAAGCAACTGCAACTGCCAGTATGGTGCCTGGTATGGTTTTTTTAATATACTTTATTTATTAATTTATTTGAGAAAGAGAATGAAAGACAGAGAGGGAGAAAATGGGCACACCAGGGCCTAGAGCTACTGCAAACGAACTCCAGACGCATGCTTCCCCTTGTGCATCTGGCTTACTTGGGTCCTGGAGAATCGAACCAAGGTCCTTTGGCTTTGCAGGCAAATGCCGTAACTGCTAAGCCATCTCTCTAGCCCGCCTGGTATAATTTTTCAGGGTAAAAGGGGCCAACTAAATTGTTAGCATTACCTAGCCTTTCATTAACACACAAACTTCACCTGTCATTCAGAACATGGTAGGAAATTGTTTGCTACATGATGAAGTAGAAAAATGCTCTTGATGGGATTTTACGAGCTCCATGGTGGTGGGGATGCAATCTTTCCTGGTGATGACGCTAAGTGGCCTGCAGGGTGCCTGAGAATGCCGTTTCCTGTCTCAAGCCTTTGCCCTTTGCTAGAAACACCTCCCCCCTCCCACTTCCTGGCTGAACTCCTACGTATGTGTCTCAGTTCCAGTGAGCGAGAAACGTCTACGGATGCTCAATAAGCATTTCAACATAGCTCCTCTTATTACCTCAGGGCAACCCTTAACGTATGCACGCCTCACCACCCTTTTAGGAGGAATGAAACATATGAGCAATGGTATGAGGTTTACAACCATCCTACACTCAATGGTGTGAGGCTTATAAAGCAGCCTACAGTCCCTTGAGAAAAATGAAAGGTAACACTTTATGAATTTATTTAATCTGATTCATTGAGACACATACAGAAGAGTTTTCATGGATGAACCACTAACCCAAGATTAATAGCCTGGTTTACTGCCCTCATTCTCTTCCCAACCACAAGTCAAAATAAACTCATCCTCAATGTATAACTTTGCAAAATATGCTCTTGTACATTGACTCCTGAATGCACTGTGGTTATTAAAAGGGTGGCTATATCCGCCAGGATGAGATAGGTTATGCTGCAGTAACAAAGAACTCCTCAATCTCGGGCTAATAATGACCACAGCGGTACCTCTGGGATGAATAAATTAAGCCCAAAAGCCTCCTCTTTGGGGTCTTTACCTGACACTCTGGGTCAGCCAGCTCTGCTAACATGTATTCACAAGGTATGACCCCTGCTTTCCTTTTCAACCTCCCACAGAGTTGTTCGCGCAGCTCACAGTGAAACCAGAGGTGAGAATCTTTGTAAAATAGTGGAATAATGCCTGGCCAAGGAGGGAGCAGAAATAAGTGATAAAGACGACCACGACTATTGTCATGATCCCCACTCTTCTTCATGTGGTAATGATGATGCTATTACTATAACTGTCATACAGTAGCATTCCAGAACTCATTTACAACTGGAATCTCCTGAAGAGCCTGAAAACCACTCATGTATCCCATCCCTACAGCTTTTGAACTCAGCCTTCTACTGTGTGGTCTTGAGCTTTGATTTTTAAAAATTCAATTCTAATCTGCGAACAAGTTTGAGAACCACTGTCAAAGAGGCAAGCAAGTTTCTTATACATACACACATATATTTGCAAATACACACATAAGTTCTATGAATCTCTCTCTGTGTCTCTCTGCAGTGTGTGGTGGGTGGATTCAGGTGTCCCCCATAAACTTAGGTGTTCTGAATGCTACATTCCCAGCTGATGGAGATTTGGGAATTAATATCTCTTGGAGGCAATGTATTGTTGGCTTATGGCAGCTACAGCCAGTGTCCCCTTGCCAGTGTCTGGGAAACTCTCACGTTGCTATTGCCTATCTTATGTTGGCCAGGGGGTGATGTCCACCCTCTGCTCATGCCGTCTTTTTCCCCTGCCATCATGGAGCTTCCCCTCGACCTGTAAGCCAAAATAGACCATTTTTCCCCAAATCTGCACTTGGTTGGGTGATTTCTGCCAGCAATGTGAACCTGACTGCAACAGTAACGTTGGTACTGAGAGTGGCGTTGCTGCTAGATGCCTGAGTGCAAAACAGTGGTTATATCAGTGAACTATATAACGAAGAGGCCCTAACTTTTATCTCTAAGGACAACCACCAAGGTCACCCTTTAAGATCACAATAAGCCTAGCAACCCTTTTTCCCTTTTTTTTTTTTTAATCTTTACCTGACATTTAATCCTAGGCCTTTTACCTTAACTCAGGTATTTATTGTATCTTATTTTCTTTGCCTTCATATGTTCTCTAAGTCTCATTGAACAAGTATGCCAGGCTCAGAGTAAATCAGAGCCCCAAAATTATAATTCTGTATTTGAGCAGGGGGTAAATCTGCTTAGAGGAAGGTCAAGCAAGGCTATCAGTGAGGAAGTCTGCGCCCTGCACCACTCTCTATTCACAATCCAGAGCACAGTAGACAAGTTAAGGGAAATTCAGACAAGTGAACTGTCTCAGTAGTAATCTGGGGAGAATGGAAAACAGACACAGATCTCTAAGAGTACAGCATCTCAGTTAAAACTCGCTAAAAGTTCTATATTTTAATTTTATTTATTAAATTGAGAAAGAGAGAGAGAGAGATACAGAAGTAGGCAGGTAGAGAGAGAGACAGGATGGTGCCAGGGCCTCTAGCTACTGCAAATGAACTCCAGATGTGTGCATCCTCTTGTGCATCTGGCTTACGTGGATCCTGGGGAGTCGAACCTGGGTCCTTTGGCTTTGCAGGCAAGCACCTTAACTGCTAAGCCATCTCTCCAGCCCTAAGTTAAAACTCGTAACTGTCAACTGGTTACCAGCCACCCTTCGAATCTCCCCGTTTTTGTTTCATATTTCCCAGAATAAAGTTGTTTACTGATGTAGACATGCAGTAAGAGGTCCATGAACAAGTGAGTGTGAGGCCAGCCAGCATAAGGATAGTTTGACAGCTCAGGACTCCACTTGACTTGAGGGAAGCACGTGGCCCTTTCCTAACAGTGTACCTGGCAAGCTGGGACCCTCCATTGAATGTGCATACACCATACTACAAAGAATGGAGCCAGAAGGGTCTATCTTAGCAACCTCTTGGTATCTCTCCTTTAACAGTGAGTTTCCATTCAAACATGACTCCAAAGAGGTCCAGGTCCGAGAATAGGAGGCAGGGGGGCAATACAGCTTGAACCAGTTTTGGGCGCACACGCAATAAAGCCAGCTTGTGTGCTTTGAGAAAACTTTCAAGGAAGATGTCCTATTCATCATCTTAAGCCTTTGCTTTATTGAACATAAACATGATTAAAATCAGGTATATCATCGGGCGTGGTGGCACACACCTGTAATCCCAGCACTCAGGAGCAGAGGTAGGAGGATCGCTGTTAGTTCGCAGCCACTCTGAGGTTCCACAGTGAATTCCAGGTCAGCCTGGACCAGAGTGAGACCCTACCTTAAAACAACAACAACAACAATCAGCTCTATTATGAGGAAGACACGCACGGCACAGAAGCTTACATTCCCCAAGCCTGCTGATCAAAGCAGACCGCCGGGGCCCCTAGTAGCCAGTTCCTCTTCCTGTAGCCCCCATCAAAGGAGCTCCTGGACTCCAACTCTGCCTTGCAGTACAGTCAGGTTCTTTCTCAATACAACTTCTTGCCGCTCTGTTATTTGTTTGGAATTTTTCAGTTCTTTGAACAAGTCATCAAGAACCTGGAAACACCCAGACAGAGACCACCGGCAGGCGTGGCTCGTTCACCTAACCACCAAGTGCAGCCATCTGCTCGTCATGTGGCACAGGGCACAAGGCCTCTTACTGTCCACTTTCTACCATGTCTGGAGAGAACCAGAAAACCCAGTTTATTTAGGAATTCCACTAGCTTTATGTAAACCCTTGGCCATAATTAGAAAAGGTATTGAGGACTGGAGAGATGGCTTAGCGATTAGGGCGCTTGCCTGCGAAGCGTAAGGACCCAGGTTCGATTTTGCGGGTCCCATGTAAGCGAGGCACACACGGTGACCCACGCGTCTGGAGTTTCTTTGCAGTGGCAAGAGGCCCTGGTGTGCCCATTCTCTCCCTCTCTCTGTCTCTAACAAATAAATAAGTAAAAAATTTAAAAGCTATTGAGCACTTGGAAGGCATGCTAACCTGGGCTGCAGGGAAGGAAGCATTGTACACATTATATAATACTCTGTTACTTTAAAAAGCAAATGGCAGCCTCAGGCAGAAAGTCAAAAGAAGACAGAAACCATTTTTGCAAAAGCATTTTGTAAAAGCAACTCATTTCTTCTGAGGCATCCTTACTCATTCAACTATCTGTCACTTCTCAAAACCTGGGAAAGGAGGTTTCCTCTCATCTGTAGTTGGCTAAAGAAGAAGGCAGGCAAGAGTTCCTTAAAAAGAGGTTAAAATGAAAATCAGTAACTAGACCCAAGGCCCCACTTACTGGCGCAGAATTATTAGATACCCCCTTTTAGGTTCTCATTAATTACCTACTTTCTCTGCAACCATCCCCAAAGGGAGAGGATTTAGAGGAGTTCAAACCCCAGACGCATTTTTCTGGCTTCCTAAGGTATGACTGTGGTCGTAACCTAACCTCTCTTGTTTCCTCATCTGTAAAATGGAAATAACTGCCCCCTTGACAGAAAACTTCATGAGAACTCACTGGAAAAATACATTAAGTGGGTAGCATGCAAGAAATGCTAATGCCCATTTACTGAAAGGTGAGTTTCTAATGAGGAGAAGGCCTTCCTGACTATCTTTGCATTTGTATCTTGGCAAAGGATCACTCAAATTGTCACTGCCTCTTCGTAATATCTCATTTACTCAACACTCATCAAAGAGTCATGCAGACCCGCCTCTGGTTCCAAGTATGGGTCCAAGAGTATGAATGGTCCAAGAGTATCCAACCTTTTGACATTACAACGTAATGTTGTTATTGATAAAGGGGTGAAGCTGCATTGACAGCTATACTGGGACCAGGCATGCTCTCAGTCAATGACTGCTAGTCCTTTCCCCCGAGGTGATCCAATCAGAAGGAAGCTTTGCTCAAGGGCTCTAGACAGAGGTGGTAGTTCTTTCTTCTGTGCCTCTATGAAGACCATGAACTTGAGAACAAAGCCAGAAGACAGAGGTACAGAGCCTAGAGAATCACAAGGAAATGACTCCAGGGTCCTGATCAAAGTGAACACGAAACCTATCCATGCTACCACACCACTTTTTGCTTAGGTGAATCACATAATTGTTTCAAGCCACTATCCCATCTGAACTGTCCCTTGCAACTCAAAAGCATCCTAGATAACCCATCCTGGTGCATAGCTGAATCAGTCATGGTGCAAAAGACTGCATAGGAAGCTGGGCATGGTGGCACACACCTTTAATCCCAGCACTTGGGAGGCAGAGGTAGGAGGATTGCATGAGTTCGAGGCCACCCTGAGACTACGTAGTGAATTCCAGGTCAGCCTGGGCTAGAGTGAGACCCTACCTAGAAAAAACAAAACAACAAAGAAAGCTTGCATAGAAATGTCATCACACTTCCAATGATGCAATGCTGACTTCCACATTATTCTAGGTACAGGAATGCTTCCTTGTAAGTCTTGGTTGCCCTGGATACCAGGACCTCACAGACTTCTGTACATAGGCTGTCACAGTTACCTTTTTATTGCTGGGACAAACATGACCAGAAGCAGCTCGTGGAAGGAAAGAGTTTGTTTCAGGCTTGTAGAGTTAGGAGAAGTTCTATCAGGGCAAAGCTGGCTCACCTTCAAATTTTTTTTGTTTACTTTTACTTATTTGAGAGTGACAGACAGAGGGAAAGAGGCAGATATAGAGAGACAGAGACAGAGAGTGAATGGGCGTGCAAGGGCCTCCAGCCACTGCAAATGAACTCCAGATGTGTGCACCCCCTTGTGCATCTGGCTAACGTGGGTCTTGGGGAATGGAGCCTTGAACCAGGGTCCTTAGGCTTCATAGGCAAGTGCTTAACCACTAAGCCATCTCTCCAGCCCCTGGCTCACTTTTATAAATCGATAGCAGAGAGACAACAATAACATCAAGCAAGTACCAACTGCCAGAGTTCAAACTGGCTCCCCACACATCTGATAGGGCTGGACTAAATATCTGCCCTCAGTGACATGGCCCCTGTACCAGGGACCTGCCTGCTGGGGACTAAAGTTTGGAAGTTTAATTTTAATCAAAAATGCCTGAGTCTATGGTGCCAGATATTCAAACCACCACACAGGCCTTCAGTAAGTACCAAGTACCTACTCCTAGAAATGAGTGGAATGAAACTTACCAAATCATTGAGTGTTTCAAAATCTTTTAAAGCCCTGGGACCCAGGCAGGTGTGGAACAGAAAACATCAAGAGGAAACTCATGAGAGATGGAGCCATCAGCCAGGCCTGGGTTCAAAGGATGGCTGTAACCACACCCCAGCTTTCTGCCCTGCACAAGGAAGAAATCATATCTCTCTCCTAGGGGTACTGGAGCCGTGTCAAAGCACCAGAGGCAGGCACACTCACCCAATATGTATTTCCTTCCCTTTCTTCAGCTGATCCTGATGCCTGGGCTCTGCTCTGAAGCTCAGAAATCAGGGTCACTGTATATACACAAAGGTACAGGCAAAGTCCTGAGCAGTTGGTACCGCCAGCCCTGGGAAGGCCAGAAGAGAGAATGCATGCCTTGAGCCTCCCGACCCTCCACACACAGCCATTCCCATTAGCAGCCAGACCTGCAAGAGTGCAAGTGGAAAGGAGGCCGCCCAGCTTTTTGGCTCTGCTGGCTGCCTATAGGACAGAGGTGCAGGACCAGTGTGCTTGACAATACCAGAGCCCTGCACATCCCTGTATGGTTGACTAACCACGAGGAATCATGTGGAACGCAGCGGGACTGGAAGCCCCACAAAAGCAGCAGCTTACCTCATTCACTGGTCTAATCCCAGCACCCAGAAAGCACCCAGTGAAATCATTCATGAGCACAAAAGTAGAGGACAACACCAAGAAGGAGGACATGAAGATGAAGGTTCTCGGCCTAGACCTTTCGCTGAACTCCGGTGTGTGTGCAGTCTGCAAGGTGCCCAGGAGCAAGCACACGACCTGGGGATGAACGGGAACTTCTGAGCCCGACAGAAGAGGACTGAACTCTGACCCCATCAGTACCTATGTGCTGGGCCTCGGGCCAGTTCCAAAATTCTCTAAGCCACAGTTTCTTTCCCTAACAAGCAAATAATCAAAATGAAATGAAATGTAGCTGGGTGGTTTATGCTGGTAATCCCAGCACTTGGGAGGCTGAGGCATGAGGACTGCTTAGAGTTCAATGATAGCAATACATAGTGAGTTCAAAGCCAGCCATGGACAAATAAATGACAAAACTCTGTTTCAACAAGCAAACAAACAAGGAAACAAAAAGATAAAGTTTCAACATGTCACAATAACTATAGAAAAAAGATTAAAAAGATTTAGTATGTTAACAGCAATAGTCCTAAGTGGTAAAATTAAGAGGACTTTCACTTTTGCCTTTTTTTGTGCACAGTTTTTGGGATTTGTTGTTGTTCCTGTTGCCGTTTGGAGGTCGGGTCTCATTCTAGCCCAGGCTGACCTAGAATTCACAGGGTGACCTTGAACTCTCAGCGATCCTCCTACCTCTGCCTCCTAAGTGCTGGGACTAAAGCTGTGCACCACCATGTCTGGCAAAATATTTTATTTATTTGAGAGAGAGAGAATAGGCACTCCAGGGCCTCCAGCCACTACAAACAAAATCCAGATGCGTGCACCACCTTGTGCACATAGCTTTACATGGGTACCAGGAAATCAAACCTGGGTCCTTTGGCTTTCACCACTAACCCATAGCTCCAGATCTTTGGATTTTTCTGCAGCTAACATAAATTGCTTGCCTAATGAAAATAAAAGTGAGATGAAAACAAAGTACATAGCCCAGGACCAAGGGCAGAGTAGGGATCCCCCCCCCCACCAGCACCGCTCCTGCCCGGAGAATGCCCTTCAGACTTTTAGAAGCCGCTATCACATGTCTCCTCTGTGTCCCGTTCCTTGTTAAATATTGCAGCTAATTTAATGACTGGATTTTCAGGCTGTCTTTTATCCCTCCTCTCTGCAAGGACTCCATCTGTTAAACCCACTCCGTGTACTGCAGAACTAGCTCAGAGTCAGCAGCCCCCTCTCGTTTTGCTCATTCATCTGTGAATTCATTCATCGAGTAAACACTGATTAAAAACCTACTATATTGAACATCTTTTGCTTTTGCCCAGTCACTATTCCCAAATGGTTCCCAGAATGCCTTGGGGAGTGGCTGCCTAGCCTTGGTTCCCCCAGGCCTGTGCCCCACAAGGTGCAGACCCCCAGACAGGTTCCTCTAAGAGGTAGCCATTTGATCCAGAATGGACAGATTCAGAGGACCAAATTCACTTGGCCACTCGAGATGAGCATCTGACCCAGAAAAGAACAATCCTGGGCGGTGATGGTCAATTCCAAGACTTCTCTTTGGGCTACTGGAAGACTCATCCATTTTAAACCTCCAGCTTGTGCCACAATCCAAAAGGAAATGCAAGCAGCACTGAGAGAGCATGAAAAACTGTTTTTGACTTGGCAGTGGGGTGGGGAATGAAGCTGAGCTGGCATAACTAGGATGCACAAAGCCCTGGGTTTGATGCCCAGTGGCACATAAGACAGAGTGGCCTGTAATGCCAGCACTGCGGAGGTAGAAGCAGGAGGACCAGAAACTTACAGTCACCCTTGGCTATGGCTACATGGTAAATTCAAGGTCAGCCTGGGTTACATGATACCCTGTCTCAAAACAAACAATAAACAAACCTGGTAACTCTTTAAGACTTGAATTCTCCATGCTTTAACTTCCATCCCTTGACTTCTTGACTTTTCAACTAAATAAACTGTCAAATTCCCCTTCTATGCATGCCAGTTCAAGTTGTGCTTGTTTAGAGGTAGAAAGAATCCTGACAAACGAAGTCTGAAGTGCTGTGGGGAGCATAAGCTGACACGGATGAAGCATCTGACTCCCCGTGTTAGGTCCAGGCTCCCGGTGTGATGTGAAGATAGCTACCGTCCAGTAGGGTTATGGCCAGCGAGGGGGGTCACGGCGCTAATGAAACTCTACACAGCCTAACACGAGCATGGGATGGGCGGCAGGGAGGTCTCCCTGGGCAACGGCATTTAAATCTACTTTCCATCCCTATACTCAGGCAATGAAGAGGGAATAATCGTCTGGGGGAGTCAGATAACACAGTTGATTCACATTCCTCCTAAAGTAAACTAAAACCACGACATCTCAGCTTGCAGAGTGGGCAATGACGCTCAAAGGACTTAACAGCACTCTCAAGGATACCACAAAATACTGCCTCGAGAGACTCGCAGCGTGCCAAGGTCAGACAACTGTCACTTGGGAAAACTGCCTCTCAGTGTGACAGGTGCTGTGACACTCCTCAGTAATACCCAGGTCAGTTCTGTGCTGTTGGTTCTATAAGCTTACGTTGTCATCTCGTGTCCTAGCCTATTTGGATTACTGTTGATCAAATCACAGCATCATAAAAAAATAAAAAACAGCCCTTGCGAGATGAATAACCCACGTTGGGAATTTATTTCCGAATGATAACAAGAGAGAGCCAAGAGAGGAAGTCTCTGGTCCTATAAAATAGCTCATGATGGGTTAGACATGTGGCCAGCCACAGAAGACAACAATAACAACAATGAAAGCTCCTCTCGGAGCATCTATTTTGCCAAGAAAGGCCCTAAGCGTTGTTCTTAACGGAAGCGCCAGGTCTTTGATGGTGCATCCTGGACAGCAGAGGTGGGCGGATCAAGTAAATCCAAGAGAGGAGGATGTAGTGGGACACATTCTCCTAACCTTTGTGGTTTTCTAAACACATCAGGGAGCTATTAGGTTGAGAAAGACAATGCTTAACTTTCCAGGGCAAAATAACCTTCCAGGTCAAGCAACACTGAGAAAAGAGCTCCATGTAGCTAGCCCCAACAAGATGCCAGGGGACAGAAATGGGAGGGAGGGAGGGAGGCTTTGAGATGCCTCTGGAATCCCTCAGAGGGCTCAGCGGTGGCTGTAATACCTTTGTTTCTACAACCCATCTAAGATGGCCACCCAACTCCCTCAAATACATGCCAGGACTTCAAGTATGTCATACTTATCTTAAAAATGGGATTTGCAAGACCTAGAGAGATGTGTCAGTGCTCAACGGTGCCTGCTCTAAAGGTGGCGGACCTGAGTCTGACCTCAGAACCCACATAAAGTGGACACAAAGTGGCACACATATTTATACTCCCTATGTGCCTACAATAAGGAGAGGCAAAACCAGGAGAACCCTGCTGCTCAGTGGTAAAGCAAGAGTCTGTCTCAAAAGGGTGGAAGGAGGGCTGGAGAGATGGCTTAGCGGTTAAGCGCTCACCTATGAAGCCTAAGAACCCAGGTTCAAGGCTCGGTTCCCCAGGTCCCACGTTAGCCAGATGCACAAGGGGGTGCACGCGTCTGGAGTTCATCTGCAGTGGCTGGAGGCCCTGGCACGCCCCTTCTCTCTCTCTCTATCTGCCTCTTCCTCTGTCTGTCACTTTCAAATAAATTTAAAAAATAAAAAATAAAAAAATTTTAAAAAAAGGGTGGAAGGAGAAAAAACACCTTAAGGCTATCCCCTCTGAACTGCACACACCCACTGTTATACCCATGTGCCCTTACACACACGTGCACGTGCACACACACTCACACACACAATAGGATTTACAATACTTATCACCTATTTACTGAGCAGCTAGATGATGCAGGCAGAGTCAGGCAGTGTTTGGACGAAATAATACAATACAGGGAAATATTTAAAATGAGAGGTGCTTTCGCGCCCAGGGCTTCCGGATCATTGCTTGTTCTGTGACAGGTCTCTGTGTGGCCCCAGCTGCTCTCAAGGTCTCTGTCCTCCTGCCCCTTACCTCCCCCTCCCCCTCCCCCTCTCCCACACCAAGTACTTGCATCACTGGATTTATCAATGACTACCACCACACCTGGCCTCAAGCAGGTTTTTGGGTTTTCTGTTTGTTTGTTTGTTTTTAGGCAGGGTCCCAGGCTGACCTGGAACTCACTCTGTCGCCCAGGCTGCCTCAAATTCATGTTATTCCTCCAACCTCAACCACCGGGTGCTGGGATTTATAGGCATGTGCTATCATGACCAGCTACTCAAGTAGTTTTTAAAACTAGTTTTATGCTGTGTGTGTGTTTAAGAGTGTCTCACTCTAGGAAAGGTGGAGGGAGGATATAAATAAGTCACATGGAAACCTACCTTTTTGGACAACAGAACACTTAGGAGCTGTAGATTGTTACTAGAAAATTTTTCAGTGCCAAGGATGGGATACCTTCCAGTGAGTTTTTAGTCTTGGAGGTCCCTGATGCCCCCAAAACATTACAGGCCATTGCCGAGGCCCTTGGTTTCCCACCAGGAATAGATGGTAAGACCCTATTGCTGAAGACTCCACATACTTGGGCTGCAAGGCCAGTGAGAAATCCTGCTGGAACTGAGCTGAACACCTCCTCCATGAAGGCCAGTTGACAGAAAGCTGGAAAAAGCCATGCTGCATGCAGTTCAATGGGAGAGAGAGATATCACCAGTGAAGATACTCAACAGTGGACACTGCAAGCCTTATATTTGGCGAGCCAAATGAGCCAACGGGTACAATAGTGGCACATCTGTCATGGTGGAAACCAACCACCCTCTAATTGGACTGGAGGCCTGCTCCATGGGAGTGAATACATTCCTGATACTGAGAACCTACAACAGGGGTAGTCATGAGCCCTAGGGGTGTAAAGTCTGCTGCTGTCTGGCTAAATGTATATACTATACTCACCAAACTGCCCAGTAAGAAGTTCTCTTAATGTTCATACCCATATATTAATACTATTCTCACTTTTGGTTAGAGAAACTTCTCTTTTCAGAGGGCAGTGACCTTGGGATGACTCAGAAGGCATCGTGGTGCTGAAAAGAAGTGACAGAGGAGTGCTTAACACTGAAATATCTCTATCACACCTTCCAAGGTTCAGGGCCCATTGCAGAAGAGGTGGCAGAAAGAATGTAAGAGCCAAAGGAAGGGTAGGACTCCTTACAATGTGCTCTTCCACATACAAATAGCCTGGATATCTATGACTTCACAGTGCCTGACACTACCTACACAAGACCATCATAATAAATGGAAAAGATGATGACATCAAAATAAAAGAGAGACTGATGGAGAGGGGGATGGTATGTGGTGGAGAATGGAGTTTCAAAGGGAAAAGTGAGGGGGGGAGGGAGGGAATTACCATGGGACATTGTTTGCAATTATATAAGTTGTCAATAAAAACAATTAAATTAAAAAAAAAGAGTGTCTCCCTCTAGCTCAGACTGACCTGGAACTCAATCTGGAGTACCAGGCTGGCCTTGAACTCACAGCGATCCTCCTATCTCTGCCTCCCTAATGTTGGGATTTTTAAAACTTAGCTTGCTTTTAATTTGTAAAAAGTATTATGTAGTTGGCATGGTATTATACACCTATAATTTTAGTGCTTGGGAGGCTGAGTATATGAACATACCACATACTCTTCCATACATACATACATACATACATACATACATATATATATATATATATATATATATAGAGAGAGAGAGAGAGAGAGAGAGAGAGAGAGAGAGAGGAGAGACAGAGACAGAGACAAAGAATGGGCATGCCAGGGCCTCCAGCCACTGCAAACAAACTCCCGATGCATGTGCCCCCTTGTGCATCTGACTTATATGGGACATGGGGAATCGAAACAGGGTACTTTGGCTTTGCAGGCAAACACCTTAACCACTAAGCCATTTCCTTAGCCCCATTTCTTTTATTTTTTAACTCAAGAATATATTCTGGAAACCATTCCTTCTTAGCATATATGCCTTAATATTTTGAAAAGCAGTACTGACAGCATCCTACTTTAAAGATATATTTATATATTAATTTTCAATTAATTCCCTAACAAGCTACACATTTATTGCTTCTCTGGTTTGCTATATAAGGTATACTTTGACACACATGTAACTCCAGGAGGGAATCAGATCTATAAGATAAAATCCTTGAGGTAGAGCCAGACATGGTGTTCCATACCTGTAATCCAAGCCCTAGGGTAGCTGAGACAGGAAGATTACAAGTTAGAGACCATCCTGAGCTACAAAGTAAATTCCAGGGCAATTTGGGCTACAGACTGAGACTTTGCCTCAGAACAAAACAAAAAAATATTGAAGTAGAATTGCATAGTCAGCGGACCTGGGTGCTTAAAATTTTGGCAGATCCTGCCAAATTGTTTTCCAAAGATGTAATAATTTTCACTCTTATCAGCTGTGTAAAGGACTATGGCAATACCTCTGCCCACATTGACACAAGGTTGTTTTTTGTTTTGTTTTTTCAGTACAAGGGAAGAGAGGGCAGCTCTCTGCTCTTGTCCCATTGTTTCTTCTTGCCCCTGTGAATCACCCGTGACATTACTACTTCCTGAAAATTCCACCCCTGGATGCACAACCCAGAGAGCTGAGCTTAAAATAGAACGAACGTCTGAGCTCCTGGAGTGCTGGAGCCAGCTCCTACCGGCTTGGGAGACCCGGCGCTCACTGCTTCCAACTCCAAGAATGGGTAGCTTAAAATCGGATCTCACTGGACTGGGGAGATGGTGACTCAATGGATACAGCACTTGCCAACCATTCTGGAGTCCCCACATAAAGAGCAGGAAGCCGTGGCAGGCAAGGTGGGAGACGGAGACAGGAGAATTTCCCAGAAGCTCGCAATGCACACAGCAAAGACCAGCAGAGCGAGAATCCAGAGTGAGACCCCTGCGTCCATGACCCATGGCACGCACACACAAATAAAATAATAAAACATGTTTAAAGTGATTAAAATTGGCCACCACGGAAGCACTTATACCATAGAAATCAACAAATGCTATAAAAATCAGGCCTTTTTTTCTGATGTGAAATCTTTACTTTGCAGTGTTTTTTTTTTTTTTCTTCAAAATCAGGGCTTTTTATCTTTCTTCAAGCAGAGACTGCTGTAGATATTTAAAAGCACATCCATGTATATTAGAGTAGAAAGTGAAGTTCTGTCCCTCCTTATTGCATATCTCACCCTTGATGCTGGTCTGCTCATAAATTCTTGGAACCCAAAGACTACAGGCAATCTTAAAGGACATGCAATCATTAGGTTTTCTAAGACTACTTTAATCTGACTTAATCCTTCTATGTAGCTGCAAATAGTTAAAAGACATGCAATCATTAGGTTTCTAAGACGATTTTAATTTGCCTTAATAATCCCTCTCTGTAGATGGAAATAGCAGCTCTACCCTCCTCACTATTCTTCCTGCTTTCCATTTCTTTTCCATGTAGTGATTAGTATTGCTGATTGCTCACAGTGTGGTAAATGAGAAAACAGACTAGACAGCCTGGGGCCACTAAACCTGGGGCAGGTGACTGTCTATGGACAACTAGTTTAAAATGCCTATTTCCTCTTCTAAAATATGCAGATGGTAGGGCTGGAGAGAAGGCACAGTGGTTAAGTGCACTTCCTGCACAGGCTCATGCCTAAGAGGTCTAAGACAGCTGGAGACTGTGTGGGTTTGCTCCCCAGCACCCATGTAAACAGCTGGATGTGGCCATACATGCCTGTAACCCCATCTTATGAGGAGCGGAGTTGGCTGGTCAGCTAGTCCAACCAAAAAAAAAATTAAGGAATGACGTCAGGGATGAAGGAAAGAAGGTACCAATGCATAATGCACCCACACAAAATATGTTGTTAATAAAAATACAAAGGAAAAATAGCTGGTATGGGTCCAGTGAGAGACTCAACCTCAAGGAAACATGATGATGACGGACAGAGGACACCTGAACTTGATGAGTGATAGAGAACGCCTGGGGATGGTGACGGACAGAGGACGAATGAACTTGATGAGTGATAGAGAACGCCTGAGGATGGTGACGGACAGAGGACGCCTGAACTTGAGGAGTGATAGAGAACGCCTGGGGATGGTGACGGACAGAGGACGCCTGAACTTGAGGAGTGATAGAGAACGCCTGGGAATGATGATGGACAGAGGACGCCTGAACTTGAGGAGTGATAGAGAACGCCTGGGGATGGTGACGGACAGAGGACGCCTGAACTTGAGGAGTGATAGAGAACACCTGGGGATGGTGACGGACAGAGGACGCCTGAACTTGAGGAGTGATAGAGAACGCCTGGGGATGGTGACGGACAGAGGACGCCTGAACTTGAGGAGTGATAGAGAACACCTGGGGATGGTGACGGACAGAGGACGCCTGAACTTGATGAGTGATAGAGAACACCTGGGGTTGATGACGGACAGAGGACGCCTGAACTTGAGGAGTGATAGAGAACGCCTGGGGATGATGACGGACAGAGGACGCCTGAACTTGAGGAGTGATAGAGAACACCTGGGGATGATGACGGACAGAGGACGCCTGAACTTGAGGAGTGATAGAGAACACCTGGGGATGGTGACAGACAGAGGACGCCTGAACTTGATGAGTGATAGAGAACACCTGGGGTTGATGACGGACAGAGGACGCCTGAACTTGAGGAGTGATAGAGAACGCCTGGGGATGATGACGGACAGAGGACGCCTGAACTTGAGGAGTGATAGAGAACACCTGGGGATGATGACGGACAGAGGACGCCTGAACGTGAGGAGTGATAGAGAACACCTGGGGATGATGACGGACAGAGGACGCCTGAACTTGAGGAGTGATAGAGAACGCCTGGGGATGGTGACGGACAGAGGACGCCTGAACTTGAGGAGTGATAGAGAACACCTGGGGATGATGACGGACAGAGGACGCCTGAACTTGAGGAGTGATAGAGAACACCTGGGGATGATGACGGACAGAGGACACCTGAACTTGAGGAGTGATAGAGAACACCTGGGGATGATGACGGACAGAGGACACCTGAACTTGAGGAGTGATAGAGAACACCTGGGGCTGATGACGGACAGAGGACGCCTGAACTTGAGGAGTGATAGAGAACACCTGGGGATGATGACGGACAGAGGATGCCTGAACTTGAGGAGTGATAGAGAACACCTGGGGATGGTGATGGACAGAGGACGCCTGAACTTGAGGAGTGATAGAGAACACCTGGGGCTGATGACGGACAGAGGACGCCTGAACTTGAGGAGTGATAGAGAACACCTGGGGATGATGACGGACAGAGGACACCTGAACTTGAGGAGTGATAGAGAACACCTGGGGATGATGACGGACAGAGGACACCTGAACTTGAGGAGTGATAGAGAACACCTGGGGCTGATGACGGACAGAGGACGCCTGAACTTGAGGAGTGATAGAGAACACCTGGGGATGATGACGGACAGAGGATGCCTGAACTTGAGGAGTGATAGAGAACACCTGGGGATGATGACGGACAGAGGACGCCTGAACTTGAGGAGTGATAGAGAACACCTGGGGCTGATGACGGACAGAGGACGCCTGAACTTGAGGAGTGATAGAGAACACCTGGGGATGATGACGGACAGAGGACACCTGAACTTGAGGAGTGATAGAGAACACCTGGGGATGATGACGGACAGAGGACACCTGAACTTGAGGAGTGATAGAGAACACCTGGGGCTGATGACGGACAGAGGACGCCTGAACTTGAGGAGTGATAGAGAACGCCTGGGGATGGTGACGGACAGAGGACACCTGAACTTGAGGAGTGAATGAGAACGCCTGGGGATGGTGACAGACAGAGGACGCCTGAACTTGAGGAGTGATAGAGAACACCTGGGGATGGTGACGGACAGAGGACGCCTGAACTTGAGGAGTGATAGAGAACACCTGGGGATGGTGACGGACAGAGGACGCCTGAACGTGAGGAGTGATAGAGAACGTCTGGGATGGTGACGGACAGAGGACGCCTGAACTTGAGGAGTGATAGAGAACTCCTGGGTTTGATGACGGACAGAGGACACTTGAGGTTCTGCCCTGGCTTCCAGACATGCACTTGGTGCACACATCTGCACACTCATGCCACAAATACACCTATGCATATACCACATGACCACATACATCACACCACACGTACTACACAGGGGGAGAGAGAGAGAGAGAGAGAAATACATAAGGTACGATTGTGATAACAATTTCTCTTTTCAATTTTGTTGGAGGATTAAAGGAATTAATAACAGTAAAGTACATAGAATAGCAAGATATACAGAACATTGCCTGGCATACACTACACCCTCAACAAACAACAGTGTTGTTACTGCATTGCAGTCAACTCATTCTGTCTTTGTTAAACTTTAAATCTCATTTCATCTTGGTTGTCTGGTCTTACTTTTTATCTTTCTTTACCTTTTTTATATTATCATTCTTTTTGTTTTCTTTTTTTTTTTAATATAGAAATGGATAATGGGTGCACCAGAACCTCCAGCCACTGCTAACGAACTATAGACACATGCATTGCCTTGGGCATCTGGCTTACATGGGACCTGCAGAATGGAACATGAGTCCTTACGCTTCGCAGGCAAGTGCCTGACCACTAAGCCATTTCCCCACCCCTGATAATTACTTCTTAATTATTTTAAATATACCACTTCAGACTCATTCATAGGTGACATTCAATTGTATCTTGGAGTGGTTTGTTTTCTGAGTACTTTATATAGGCGTTAACTGTGATGTCATCTTCAGTAATGATAGCCTTTTCTGTGGGGTCACATTGTGTCACTGAGGAGTGAGTCTGTGTTAATGGCACTGGTTATATCAATTTTCACATTACTTCTTCAGATCAAAAGGTCTCATACCACATAGATAATAAAAGAATATGGTTTCCATAACTATATGTGGTACAGTGCCTGATTCTTAATTTGTTAGTGACCTTTACCAACTCAAGATAAACTGCCAAGCAGTGAAGATTTTTTTAGCCTCTTTCCTAAAGAAGTTAGACTTTCAAGGCTCCCAGACACTCAAGCCTTCCTTCAACCAGGCTTCATTCCTACACTCACTGCAGCATGAAAACCTTCGCCTGTGGCTTGGGCTACAAAAGCTCCATGAATAAATGTTCCTGGTTTCCACTTACACATGACTCCCTGAATTTTTGACACTGGTAAATTTCCTTTTGCTATAAACTCCCTTAAATCCAACACTTTATTTCCACTGACCCTGCATTAGCATCAGGAAGCACTCATAAAATCAACTTGGCATATCACATTGTCCAAACAAGTTCTAAGTCATCAAATCCAATATAGCCATGTATGGTCCAGTTCTATCTGTATTTGAATTGCAGCTTACTCCAGTGTTAACGTCTAAAGTCAGCATGTAACAAGAAAACTGAGGAGTCTGACAAACCGTCTTTCATGATGTCCAAAATAGCCAGTCTTTCCTTCAACACTCTATTCAGTTTTTTTAGGCAGAGCACCATATGAGAGAGCTGGCTTGGATTTAGGGACCATGTTGTGTGATAATTAAAATCTATAAATACGGGAAGCACTCAATGGCACAAGATGCTCAAACTCTGAAAGGCCAGAGGAACAAAGAGGAACAGAAGGAACAGCAGATCCATGCCTCCCATTCACACTCATTCCAACAGAGATGCCCGCTGGGTGAAGTGACATGATCACCCATCGTATTTAAAGTGCTTTCATCTCGTTGTTGTTTTGTTGAACAAGTTTGGATCTGGGTAAGTTAGAAGCATGAATCTATAACAACATAAATCAGAATAGTGATTATCACTCAGGTAATACTAACAGAAGGGCATGAGGGAAGCTTTCTGGAATGATGGAACCACTGAGTTCCCTGATTTGGGGGTGGTTAGATGGTGTATGACATTACAAATTCATCCAGCTATACAATTAAGATGTGTGTTTAGTAGTGTATATAATACCAATAAAAGAAAAGTTAGGGGCTGCAGAGATGGCTCGGTGGTTAAGGTGCTTGCCTGTGAAGCCTAAGAACTCATGTTTGACTCTCTAAGGTCCCACATAGCCAGACTCATAGTGACGCGAGCACGCAATGTTGCACCCACTCCATCAGGGGGCGCACGCATCTGGAGTTCGTTCACAATGGCTGACGGCCCTGGTGCACCCATTCTCTCTCTCTCTCTCTTTCTCTTTCTCCTCTCAGTCTCTCTCTCTCAAAATAATTTTTATAAAAAGGTTAAAAGCAATGCCTGGGACTGGGAAGATGGTTCCGTGGATAAAGTGTGATTATCTGAGTTCGGAGGCCCAGAAGTCACACAAAGCTGTAAAGCCAGACCCTGTTGTGTGTGTTCATAACCCCGGGGTGCCTACGGCAAGATGCAAGATGAAGATAAGAGAATCACACAAAAGCTCCATCTCAAGGAAGTAAGAGGCTTGACAGGAAGACAGCAAATACAATAATAAATCCTGCCTCAAACAAGGTGGGAGGTGAGGATACACCCTTGTCGTCCTCTGACCTCCAGGTCTGCTGTGGCACACACGTGCCTATTCCTGCTCGAGCATGCATGCACACATGAGCATGCCCGAGCACAGGTTGCTGAAGGGCATTCTGCCAGGGGTGCCATCCTATGGTGGCACGTCAGCACAGGCTGGCTAGCCCAACAAAGGGCTGAGAGGAAATCAGGAGGGCCAGGAAAGGAAGGCAGAAGACAAAAGTGTCCTCCCAGCTCAATGGTATCCAGGCTCGAAGAACAGATGGGCTCCAGAGGCGACTGGATAGCAGTGGCTAAGCACTGGCTTCCAAATCAGACCGCTCAGATGTGCCTGCTGACTGGACCCTCAGTAACCAAGAGACAACGTGCTTCCCTCCTTGACCTCCAACTTTGTAGGCCTACTGAGAGTTGATTCAGGTACAGTGTCTGCACACAGTAAATAGGAAAGTTAGAAGTATCACCTTCTCTCCAAAATTATAGGGTTTAAATTAATAATTTGACCTGAGGGCCTATGAGTCACGGACTGAGCAAAAGAATGCATGTGTTCCACGGGGTCGAGGGACTTCTATTGAACTGAAATCCGCCTCCTGACCATTGCTGAACACGTCAGTGTTTCCTCAGAGTGGGCAGGGAAGACCAGTCTCTAGAGTCAGACGGCTGCCGCAGTCATGTCCCCGCTCTTACTTACCAACGTGATAACCTTGAACGAATTTACTCAAACGCCAGGCCGCAGTTTCTTCTCCTGTAAGAGAGTAACAGGGAAAGCTAAGCAAGTTACAATACTCCTTGACATACAAAAGCCCTGAGTAAGTTGTTCGCTTCAACAGCACACTTACTAAAATTGGAAAACTACAAAGAAAATTAGCACGGCCCTTTGTCAAAGATGGCATGCTAAACCGTGAAGCATTCCACATTTTTGAGGGCGATCTGGCTGTAGCATCTGTTGCCCCATCGAGCACCAGCATTGGCTGGACTGATTTGGCTATCTAGGTGAGTGTTCCTTCCCTCTCCACTGCATCCACCCCAAAACGGCACACTCAGTTGAAAAAGGTGACCTTCCCCTACAGAAGGGTGACCGTCTGGACGAGGGTGCGGCGTAACTATGCTCCGTGCTGGAACCTGCAAACAAGCTCTCAGGGTCCATTTGTAGGAGAAAGTAAGATATTCAAGCTTTCAAGACTCCAGACCCCTAAATGAGGCTCTACATATGGCAGTCTTCCTGTTTTCTTTAAAAAAAAAAAATTGTTCATTTTTATTTATTTGAGAATGACACAGAGAGAGAGAGAGAATGGGCGTGCCAGGGCTTCCAGCCACTGCAAACAAACTCCAAACACATGCGCCCCCTTGTGCATCTGGCTAACATGGGTCCTGGGGAATGGAGCCTCGAACCGGGGTCCTTAGGCTTCACGGGCAAGCGCTTAACCACTAAGCCATCTCTCCAGCCCGTTTTCTTTTTTTTAAGCCCCCAGTAAATCCTAGCCACTATTATGTTTTCCCATACCAGAGACACTGTCTGGGGTAACAACTCCAAGTAACACTGCTATAGTCCATAGCTGGGCTGCTCCATAGCTTGGCTTCCCTTGGCCACACTGGGCAAGGACCACACATTGGGTTGATTCACGAACACTCCTTTCTCTCAATACTCAGAACAGTTTCTGGGCATCACAAACAAGGAAGTAAGAAGAGGGCAGGGAGATGGCTCGGTATTTAAAGGTGCTGGACAGCAAAGCCTGGCGGCCTGGGTTTGACTCCCCAGAACCTACATAAAGCCAGATGCACAAGGGGTGCAGGCACACCTCTCTTTTTCTCCCTTTCCTTGCAAATAAATAAGTAATAAAAATAAAAAATAAAAAATCAGAAGTGAGAAGAAATGGGACAAAGGGCTGCACAGCAAGTGCAGAGACCCAAGCCGAACTCCGTGGCTGCGCTCAGCCTGGCTGCAGTGTGGCCTCGGAAGCCGAGGGCAGGGCCAGGCCGTCCTGAGAGACTCCAAACCAACAGACGAAGGATGCTCAAATTCTGCAGGGGGAGAAGTCCTGGTCCCAGCAAAACATTCAGCTCAACTCAACCTTGAACTGGTCCAGCATTTCGTCCCTGAATCATTTCCTCCTTCAGCTTTCTATTTCGCACAAAACGGAAAGCAAACATATACATTATGCCAGCCCTCTCCCCGTCAGGATTATCTGACAACAAGAGTGTATGAATCCAAGAGCACTTTAAGAAAACCAGAGTTAAACAACATCTCATGAGCTGCGTTCACCAACTTAGAGAGAGCAAGAGAGATTGGAGGCCAGGCTGAGAGTCTGGAGCCTCGTCGCTGGACGAGGAAGAGCGGACACCCTTCCTCCAGCCTTTGCTCAGACCAGATCTACTTTGATGCTCTTTCGCTTAGCGTTTCACCGAGCACTGGAGCGACCAGAGGCCACGGAACCAGCCTCACGTTACCCCCAAAGGTGTGGGGCCGGGCAGGGCCGCAGTGCCGAGGGAGACCTGCGCATCCCGCCCCCCCCCATGGCTTGTGCTGGCCCCGCCTCCGTTCCTCTGCGCACGTGGGCTTGGCCTCTGGCTTGTCACAGTGGGTCGACATTCTCTTTGAAACTAGTCACAGTACGGCTCAGAAAGGATTCGACTGGGGGACCGTGCAAGAAAGGCTCAGTCACGCCCTCAAATGTGCACCGAAACTACCTGTAAGCACACGTACACTGAGAGCACACCACGTGCTACATGGACATTGTACCGTGCATCACGTATAGCACACACCATACACAGAACCCTATGAGCATCTATCACATCCACGTGCCCACAGCACAGAGGCACGCAGCACATA
This sequence comes from Jaculus jaculus, assembly GCF_020740685.1. Lineage (NCBI taxonomy): Eukaryota > Metazoa > Chordata > Mammalia > Rodentia > Dipodidae > Jaculus > Jaculus jaculus. Next base: position 208,460,970 of record NC_059103.1, on the reverse strand, counting down.
ATACACTGTACAGTGACACACACATGTCACATACCACAGCACTTACCACACTGGTGCACAGCACAGACTAGAAGAGACTACACATGCACAAGTGTACACACACACACACACACACACACACACAGACACCCCTGCCTATTGCACTTATACAATACACACATGCCTCACACACTACATGAACACACACACTATGAACACATCCCGCATAAACCACGTACATAATACAAACACACGCCACACATATTCGGGCACACACACTCCAGGTATACCTCACATGCATATCACACATAAACCACTTATATTGCATGCATGGCAATATACCATTTACATTTACATAATGAAGTACAGGTATGCACCATGAATAAACCACACATGTACACCCACTCCTAACATGGCACATACATGCATACCATGGACATACACACATTATGTACATGCCACACACACAGACCCACGACTGCAATTCTCCCGACCTTCCAGTAAGGATGGGCTTTCCTTCTCTCTGATTCTTTGGCCAGATTTACAGAGCTGAAAATGGGGACAAGCTGTTCACTTGGGGAAAACTTTCAGGCCTTGGACAAATTCCTAGCTGTCAGAAATGGCGCCCTGTCTCTTGGGAAACTCCTGCCTTGCTTAGTTTTTTGAGACCAGGGAAGCTGACTGGCATCACTTGGTGACAAGCCCAAGACACAGAGTGAGGCTGTGGCAAAAGGCAAGTGGCACCTGGAGACAGAAGTGGCCGTCTTTCACTTCTGATCGCCCGACAGGGAGAACGTGGGCTGCAGCCCTAGAACCGGCTCAGGTCCTCAGCAAACTCGCGAGAGGCTCCCAAGCCGCCCGACAAGAGGCAGGTCACCCGCCCTCTCTTAGCGCCACTCCAGTGCCCTCGGACATGGCAGACACTCATTTACTCAACACGAGGCTCAGCTCCCACTATGCCAAGGAACCACGGGCACGGAGTGAGCCCCTTTGCTGGGCCCTCCAGCTACCCAGGGCTCCAAGATCAGCAAGCAACACCAGATGGAGGAGCCATTATACTTGAACAAGTGAAGAGGGCCGGCAGGAGTGAAGCCTTGAGCAAGGCGACCACAATGGACGGTGTCTCGTTAGCTCAGAGGGGTGAGTGATGGGTAACGGAAGGGCTTCCTCGGGGAGATCCCCTCTACACCAACAAGTACTGACAAGTACCAGGTGGCCACAGGCAGGAGAGCACCTAGCAGAGTCAGGAGCATGTACTTGTTTAAGAACTGTCACCTGGTCAAGCACAAGGGGCAGGTGGAGGGGTGGACCGAGATCTAGAGAAGGGCAGGCTTGATAGAGGAGCCTGCCAGGACCGGGTAGGCTGTGGGGTGGCCCCGGGCCCTCAGAGCTGAGTCTGCCATCCTCTAAGAGCCTGGCCCTCTCTTTCAGCGGTGAGCGGAGGCCTCAAGTCAACTTCCGGACACAGAGGGTGGAGGGTGGGGGAGTCCTCTTGGGAGTGACTGAGCAGCAACTCAGGAAGGCGGCTAGCTGTTCTTGTCACTCTTTTCTTTGAAAAGCTGATGAGGCCACTCCACCTGATGAGCCTGCTCTGCTCCTTCTCCACACTCCCCGCCTCACCACAGCGATGTGGGGTCACTGCTGCACCTCTCCAGATCCTCCCCCAGTGCTCTTGACCCTCCTCCCCAGTGCTCTCAACCCTCCTCCCCAGTGCTCTTGACACTCCTCCCCAGTGCTCTCAACCCTCCTCCCCAGTGCTCTCAACCTTCCTCCCCAGTGCTCTTGACCCTCCTCCCCAGTGCTCTCAACCCTCCTCCCCAGTGCTCGACACTCCTCCCCAGTGCTCTCGACCCTCCTCCCCAGTGTCTCAACCCTCCTCCCCAGTGCTCTCGACCCTCCTCCCCAGTGCTCTCAACCCTCCTCCCCAGTGCTCGACACTCCTCCCCAGTGCTCTCGACCCTCCTCCCCAGTGCTCTCAACCCTCCTCCCCAGTGCTCGACACTCCTCCCCAGTGCTCTCGACCCTCCTCCCCAGTGCTCTCGACCCTCCTCCCCAGTGCTCTTGACCCTCCTCCCCAGTGCTCTCAACCCTCCTCCCCAGTGCTCTTGACCCTCCTCCCCAGTGCTCTCAACTTTCCTCCCCAGTGCTCTCAACCCTCCTCCCCAGTGCTCTTGACCCTCCTCCCCAGTGCTCTCAACTTTCCTCCCCAGTGCTCTCAACCCTCCTCCCCAGTGCTCTCAACCTTCCTCCCCAGTGCTCTTGACCCTCCTCCCCAGTGCTCTCGACACTCCTCCCCAGTGCTCTCAACTTTCCTCCCCAGTGCTCTCAACCCTCCTCCCCAGTGCTCTCAACCTTCCTCCCCAGTGCTCTTGACCCTCCTCCCCAGTGCTCTCGACACTCCTCCCCAGTGCTCTCAACTTTCCTCCCCAGTGCTCTCGACCCTCCTCCCCAGTGCTCTCGACCCTCCTCCCCAGTGCTCTCGACCCTCCTCCCCAGTGTCTCAACCCTCCTCCCCAGTGCTCTCAACCTTCCTCCCCAGTGCTCTTGACCCTCCTCCCCAGTGCTCTTGACCCTCCTCCCCAGTGCTCTCAACCTTCCTCCCCAGTGCTCTTGACCCTCCTCCCCAGTGCTCTTGACCCTCCTCCCCAGTGCTCTCAACCTTCCTCCCCAGTGCTCTTGACCCTCCTCCCCAGTGCTCTTGACCCTCCTCCCCAGTGCTCTCAACACTCCTCCCTCAATGCTCTCAAGCAGGATGAAATCTGAAAAAGAATGCCTTTCAGTCCAGCACCCTCACGCCACCAGTGAAGTTCCCCAGACCCCAGAAGGTGCTCTAGCTTGTTGAAGGTCCCTAATAAAGGTGCTATCATCTTGACAAGAAGAGAACAAACCCTACCAGAAACACTGCTCATTGTACAAGGAAACCCTTGATGTTGGCAGGTCCAATGGACATGTTCCTTACTTGACCACCAATCACTCCACACTCCCACCACTCCAGGGAGTGTCTAGGTAGAAAAGCATATTTCCAATGAAGTCAGTCTATTTATGAAAGTGACCAGATATTGGGGTTTTTTTTCTCTTTTTTTTTTTAATTTTTTTGGGGTTTATTTTTATTTATTTATTTGAAAGTTACAGACAGAGAAAGAGGCAGAGAGAGAGAGAGAGAGAATGAGTGTGCCAGGCTTCCAGCCACTGCAGACGAATTCCAGATGCGTGCACCCCCTTGTGCATCTGGCTAACGTGGGTCCTGGGGAATCAAGCCTCGAACCAGGGTCCTTAGGCTTCGCAGGCAAGTGCTTAACCGCTAAGCCATCTCTCCAGCCCGCGACCAGATATTTTTAAAGACATAAATCATTCTTTGGCTAGAGACATTTCACACTGGTAAAAGGCACTTGCTTGCAAAGCCTGTTGACCTGGGTTCAATTTTCCAGTGCCTACATAAAGCCAGATGCACAAAGTGGTGCATGCATCTGGAGTGCATCTGCAGTGGAAGAGGCTCTGGCACGACCATTCTTTCTCTCTCTCTTCCTTTCTCCTCAAATAAGCAAGATATTAAGTACATATTATAAGAGCAGAGATAAATCATTCTTATAGTGAGCTCCCTATGATGAGATCTAAGGTTACAATAGTTTAAAAAGTTGAGCTTCCTAAAATACTTAGTGTTTTTCTTTTTTCTTTTCTTCATTGGTCCTGTCTGGTGTTCTGTGAGCTTCTCATATCTGGATGAGCCTCTCTTTTGCGACATTGGGACATTTTTATTCAATAATTTGGTTGAATATGTTCTCTGTGCCTCATTTGTTTTTCTTTTGATGTTTGCTATGAAGCAACTTTTTACTCTAGCATCAGAGACAATGTTTAAAGAAGACGTTTTTGTTGTTGTTTTGAGGTAGTCTGGCTTTAGCACAAGCTGACCTGGAATTCGCTATGTAGCTTTCCGCTGACCTTGAACTCACAGCAATCCTGCTACCTCCATCTCCCAAGTGCTGGGGTTAAAGCAGTGAGCCACCATACCTGGCTAAAGAGACATTTTTGTCTATGATCCTCCCACTAAAAAAAAAACTTCCTCATAACTCTTCATGTCCTCCTCAATTTTTAAAAAAATTATTTAAATTTTTAGTTATTTGAGAACAAAAGAGGCAAACATATATATATATATGTGTGTATATATATATATATATATATATATATATATATATATATATAAATGGGCATGCCAGGGTCTTCAGCCACTGTAAACAAACTCCATATGCATGCACCACCTTGTGCATTTGCCTTATGTGGGTCCTGGGGAATTGAACCTAGGTTCTGTGGCTTTGCAGGCAAACGCCTTAACTGCTAAGCCATCTTTCCAGGCCCTCGTCAACCTTTATTCACAAGCGTGAACTCTGGTCATATGTATGTACTTTATTTTTACTTGCTCTGTGCGTGCTTGTTTGCGTGTGTACAGGTGCACACGTGTGTGCTGTGGGACACCTCGGGTGTCATTCCTCAGGCATGCTGTCTTCCTTTGAGGCAGAGTCTCAACAACCTGGAACTCTCCCTGGAGGGTACACTGGCTGACCAGGGAACACCAGGGAGCATTCTGTCCCTACCTCCTCAGTACTGGGATTACAAGGGTAGGCCACCACACCCCTGCTGTTTTTATGTGGGTTCTGGGGGTCAAATTCAAGTCCTCACACTTGCAAGGCAAGCACTTTACCAACCAAACTATCTCCCCAGCCCCATATGCACTTTATGAAAAGGAATTACTGCAGTAGTCCATCAAGTAGAATTCTATTTTCATTTGTTTAAGCCTTTTAGTATGCAAGTCACCAGCAGGATGTTTCTGACCAATATCACAGAAGCAAAACCCAGGCTACAAATTCAGCACACCTGGAAATGCTGGGTTTCAGGCAATATTTTCTAGCCTGCTTCATTCTATAATTATCCTGACACTCCCCACGTCCCTCAGGATAGGAAACAGAGAAAAGAAAGCAGGTGTCAGGCATATTCCACCAGGCAGAGCAAACTCGAAGCCTGAGTTTACAACAGTTGCTTATTGCTCAAGTTTGTCAGTACTTTTTTCTACAAGTGAAATGGTATCTCTGGTCTACCCAGGATTCTAACATACCATTGCCGGATGCCGACTACGCACAGGTAAAAAGGCTCCCACAGGGTGAAAGCCCAGCACCAGATGGCCCCAATGCTCCCCAGGTGATCTTCACCAGCAGCTGGGACTGAGAAACACCAGGCAAGGCTAACTCATTACTCCAAGAAAGCCCCTGGGAAATCTTATCTGCAAGCGAAGAACTCATTGTAATTAAATAAAATAGCAGATGTAAGAGTACCCAATAGTGCCTGTTACCCAGAAGACAATAAATGTTAATTAAACAAGCAAATAGAATTCAAATAATTACTCCTTCCCTCCATGAATTCATCTTGGAATTTTATGGGCTTGTTTATCACTTGTTATTTTTTTCTTGACCATAATTCATTCTATCCTTGTGAATAAACTTATAAATTTACATCCATAATCCTGCTCAAGTCTAAGGAGCTTTGTAGTATCTCCAAAAACCATTAATCACTTTATTTATCTAGTAAAACTTTCCCCAAGAACAGTGGCAAATACATAATAATTATGCAACAAACATCAGCTGCTTATAATGACTCAGAATTATTTTAACTCAGAATTCACAGACTTTTTTCTAAGCTAGACTAAAATGTACTTCATGTTGCTAGAGAGAACTCAGCAATAAAGAATAAAAATGATGGGGTGAGCCAGGCATGGTGGCACGTGCCTTTAATCCTAGCACTCGGGAGGTAGAGGTAGGAGGATCACCATGAGTTTGAGGCCACCCTGAGACTACATGGTGAATTCCAGGTCAGCCTGAGCTACAGTGAGACCCTACCTCGAAAAACCAAAACCAAACAAACAAACAAAAAATGATGGGGTAACACTTAAGCACATGCCTTTTTAGCAAATTAATTCTTTTTACAATTTTATGGAAAAAAAAACACCAAATGCAATCATAATACATCTACCTACTCAGAGGTACAGGGAAAGCTACACTAAGTCAGCTAGTCCTCAAGTTACCTAGAAACTGAAATACTGCAGTGACTGTATTTCTCCTACAGCTTCCGTGAGCTTAAATCTCATTTACCCATCAGGCCTAAGAAGCCAAAGAAATCTGCCTTTAAAAAAAAAAGCAATTTCTAGACTAGTGAGGTGGTGCCATAGTGAAGAGCACTTGCAGCTTAAGCATGAAGGCCTCTTGGTCCAGAGACTGCCACATTTGACTCTCCAGAACAAATGTAAAAGCTGGGTGTGGGGCTGGAGAGAGAGCTTAGCAGTTAAGGTACTTGACTGCAAAGCCAAAGGACCCAGGTTCAATTCCCCAGGACCCATGTAAGCCAGATGCACAAGGGGGCACATGCACCTGGAGTCCGTGTGCAACAGCTAAAGGCCTTGGTGCAGCCATTCTCTCCCCTCCCCCTTTGTCTCTCAAATAAATTTTTAAAAATTTTAATATAAAATAAAACAGCTGGGTGTGGCCCCAGTTTATAAACCCTGTCTGTGGGGGGCAGGGCAGAGAATGGAGAATCACTAGAGTTTGGTGACCAACAGCAGTTCAGGGTTAAGAGAGAGACCTTGTCTCAACGATGACCAATAAGAGAAGGACACTCAGGCTGGAGAGATGGCTTAACGGTTAAGGCACTGGCCTGCAAGGCAAAAGGACCCAGGTTCAATACCCCAGGACCCATGTAAGCCAGATGCACAAGTAAAGTGGAAAATGTAAAACACCAGGAAACATACATTCAGAGCTACATAAGTTTGTTCTCTCTCTAATAAACATAAAGTATCTTAAAAGGGAGAGAGAAAAGGACACTCTGGCCTTCATACTCATGTGCATGGGGCACACACATCTGCATACACACATGCACACATCACACACACCACACACGTACATGCACGTGTGCAGAGAAAATATAATGCAATTTCTGAATCCAGATAAGGGGATTTTACTGTGAACACGTCCAGATGCCTCTGCACCCTGCTAGAGTGAGTTACTCCCATCCCTGTCCCTCCTGGACGGCCAGCTCAGGAGACATGGACTCGTTCTACAGCACAGTTTTGCCACCTTCCTACAGCTCACCTGAGCTTTGCTATGCTTCCCTTATACTCCTAATCAACTATACCACATCTTAAATAAACTGGACTAAAAATCCCACATCCAAAATTAATCATGGTCTGTGTGCTGTGTTACCATGTTAGGGCAAAAAGTGACCATACACAGGACAATGGTTTTGTTCTCTCGGCAGGAACACAGTGCATTCCTGTCACATCCCAGGCTGAGATGAGGCATGGCCCCTCCTCCAAGGGTCTCGTGACCACTATGCAGACTGACTAGGGTTTGTGTAATGCTAACTACAGCGAGATAAGAACATACATAGGATTGGATCACAGCAGCAGCCCTAAAATTTGGCCTGAAAAAAAAAATCAAAAATGAAGAAAGAACAGTTATGGGCAGTAGTTCTCATCACCTAAACTTGACCCCCAGCCAAGGGCCATTTTGTACTCGCTCCTAGATTATCATGAGTGCCCCCAGTGAAGACACCGTATGTTAGGTGGTCACTGAGGTATTAACGTTTGCTTTGTCAGTATCAGCATGTTCTATAGCTAGAAACAATGCTCACGTCTGCACCTCCCTTCTCGCCCCAGGTGCACGGGGATTACAGATGTGAGTGCTACAGGGCCCAGCTTCCACGTGAGTCCTGGGGATCTGAACTGAGACACGCCCGCTTGCAAGGCAAGCGCTCTGCCGCTGAGCCATCTCTGCAGCCTGGCAACAGGAAGTCTTAACTGATCTCCCTTTAACTTTCCTCTCTCCTGAAACTGGGAATCACTTTTGGGATTAAATTCTGATGCATGACCACAACAGAAATTCTCTGTGAATATTTTGCATAACCACTCTCTGAGCCCAGACGATGGCAGCTGGCAGCTTGCATTTCCCATGGCATCACGACCTGTTCCTTGCGCTCACCAGCATGCTCTGTTGAGATTGGAGTACTTGCAGCTCTATGTCCAAGTGACCCATCTGCCTTTTCTTATCCCAAGACATCACTTAGAGTGGGAGAGAGATGACAAACTAAATCGTAGGTGCTTAACATGTTTAATTTTTAAAATGTATTTACTTGCATGTGTGTGTGCACATGTGTGTGTACATATGCACACACACACATGTACATGCCAGGGCCTCTTGCCACTGCAAACAAATGCCCATCCAGCTTTATGTGGGTCACTGTGAAATTCAATCTAGGCCAGCTTTGCCAGCAAGCACCTTTAACTGCTGAACCATCTCCCCAATCCAAACATGTTGGTAAATGGTCAAAATAAATGCTTGGAAGCCTTCAAACAAGCATCTGCTTAAACTAATCACGTTAATAATGACTGTGTACCTTAGATAGGGTTTTGTTTTATTTGTGGTAATGGAATTATCCCAGGGTCTCATGCACAGTAGGCAAGTACTTTACCACTAACCTATATCCTCCAGGCCCTAGAAGGTCTTATTCAAGATGTTCACCGTGCCTTTAACTTAATGAGCACAGGACGACGGTGGGAGGAGGCAGGGAAGGAGGATCACAGAGCAGTCTACACTGAAGAGCACCACTGCGCCAGAGCCTCAAGAGCAACTCGGTCAAAGCCTAACCCTGTGAGACAGGTTAAACCCTGCCTTTCAAAAGTGCGGACAAGGACAGATGTTCGCTAGTCCATGAATAAGATAGTCACAGTGATTCTGGACCGATGGAGGACTGATTATTAAATACCTTCTCAGTGTAAAGATGTATTGCCTTCAAAGATATATCACTGTTAACTTCAAAAATGACATTCAGGGAAGTAGAGAACATTATTTCTCGGGAACTGGTCTCATTTCCTGATTTATAAGTGAGGATCAATCAAGGGAAGAACTTGCCCAAGGTCAGTCAGGACTTATTGACAGGCTTTAATTGCTGGCTAAGCCGATCCCACCTCCAAGCCCGTCCACCTGATAAGGAGCCTGCCCTCCAAATGGGCAGCGCTCTGCACACTGGACCTCGAGTGTGCAGCCATCCACTCAGCTCGCTTCACTGAGCTTGGAGCAGGTGGACACATGCTCCTCCTTATGCCTTGGCTCTGAGAACAGGAAGTAGTGACATTAACACAGCAACTGTGTACTGAGAAACTGTGACAGACACCATCCTGTGATGGTGGGTCGTTCATCTCATCAGCGGTACACACTATTAGGGTCCCATAGCTTGCAAACACCACCCCTTCTCTAAGCATCCTCCCACATGCAGACCAGTTCCTGGAGCTCTGAGTACACACATGGCCACTCCAGGTCAGTAGTACACAGTAGAATTTCCAGCCATAATGAAGATGGTCTATACCTATACTGTCTGTGTAGCCACAGATGACTGGAACTCTGCCTACTGTGACTGGGTAACCAAAGTCTTTTTTAAAAATACTTTTATTTTATGTATTTATTTCAAAGAGAAAGAGGCAGAGAGAGAGAGGCACTAGGCACACTAGGGCCTCCATCCACTGTAAACGAACTCCACACACATGTGCCACCTTGTGCATCAGGCTTACACAGGTCCTTTGGCTTTATAGGCAAATGCCTTAAGTACTAAGCCATATCTCCAGCTCCAAAATTCTTAGCTCATTTTAATTTTCATCTGTTTAAACTTTCATAGTCCCGTGGGGTCCATGGCAACCTTGTGAAATTGCTCAGCTCAGGGCTGCACGTAGGATGTCACTGTCTTACACGCCAGTCTCTGAACAAAGGAAGGTGCTCTGTGGTCACACAGACTCGTGTCCAGTTCTGACTTGGTCATCTACTAACGGGGACTTGACTTCATTGGTCATCCATCAAGTTGACTATTTGGCAATATTCACAAAGTGGACTGGCCCATTAAGAGCTTCCAGAAATAAAATTTCTCCACACACAGCTAAATGTACATAAAAATGCTCTAAAAATATGATTCTGGACTAAAAAAAAAAAGTGCAGATGTGAGCATCATTTTGACTGACTCTCCAAAATCGCTGTCCATTTTAAATTCTGTTTAATTCTAAATGCTTATGACTGTCTTCCCGAGCTTTCCCACATCTTGAGATTTTGTTCCCAGGCCTGCAGTGTGCTATTAAGAGTGCCATGGGGGGGGGGTCCAGCAAACCTCCCTATAGGCATCAAACACATATGTGCAAGCTCACCAAAATGTGTATGCTGGAGCCAGGAGGGTGTGGGAAAGAGTGCTTTTGCACAAGCATAAGGACATGAGTTCAACCCCAGCACCCACATTAAAAAAACATTAAAAAGACAGGGTATGACTGTGCATGCCTGTAACCCCAACTCTGAGGGGTACAGAGACAGGAGGATGCCTGGGGCTCACAATCGGTGAGCCTAACTATGAAGCAATGTGCCCCAGGTTCAGTGAGAGCCTCTGTCTGAATGAGCAAAGGGGGATGCACAGAACAGAACAGGAGGACGCTAGACATCGTATGTGAACCACACACACATCATACATACTGTACCATACACACACACCAAAAATAAATATGTGTATTTAATACATGCCATGTTTTGTTTTTTTTTTGAGACAGTGCCTCATATAGCCCAGGAAGGCTTTAACCTCACTATGTAGCTGAAGATGACCTTGAACTTCTGATCTTCCTATCTCCACCTTCCAAGTGCTGGGATTACAGGCATGCTCCCTATGGTGGTTTGAGTCAGGTGTCCCCCATAAACTTAGATCTTCTGAATGCTAGGTTCCCAGCTGATGGAGATTTGGGAATTAATGCCTCCTGGAGGGACTGTATTGTTGGGGGCAGGCTTATGAGTATTACAGCCAGTTTCCCCTTGCCAGTGTTTGGCATATCCTCCTGTTGCTGTGGTCCACCTTATGTTGGCCAGGGGGTGATGTCCACCCTCGGCTCATGCCATCATTTTCCCCTGTCATCATGGAGCTTCCCCTCGAGCCTGTAAGCCAAAATAAATCTCTTTTTCCCAGAAGCTGCTCTTGGTTGGGTGATTTCTACCAGCAATGCGAACCGGACTGCAACACTCCCCTATGTCTGGTATTATGTGCAATTTTTGTACATAAATCACATATTTCTTAATAAAGCCATAAAACACCCCAGATATATAGAAATAATGAGATTTAAAAGGAAGATACCATGGATGTAGCGGGCACTGGGTGGAATACTGGCCCAGGTCACCCTGTATGCGGCCCACATGCAGTCGAAGGGGCAAGAATCCCAGCGGTGATGGGGGAGGGACGGTTCCGGGTCCACCTGGAGCAGGGCTCACATGACACGTGTGGGAGGTGCCCCCCAGGTGGCCACAGGATGTGGGACTCAGAGGGAGAGCGCAGGAGCGCCACAGCCACCCAAGTCTGCAGAGGGTGCCATGTGCCCCTCCTGCGCAGAGCAGCCGCGTGCAGCAGCTGCTCTTCCGGAGCCTCTGCTGCCCCTGTGAATACCGTGCTTGGCAGAAATGGGTGGCAGTTCCCAGGAGAAATCAGCCGCTGATCCGCGTCACCCGGGGAGTTTTCTAAAGGCACCGTGTCCCAGAACTGGGAATTGGGGCTTGCAGATGTTCCCAGGTGATGGAGGTGCACAGCTGGGACCCTGTTTTTCCTCTGAATGCTGCAGAGGCCATTCTGCTCCGCAGCCAAGCTGGGGAGGACCTCCGACAGAGAGAAGCTCTATTTCAGGACGTGGCAAGGAGGCTGCTTGTTAATGCTCCCTTGCTCCCCACTGGCTTTGGGAACAACAGTCAGATGGCTGCAGGGCCCTCAAGCCAGATTTGGGTCACAAGCTGCTTCCTCCTTTCCACTTTCCAGAACCCTAGGGACCCCTGAAGCCCATTGTCTCCTGTGCTGAGCTGGCAGCAAGAACCCCTCTACCCCACCCAACAGTAAGCATGCAAGGCAGGAGCCAGAGCCCAGGCCACAACGGACACTGTTATTGTGCTTGTTACCCTCCTTTTACTGAGAAGGAAGGTGCTCCAGTGAGGGCATGACTCATCGAAGGCCACGTGACTCCAGGGGCAGGGCAGGGCAGGGACAGGAACCGACCGGGCTCATTCCCTATCCCAGTGTGCTGCCCACTAACCTCCCTGCCCCTGACACTCTTTTTCTTACCTGCAACGGCCAAGAGGCATTTGGATCCATTTGTCTTTGAAATAGTCCTTCAACTATGCCCTCCAAGAGTTACTGGTGGTGGAGTATAGCTTAAAGCCCTCACGCATGCGAGGGTAGCCACTTAGGAGCTGGGTGATGAGAGACAAGGTTCTTGTTGTTGTTGTTTGCTTTTGCCCTCTCATCCTACTTGTTAGAGAAATAGTAAGAAAAGATACAATGCAGGAAAAATAGCAACCATCCCTCACATAGAACAAAACAGAGCGATTTCGCCCCCTCCCTCAACGCACCCCCCACATCTCAGTTCCCAAACGCCCATTCACGGCAGTTTAAATTTTGAAGTTCCTGATTGGAAATACCCAGGGAGAGGGAGCTGGACGCACAGAGGAACCACAAGTCTGGCCACCTCTAAATCCCAGATAAAAGGAGCCATAGGCCCTGGCAGGCGGAAATTCGGTGGGTCTGTCCCGCCTTCCTGCTGTCCATCTCCTCAGGGATCTTGTGTGTAAGCTCCCAGGAACCTGGTGCTAGAAGGTGACCAGACCCATGCTGCCCAGGTCAGTTACTGAAACGTGGTCCATTCCCAGCGCAGCATCTCTAGAGAGCCAGTGAGCTGATTTCTCCAGAAGGCTGCACAACCAAGGCCCTGTATTCCAGGGGGCAAGTCCACAAGAGCTGTAGGAGAAGCACAGTCAGGGGGCCCCGGGACGAGGCCCCGAGATTACAGCACATGCGCGACTGCTACTTCCCCTGAGAGCCAGCCTCGACCCGGACACCACTGATGCAGAGCCAGAGTCTGTATCACACCCACAGACATTCACCTTCCGTCAAGACAAAAGAGGAAGAGGAGTTGGAGAGATGGCACAGCGGTTAAGGCCCTTGCCTGCAAATCCTAACAACCAGAGCTCGATTCCCCAGTGAAAGGTGTTTGCACAAAGTGGCACATGTACCTAGAGTTTATCTGCAGTGGCTAGAGCCCTGTTGTACCCATTCCCTGTCACTCTCTCTCCCCCCTTCTTTATCCTTGCAAAAAAAAGAAAAAAATATTCTAGAAAATAGAAAAAGAAAATCTTAAAAGCAGAGGAGGGGAAAGGCTCATTTGAACCTGAGCCCCAGCTGTGTTATTCAGACAATAGCTTCATCTCCACCTTCTGACCCATGAGACAGTCCTTGCTTAGAACCACAGTGTTTCAGAAACAAAGTGGTCCTGGAGGGAAAATGGGGCTTAAGGGGTAACAATGCATTTGAGCACATTGCAGCCAGCAGACCCCCCTGGTCTGGGGAAAACAGCTGAGTTTGTGCCAGGGAGTCACAGCGGAAATGGAACCAAACTCTTGTCTTGCCTGCAGGACCATTCACCCTTGGAAAGGAAGCTGTGTTTAGATCTAGGATTCCATGGGACTAGTTTCTTAATCTCTACGGGCTCAGGTTTCTAAGCAGTCAAAAGGGATATTAATGCTGTGATAGTTAATTTCCACTGTCAACTTGACAGGATCTAGACTCACCCAGGGTACGTGAGGGAGTTTCCAGGTCGAGTTAATGGAAATAGCAAAGCACACCCTGAATGTGGTGAGCACCTTTCGTGAGCTGGGGTCCCAGGGCCGAGGAAGAAGGAGAAAGCAAGCCAAGCGCCAGCACGCCCCTCCCCGCTCTGCTTCCTGACCGCGGATGTGACGGGAGCAGCCACTTCACGCTGCGGCCGCCACACCTTCCCTGCCATGCAGTGTGACTCAGGGAGACACCAATGTTCACCACTGACCTCTACACATACACACACACGTGCACCCACACAAACACGCACGCATTACACACACAAGTGGCTATACATGCTCAGCTGTGGCTCACTGGGGGTAAGTGAAAGCAGATTTTGCTCAGTGAAACCGTCAGCCAGGTGCGAGATGCCATGCCCATCTTCTCCCCCCTCCGGAGTGCAGCCCACACGCCCGCGCTCTCCTGCCTTACTTCTTCTTCGCCCGACTCCTGGCCGACTGACCACCGCTTCTCACCTGGCCTCCCCCCGGGACCTCTGGCGGCATTGATAGCCAACTGCTTGGCCACAAGCACCCCGTGGCCCCCCCTCCCCAACACCAGCATACACTGCACAGAAATCACAAGTAAAAAGTAACATTTTCCATTCCCCATACCAGACTTCTTTATTAAAATAAAGTATGTGCTCACTCTTCAATAAACCTGAGCTGCTAGAAGAGAACGCTTAGGTGCAAAGAGAGTGTGGCCAGTTGAGGCAGCAGATACCGAACAACGCGCACACCCACAGAGAGTGGAAGTGGCCACCCCCAGAAGTCCCTCCTTGACGTCCTCGGCCAACCTGCACAAGATCAGTGGAACACCTCCTGGAGGTCCTTTCAGGGTACAGGAATGGTGGCAGAGAGGAACACTGTCCAGTCCCAAGTGGCCACTTTCTAATTCTTGATTATGATTATGATTATGATTATGATTATGATTATTTAGGCATTTGAACCAGCTAGAGTCTGGCTACTGTCACTTGCCACCCAGAACACAACTGATAAGATGATCAGTGGGTGACAGATAGGCTGCTGTTGCCACTAGTTTTCACTTAGTGCCCTGGCACCATTTCAGGTCTGACTTGTGGCTTGTGGATGGGAAAAGCAAGGGAGCCAGTGGATCCGCGCTCAGAATATCCGTTTCTCATTACGGACCCAGATTCATCTCTCACACTGTGTCTTGCCACCTTTTCTCTCACACAAATCCACCAGTGGCTGGGGGATGTCCACGGACTGTGTGATGCAAGGACCTTTAACACAGCCTCTAAAGCCATCAGCTGGCCTGATGCCAGCATACCCTCTTCCTGAGCCCTGTAGTTCAGACCCACGGACCTATGGTCACTTTCTCAGCATAAAGAGGTCCTTCCCTCTCCAGCTATGTGCATGGCTCTCCTGGAAAGGACAGTTGTCACAAGCCCAATTTGTATCCGGAGCTCTCTGAGGACAATGGCTGACCCCTCATCTTCCACATCTCTGACATCTCTTCGCTTGGATCAAAGCCCTGGGTTTTCACAGGTCTGAAGTACACCTTGAAATGTCCTCTTAAATTAATTCTCTTCCCCCCAGAAGTCTCAAGGTCCCCAAAGCTTTCCAACACACACCTCACAGAGAACAGGCTCTGAGTTCAATGGGCCTTTGTTATATAAATTACAGTGAAAGAGGGGGGGGGCTCTGCAGGTAAAAGCAATTGCTGCACAAGCAAGAGGGCCTGAAACTGGCTGATTTCAATCTCCAGAGCCCATGTGAAAGGCTGGGCCTGGCCATGCACACCTGTAGCCCCAGTCCTCCTGTGGGGAACAGAAACCGGAGAATCCCTGGATGACTGGTAAGCCAATCTGACTTCCCCAAAAAAGCATATCACACACACATGTGGGCACACACACACACATACACACACCCCACATACTACACATACCAGCAAAAGATTTTTACTGTTTCAACTGAAAATATAACCTTCCATGTACATTTCAGCAAGAGCCCTAAAAAAAAAAAAAAATACAACCGTGGACACAACTTACACTGCAATGTACAAGGAATTAATTTCAAAAGAGGTGTGTTTTTTGTTTTTTTTTTTCCCCAGGTAGGGTCTCAGTTCAGGCTGACCTGGAATTCACTCTGTAGTCTCAGGTTGGCCTTGAACTCATGGCAATCTTCCTACCTCTGCCTCCCGGGTGCTGGGATTAAAGGCGTGAGCCACCATGCCCAGCCAAGAGTTTTTTTTTTTGTTTTGTTTTGTTTTGTTTTTTAAGACAGGATCTTGGGCTGCAAGCTCACTGACAAATCAAGCTGGAGCTGAGCTGAAAAACTCCTCCCTGTAGACCAGCTGACAGAAAGCTGAATAAAGCCATGCTTCATGCACCCCTATGAGAGAGAGAGGTCATCAGTGGAGATAAACAACTGTGGACACTGCAAGCCTTAAGTTGAGCCAGCCAGGCCAAATGAGCCAATGGGTGCAATAGTGGCATGTCTGTTATGGGGGGAGGAAACTAACAGCTCACTAATTGGACAGGAGACCCACTCCCCGGGTGAGAATACATGCCTGGTAATGAAAACCTACAACAGAGGAGGTCATGAGCCCTAGGGGTGTAAGGTCTGCTGGTGTCAGGCTAAATGCATATAATACGCTCACCAAACTGCCTCGGTAAGCACTTCTCTTAGAGTTCATAGCCATATATTAATGCTACTCTCACTTTTGGTTAGAGAAGCTTCTCTCTTCAGATGTCGGTGACTTTGGGGACGACTCAGAGGGCACCATGGTGCTGAGAAGAAGTGACAGAGGAGTGCTCAGCACTGAAATATCACAATCACACCTTCCAAGGCTCAGGGTCCATTGCAGGAGAGGTAGCAGAAAGAATGTAAGTGCCAAAGGAAGGGTAGGACTGTTTATGCATTCTTTTATGACCTCACAATACCTGGTACTACCTACGCAAGACCCCCGTGATAGGAGGAAAATATGATGACATCAAAATGAAAGAGACACTAATTGACAGGGGGTGGAATATGCTGGAGAGTGGGTTTAGGAAGGGGAAGGAGGGGGAGGGGAGGAAATTATCATGGTTTATTATCTACAATTATGGAAGTTGTCGATAAAAACATTAAAAAAGAAAGAAAGGGAAAATATAAAGACAAGATCTTACATAGACTACATTAATCTGGAACTTGCTATACACCAAAGATGACCTTGAGCTTCTGGAGCTCCTGACCTCCCCAGGACAAGGATTGAACCCAGAGCCACGTGTATGCTAGACAAGTGCTCGACAAACCCGGCTAGATCCCTCCACCTTCAACCTCCCCACGTTACAGAAGCAGAAAGTGAGCTGCCGAGAAGTGAGGTCCCCTCCCGACATCAACAGCCTGGGAGCAGAAGCGCCGTCTGTCTTTCACTCTAACATCTGTAAACAGCCTTTGCTGCACTGCAGTGGGTTTCAGTGCCAATACTCATACACACTCATTCAAAAACGCAAGCCCCAGGAGCAGGAGTGATAGCTCGCTGAGTAGTGTGGCCGCACAAGCGTGAGGACCTGAGTTCAGAGCCCCAGTACCCACACAAAATCCAGACACAATGGCAGGTGCCGTAATCCCAGCACTAGAGAGGCAGAGGTAGGAAGATCCCAATGACTCGCTAACTAGATGGTCTGGTTAAATCAGTGAGCTCCAGTCTCAGTGTCAGACCCTGCCTCCAAAAGGTCAGAGCGGACAGCAACAGAGCGCATACTCACTCACACACATGTATGCCCACACATATGGACAGGCACACACACATATGCATGCCACACGTTTAAACACACGCAAAAAAGTTCAAGCCCCAGGAAAGTTCTAGATGTGTTTTCTACTCTTTGTTTTGTACTTCCTGGGCCTCTAAAACATGGGGATCTCTGCTGGTTGGAATAGGGCTCAGGTCTCATGTGGTTTTTCACCCTCTACACTATGGTAAACAGCTCCAGCATGGGGCGCAGACAGGTGGGCAATGACAGGCAGCATCCTCTCTCTACAAGCACCAGGTGGTGAGGCTGCTTTTTAAAACTCTGTCCTCAGGCTGCAGAGATAGCTTAGTGGTTCAGGTGTTTGTCAGTGAAGCCTAAGGACCTAGGTTCAATTCCCAAGTATCCATGTAAACCAGATGCACAAGGTGGCACATGCCTCTGGAGTTCATCAGCAGTGGCTGGAGGCCCTGCATATCCATATTCTCCCTCCCTCTCTCTCTTTAATAAATACATAATACATATAGAAAAATATTTAGGGCTGGAGAGATGACATAGCAGTTAAGGCACTTGCCTATGAAGCCTAAGAACTCGTGTTCGAATCTCCTGGACCCACGTAGCCAGCGCGCAGTGACGCAAGCCAGCAAAGCTGCACATGTGCCACAAGGGGGCGCACATCTGGAGTTGCCCATTTTCTCACTGTCTCAAAAATAAAAATAAAAATATGGAATACTCTGTCCTTGGCCAGACCTGCGAGTGGTCATGCGCAGAGTCACTTAGTTTGGGGAGTATCTCACTGGTCAACCTATGAAAGACACCGTGCAAGGCTGCAGTGGCTCTGGACTCAGCCTGGAGTTTGGAGTTCCTCTGATCCTTCACTCGCTGCACTGCAGGAGTGGAAAGACAGCACCAAGCCAAGGTTATTACCTGGGTCAGCGAGCAGCAGGTCCAAAGGGGCAGCCCTGTCCACTGACAGGTGCTACTGACATTCTGCAAGACGAGGAACTTGGGGCTCAAAGGAATTAGGGGCTTCCACCCGACGAATGTTTCAATATTAAGCTCATATATTCGACAATGTCGAAGAACCCCTCCCCCAAATGCCAAACAGCTTGGCACAGTGGCTCACACCTATAATCCTAAAACTGGGGAGGCAAGAGGATCAGAGTTGTAGAGCAAGTTTGAGACCAGCCTGGGCTCCATGAGACCCTCTCTCAAACATCTCCCCAAAAGAAACCAAACATGAGACCACACATTATGACTCCATTTGTATGAAAGTCCCCAAGGCAAGATTATGGAAGCAAAAGGAAGGTGAGTAGTGTCTGGGGATAAGGAAGGGCGGCGACAGGAACTGAGGACAAGGGGTCTGGTTGGGCTGAGGGGAGTGTTCTGAGCGTCACCACAATGTGATGAACACTTCAGTGACCTGCTCTCTGCAAATGAGATGTCTGTGTGATGGAAAAGTAGCTTGCGTAGGCTTTCTACTGCTGCTGGGACCAGTTCCCACCCACTTATTATCTTACAGTCCTGACCTTCTGCTGCATCCACATATCTTCTCTGACCCTCACCCTCCTGCCTCCGTGTGTGTGTGTGTGTGTATGTGTGTGTGTATGTGTGTGTGTATGTGTGTGTGTGTGTGTGTACATGCACACCAGGGTCTCTTGCTGCTGCAAAGAAATGCCCATCCAGTTTTCCATAAGTACTAGGGAATCAAACCTGGGCCAGCAGGTTTTGTGAGCAAGTGCCTTTAGCCACGGAACCCCAGGGTCTCTAATGTCATTGTTCGCTGCTGCATGAACCAGGATAGCTGGCCCACAAGCTTCCCAGTGATTCTCCTGTCTCCATCTCCCTCTGGCACAGGCACAGTGAGATTGCAGATGTTATAACTGCAGCATCCAGCCCCACATCCAGGTTCCAGGGACCTGAACATGGGTCCTCACACGTGCATGGCCAGCATGTTATCCACTGAGCCTTCTCCCCAGTGCCCATCTCCCTCTAGGCAGGACGCCAGTGATTGTCTACTATGAGCCTATGGGATAACAGACTCATCTTCCCACCTCAGCTCAGTCACATCTGCGAAGTCCCTTTTGTCATACAAAGAACCATAGTCATGGGTCCTGGGGATGAAAGCAAGGGCATCATAGAGGCCTTTATTCTGCCTGCCACAGAGCTCAACAAAGCTGTCACTAAACCCAAAGAGGCGCCTCAGTAGGAGCAGCCAGCAGGAGCAGGGTCTGCCCAGATCCTGCCCCTCGGGGCTGCCTCAGCTAAGTATGCCAACCGACATCGTCCTCCGCACTTTGGCTTCTAAACCGAGGGGCGGTGCAGCTGGATGGCCAACTCCCATCAGGAGAGCCTGGGATCTGGTCCAGTTGTCAAGAGGGAAGACTGAGTTGTGACTGAATTGAAACACACACACACACACACACACACACACACACACACTACTGTGAGTTCTAAGGAAAAACAGAAGGTTGAGGTCTATGTGGATGAAGATCTCTTAGTGGTTTGAAACCTCTCTCATTGATTATTTTTTTTAAAACCCAAATTAAGTGAGTCCAGAGGCAATCCGATTTTGGCAAGCGCCCAAATCAATACTCAAGGAGCCACTCGGTGCTCGCTCAGCAGGGACTGGGTACGGTAGTTCTGAGCCAAGCACTTCACCAAGGCAAGAGGGACGAGCAATGAGAACTCGTTCCGTGCAGTGTTCTTCCCCCCCTGCAAGCACACAGCACCTTCTGAGGGGTAATGCCGGCCGAGGGCTGCTTCTTGCAATAAATGCCTGTCTTCTAGAATGTATGTGGAAACAACTAACTATGCATGTTATTCATGGAAATTTTTTTGTTTGTTTATTGTGAGGTAGAGTCTCACTTTAACTCAGGCTGACCTGGAATTCACTATATAGTCTCAGCGTGGCCTCAAACTCACTGTGATCCTCCTACCTCTGCCTCCCAAGTGCTGGGATTAAAGGTGTGTGCCACCATGCCCGGCTAGAAATAAACATAATTTTATTTGATGGTACTCAATAAATGCCTTCTCTCTCTCTAAACATACATATATATATACACACACATATATATATATACATACATACATATATGTGTGTGTATGTACATATACATGGGCATTTCATGTATAGCACATAGTAGGCGTTCTACACAATATACCATTTATACACATGTATGTGCACATACGTCATGCATGAATGAATATGGCTGAACAGCATGGCTTACAGGCCGGCTGGCTGGGGAGGTGCGATAGGCGCCAGTACAGTGAGCGCTCCCTCTTTCCCCCGTAGCCACGGGCCCTGCCCTGTGCACAAGCTGACGCTCTCACGTGTGCTCAGGAAACACTGGTCATGCTGGTGAGTGGCCAGCCTTGGTTCAATCAACACGCATCTACTGACCAAGAACTGACCCAGTTCTAGACTTTGTGCCAGATTCTGGGAGATAAAGGGACAGGTGGGTGGGAAGGGTGACCCCCAAACAAGCATGCAGACTGCACACCCTCCACACTAATGGCAAGGAAGGCTGGGCAGGGAAGGAAGACAGAGGCAAAGGGGAAGGAGCCCTTTGCCAAGTCAGGAGGACGCTGCCAGGCACGGGGACTGTGTGACTCCTGGGCGCGCAAGTCTGCAGAGGAGGAGCACGGGCAGGGGAGGCAGCGAGCAGAGCAGAGCGGGACACGCTGGGGCTGCCTGGGGCTGCTGATGGAGTCACGGCAGGAGCTGCTGAGGGTTTTAGGCACAGGAGGGCTCTGAGGTGACCGACCATTTTCAAAGACCTGGTGAAATCTGAAGGAGTGGGAGTAGGAGAAATGTCCCCTGGACATCTGAGTGAAAAGAAATCGCCGTGCCAGCTCCGTGTGAGCAGCACTCGGGAAGCCACGCGGGACCCGGCCGTCCCTGACCCACTCCTGTGAGTGTCGCGGCTGTGCGATGCGCGTCTCATAGACATCGGAGCCGGCAAAGCACGCAGGGGGCAGAGCAAGCCTGAAGTCCCCGTGTCCTGGCCCGGCCCAGAAGCATGAAACTGCAAGCCACACTCCGGAAAGAGGTCAGAGCCCGGCTCAGCCCACCGGTCCTCCTTCTACCTTTCTTTATCATGGTTTATATCCTGATTCTTTTCAAAACAAACCTGAAACAGTTTACAAGAACGACCTCCTGAGGTTATAAACAGAAGGGAAAAAATGTCAGCGGAGGTAATGACGAAGCAAACACACCAGAGCTGACGGCTGGTGACGGCTGTTGTGACTCAGAACTCACAGGCACGGAGCTTCGAGGGCAGCCAGGACGACAGGAAATGCTGGGTACGGGGCTGGGCATGCGGCCCCGCCTAAAAGTGCTCAGTGTGCAAGTATGAAGGCCAGAGTTAGGGTCGCCCAGAACTCACATAAATTTTGAGCAGGTTTGGCAATCCTTCTGTAATCACAGCACTAGGCAGGGGACCCCCAGGGCAAGCTGGCTAGCTAGACTAGCCTAACAGGCAAGCTCTGGGTTCAAACGAGAAACCCTGTCTCGCCGGGCGTGGTGGCGCACGCCTTTAATCCCAGCACTTGGGAGGCAGAGGTAGGAGGACTGCCATGAGTTCGAGGGCACCTGAGACTCCATAGTGAATTCCAGGTCAGCCTGGGCTACAGTGAGACCCTACCTTGAAAAAAAAACAGAGAGAGAGAGAGAGAGAGAGAGAGAGAGAGAGAGAGAGAGAGAGAGAAACCCTGTGTCAATGAATAACGTAGAGAGTGGCCAGTGTACTACATCTCAGCTTCCGTCCACACAGGCGTGTACACCACACACACATATACAACACCAACAAAACAAAAAACAAGGAGGGGGAGAAAGCACAAACTGTCCTGTGTGGCACACAGCGACTCTGGCTGCTCTGAGTGAGTGGACATGGCTGGGCCGGGCAGAGGACTCAGCATCATGCTCTGCTCTGAAAACCAAGAGCCAGACAGGGGACAGGGGCATGACCGCCTGCCTGGCCCTCCTTCAGCACACCGCAAGCTCTGCCAAGGCCGGCCCAGGGAGCTCTGTGCACACTCCTGATGAGGGCACCTTCACCGCCTCACAGCAGCCTCAGAACCACCTCCTGCTCACCTGGCTCTTTCCCGCATCACAACAGAGGTACTGTCTCTAAAATGTGCAAACCAGACACCTTAATTGTCCTGCACCCAATCCTCCCCCATCCTACCCTCTTAGAGTGGGAACCAGCATCTTGGGGGTTCAAGAGGAACTAACCAGCTGGGCGTGGTGGCACACGCCTTTAATCCCTGCACTTGAGAGGCAGAGGTAGGAGGATGGCCATAAATTCAAGGCCTGCCTGAGACTACACGGTGAACTCCAGGTCAGCCTAACTAACCGTATGTCCCTTTAGCAGCTCTCGCTCTGGCCAGCCTAAAGCAGGCTGTCTGGTCCAAATCTGTGGATGAGCAGTTCAAAGAAAACAGGACCCAGGCCTAAGCCACTCAGCCTACAGCACATGGCCTCAGGTGATCCAACGAGAATGGAGGACACGCAGGCACGAAGCGTGGAGCTGCTGCCGCAGCATCACTAGGACGTGGGTAGCCTGAACAAGCAGCTCACACACCGACAGAGAGGACAGCACAAAGCTGAGCTAGTTTTAAGCAGACCTGAAGTCTGCCCTACTCCTGGCCATCTATCTCCATTACACATTTTCCCTCATTTCCTTTCCTACCTAAGCTAGCTTGAGCTGTTTGCTGTTACCAGCCAGCAGAAGCACATATCTCAACATAGAATAGAAGCTCCTCAGCATGGTGTACAACAGGGGACAATCAGGCCCACTGCCCGCTGTTGTGAATAAAGTTTTATTAGAACACAGCCATGCCTGTTCACACATGGATTGTCTGTGGATGACCAGCAAAGGCTAAAAACAAATAGATTCCTTCTTTAATGGCAGAAGAGGCTATGGCTCCCTAACACAGAAACCACCCATTCTTGGCTTCCGCCCCCCTCCCTGACCACTCTGCAGACTTCCTGCAGGGACATACTCCTCACTACCTACCTGCACGGCTCTCTCCCTTCACCCTGCGGCGCTCGCCCAGACAGCCCTCCTGGAGGACTTCCATCAGAGTCAGGAGTTTCTGCAGCAGCGTCAGCACCCCTGGCTGCCCCCAACTCTGCCACCATGCTGGGCAGAGCCGTCCACCCACGTGCCTGCCTCTTTGGGCTGCAAGCCTCTGAAAGGCCAGGCTTGCCACTTGGTCACATGCTAAATTGGATCTAAGCCCTAACGTCCCAGAATGGGAGCTCATTTGGAAACAGGGTCTTTACCAAGGCAGTGAGTTAAGGTGAGGCCACAGGGCATAGTATGGGCCCTATTCCAACTTGATGGCTGTTCTTGTAAGAGGAATGCCATGCACACAGTAGGATGCCATGTGACCAGCAAGGCAGAGATCAGTGTAACATGTCTACAAGCCAAAGATCGAGCAAATTACCATAAGCCAGGAGAGAGACACAACAGTCTCCTTTGTGGCCTTGGGAGGAACCCTCCTGTCAACACCTTAATCTTGGCCTCCCAGCCTTCAAAGAAAACAAGTGTGTGTGGCTTGAGCCCTTCTCTGTGGCACTTTGTCACAATACCTCAAGAAACTAACACAGGCTTCTTTATCTCCGTGCCCCTAAGCCCAGCCCAACGCCTGGCACATAGTGGGGGGTCTCTGTGCATACACAGAGTTGTGTGTGTGTGTGTGTGTGTGTGTGTGTGTGTGTGTGTGTGTATGTGTGTGTGTGTGTAGGCAAGCCAGGGTCTCTTGCCACTGTACACGAATGCCTGTCCAGTTCTACATAGTTACTGGGGAATTGAACCCAGGTATCAGACTTTACAAATAGGCGCCTTGGACCACTGAGCCATCTCCCCAGTCTGTACATGGAGTTTTCAAGGCGCAGGACAGAGCTGAGTGCCAGGAGATGGAGCAGCACAGAAACCAAGCGCCTTCCTGTCCAGTCAGCAGCACACGCCTTGATGCAGACAACAGAAGCCAGCGAGAGCACTGCATGGAAAAGAGAAGCTTGACTTACGTGTCCAACCCCAGAGACAAGGCGAAGAACCGTACTTGAGAAGGAGTGAGAACAACTGGGCAGAGGGAAAACATGGCCACGTTCAAGCCACTGGATGTCTGCTCGGGACATGTGACCTCAATGGACCAAGGACGCCCCTGTGCATTTGCTGCATTTGGCAATCCCAGGACCCCCAACCCAGAGGCTTTCAGGAAGCATGTCTTCAGTCCCCTCTCAGCTCACTGCGGGGAGACAGCAACTCTCGCCCGTGGGGGAGGAAGCTGAGCACCCTAAAATTTACTAAGCGTTTGGGGCTGGGGAGACAGCACTCAGTAGTGACTAGCGTGCACGAATGAGGAAGTCGGTTTGATCCCCGGAGCCTACATAAAACACTCAGAAGAGAACTGGAGGCCAGGATGACTCAGGGGATAAACTGCTTGCCACTTAAACCTCAGTTCCCAGACCCCACAGAAAAGCCTGAAACTGTGGCAGATTTCTATAATCCCAGCGCGTAGAGAGCAAGATGGGGGTGGAGACAGAATGCTCTGGAAGCTCGTGGTGCCTGAAGCAAAGACGATCAATGAAAACGGAAGAGAAATCCTGCCTCAAAGACCAGGCAGAAGACAAGGACAGCCTACCAAAGGTTGTCCTCTGACCTACACACACATACACACGCACACACACACAAAATGGCATGTGTGCACCCACACTCACACACTCAAACACACACAAATTAATTAACTTTTAAAAATTAAAAATAGGGGCTGGAGAGATGGCTTAGCGGTTAAGCACTTGCCTGTGAAGCCTAAGGACCTTGGTTCGAGGCTTGATTCCCCAGGACCCACGTTAGCCATATGCACAAGGAAACGCACGCGTCTGGAGCTCCTTTGCAGTGGCTGGAAGCCCTCGCACGCCCATCGCTCTCTGCCTCTTTCCCTCTCTCTCTCTCTCTCTCTCTCTCTCTCTGTCGTGCTCAAATAAATAAAAATAAAAAAAAACATTAAAAAAAATTAAAAATAGAATAGGGCTGGTAAGATGGCTCAGTGGTCAAGGCAGTTGCCTACAGAGCCTAACAACCCGGGTTCAGTTCCCTCGTACCCATGCAAAGGCAGGTGCACAAGACAGCGCATGCATCTGGAGTTCATTAGCAGTGGCTTGAGGCCCTGGCATGCCCATATTCATATTCTCTCTCTCCTTGCAAATAAATAAATAAAATATTTTTGAAAACAACAATGTCTTTCTTAAGAGAGAATAGTTTGTAAGACACACCAACCTCCAAATTGTGAGGCAATGGCACAGACCCCTACACCCCATGTCACTGTTGTCCCCCAGACGGGGCGGGGCGCGAGGGCAAGTTCTGCGTGTCCACGCCGCCCAGGCCTGGCGCGCACAGGGGAAGCGTTGCTCCACCTCTCGCCACAGACACCAAGTGTGAAGCAAACGACAGGCATCTGCTATTGCGAAACACCTCAAAGTGAGAACAAAAAGTCATTTCCAGAAACATCCCTCTCCCCTGGCCCCAAAAGCCATCAAGGCTGGCGACGTTCTCAGTAGCTCTAGTGCCATAACCTGCAGTGCATTCGTTCACTCCATCTTTCACTCGCTGTGCAAATGGTCTCTAGACCCAGGTGTGTCAGGCCCTGTGATGAACACATCCAGGGACTTCAGCGGCTGCAGAGGACGAACGGCAAGCTTCCTTGGAAAGGGGGCAACTGTAATGGAGGGCTACAAGGCGGTGACAAGAATACCCCTACACAGCCGGTCAGCATTTGCTGGCCATCGCCTCACTTCCCTGCACTCGTGTCCTAGGGAGTCCGCTCCTTAGCCGCCGGCCCTGGGACCGTGTCCCCAAGCACTAAGGGTGGGTGGCCACCGGGATCCTCTCAGAAAGGCTGCAGGTAACTAGGCTAGCCATAAATGTCAAGCCTTGTGCAGGCTGAGACCCCCAAGCAGAGGCCCCAGAGACAGAGGCTGGCTCATCCTCAGGGGGCTCCAGGGCAGACCCTGGCTCCTTCACAGCAGCCTGTCCTTGGGAAACGAAGCACAGCTTGTCTCTGGTCCCCTGCTCTACCCTCCACGGGCCATCCCAGACACCGCCACCCCAGCCACACCTTCCGAACAAGAAGACACTTCCACCCACGCCTTCTCCTCTCCTTCCTCCTTCGTCCACTGGCCACCGTCCTGGCTGAGGCACTCTGCTTCAAGCTAGGAATAAGCACCATCGGCCGTGGACAGTACCACTACTCTAGCAAGTGCCCCTGATGTCTCGGGCTACTGTAGATGCCACCTGCTGTGGGCTCGCGGACACCCACGTCTGCCTAGGTCAGGGAGCCTGTGTCATCACCAGATGGTAAGCACCCTGGTTTGTACACCTCTGTATCCAGGCCGGGCACACTGGCGTATTCACAGCCAGGAGGCCAGGAGGAGAATGGGAAATAGAAAGAAGTAGGAAAGGGCAGGGAGAAGCTTGAAGGTGGAGTCTGGTGCTTTCCTTCCCCTGGCCCTCAGTGAGCCTGCCAGAAATTGTCTCAGAACTTGAGTAAATTTTGCCCATGGTCCTGCTGGTAAGATGGGCTGCGTCTCTAATCTCACACTCCAAACGAGCTCCAATCCAGCTCCACATCCCGGCTGACACTTCGGGGCCCTCTCCAGGGAAGGAGGTCATCCATCTCCTTTCTGGATCCACTGAATTGCTAGGGAGGTAATGCATTCTATGCCATCCCCCTGGGGTATTTTTAAAAGGATATTCTGCAAATAGAAACCTGTGGTGAAAAAAGGAAAACGGCGTGGGATGAGGTGATGGTTCAGTGGATGAGGTGTGTGAGGACCAGAGTTGGGACCCCCAGCACCCAAATAAATTCTGAGTGGGCCCTCTTGTAACCCCAGCACTCGGAAGTCAAACCAGCGAGCCCTGGGTTCGAGTGACAGAACCAGTAAATAAAGCAGGTAACTATGGAAGACACCCACACCAACTTTTGGCCTGCATATGAATATACGCATGCATGTGTACACATACAAACATCATACATATGTGCACATGCAAAAATAAGTAAATAATAATGCCAGGATTGGTGGCATGCATCTGTAATCCCAGCACTTGGGAGCCTGGGGCAGGAGGATAGTAAATTTGAGACCAGCCTGGGGTTCACAGTGAGACTTTCCCTGACTCCAAAAAAGGCCTATGAAACCAAAAGTGGGCTCCTATTAACGTAATGACACTTACTCCTTTACACAACACACTCAACACACTGACACAGAGTCCCATGACATTTGCTCTCAGATTATGGAAGCCCGCTAAGATACTGGCGCTACGCTAGAAAGGAGTGCCCCCGCCCGTGCTGAAGAAATGGTCAGAGCGCAGCGACCTGCAAGTGATTCACTCAAGAAGTGACTTAAGCTGACACAGGCACATGGCTTCCCTGTGGTCCACTGGGTGGGGGTTTGGCCTCTTGTTGTATTTCCCCTCTTTTCAACATCCACTGCTCAAGAGGGGCAGTGCCAGCCTCCTTCTTGGCCACTGCTGGCTTCCTAATTAAAGCCTGGGGTTTTGTGTTTACTCAGGGTGTAAACACAGACCCACAAAAGTGTTTAAGGGAAGGCAGATGGAATGTGGGGAAGGACCAGCTAATAAAACCAGGGGAGCCTCTGCGAATTTTCAATCCTGACTGTGATTAAACAGGATTTGCAAGAAGCCAAGGCCCAGAAGTGCTTGCGGTGCAGGCATTTCCAGGATAAAAAGTAAGCCACAACTTCCTGTAGAATTAATTGCTCCCTGGTGGGAGATGCATGCAAAGTCCCTCTGCTCTGAGCACCAAATGTGGCTCCCCTCACCCGTCATCAGGTGGTGACACGGCACGCCAAGACAGCACTGAAACGCTTGTGAGTGTGCAGGCTCCTCAGAGACTACTGGAGAGGAAAGCCGTGTGCCAGGACCCAAAGCCACACCTCAGGGAGAGTTCCAGAAGCAGTGGCCACCCCCTGCCAAGATACACACTGGCATCTCACCTCTCAGGGCCTCCGTCCCAAAGAGCAACTGTCCTGGGTACCAGCTGAGGACTCTTGTAAAAGCTGCTTCCCACGCCCTAGGCTCTTCCCCAGTCCAAGCAGGAGCCCAGAGCCTCCGTTCTGCACCACGTGAGAGTCTGGCCTGAATTTGAATGAATGGCCAAGATGTCCAGGAGCCAGGAGGTCCAAGGATTCCCCAAAGAAAGAGATGGCTTCCCAGACATCAAAGGGAGCCTAGGAGGGGTGGCGCCCCGGGCCAGCCTTAATGAAACCCTAATGAACAAGTTTCCACAATTAATGACAACAATGGCAGGGTAAGCAGAGGACCCAGAAAACAATCAATGCCTTTGATTAAACGCTGATGAAATTCCCCATCGGAACTTTCATCTCGCTCCCCCCGGGGTTTCCTTGGCTTTGCAGTGTTTTCAAAGAAAACCATCTTGAGTGTCCATTATTCCCCTAGCCAGTGAACGCTGAGTAGGCCTGCTGTCCCCAAGCCTCAGGCCAAGCAGCAGCATCCCAGATGGTCTTTAATGTCAGACAATAGCAACCCCAAGATGCTCAGGGAACCACCCTGGCCCACTTTTGTACACGGTCATTTTTCTCACCAGCCTTCACACTCTGCTGGCCCAACTGCCTTAGGAGAGTCTCTGTGTACCAGCGGCTATCAGCATTACAGGTGGACATCCATCTTGGGCTGGGACCAATCTTTCACAGGGTCGGGAGGGCCCCGTACACTTCACAGCATGCTGGGCAACTGTCTGGGGCTTCCTACCACATCGGAATGTCTCCCAAGTCAGCTCCGAGCCAACCCGGCTTCTGAGCCACCGTGAGTACAAACGGTCAAGAGGAAACTCAAGACTGAAGGGCTACTCCACAGCTGAGAAGCCTCACCTCTTCAGACCTGTCAACTCCTTGAATGCCGACCCACCGGCCGATCCCTCTTTCTGAAATGCAGTTGCCAACACCGGCTTTCAAGCCTCAGCGCCAATGGGCCACTTCTCCATGAGGCGGCCCAGGCCTTCCAGGCGGAGTTCGGATCTGTAGTTTGGGGTGACCGTGGAAAGCCCCGGGCCTCGGCTGGAAGTGCACAAAGGACCATCATCTGTGGCTGGCTACCGGCTCTCGTGTGCTAGTTTCCAAAGGAGCTCCTGCTCACAGCTCTATTTTCAGATCTTCATCATATACTACCTGAGAGGTTCAAAAGCCAGATAAAGAGCCCAGCTCTTGTATCCACCTTCCAGGTACAGAATACAGTGAATTCGGAGTCTCCAGGTAGCCCGGTCGCAGCCCTCTCCCTCCCCAGAGTTAGCAGTGCCCCTTGGCCTGGCATCTGCCATCCCCATGCATTTCTCTACATGGTTGCTGCGAAAGACTGTGAAATGGATAGGAGTGAAGCTCAGTGGGCACAGTATTTACCTAACATGTCAGAAACCCCGGGTTCAATGCCCAGCATTCATGTAATCCCACACAGTCATAAATTCAAAGCCATCATCAGCTACAGAGTATGTCTGAGGCCAGTCTGGGGTGGTGGCACACACTTCAATGTCAGCACTTACTCAAGGGGCACCGGTAGGGTGACCACTGTGAGTTCAAGACCAGCCTGGGACTACAGAGTGAGTTCTAGGTCAGCCTGGGCTACAGTGAGAACCTACTTCAGAATAAATAAATAAGGGGGCTCGAGAGATTGCTTAGTGGTTAAGGCACTTGCCTGCAAAGCCAAAAGACCTCAGTTTGATTCTCTAGTACCCATATAAGCCAGATACACAAGGGGCGCATGCATCTGGAGTTTGTTTGCAATGGCTGGAGGCCCTGGCGCGCTCATTCTCTCCTTCTCTCTCTCAAATAAGTAAATAAATAAGATATATTTAAGAATATTAAAAAACAACAACAAATAAATAAATGAATAAGTAAATAGGGGAGGAAAGAAGAAGGAGAGCCGGCAGAACTGCCAAGTGCCCCACAGTGGACGGTTCAGTACTTAAGGTGCTAGCCCCTTCAGGACTTCCCGTGTAACTGCGTGGCTTGGTCCTGAAGGCTGCGATGCCTCTGGGAGTGACACCTGCCTTCTGCCATCTCTGTAATCTCTGTATTGATGCCTGTACGCTCTTCCCTACCCGCTTGCTTTGCAAAATGGGACAAGAGAGCACACAACACAGAGCACAGGTTTATCCCGAAGACTCAAGAAAGATGGCTAAACGGCTGAGGTGCTTGCCTGCAAGCCCACGTTCCTCTCCCCAGGTCCCACGTAAGCCAGAAGCACCAGGTGGCACACGCCTCTGGAGTTCAGCTGCAGTGGCTGGAGGTGCTGGCTTGCCAATCCTGTCTCTCTCTCTCTCTCTCTCTCTCTCATATCCCTCATAAGAGAGGGGGCAGTCTGTTAGACTTGCCTCAAGAGAGAAGAGAGCAAAGAAGGACACGGGGGCTTCCACGGCAGGGCCTACCTACAGCATGTCCTTCTGACTGCGCCTCATCATCCCAGGCATACGAGAGCACCTAGGCCCCGGGTGGAACCCCTCGAGCCCAGCGAGGAGCACAGCACTGGCTCTGAGGCATAGCACCTAGCACAGGCTCCACGGGGTCTTGGTGGAATACTGACCATTTCTACAAAGAAGAAAACGCAGGGTGAGGGCCAGCTCGCAGGGCAGAAGAGTGTGCATCCGGCAACGACAAAGGTCTTCTCCCTCCGCCCCAGTCCACCCTGGCTTTTAGCTTGCTAAACAGGGCTGGGGAGGCGGCTCAGCAGTTAAAGGCTCTTGGTCGCAAGGCCTCTCAGCTCAGGGTCGGTTCTCCAATACCCACGTACAGCCAAGTGCACAACGTGGGTAACGTGTCTGTAGTTAGTGTGCAGTGGCAAGAGGCTCTGGTGTATTCATTTCTTCTAATAATTTTTTTAAATGAAATACTACAAAACCCCTTATTAAACAATAGAATTCCACGAGGCTCATGGGAACTTTGGAGGACACCCAGTGAGCATCACAGAGTGTAGTGGGAGGAGGGAGGGGAAGCGGTCGCCATGAGAACGGGACAATTTTGACAGTACAAGAATCCCACCAGGCTTCAGAGTAAAGGGAAGGATGCCGCCTCCTTAAATGCTCTTCCCGCAAATTACCCTGGCTGTCCTTCACTCTGACCTTCATATTCTTTCCCCGCCTCATCTGTAGTTTGTATATTCGTGGTGTTGTTTTGTTTTTTTTTAACAAGAACCAGGCCATCAACTGTAAAGCATTGGGCAAATATCTCCACCTCTCTGAGCTGCAGTTTTCTTGTTTTTTTTTTGTTGTTGTGGTGGTTATTGTTTATTTTTATTTATTTATTTATTTGAGAGCAAGAGACAGACAGAGGGAGAGACACAGAGAGAGAGAGAGTGGATGTGCCAGGGCCTCCAGCCACTGCTAACAAACTCCAGATGCATGCACCATCTTGTGCATCTGGCCTATGTGAGTCTTGGGGAACTGAGCCTCAAACCAGGCTCCTTAGGCTTCACAGGCAAGCACTAAGCCATCTTTCAAGCCCCTGAGCTTTAGTTTTCTAAAAACAAGCTTCGGGCACTCATTCTACAAACTCTTTGAGCAAGGCCTTCTGTGAACTTGGCCTACAGTTCTAAAACAGAGAACTGCCTGGTCCTGTGGGCTTAACAGTGTTTAACAGAGCAAGTCCAAAGCCCAAACAGCACCTCTGGGATGGAAGGCGCTCCCGTCATACTTTATAGTGACTCCTTTGGGACTTTGTTCTCTTTCCTTCCTTCTTGATGTTTCAGGACTTGCTGTTTGGTCAACGCTGAGGAGAACAGAGGCCAGGAAGCTCATCTTACATTCAGTGCTGACAACACTCAGCTCAGCTCCAACTTGGCAAAGTGCACTCTTCCCGTACATCTGTTCATGGACATCTGCTCCTAGAGCAAACTCGGAAAACTTCATGCTATGAGGACCTGTCCCGCGTGTGAGGACAGCGCGGGGGTCCGGAGGGATACAAGGAGGCAGGGACATGAAGATCCTCCTGTGACATGCAGAGGACAGTCACAGACAGAAGGTGGACAGGAGGATGACAGCACCTTCAGGCACTGACAGTGGGTGGTGACAAGGGCCTCCCAAGGATGTCTCGGGGTCTCTGCTGCACAGGGACCAATGACACAACACGCAGAGTCAACAAACAGGCAGATGAGCGCGGGTGACACACACCAGAGGAGAGGCACATGTGCCCGGCACCCCAAAGGGTAGGAGGACCCTCCAGTAATGCAGCTGATCCCGGAGCTACCCCAGCCTCCCCTGCTCAGGAGGGCAGAGCCCTGTTCCACAGCGCTGTGCAGCGGGGGAGCCTTCATCTTGGAACTCTCCCACCGCCAGGTCTGGAAGGAGATCAAACAGCTGCTGGTGGGCCCCGCTGCACACTCTGCTATGTGAGCTTCTTCCTTCCATCGACCCTCACCTTATTCCTAAAGAACAAGAGTGTGCGTGGCTCAGCTTGGCAAAGCCGGTGTGGACACAGCCCACATCTGGACGCACATTTCTTCTTTCACCTATCCACAGCCAGAGAACAGAGGGACATCGCTTCCTCTCCCAAGTGCTCACTGTATGAAGCTCCCAGGCCAGAGCAAGAGATTGTAGGGTAAGGGACAGAGGCAGATGATATCCAGTCAC
The DNA here is from genome assembly GCF_020740685.1 of Jaculus jaculus. Lineage (NCBI taxonomy): Eukaryota > Metazoa > Chordata > Mammalia > Rodentia > Dipodidae > Jaculus > Jaculus jaculus. Next base: position 208,427,954 of record NC_059103.1, on the reverse strand, counting down.
TGTTCTCATTGGTGGGACAGAATACCTGACCAAAGCAACTTAATGAGAACAGGGCTGATTTTGGCTTGTGTTCTGAAAGTACAGTCTATCATGAGAAGACATGGTTGCAGGAACATGAGGCAGCTGGTCACCGCGGAGAGAGGAATGCCGCTGCTCAGCTCACTTTCTTCTTCCTTTTCACATCCAATTGAGCATCCCAGCCCACAGGACGATGCAAACCACATTCAGGGTGAGCCTTCCCTGATCAGTTAAACGTCCATGGAAAGTTGCTCATAGATATCCCCAGAGGTGTGTCTCCTAGGTGACTCCAACCTCCGAGAGGTGTAGCTCAATGCTTGGGCATTTGACTATAGAGGGCAAAGCAGGGACTATTCTGGACACTCGATAAAGACCTACTTGACTTGGGATGTCAACACAGGCGCTCTTCTCACAGCAGCACATATACACACATGAAAATGATAAATCCAGCCGGGCGTGGCGGTGCACACCTTTAATCCCAGCACTTGGGAGGCAGAGGTAGGAGAATCGCCGTGAGTTCAAGGCCACCCTGAGGCTACAGAGTTAATTCCAGGTCAGCCTGGACCAGAGTGAGACCCTACCTCGAAAAACCAAAAAAAAAAAAAAAAAAAAAAAAAAAGAAAGAAAGAAAAGAACATGATAAATCCATGGGCGGAGGTGTGGCTCAGTGGTTTGGGGCTTTCCTAGCTTGTGCAAAATGCTAAGTTCTATCCCCAGGGTGGCAAGAGGGAGAGAGGAAAGGAGAGAAAGAAAGCGATGAAGCCATGTGCAGTGGGTCATAGCTCTGTTCATAACACTGAGGAGGTCAAGGTAGGGGAATGCAGAGTATGAGGCCGCTCGAGCTACATACAAGGGAAAAGGAAAGATAAATCCTAAGAATGTGAGGTTAAGTATTTTTAAAGATACCAGTTTCAATTGCCCCACCCTAAGTATAAACATCATTCATACTCATTCATCTAACATGAATGAGGCACCTATGAACCCTGGGTATTTTGTGTCTCCCTTTGGAAACTGGCTGAGGTGGACGGACTGGAGATGTAGTTTAGCTGGCAGAGCATGCATGGAACCTTGGATGTGATCCCAGCAACCAGACGTGATGGCACAAACCCAGAATCTTAGCCCTCAAGAGGCAGAGGCAGTAGGATCAGGAGTTCAAGGTCATACTCGGCTACACAGTGAGTTCAAGGCCAGCCTGAGCTCCATGAGACTCTGTCTCCAAAAAGGAAAAGGAAGTACATGAAAGCTGACTGAGGAGTTTTGAATCTGATCCCCTGAGACACAGAGGAAGATGACAAGTGGGTTGTGTAACAGACAGAACTCGGAGATGATGGCATTTTAAATGCCATGGCGTGTCTGGGAATTTGCAATCCCACAGGCAGCACAGCTCGCCCCTCCCCCTCCCATCCCGCCACACAGACACACACACTGCGACACCGTCAGCTGTCTGCTCCTTCTGGGATTCTCAGAGGCATAGACATTCACCTCTTCATGCTCACATCCCACACGCAAGACACAGCCCAGGCCTCTGAAGCGCATCCCCGCCACCCAGAACTCTGACACAGACCCTTTCTTGATGGCAAGGGGCAGGAGTGTACCTGGAGATCTACGGTACTGACTCAACCAAGTCTCTTTTCGCCTTGGGGCTTTCAGACACCACCATCAAAAAAAAACCAAAACCCCCCCTCCGCTACTGTCTGTTAGTGGCTGTCACTCATCTTTCCCTTCCCAGAAAACAATTTCTTTGTGATTTTTAAGACAGTGACTCAAGTGGATGTCTCTAGACTGACTCTGGGCATCAGTTGCTCACCAGGAAGAAGTGATGGGATTCTAGGAAGATTCCCGACCTCCTTCGTGAGGAAATGGCAACAACGGTGTCTTCAGTCCAGCACAGGGAACGGGCCAGGGCGGCGGTCACTCAAGCGGCCAGCTGCCTTCGCACGCTCCTGCTGCCAGGCCTGCGCCATCATCTCATGACCTGATCGACACTGTTGTGTCTTGTTCATGAAGTGATCCAAGCTTGGGTTCCTCTCTTTCTTCCCCTAGAAACAGTAAGGCGCTAGGCTTTACAGAAAAGCAGCCTGACATGGGGACGCTCGCCTTTAATCACAGCACTTGGGAGGCAGAGGTAGGAGGAGCCCCATGAGTTTGAGGCCCGCCTGGGACCACAGAGTGAGGGCCAGGTCAGCCCGGGCTTCAGCAAGACTTACCTCAAAAACCAAAAGAGAAAAAGTCAATAAATAAGAGGGCTGGAGAGAGCATTCAGTCATTAAAGTGGTTGCCTCACAAGCATGAGTTTGGTCCCCAGAACCAGTGGTGTTTTGTTTTGTTTATTGTTGTTTGGTTTTTTTTGTGAAAAAAAATGTTAGGTGTGGTGATGTGCCTATGTAATCCCAGTGCTAGAGAGGTAGAAGCAGTGGGATCCCTGTGGCTCAAAGGAAAGCTAGACTGGCCTAACTGGAGAACTCCAGGCCAATGAGAAACCCTGTCCCCAAAAGAGGCAAGTGTTCCAAGCTGCCTGTGACCGTTACACGCACATTCGCGTGCACCTGCACACGCACAAACATGCACATACCTGTAAATTTAAAAAAGAGGAGAGAGGGGCTGGGGAAATGGCATAGAGGTTAAGGCACTTGCCTGCAAAGCCAACGAACCCAGGTTCGATTCTCCAGGACCCACCTAAGCCAGAATGCACAAGGTGGCGCACGTGTCTGTCTGCAGTGACTGGAGGACCTGGCACGCCCATTCTTTCTCTCTCCCTCCCTCTTCCTCTCTGTCTCTCTCACACACATACACACAAATAAATAAATAAAAATAAAGAGAAAAGAAAAGAGAGGAGGGGAGGAGATAAGAGAGGAAGGAGAGAAAGAACAGTATAACAGCAAAGCAAAACATGAGCAAAATACAGAATTAAAGATTCATCTGGAAACTTGCTCCCTACAGCACCTTCTGACTTCACTCACGAGTATGTTCTTCGAGTCTTTTCAACCTCTATTAGCCCTGATTGCATTTCTGTCTCGACGACCTCAATGACCCTGACTTCCAGCAGCCATGTTCATTTCCGCTGGTGGGAGCAGCAATAAGTGTTGTACTGTCAAATACTTGGTTATGTCCAACTCTTTCTTTCTTTCTTTCTTTCTTCCGTTTTTGGTTTTTTTTTGTTTGTTTGTTTTGTTTTTTTTGTTTTTTGTTTTTTTTTTTTGAGGTAGGGTATTGCTGTAGCCCAGGCTGACTGGGAATTCACTATGTAGTCTCAGGCTAGCCTCAAACTCACAGCCATCCTCCTACCTCTGCCTCCCAAGTGCTGGGATTAAAGGCGTGTGCCACCACACCCAGCTCCAATTCATTTTGTTTTTTGTAGCATGCTGGGCTGAAGACCTCTGGGTAACAGGTGATTCATCTCTTTTTGTGTCTTCAGGAGAAATTCCAAAAAGTGGGTTTACCAGGTCAAAGGTTAGTTTGGAAAAGACCACCAAGTTCTTGCATCAGTCCCCCTGGGTGTGAAACAGTCACTCTAGGACGGTCACCAGTGGGAGGGCACACACCTGGACAGGGTGACCCCGTCACAGCCCTATGAGTAAGGCAGGGACACCTGCTGGGCTTTCTCTGAAGAACTCTTTGGTCTCTACATATCAACACGGGTGATCCTGGATGCTCCCCAGCTCTCCATGGCTGCCAAAGAGCTCCCCAAGTTATTGGAGAAAAGCTGGAAGTTGAACTCCAACAGTCCCCCTCCTTCAAAGCCATGTGGGTCCTTGTTTGGGGGGTTGAAAGTGTCCAAGATCTTGAGACCAAGATGAGGTGACCCAGAGAGAGGCATTTTCTAACCACATTGCCCATCATGCAGGGAGAGGGCACTGAGGGGAGGGCACATCTGAAGGTCATACCAAGGGCATTCTTCACTTCTGACGGGAGGTCAGAGGTAAAACACAGCACGGCTCTTCTCCACCTCCGGCTTCTCCCCACTGCTACCCTGAGAAACTCCTGCGGCAAAGAAAGTTCCACAGGAGGAAGGCCCTCGTCTGCTGAACGCTGCAGTTCCCCCAGGCCGTGGGAGGCAGCCCTTTCAGATCCACCTCAGGAAGGGTGAGACATCCAAGAACAAAGACCAGCCACAGTGGGCCTAAACCTTCACTCTGTAGACAAAGCGGTTCTGTTCTATGTAAAAAGTGGCGTCAGAGGCTGGAGAGATGGTTCAGCTGTTAAAGGTGCTTGTTTGTAAAGCCTGACAGCCAGGGTTCAATTCCCCAGCAGCCACCTAAAGCCGGAGGCACACAGCAGTGCCTGCATCTGGAGTCTGTCTACCGTGGCTGGAGGTCCTGGCGCGCCCACACTCCTCTCACTCTGTCTGCCGTTCCCTCCCTCCCTCTCTCCCTCTCCCTTTTTCTCTCTCAAATAAAATTAAGTTTTTTGTTTGTTTTTTTAAGCTGGGTGTGCTAGTGCACACTTTTAATTCCAGCACTCGGGAGGCAGAGGATCACCATGAGTTCAAGGCCATCCTGAGACTACATAGTGAATTCCAGGTTGTATTGGGCTAGAGTGAAACCCTACCTTAAAACAACAACCATATATATATATATATATATATACATATATATATATATATATGTATGTATGTATATATATACGTACACACACATACACACACACACACACACACATATGTAAAGGACTGTGCATGAAGCTCTGTACTCGAGAACTTAGCTAGTATTTGTAAGGCACCCCCGGCATTGCATAATTAATGTTTAATTAAACAAATAACACTTGAAAATGTAAACAACACAGACTTATATGTTGCCCCGTATATTAAATTCATTGCAGGTACTGGAGAGATGGCTTAGCGATTAAGGCACTGCCATGTTCAGCTCCCCAAATCTCACACAAGCCAGGTGCACAAAGCGACGCATGAGCAAGGTCGCACGTGCACACAGGGTGGCGCGGGCGTCTGGAGCTTGACTGCAGTGGCTCGCGGCCCCGCCACGCCAGTTCTCTCTCACTCGCTCGCTCTTGCTCTCCTAAGGAAAAAAAGGGGCCAGTCTATTGGGCTAGCCTCAAAAAATAAAATAAGTTCATTTCTACTTGTTTCTTTTTTCTACACTGATTGTTGTCTTATCATACACTGTTGACTACTGTTCACTTCGTGCACTGGGACAATGATTTCGCAGCCTTTGTGGGCAATGGAAGGAACACAGAGAAACAAAATGGCTCTGGGCTGGTGTACACAATTCATGGTGAAGATGTAACCCTGGTTTCAACTCCTCTGATGCTTTAGGGTCCTGGAAGAGTCTCAGGTCAGAACAGGAAACTACGACTCCAAGCTGGTGGGTGCATGTGGGGCCCAGTGACTCTACAGCCTGATTCCTGAGAACAGACTGTCTGGTCAGGAGAACCGGCCCTCTTGTGGGCCACGTTGGCAAGGCTTATATCTCCCTGGCCTGGTCCCTCCTTCTTTAATAAGGAATGATTTCCAAATCCCTGTGTGAAACTGGGCAAGTGCCTGGGCCTCTGCCGCCTACCTAAACAGGTTTCCACCTTGAAAGAGAATCAGTTCCATCTAGAGGGACTCTGTAATGACATTACACTGTGCTGGGCGCTGACCTCAGCCCTCTGGCAGTGGGGACCTAGGGTTTGACACCTCCCCGAGGGACAATACTTCCACCTTTCATGGCCTCAGGCAGGCCTTACAAATCCTATTTCCTCTGAGGGCCATGACCTGAGGAAAAACAGGGAAGGTGGCCAACCACTCCATCCCCAAGCAGAGTCTGGAACAAATGTCTGAAGGGCAAAGCGTTGTTCTGAACAGGTATGGTGCGTAGTGGTGCACACCCGTAATCCCAACACTTGAGAAGTTCCAGGTGGTTCTCAGCTACATGAGTGTGAAGCCAGCCTGGGCTATGTGAGACCCTGTTTCAAAACAGAAGTCGTAAATAGGGACTGGGGAGATGGCTCAGTGAGTAACACCACCATGCAAGGATGAGGGCCTGAGAGGGTGTGAGATCATCTACATTCACTCCCCAACACCCACACAAATAGCTTAGCATGGCCACACACCTGTAACCCCAGTCCTAAGGGAAGTGGAGACCAGAGGAATGGCTGGGGCTTGCTGGTCATCCAGCCTGACAGAGAAAACTGGCAGACCCAGACTTGGTGGAAGATGCCACCGTCTCAAGGGAGTACATGTCTCAAGAAAACACACACACAGTGATTCCCCTCAGGCAGGCTTAACACCCCCAGGCATTTGCAGATGGGTGCAACACTGCAGAAAACTAAACACGTGCACAGCTGCCTCTGGCAAGCTGACCTTAAAAACGGGTGGATTCTGGGTGTGGTGGCGCACCCCTTTAGTCCCAGCAATTGGGAGGCAGAGGTAGGAGGATCGCTGTGAGTTCCCGGCCACCCTGATACTACATAGTGAATTCCAGATCAGTCTGGGCTAGAGTGAAACCCTACCTTAAAACATCAAATAGTAATAATAATAATGATAATAATAATAATGAAGATCAGGCGAGAAGCAGGGCACAACAGTGGAAGTCCCACCTCCACCTTCTGATCGCTGGTCTGCAGCGGCCAGAGCCCAACCACTGCACTGTTCCATTCAGGTTCAACTTCAAAGTTCAACGCTCCTCTTTCCCAGATCCACTTCCTGAGGGACACTTGACATAGGCAGAGCATGTTGCCTATGCAACGTCCTGCAAACCCCATCACCACATGCCATCACAGAGTCTTGCTAGCACGGCCAGTTTTCACAGGCAGATGAGCCCAGCCTGGACCCCACCGCAATAAGGAGCCCATCAGCTCTGAACCGGAACCACCAGGGTCCTCAAGTCTGTAGCAGGCGGCTGCTACCCCAAGCAGGCTGGAAGGCCCACTGTCTTCTGTAATGCTCCGGGAGAACACCCTCTGCGCCAAGGACCCTCAGAGGAAGGTAACAGAAATAGGTGAGCAGGGCTAGAGAGGTGGCTTAGCGGTTCAGCTCCTTGCCTGAGAAGCCTAAGGACCCATGTTCAACTCTCCAGATCCCACGTAAGCCTGATGCACAAAGGTGAGGCAAGCACAAGGTCACACATGCCCTCTAGGTGGCACAAGTGTCTGGAGTTCGATTTCAGTGGCTGAGGCCCTGGTGTGCCAATTCTCTCTCTGTATCTCTCTCTAAAATAAATAAATAAAATAAAGAGTAAGAAGTGAGGAGCCTTAAACTAGGTGAGCACTGAAGGTGGCTTGGGGCTCTGTCTCCCTTCCCACTCCTGCACCCCGTAGCCAGGCCACTGGTCAGCCTTCCTGCTGTCTGGAGCCTGAGTGAGGCAGAGCGAGCACAAGCAGGAGAGCCTGGGTCTGGGTCGGCCAGAGGAGACAGGCCGCACTCCCTGCAGCGCCGCGCCGCTCAGGACTAGGGCGGCGGCCATGCAGCAGTTCTCCACGGGCCCCCATCACGTAGCGACCGTTCGCTTCCTTACTTTGTTGAATGGAAGACTGCTCCCCACACCTCCAACATGAGCTAAGACTCTGGGCGCTAGGAAGGAGTGTTCAGAAATGACTGTAAAACACCACTTTTCAGTCTGTGGAGAAATCACCATTTGCAATGTCCCTTCACAAGCCTGTCGGGCTGTGTGCACGCCAGCTGCTCCTGGTTCCCTGGCAGTATTCAAAGTCGGGGTCGGGGGTGAGGGGTGGAGAGGCAGACATCTGAGCGTGGGACCGGCCAGGTTTCACTTCCATACCGTCTGCTGCGTTCGACCTCAGTCTGGTTTTGAGCAGGGCTGAGGCTGCAGTGAAGTCCTCCTGCAGCCCGCTGCGCCCCTCTCCAAGTCCCAGCCCTGGGCTGCATGGACCAGGGACTCAAGGTACCAACAGTGACTGGATGCCAGACTCTATGCCAGGCCCCTAGAGACACTTTCAGAGCCCCAACAAGCTGAGAACTGGGCACTGAGCACCAGGGGAGGCTGGGCAGCTTGCAAGAGAGCTCACAGGCGGGGTCGGGTCTGAACTGAGACCCTGGGCTCCATGGGCCCGTGTTTATCACCCTGCCACCATCACCCTTCAACGACGCCGGCCGCTTCTGCAGAGCATTCAGTTTGCATAAAGCTACCTCAGCAGTCTGCAAACATTTTGAAGAAATATGACCCTCAATCAAATTCACACCCATCTCTGCTAGAAGGACAGCCCGACCCCAAGTCAATCAGCTCTCAACCACCTTTGCTGTGTCCCTCAGGAAAGGGGTTTGCAGAGCATTTCCACTGGGGTAACACCGGTCTCATTTCTGTGTGTGATCCCACCTAGTCCTCCAAACATCCCAGGGTGACATGAGTCCAGCTTTAGAACAACTATGCCTCAGCAAGATGGCATAACCTGCCCAAGGTCACCTGGGACTGAGAGGGGAGGCGGGGAGGTGGCCCTGGGAGGAAAGCGCTGGCCACAGAGGCGTGAGGACCTAGGTTTAGGTTCCCAGCACACACACTTTGTTTAACTGTTAAGGAAGATTTTAAGCCCAGAGTGGTGGTGCACGCCTTTAATCCCAGCACTAGGGAGGCAGAGGTAGGAGGATCGCCATGAGTTCGAGGTCACACTGAGAATACAGAGTGAATTCCAGGTCAGCCTAGGCTAGAGTAAGACCCTATCTTGAAAAAAAGAAAGAAAGAAAGAAAAGAAAAGGAAGATGTTATTACAGTTTTAAACTTTAGGAACATGAAGAGAAGAAGGCTTTAGTCTAGAACATAAGAGAAGGAAGAAAGACGAAGCTCCTGCCCAGGGAGACCAGAGAGGTTTGAGAAGCCCCCAGCACACACTTTCAAAAGGTCACTATGGAAGCCAGCCACAATGGCACACACCTTTAATCCCAGCATGCAGGAAGCTGAGGCAGGAGGATCACTGTGAGTTCATGGTCAGTCTGGGGCTACACAGTGAGTTCTAGGTCAGCCTGGGCTACAGTGAGACCCTGCCTCAAAAAAAAATAAATAAATAAATAACAAGCCGGGAGTGGTGGTGCACAACTTTACTTCCAGCACTCGGGAGGCAGAGGTAAGAGGATCGCCATGAGTTCAAGGCCATCCTGAGACTACATAGTGGATTCCAGGTCAGCCTAGGTTAGAGCGAGACCTTACCTTGAAAAGTCAAAATAAAAAATTACACAATAAGCAAACAAAAGCTTGACATGCACCAGTAACCCCAGGATTTGGGAGTTGGGACAGGAGAATCTTCGGGGCTTAATGGCTACCTTGTACAGCCATATTGGTGAGCTCTAAGTTCAATGAAAGAACCTGTCTCAAAAAATAAGGAAAGGAGGCTGGGGAGATTGCTCAGTGTTAAAGTGCTTGCTTGCCATGCCTAATGACCCAGGTTCGATTCCCCAGTTCCTACATAAAGCCAGATGCACAAAGTGGCGTATGCATCTGGGGTTCGTTTGCAGCAGCAAAAGACTGTGATGTGCCCATTCTCTCTCTCCTTCTCTTTCTCTGTTTGAAAATAAATATTTTTAAAAAATAAGGGAAGGGCCTGGAATATGGCTTGGTGGTTAAGGCATTTGCCTGCGAAGACCAAGGACCCAGGTTATCATAAGCCAGATGCACAAGGGGGCGCGTGCATCTGGACTTCATTTACAGTGGCTGGAAGCCCTAGCATGCCATTCTCTCTATCTGCCTTTATTTCTCTCTCAAAATAAATGAATAAATATGATTCAAAAAAAATAAGGGGAGAGCGACAGAGAAGAAAGACGTGGAACACTGACCTCTGGCCCCCGAATACATGTGCACCAACGTACATAGAAACATGCTCACAAACACACACATAAAGCTATCTCAGCAGTTAGAGATGCAAAAACAAAAGGAAAAATTCCAGAGTTCAAAGTGGCAAGACAGGCCCAGTAAGAGAAGACTCCTTGGAGACGAGCAAAGACAGATGCTTTTCTCCCGCCACAGCCGTCAGCCCTGGCCGTCCCCACACCCTCTCTCCCTGTCCTTACCAAATGCTGCTCCTGCCAGAAGAGGCCAGTGGCCTCTGAAATAGAGTATGTTCATGTCACCACCATGTAGGGCAGATACATTTGTTCGTTGTTGTTGTTTTTAATTAATTAATTAATTTACTTATTTCTTTGCAGGCAGAGAGAGATAGGAGAGAGACATAACGAAAGGCACACAAGGGCCTCCGGCCACTGTAAATGGACTCCAGGTGCATGCGCCTCTTTGGGCATCTGGTTTTACGTGGGTACTGGGGAATCGAACTCTGGTGGTTAGGCACCACAGGCAAGCGCCTTAACTGCTGAGCCATCTCTCCAGCCCTAGGTCAGGTACATTTGGAGCTGGAGAAGAACCTGCGTCCTCAGCACCTGCTTGTCACTAAATCACAAGCCACAGTCATCTTGAGGTACACACAGGCAAGTGCTGGGGCAGGGGAGAGGGGCGGTGCGCTGGGAAAAGCCAGGTTCGCAGACAGAAGGCCTGGTTGCCAGCCCTGATCCTGTCTCTTGAGCATCTGGCTTCCCGCTGCCTTATCGGTTTAAGTGAGAATTCAGGACGTTTAAGGTTGGGACTCTGGGCATGAAGGCCTTGCTCAGGCCTTCCAGTCACAATCCAACCCCTTGAGGGGAACTATCTGATTACAACTCTCCATCTTTCTCTTCTTCCCTCCCTATTGTCCTCCCGCTGCTCGGCCATCCTGGGCGTAGGAGGCACCTCCTGACAGGTAGCAGAAGAGCGCAGGTCTCCCTTCCCCATCAGGCTGCATCCTGCATGCATGCCGACGTCTACCCCAGGCCTCCTCATTTTTTTTTACTTAAGTAATTTATTTATTTGACAGAGAAAGAGGGAGAGGGAGATAGAACGGGCACGCCAAGTCCTCTAGCCACTGCAAACGAACTCCAGATGTGTGCGCTCCATTGTGCATCTGTCTAATGTGGGTCCTGGGGAATCGAACCTGGGTCCTTTGGCTTTGCAGGCAAATGCCTTAACTGCTAAGCCATCCCTCCAGCCCTAAACCTTTATTTTTATTTATTTGAGAGAGAGAGAAAAAGGCAGAGAGAGAATGGGTGCACCAGGGCCTCCAGCTGCTGCAAATGAACTCCAGTTGCATGTGCCACCTTGTGCGTCTGGCTTACGTGGGTCCTGGGGAATTGAACGGAGGTCCTTTGACTTTGCAGGCAAATGCCTTAACCACTAAGCCATCTCTCTAGCCCTGGGGCCTCATCGTTTTAGGATATGTGTTTTGGGGCACTTCTGCCTCTTCCTCTACCTATATGCTGCTTCGGAACCCTACAGGGACACAGTGCAATCTGCATCCTCAGACATCTTGTCTTCCAGGTCCCAAATGAAGGGTGTGTGTGCGCGTGCACACACACACACACATACACACACAGAATATGTTCTTGGAGGGTGGAGGTTGAGGTAGGGTCTCACTCTAGCCCAGGCTGGCCTTAACGACCCTCCTATCTCTCCCTCCTGAGTACCATGATGAAAGACATGAGCCACCATGGCCAATATATATATATGTTGGTTTTTTTTTTTAATTTAAAAACAGGACTGGGGAGAAGGCTCAGTGGTTAAAAGCACTTACTTGCAAAGTTTGCCATCCCAGACTGAATTCCCCAGTACTCACGTAAAGCCAGACGCACAATGGTTCATGCATCTGGATTTCACATGCAGCAGCAAGAGGCCCTGGTGTACCCATACACATTCTCTCTCTCTCTCTCTCTCTCTCTGTCTCTCTCTCTCTCAAATAAATTAATTAAAATATTTTTATTTTAAAAATAATTAAGGGCTGAAGAGATGGCTTAGTGGTTAAGGTGGTTGCCTGCAAAGCCAAAAGACCCAGGTTTGATTCCCCAAGACCTATGTGTCTGGAGTTCGTTTGGAGTGGCTAGAGGCCCTGGCACATCTATTCTCTCTCTATGTGCCTCTTTCTGTATCTCTCAAATAAATAAATAAAAATAAACATGAAAAAAAATAATTTAGTTATAGGCTAGGGAGATGGTTTAGTTGTTAAGGTGCTTGCCTGCAAAGCCAAAGGACCCAGGTTCGATTCCCCAGGACCCATGTAAAGCCAGATGCACAAGGTAGTGCTTAATTCCATCACTCAGGACTTCAAGGCCACCCTGAGACTACATGATGAACTCCAGGTCAGCCTAGGCTACAGTGAGACTGTACCCCCAAAGTACAAAAAAATAAAAAATAAAAGAGAGATTGACCTAGAACCTGTCATAGACCCAAAATGTGCAGGCCCAGGGCCTGTTACTTCAAGGCCTCTCAAAGTCTTCCAGGCAGGCCCCAGGGCATGTTACTTCAAGGCCCTCCAAAGTCTTTGGAAGCCCAGGCAGCTCTCAAAAAGTGGCAGTTTTGATAGCTGAGGCTGGTCCTCGTCCCTGGGATCTAGCTATCCTCACCCCGTGAGCGCCTGGCTGCCCGCTGACGCCCTCCCAAATCCTGCATCCACACTGAAAATGCACTTCCCTGAGTTTTTACTCTTGCCATGTCTCCAACTTGGCAGGAAAGGGACCCTTTCCAAAACACATTTTCAGGGTTTTTCTTTTCTTTTTTTTATAAGCCCTGCAATTCCTTTAATGGTTTCAGATTATCTTCAATATTTATAAAAATCACTCTCAGCCACATTTCTTTCAGCAAGCCTCCTCGTCAACTTCCATTATTTATGTATTTATGAACACGATGTTCAAGGAGCAGATGGCGGCTAGTAAACCTTCGACAAGGAGAGAAAAAAAAATCAATGGGACAGAATGTAAACTCCACGACTCCCCCCACTGAGTCTTCCCGACAAGCTCTGACGGGATCATCTTCCATTCAGTGGAAACCCGTACAAGAGCCACTCAACTACTGGCTTACAACAGCGTACTTGGACTACGCAAAGCCTGACAGCCAGGGAATGCTTCCCCAGGAGGACTGAAGCTAGGCAGGAAGGATGGGGGGGGGGGTGAAACTGGGGTTGAGATGGGAAGAACCGAATGGAGGAGAAACCACAAACATTTGCTAAGCTCCTACTTGTGCAATCAATGCCTTCTATTGCGAGGCTTGCCAGCGATCTCTGAGTTGACCCCAACACCCCTCCACATGGTCTTCAGTACTCCCCCATTTGACAGATGAAAACAGTGCAGAGAGTGGAAGGACCTTGCCCAATGTCACACAGCCAATCAGCCGTAAAGCCCAGATGTGACCCTGGGCAGCCCGAGTCTCACTAACTCTAGCATAGAAAGGAATGGGAGTAAAAACAATTTTTTCTTTACTTTCTACATGGCAGACTTCAAAATCATCTACTTTTCTTTCAGTGAAAGACCACCAAAGACTCAAGTCCAAAGTTCTACAGAAGCAACTTGAACTTGGCCCACTTCGGAAGCTGGGGAAGTCTAGTCTGAGCTGAAAACAGGGAGGAGCAGATGCAAGGGTAACAGAAGGTAAAGAACGAGTGTCCCCAGCAAATGGAAGACAGACAGACAGACACAGAGAGGAGTAAGAGACCCTCTTCCCTGAGATACAGATGAATAAGACTGAACTGTCTTTAGCTGCCTTCATCAAATACTTCCCTTATGGAAGGGGTACTGCCTCCAACCAGGCTTCACCTCCCCCACCCTCTCCTTAGAAGTTCCAGTGCAGTTAAAACAGACAAATGAGGCAGGAGGATCGCCATGAGTTCAAGGCCACCCTGAGACTACATAGTGAATTACAGGTCAGCCTGAGCTAGAGTGAGACCCTACCTCAAAAAAAAAAAAAAAAAAACAGATAAATGTTCCTGCCAGAGAGATATGTGCATGCTGATGGAAGAGGAAACTGCCTTTACGATTGTCCTGAGGGAGGACACTGAGACTGTGTTCAGGCTCAGTGCACCCAGCTGTGATGAGTGCATGACAGAGCTAGTCACCCATTTTACAGATGAGAACACGAAGGCTCTACGGGTCCAGAAACTTGGTGAGCAACAAGAAGGAAATGAGTGTGACTGCGGATCCCCTCTTACTTGGGAACCCCATGCAAGCGGCACAGGTAGGATTGTTTGTAGACCGGAAAGAGTTCAGAAGTGATTGTGACCTGAGGCTGTCTGGCTGACACAAAATGAAGTGCATGGTGGTGGTTGTCATCATTAAGGCCATGTTCACTCATTCTGGACAGGTTCTCACAAGACCAGGCTGGCCTCAAAGCAACAACCCTAACCCGGCCTCCCTGTCGGTATTACAGACATGCACCACCATATCCAATTCAAGGGCACCATTTTTTTTTTTTTCTTCTGAAAAGGCCACTTTATTGATAGAGACAAAACTGGAAGCAGCTCTCCACAGCCCTCCCCTCACCATCAGTGGCTTCACTGGGCATCTGAGACTGGTGGTGGCCTGTTGCCAGCTGGGCTGGCCTGCCAAGCCAGCTCCATGCCGAAGGGCACCATTTTTTTAATCTGTTTTGTTTGTTTGTTTATTTATTTATTTATTTGAAAGTGACAGAGAAAGAGAGAGAGAGAATGGGCGCGCCAGGGCCTCCAGCCACTGCAAATGAACTTCAGACACATACGCCCCCTTGTGCATCTGGCGAACGTGGGTCCTGGGGAATCGAGCCTCGAACTGGGGTCCTTAGGCTTCACAGGCAAGCGTTTAACCACTAAGCCATCTCTCCAGCCCAACCAATATTTTTTAAATATTTTATTTTTATTTATTTGTGTGCGTGTGTGGGAGAGAATGGGCATGCCAGGGCCTCTAGTTACCGCAAATGAACTCCAGACACATGTGCCACTGTATGCATCTGGTTTACATGGGTTCTGGGAACTAGACGCTGGGTCCTTAGGCTTAGCAGGCAAGCATCTAAACCGCTAAGCCATCTCGCCAGCCCATATGCATCAATTTAAATCTGTGTTTTCCCTTACACAGCACAACCTCTGATGGTTTTGCTAAGGACAGCCAAGTCCCAAACCACCAGAGCCACATGAATGGTGGTCTCTCTGAGAGGACAGCAATGCTGAGTGTGAGGCCACAAGCTCCTGGCACTGGTGTTTCCTGGGAGTCCCTCCTGTGCATCTGCCTCTAGATCCTGATTCAGGAGCCGCCAGGAACAAGACTCCACATCTCCACTTTGGAGGAACCACCAGAGGACAATGTCAAGGTCACTTCCAGGCCAGAGTGCAGACAGAATGCACCTCATACAGAGCCAAGTGGAAACCATCACTCTTCTATTCATTCTGTCAAGACACGTGAAACTGTGTTCCCATGGGAGCCAGGTGACCTTCTGGGTGCCAGGAGACACAAAGGCATTCCAAAACGCAGCAGGGCCTACAAGAACCCAGGCTAGTTTTGTAGCTCACAGAGTTGGGTAATGACCATGCATCTGACTCTCACTGGCTGAGGGGTCTTGGGCAAGTTCTGGCCTCTCTGCCAAGTCTGTGTAAGACAGAAACACTCTCTATCATCTGGGTACCTGTGGCCCTGCAGGAAATAAGTAAGAAGAGGATATACACACACTCTCTCAAATTACAGCCAGCAGCTTGTTACTGCACAGAGGTACCTGCTTCGCCTCTTAACAATGAACAGGAGCAAACGGGGTATAGTGTTGCATGCCCATAAGCCTAGCCCTCAGGAGGCAGAGACAAGAGGACTGGCCATGATTTCAAGGCCAGCCTAGCTACATAGAAAGCATCAGACCAGTGTTAAAACAACAAAATTGGGCTGGGGAGATGGCTCAGTAGTTAAAGATACTTGCTCGCAAAGCCTGCTGGCCTGGGTCAGTCATGGTTTGATTCTCCAGTACCCACATAAAGCCAGATACACAGGGTGGCACATGCATCTGGAGTTCGTTTGCAGTGGTAGGAAGCTCCGACGCACCCATTCATTCCTAATTCTCTTTCCTTGCAAATAATTAAAAAAAAAAAATGAACTGTAGGCCTTGGACTCATCTGCCCTGGAGATGGGGGTGAAAGCCCCTACCTGGCTGAAGAGAGGTGCAGAGAAACGTCCGGGAGCAGAGAAAGGACAAGGGATGGCTGTCAAAAAACACATTTCTGGAAATTTTTCCATAGTGGAGAGACACATCCTAGGCCTTCATCCAAAAGCCATTTCCAAGTAAGTATGCCTCTCTAACCTCTGTACACACACACACACACACACACAGTGAGCCATGGTCTACAGCACGCACATTACAAAGTGCCTCCCAGAAAGAAAAACCCAGCCAGCTGAGCAGTTTTGCATGCCTCGCTCACCACAGGAGCAAACGCACCTCTTACCAGCCTCCTCCGCAGTTACAGGAAGCCCCGGGCCTGGGAAATCATCCCAGCTGGCAGCCCTGGCAGCGCCTGAGCTGTCATCTGCCCATGGCAATCAAGAATCTTCCTCTGTATTAGCCAACCAGAACCCTCCAAGAGCCAAGCCGCTCAAAGCCCAGAGCTAAAGCTCCTTTTCACAAGGACTCAGGATTTCCCCCAAGATAACCCTCCTCCCGAGGGGCTGGGTTTCAGGAAGGTGGCAAAACATGCCTCTGGGGAGATGGTTGTGACAGGGCAAGGAAGCCGAGACGGGGAACCATGCTGGCTCCTTTCTACCTACTCACAACCAAGGGTGCTTCCTCGCCTTCTGGCACTTGTCCTGGGGGATGCTGGCAGAATGGTAAGGGACACTGACACTTCTCACACTGCTCCTCCGAGCCACGAAAGCCATTCTCGCTTTCTCTAGGCCATTAACTCGAAGCATCCCATTTTAGAGACAGGAACCAAGACTCCTGGAAGGCGGACGACTTGTCCAAGGTCACAAAGCTGATGTGACAGACAGTTACTAAACACGGATGCAAATGTACGTGACTCCCCTGTTCCCCCTCCCCCACCTTTCATTTCTAGCAGCAGGGTGAAATGCAAAGACACCCCCCCACACACACACACACACACACAGTGGTTTGGGGGAAGGGACGGAGGACAAGGGAAGTCCTGGTTCCTCTTTCTACCCACCCCCAACACAAGACACATGTCCAAAGGACACAGGTTCCTTCCAGACCCACAGCGTCTGCACACAGCCCCAGCTCTGCAGGCTGTGCGCATCCACCCTTTAACACCGAACTTCCACTTAAAAATAACAACAATAACGACCACGAAAGGATGGTGAAGAGATAAAGAGGAAGAGGTCTTCAAACACAGGCGGGGAGGGGGTGTGGGGCAGGAGGAAGTGTGGGGGACCCATGGAGAGTCTGCTCACCCCTCAGTTCCTCAATTCGGCTCTCCTGGCCTTCCAAAGCCCTAAATGAAGTTAGCCAG
This sequence comes from Jaculus jaculus, assembly GCF_020740685.1. Taxonomy (NCBI): domain Eukaryota; kingdom Metazoa; phylum Chordata; class Mammalia; order Rodentia; family Dipodidae; genus Jaculus; species Jaculus jaculus. The sequence continues at coordinate 208,410,734 of NC_059103.1, read as the reverse complement.
AGGGTAACACGGGGCCCCGGGATCCGACCCTGCGTCCTCACCTGCCCTGCAGGACGGGGTGTGCCGGGAGACAGCCCACCTCCGCCCAAGTGGCCCCCCAGCAGCCTCGGGGAGGACGCACGCCGCAGCGCGCTGCGCCCGGGCACCCCGGCGCGCCCTCCCTCCCCGCAGCAGGGTGGACCCGGGTTGGCGACCCGGCCGCGGGCTCCGTCACCCCCAGCCCGCCCGAGGGGTCGTCCCCGCGCCCGCGCCCGCTCCCCCGGGGCACCGCGACCCCAGGCCGGGCGCGCGGGGCGGGCGGATCGCCGCTCGTACCTGGGCGCGCGCGCGGGCGAGGGGAGCGCACGAGCCTCCGGGGCCGCCGCCGCCGCCGCCGCCACCGCCGCCGTTGTTTCCGGGTCGGCGGGGCTCACGTCACCGCCACAGGTTCGCGGGCGGCCCCCGGCGCTGGCAGCGAGGGCGGCCGGGCGAGAGATAACTATAAAAGGAAGCGGCGCGGCGAGGAGGAAGAGGAGGCGCCGTTCACCTTCCCGAAGCCCAGCCGCCCGCCGCCGGCGCCGCACAAAAGGACGACGCTGGCGACGCGCCTCCCCCTGCGCCCCGGCCCCCCGCCGCATCGCCGGGGCCCCGCGTCAGCGCGCCGCGCCCCGGGACCGCCCCGCGCCGGCCCCCACCCCGAACCCTCCGCCCCGGGCCCTCCCGAGCCCCGGCTGCCCTCGGGGACCCCTCCCCATCCCCCCCGGGGCTGGGTGACCTTGGGCGAGTCACAGCGGGCCAGCCTGGGCTCCCCCGGGGGTGGGAGTGGGGCAGGGACTGGCTCGTCGCCCTCGCGGTGGGGAGAAGGAAGCTGCAGTCCTGGGAGGCGCAAGGATGGTCCCCCGCGGTCACAGCCTGCAAGACAGCCAGGGTCTCGTCCCTGCGCCCTCTTCCCCCCACTCACCTGGACGTAGGGCATGATGGCAGCCCCTTGCAAGATCCAAGCTCGTGGCCAAGCCGGATGCTTCCTGAGGGCCTACTACGTGCCAGGGCTGTTCTGCGCCCAGCCCACGCCCCCCCCCCCAGCCGGAACCAAGACAAGATAGGAACACGAGAAGGATGCAGCGGTGCAAGCAGTGACCGGACAAACAGGGTCCGGTGAGATGGGCCTTTCTCTACGTGGCCTTTCGTGGACTTGGCATTTGGGGCAGAAATACCCAGATAAAAAGCTACATTTTGACCTCAAAGTGCCTGACACTACCTATACAAGATCATCATAAGAGGAGGAAAAGACCATAACATCAAAATAAAAGAGAGACTGATTGAGATGGGGAGGGGATATGATGGAAAGTGGAGTTTCAAAGGGGAAATTGGGGGGGAAGGTGGGTATTACCATGGGATACGTTTTATAATCATGGAAAATGTTAATAAAAATTGAGAAAATAAAGTTTGTAACTTAAATCTCCAGCCACCTGTTTGGAGGAGGTGTTACTGTGGGTGGATTTTAGGGTTTAATCCTAAGGTATGTTTGGGGACAGATTTGGAATTTCATTTTAAAATATATAGAGAACAGTTTAAAAAAAAAAAAAAAGCTCTATTTCCCAGGGCATGGTGACGCCCACCTTTAACCCCAGCACTTGGAAGGACAAATCCTGGGACTACATCGTGAATTCCTGGTCAACCGGTGCTAGAGTGAAACTCTGCCACAAAAAAATTAATTAATTAAACAAAAAACCTGTATTTTGGTCTCATTCTAGTTACACACCCATAGTCCTAATGCTTACCCCCTTTTATGCTCCTCTTCCACTGGTCCAGTTCAGGGGACACATGAGAGAAAACATGAGACCCTTGTCTTTTCTTAGTCGCTCAGGATGTTTTCCAAGACGATCCATTTTCCTGAACAGGTCATTACTTCATTTTTCCTTACTGCTGAGTTGAATTCCATTGGGTCCATGTACCACATTGTCATAATCTATCCATCAGTTGATGGGCATCTGGGTGGGTTCCGATTCCAGCCCTAGTGACTAGAGCAGTGATAAGCAGGGTTGGGCATGTATCTCCGAAGGACTGTGGGGTCTTTTGGGTCACTTATTTGTAAAACATGTCATCTGCAAATAGGGCTAAATTTGACTTCTTTCCGATTTGTATCCCTTTCCTTTCTTTCTCTTGTCTTATTGCTTGGGCTAGGACTTCCAGCACTACACTAAAGAGCAGTGGGAAGAGTGGGCACCCCTTTCTTACTCCTGATCTAAATGGGGACTCTGAGTTTTTTCCTATTTGGTATGATTTGGGCCTTGGGTGCTTTATGTACAGCCTTTATTATGCTGAGATGTGGTCCTTCCACCCCCAGTCTCCCCAGTGTTCTGATCATGAAGTGGTGCTGGATTTTGTCGAAGGTCTTCTCCGTATCTTTTGAAATCATAGATTTCTGTGGTTCTGGTGTTTAAGTGTATTATGCTTATTGACTTCTGTATGGTGAACCATCCCTGTGTCCCTGGGATGAAGCCTACTTGATCAAGGTGTATGATGCTGTTGATATGATCTTGAATGTGGTGTGTAAGTTTTATTGAGAATTTTTGTGCCCCGAGGGGAAGAGCGGAGAGGATAGCAGACAAAGCAGCAGAGGTTAAGAGTACTGGGTGGGAGGGTAGGGAAGGGAAGTATGCCAAACCAAAGACTCTAAAGCAGACAGCAATAGCAGACTTTCTCCTGGAAACCAGTGTATGAGATAGAGCCCCATTTAAGTGAGGTGGAAGGACCAGACCAAAATGCCCAGTAGAAGGTGGAGAAACCTTAATCCTTAAACCAAGGGCTCTGGCTTGTGGATCCCAGGGCCAGATCTGAGTTAATCCCCACAGTGAGCAGTTGGCCAAGGTGATCCATGTGATTCCCAAAAGCAGTGAAGACCTTTGCCAAGCACTTGGTTATCAAAGCTGAAAGTAAGACCCTATTGCTTCAGACACCACAGGCCGCCATCTCAGAACACCGAGAAACAACATAGAAACTGAGAGGAGAGACTGCTCCTGCCCGGAAAACTCTCATGGTGCTGGAAAGTGCGATGGGAGCTACTGGCTGACTATGGTCACCAACAGCTCCACTAAGCAGAAGACGCTGCAAGGCACGCAGTCCACCACCCAGAAAGGAACTACGCGCTTGTATAAGAGCGGCTCACAGCCTCTGTGCGTGACCAATGGGTTGGACATGAGGTCCGCTCAGTAGAGAGAAGTCGTTACTGGTACTGAGAACTAACTCAGCACCCCATGGTCAGGAAAATTACACTACCCAGAGAGAAGCCTCAGCGTTCCCTGTACAGGTCGAGTGGGCACATCTTAGGCATATCGCCTTTAACCAAAGCTGCTCTCACCCTTGGTCACAGAATCTGTTTCATCTTACGGCTGGCAGAGAATACTGGGGAGATCCAAGATCCGTCAATACAAGAAAAGACAGCCAAATGCTGTCAGTGAGATGTGCCACCACTACCACATGTACCAGGGTCCAGGGAATTGCAGAGGAAACAGCAACACCAGTATTGCTCCCAATACCGGCCTGAAACCCACACCCAGGAAAATAGCAACAAACGCTGTGAACCGTAACAGAAATACAGAGGCTGCAGAAAAATCAACAATAACCGATACCGCACGTGCCGAGCCTCAGGGACTGTCGCAGGAGAGGAGGCGGGAAGAGTCTAAGGCCACAAAGTGGGTAGAAACACCCTGAGACACAGCTCCCCCCAGGGACAGAGGCCCTAATAACCCCACAATGAGCACCAGTAACCCTGTGGAGGAGGGCTGGCAGGGAAATGGGGACCTACTACAATTTATGTTTAGAAATTAACTAATAAAAATCTAAAATTTTTAAAAGCCACATTTCCATACAATGACAATTCCAGTTTCTTCCAAACAGGGATTCCAATTTCTGGTGTTGTGGGAGATACCATCTTTCCCCATGTCTAGGATGGTGATGAAGGCATTTGAGTGTGAATTTTGTCCGCACACAGGGCCCAAGTAGTGACCATCTTCCTGGTCCTTCCTTGCTCCTCGGCCCTCAAGTCCAGTGCAGGGTTATCGTGAACCTCAACCAGGTTTCTCAGAGCTATTCTCAATGCTCTCTGAAATCTCTTTCCCTCACTTCTACTATGCCATCAAAGGGGATTTACGTTCAAATCTTTATTTACTTTTCATTCTCCTCTACTGGCGATCTTGAGAGTGTTGGGGCATGGCCAAATAATATGGGGTCTTGGTTTACCTTGTCTATAGCCAGTCTTTCCTTTAGCAACAGTGTCTTGAGGTTTCCCTTCACTTGGTCCAGTGGTAGGAGCTGGGCCCACTGAGAAGGGGAGGGCGTTCTGAAAGGCCCCGGTCCTGCGGGCGCCATGTGAATAACTGTAGCAGAGCCGCGTGTCCCGTGACAGTATGTGTAGAGACAGAGCATGGAAGGGGTGCCGTCCGCTGGGGACAGAGGCTCCTTCCGGGGGCAGAGGAGATCAAGCCCACCCCAGCCCAGAAGTTTCAGGACACAATTAGACCTAGAGAAGAAAAGAATTTCCTGGAGCCAAGGACGTGAGTTCACATTCCCCCTCCCCACGACCCCTCATGTGGCCCTGGGCCAGTCTCTAAGCCTGCCAGAGCTTTGGCCCTAGAGGAAGCAAGCTGATGTCACTTTGCAGTGGCGAGTGGCCTCAGTTATGAACTTGAGAGGCAGGACACAAGCTTGCATCAGGGAGAGCTGAGCCACTTGTAAAATGGGCCGTAATCACTCATTTTATTCTCTCTACCGCCGTTGACGCAGCCTGCCCACGGTGACACGCAAGGGGAGGGACGGTGGGAGACGGGTGGCTTCTGGTCGAAGTTACGCTGACTAGTACTGGTGGGCTGGACGTGCGCCCAAGTTGTCAAGCTTCAAAGCCCAAAGATTGCTCGCTGGGAGCCTCACTTTGCCCATCAGTGGAATGGAATGGACAATAATGACCTCACTAGGTTGTGTAAGGGGTTCATGAAATAGCGTGAGTGTTTAATCTAGAAAAGGCATCACTATCACTGCTGTTCTTACTACACTTCAGTATTGTTGAGATGGGCATATGGAGTTTTCTAGGACGCTCAAAATCTACAGACTCAAGATTTGAGGGCAAGTTGCAGTGTGGGCAGAAAGCAGGGAGGAGTAGGCGAAGGTGTGGGTGTGGGAAGGAGCCAGGTGGTGCTGAGCCTTCATTCCACTGAAATCAACAGTGGCCAGGATGCGGTCCAGCCATGTCCAGTCTTTGGACAGGGACATCTCCATTCACCGGACCAGTGAGGCTGAGTGGAGGGTCTTGGCTCATTCAGTTAGGTCCTGATACTTTTGACAGTTTCAAGCAAATTGCGGAGCTGAGAGTAATGCTTTGAGGGAAGCTATGGCCTTTCTACGGTGACCTGGGGTAGCAGCCTGGACAAGAGAAGGTGATTCCCGCGTCCTGTAAGAAGCACTGTCCACTTCCGTCTCTGCAGCCCTGAGCCAGTCATGTCACCCTCGATTCCTTTCATCTCCCCGTCTATAAAATGGGAATGATAAGGCTGTCTGCTGGTTGCAAGAACTACATGAGATAATAAAATTTTAATGGCTTACAAAGTGTAAAGCCATGTTTTTATTGCGGTGTTATAAATGGGTCTCAGAGCATCTTTCAAGCAAAAAAAAAAAAAAACAAAACAGCAATTTCCTTCAGATATGCAACAGCTCTTCAACAACACATCTGAATTTCATTTCTCTTCTGAGTAGTGCAGAAGTGAGTCCTGGCCACTGTGTAGGAGGCAGACATCAGGTGGCTCAGGGACTCTTGTCCTGCTGGCTGGCATTTTTGCCATTAACCAGATTCCACTTCCTGGCGGTGACCAAAGCAGACTTAGGGTTGGTCAGGCTGCAGCCCCTGGCCGTTCTGATCCTGGAGATGGGGAGACTGTGTCCTAGTCTGAGCTGTCCCGGGATGCAGCAAGGTGGGAGAGGACACCAACAGATGGCTCAGCCTGAGCCTCACGCAGGGAAGGGGAACCCCCTCAGTGAGGTGGAATGACCTGGCCATGACAGACAGCTGAAATTGAAACAGCGGTCCTCACTGACACACAAAACCAGAGCTTTCAAGAGGTGATGCAGCTCCCAGAACTGCGGAGGATCCTGAGCCCTGGTCAGGTCTTGTCTCATAAACAAACAGAAGCATCTCAGTGAGAGCTCCCAGGGCCTGCTGGAAAGTGGGGTGCAAAATGAGAAGGTAATTGCTTAGTGGATACTATGATTTCCTTTTGGGGAGACAAGAATCGTTTGGAATCAGATCCTGGTGATGATATTGTGCCGTATGTGAATTTCACTGAATTACGGAAGTTTACTACGCCCACCTGGGCTACGGAAACGAGGCAAATGGGAATCCTGGCAACTGGATGTGAGAATTACTTGGAGCTGACACTTTCTATCAAGCATCCTCTTACAACTGAACCTGGAAGCAGGGCTACAAAGATTGCTGCGTGGCTAAAGGCACCTGCTTGCAAAGTGGTGCACACAACTGAAATTTGTGTTTGCAGCAACAGAAGGCCCTGGCACAGCTCTCTCCCCCCCCCCCTTACTTAAAGAAATATTAAAAAGAAACTGAAAGCAATTTGTACTGATTAGTGCAGTTTGCGTATTTTACGTAGCAATTTGGGTTTCTGAAACAAATGTATAATACCACTCCCACACCTAGGGTTGAATTAATTGATCTGAACTAAAAAAAAATTTTTTTTTGAGACAAGGTTTCATGTATGTGGAGGTTTGAATAGAATAGGTGGCCCCCAATATATCCAGTTATTTGTTTGTAGTTTGCATCTGTAGTCACCTGCTGGAGGAATGCCACTGGGTGATCTTAAGGTGTGGTGGTGGGTTTCCGATTTCAATCTAAAGATATGCAAAGTGTGCCTAGCTGGAGTTCTTGAAGTGTGCTGTGCTGTGTGGCTTTTGGCTTTTAGGCTTATACTTGTCTCTCTCTCTCTCTGTTTGGGCCTGTGAAGGCAGGCCAACTTCTTCTGCCATTATGGAACTTCTCCGGATCTGTAAGCTTCAATAAATCCCTTCCTCCATAACTGCCTGGTCTGGAAGTTTATCTCAGCGAACCTGAACCTGTCTGCTACAATGTACCTCATACTGGCCTTGAACTCACTATGTAGCTCAGAGGATGATCATGAATTTCCTGATCCTCCTGTCTCCATCTCCTAAGTGCTGTGATTACAGGCCTCAGACACGGAGCACAATGCTTAGCCCTGGATTGAAATCTTCACTTGACTTTATTAGCAAGAGAACTGAGCTTCAGTTTCAGCTTTCTTCTTTTGCAATGGGCTGACCATAAGACCTTCTGCTAGAAAAAGTTGTGGGGACTGTGTGTGATGGCGTAGGTAAAGTTTCACCTGGGGTATGCTTAACAAATGGTTGTGTTATTATTGTCACTGCTGTGGCTGTATTGTCAGTGAAGTTTTTCAGAAAATGGATCCCTTATGAGTGTGGTGGGGCACGCCTTTAATCCCAGCACTCAGGAGGCAGAGGTAGGAGGATCGCCATGAGTTCGAGGCCACCCTGAAAATACAGACTGGATTCCAGGTCAGCCTGGACTAGAGTGAAACTCTACCTCGGGGCAGGGGGCGGCGGGGGAAGATCCATGGGGAACGTGAACCAAAGAGGCTCAGTGCACTGGGGCAGCCTTGAAAAACTGGCTTATGTTACAGTTTGCACAAGAAGTTTCTCCGGAAGGTTTGGCCCTCAGGTACTGACACTGTTGTTGGGTGACTGGATCATGGGGCCTCATGCATACTGGGTGTGGTGGTTCTAATGTAAATGTCCTCCAGAGACTCATGTGTTTGAATGCTGGCTCTCCAGGTGGTGGCTTGGTTCTGGAAGGTTGTGGAACTTAAGGAAGTGGAGCCTTGCTGGAGGAAGTAAGCATATCAATGGGGGCCTTGAAGTTTTCGAGTCCAGTTCTGCTCATTGCTCTCTCTGCGTTCTCCTTGCTAACGCAGCCATGGGAGGCAGGCTTCCTGCTCCTGCCCCGCTTTTGCCCACCCCTCTGGAAGTGTAAGCAGGGATCAATGCTTTCCTTCCCTAAGTTGTTTCTGGTCAGAAAAGTTGTCCCAGCAACAAGAAAATACCTGGTGTACCTCCAAACACCGAGTTAATCCTCAAGCACCCTAAAGTCAGAATCTGAACCCAGATCTACCTGATGGCCTTGCATTTTTCAATTTTCTGTTTTTTTTTTTAACTTTGTCATGCTGTTTCTTGAAAAGGAGAAATAAAGATGTAAATCACTTTTTAGTAGACAGGGAAGATGCCAGGATAAGCAAAGATAAAAGAAAGCTATCCTCTGCTCAAGGTCACACAGCTATTAAGGGGCAAAAAATGTAATTTTAATTATTATATTTAATCTTGACACAACAGAACTAAAATAAGAACTGTGAATACTATGGAGTACAGAAGAACATGGTACTTAGTGAAGGAATGGTTCTACTGGCATAACTTTCTTCATAAATACTGCTGTAAAGGCCTTTGGGTACACAATTATATTTCTGTTTCCCCTATGCAATAAGAGGGTCATGTCACCAGTGGAATCTGAGTGTTTCCAGGTTCTTGACATCTTTACCCAAGGGGCACACGCATCTGGAGTTTATCTGCAGAGGCTAGAGGTCCTGGCATGCCCATTCTCTTTCTGTCTCTCTTCTCTCTATCTCTTTGTTTGCAAATAAATAAATAAAATAAAAAATAAAAAGCCATCAATGATCTTAACCAGCAGAGGACCCTGCAAGCTTTTAAGCTAGTCTGCCAGGCCAAATGAACAAAGTGGTATAACAATGGTATGTCTTTTATGGGGGAAATCAACTGCTCCCTGATTGGATTTGAGGTCTACTCCGGGGGAAGGAATTCATGCCCAGTACTCAAAACCTAATCAAAAGCTCATGGCTGGTAATAAGCCCCAGGGGGAAACCACTATTGCTGTTTGGCTATGTGGATATACTATGCCAACCAGACTGCCCCTTAAGCTACTCATGCCCTCCATGTGCATGCCATATACTAATGCTACTCTTATTTTTGGTTAGAGAAGCTTCTCTTTTCAGATGGTGGTGACCATCAAGGTGACTCAAAACTCACCAAAGTGCTGAGAGGAAGTGACACTGGAGTGTTCAGCACTAAGTAAGACATCTCTATCACACCCTCCAAGATTCAGGGACCACTGTAGAAGAGGTGGAGGAAAGAATGTAAGAGCCAAAGGAAGGGGAGGACGGCTTATGATGTCATCCAGACACAAAGTGTCTTTGATGTCCATGACCTCACAGTGGCTAATGCTGCACACAAGGCCTGAATAATAGGAAGGAAAAAAATGATGAGACCAAAATAGCAGAGACTACTTGGAAAGAAGAAGGGATTCAGTGGAGGGAGGATTTGGGGGAAAGGGAGAGAATAATGATAATGGTATATTGTCCATATTGATGGAAGTCAATAATAAGCTAAAAAAAAGAAAAGAGCTAAGGAATAGTAAAGGTTTGAAATGACCCAAGACAGTAAGTGGGCCACTCAAATGGAACATACTCGTGTCCACGGAAGTGCGCTGGGGCTCGTCTTTATAGGAGTTTGCGGGAGGGTGGACTGGTTGCTAGGGGAATAATTTGAGAGGTGCTCTGGTTTGATTGACAGGTTTGGGTAATAGAACTTTTACCCTACTGCCATAATCCTTCCCATGATGCATCTGATTTTAACAATCGGTATGCCCGGATGGCTACAGGCATAAATGAGAAATAGGGGTTTCTACTAAAAGTGCACAGAGGACAGTTTGCCTTACTGCAAATGCACCCAAAATGACTCCAGGCTAGATGCCCCTGCCGTTCTTGTCCCCAGTCTACCTAAGAACATAGCGGCGTAGGATCTGAGCATAAGCGTGGCTGCTGCTGGGAGAGCAAGCTGGCTCACTGGGAGGGAGGGGGGCAGCTTGCCACGGGGGAGGTCCCAGGTTGCCAGCACGTTGCTCAGGCGCATTGTGGAAGGGATGTGCTTTCTGCCCAAGCCCAGTGGTGTTCCTGGTGGCTAAGCTAGTACTCTGTGCTTGCCTGCCTCAGTTGGTTTGAATGCTCCCACAGTGCTTCCTGGCTTTGGCATTCAGTGAGGTTGCCAAGCAGCAAACTCTAACTCCATCAAAGCCAGGCAAGGAATACAAATGAGAGAATGCCCTTAAATATAGCAATGGAGCACTGGGACAAGGCTTGCGGAACGGAGTGTGTACCTTTGGGCGCTCCCATTTGAGCTTCACAAAGCCCTGGGCTGGTCAAACCGCAGCTCCAGGTTTGCCATCCCTCAGGGCAGCGTCATCCAAAGTGTGGCCCTGGGATCAGCTGCCTCAGCGTGGTCTGGGAACTGCTTAGGAAAGCAAAACCCACTGACCTGGAACCTCTAGGGTGCAGCCTGACAATCCAGGTTGGAACAAGCCCGTGGAGTGATTATAAGGCCCAGAGCGGAGGTTCTGAGCCAGAGCTGCAGAGATTAGAAATGTGAGAATTTAGCGACTCTTGTAATACCCAAGCCCCAGCCCCAGCCCAAGGTTCTGAGTCCGTTGGACATGGGCGGAGCTTGGCCTTCAGAAGGTCTAGGAGTTCTCTGAATGGTTTTCATGTATAGCCACCACTGAGAACAACCCACTGCCCCGCCCATGGCCGTGGTCACAAGAGATTTCGGGCCTCCATTTAACCCTCTTCCATGGAGCTTTCCCATTCAGCACAGCTTCATTGTGACTGAGATCACGCTATAATAACCAATCTTACTGGCTTTTTTTATTGTAAAATAATGCATACATCCAAGCCAGGTGAGGTGGCGCACACCTTTAATCCCAGCACTTTGGAGGCAGAGGTAGGAGGATCGCCATGAGTTTGAGCCAGCCTGAGACTATGTAGTGAATTCCAGGGCAGCCTGGGATAGAGCAAGATGCTACCTCGAAAAAACAAAATTAATTAATTAATTAATTAAATTAAATATTGCATACATCCAAATAAAAGTAGGCCTGCTGGCACAGGAGGGAAATCCTAGCGACTTGGAAAGCTGAGGCAGGAGGATCACAGGTTAAAGTCCATTAGGGTGACTGGACCCCTGAAGGTAAAAAGGACAAGAAAAATTTTCTTATCTTTTGCCCAGTTCCAAAGAAATGCTTTTCCGTGTGTGCTCTGAGTCCCTGGCTCTGCAAAGGACAGGCCTCGCCCTCTTTGATGCAGGCCAAGTTAAGTCCCTCAGCCTGTCCAGGTCTAAGGTGACCAGAGCTAAATGCCTGCTCAATATTCCCATAATCAGGACCAGTTGTGTGAAGACACCAGCTCTCTTTTGGTACAAAAGGAGTAACCACCCCATACATAAATATTTCCTCTCCCACTTACTAGTCCCAAGTCTTGATTGTTTGACAGGTATATCACTACAAGAAAAAAAAAATCTACAAACTCCACCTGAGCTAAATGAAAGAAATCTTCATCCCTCTGCTGATGGGCCTTGGCGTAAGGTGTCTCTGGGTGCCTCAGGTGACCAATAGCCTCAAATCTCTCCAGAGACAATTGAACTTTCTCGTGGGTGCAGTACTTCAAAACTGTTCAGCCTTAGACTTCATTGCTGCTGAACTTGGCGGGGGCATGTATGGTCTTGGGACAAGAAAATTGTTTTCTTTGTTAACGAATCAAATGTTAAGCTGCTTGACTGCTACAAGCCTGAGGAGCCACCACCTGCTTCTCTAACCCTTTCGTTACTTGGATTCTCCTTAGCCCCTTCCTTACTATAATAACCCTTTTGCTTGGAGCCCCCTGTCTCATCAAATTTCTCAGATAACGAATAGCTAATAATGCTAAGGTTGCTATTAATCAGGTCCTTGTACACCACCTAACTCTATCTGGACCTATGGTAAATTTTAAAGAACTCATTTGGGATGACACTTCCCCATTATAAAAACAAAGGGGCAGTTGTCAAGCACTTCCAGGCACAGGCTGGAGCCTTCAGGAGAGGGGCCTGAGCTGCTAGGCATGGCTAAGGACCCTCAGACTACAGGAGGCCACTCCCACTCCAAGCCCAGCACACCTGAATTTAGGCTTTGCCCTTATCCCTGTGACCTTTGACCAGTTGCCTAGGAAACTTCTTATTAGCCAGCAGCCTTCCGCAGTACTGAGACCCTAGATCACCTGGCAGCCCCACCCCCACACCATTGCCTCCATGCCAGAATGAATGTCCTCATATGCTAATTAGGCATCAGAAGAGAATTTGGTACATCCAATCCCCTTAGGGTCCTCTCCCCTCCCCCGCAGACACTTATAAACCCATTTCATTGACAATAAACTAAGAGAGCTGTTCACACCGAAACTCCTCCTGAACGCCTTTTACTGTCAAGTGTTCACGCACCCCGGTTGCCTGGCCATCTTCAGGGGACCGCGGCCGGCCCCAGAGCAAGAACCCAGGAACCCACATGCCATCGTGAAGCTTCCCCTTGGGACAATAAACCAAAATAAACCCTTTCCTCCCAAAAGCTGCTTTTGGTTGGGTACTTTATCCCAGCAACAAGAAGTTTACTACAAAACACTGTATTAAATACTGAAGTAATCTAGAGACGACTAATTATATGGAAGGTTGTGCATAGGGTATATGCACATACTATATCATTTTATTTAAAAAATTTTATCTATGATTTAAAAAAAATTATTGACAACTTCCATAATTGTGAACAACATTTCATGGTAATTCCCTCCCTACCCCCACTTTCCCCTTTGAAACTCCACTCTCCATCATATCCCCTCCCCCTCTCAATCAGTCTCTCTTTTATTTTGATGTCATGATCTTTTCCTCCTGTTATGATGGTCTTGTGTAGGTAGTGTCAGGCCCTGTGAGGTCATGGCTATCCAGTGTCTGGAGGAGCACAATGTAAGGAGTCCTACCCTTCCTTTGGCTCTTACATTCTTTCCACCATCTCTTCCGCAATTGCCCCTGAGCCATGGAAGGTGTGATTGCGATATTTCAGTGCTGAGCACTCCTCTGTCACTTCTTCTCAGCACCATGGTGCCTTCTGAGTCATCCCAAGGTCATTGCCATCTGAAAAGAGAAGGTTCTCTAACCAAAAGTGAGAGTAGCATTAATATATGGGTATGAACATTAAGAGAAGTGCTTATTGGGCAGTTTGGTGAGCACAGTACATACATTTAGCCAGACAGCAGCAGACATTACACCCCTAGGGCTCATGACTACCCCTGTTGTAGGGTTTCAGTATCAGGGATGTATTTCCTATGGAGAATGGAAGCAGGCCACCAGTCAAATTAGAGGGCAGTTGGTTTCCCCCATAACAGATATGCAACCATTGGCTCATTTGGCCTGGCTGGCTATCGGTGTCCACTGTTGGGTATCTTTACTGGTGATTTCTCTCTCTCCCATTGAACTGCATGCAGTGTGGGTTTTTCCAACTTTATGTCAGCTGGTCTACATGGAGGAGGTTTTCAGCTCAGCTCCAGCAGGGTTTCTCAGTGACCTTGCAGTCCATGTTTGTGGAGTCTTGGGCAGTAGGGTCTTGCTATCTATTCCCGGTGGGAAAGCAAGGGCCTTGGCAATGGCCTGTAATGTTTGGGGGGCATCAGGGACTTCCCTGGCCAATAACTCACTGAAAGGTATCCCATCCCTGACACTGAAAATTTTCTAGTAATAATCTATGGCTCCTGAGTGCAATATTTTAAAATAAAAAAGTCAGTGAGATTGGTTATTATACTGTGATCTCAGTCACAATGAAGCTGTGCTGAGTAGGTCTCCTACAAACTGTAGCATAAGTCCTCCAATTGTAGTTATATAAAACAATTTGTTTTGTTTTTTGAGGTAGGGTCTCACTCGGGCCCAGCCTGACCTGGAATTCACTATGTAGTCTCAGGGTGGCCTCGAACTCACAGCAAGCCTTCTACCTCTGCTGGGATTAAAGGCGTGTACCACCGCGCCCGACTTAAAACAATTTTCTGAGACAGGAGTTGCATGTATTTCAGGCTGGCCTCAAATTCCCTATGTAGCTGAAATTGACCTTGAACTCCTGATTCTCCTGTTTCCACCTCTTTTTTGGTTTGTTTGTTTTTCAAGGTAGGGTCTCCACTGTAGCCCAGACTGCCCTGGAACACATCCTGAAGTCTCAGGCTAGTCTCAAATTCGCAATGATCCTCCTAGTTCCGCTGAGATTAAAGGCGTATGTCACTACAGCTGGCTGTTCCCACCTCTCGAAGGCTGGCATTCCAGGCATATGCTGCCACGTTTGGTTCATGTGGCACTCTGTGGTGAAGGCAGGGCTTCGTGCATGTGCGGCAAGTGCTCTCCTCACCGCGCTACACCTCCAGCCCAGGGAATTCTGAAAATAAGTGTACATGTCAATTTCTTCTTTTTTACTTAAACTTGATTGGGTTTGAAAGCACACACCTGGACTTAGTTCATGGAAAGTTCTAGCTGGAAGAATTCTGGCTATCTAGAATCTTTCTTATTTGCTTCAATGGTTAAAGGCTTTGGAGACAGGACCCGACACTTTGGTCCCTAAATTGCCCAAGCCTCCCTTGACTTCTCAGTAGACTGGGAGTGGCCTCGGTCGACTCTCTGGGCAGTGGTGACATCTGAAGCCCTTGGCACACAGGAAGTTAGCAGTGGCTCAAGGGATTTGGTCTTCTCTTGCCCCAGCTTGTACTTGTGGAAGGTATTTCTTCATCACACTCAGGTAAAGGAGTCCCCAGTGGCCCATGGGCAGTGGAGTGTAGCTGTAAACACACACGGAGGTTCAGACGTAGCATGGGGCACAGCTAGCCCCCAAAAGATTAATCTCACATGCACTGCACAGTTCATATTTGTCTTGCACATATATTACGATTTTTTGTCAAAATATTAAAAGTGTCCTCTTCTATTTGATAGTTGCTATCAAATGATGCCCTAATGTAGGGCATGGTGGTGTATGCATTTAATCCCAGCACTCGGGAGGCAGAGGTGCAGGAGGATCGCTGTGAGTTTTTGGCCACCCTGAGACGACATAGTGAATTCCAGGTCAGCCTGTAGAGCTAGGCTTGAAATCCTCCCCACTCAAAAAAAGAAGAAAGAAAGAAACAAACAAGCAAAACATGATGTCTCAAGCCCTGGCTTTGCTTGAATGGTTAGGTTAGAAGTAGGAAGATCAAAGTGGCTACTAAAGACTAATGACCACAGCCTTGCGTGGTGGTATGAACTGAGGAAGCTGAGGCAGGGTGATTCTGAGTTCAAGGCTAGCCTGGGCTAGGTAGTGAGTTCCAACAGCCATTAACTGCCCCTAGCTCCTCCAGGAGGAAGGATGGGGCCTCTTTCTTCCTTTCTCTCTTTTTCTTTCTTTTATTTCTCTTTCTCTCTCCCTTCCCTTCCATTCCTTCCTTTTAAAAATTTTATTTATTTGAGAAGAGGGAGAGAAAGAGAGAGTGAGAGAATGAATGAGCATGCCAGGGCCTCTAGCCACTGCAAGTGAACTCCAGATGCATGTGTCACCATTTACATCTTGGTTACCTGGGTACTGGGGAATCAAACCTGGGTCTTTAAGTTTCACAGGGAAGTGCCTTAACCACTAAATCATCTCTCTTTCTTTCTCTTTCTATTTTCCTTCCTCATTCTCTCTCCCTTCCTCTTTTCTTCCCTTCTTCCCTCCCTCTTTCTCTCTTTCTTATGATGGGTGGAGGAACCTGGTTCCCCCACTACAAGATGACCATGACTCTGAGTTTGGGGCCACTTACCTACCCCATGGTGTCCATGAAAAACTAGTGTGGAGAATTTTTGTTTTTTCAAGGTAGGATCTCACTCTAGCCCAGGCTGACCTGGAATTCATTATGGAGTCTCAGGGTGGCCTCGAACTCATGGCAATCCTCCTACCTTTGCCTCCTGGCATAGTGTAGAGAATTTTGCAGCTATTTAAGACTTCATAGAAATAGTTCTGCTCTGTAGGACTCTTTCAGTAATGTTCCTTTTGTTCAAGCCCACTTTGTGTTCCCAGAAGACATGCCGTGCATTTTAGGGATTCACAGTGCTCCTGGCTCCCTGCTGAGGAGATCTGGAGTCTTCCTATCTGTGCAGTTTCCTTCCTGCCTCCCTATAAGAGGCCCCAGGAGAGCAGGGGTCCGCTTTGAGTCCCTAGGACATAGTGTCTGCTGAAACGCGGATTAATTATTTCCAAGAATAAATCAGAGGCTGGAGAGATGGCTCAGTGGTTAAGGTGCTTGCCTGCAGAACTTAATTATCCAAGTTTAATTCCCCAGTACCCACGTAAAGCCAGATGCACAAAGTGGTGCATGGTTCTAGTGTTCATTTGCAGGGACTGGAGGCCTTGGTGCACCCATTTTCTCTGTCTGTCTCTCTTCTATCTCTGCTTGCAAATAAATAAAAGTATATATAAAAAAAAGAATAAACTAACAACATAGAAACCCCTTGGACAGACTCAACACAGTTGCTTCCCTCTATCTTCCATGGTCAGCATCTGTGTTATGACTATTTTCTATGTAATCCATGCTTTTAAAAAATTTTTATTTTGATTCATTTATTAGAGACAGAGAAAGAGGGGAGAGAGAGAGAGTGGGCACACCAGGGCCTCTAGCCACTGCAAATGAACTCCAGGTGCAAGCACCACCTTGTGTATCTGGCTTACATGGAACCTGGAGAATCAAACCTGGGTTCTTTGGCTTTGCAGGCAAGTGCCTTAAACACTAATCCATGCTTTTGTAGGGTGTCTGTTTTCCATGTTTCCCGGTAGGGAAATTCCATGTTTCCCATATAGGGAAGAATCTCTGGACCCTGGGTGGAGTGACTAGGCAAGAGGCAGAGATGCTCAGTTTCAAACAGATTTCAAACTGTGGCTCAGGACTTTGCTCAGTGGCAGAGTACTTGTCAGGACTTAGCTCAGTGGTAGAGTACTTGTCGAGCAAGCACATGACCCTGGATTCCCTCCATCACTGACTGAAAAATAAATCACAAACCCATTACATACCTTGGTTCATGCTCTAAAAGATTAGACCGAGAGTCAGTCATTCTAAGTACAGCCCTCAAGTCCCTTCCAACATCCTCTAGGTTTTGGAGGTAGGCCAAGTGGCCTGAGCTTGCAGTCCTCCTGCCTCAGCCTCCTGAGTTGTCATGTCACAGTGCTTTATTTCTCCAAGTCCAGCAGAGCGTAAGTTTTTATTTCCCTTAGGGCCTTGTATTCCTTACAGCTGGGAGACTGGTCAGTGTGTCCGTATTTCCGGTGCCTCTTACATACGCCCCAGCGGACGACATCTGGCCCTCCGGCATCCCCTCCTGGAGCACTTGCTGGACCCCGTAAGTACCATGTGCATCATTTGCCTTACTGAATAGGCTCGGGGCTGCCTAGGGCAGGGCTGGACCAGTTCTCATCAGTGTTCCTGAAGCCTGGCACACAGTAAGCACACAATAAATAGTTGTTGAAAGAAAGAAAGGAAGGAAGGAAGGAAGGAAGGAAGAAAAACCAGGCATGGTGGCGTATGTCTTTAATCCCAGCACTCGGGAGGCAGAGGTAGGAGGATTACTGTGAGTTCGAGGCCACCCTGAGACTCCATAGTGAATTCCAGGTCAGCCTGGACTACCTCAACCCCCCCACCTCAAGAAGAAAGAAAGAAAGAAAGAAAGAAAGAAAGAAAGAAAGAAAGAAAGAAAGAAAGAAGGAAAGAAAGAAAGAAAGAGAGCTGGAGAGGTGGCTTAGCGGTTAAGGCACTTGCCTGCGAAGCCTAAGGACCCAGGTTTGATTCTACAGGTCCCATGCAAGCTCATGTGTCTGGAGTTCATTTACAGTGGCCACAGGCCCTGGTGCACCCATTCTATCTCACTTTCTCTCTCCCTCTCTCTGTCTCAAATACACAAATAAATAAAAATCAGAAAAAAATATTTAAAAAGAAAGAAAGAAAAAAGAAAGAAAGAAAGAAAGAAAGAAAGAAAGAAAGAAAGAAAGAAAGAAAGAACAACTCCTGAAGGAGGAGTAGGTGACAGGCGGGAAGTGCCTTGAGGCCCTAGAGGGTTGTCTGGATGGTGGAGGTGGGTTAGAAACCTGCCGCAGTGGCGAGCAAGGCTATCATTCCACATGTCACCTTCCGGCCGTCGGGAAGGCATCAGGGAGCCTGCTTTCACGTCACTCGTGACGGCTGCTGAGCTGGCCCCCGCCCCAGCTGGGCAGTGTGCGGTGCGTGTGGTGCCACAGGCAGTGTGAGTCAGCTGCCGATATGGGGGCAGCGTTTGGAGGAGGCTCGCCACCACCCCAAGCTGCCCCTGATGACGAATGAGGAAAACTGAGAGCGTTGTCATGGAGAGAGTGTCTTGGGGTGCCTCTCACTGGCCCGGCGTCGCTGCACGGGCCCTTATCAAGGGTGGCGAGAGGCTCGCAGAGGAGGCCCTTGACGCTGGAAGACGGTCTCAGCCAAGGAACACAGGAAGCTTTGAGAACCTTGAAAAGGCAACACAAAAAGTCTCCCCAGAACCTGCCATCAGAAACACCATCCTGCCAACAGCTGATTTTCTACTTCTCACCTCCAAAGCCAGAAGAGGGTTGACTTGTGAGCTTGAAGCTACAGGTGGCAGTTTGTCATAGTGGTCATAGGAAATGCCACCCTCGGCACTCAAGGCCGGCCTGTGACGTGACAGGGATAACAGTCTGTTCCCTACAGCTGCTCAGAAGGCACTGCAAAGGCCTAGAATGGTATCCAGAAGACAGGAAGTGTGTAACAGGCTCTGGGCAAGTCACTGGACCTTCCTGGACCCAGACATACCCAGGATCAGGCAGGGCGTCTACTGGACCAGCTGTCTGCAGAAGGAGCACTTGCGAGGGTGCCTGGACTCGCCGGGCCCCCATGTAGTCCTCTTCAGCAGTAGGTGAGCCCCAGAAGGTGCCTGGGGCAGACAGCAGCCTGGGGCTCTCCTAGGACTTGGGCACAGAGGGATTGATGGGGGCTCTTAAAGGGAGAAAGAGTCTCTAAGCCCCCATTTTGCTACCATGATTAGGTATGGCTGAACAGCCAGGTAAGCGGTGAGAGACCACTCACCTTCCAGAAGGCAGGGCGAGAAGAAGATCAGCTTCTCCAGTAGAATAGCGATTTAGTGAGGGCAAAGCTTGAGCGTGCTTTGTGTTGTGCCAAGAGACACCCTTATTCTCTAGATGAAAAATCTACAATTTAGAAAGGAGAAAGCTTGCCCAAGTTCATACCCCTGGCTAGGTGCCCCGGAAGGGGCTTCACTCCCCACTCTGCTCAACAGTCTGGGCTGGTGCTCCTCCTCCTCCCCTCTCGTCCCCTTCTAATTGGGTGCACACAAACACAATTTCACTATTTATCTTTTGTTTTATTGAGACAGTGTCTTGCTTCGTAGCCTAGCCTGGCCTTGAAGTAGGCAATTCTCTGCTTCATTCTCCTTAGTACTGGGACTACAGGTGTGAGCCACCACCCCCAGTTACAACATTATATGCATTTAATGTCAGCTGGATTAAATGTCAGGAACAGGGCCCAAGTGTTTTAGGACCCTTTGCCAGGTCAGTAGGAAAGACGGCACTTGTCATTATTCTGCAGGGCTACTTACTCTCTGCGGGGTTCTGGTGGATGCAGATGTTCACGCACCACCTCAACATGATGATGTCAGCTGAGGGCCCACTCTGTGCGTGTCTCAGAAGGATGTGGAGATGGGCAGGCACAGGTAGTGGCTGTTGGATATCTACTGACTGGCTCGTGGCCTGAGCCTAGAATTTACTGGAAGGCTGAGAAGGCCCTTCTTGGTTTTGCTTTTACAACCATATGTTTTGACTAAAATGTCAAAATGAGAGTTGGGGACATGATAAAGTCCACACAGTGCTTGTTCCACAAACATGAAGGCCTGAGTTCTGATCCCAAGCGCTCCGGTAAAAGCCGACGTTGTAATGGTGCGTGCCTATAAACCCGGTGCTGGGGAGGCTGACAGCGTTCCAGGGCTTGATACCGGCTAGTCTAGCTGGATTGGCGAGCTTCAGGTTCAGTGAGACTTTCTCTCTCTCAGTGTCACTCTCAAATAAATAAATAAGCAAACAAAAAAAAGTAAGGTAGGCCAGACATGGTGGTGCACACCTTTAATTCCAGCACTTGGGAGGCAGAGGTAGGAGGATCCCTGTGAGTTCAAGGCCATAGCCTGGGCTAGAGCAAAAGCCTACTTCAAACCAAACCAAACCAACCAACCAAACAAAAGAAGATGGGGCATTGACCTCTACCCCCCCCCAACGTGACCACCCACAACACAACACAGCAAAAGCAAAAGTCAAAATGTGTGACTATTACTTTGAAAAGGACAGTCCCGTGACTCCCCACTCAGAAAGGTCCTGGGGGGCTCTCAGGAGTGAGAGTCCTGGCCTCACCGGGCTCCCATCCCTCCCTGGGGCTCGAGGCAGGTTTCCGTATCTTCTCTTCTGAGACCCCAGGCTAGGAAAACCCTAGGCAGGCTCTCCGGATCTGTCCTGCCGAGGCTGGGCTAGGGGCGTGCAGGGGGAATCCTGCCTGTCTACCAGAGGGGGTGCTCAGGTGCTCTGCGCTGACATCAGCACCTCCAGGACTCAGGGCAGGGAGGGAGTTGAACACTGAGGGCCTGAGGAGCAAAGAAGGGGAACTTCTAGAAGGGTTTCATTTTTATTTTTAAACTCGCAGCTCGCTCTTAGACAGCAGGCCTGTGGCCCCTGGGTAAACTTGATAGAGGAAGTCGGGTTTCTGAACCTCTGCTGAGTCCCCTTTCCTCTCCGCGCGGCGGGAGTTAGGGGCTGAGTACCCGAGCGTCGCCGAGGAGTGTAGGAGCCAGAGCAGACCAGGTCCCAGGGGCGCAGGATGTGCAGGTTGGAGACCCTCAAAGGATGAGGCTACAGATGCCGTGTGTGTAGTAAGGACGCTGAGAAAGGCCATTTTCCGCAGTGAGGAAATACAGATAAATGACACTTTCCTTTTGGTTTCCGTTGACAGCAAATGCCTCGGCCCAGGAGGAAGAGAAACACTTCTGTTTGCCCAGCTTAATAAAAGAGAAAGCAGTGACATCTCTGTTGTCTACCCCCCTCCACTAGCTCAGGAGAGAGCAGTTTCAAGCTTCCCTTACTAAAAGCAGGTATGGGAAATTAAGAATGCCTTCCAGGGACAGAGAGATAGGACACAGGACGAAGAGGCCTGTGCCACGCTGTTCTGGGAGAAAGGGCAGATTGCTACTTACTGAACCTACAATTTACATCAGAGCAGATATGTGGTTCATATTTTATCTTAAATGTGTCAGCCTCGTGAAGTGGATGACGCCTATATTGCCAGCACTCCGGAGGCTAAGGTAGGAGAATTCCTGTGACTCCAAGACCAGCTCGCACCACACAGTAAGTTCCAGGTCAGCCTGGGCTGGAGTGAGAACTTGCTTCATGTTGCGGTTACCTTCAAGCTGCTGGCATGAAGCACCAGACCAAGGGCAGCTGACAGAAGGAAAGTATTTATTTTGGCTTGCAGCCTCAAAGGGAAGCTTCATGATGGCAGGGGAAAGGGGCATGAACAGAGGCTAAACGTCTGAAGGCTGACATCAGGTGGACAACAGCAGCAAGAGGGTGTGCCGAACACTGGCAAGGGGTAGCTGGCTTTAACACCCATAAGCCCACCCCCAACAACACACCACCTCCAGGAGGATCCAATTCCCAAATTGCCATTACCTGAGGACCTAGCTTTCAGAACACATGAGTTTATGGGTGACCCCTAATTCAAACCAGCACACCTCAGAAAACCAAAACAAAAGTGTTTATGAAGAGATAGTGAGCACATATTTAAAAATTATGTAGAAAGGGAAAACAACAACAAGAAAAATTATAAAGGCAAGGGCTGGAGAAATAGCTTAGCCGTTAAGGTGCTTTGCCTGCAAAGCCTAAGGACCTGGGTTCAATTCCCCAGTACCCACATAAAGCCAGATGGCACAAGGGGCATGCATCTGGAGTTCATTTGCAGAAGCTAGAGGCCCTGGCAGCCCTCCTTCTCTGTCTGCCTCTTTCTCTCTCTCTCTCATAAATAAATAAAATATAAAGGACAATTATAGTCTTTGTTCTCCCCCCCCCCCATTTTTTTTTTTTTGAGGTAGGGTCTCACTCTAGCTCAGGCTGACTGACCTGGAATTCACTATGTAGTCTCAAGGTGGCCTTGAAGTCTCCTACCTCTGCCTCCCAAGTGCTGGGATTAAAGGCATGTGCCACCACACCTGGCCTTTCTTTCTTTATGAGCTAAGTTCTTATGTCCCTGCCTGGCCTGTAACTTGCTGTACAGAGTGGACTGGTTTTGACTATTCAGCTTTCTAAGTGCTGGAATTACCAGCACAGCACCCTGCCTGGTTCAGAAAGGCCATTCTAAAATATTTTGAGTCATCTGTTTCGTGTGCACTCAGGGATGCCAATGTGGGGTCATATAGTCTTCCTGACAAGCCAACTCAGGACTCCGAGGGGCCAGTCAGCTGGGGATGGGCGGCCATCTGTTTGAATGTGTCCACAGAAGTCCCTGTGCTCAGATTCCTGTTACTGGAACTCAAGGGGGAAGTTTGGGAAGGTGACAGCCTGGTGAATACTCTGTCCTCATGAATGGAGTCATCCACTCAGAACTAATGAGTGACCAAGGGAGGGGCTTTTTAATAAAAGCTCTCTCTGGTACCTTGCTGTGTCTCAACCTGTTACACTGTTCACCCTATCATGAGGCAGAAAAATGGCTCTGCCACATGCCCATGTTGGCCACAGGCTCTTGGCTGTGAGCCAAATGACTGTCTGTTCTTTATAGATCACCTGGTCTCAGGCATTCAATGACAGAAACAACAAGCAAACCATGACACCATTTGACACCATTCAAACCGCAATCTGCACTTCCGGAGGTCACAAAAATACTTAGATGGTAGACAGGAGAGAAAGCCAAGGCCACTCTACACAGTCATGTGATTTCCTGGCCTCTGGAAGCTTCAGTGTCAGTGCTTCAGACAGCTTGATTTTGAAAAGAGGGGAAATGAGTCTTGGTCAAAAGGGTGCAAGGAAAAGGCGATCTACAGAATGGCAGAAACAGCTGTTCCGGTTAAGATGGCGGCGTAGGTACCACGCCAAAGCAGCCTAGGGGTGAAAAAGACCAAAAAAACTCAGCAAAATACACACTTTTGCTAAAAAGTGAGGTGTATAGGAAATTGAGGTGGCAGCGGAGAAGTAGAAGAGATATAGAGCATCCAGAGCCCGCACAGGCGGGAAAAGCGGCTCCAGCAGCTTGGCCAACTGCCGCGGCCGTGGCGCAGCAGAAAACCGCCAGACTCGGCTCGAGCCGCAGGACAAGCCAGGTGCGGGATTTTCCCTCACACCACGCTCTCCGCAACTCGGGACACTTGAGGGGAGAGCGGCAGCGAGCAGCGGAGGAGAAGACCGCGAGGTAGAAGCACACGTGGAGCAGCGATACAACCAGAGCAGCCACGGCTCCCTCCCCTCCCCCACCGCCTGAACCCAGCTCCAGCGAACACAGCAGTGGCCCGGGACTGGCCACGCCAACTTGGGCTGACAACGGGACCCAAGCAGGAGCAGAGTTCGGCAGCAACATCAGCGGCTCCAGCACCGGTACCAGCGGCCCCAGCAGCAGCGGACCCAGGAGCGGCAGCGGCGGCAGATCCTGCAGCAGCGGCTTCGGGGGGAGCAGCGGCAGTGGTCACGGCAGCGGCAGCTTCAGCAGCGGTGGTGGCTCCAGCAGTGGCAGCTACAGCAGCAGCAGAGGCAGCAGCAGCGGCTCAGTTTGCCCCGTAGGAAAAGCCAGTGCCCAGCTCCAGAAATCAGAACAGCAGCCCGACGACCCAGGCAGCAACTTGACTGAGACCAAAATCACCCAAGGTAACTGGGATTGCACCAGGGAAGGGTCTCACTTGGTCACAAGCTGACTTGGATCCCTCAACAGACCAGAAATCTAAACCTCTTTGTTGATAGAGGATCTGGTCATTATAATAACTACTCTTGCATACATACTCAGGGCTGTTTTTGATTGAATGTGTACAGTGTTTAGTTAAATTTTAGAATCTACCTGTATTTTATTCCACTCAGCCTGCTTGAATACTCCTATAGCAGGGAAACTCAAGCCCTAAGAACATCTTTGTAGATACTCTGAGAGTCTTAAGAGCCACACCTAATACCTTAAGGTCCTACCCTGAAAATATATTACATCAAATCAATTGATAAAGCTAAGAATACACAGCTAGCTAGAAAATCCAAGCATTAACTTAATCCAAGATGCAAAAATATATACATTATAACACAAGAAACACTAAAAAGCAAGACGATATAAATCCACCTAAAAGTATTAATGCATCAGAATGGCAGAAACAAACTTGCTAACCAGCTGAGCATCGGGGTGCAAGCCACCATGGGTCAGTGTGAGTTTGAGGCCACCCTGAGACTACATAGTGAATTCCAGGTGAGCCTGGGCTAGAGCAAGCCCCTACCTAGAAAAAACTAAGTAAATAAATAAGAAATAAATATAATAAATAAATAATTAAAAACTGCAAAGCACATAGCCAATAACAGACTTGTATGTAAAATGAATGTGTTTCTACAAAGCCAAACAAGGCACACACTTGTAATAACAGCACGGGAAGCTGAGGCAGGAGGATCACTATGATTTTATGGCCCGATTAAACTACACAGTGAGCTCAAGGACAGTCTGGGCTACAAAGCACAATGCTTTTTCAACAGCAATGACAACAGCAACAATAAAAAAACCAAAAAATAAATAAGAAAAGAAGAATAAATTAAAATAGCTCAAAAATGAAAGATGGACAAATAATCTACAAACCAATTTGTCCTAGAGAAGACATGCAATGTGCTTGACAACTTAAGTCCACAGGGAAATGAAAATCAAAACCACCAGGAGACCATGAGACATCATTTCACCCTTCTTAGGATGGATGGCATTAAAAATAGGAGGTAGTGTGGGTGAGGATGCCCCACGCACTGCTGGCAGGGATGGAAACAGCCTGGCAGGTCCTGCGAAGGCTGCAGCTAGGACGACCCCATCGCCAGCACGTCCACTTCATGACATACACACGTCTACAAGAGGTGAAGACCAAGGTCCGCACAGAACACAGTCCATGTGTTCACAGCAGCATGGTTCACAATCACCTGCAGATGGAAACAACTTGTGTCCACCGATGGATAAAGAGAATGAAGGCCCTGCTACAGCGGGAGATTATTTGTCAATACAAAGAAATGGAAATCAGATGTGGTGGCACATGCCTGCGTTCTCAGCACTTGGGGGGCTGAGGTAGGAGGATTGGGTTTGAGGCCAATCTGGTTTATATAGCTGGGTCAGGGGCAGCTTGGGGTGTATAACAAGACCCTGTTTAAATAAAGGAAAGAAGGGCAGGCTGGGGAGATGGCTTAGTGGGTGTGGTAGTATGGATGTGTGCCCCCCAATAGACTCCAATGTTTTATTAAAGCTGCAACTTGGTGGAAGAATGTCCCTGTGGGTGGATCCTGGGATCCAGGCATGGTGTTACTGGGCCGGATCTGAATTCCAGCCTTAGGTGGGCAGAGTGCTAGGGTTTCAAGTGTGTGCCTGCTTTCGGAGGTCTGCTGGTGGCTTCTTCCCCCTGAGTGGACCTGAGTAAAGGGACCAGCTTCTCTGCTTCTATGGAACTTCCCCTGGATCTGTGCACCTGAAAGAAACCGCTTTCTCCCATAAACCATGTTTGCTCTGGAGGTTCATCCTGGCAACGAGATGCCGACTTGTGGGTGAGGTGATTCCATGGCAGCATGAGGACCTGAGTTTGGATCCCCAGCACCCACATAAAAGCTGGCGGGGGCAGCGTGTGCCTGTCACCCCACTGCTGAGGAGGCAGAGACAGGAGCATCCTCGGGCTTGTAGGTGAGTTATTCCAGCTGACTTGGTGAGTTCTAGGCTCAATGAGACCCTGTCTCAAAACATAAGGTGACAGCGACTGAGAAGATACCTGACGTCCACCTCTGGCCTCATACATGCTCATGCATGCACACACAAAAAGGCAAAAAGGCAAAAAGGATGGGGGGAAAAGACCTAGTACTTCTTGGATAAACCTGAAAACCAGTGGTAAAGAAAGGAAGGCAGGCCTAGAAGACTACAGTGGATGACGTGACGTTTCCAAAAGAAGCAAGCCTGCAGGTACAAGAAGTAGACTAGTGAGTGTCTGCGGCTGGGGAGAAAGAAGGAATGACTGCTTGCAGGCGCAAGGACGCCTTCTGGGGCAATGGTGGAAACGTTCTAGACTTGAATGTGGCGATGCTTCCATGACTCTGTGAGCATATGGAACCATTAAAAAACTATGTATTTGCAAAGAGAGACAGAGGGAGGGAGGTAGGGTCTCACTCTAGTCCAGGCTGACCTGGAATTCACTATGAACTCTCAGGGTGGCCTTGAACTCACAGTGATCCTCCTACCTCTGCCTCCCAAGTGCTGGGATTAAAGGGATGCACCACCATGTCTGGCTCTTATTTTCTATTTTTATATGTTCACTGGGTCTGGAAAGATGGCTGAGTAGTTAAGGCGCTTGCCTGTGAGGCCTAAGGACCCAGGTTCGATTCTCTAAGTCCCATGTAAGCCAGATGCGCATGGTGGCTCATGCGTCTGGAGTTCTTTTGCAGTAACTAGAGGCCCTGAAGTGACCGTTCTCTCTCTTTCTCCCCGCCTCTCTCTCTAGTAAATAAATAAAAATAAATCATATGTTAATTGTACAGAATATCACTGTGACATTTTCACACATGCAAATAATGTACTCTGATCATATTCCTCCCATTTCCCTTTTTCCTCCTCTCCTCATACCCTTCTTTTCCCACAAAAATCCCTTGAGAATGGACTTACATCTCTTTCCTCAACTTAATATTCAGAGGCATCCTGTTGGTATTTTGTAACAATTAAAATTTTTTTTGTTTATTTTTATTTATTTGAGAGCTACAGGCAGGAAGAGAGGGAGAGAGAGAGAATGGGCGCTCCAGGGCCTCCAAGCCACTGCAAACGAACTCCAGACGCGTGCGCCCCCTTGTACATCTGGCTAACGTGGGTCCTGGGGAACTGAGCCTCGAACCAGGGTCCTTAGGCTTCACAGGCAAGCACTTAACTGCTAAGCCATCTCTCCAGCCTGTAACAATTTATATATAGTAGAAATGACACAATGGGAACTGGCACATGTTACAAATAAGGGTTTCATTTAAATATTTATAAAGTACTTTTTTGAGGTAAGGGATTGCTAGGTACCTTTGCTGACCTTGAACTTAAGATCCTCCTGTCTCAGCTTCCCAAGTAGCACTTGCCACCAAACTTAGCTTAAATTTAAGAATTTTAAAAGCTGGTAGTGGTGGAGCCTGGATGCATCTTGCCAGTAGGCTCTGAGTTTTACGACCAGCACCACATAGACTGGGCAGGGTGTGGAATTAGCCAGTAATTCCAGCACTTGAGAGGTTGAGGGAAGAGAATCAGAAATTTAAGGTCATTCTTGGCTACACAGTGAGCTCAAGGCCAGCCTGCAATACACAAGACCCTGTCATAAACTATAACTAAATAAAATGAAGTGGCTGGTTAGACATTTACTTGCACACCACCAGGAATATCGCACAAAAGGAAAAGTGCAAGTAAGGGAACAGCTTAAATTTTCACTCTTGTGCCCAGCACCCAGGAAGCAGAATAGTATTTGCACACCACAGCCCTTCCCTGTCCCCCTTCAGATCTCTTTCTAGTAGTTACCCCGTTCCGGCACACAACTGCACAGATCACCTAGTTTTGTATATTAAGTGGAATTAAAAAGTTCTTTTCTCTTCTCTTCTCTTCTTTTCCAGGTAGGGTCTCACTCTTGTGCAGGCTGACCTGGAATTCTCTATGTAGTCTCAGGGTGGCCTTGGACTCACCTCTGCCTCCTGAGTGCTGGGCTTAAAGGTGTTGTGCACCACCATGCCCGGCTATAAAAAACCTTTCTGGGCTGGAGAGACGGCTTAGCGGTTAAGCGTTTGCCTGTGAAGCCTAAGGACCCTGGTTCAAGGCTCGATTCCCCAGGACCCACGTTAGCCAGATACACAAGGGGGTGCACACGTCTGGAGTTTGTTTGCAGTTGCTGGAGGCCCTGGCACATCCATTCTCTCTCTCTCTATCTGCCTTTCTCTCTCTGTCTGTCGCTCTCAGATAAATTTTTTAAAAAGTTAACCCTTTAAAATTGTTTTTGTATTTATTTGTGTGTGTGTGAATGTGTGCGCATGCCAAGGCACATGCATGTATGGTAGTCAGGACAATTTCCAGGTGTCCGTGCTCCACCCACTCTGGGACAAGGGTCTCTTGCAGTTGCAAGTGAATTGCCAGACTAGAAACTGTCAGCCTGGCTGGTCCCGAGCTTCAGAGTCTACCCTCCCATTGCCATAGGCATACTGGGGTCACACAGCACGTGCCACTTTGCATTTGGCTTTAGGTGGTTACTGGGGAACTCTGGGCTTGCCTGTGGAGTTCACAGGTTTTACAAACAAGCACCTTTAACCACTGAGCTAGCTCTCTAGTCCTCAAAACTTAATTCTGCTGAGGCTGGCTTTTTGTGATCATGTCAGTCCATTCCTACTACTGGTTACATTAGAGGGTCCTTCCCAAGTTTGTGTACTATAGATGAGTAGCTTATACATCATGGTTACATATACAGGTTTTCTTTTTAAGACAGAGTGAGAGCAATACAGAGAATTGGTGCGCCAGGGCCTCAGCTACTACAGTGGAACTCCAGACGCTTGCACCACCAAGTGCGTACATGTGACCCTGCACCCGCCTCACCTTTGTGGGTCTGGCTTATTTGGGGATCTGGAGAGAGATCGAACATGGCCCTTAGGCTTCATAGACAAGCACCTTAACTGCTAACCTGTCTCTTCAGTCCACACAAATGTTTTTTGATATGCTAGCTCATGTCTTTTGGGCAACACGTACACCTATTTCTGCCAACAAATTTGTGGATCCTGGAGTGTCTATACACTTAGCCTTGGCAGGTAGGTTCTCAGTGAAAGAGTTAGCAAATATCTCTATTGAGGGTCTGAGGAATTCATCATACTTCTGATGACCACCAAGAAGTCTGTCAGATATTGCCCTCTCCTCCCCCACCCCATTGCTCTTTTGATAACCCTAGGGGAGTGGGATGCCTGCCGGGCTATCGCTGAAGAAAGTTCAAAGTTCACTTCTTTCAAACTTGCTAATGCTTCTCCCTTCCCCCTCTCCCTGGACATAACCCGCAACCCCCCATGCTTGGGGACACCTTGTACTTCCAGAGTCTCTGCTGCTGAGATGTGAAGTGCCCCTCTATGACTAGATTTTCTTCCAATAACGTCTAATTCCTCTGTCACAGATACTTCCCTGTTTCTTTTTTAAAAAAATTATTTACTGGAGGAAGGGGGGGCAGATAGAACGGGGGAATCCAGCCACTGCAAATGAACTCCAGATGCATGTGTCACTTTGTGCATCTGGCTTACATGGGTACTGGGGAACTGAACCTAGGTCCTTAGGCTTTGCAGGTGAGCACATTAACCACTAAACCATCTCTCCAGCCCTGTGTCCATCTTTTTCTCACACTTAATAAATCCCACTCTATTCTTTGTGTCATTGCCATAGGTCAACCACCTCCTCATGGGCCGGCTCACCTACCATGGTGTCTCGCACTGTGGTTAGGTTAGAGTGGAACGTAAGGCTTTAAGTAGGGCCATGGAGGACTGGCCGGGGTGGACCAGCCTGGCACACCTGCTCCGCCTTCATCTCCAGAGTAGGTGGCACAGGCAGCCATGGGAGAATTTCAGAGATCCCTGGAGCTGAGCAGAGCTCTGGCTTTTGAGTTTGTTTTCTTTTGTGTGTGTGTGGTTTGCCCAGGCTGGCCTTGAACCCGAGATCTTCCTGCCCGATGACAGACCATGTGCCTGCGCCAGGATGAGGTTTTCAGAGCAGCACGGAGGCTTGCCCACTCGGACAATGGGTTCTTTGCGTCTTTGTTCTGCAGCTTGGTGGCCCATAAGAGGCTCTTTGTCAAGCAGCCTGCTTCTGGGTGGGAGCAGACAGCACGCGGCCTCCGCGGGCAGAGCCATGCGCACCATGGTTCCCCGGCTTTGACCAGAGAGCAACCATGTGACTCCCTTTTGCCTCCTTCAGCAAAGACTTACACTACAAGACCCTGAAATGGGTGTAGTTCATCTATTCCCGGTTCCTGGCATGTAACTTGTGAATTCCTTAGACTCTCCAAACCAACAAATGTCTTTTTGTATGCTAATAGTTGCCTGTCCCAAGGTCACAGAAAGACCAAGGCAGGATGAGGGCCACGGGTCTTTTAAGCCCCAAACCCCAACCTCACAGGAGGGAGATCTGACTGGAGTGGCATTTCCTAAAGAGCGAAACCTCCATAAAACCCAAGGACAGAGCTACAGAGCTTCTTAGCAGCTAGCTTGACACGTGGAGATTTGTGGATGGTGTGGGCAGCTGACCTGGCCTAGAAGCTTTGCTTCTGCCCTCCGGTCTTGCCCCATGCGTCCATCAGATTCCTTTATAACGTCCTTTATTAGGAACGGGGTAATGGGTATCCCTGAGCTCAGAGGGATTGCAGCCAATTACTACAAAACAAGCACAGGCCACAGGAACCCTAATTTATAGCCAGTATCAGCAAGCAGAAGGAAGAATAGGGGGACTATGACGGACAGGCCAAGGGTGTGGGTTTTCGGGGTGAGCCCCGCCCTGGGATCTGCTACTAGATGGTGGGTGTCGGGGCAGAGGTGGATCACGGAGGGGCCCTTGGCTTGGTGCGCTTCTCCCTGCTCCCTCAGGGCGCTTGCCTCCAGGCTCCGGGGATCCCAAGCTCATCCATTCAAGTACTAAGCAATCACTGAGTGCACGCGGGGCACTGGCAAGGCTCATTGCTGTGTTTCCCACTTGTCACTGGAAAGCAAGGAACGTTCTTGTCATCTTTGAGGGTGAGGGCTGGTGATGATTATTTCACATTTCTGGGAGTCAGGCACCACCAGGTGAAGCTCTTAACACGAACCACCTCATCATTTCATTTAATTCTCCAACAGTCCTGTGGTTCTCCGACCACCCTCCCCCCCACTCAGAGGAAGAAACTGAAGCTTAGAGACACGAGGTTTTCTGGTCTCCAAGTCCAGGCATGCGCGCCTGCCTGTGACCCCAGGCAGAGGCAGGAGGACCATGGGGGTCTGAGGCCAGGGCGGTCTACATGGGCAATTCCAAGCCAGGCAGGGTCCCAAACCAGACCAGACCAAACCAAACCTTCCCAAACCAAAATCACAAACACCCAAAAAAGGAATCATCACCCTCCAAGACCCCTCAAACAAAATCAAAGCTCAAACTCTGAACTTCCCTTAACAATAATCCCCCAAGGTTCGTCAAACAAAGGAAGAGGACCAGAAGCTTCCACTCAGGGGCAGGTCAGGGGATGTACCACAGCTGACACAAAGGGCCAGGGCCCCCACCTGACTGCCAGGGACAGAGGAAGCCAGCGAATACATTTGGTAAAATCTTTCCAGCTTCTTAGAGATGAGTACACAGAGCTGCCGGGCACCACGGCACCTCAGTGCTCAGGAGCTCTGGCACCAAGCGATAATCTAAGGAACCTCAGGGAACTTTGAGGCATAAGCAGCATGTGTTGGTCTCTCAGAAATGTCTATAGACACATTTGTTGGTCTGCGGCCAAGGCAGGGCTGAGCTGATTCTGTTAGGTACCGACATCCACGTCCGCCTGTGGCAGTGGAGAGACAGCTGTTCTTTCAGTGCCCAGCCAGCCCATAAGAGGCTTCAGCACTAAGAGGGATCCCTGTATGGAGGTCTAGGACTCTGGTCATACTCCCAGATTTCAGGGGCTGAGCGACTGGGGTTTGGGTTTATTTTTGCCCCTGTTCCTGGCTGTACAGGTGACACCCTCTAACACGCGGCTCGCCTTGGTGAGCTGGATCTGCACAGGCTCTTGGGATGCTGCTGGCCCTCCCTGTCAGCCGAGCCCTTCCAGCCACAATTGCTTGCCAATCCTCTTTCCAGCCAGAGTTTTGCAAGGATAGAGAATGTGGGGTTCACCTTTGCACCCAGAAGCCTGGCAAGGTCATGTCACAAATAAAGTGTCTGTGGAATGCAGGAATTTAGGAGCCGAAGGTGCAAGGAGACAGTGTTTAGTTGATTTCTGCCTCACTCAGGCTAAGTACATCTTCCATTAACCCACGGAAGCGTGCACCCGCTTTGCAGAGCACGCCTCCTCGAGAAGGGAGCGACTCACGCCACGTGATGGTTTGTGTTGACTGTCAGGACCTTCAATCAGCCAGGAGAGGAGCCTCCGGGCCTGCAGGTGAGGGCCTCTCTGGACTGGGTGGTAAGGATGGAGATGGGAATATTCGCCCTAACCGTGGGCAGCACCAGCGCCCCCCCTGCATCCCACTGCGGATTGAAGACGGCGGCTCCTCGGGCTCCGGCCACAGCGTCCTCTCTGCCATGTCGCACGGCAAGCCGCAATAAACTGTTCCTGACGCTCCTTGGTCAGGCATTTGGCCACAGAAACAAGAAAGTAATTCTGCAAAAGTGGGGAAAATTGGTTTGCACTGGAAGACTTGACAACTCACGGGCAGCTTGCAAACCACAGCAGTGGGCAGGTGTGCACAGGGCTAGGGCAGAGGAGAGAGCAGAGCTGGGGAGGGAGCCCTGCCACCGAAGCCACGGGACATGGGTTCTCACTGCTGCTCATGATGCAATGTGGCTTCAGGCAGTCACTCTAGCTCAAGGGCTGCTTTCATCGGGAAATGTCACTGTCCACCTCTTCTACAAACACCGATGGGAAATCAGTGTTCCCTGCCAGAGCCCCCGGCCTGAGGGGCCCAGTGTTAGTCGGGTTACTTTGTCTTGCTCTGTAGACTCTGGCTGCACTAGCTCCCATGAAGAGAAAGGGTCCTGAGCGACGTCTCACTGCTTCCACGGGGGCATCCCTCTGGCTGGCACTGTGAGATGACGCAGCCTCTTAAACGTGGTGGCCATCTGGAGGAGAGCCTGCGAGCTGGAAATCTGTGGATTCCCTGTGCCGTGATTTTCCAGCCATTGATCTTCCCCCGTGCATGAAATGACTACCATTTCTAGGCTTGGGAGTGAGAGGCTTAGGCTTCTCCAACAGTGCCGACAGGCGGACACAGCACTCTCCTGGCTGCTACTGTGATCCAGGAACAGGGGAGTGGGGGCATCGGGGGTGGCAGTGGGGTGGGGATATAAGGGGCCGGAAGGAGCTGACACAGGAGTGAGGGTGTCACCCAGCCATGTGCTAATCCACTCCAGCCAGAGTAGCGGACGACCCACAAAGTGCCTGACTGCAGACGCTTGGGGTCAGCTGAGGGCAATTTTAAGTATTAAAAAAGTAGAAATTAACACATACAGTACTGAAAAACTGTCATATTAAAACACAGGTGAAATGAAAAGTGTTTTGATGACCAATGGTGAGACCCAGGTAAGCATTTGGGATTTAGCCAGAGTTGCTACAGGGGTCCTGCACATGCTGCAGTTCTGGGCGATAAGAAAATAAATGGCACTTGCTGTTCAACAGCAACATAAGACGCACTATCCGCAGAGTGTAATTTTCCCTTCTGAGAGAAAAAAGAACTAATTTGCTATTTTCCTTTTTAAGGTTCCATACCTTCAAAATAGTGTATCATGTACAAAATAGCAGATGGTGGCTCACGATTTTAAGGACAGAGCAAAGTCAAGCTCAACAAGATTGCCACAGGATTTCTACCGAATTTTCCAGTGTTCCACAATCAGCTGGAGTAGAGAAAACTCAAATTCCTGATGGGAGGAGAAAAAAACCAAAACAAAGCAGAAAAGCCAAGTATGAACAATGCATTTATATGAGTGGTTACAATGGGGGGGGGGGAGAATAGACATTGGTTCCATGCAGTTTGAGAGATACAGTGTGAGTGTGTGTGTGTGTTTAATAAAACTGGTTTACTTTCAAGTCAGTTGATAGTTTAGACTCCCTCCATGCAACTTTAATGTGACATAAAATGTGTGAATGAGCTGGGATGGAGTGACCTCATAAGACCCTCACTTCCGGTCTTGAAGGCAAGTGGCCTCTACACTGAGGCTACCAGGCTCTGCCAGCGTGCACGGCTGCCTCTTGCTTTTGCTGTTCTATAGGGATGCAATGCACCCAGACTCAAAGGAAACAACTGTGGAAAACCACTTTCTAGGAATAGCTGATACAATACTTGTCAGGTCCGTCATGCAAGGCTTATTTCTTAGGTGGCTATTTAAAGTCTTCATAGTAGCCACTTAACCAGAATTAAATTAATATTTGCCAAGCACTCAGACATGAATGAGGGATTTTTCCTGTGAGTTTTGCTGGAAATTGTGCTTTTGGTGAAATGTTTCCTATTCATTGTGAAGATTATCTGCTTAAGAACAATAGTCTTAAGCCAAGAGTGGTGGTGCACACCTTTAGTCCCAGCACTTGGGAGGCAGAGGTGGAAGGATCACTGCACATTTGAGGGCAGCCTGGGCTAGGGTTGAGACCCTTCCTAGAAAAAAATGAAACTAAACATCAGGCTTCTGAGTGGGGCCAAAATAGCAGTTCAAGCAAACTTAACATGACACAAACCTCCGGAGCCAGAAGAGCCCTGCTGACTACGGATACAACTGCCTCCTTTCCCCACACTCAGACTGAAGCCAAAGACGGAAATGTCCACAATGCTCTTCATGGTCTGATAAACAGGGCTGGGCTAAAAAGCTAAGCAAAATACACACAATAAACCCAGAGAGAGTTGGGGAGAGGGAGAAGGGAAGAAAGAGGGAAAACGGCAGAGAGAGAGAGAGTGGGGGAGGAGAAAGGAGAGAGAGATCTTGCAGAGAGCCTTTTCACAGTGCAATTCATAGCAGTGTTCAAAAATGTGATGATGAATTGACTTGAACCCACATGTCTCTGTTGGACTGAGTTTAAGATGGGAAAAGGAATCTGTAAATTAGCACCTGATTCTACACACACACATACACACACACACATACATACGCACTGTGAAGGACTGACTTAAATTCTTGAGTACCTTTTTAAAACTTTAAATTCTTATGAAATAAAATTAAGCAAAACTGACACTTGAGACATTTCAACATATCTGAGAAGTGCTGATGTGTAAAACGATATATGAATTCATACTCTGGACAAGACCAAATGAGTGACTAGAAGCAAATATTGTTGCAACCTTATAATTTCTGCTTTAATGGCAACCAAGTTTAAAAAATGTACAGTTCACTTATTCATACTGTTTATTCCTTTATAAAAGGCAGTATTCAGGTAAGCTTCTAGACGCATGCATAACGTAGAGGCAAATATGTTCTGGTGGTCCTTGGTTCCTGAAAGTTGAACTTCATCAGACGTGGTTTTAAACTTATCAGAAGTCAGGAAGGATATGTTATTTTTGCATAATGAGGTAATATCTCAGGGGCGGGCACTCATAAGATAGGACAGATCCACTTGCCTAAGCTTGCATGAAGCCGTGAGCATTGTAAAATGCCACAGAGTTTTGGGTGGGTGAGTATTTGCTGAAGGAGTCACACTTACATTAAACTGAGCACTTTTCTGTAATAAATACCAAAGAAGGTTCCGTAGCTGTAAACTGTGCACACAGACACCTGCAGGCTGGTCTGCCATGGAGCTAGCTACAAGTTCCACACGGAGAGCAGAACCCGCCTCTGCTGTGCATCTTCAGTAACACTATTGGGAATACTGCACTGTCAGGACAGTCAGTTCTGTGCCCTCCAGCGGCTGCTTGCAAAGCCAGCAGTTCCTATCCACCTGTTCTGTTTGCTTGTAAAATAGCATAGATAGAGCGGTAAGTGCTAGATGCCATGGGTGGCTTTGGCAGACCAGTAAGGCGCGCCGGGTCCCAAGGCTACCCTAATACTGGCGAGGGCAGAAGACCACAGGATATTTACAACACATACTAGATTCCCTCCTGAGTGGCCTGCTCGGGAGCAGCAGCTGTATACACGGAGTGCACGTGGAGGCGCGGTCTGCGTGAAGGGCGCAGACAGTCTGATGGCCGCCCTCACTAGTCAGACAGGATGTGGACAAAGGACACTGGGAAGACGCCCTTCCTTTCAGGCTGTCCCTCGATGTGCCCAATCTGCAGACAGAAAAGAAAGTGGTCAGGGGCTGCAGAGATAGATGGCTTAGCGGTTAGTGAGTTGATCCCAGTTCGACTCTCCAGGACCCATGTAAGTCGGATGCACAAGGGGGGGCACATGAGTTGGTAGTTCGTCTGCAGTGGCTGGAGGCCCATTTTCTCTTTTTCTCAAATAAAAAAGGGCTGGACAGAAGGCTTAGAGGTTAAAACACTTGTCTACAAATCCAGAGGACTTTGGTTCAATTCCCAGGACCCACGTGAGGTTGTTTGCAGTGGCTTGAAGCCCTGGTGTGCTCATTCTCTCTTCTCTCTCTCAAATAAATAAAGTATTTAAAAATAAAAAAAAAAATTAAAAAAAGAAAAGAAAGTGGTCAGGCAGGAGGCAGATGCCCCAGGATGTGCCTAGTGGGCAAAAGGCCAGCCCCAAGCCTGTGGCCCTGCCCCCACCCTTAGGCGAAGCACACAGAGCTTGATGATCACAAGCTATGTAGCAAAGCAATGATACTGAAGCAGTAAAGCGCCCGAGCTCACCGGCTGTCAACACTTCCTCCTGATCTCGCTGCTGCACCCCGTGGCAGCCCAGAGGCAGAGTCACCACCCCAGGCCATGCCAGGTGTCAAGCCTGACACGCAGGCTGGGAGCCAGGGTGCTCGGCTATCGTTAAATAGGCGACCTCAGCAAATCTTTCCGAGTTTCTTAATTGTAAAACTAGGCTAAAAATAATTTCTCCTTCTCAGGCTTTTGTGATTAGATTAACAAGAGAAAAAAAAAAATAATGTGTTCGTGGAAGGGCTGCTACTCTCAACCACAGTCTCCTGGTGACAGTGACAGAGGGAGGGACGATGCTGTCAAGGCTGGGACAAATGGTGGCATATGGCAATCCTGCCACCTGCAGCATAAGCCTGCAGGCCATGGTCACCTGCAGAAACTCTCTAATGACCTCAATTAGATCAGTATTCATCGTATTAAAAAGCACCGAGTCATGAGCTGTCAATGAAATGAGAAACAAGGTCACGTGCCTTACATGCCAGGCATAGAAGGAGGCTGAGCTGAAGAGCTGCCCAGCTCCCCTTTCCTAGGAAGTACCCGCGGGAGGCAGCGGCACGCAGGCTGGAGCTCAGGCTGTTACTACTGGTCTCTGAGAAGCCAGGTTAGGAGGACCTGGCGGCTAGCTCATGCGCTGGAGGGCTTCGTGAGCCACAGAGCCATCACTGTTAGGACACGCGACTCTGCGGGACTGAGCACAGGCGGATGGCTCACAGACTTTCTCTGGGGAACAATACTAGAGATGGCCACAAAAGCGCTCGCTCTTCTGGTGGAAGACTCAGCTGAGGTCATCAGTTTCTCAGAGATAGACATGAGCAGCGCTTGATTCTAGCAACTTGAACAGAGGGCAGTGTGAGTTCTGGGACCCATCTGTGAAGCCGCTCATCAGACCCCAGGAAACGGCTTTGCAGAGCACACGTGCTTAATCCAAGGCCACCAAGCTAGTAGCTGATGCCAGCTGGGGACATGAAAGTCCATTTCTTTCTCAGCACCCTACGCTGGCAGGTACCTGCTGAAACGGGCCTGGCTCTGCAGCAGAGAAGCTGGGGGCACCCTCGCATTCCAGCTCGGGGATTTTAGCCTCAGCACCTACACCAGGCTTTAAGGTGGGCCTCTCCTGACTACTATGGGATGTTAGGGGCACCATCAAAACTCTCATTGTGCCAAAAGATTCTGTAGGGCAAAATGGTCCCTGTAAGCAGCTCCTTCAGCCCAGTCAAAACCTCCTGCTTTGCAGGCCCAGATGGAGAAAGGCAAAGGGGAGTGTGCCCACGCTCAAGTGGGCCAATGTGGGCTTCTGGGCAGTCACTGGTTTTGCCCCTGTGAACTGCAGGCCCCATCTTGGCTGACACACTGAACCCCTTTGCAGGAGAGGGCACAGGCTGCCAAGGAAGAGGAATTTCACGTCAATGCTGGGAGTACCACAGGGATGTGCTCATGGCTCTTTCCCTGCATCTTCTAACACTGTGTGAGGAAGCCATTGGGCCTGTTGGCAGAGACACGCGGTCTGGCTTAAGCGTTGATCGCTGGTAAACGGCTGCACCTGAACAGGCCCTTGGCTTCCTGAGTACTGGGGTGACAGGGTGAGGAGGGCGAGCGGCGCCCACCAGCACTGAGGACAGACCCGACTTGAGTTTTCACTGCCTGGTCATTAGGTGCATGGCCATGACGCTGTGCCAAAGTCCTCGAGCCCTCCCTCTGCTCCTGAAAACCCCGACGACACGGACACCTGCACGGTATTGTACGACATCAGTGTCAACTGTCAAGGTAGCAAGGCTTCGTGTGACATCATGGGACAGCACACGTCAGTGTCAGTTCTCTTGACCCGTTTTCAAAGCAGCGTGTCTTTTTTCAGATAAATTATAGCGGCAGAAGCGAGAAGATGCGGAAGGCCGAAGGGTGAGTGGCACAGGTGGCCGGTGCTCGTGCCTAAGGGTGGTGACTGTTCCCAGCATGCTGAACACGACCGCGGGAGGACAGACAGACAGGGACCCATACGTACCCACCACTCCTGGTCCTCTTCCCCTGTGACAACGATCACTTCTCCCTCCGTGAACGTGAGCTCGTCGTCATTGTCAGCCTGGCAGTCGTATATCGTCTTCACACGCCTCACTTTATTCTTCCCCTTCAATAAAGAAACTGAGCTTCAACAAAGAAGACAGACTGACGGAGGGAGAGAGGAGAGCACACAGAACTCTTCCCAAGGCGGGCCGGGACTGAACCTTTCTGAGCTCTCCTTTCCTCAAGGGCAGGCGGCAGGGCCGGGGCTGGAGAGAGACTGCTCCGTGACGCTCAGGCACAGCGTGCTCTGAGGAACGACGGGCCAGGCCCCCACTTCCCCTCGCGTCGCCAGGTAACTCTGAGCAGACAGCAGGTAACAAAGGAAGCGAATGTAACGGCCCCACCCAGCATCAGCGTGTGCCCGCAACAGCAGAGTGTCCGCACGCTTTCAGGAGGCACGTGTAAAAGCGGGCTTCTGCATGAGTAAAGGCTGCTCAGCCCTCATGTAAGACAGCGGGTGAAAACCTGGGGAACAGGCTAGGTCCCAAAACAGTTGTGGTTTCTGAGCAAGGCTTCTATTGGCCAGACTTCCAGTTCTCTGCAAAGAGGAAGATGGACAAAGACTGCCTCTTCTAAGGAACACTTTTAATATCCACATAGTCAAATTACTAGCAATTTAAAAAAAGCATACTGCATTGTTAAGTGTACTGGGATAAGTGACTTTTTCTCATTGCCCCTGGTTTCTCCCTGGATCTCCTGATCTCAGCTACCTTCCTAAGCTCTAGAGCTGGGGGAGCTGGAGGAGGGGTGGTCGGTGATGTTGAAGTTGGAAGGCTGGCAGAACTGTGGCTGCAGCAGATTTTCATCTCAATGCTGCCTGAGCAACGGAAAGGGCCTGCAGGCTGTTCACTTATAATGGCAAGGTCAGCAAGCTAGTACGAGTAATGCTCGCCGCGTCAACGGGCTTCTGTGGGCCTCAAAAGGCCAGTCACCATCAGTGGCATGCTGCAAGGCTCTCCCTGAGGATGGCAAACTAGCCACAGCCACCTCACACCCGTGAGAGGACACGTTATCTTTCTTACCCTTCCTTGAAGGAGTACTGGCCCCACAGACTTAGCACTGCTTTGTATTAAGAACGTGATGGGTAGAGCTGCCACACGCAATAGGAGCTTTTGGCTTTCCCCTTAAAAGTGCTCCTCAACTGGGGGCACCCCGTGGGGATCCAGGACAGACTGCATGGGTATCTTCCTGGAACATCATGTTTCCACAAAGGTTCTGGGGAGACCACTGTCACATTAAAATAAAGACGAGAAAGGGAGGGGCGCATTTCATGGCGAGACCTCCGTCAGTTCCATCTGTGAGGTCTGGACCTTCTCTCGGGCTCCTCCGGGGAGGAGACACTCGGAACCCAGAGGAGACTACTGTCCTTGGCTCTGCGGAGGAACAAGCTCTACCTGCGAGGCGCTGGCACCGCTGCTGAGGGTCTGCTACCCCCGGCTCCATGCTGTTCACTGGCCCTGCACTGTCACCACGAGCTTGGCATCACATTACCCTTCTTGTTCCTGAGGAATCAGGCTTACACAAGTTAGCTATGTGCAGTTGGGCCTTATGAGGAATAGGTGCTACTCCACCGTCACTGAGCCAGAGGAACAGTAGCCAGTTGGTGACCAAGAACCGTCATTTTACTGAGGTGGCACATGTGTCCGCCTGCCACCTTGCAGCGTGGGGAACAAGAACCATGTCCTCCTACAAAGGTGGAGCACATGCCTTCCTGCCACCTTCCAGGAGTGCAGTAGTGACTGGTGATGTGGTCAGTGGTACCTCACATAGCAGACACAAGGCTCAGAGTTCGATCCCCAGCACCGCAAAAGGAGAACAAACTGGCGCTAGCCTGCTCCACCTACCGTATTCATTTTTCTGGGCAGTGGAACGGGGGTCTCTGGCAGCGGGGGTGTGAAGTCGTTGGAGTCCTCAGACGCTTGCTTCTGGATGGCATCTCTGGACTGCACATTTGGGGAGAGGTCCCCTGGGTATGACTTCTGTGTGACCTCTGAGGTGGGCTGAGCCTTGGGCGAGACCTCCCCAGCCTGGGACTTTGCCAGCAGGTCTCCCAGTTGGGGTTTGGGAGGCAAGTCCTTCATCTGCGGCTTGGGAGGCAAGTCTGACAGCTGTGGCTTGGGGGGCAAGTCCTGGGGCTTGGGGGGCAGTTCTCCAGGCTTAGGTGGCAAATCTCCAATTTGGGGCTTTGGGGCCAGTTCGGTGGGTTTTGGGGGCAGGTCTCCGGGTGGTGGCTTTTGGGGTAACTCTGCTAGCTGTGATGATTTCTGAAAAGTCTCAGGTGGGGCGTTAGTTTTGTCTAGGGAGAGATGATGGCTTGTTTCTGTTTTCCTTAGCGCCACTGTGAAAAAAATCAGACAGAGGAGGTCAGAGGTGGGAGTGTGTCCAGTGATGGGGAAAAGCCAAGGTCTTCAAGAACAACAACCTGTAGTGTGTGTAGCGAGAGCCCAGGGCAGATGCAGGCCTGGCCCGGCCCGAGTCAGCAGCTCTGAAAACATCTATACTAGTTTCTATAGATATGACTTTTTCTACATACCGTATAGCAAGAATATTTGCTACTTATTAAAATTATCTATCAGAAGTACAAATGTAACTTTGGGGCTGGAGAGATGGCTTAGTGGTTAAGGTGTTTGCCTGCAAAGTCAAAAGGTCCCAGTTCGATTCTCTAGGACCCATGTTAGTCAGTTGCACAAGGGGCGCTTGCATCTGGATTTTATTTGCAGTGGTTGGAGGCCCTGGCATGCCCATTCTTCCCCTCCCTATTTCTCTCTTTCAAATAAATTAAAAAAAAATATAGTAAAAAATAACAATAAAAGTACAAGCGTAACTTTGAAGGGGTACTCCATTCATTTCTCTAGCTGTATCAAAATTTACTTCCTCTTACTTTGACTCATGCAGTACTGACAGGAAGAAATAAAGTTTCTTTTGCCACCTTCTCCCAGAACACCCTGTTACATTTTGGTACTTATGGACAGATCACACACTACACACACTGCAATAATATACCTTCTCTGAAGTGTTGTTTTCCCCACTTCATACAGTTGGGATTTTGGCTAAGTCAACTCCTGCTTACCTGTGACAGCTGTACTCTACTCCATAGACTGGGCAATGGAGAGTCTATTAAACATCCCATAGCACTTGCTAGAGCTCCAGAATGTGCTGTGTGACACCCAGGACCTGTCTCTAATTCTAGCTTGGCCACTTGCTATGTCACTTCTCTGGGTCTCAACTTCCTCACATCTGCACATCTACCCTAAAGGGTTGTCATGAGGATGACATGGGCAGGACCAGATAGGCTGTCAGCGTTCTGCAGAAGTCACATGACCCTCACTGTTGAACGGGGCTCCTTTAGGTCAAGCCAGTCTCTAGTTTCACAATCCTGGTCTCTAGTAGAGGCTGAGCCCTCAGAACACGCTAGTAGCTTAGCAGCTGAGCCGAACTAAAGACACTCTTCACCCCAGGTAACGTGTTTAGAGAAGTGTCCTCTGCAGAAAGGAGAACAGGCAGAGGACCCGCCCGCCATCAGATGGCACGGCTGTCCTGGAGCTGCTCCGGCTATGGGCCTGCCATCTCTCAGCACATGGAGCTCAGGGCATTCTGCTCAAGGGCTGCCCCTGAGATCCAGTGGAGAGACAAGCTGGGCTCAGAAAGCAAAGCTAGACACTCAGGTTCCCTTGTTGGAAGTGTAGAATTGGGCAGTGTGCAGTTAGCTGCAGGCAGGAAGGAGGGAAAAGCTGGGGGTTACCCGAGGTAGCTGGGCTGGGAAGGCCTTTCTGTGAGACTGCTTATAGGGCAACAGAAACTGTAAAGTCCTGGGTATTCGGAACTCTCAAGTACAGACCTCTTGCAGCAATGACCATGGGACTTCATCCTCTGGAACAATCACAAGGTACCAGGACTGGACCTGTGGCATGTCATGGGTTGGGGGACAAGCAGATGGGACTGAAGAGGCAGTGTGCCATGAGACAGACTGTAAGCTGGTGGTCCCCCAGAGGACTGGGGACAGGACTGCTTCCAAAGACCCTGTCCATTTGCACCAGGCCCAGACAGGGTCAGTGAGTGAGCAGAGCACAACTTAGGAGAGGAGGGGAGGGCGAACGTCAGGGAGCACTTTCTGGTCTGGGCTGATGCTGGCTCAGGAGGGTGAGGCAGGTGTGAAGGGGGAAGGCTAGTGAAAGGGTGGTGGTAGCCTCCACGGGAACGAGTGGGGAATAAGAATCCTCTGGATCTGAGTGCTAGAAGGGAGCAGGAGGCAGGCAGAGGGGTGCAGTGGTAATGTGTGAGAGAAAGCGTGGAACCCAGAGTAAGCATGGGAACCGACCTCCTGAAACTCAGCTGCCCAGCCCCAGAGCCTGGCCCAGAAGGCACTGCACTCCCGGAAGCGACACTTCACCAAAGAGCTCTGGAGAGGTGCATGTCTCGACTTTTCTATACTCCAGCTTGCCTGAGCTTAAAGCAGGCCATAGAGCTGGGTTGTGCTGGAAGTCCTGCTGT
The DNA here is from genome assembly GCF_020740685.1 of Jaculus jaculus. NCBI lineage: Eukaryota > Metazoa > Chordata > Mammalia > Rodentia > Dipodidae > Jaculus > Jaculus jaculus. Next base: position 208,367,509 of record NC_059103.1, on the reverse strand, counting down.
GGGCAGCGAGCCTCGGCACTGACAAGCTGCAGCAGGCAAAGCTCCTCTGAGCTCCACCCCAACCTACAGTGCCAGGACCTGGACGAATCAGGCACTCCGGGACCCTCTGGCGCTGTAGGCGGGCAGGGCTCTCTGTGACGAGGCTGAATTTTTTGTTTTAGAAATGAGAAGCGTGGTCAGGATTTCAGAATATTTGCTCAAAGGACCGAGTGTCTGCTTGGCAGAGCAGCCGTTCTGTAGATACTGCTTTCTTGTGCTCAGGGGAGCGCAGGTGTCCCTGGCTCATGACAGGTGCTGTCCTGGGAAAGGCGATATTTTCTCCTGCACTGTTGGGGGCCATCTGAAGCATGACTCATTCTGTCCTTACAAAACCTCATCGAGTCGGATTCATTCCCCACATGTCAGACGAGGAATCCACTTGCCAGTGTCACACAGCTCATGAGCGGAGGGGCTGGGGCTGGTTGCCAAGTTTCTCTTAGATGCGTCTAAAGGGGAACAAAGGGGCTGGGGATCTGAACACTGTGTCTACCTAAAAAGCACTACTCTGTTAGGCCAAGAATAGGGTCTACTATACCTAATTTATGTTCTTCATGCAACAAATATTCACCGGGCATGTACTATGTATGTGCCAGATACCATTCTAACATCTGGGGCAGATCCGGGAAGAGCCAGCAAGACAACACTGTCCCCCGAGAGAGGCATTGGTAGGCACTACATGTGAACCCAAAAAGGATACACCTTACCTTTCTGAGGTAGTTTAGGAAGCACTCTTGGGCCAAGGGCAGTCTTTGCAGAACTGGTGCTAACAAATCAAATAACAGCCGTTTAGCATCTACAAGTGCTATCACGTCAACAGTGATCTACAGTCTGGATTAGTCGTTACAGAGTCGCCTATGGCAACCTTTCAGCTTCTTTTAAACTAAAGATTAGAGTCTATTTTCATTGACCAGCTGGCCCAGCTGGAGAAACGCAGGAAGAGGTGAGGAAAGACAGGCCTGAACAGAGACAAAGCCAAACCCCTTTGCCTGGATGCTGGTTGCGAGGAATGTCTGTGCAAGCACTCGGAACTCTGCGTGCTGCGGCTCCAGGGTACCTCACCTCGCCCCCCCACACCGTCCCCGGTCAGACAAGGACACTGAAGTGCCAGAGCACCACCAATGGCAGCCGGTCCCCAGTCCTGCCATGTGCTCCACACAGCCAGCCAGCCTAGGTTCACAGACCTTCATGCCCGGCCTGGCATGGCCTCCTTTAGGGCATGCAAATGAGTAGGGAGGAAACAGCCAAGTCCGCGGAACAGGACGCTGCCTGAGTATGAAATGCGGCGTCTCTTGGCTGGCTGTCACTACTTCCCTTTTGCAAGCAGCTAGAGCGAGTCTCGGGACTCTAGTGCACCGTGCACCCGAGGAGCAAGGGAGACCCAACAGTCCAATGCTGGTGCAAGCATGACCCACAGCCACCCCTGGCCACATGGATAAGGCCAACGCCTGGAGGATCAGACCTCCTACAGGAAGCTCCTGGCCAGCCCTGTGTGCGCGGGTCTGGGCATCTTCCCACGTGCAGGTGTGTGTCAAGCAAGGACACTCCACTAGGGCCTGGCCAAGAGGACGACGCAGGCTGAGCATGGACATCCGGGTTTTCATCATAACCTCTGCTGCTGCCTCGTAATAGCACTGGGAAAGCAACCAAGCCCGTTCTAGAATTCCATCCACTGCAACGATGACCCAGTAAGATAGGAAGTGCTGGTGGCTCACCTCGCCTGCTGAGACAACCCCTCAAACTTGTTTGCAGCCTTACTCGAAGATGAAGGGCCTATGTCATTACCTACAAGAAAAATCAAAAGTCAAAGGTTACAACTTCAAACATAGACTCAAGGCTTTGGCAAACAGACTGGTATCCCTCAGGTTCCAGCAAGGCATTAAAACACCTCAGCCAAAATGGAATGCATTTCTGCCATTAAAGCAAAACAAAATCAAGCAGTGTTTTGAGCTTGGCATTTTTCATTGCTAGCAAAGAAGTATGTCAAAGAGGTGAGCAGCCTGCCCTTGACAGGTCTCTAAGGTCACAGGAAATGGTGATGTTCCAGTGTTTCAGGATCTGGTCTTTGGCCTGGGAGCACAGGAAAAATCAGGGAAGTCTGAAGTAAGCCCAGAGATTGCCATGTTGACAGACTACCCCCAGTGAACAGACTCATGACACACCCAACTCAGAACTGCTGAGGGCCCGGATAGGATGTGGATAACCAGCCACTACCCTAGCCACTTGCTTAGTTGGCATTCCTTCAACATTAACACTGATTAAGCACTGACTATGCATGACAACAGAGGAGGAGAAGAAAAGCAAACAGTACTCTCCAGAGTAGTTGGAGCATGTAGGAACCAGAATGAAACCGACACGGACTCCCACTGGCTGCTGTGAACATGAGGAGCAAACAGTGTCTAGAATTCAACTGGTGAGAGGGAACATGGACCCTGGATAGGAAGAAGTTTCTAACGGGGCCATGGCAAAACCTGAGCACACAGGAGACGTTTTGTCTAGGAGGCTAGAAAACCAGCTAGGATACAAGTAGGTTTTCCTGTGACCATTTCGGAGTTTGGGAGGTGCAGGGCAGAAGGGCCCTAGGCTGGCAGATGTCTGCAGGAATCACAGAGTGAGGGAGAAAGCAAACTGTTTTATTCCCCACTCCATGACAGGTCCCACTCAGAAGCACCAACAGCTGCAAGTGCATTCCCATATGCTAGCTGCCCTCCTCCCATCAGGGGAGAGTGACACACCCTCCCCTTGAAAGATAAGCCAGTGAGCCTGTGTGTAGGAACGGCTGCAGGTCCCATGGCTGAGATGGCTCTCAGTCCTAAGGAGCGGAAGGCTGTGTGCTCTATGCAACCCATCACAACACTCACTAGTAACCTAAATGACAGCACCTACCATGTATTGAGCATGTACATGAGGTATTGGCCATGTACCTGAATGTAATTTTGTTCACAAGAAATATAACCACTGGGCTGGAGAGATGGCTTAGTGGTTAAGGCATTTGCCTGCAAAGCCAAAGGACCCGAGTTCGATTCCCCAGGACCCATGTAAGCCAGATGCACAAGGGGGCACATGTGTCTGGAGTTCGACTGCAGTGGCTGGAGGTCCTGGTGCGCCCATTCTGTCTGTGTTTCTCTCTCTTAAATAAATATATAATCACTGATTTCAATTTATATATGAAAAAACAGAAAAGATAACCACCCATCCAAGGGAACTAGCTTGTAGGGTTCAGCGCTAGGCTACAAATCCAGCAGCTCAGGGTCTGTGCTCTCAACCGCCATGGCTCCTCCCAGTTCAAGTATGCCAGTGTTTTGGAACACTAGGACAATAAACGAAGCAAGCGAAACTAATACTGCCAGCACGAGAGACTTCCAAACGGACTCCGGCTGCACTGCGCCACAAGGCTCCTAAGCTCCCTGCACGTCCTTTCACCGCAGCCCGACGACAAGGACTCCCGATGCTGCTTACGAACCCTCACCCTCACGTGTGGTTTCCCTTAGCTGCATTTCTCATTATACAGTCCACAGCCCCGAACACCAAACCTCTATTTTCAGACTTAAGTGAATACTAACAATCAAAATGTTTGGTGAGCTGGGCACGGTGGTGCACACCTTTAATCCCAGCACTCGGGAGGCAGAGGCAGGAGGATTGCCATGCGTTCGAGGTCACCCTGAGACTACATAGTGAGTTCCAGGTCAGCCTGGACTAGAGTGAGACCCTACCTTGAAAAGAAAAAAAAAAACCCAACTTGGTGAGCAGTTACTGCTTCCAGTGGTCCCCTTTCCAGACTGTGAGCCACGAGGAAGTGTGACAGCAGCTGAGAACCACCCCACACCCCAGAACAGCCGCGGCACAGAAGCCACTATGACAAGGGCTGGCCCAAGCCCTCAGGCCCAGATGTCAAGTTTTCATTTAATCTCCTCTGGCCACTCAACAGGACTTGCTATTCTTCAAAGATACTTCTGGTAATACTTTCTATATTGACTGATTTGAGAGACACACACAGTGAGAAAGGGAAGAGAGAGGAGTGGGGAGAGAATGGATAAAACTGGGTAGGCCAGGATCTCTTGGCATGGGAAATAAACTTCAGATACACTTGCCATTCTATGCATCTGGCTTTATATGGGTCCTGGGGATTTGAACCAGGGTCTGCAAGCTTTGTAAGCAAGTACCTTTAACTGCTGAGCCATCTCCCCAGCCCCTAAGGGGATTGCCTCTGTCTTTTCAGTCAGTCACATTGTTTGTCCCCTTCCATACTTGGTGAATTCCTGAACAACATTTGAAAAACATCTTCAAAGTCACTTTTTGAGAGTTCATCCCTGGCTGACTGGGTGACCCACTTCCTCTGGAGAGTGGTTAAGAATGCATAATTGGTTAAAAAAAAAAAGAAAATGAAAGAAAGGTGGGGGAGAAAATAAAAGACAAGACAGCAGACTTGGGAGGCAAACAGGCCTGCTGGTTTGGGCTTCTGACTGTGCCACAGACCGGGCTTTGATTCGAAGGACACAGGCTGCTCTTCTGAGCCCCACGGTCCTACCTGGCGGTGGGACAGCTTCGCTCATGGCACTCGACGGGCACGAGCTGTAAGGCGTAAGCTCCAAACTGGAGCTCAGTGCTGGTGTCCAGGAAACAGGACAAATGCTAATTATTCTCCACAGCCTTTTGATGGAATGTAACAGAACCAACGTACTCTATACGTCACCTCATACCCCAACCTGCAGTGGCTCCTGCCTTTGCCTCCAGAGGGCTGCGATTATAGACACGTGTCACCATGTCCTGCCTTTTCCCTTATCTTTGTAACGCCACTTTCTGCAGTCTTTGGCACAGTGGTCAGTAGGTTCCTGTTGCGGAAAAGACAGGACCAACAGTTCTTTCTCAACTTCTCTTTCACAGTGTGATTTCTCACAACTGGTGGGTGTGGGAAGCTGTCTGTGGTGGATCTATGAGAATCCCATAACTCTCAAAGACAGGCAAAGACTACCTGCTATGCAAGACAATACAAGAGTGATTAGGAAAAAAAAACCTGAAAATAATGTTTTTTTTTTTTTTTTAAAGAGGAGAAAGAGGAGCCAAAACATGGTAGCGTTTCAAATCTTGTCTCTTTTGTTACGCAAACTGGGAAGTCCTTGGTAAGTCACACAGGGACAGTACAGCGCTGGAGGCATGATAGATGTTGGGCAGGCAAATGAAGAAACTGCGGTTGAGCCTCTTGGTCACTTTACAACTCAGCTCAGTAGCTGTGAAAACACCAAGAGACACTGGCTGGGTAACAAGCGGCTTTGCAGGCTGCAGGAGCCTTCTAGAACAGCAAGTTAGTCATTAGGCGTTGAAGTCAGGAGTGAGTTCAAAGTCTAGTCCTGACGTTGCTTCATTTGTATGTTCTCTGTTCTTTTATTTCCTCACCAGTAAAATGTGGGTGACAACCTGTCTTCCGGGAAGACTGTCAGGGCTTGATACAAAAACGTATGAAGAGAGCCGGGCGTGGTGGCGCTCACCTTTAATCCCAGCACTCGGGAGGCAGAGGTAGGAGGATTGCCATGAGTTCAAGATCACCCTGAGATGACAGAGTTAATTCCAGGTCAGCCTGGACCAGAGTGAGACCCTACCTCAAAAAAAAAAAAAAAAAAAAATGTATGAAGAAAAAAAAATGTATGGAGAAAATCACTTGCTCTGTATCTAAAATGTTCCAGCTGTCAAAGGGGATTCCTGGAGGCCACTTGGGCAGGGACCGGAAGAACCTGGGTCAGGACGCAGGCTTCCAGAACGTTCACTCGGTGCACAGGTGGTCCCCCAGGATGCACTCTGCAAGGCATGTATGCCCCTGAGCCAAAGGATGAAGGTCCCAGGGGCAAATGCTTCAAGACTTAAGTGAGACACAGGGTAGTCATACCCATTCTGTAACCAAAGTGATTGCTGCAGTTTTTTAAAAATTTAATTATTTTAGTTTAAAAAGTCTTTATTATGGGGGTAGGGAGAGGGTGAATATGAGCATGAGTGTCCCAGGGGCTGTGGTCACTGCAAATGCACTCCGGGCGCACGTGCCACCATATGCACGTGGCTCCCTTACGTGGGTTCTGGGGAATGAACGTGGCTCCTCAGGTTTCAGTCAGGCCTTTACCATGAAGCCGTCTCGCTAGCCCTGCTGTCACGCTCTTCTGCGCAACTCCCTGTGAGATTTTCAGTCAAACACACGGACTTACTCTATCTTGCTACTATTCTACCAGGAGTCAAATGTGTGTTAAAAATGTTTGTTGGAGACCCAGTTATACCATTACTGGGCATCTACCCTAAAACCTTCAAACCAAAAGCCAGAGAGATTTGCTCAACCATGTTTGTAGCGGCTCAATTCGTAATAGCTAAAAGCTGGAATCAACCCAGATGTCCATCATTAGAAGAATGGATAACAAAGATGTGGTATATCTACACAATGGAATTCTATACAGCAGTAAGAAAAAACGACACAAAGAAATTTGAGGAAAAATGGTTGAACCTGGAACAGATCATTCTCAGCGAACTTACCCAATCACAGAAAAAAAATCGACACATAGTCTCACTCATCTGCAACACCTAAACTGAATCTGCCCAAGATGCCTTACATACCCAGCAAGCACCTCATGGACTAGACAATAAGATGGATGGGAGAGCGGGGAGGGAATCAAAGGGTGGAAAACTGTAATCCGGACCCAAACGGCAATGGTACCATAAAATTCTACTTCCTAAAAGACAGACCAAATGGCTGAACCTTCACTAGACCCTTACAGGAAACACCTGAACCACAAGACACTGGAGAGGGCAGGATCAAAACTGACCTAAATCTCCTACATCTTCCCTCTCTCCCTCTCCCCCTCTCCCCTCTCTCTCTCCTCTCTAACTCTTGTATATTAGTTATCTTTTTCCTCAATTTCTTAGTGGACACTGACCTGTAACCCCCACTTCCAGCTTGGGCCTACCATCCACAATGAGCTTTTGATCAGAGAAACCTGCAAGGTTTCCCAAAACAATGACAGACTTCTGTCAGAGTACTTGATGACCCACCAAAGGCCAGTGGTAAGACCCTATTGCTGAAGACTCCATATGCAGCTGACGCGTAAAATGGAATGACATGGCTGGAAGCCAGGAGAGAGTCAGTCCCCAGACAGTCAGTGTGTCTAGTGCCAGAAGGCGCTACATAGGCGACTGAGGGAAATGACCAAGATCTGTCCAAGCAACACATTGTTTAACCTAATTAGCAACAAATAACCGGATGTGATGCCCACACAAGTGCAATAGTGGTACACAGCCATGGTGAGGAATCAATTGCTCTTGATTTGGCTAACTGATCCACTCAGTGGTACTAGACCCATAGCTGGAGCTGGGAAACAAGTCAGAACCATACCCAAACACAAGCCCACTCTACAATATCAAGCTACCATCAATCACGGGGTACAAGAGGGCCTACACCTATCAAACTGTCTATCAAAAAAGTAAGTGTTATCTCAATTTTCCAGGTGCTAACTTACTCTCCATTGGAGAATCTGCTTCTCTTTTCCAGATAGATGCAGATCCTAAGAAGAGAGCTGCCCCAACATACCTCAAAAGAGGCCCAACTGAAACTAAGGACAACTGGCGAAATAAGCAAGGGTGATGTTTTCCTGTGAACCGGATACCAGCACAAAGGGGAAGGAGATCAACGCAGAGAAAAATCAACTCCTACCAAATCAGAGAGCCAGAGCCTCAGAGGCCCCCAACACCTCAGCACTGAAGCAGACCAAAAACGAACCCAACATGGCTTAGGGAAATTTTGCGCAAGAGGGGGCGGAAAGAATGTCAGAGTCACATGTTGGGTCATGATATGCAGAGACATTTATCATACCAATAACTGGGGGCTAACTCCACAATGCACGACCCATTTTCATTAACAAGGAGGGTCTAATGTGAGGGGGTAGAACACAGATGAGCCTAAATAATGGTACCAAACTGCCTGTATTTACTGAAAAGAAAACTAATAAATTAAATTAAAAAAAACAATGTAAACTTTTCTGGCATTTGTTTAAAACGTTACATGTCCTATATTTAATTAATTTTGTACATTTTTCAAAAATCAAGTAAGTAAATCTTTGCATGATTTTTCTGAGTTCTTTCTATTGTTTTATTAATTCTCTCTTCCTCATGATACATGAATAATTATTTTGGGAATAATTGCTATTATGGTTATAAAAATCTTCTAATCCAAAAAAAAAAGTTTGTTGGTCTGTTTTCAAATATATAGTTTAAAAAGGGAGGTTTCATGAAATGTCACCCAAAAGGTCATAAAGTACCCACAAAACACTTATCTGCCCATTGGCCTGATTGCAGCCTGCCTCAGCCGTCTCCTGAGACAGATGGCTGAATTCACCACAGGAGCTGGACCCCAGTCACGTGACGCTCGGGATATTTTGGGCGCTGTGGACATTGCTGCTCTGGCAGGAACAAGCCTGAGGCAGCTCGCTGCCTGGCAGGGCTGGAAATGCACACCAGGGCGCGCTGCTGCCAGGGACAAAGAGGCGGGCGTCCTGCAGCAGCTTCCCTCTGGGCTCCCCCACAAGGCCAGAACCACGCGCAGCGGAAGTGCGTGTGCGCATGCGGTGCCGAGGCAGCCCTCAGCCACACTGGCCGGGACCAGTGAGGTACCCGCTGTGAGAACTAGGGCAAGTGACTTAACCTTTCCAGCTTGATGTCCTTACAGTCGAGGTGACAGCATGTTCTGCTCTGTGGACTTCAGTCCTACAGTCAAGAACTGGCTAAGTGAAGGGCTGAAGACATAGCTCGAGTGAAGGGCACTTGCCCAGCAAGCACAAATGCCCTAGGTTTACTCCTCAGCAGTGACTGAGTGCAAATTCCAACATGGGTATATAATGAGACCTAGTCTCTGGAGAAAAAAAAACCAAAACCAAAACCAAACCAGAGGGTGACAGGTGGACACTTCCTCTTGGCCTAGGGAAGAGGATATCACAGTGCAGGCAGCTTGGTTACCAGATGACTAGACCAGAGGTTATGTGGTTGGTGGCAGGTTCCCTGAGAACTAAAAGAAACCAGGGCCAAGACAGGAGGTTGGACTTTGGGGGCCACTGCCCGTGTATTTTTCATATGGAATAGATGTAAATTTTGGGGCACTGAGAGCCAAGTGAGGATAGATAGGGTCCAAACTGGCCACATAAAGATACCAAGTCCTGATTTTTAGAACTGGTAAATGTGACCATGCTAGGAAAAGGGCTAAGTTAATGTGATTAAGAATCCTGTGAAAAAAAGCGACCCCCCAGAAGACATTCAGTGTGTATATCCTTGTGAGACAGAGAGAAAAAAAAAAAAAAAAAAAAAGGAATTTCAAGAGATAGTGAGAAAGTGGCGAGGTGACTGTGGCGCCGAGGCTGGAGCAGGGCCGTAAGCCAAGGGACGTTCACCGTCACCAGAAGTGAGAGGCAAGGAGCTGACCCTCCTCTAGACCCTAGAGGGGCATAGAGTCTTGCAGGACTTTGCACCTGCTGCCTCCGGAACAGAGAGAAGAGGCTGCAGCTGTTTCAGGTTTCTGGCACATGCCACAGTGGGCCTGGGAAGCATGGCCGCAGCTAACGTTTACCACGACCAGTCCTGTTCCGCAGCTGGAGAAATGGAGGTGTCAAGCAATTAACGAAACTTGCTAAAAAGCAGGTGTGGTGGCACATGCCGATCATGCCAGTAATCAGAAGGCTGAGACAGGAGGACTGCCATGAGCTCAAGGCCATCCTAAGTTACAGAGTGAGACACTGTCTCAACAAAACAAAAACAAAAACTTGTGAAAGCGACAGTTACCAGGTGATAGGGCCAGGATCTGAATATGGAGACTGTGGCCCACATTGGGACCCTGTCTGTGCAGAGAGCCGGCACAGGGTCTCACGAGGGGCCTGTGCTTTGGGAAAGACAGTGAGAAGCAGAACCACCGGGGCAGCTGTGGCCCAGACAATCGGACCCAGGAGAGCAGGGCTTCCAGAATGAGCGTGCTCAGTGGGAAGGCTCACCAGAGGCTGTGGGGGACGTCTACCAGGATCCTGCAGACACGGCCTGGTTTGAGGGTGGAAGGTGAGGTCTGGGCAGAATGAACAGTCTCAGCCTATGTCTATGCCAGGGGCCTTGTCCTGGTCTTTGGAAGTCCAAAGGTTTCTGTCTCTGTGGGTTGAGGGAATATGGGAGGTCCTTGGGAACATATGTGTTCTGGAAAGGTGGGAACCCAGAGGGGAACCGTGGCACCAGAGATGCGCTTGGCCTCTGCGCCTCTCTAGGGCAGGCTGCCACTGCATTTGGCCTGTGGAGCACAATGTCAGCAGAAGACAGAGGGCGAGCTCGCCAAGGGGCAGAGCAGAAACAACCGGGTCAGTGCAGGCTTCCTTCCTCATGAGAGGTCCCCTGTGCCCACGTGCACGCGCTCCCACTATGAGCCTGAGTCTGTCTCCCACATGTGCATAAACAGCACCCAGAAGTAAGAGCCCTGATGGTTCCAGAACCGACCGACACTCAAGAGTTGCTGTGAATGGTCACCAAAACCAAGCCTCACACAGACTTTTCACTCGGGGAGGTCGGCCAGGGGCGCACGGAGGACAGCTGAAGGGCCACACCTGGGAAAGGCTGTTGTGCTGTAAGTTGGCGGGAAGTAACTTCCATGAAGTGGTAACAACTGTTGCTTAGTGTGAATATCTGTACACCACCAAATGGGAAATTACAAAGGAAGGCCACGTGCTGGTCCCACTGCTGAGGGAAGCAGGAAACCTCAACAAGTGCTATTTCAAGCTGGAAAATAAAAATCTGGTCCACTAGTTTGAGGAATGCTGAGTCTCTATAAGGTGGAGACAGGCACTGTGGACCATGTGCAAGGAGAAGTAAGGGTCAGTGATGTGTGAGAGAACCTCAAGCTGTGAGGAAAATCCACACAGGGAGCCCGTGGACTTCTGGGAATGCTACTGCCTTGACTGTTTCTCCCAGGAACTGATCCATGGAAACCAAAGTCACAAGTCTGCTCCTCTAGGAAGCCTTTTTTTGTTTCCTCATGTAGTTTCACACTATTTTTCAGCATTCCCACAGGTTTGCTCAGCATGTGGACCCTGACAGTAGAGAACATGCATTTTCACTTGTTTAACCCTCTGGTCCCTCACTGGACCCTGAACTCGGTGAGAACATGGCCTGAAACAAAAAGCAGTGCCAAGGTATGCCTTGAGTCAAAAGTCAAACAGCTCCAACACACAGATGTATCGATCTGTGTACATATACATACATATCCCACCAGCATTTGGGCCAGTGTATGTGGCAATTTTTAAGTGTCTAGACTGGCTTTTCCCAAAATTAAAAAAATTTCAGGGGCTGGAGAGATGGTTTAGTGGTCAAGCGCTTGCCTGTGAAGCCTAAGGACCCTGGTTCGAGGCTCAATTCCCCAGGACCCACGTTAGCCAGATGCACAAGGGGGCGCATATGCGTCTAGTCCTTTGCAGTGGCTGGAAGCCCTGGTGCACCCATTCTCTCTTGCTCCCTGCCTCCCTCTCTCTCTGTCACTCTCAAATAAATAAATAAAAAAATAAACAAAAAAAATTCAGGACAGTTGAGATAGGCTTTTGAGTTCTTTAAAACACTAAACTGAATTATTTATCAATATGTTCAATGCAATTAAAAAGAAAGACACCCCCCCCCCCCACCAAAAAAAAGCCACACTGAAACTGTTAGAAAAAAAGGCAAGATACACAGCCCAGCATGTTCATTCAGTAAAGCCTCTGTGCTGGGCCAAGCCAATGTGGTCCAGGACCCCACACCACTGGCAGGAGAAGTGCCAAGTGTGTGTTTTCACAGACGATGGCATGTCCTTGTATGTCCTTATATTCTGAGTTGCTGACTAAACAAGCTGACTTTGGGTAAGGCCTTTCGTTCTTAAGAGACTGCTGAATATCCAGTGTGTGCCAGGCATGATCCCAGACAGGTGAGAACAGGACAGACAAGGGTACTTCTCTCACGAGCATACATTCTAGTGGGGGAGACAGACACACAAAGTATTTCTCAAATCTGGTAAGGTGCCTGGGAGGAAACCAGCTCCCTGAAAGTCAAGGAGACAAACATGTGAGCTGAACATTGGGGGCAAAACGCAGGGACCCTTCAAGAAGCAGGGCAGAGTGGCAGGAAGCCTGAGGCCCTTAGGGGACAGCATGCAGGGTGGCCAGGAGGTGAAGGAGGCCGGCGCAGAGCAGAGCTGAAAGCTATTTGTGCAGACCCTGTAGGCCATGACATAATACATAATGAGTTGGAATTTACCTGAGGTGCACGGGGGACTCTAAAGGTGTGGAGGTAGCTAGGATCTGATTTCTGTTTTATAAGAAACCATCTGGATGGCGTGTGTGTGTGTGTGTGTGTGTGTGTGTGTGTGTGTGTGTGTGTGTGTTTTCTTGGAGGTTGATCCCAGGGCTTTGCTCATGATAGGTAAGCACTCTACCACTGAGCCACACAACCCCAGCCCACTATTTTGCTTTTCTGAGCATGTTTCCTTTTCGGTGAGATTCACAGTTTCTAACGCCCTCACAAAAAACTCGCTGTTACGATTGAGGGTTAGGATATGCCTGGAACCTCTGAAGACTCTAGTTGCTCTTTCATACCCTCTGGACAAAAAATGTTTTGGAGAAAATTGTTTATGCTGAACGTGGGCAGTCTGCTTACTATAACATTTATACTGTATTAGATACACTATCTAGGGCTGGCAGAGAACATGTGCAAATACTGTATCAGTGTGTGTGAGGGACTGCGATCTGCAGATTTAGTTATCCTGGAACGAATCCTCCAAGGATACCAATGGACAGTATACTTACTACCGTCAACAGTTTTTAGTGGCCTGAAACAGTTTTCAGAATGTTGTTAGCTTTAGGAGGTAGGTAGAAACATACTCATTCATGTCCAAATTTCACCGGTATGGTCCTTTAACTTCATGTGCTAACTGTCCAGTGCCCAGTGGCCCCTCAGACTGCCTGGCCCTAACTTTAGGATAACTTACCCCAAGGAATTGCGCCTTTGTTTTGGGGCCCATGAGGTAGTGGGCTGGGAGGGTCAGACAGGGTTCTCTTGTGTCCGGGTGGTGGGGGAGGAGGCCTCTTCTTGGACAGGGTGGAGCTGCCACTAGAGGTCTGGGTGCTTAGAGGGAGTGTTGAAGGTGGGCCAGGAGGACCTAGAAAGGAAATTGAATGGGGGCATGAAGGTTAATCCCAGTCTCTCAGACACAGAGCAGCGAGCATGTAATTATTTCCACCCATTGGAATGTGGCACAACACCAGGGTGCAACAACTCACAAATAGGGCTTTAAAATTTTCTTTAAAAACAAACAAAAAACTTACAACCAAGTGAAGGAGAGCATGTTGTTAAGGAACAGAGTGCTGGCCCGCCAGGCACAGTGGTCTAGGTCTGTCATTCCAGCTATTTGCAGGAAGACTTTGAGTTCAGGGCCAGCCTGAGGAGACCCCTTCTCAAAACCAAAGCAAACCGAAAGCAGCAACAACAACATGCTATCCAACAGAGAATGCTGAAGGGTTTAGCACATCCTTTGCTTACAATAGTCACAGAAAACGTCACAGACACATGTGAACGACAGCTCCCTAGAACCATGGACGGCACAGACTGCTGAGGAAGAGGGCACCAGCACTACCCTAAATCCAGGGAGGAAGCGCACTGCCAACTCAAAGTGGCCTCACAGGAAGCTCCCACTAACCAGGCCGAGTTGTTTTTGCCTTTACAACTTTCCTTTCAGTCAGCAAACAAGTTTGTTTGTTTTTTTTTTAAATTATTTATTTGAGAGAGAGAAAGAGGTAGAGAAAGGGAGAGAATGGGCACACTAGGGCATCCAGCCACTGCGAACGAACTCCAGATACATGTGCCACCTTGTACATGTGGCTTACATGGGCCTTGGGGAGTCGAACCTGGATCCTTTGGCTTTGTAGGCAAGCGCCCTAACTGCTAAGCCATCTCTACAGCCCAAGTTATATTTTAAAAATATTTTTTATATTTTATTTTTATTTATTAGAGAGAGAGAGAGAGAGAGACAGACACGTGCGCACGCACACACACACACACACACACACACAGAAAGAGTGGGTGTGCCATGGCCTCCAGCCTCTGCAGATGAATTCCGGATGAAGGTGCCACCATGTGCATGCAGCTTACGTGGGTTTTGGGGAATCAAACTGGGGTCATTAGGCTTCACAGGCAAAGGCCTTAACCACTAAGCCCCGCCCCAGCCTGCCAACAAGTTTTCCTTTAGCAGGGCATGGTGGTGCATGCCTTGAGTCCTCGCACTAGGGAGGAAGACACAGCAGGAGGGCTGTGAATTTGAGGTCATCCTGGGTTAGAGTGAGGCCCTAACTTCAGTATCCACCCAACTGCTTCTTCTGGCACGTACGGAGAAGCGGGGAGAGAGAAACAGAACGAGTGAACAGTACTGCCACGACAAATGTGTCACACAGGACAGGCTCCAAAAGAGCCTTTTCTGCTCTGTGTTTTCTTTTTTAAAATAGCTTAATTATGACAAGCCTTTCTCTTGGGCAAATTAGATTACTAGTAATCTCAGAAAATGGCAATCTGCATTAGAATTAAATGGCTACAGATATGTAATTTATTCTGTCTTACTGATGTAATACATGACAAGAGCCCTTATAGTTAACTCAAACCAATGTCTAATCATTGTATTAGTTACTGCAAACTTAGGCATGATCTTATTTTGGCAACAGGGGACTGTAATTAAGGCTTTTCATGTGTAATGTGTAATGTAATGTGTACAATGCTTTTCAAATGTGTTGTATACATATGTTATTCCTTTTGATTTTCTTTTATCAGATACAGAGAGAGGGAGGGAAGAAGACAGAGAGAGAGGCAGATATATATAGAGAATGGGTGTGCCAGGGGCTCTAGCTACTGCAAACAAACTCTAGACACATGTGTCACCTTGTGCAGCTGGCTTATGTGAGACCTGGAGAATTGAACCTGGGTCCTTAGGCTTTACAGGCAAGCGCCTTAACTGTTAAGCCATCTTTCCAGCCCCCTTTTGATTTTGATTTTCAAAACAACCCTGTGAGGTAGTGGGTTCAATACTGTTCCCACTGCACATCTTGGGAAGTGGGGGCTTGGCATGTCCACGGTCACACAGGCACAGGGGTGGGAGCTGGGACCATGCAGGTGTCAGGGATGGGAGGCACGTTCACTCTGGTCAGTGCTGCTGGCTTCTGAGATCCAGGGCAGAATTTCCTGCACTTGGCCCTTGAAACAAACAAGGACAAATGCATCAGGAAGTATAACTCTCCTCTTTTCGCAAAGTGGACAATGGTGAGCTCCTCTAGCTATTTCTTTATCGCCACCTAGGGACTGCTGGGTGTAATGCATCTAGAAGGTTATTGAGTCAGCTTGCAAATCCTGTCCAGAATCAGAAACTGCCAGGAAAAAACGCTCGAAGGCGCGAGTGCTACTTCTCTGCTCTGCCTTCTCTGCTCAGCAGTGTGTTATGTAATAAACGACTCCAGGAATGACCACAGCCACTTTCAAGAACCTTCCAGTTACCAACAACCAAGCAGAAGTCACCTCAACAAGTCAAAGAACTAGGGCAGAGGAGGCAGCTGTGTCCAGGCTGAACCGTGATCTGACTCAAGGTCAAGCTCTCAGCCCTGACAACAGCTCACTTCTCCTCCTCTGTGGCACCATACCTGTCCAGCTAGAGCACTCAGACCTAACGAAGATGTCCCTTCTGCTTGCACCCTCAATCTTCGGGAGAAAAAAAAAAAAATATATATATATATATATATATATACACATACATGTATGTATATGTGAGTATATGTATATATAGTTTGTTTGTTTGTTTGTTTATCGAGGTAGGGTCTCACTCTAGCCCAGACTGACCTGGAATTCACTATGTAGTCTCAGGGTGGTCTTGAACTCACGGTGATCCTCCTACTTCTGCCTCCCATGTGCTGGGATTAAAGGCGTGTGCCACCACGCCTGGCCTTTAAAACTGTATTTTATCATTTATTAATTTGAGACAGAGAGAGGGAAGAGGCAGACAGAGAGAATGGGTATGCCAGGGCTGCCAGCCACTGCAAATGAACTGCAGACACATGTGCCTCTTTGTGCATCCAGCTCATGTGAGTCCTAGGGAATTGAACCAATGTTCTTAGGCCTTGCAGGCAAACGCCTTAACCACTAAGCCACTTCATAGCTCCTCACCCTCATCTTTTAATGGCAGCTCAGATATAACCTTACCCAGAAGTCTTCAAGCCCACCTTCTTTCCCTGCAATGACCGCTTCTGTGTTTACACTTCAACAAGGCTTCAAGGTACTGCTTACTTTCTACCTTGTGTTAGAGAGACTGGTCTCTTCCTCCTCATGGCTTCCATAGGGGAAGATGAACAGCGATTGCAGGAGATACCTGACATCAGCCTCTGGCCTCCATGTGCACACACACGTGCATATGCACCTATACCCACACGCACCCTGCTAGGCATGATGGTATTTGTTTGTAACCGCAGGACTGGGAAGGCGGAGACAGGAGGATACGCGGGGCTCACTGGCCAGCCGGTATCACCACACTAGCAAGCTCCAGGCCAGAGAAAGGCTCTGTCTCAAAAGAAGGTCCTCAAGAACAGCCCGCTGCTATCGTCTGGCCTCTACACCCACACACCTACACCACACTAAGAATGCATCTTTGGGGCTGGGGACACTGCTCAGTGGTTAAAGGCTCTTGTTTGGAAAGCCTGCTGGCCCAGGGTTAATTCTCTATACTCACATAAAGCTACACACACACACACACACACACACACACACACACACACACACACACTTATAGAAAAAATATTGCACACACTTTTAACCCCAGCACTCAGCAGTCAGAGGCAGGATTGCCATAGGTTCAAGGCCACTCTGAGACTAAATAGTGAAGTCCAGGTCAGCTTGGACTAGAGTGAGATCCTGCCTTGGAAAAAAATCGGGAAAAAACCCCAATTTTATATTCTTAAATAATGCATCTTCAAAATTTCATAGATTGCCAAAGATTATTTATTTTATCTTATGTTTTCATGACAGGGAGAAAGAAGGAGAGAGAGTTGGCACACCAGGGCTTCTAACCACTGCAGTCGAGCTCCACATGCTTGTGTCGCCTTGTGCGCTTTCGTGGCCTTGTGCAAATGCACAACCTTTCACGTGTTGGGCTCACGTGGGAATTGAATCTGGGTCCTTTGGCTTCGAAGGCAAACACCTTAACTTCTAAGCCATCTTTCCAGCCCCCTAAAATTATTATTATTATTGTTGTTTTCTTTTGGTTTTTCAAGTTAGGGTCTTACCCTAACCCAGGCTGACCTGGAATTCACTATGTAGCCTCAGGGTGGCCTTGAACTCATAGCAATCCTCCTACTTCTGCCTTCTGAGGGCTGGGATTAAAGGTGTGCACCACTATGTCTGGATCTTAAAAATTATTTTGACAGTTTCTCAAAAACTTGCCTATAGAAGTATAATTTAGATATTCTGATGTCATACAGGAGCAGTAATGACAAGCTGTATCTACAAAGATTTTTATCATGATTATATTTTATCATTATTTTGAGTTCCCTTTTAAATTTATGTTTTAGCTGACAAATGCCTATTATTTATTATGCACAGGATGTTGTTTTGGAACATTTATACGGTGGGACGGGTAACCCAAGCTAGTAATTATCATGCACTACCTTACACACCTACTTGTTTGTGATGAGAACACTCAGGATCTACTTTCTAGGCAACATGAAGTTATGATACATGTTGTTTACTATAATCACCACACTCTACAACAGACCTCTTTAATCTCTTATTCTACCTAACTAATCTAGTGCTTTTTATAGAATGGTATTTAAAATGAGTGGGGCGTTTCCGCTGATCATCTCAGCAAGTACATGAGACATGACGCCACAAAGTGCTTTAGAGAAGGACTGCAGAGGGGGGTGCTGTTGCCGCCACACTCCGAGGGGAAAGCAGACCCCTCGAAGTGCAGCCCCCAGCACTCCCCTGGGTCAGAAGCAGGGCTGGCCAGTGCCGCAACACGGCAGGACACTGGTTTCTACGTAGAAAGCAGTGTTGGCCATCCACGGGCCCTTCAGTCTCTTTCTGTGACACTGATAGTGAAAAGCACTGGATTCACAGGGCTAAGGGCTGGTTCTGTAATAATTACCCATACATCCTGAATGCAGAGGTAGAACCAGTATTTCCTCTGCTTCTCTTTCCACAATGGGAGATGGGGGGGGGCAGGAGAATTCTCTGGAAAGCCTGAGTCAATGGCCCCTGCTGAAGGCAAAGCTTAAAGACAATGCTTTTAGCTGATCTGTAGTGCTTCGTGTGCTAATTTAAAAAGTTATGTAGGAAAATGATAAAGGTCCAAACCAAAAAAAGATTCAAGCAAAACACAAGATTCAATGTGAACCAAGGGTAAGGGCCCATAAGGAGCTGTCATGTCCAGCCATTCAAACAGCTGTCTTCCCACGAGATACAAGTCCCCAGGAACCTGCCAAGTAATCAGCACGTGAGCAAGCGTGCCGATAGGGAAGCGCTGTGGATCACGTGGAAGGGGGTGGGGGGAGGCACTTGCTGACGGGGGGCCCCTGCGGGAGGCTGTAAGGTCTCCCCCTTTCTGTTTCAGACTCCGGGGAGCAGGCACAGCACTGCTGCAAACCTTCGCAAAGCTTTTCAGCAAGTGAACTGCCTCGGCCCTCGGGTGCCTAGCTCAGTTTTAAGGGTGCTCCTTCCTCACCCTGGCCGTGGACTTTTGGGACATACTTTCACTGCTTCTTTCTGTCATTTATATGTTCAACAGCCTCTGACACAAACAACCCGCCGCAGCATGCAGAGCTCCTGTCTAGGGAAGTTCTGTCTAACCAGGACAGGGCGAAATCAGGATTCCCCTCACCCTCTAGAGCAGCAAGCAGCACCTCTCCCTTCCAGCACCTCTCCTGGCCTGGTGGTGCATCTCAGCACTTCTCTCAGCATCCGCTCTGAGCGCGTGCTTGTAGACTCAGTCCTGGAATATTTGCTAAATGAATTTATGAAGTGGGATGAGCAACCACACCTCTGTAGAATTCATCTTTCTCTGTGCTTGTTACGTTAGTGTGCGTGCGCACGCTCTAAGCAGACACTCTGCAAGGCAGAAAGCCAATCCCTGCTTTTCCATATTGAGACCATGAAACTCAGAGGATCAGCAAAATGTAGGGTGAGACACAGGGCAGGACTGGTCCTTACAGAAACGCTAGCGTCTTGGAAGAGAAGGCGAAGTTTGAAAAGCGCTCCGGGATTCCCTATCTGCCTGGGCAGCCCTGGTCCGGCCCGAGAGAGTCACCTCAGAGTGTGTCTTACTGTCAGTTATGCTCTCTGATGAGTGAGGGCGAAGGCTGCGTCTGGCACCACGCCTTCATCAACAGCATCCACTGTGGTTCTCAGTATGCCAGGGACATGCTGCCTTTCTGTGGTCTGCTGTTTCCTCAGACTGAGGCCAGAGCTTATGTGAGGTAGTCTGCATAATGGTGACTATGGGAGACATGCAGTGAGGTTGGTGCCCATTCTACATTCTAGAAACAGCTGCAGTTGTAGCCTAATAATCCTAATAGAAGTCTTTTGAAGCATTGGTTTGCATTCTCCAAAATCTCTCTGTATTGTCTCAATGGATTTTGATGATAACCCCATGTGGAGGGCAACAGAAAGAGGGACTATCTTACTCGACAAAGAAAAGAACCTGGGAGATCTGGTCAGACCCTAAGGTATCTTTCAGTCTTCTCTCCTACTTCAGCATCATGTGACCTCATGGTATGTTCCTTAACCTTTCTAAGCTCAGGTGCCTTGTTTATGTAATAAAATGCAGACCATGTGAGCATGTCAGCACTCTGATAGCTCGAAAAGTCCAGGTTCTGTAATACTTTAATCTAAATATTAAAAATAAATCACAGCAAGCCTGTAGCACTTTTAGGGTGCATGGGGCAGGAGAGGTGCTGGTCCTTAGTGAGAAATGTCTGCCCACTTGGATTTGCAGGCTCACATTATCTTTCTGGAGCTCCCACCAAAAGCTGTTAGCATCAAACTGGCTGAGTCATAAGGCTTGCTGAGCTCAGGTGAGGCAGGAATGGCTGCTAAGATGCAAGGGGCTTTGCTGATGGTAATTCAGGTCATACTTCCCTGAGTCTTGATGAGACAGATGGAGAGGTTTTGGAACTGTTCCTGAGCTAGGCTCAGAAGAATTCTGCTGCTGTGTTTTCTACTCCTCTTATTTGTGGGAACTCTGTCATGAGTGTCTGTTTCTGCTACAAGAAACCATCATCCCTTCAGATCCTCGAACTCTGTGGCTGTGGAGATTGTGGAGATGACTTCTGCTGCAAACAGAGACACGGCTTCCCTAGCTGTGGACAAAGAGTGATCTGAAAAAGCTTTGTTCTCATGCAGATGGTTAGCAGGAAGAAGTGGGGGGGGGGGGAAAAAACCCCAACCCAACACATTGGGCCCAGAAAACAGAAGTATCTCTGTAAGCAGAGTGTCAGCTGACCTTTAACTGTGGATTCTAAGAACTCCATTCCAAACACAACCAGCTTTCCACATGTAAGGGCATGTGAGCTGAACCAGCCAAGGACAGCCACAGTTTAGTCCCCTGGAGCCATCATGAATGGCTGCTTCTCTGTCTCAACAACAGACAGGCCAAATATCTGAATATAATGTCGCTTTGGACAGACGGGGAATGCTCTGTCAGCAGGGAGAGGTTTCTACTTTCATGCGTGGCCTTAATTTGACAAAGGGAGGGAAAGGCAGTCTGTCCTTAGCCAGGGTTGCTATGGCCAAGTCACTAAGCTCTTGTTTCAGCAACTGAATCATTAGATAAACTCGAGTCTCAGTCTCCTGGGTCATGGGGAAGGAGCTACACAGAATTTACTCAAGGCAGGAACGACGCCTGGCACTGAGCTGGATGGAGGTCTTTATGGGTTTCTCTGTTCCTCTGAGATAAAATTGCAGACGGGAATGGGAGGCAGAGGGGTGGAGTCGGCTGGTGCTAGGATTCCGGTGTCAGTTTATCCAGATTCTCAAGGACATGGAGCCTCTCTGAACAGGTGCGGCCATGCCTGTCAAGATGACCTGCTGGTGACCTCAAACGGGGCACATGAAGCCCTTCCATTGTTTTGTTAGGTCTGGAGGTTCTTCTCTATCCTTTAAAAAATTTTTTCTTTGAATACAGATTTATTGTGTTTTCATGAATATGGCCAATAGTTTTTACATGTGTGTGGGGGGTGCCTGAGTGAATGTGTATGTGGAGGCCTGAGGACAACTTTGGGTGACATCCTCAGAATGCCATCTACCTCCAGGCTTGGCAAAATACATGGGTACTAGAGATTGAACTCAGGACCTCATGCTTATGAAACAGGCACGTTACTGACTGAGCTACATCCCCAGTCCTCTCTGTCCTCTTCAGGGTACAGAAAGAACATCTCTGCTCTTAGCAGATGGCTGTCCTGCTAGGGCACGTGGTTTCCCGGAGCGGGGAGCAGTGCGGGGGTAACACACTACGGACGTGTAGCCAGACTCGGCAGGGTTAGGAAGAGTGCACTGGCCCACCACAGAGACGAGGGCACGGGCCACTCGCTCTGCCCGTGGCTTGCATGTGCTATTGCTGTTAGGGACACTTTCATCTTCAAGGAGAACTTTTTTTTTTTATTTTTTCATTTTTTTGGTTTTTCGAGGTAAGGTTGCACTGTAGCCCAGGCTGACCTGGAATTCACTATGGAGTCTCAGGGTGGCCTCGAACTCATGGCGATCCTCCTACCTCTGCCTCCCGAATGCTGGCATTAAAGGCGTGCGCCACCACGCCCGGCTTCAATGAGAGTTTTCATATCAAAGCCTTATTGTAACTTTCTCCATTACTTTATGATCTGTAAGGCCATTTGGATCTCCCTAAGAACACAGCTTCCATTAATAATGTGATTTCAATGGAGAATAAACTGTGAAAAATCACTGTTTTGAAAAGCTCACATTTGCCAAAAAAAAGCAGCTCCATTGTGATTCCGTAGGCCCGCCATGTGTCCCGGGAGCGAAGGAAGCCTGTGCTCACACAGACTAAGCATGCTGGGAGAGCCCCGCACTTGCACTCACTGGCAGACACCAAGTGGAAGCTTTAGCTTTAGGCATGTCTTAGCTGTGCCCCTGGCTAGAATAACCCCTGGTGATGGCATTTCTGTGCCTTAACCTGCTCCTCCACAGGTGGAAACACTGGGCACACTGGGAAGAGGTCCCAAGACTAATGTTTTGTGGCTCTGGGATACTGGACCACTGTCCTGAGGTGCCAGGTCTGTGGAGGGATCTGACGACGCACAGTGTCATGACACAACCATCGGCAGGAGTCCTCTCCAGGCAGTCATCCCATCCAAGAGTACAAGAGCATGGGTTTTAGGATATAGGACCTGGCTTAGGAGCCACAGTCCATGGGAACCCTAGGCAGTCAGGCAACATCTCTGAGCCCCAATCTCCCATCTGTAAGACAGAAGTAACTAGCACCTTGTTTGGAGACCGTGGATGAGAGGAGCTGGGCTCAGGGCTCCTGTGAGGCAGATGTTTCAGAGCCAGCGGCACACTGACCACCAGCACATTTAGTAGAGGCAGCTCATTGGTGACCCGAGATTCCACCCATGACGCCCAGAGCCCAGGTTCAGGGCCACATGGCTTAGAAAGCATCTCATCCCTACTGCTTACTGGCTGTGTGAGCTTGGGAAAGTCACTTTCTCTCTGAGCTTTACTTTCCTCTTCTGTGAAACCCACACAATTGATAGGACCACTGTGGGATTAGCACGAGATAGACATAGAATGTACAGTGCCCCTAACTAATACTACCTGTCCTGGAGTGGTGCCTAGCAGGAGGCAAGGTCCCTATGCCAAGCTGTCCCTGATGATGTGCCCACACTCTGCCCTCCAGTGTAGACCAGCACGTCTGATGGCGTCTCAAAGCCCCACCTGAGTCCATACCTTTCCCAGCGTTCCTGGGAGGCAGTGGGGGCGCCTCTGTGGTGGGCGATGTAGGCGAGTCTGTACTTGTGGAGACGAAGATCTGGTTGGTGAAGGCGCCGTAGGAGAGCCGCTGCTTGTCCCGCGGAGTGCCGAACCCCGGCAGCGACAGCTTGTCCTGCGGCGAGATGCTGGAGGAGTGGCAAAAGCTCTGGGGTCTGGGCGAGCGCTCTTTCTTGACGGGGCTTGGCTGGTGGATGAAACAAAGGTGGGTGAGGCGATGCCCACTCACTCTCGTTGAGGTGGGGTAAGGCCACCTGGGTTCCTGTGGCTCTCTGTATTAACCCCCCAGAATTTCACAGCAATGGCAAGCACGCTGAAGGGAGCACATTGCACTATTTTCCACATCTCACCACCATGTAAGATCACAGATTCAACCTTTATTGAACAGGTACTTTCCATGTAAGGACACCACTGCCTCATTCATACAGCCTTTCCATGTTCTTATGCCGTGTCACAGACTCCCTTCTGTGCTCCATGCTGTAACGTACGATCTTGGTCGTTACCTCTGCCACACTGGCTCTGGCTGTCCTGTGTGCTCCTTTACTGAGAACTGTTTCCAGCAGCTCGAGGAGGGCCTCTGGTGCCTGGACACCAAGTGCGTGTCGTAAGGAGCGCCAATGCCCTGCACTGGCGCTCAGGAGGGCCCTCCAGCCTGTTCCTAGTGAAGTTCTCTCTTCTCTCTCACCTCCCTGTCTCTCATGTACGGCCCATTCCTAATGAAGTCTCATTTCAGCACTAGCCCTTCAGAATAGCCCTGTTTCCTATCTCTCAACACAGCCCTGTCCACACTAGCCAGAGCCTGCAGGAAACCTTGCCCTTCTGGTAATAAACCTCTGCCAACTTGGACCAAAGGCCAGGCCTGCAAAGTCCTCTCCTTCTCTGGAGGATACTCCTCACACATGGTCTCACCATTGCTCAGACATCTGGGTTCCACCAGGACTGCAGCCTTTTCTCCCTTCCTGAGCCAGTGCAGTCCTCTCCATTCTTACCTGGCCACTGTCCACTTCTCCGAGAGACTCATCTCCAGGGCAACTTGTCGGGCTCACCAAGACTAAGGAGTGGCTTGGCCTTCTTGACTGCTTAGAATTCCCTCACACTGTCACCACGTCAGTCATGACATGGAACAATCATTTCTCTTTCTGAAGTGGTAAGTGGCTTTAGGTCACCTCTGTCCGTGCGTTCCTTACACCCTGACTGGCACCTACATAATGCCCGATGGTAAACACACGGACTTTTGCCGGTGAAAGTCAGACCTGGGCTTACCCGTAGAGATGGGATTTACCAACTATCAGACTTCAGACAAGATGCCACTTTCCCTTGTAAGTTTTCTCTTCCATAAAATGGGGACAATAACCATACCCTTATGAGTTTCAGTAAAGACGGTTTGAGAAAACATTAGTAAAACACTTAGCCAAGTTTAGCCCATGTTTAAGATCCCTATATGTGATGTCAGTATTTACTAATTACTTGTTTAGATGGTTGATTTTACATTGAGAACTTAACTAACAGCAGAGTCCCAGTCCTATCTTACAATGGAGACGCGGCTCTGTACAGGAACTTGGAAGGAGAAAGTGGGTGGGGAGAGAATATGAATCTGGGCGCAGGAGGGCCTCTCATCACTGCCAACAAACTCCAAACGCATGCGCCACTCTGCATCTGGCTTTCCATGAGTACAAGAACATTAAACCAGGGCCAGCGGGCTTTGCAGGCAAGCACCTTTAACCACTGAGCCATTTTCCTAGTACTTGAATTTCTTCTTTCTTTCTTTTTTTGAGGTAGGGTCTTGCTCTAGCCCAGGCTGACCTGGAATTCACTATGTAGTCTCAGGCTGGCCTTGACCTCAATGTGATCCTACCTCTGCATCCCAAGAGCTAGGGTTAATGGTGTATATCACCACACCTGGCTCTCCTTGGAATTTATTTATTTTTATTTATTTATTTGAGAGAAAGAGAGAGAGAGAGAAAGAGAGAGAGAGAGAGAGAGAGAGAGAGAGAGGGAAAGAGGGGGAGAGAATGGGCACGCCAGGGCTTTAAGCCACTGCAAACTCCAGACACATGCGGCCCCTTGTGCATCTGGTTAATGTGGGTCCTAGGGAGTCAAACCTGGGTCTTTTGGCTTTGTAGACAAGTGCCTTAACCACTAAGCCATCCCTCCAGGGCCCCTCCTTTGGAATTTTTTTACAGGTGTGATTACCATTCACATAGGGAGGTTTCAGACTGTCCTCCATCATGAGTGTGGCCCTCAGTCAGTCAGCCTTAATGAGGCCACGTCAACTCCTGCTGGCATTTTCAGCCTATTCGGTTGGTCTGCAAGGCCTACAATCCCATGAGTCAGTTTTTTCACATGAGCTTCTCTTTCTCTCCCGTCCATTCTGTTTCTGTGGAGAACCCTGATAGGACAGCTGTGAACTGGTACCCAATAGGAGTCAAAGACTAAGCAGCAACTATAGTCTTGGTATATCAAGTCATAAAGCCAAAAATCCACCTATCTTCTCTCTCTCAGAGTGTCTCTTGTCCACAAAGCACAGAAATGTGAGGAGGGCAGGAGACTCAGGACACCCTTCACACTCACTTTGTCATCCAGATCGTCGTCACTTTCATCCATCTCCTCCTGTCGAAGATTCCACTCATATTCTACGTGAACGTGTGGGTTGAACTTTCCAGATTTAGCTTGGGAAAGCTGCAAGAAATAGCAAGTGCATACCACTGAATGAGAATGCTCAATATTCCTCCATTATACAAACATGTGCATACCACTGAATGAGAGTGTTCAGTATTCCTCCATTATAAACATGAGCAAGTCCCACCCCACTCCTGGTTCCAAAGAGGGCAAGAGACTGGCGTGTGGACAGGCTGGAGGGCTACAAGACAGGTTCAGGGATCACTAAGAACTGCAGGAAGAACCCTTAGGATTCTCTGCAGCTTTTCTCTGAAATTAAAATCTACCTCTTCTTTTTCTTGCACATATATATAGTGTGTGTGTGTCTGCATATCTGTATGCATGTGCACATACATGTGCCTGTAGAGGCCAGGGCTCAGGGTTTTGGTGTGACTCTCAACTGCTCTTCAGCTATTTTTTTTTTTTTTTTTTTTTGTTGTTTCGAGGTAGGGTCTCACTCTAACCCAGGCTGACCTGGAATTCACTCTGTAGTCTCAGGCTGGCCTCCAACTCAGGGCAATTGTGCTACCTCTGCCTCCCGAGTGCTGGGATTAAAGGTGTGTGCCACCACGCCCGGCTTCAGCTTATGTTTTTGAGACAGGAGCCCAGAGCTCACCAATTCAGATAGAAGAGCTGACCAGCAAGTCTGAGGATCCCCCGTCTCCACCACCCCAGTGCTGGGGTTACAGACATGCACTGCCACACACTTCTTAATGTTAGTCAAACAAATACCAGAACTGCACACTCCTTGTTGGAAAATAAAATCAACAGTCTATCAAGATAAGGAGGTAGACCTTTAAAATTTTAGACAATCTGTGGTCCTCCATTCTTGCTATGTGGGTAAGAACACCTGTCTGAATGGTTTCTTTTAGGAAGAAAAAACCAGCCAAGCATGATGGTTGAGACAGGTAGATGGAGAGTTTGAGGTCAGTGTTATTCAAATTGATTAATTAACTAATTAATTAGCTCCCCTCCCCCAACTCCTTTCATCATACACAGATACTGGCTCAAAAAAAAAAATAAACAATAACCAAACGAGACACAGAACAGTGACAGTGACCGCCCCAAACAGGAAGAGACAACTGCCACGAGGCCTGGAACCTGGCACTTGGCAGAAACTCAAGGGAACGTAACTTCCTACCTCTCACGTGTTATGTGGGCTGTCCTCGGAAGTGCATATTTAAAATTTTGAAAGTAGAAAGGAGACCATGAGAGGGAAAAGAAGCTTCAAGGAACGGAGGTGTGGAGTGTAACAGGACGCATGTGAAATGCAAGTGGGATACTGCGGGCAGAGGGGGCAAGCAGGGAGGTGGGAAAGGCATGGAGGACAAGGAGCACAGCTCTTATTTGGCAACCTATCACAAGATTAATAAAAGTGTATCTCCCCATCCCACTCCCCAACAGCAGCCCAGGCTGGTCTCAAACATGTGATCCTCCTACTTCAGCCTCCTAAATGTGTGGATTACAGATGTGTACCACCACACCTGGCCCATCATGTTAAAGAGGGACTAAGGCGGCGGAAGCTTCACTGAATATGGGGTTGAGAAGCGGGACCTTTGGGAAGTGACCTGCATTGGATGAAGTCCTCAGAGGGGAGGCCTCATGATGGGACCCTGCTGCAGAAGGAGTGTGTTGGAGAATGAATACACATGTCCTTCCGTGTCCTATGACGGGATGCCCAGTGACAGTGAGAAGGCCACCAGACGTCTGCGGTCTCTCCACCCAGAACCGTGAGTTAAAACAAACCTGCGTGACTAGCCTATTATGTTCCCAGCAACGGAGAACAGACTGCGACTGGCGGGAGCGTCCTGCTAGTGTGAAGGTTCCGGTCATTAAGCAAGAACCAAGGGTCAAAGTGGGAGTGCTCACCGGAGGAGGGGCGGCTGGGAGAGTGCGTAACACTCCAAAACCGCTGCAGCGGGCCCTGCTTTGGAAGTGATTTCCTACATTAATTTTTTACTGTGGGCTATTAGTCTGGCATAGAAAAAGCATGACCTCACTCCACAATTCCACTCAGCAACAGTACCTTTCAAAGGCCTCTCAGCTTCAATGTCACAACTGTGCTTAAAAAAGACACGTGTATGACCAATATCATCGGATCACCTTTTCAAATGCAGCTTAGAGCTTGTCTGAACCTCTTTAGGCAACAATAAAGAGAATTTGTTTCTTTTAGCTACAATTCTAGTCTCTCTCAGTAACATTTTTAAGGCTGAGCATGTCCAATAAATGCCTCATTTCATTTTCACTCACCAGATCTTCACACTGGGTAGCTTTTAGTCTCTTTGCTATGTCCAAGGCCGTTTCCCCGTTTTGGTTAACTGAAACAGTGTACAAACAGACTGGCTTAGTTATCTAGGGGAGGAACAGTAACCAAATGACAATGTGACATGCAAGTGCCAGTGTGAAGGCCTTGGGCCCTCAGCAGTCTCACCGATGCCCACGGTGGGCTTGCTTCTGAGCAGCAGCTTCAGACACTCAGGCTTGCTGTGCATGCTGCAGTAGTGCAGCGCGGTATTGCCCACCGACGTCTGCTTATCCAGGTTCCCACTGAAAAATCACAGCGCTGTTAGGAAGCACGCCCTTGTCTGCAACTCAAAGCAACCTGACAGCAGCTCCTTTTATCTATAGGGTGTATATTCTGGAAAATTCTGCAGCTGTCTGAAGCACAAACAGTATGCAGCTCTGCACGTACAGTTTTCTGTATCTGACAGAGTGGATACTACTCCTGGACAAACAAGGAGGCAGGCTTAGAAAGAGATGAACAGCAGTAAGTAATAGTAAAACAGAATAACTTTAGCAATAGGCTGCAATGAAAGCTATTTAAAATGTACAAATTGTTTATTTCTGGAATTTTCTATTTAGCATTTTAGACTATGATTGACTGTGGGTAACTTAATGCCTCAAAGAGTGAAAATGGACCCTCAGGAGATGGCTTAGTAGTCAGCAGTGCTTGTTTGCATGCCTGCTGGCCCAAGTTCGATTCCCTAGTACCCACATAAAGTCAGATGCAAAGCACAGGAGCATGATTACGGCCTGCCCACAGCAGTGGGAGGAGGAGCTGGCAGAATCAGGACACCTGTGGTCAGCTGACTGGCACACACAAAGTGGGAAAAACCAGGGAGAAGGTAAACATCCTGAGGTTGTCCTTAGTCCTCTAACACGTGGACTATGGCATCTACACACACACACACACACACACACACACACACACACACACACACACACACACACACGTATTAGGAAAAAACCCAAAAAACCAAAACACAAAATTATAGATGAATAGAGAAATACTAAAATCACTTATCCACTCTACTTTTTTTTTTTTTTTTAAAGATAGGGTTTCACATAGCCAATCCCAGACTGGCCTCAAACTCACTATGTAAAAGGCAGACCTTCAACTCCTGATCATCTTGCCGCTGCCTCCCAAGTGCTGAGATTACAGACATGTCTGCCTTTTGGTTATTTCTTTCTTTCTGTACTGGGGCCTTGCACTGTACTAACTAAGCTTTATTCCCAGCCCTGTAACAATTTATCCCTCCCCCCTTTTGTTTGAGCCAGGGTCAAACCTGGCTCTATGGAGCACAGGCTGGCCTTGAACTTATAATTCTTCTGCCTCAGCCTCCCAGCGGCTTCACCATGTGTGCACCGAGTCAAACTGTAGAACCACTTCTTGATCACATAAACTGGGAAACTGTGAGGTTTCGAGCATTCCACCTGAGTCTATTAGTACACAGTGATGGCCAGCAATGAGGGCCTAAGACAGGACACTGTCTCTGAGCTTTTACTGCAGTCCCTCATTTAATCTTCACACCTACCTCACCAGGTTGTATAAACAGGTTCTATTTGACAGATGAAGACTATAAAGGAATGTGGCTTGCTCTCACAATCAACAACATGAGGGTGACAGAATGAAGATTTGAACACAGACAGCCAGTCTCTCTGGACCTCAATGCTCCAAACCACTGTGCTCTATTACCTCCTAGGAAGAGGTCTGGACTTCCTCTCGGTCTGGCTATGTTTATGCAACACTGCATTTTAACAATATTTTATTATTTATGAGACAGGAGAGGGAGAGGAAGCAAGCAAACATGGGTGTACCAGGGCCTCTTGATGCTGCAAACGCATTCCAGACATATGAACCACTTCATGCATCTGGCTTTATGTGGGTACTGAGAACTAAGCATGTACTTTAACTGTTGAGCCATCACTCCAGGTTTCTTTTCTTTTTTTTTTTTTTCTTGTTTTTGAGGTAGGATTTTGCTCTAACCTGGCTGGTCTGGAATTTACTATGTAGTCTTAGGCTGTCCTCAAACTCATGGCAATCTTCCAACCTCAGCCTCACAAGTGCTGGGATTAAGGTGTGAGCCACCACGCCTGGCACCCATGCACCATTCTTTGAATGACGGTTTGACTTCCCTGTCTTTGACCACTCTCCTCTGGATGAGCTCAGCTCTTCTCGTGGCCGGCTGCTTGCAGAACCGACCAGCATGAATCCACAAGGACAAATCTCTGTGTTATCACTATACTTCTACCAGTTATGCCCCTCACGTGACCTACCCTTTGCTTCCTAAAAGTTATGAAAAATGAAAACTCTCAAATCTGGATGACCTGAGCTATTAAGTACTCCAACTTTTAAGCTTTCCTCGTGTAGCAGTCTTTTGAACAAAGATAGGATTTTACATTTACTGAGACTACAGATCAGCCAACTATAGCCAGTAGGCCATACGTGGTCCATATCTTGTTTGTACAAATAAACTTTTATTGGCATACATTAACAATCACTTACTTGCATACTGTTTGTGGCTACTTTGGTACCACAATGGCAGAGACGAGCATTGCAACTTGAGCTCTCAAGGCCTGAAAACCCTTAAAAGCTCATCTGGCTTTCTGGACTGGTTTGTGCTAACCTGTATGTCATATTCAGTTAATTCAAAGGAGAAAACAAAATCCATACCAGTTTTGTACAAGGAAGTCAACCAAATGGAGAGATGTGTGGTCTGCGGTTCGGACAGCAAGATGCAGAGCGGTCTCCCCGAGCTCCTAGAAAGGAGGGGTGGGCAGAAACGTGGGGATCGTGGGTTCTGTGCCACGAGTCGCTTCAGTGACAACAGGGATTAGGAAGACTATTCATTCCCGTCTACCCTCTGGTTCTCTTGATCACGGATGCTCATTTAGACCTGTTTCTTTTTCTTTTTCAGAGGCAGACTCACCAGGTGGTTTATGCTGGCCTTGAACTTCATCCCAAGTGCTCGGATTATAGACGTATACCACCAGGCTGTGCTAATCTTTTATTATTATTGTTTTTATCCCTGTTGGGCTTAATGGGGCCTTACCTGTCCAGGTTCCAGCAGCGGCTCCATTAGCTCCACGCCCTCTGCATAGACTTGTATTAGTGCAAGTAAATCCCTGGACTTGACGGCCTCGAGCAATTCATTGAGCTTCGCTGATGAAGAGGAGCAGGTTTTCCTTGAGAACCTGTGGTCCACATACTTCGCAGTGATGTACTCTTTTCGGACAGTCCTACAATAGAAACAAAAAAACGACCAAACAGTTTCTATTTTCCAAGAAAATTTTACATTTTCCAAAGAAACATTTCTCTTTTAAGACTAGCTATTTTAATCAAGATGCACTTCTTTAAAACAAAACAGAGATGGAGAGAGCACTATCTTTTGTTAAGGCCTGATGGCTGGGGTCCACTTCCTTAGTACTGATGTAAAGCAAGCCGCACAGTAACACAGCATCTGGAGGTCGTCTGCAGGCTGAGGCTGTGCACGGCCCTCTCTCTGCCTAGTTCTGCCTCTGCTTGTAAATAAATAATAAATAAAAATGTTTAAAAAAATGTTTAAAAAAAAAACAACCAGATTTTAGACCAAGAATAAAGAAACCAATATAAACTTACTGATATATGCAGGCTAGAAAATACATAAAGATCATAGCTGATTTTTCTCCCATTTTAAAATATACTATTAAATACTTCAAAATCAGACATGTGAGTATATAAAGAAATTAAAAGCATTAAAAAAGTTAAAAAAACCTTGAAAGACCAATTAAGATTTTAAAATTTTATGAGAATGACCTTATTCTTCTGTAAAGTTTCCCAGAAAGCCTCTTAGCAATGGTCTTTTCATGAATTCCACAAA
Source organism: Jaculus jaculus (assembly GCF_020740685.1). Taxonomy (NCBI): domain Eukaryota; kingdom Metazoa; phylum Chordata; class Mammalia; order Rodentia; family Dipodidae; genus Jaculus; species Jaculus jaculus. The sequence continues at coordinate 208,335,638 of NC_059103.1, read as the reverse complement.
TGCTGACTGCTTGCTGTGGTGGGGAAACATATTACATGTCAATCACGGCCTCCAGGTACCCCAGTCTTAGGGCAAAGGCGGACATTGCAAAGGCCAAGCAGATGGGTCCTGAATCATGGTGTGGAAGTATAGAGGGAAAGCGTGGGAAATGGCAGGCATGGGTGACACAACCTGATGTGGAGGCAGTTTTGCTTGGCCATGGTGTTCCCATGTTACCCTGCCAGAGACGCCCAAGAACAAGTCAAGTCGGAGCTGCTTCAACAGTCCTGCTTGAGTACACACCCACTGTGGGTGTGTATACCCACACCAGATCTCTAAACACGCAGGCCCAAATCTTAATGGCCTTGCTTTAGGAAGGAGTTCAGAGTTAGAATGTGGAGTTCTAGTCTCTCTGTGCTACTTCCTTGAGGTACGTTACCTGTTGTTTCCTTATTGGGGAAAAAAGAAAAGAACCTCATCTACCTCTTGGGGTCACAGTAAGGATTAAGGGTCTTAAACCAGAAAGTGGCTATGGGCAGCTCTCATTGAACAATTTCTGTGTGGGTGTGTGTGTGTGTGTGTGAGAGAGAGAGAGAGAGAGAGAGAGAGAAAGAGAGAGAGAGAAAGAAAGAGAGAGAGAGGGGGAGGAAGGGAGGGATGGAGAGGGAGGAACTGTCCTCAAACATGTGGGCGCAAATTTGGGCCTTCCAAGTACCTGTGAATACGGATCTGAAGCACCATGCCAGCTCATTCAGTAATTCTTGTTTTAGGCGCTAAAGATACAGTCAGACACAAAATAGAGTTCTGTCATTCTGAGACACTCTGATTGTGGAGTGGAATGCAGAAAATAGAAACAAGAAAGTGAGACAATTGTTAGAGGCAGGGCGGTGGAAATCTGGCAGGTCTGAAGAGTAGGCCTGGGCCAGAGCAGAACAGCAGCTGGAGCAGGAGCTGTGAGGGCACCAAGGCAAGAAGGGCTTGGCTGTGTGGACAGACAGCATTGCAGAGAACTAAACAAGAGGCCTATCAGTAGGAGAAGCCATGCAAAAGGGAGGCGGGGCCAGATCACATGGGACTTTGCAGGTTGTAGGATGTTTTGGAAGTTTTATTTTAAGCATGAAGCAGAGCTCTATTTTCCCCCTCTGGGCACGGTGGCACACACCTGTATGAGCGAGGGGGAATGAACTGGTGAATCAGGGGCCCCAGACACTGCAATCGAACTGCAGACACGTGCACTCCCTTATGTGCATGTACAACCTTGCACGTGTCACCTCGTGCTCTGGCTTTTGTGGGATCTCAGGAGTTGAACATGGGTCCTTAGGGTTTGCAGGCAAGCACCCCAACCACCACACTAAGCCATCTCCTCAACCCTGAATTCTATTTATATTTTATTTTACTGATTTTTTTGGTTTTTCGAGGTAGGGTCTCACTCTAGCCCAGGCTGATATGGAATTCCCTATGTTGTCTCAAGCTGTCCTTGAACTCATGGCAATCCTCCTACCTCTGCCTCCTGAGTGCTGGGATTAAAGGCGTGCACTACTGTGCCCAGCTAACCCTAAATTCAATTTTTAATGACTATTTTTCACTCACTGGTTCTCAGCTAGGGGTAACTCAGTCTCTCCCTGCTCCCTTCTAGCCTCCATTCAGAGGGCTTTTGGGACTGTCTCGAAACAATCTTTTTTTTTTTTAATTTATTTACTTATTTATTTATTTGAGAGAGACAGACACAGAGAGAAAGACAGGTAGAGGGAGAGAGAGAGAATGGGCGCGCCAGGGCTTCCAGCCTCTGCAAACGAACTCCAGACGCGTGTGCCCCTTGTGCATCTGGCTAACGTGGGACCTGGGGAACCGAGCCTCGAACCGGGGTCCTTAGGCTTCACAGGCAAGTGCTTAACCGCTAAGCCATCTCTCCAGCCCTCGAAACAATCTTATGGCCACAACTTGGGTGAAATGAAACTGGAACCCAGCAGATGAAGGCCAGGTGTGCCAAAAGGAAGGGCATAGCCCACAGGACACCCTGATGCCACGATGGACATGTAGTATGTTTCCCCACTACAGCAAGCAGTAAGCATTTGCAGAATTCATGAAAAGACCATTGCTAAGAGGCTTTCTGGAAAACTTTACTTAATTTCACACTGAATATGCCCTAAAATAATTTTAATACTTTGGCAAATTTAGTATCCAACGAGAATTGGCCAAACATAGGCTGGTGTCTATTTCATAGCCTTCTTCCTTTATACCACATTCTTCAACTCTTGTGTTAGAATTACAACCTTTCCACTGAGGCCATCATAGTTGCAGGCTGGAGTGGAGCTCAGTGGTAGTGTTCTTAGCATGCTGAAGGCCCTGGGTGTGATTCCTAGCTCCTTCCCTCCCAGTTTTCTTTCTTTTTTTTTAAATTAGAATGGAACCCAGGGTTTTTCATATGCTCTACCATTTAACTACATTCTCAGCCCCAAAATTTAGTTATAAATTCAAGTAAAGCTCTTTGCTTATTAGATTTACATATCTTAAAAACGAAAGTAATAATGGAGACACCTCATACTTGTTCCTACCAAACAACTCACTTTTATGAACTTCCTGTGTTTTCACAGCTTCTTTGCACAAACTGAAGTGTGCATATGTAGTATTAAGGTTTGGGTACGTTCCGCTCCCCACGGGCTTATGTGCTGAAGGTCTGATCTTTAGCTACGATGCTGCTCAAAGCAGCATGCTGCTGACTGGATCTGGAGGGTGCTGACTTCCCAGTGACCCATCCACTGGTTGTTGGCTGAAAGGACTGTTAGAAGTAGGGACTGGCAGTTTACTTTGGGCTTCTCTGAAGGTTAGACCTTGTCCTTGGCCCATTCCTGCTCGCTCTCTGCTTCCTGGCTCCATAAGGTAAGTGGCTCTCACCCACCACGTTAGTCAGCCTTGCCATCCTAGCTAGAATGACTGAAACCTCTCAGTCTTACCTCCTTTAGTTCTTCTCAGATATTTTGTCACTGTGATACAAAAACTAACACACTTGTATATGCAAATATGTGCTTTCTGAGTCTGAACAGTCGATAGTGAGGTATCAGAAAATATGTCCAAAATTTAGCTTTTGAGTGGATAGTGAGTCTAGACCAAGAAGTGTGTGGTATGTGTCTTTTTCCTTCTTCAAAGCCAGTATTTTACTTTTAAAATAACCCTGAGGCTTTCCTCACATCAGTACACACAAAGTTTCATTTTTATTTTTTTCTGAATAATGTTCCATTGCTGGATATACCATCAACCATCTCCTTCGATGCCTTATCTATTTTTTTCTATAAATGCCCAGAAGGGTTACTAGATTTATAATTTTGGTAGATAAATTTGATTTGTTTTTTAAACTATTCTATTTGTATTATCACTGGTACCATATCACACAGAATGTCTGTTTCCCCACAGACTGGCTGAGTGGGTGGTTAAGCATTTGGATTTTTGCCAGTCTGATAGAGCTCTCTATTGCTTTGCATGTCTTATTTACCATAACAGAATATGACTGACAGATCTGCACTCTACAGAGCAGTGCTTAGCCGTAACTACCTAGGTGAGGGTGTTATTGTTATTGTAAAGCCTCTCTTGTACTCTAGAAATATTTCAACCTGCTTTTCCCTGAGAATAGGAAAACACATTGCAACCACTATTTTTAAGGGAAGGGACAGAAGAAGATTGTAGAATGGTATTCAATATAGCAGAAATACTTACATATCACTTGAAGGAGTAGGTTTTGGTGAAGGGCTGGGTAAGTTTGCTTCCATAATATCATTAAAACTATTGTTTCCTACATTCTTGGCCAGCTGTAATATAAACAAAACACAATATAGTAAGCTCTCTCCTGTTAGTTAAAGGTTTCCTCTTATTTTGCTTTTGAGATTTCTTTAAAAAAATTTTTTTTTGTTCATTTTTATTTATTTATTTGAGAGTAACACAGAGAAAGAGAAAGATAGAGAAAGAGAGAGAGAGAGAGAGAGAGAGAGGGAGGGGTGGGGAGAAAATGGGCGGACCAGGGCTTCCAGCCACTGCAAACAAACTCTAGAGGCATGCACCCCTTGTGCATCTGGATATCATGGGTCCTAGGGAATCAAGCCTTGAACCAGGGTCTTAGGCTTCACAGGCAAGTGCTTAACCGCTAAGCCATCTCTCCAGCCTTTGAGATTTCTTTATATGTATTTTTCCTTCATATGATTCAGGATACATGCCATTCACTCACCTGGTTAAGAGAAATTACTAAGCACTGATTACATGGCAGGCAATGAGCCCTGAGCTGAGGGGCTGAAATGGGTAACCATGTTCCCACTGCCCGGAAGTGTTCATGATCTAGTGGGGTCAATGACAAGAAGTTATGCCCACGTGAGAAATGTCCCCAGAGAAAAGGAGCCAATTCGACAATGTCATGAGCCATGGGAGGCCAGGCAAAGTGGCTCTGCCGTAGTGTAGTACAAGCTCCTAAGACAGCGACACCTTCTCAAGCCCCAACATGCATGTGCCCTCTTTATATGGAGCCAACTTACTTTCTGTGGGCAGGAAAGAAGCAGGATCACTTCCAATTTGGGAATAGATTAAGACACTGTGGGTGGCACCAGAGAAAACCTCGAGTTTGCCTCTGGGCTCAGAACTTTTCCAAGAAACCTGTCCTGAAGGGCCTTTCGTCACCGGCACAATTCCAAGATCAACGCAAAGCCTGGGAACCTTCCACACAACCAGGTGGGTGTTATCCTGGTTCACTGCACAACGGGTGTGTGAACGTGGACTTCTCCAACTCTAGACATCAAACTGGACAAGGACGCGGCCTGACGCCATAAGGAGAATGTGTTCCAGGTATTATGAGGCTTACACCTTTTCTTTATAACCCTGAAGTGGAATAGGCAGTGTGATTTCTAGCTTTATTCTAAATGAAAAGGCTCATGTGACATGAGACATGTCCTTGTTCAATGGGTGCTCAGATGGGAAGGGCTGTGGCTGGGCTACTAACTGCCTTAATCTTTTGTTTGGTTTTGCCCAGACCAGGCTAATGGTAAGCTAGATTTCCTGAGCTCTAGTTCATTCATTCTTCAAGCTAGACCTTCTTATCTAAGAAGTTCTATTTCACTTAAAAATACACTTGGGGCTGGGGAGATAACTCAGTAGCTAAAGGCATTTGTTTGCAAAATCTGCTGGCCTAGGTTCGATTCTCTGGTACCCACATCAAGCCAGATGCAAAGTCATGCATGTATCTGGAGTTTGCAGTGGCAAGAGGCCCTGGCATATTCATGCTCACCTGCTCTCTCTCAAGACAATAAATATTTAAAAATAATCGCACTTAGTGCAAAGACTCTCATGTGTACCAGTTAAAACTATGCAAGGCGGGCTGGAGAGATGGCTTAGTGGTTAAGCGCTTGCCTGTGAAGCCTAAGGACCCCAGTTCGAGGCTCGGTTCCCCAGGTCCCACGTTAGCCAGATGCACAAGGGGGCGCATGCATCTGGAGTTCGTTTGCAGAGGCTGGAAGCCCTGGCACACCCATTTTCTCTCTCTTCCTCTATCTGTCTTTCTGTGTCTGTAGCTCTCAAATAAAAAAAAAAAATTAAAAAAGAAAACTCGGCAAGGCAAGAATGGTGGCCACAGGTGTCACAGGAAGCCGTTTAACAAGGACCTGACGAGGGCTCCAAACTGGACAGGAATGTCAAGTTAAAGAAAAGCTTAAGTGTTCACAGCCCACTACTCCGAAATTATAAGGGTCATCACCACAATGTCAATAAGTTTATTCCCTAACCATATACAGAAGTTATGGGTTAAGGAGCAAATTGGTCTAGTAATGATCTTTAACAGGCCATTCTAAATGTATGTGCATTTGCACAAATATACACACAGTAAAAATTAAGCTGAAAACATCATTTTGGGCATCAGTTCTAGTAACAGAATGCGAGGTAGCCTATACATGGTTTTAACTGCCACTGTAGTGACTTACATTAGAACTACTTCCTAAGAAAAAGCTGAAGATGGGTCAAAAAGAGGAGTCAGTTTCAGTACTAACCACCCTTTCTTCAATCAAGAAACAGAAACACTTATGTATCTCAGAAGTGAAACTGCAACTTCTCATGCAAACTCATGACGTTTAGAAATAAGAATTCCTTGTTCTTAGAAGAAACCAAAAACCCTGGAGTAACATGTTAAATACATTTGGGACAATAAACTTGAACGTCTCTTCCAAAGTACAGGTCAAGACTTACCAAGAGTTCAGAAGTTCCTAATTTGTCTAATTCCAAAGACTGAATTCGAGAAATATGAACCCCCATTTCTCTATGGATTCCGGAACATTCTATACAGGTCAAAATACCCAGATTGGTTGAAAGCCACGTGGGTTCTGTAAAAGAGAATTAATGAAACAAAAGATCTCTCATTCAAGGGCATCAACTACAGAGGAAACTAAGTGTGTAAAACTTGTTAAGAATTGTCACAAGGGGGCTGGAGAGATGGCTTAGTGGTTAAGCGCTTGCCTGTGGAGCCTAAAGATCCTGGTTTGAGGCTCGATTCCCCGGGACCCATGTTAGCCAGATGCACAAGGGGGTGCACGTGTCTGGAGTTTGTTTGCAGTGACTGGAGGCCCTGGCGGTACAACCATTCTCTCTCCCTCTCTTTATGTGCCTCTTTCTCTGTCGCTCTTAATAAATAAATAAAAATAACAAAAATAATTTTTAAAAAAGGATTGTCACAAGGGAAAGAGCTAACTAAGAAACAAATGCTTGGGGTTTAGCCCAGGGGCTACAGTAAGTTTTCCTTTAATATTGAATTAAAAATCAAAATCAAGGGCCAGAGAGGTGGCTTAGTGGTTAAGGAGCTTGCCTATGAAGCCTAAGAACTCATGCTTGAATCTCCAGTCCCACGTAGCCAGGTGCCCAGTGATGCAAGTGCACAATGTCGCACAAGGGGTATATGCATCTGGAGGGCCCTCCTCTCTCTCTCAAGTTCTTTTCAAGGTAGGGTCTCACTCTAGCTCAGACTGACCTGGTATTCACGCTGTAGTGTCGGGGTGGCATTGAACTTGTAGTGATCCTCCTACCTCTGTCTCCTGAGTGCTGGGATGAAAGGTGTGAGCCACCACGCCCGGCTTGCTTCATATTTCTTTTAAGAGACCCTGTGGTACATCCCTAGGCCTGTGCCAGGGGTTCCCTTGATGGCCCTGCCATCCTTTACGACGGAGTTGAAGGCTTATTAAGCACTGCAACAGGAAACTGGATTCTATGGCATCAGCAGCCTTCAAGTTACCAGTGGCTCTGACCCATCACTCCTGATCATGGCTTCTCCATACACTCTTTCTGAGAATGACAGCTGTAAATTCTGCACAGTAAATGTTTCTGTCAGCATGCTACAGCTTTTTCTCTGCACTCTTCAAGTGAGAACAATTATTTTTATGTCCCTAAAATTTTGAGGATCCTCTGTAATTTTTTTTGATTGGTCTGCCATTTCCTTACACTGTGTGAATCACCATAACACATACATACCTGAAAATGGCAGACAACCTGAGACTTCTCCGAATTGTAAAGGCATCTTATGTGGTTTAGTCCAGTGTCATGAGTAAAACAATTAGTCCATCGTGCTTAATAACATCGGGTCTGTGGGGCTGAATCTCAATGTAGAGTACTTGCCTAGCAGGTAACGCCCAGGGTTCACTTCTTAGCCTGACAAAATTTACACTGTGACCTCAAGCAAACCCCTGGACTTCTCTGAGTACCAGCATTATCAACTGTGAGATGAAGTATGAGTATCTTACAGAACTTTTGAGTGAGGATTTGATGTAATCACATATACAGGCATCTGGCACAGTCTTCTGCACAGTGGACATTTGATATGTGTTAGCTACTACCAATGCCTTCCTAGGTGAAAACAGAACTCTCAGAGAAGGCCAGACTGAGCCGCTCTGGCACAAGGGCTCAGCAGGGTTCCATGTGTCCAAGGTCAGCTGGTCCATACACCCTGCTTTCTGAGGCGCTTACATCAGCAGGACACATGACTATTATTCACATAGTAAAGATAGCCGAAGCCACCAGGTTAGTGGCACATTCGTGACTTAGAACTCGGACACCACATTGTGTCCTCTGCCATGGTGCTCAGGGTGTATGCAACACTGCAGCAGGAGATGCCTCAACAAATAGCTGGGGAGCTTTCTGGGTAAGAGCCGCCCAGCTAAGGAAAAGTGCATGCCGGGAATTCGTGATGTGTGGGCTGAGAGTGTCCCTAAGAGGTACAGCTTTTAAGTAACCTGCTCATTTGAGACTCTACAGAGAGAGAGGATACGGAGCAATCCAGTGTGAACATGGGGATGCGTACCTGAAGAGCCACAGTCACAGCACACATCATTCCCAGGGAGTCGCTGGACATCTTCGATGATGGCTTTCGTCAGATCCTCCAAGCTGTTTTCTCCTGTGCTCTGCTCGCCACGGAAGGCCATGGTCAGGGCCTCCTCTTTGCTATTCGTCAACACTGATATCCACCTGTGGTCAGAACACCGAAGGAAAGAGGCTTTCATCAGGGTATGGCATTATTTTCTGCCGCCATAAAAAAGTCATTCATCAGTAACTTTCCAAAGAGAATTCCCAGTCTGGGGAGATGGCTTGGTGGTTAAGACACTTGCCTGCGAAACCTAAGGACTCATGTTCAATTCCCCAGTACCCATGTAAGCCAGATTCATAAGGTGGCACATGCACCTGGAGTTCGTCTACAGTGGCTGGAGGACCTGGTAGGCTCATTCATTCTCATTCTTTCTTGCTCGCTCTTCCCAAGAAATAATTAAAAAAAAAAAAAAAAGAAAATTGCCTTCCCACAATATTAATGAACAGAGAGGAAAAATGACAGAAACTAACCCGAAGGAAAAAGAGAGTTAAGGAATAGGGTTGGGCACTGTGTTCAAGCCTCACTGCTGAAAAAATGAAGAAAAGCAACATGGGGAAAAAATGAGAGAGATGTCTGGATGAAGAGAAAAGTTAAAAACCAATGTTGCCAAGGACTTACATGAATATGCAGGAATGCACAGGTGCTCTATGTGGATAAAATAAAGGGCCTTTCAGAAAAAGGGACTCAGGAAGGGAGCATCCCAAAGCTAGGGTGAGAAAGAAGTGGAGAGAAATGGAGGAGAAGGAGGAGGAGCATTTCAGCAGAAGGCACCACCTCTCTAGAAGCCCATGTCTACAGGGACATTTGAAAGTGAAAATGAGGACTATTTCATTAGCAGCCTTAAGCTTATACTTCTGAAAGGGCCATACTAGCTTGTTAGTATAATGGCATTTATAATATGGAATAAAGAAGGCAGTGGTTATGGCTTGAATCTGAAATGTCCCCACAGGCTCATTTTGAATACTTGCTCTGAGCTGGTGGTACTATCTTGTAGAACCTTTTACACATGGGGCCTAGCTAATAGAAGTGGCTTGCTGCTGGGTGAGGCGCAGGGCTTGAAGGTGATACCCACTTAAGCCACACAGCAAGTTCACATGACCAGACAATGCTCCAGCCTCCCTGTCTTTCCCTCAAGAGAATGTCCCTGTGAGCCATGAGCCAAGATAAGCCTATTCTAAATTTCTTCTGACAGGTGTTTTGTCCGTGAAGAGGTAAGGCACTAATCCAGAAGCCTATGTGATCAGCAGCAAGGCCATGTGCATACCAAACAAAACAAGCCCTGGCAACCAGGCTGTGCGCAAAACCACAAAGCCCAATGACAGGGTGCTGATGATAGAACATGAAATACTGACAAAGAACAGCTCAGCAGCAGTAACACTTTTGTCTCGGGGGGAAAAGAAACGTCATTAAAATGCTACTGCTTGGGCTGGAGAAATGGCTTAGCATTTGGGGCACTTGCCTGCAAAGCCGAAGGACCCAGGTTTGATTCTTCAGGACTCATATAACCAGATGCACAAGGTGGTGTATGTGTCTGGAGTTTGCTTGTAGCCCTGGAGCGTCTATTCTCTCTCTCACACTCAAATAAATAAATATTTTTTTTAAAAAATGTTACTGTTCGTTTCTGAGAGATTTTCTCTAGGCAAGAAGTGATAGGAGATTATATGACTGTGTTCTCATGTAATTTTCCAAATCTTAAATGAGTTTGTGCAAGAAGAGAAAAAGTCCAAATTTACTTTTCAAAGAGAAAATAAAAACATTGCCAAGCCATTGCTTTTGTCTCATCGCGTGGGAACGTGGACGGCTACTGTTTGGTCTTAAGTGATAACAGAGAGGCTAGGAATGGGGAGTCTGCTGTGTCTTGGTACCTTAGAAGGAAGTGGATGTGAACAAAGCACGCTCCACAGGGGTTAGAACAAGTGGCGACAACAACCCACACTGAGTGGATTTGCGGTTGCAGTCACGCCTTTGGCCCTAGGCGGCGCTCACCGCCAGCGCAGTGACAAACTTCTGTCCAGCTTCATTTTCTACTGTGAGGTAGGTAGAAAACAGAACCCTTCAGAACCGAAAGTCTAGGAATGGGCGGGGTATCTCATACATTTTAAAATACTGATTGTTCTATTATTTAGTCTTAAGTTAGAAAGTACAGATTGTTCTGTTAAAAACAATTCAAGGAACTGGACTCAAGGGACTAATGACCACATCATCACTTGGGCCTCTCTCTGCATTCCACACCTTGATGCCAGTCTCTATTTTACTGTTCTTGGGCACTTCGGCATCTGGCTACCTGGTATGCACAAGTATCTCCAATGTGCACAGCGCTCACAACTTCAGAAACAGAATCCCCCAAGAGCCTCCATAAGGGGTTAAGATAGCTCAAGATGAGGAAGATGGAAAAGTTCTGTGGCCTACAATTTCATAGTTCCCATCATTATACACTCTTGCCTATTTGCCCTGGGCTCATGATTTCTTTTTACTTTTTTTTTTTTTTTGAGGTATGGTCTCACTCTAGCCAAGGCTGACTGGAATTCACTATGCAGTGTCCGGATGGCCTCAAACTCAGTGATCCTCCTACCTCCACCTCCTGAGTGCTGGGATTCTAGGCGTGTGCCGCCATGCCTAGCCTCCCCACCTCGCACCTCAGGAAGGGTGTCACACAAGCCCAGTCTGACCTGAACTCACTCTAGTTCTAGGCTGGACTCAAGCTCACAGCGATCCTCTTACCTCTGCTTCCCAAGTGCTGTGATTAAAGATGTGAGCTATCATGCCTGGCATGATTTTTTTAAAAGATGACTTTGTCATGATAATCAAAAAATAAACAAAGGACAATTTTCTAGAGAAAATTTTTGATAGAGTGAAATGGCTACATTTTAAAAGGGTCAATAATCAAAGTTACTATAGATATACATTAATATGCTAATTAATTATACTAACACACTTTATATTGTTATATATGCTACATATTGATGTATGTGTATAGTTATAAACATAAAACCTAAATTTAGAACATTACATGTCACAAACACACATACATATACACACATATATTTGCGTCAGGGTCTCAGGTTTAAGCCCAGGTTGGCCTTAAACTTGCTCTGCCTCCATCTGGGCCTAAAGGCATGCTAGGGCCAGGCATGGTGGCACATGCCTTTGATCCCAACATTCAGGAGACAGAAGCAGGAGGAGCATAGTCAGTCTGAGGCCAGCCTGGGATTATAGAGTGAGTTCCAGGTCAGTCTAGGATATAGCAAGACCCTACCTCAAGCCCCCTCTATCTAAAAATAGGCATGGTGGGATTTTATGTGTATGGCACCACACTGGAGGTTGAACTTGAGGATTTGTCCAGGCTAGGCAAACACTCTACTAACTGACACAGCTATAGCCATAGTCCATGATATTTTAAACTTGAATTATTTTAAGTAACAGGTGCACCAAACAAAGAATGATAAAATGCATGACTGTATTTTCATACTTTGAAATGCACCTTGAGTTTTAGCAAGGCAAAAAAAAAAGGCAGCTGCCCCTGTGCCAGGAGGCTCCCGTACTTTATTGTCAAGCTTAGTCTTGCAGTGAGACTTGTGATCCCCACTGACTCAGATGCCTCGGGCTGAGAAGACTGAGGCCAGAGTGTCGGCTGCGGGACCAATGTCACTGACGGCAGAGCTGAGCCGAGCTGAGAAGACGCTGGACTTCAGACATGCACCCGTGCTGCGAGCTGCCCCTCAGTGAGGAAAAGACTGCTGCAATTCCCCTGGGCACTTTCATACAGGACAGAAACTCAGGGGTGCAGGGGAGCTGCTGCAATACAAACCTGGTGTTGGCTCTCCTTGGGTGTCTGTGCTTTCTCTGTGCGTGACTGTTACCCTGCATCACTCACAATGAAGGCTCCTCCCCCACGGCCCCCAGAGATGTCAAGTACAAAATGTGAGCTGCCAGGGTCAGCCCAGCGTTTCTAACACGCCCAGGACAGAACAGCCTGCCAGCTCACGTTTGAGCAGATGGGGAAAAATGTGAAGTGAATGCCTTCCTGCCCAAAATTACTTGTCTTCCACCTTTGGGTTTTGGGGAAAGACAAAGAGGAATGAGTAGAATTAGAGGAGGGAGTAGTGGGCTACGGAGATGGCTTAGAGGTCAGGGCACTTGCCTGCAAAGACAAAGGACCCAGGTTTGATTTCCTAGTATCCATGTAAGCCAGACACACAAGGTGGTGCATGAGTCTGGAGTTCATGTGCCCATTTCCTCTCTGCCTCCTCCTTTCTCTCTCTCTCACACAAATAACAAAATAAAAATAAGAAAGAGGAGGAAGTCATATCTCAAGGTATGACCTCTCAATACAACACGATCTCTGTAATGAACATTCCCCACTCTGAGTCAGAAGGGGACAGCTCTCCCGACACCTCCCTTTCTCCTCTGGTTCCTCTCTCATCAGTCAACTGTGAGCCTTCTGCAGCAGCTCAGACAAGGCTTACTGTCCTTACAGCGTAAATCTCCAAGCAACTCCTCACCCCAACTGTCTAAGAAGGCATGTGTCCGCATCTATCTTTCTTTCTTTTCTTTTTTTTTTTTTTTTTGGTTTTTCGAGGTAGGGTCTCACTCTGGTCCAGGCTGACCTGGAATTAACTCTGTCATCTCAGGGTGGCCTTGAACTCACGGTGATCCTCCTACCTCTGCCTCCCGAGTGCTGGGATTAAAGGCGTGCGCCACCACGCCTGGCTCTCGCATCTATCTTTCGACGGCCTCTCTCAAGCTTAGAGCCTGTACCATATCACATGAAGGGCTCTGTTAACTTAATGTCTTATCAGAGCGCTGCAGTTAGCTGCTATTTGCTAGGTGTTCAGATGGATGAATGCACAGGTTGACCTTACTTATCCAGTGCCTTATTCTCTCCCAACTGTTTTACTTCTTTGTATCCCAACTCCATTTCCCATCCATTTCCTATTCTTTTTTTTGATCTTTTTTTTTATCACTGTCTAATTCTCCAGAGGGGAAGTGTGTGTGTGTGTGTGCGTGTGCGTGTGCACGCAAAGGTGAATGTGACAAATGATTATTAACAGAATCCCGTGGCGCTCTGGAATCAGGGAAGGAAAGTAACAGTGGCTATGTGCCATTGATGGGATAGGAATTTGGTTGCTCATGAACTTGGTCAAGATTACCCTTGTACTCTTGAGAAACAGAAATCTGACCACCTCAAAAATGGTTTAACTGCCTGCTTTCACACCAGTGTAAGCAACTGAGAATTTGATAGGCACAAACTAGTTCACAGTCCAGACCATTTACACAAAGTAAGGGGGAGGGAAACTAGCTCAGGAATAGAGCCCAGCAGGAGATGGCCGTTTGTCCTGCACCGCCTCCCTTTAACTTTGCCACCCCGGGCCCAGTAGGAGAACTGCTAGCACTCCCCCTTAAAGGCCATTCTCTCCTGCTCTGCTCACAAGAACAGCCAATATCCCAAATGGCTCATGAACTTAGGACCAAAAACTGGGCAAGCTCTTGTGAATGCAGGTGATATGATTAAGGGATAAATGAAGCATAGCCCTTGTCCTCCAGAGGTTCTGGTCTCTCCCGGGCTGCAGATGGTCACAACATGCACTGCAAGACTGCAGAGTAGTAAGTATGAAGAGGCCTGAGGTGGACCACCAACCCCAGAGGTGCTGAGGCTGGAGCCGAGTCTTGCAGGACACTGCAGCAAATTCGACAGGCAGGAAGGGGTACTTCAGATAGGGAGAAGCACAGCAAGACCTGGGGTAGTTATGAATACAGCAGTGACATTGAAGGTACTTACGCGACGTAATCCTGCTCATCTTCTGCTTGAAAGTGATATGTCCTATTATCTAAAATACAAAAAAACAAACAAAAGAGAGAGAGAGGGGCTGGAGAGATGCTTCAGTGGTTAAGGCCCTTCCTGCAAAGCCTAAGGACCCATGTTCAATTCCCCATGACATACATAATGCCAGACGCTCAAGGTGGCACATGTGTTTGGAGTTTGTTGGCAGTGGCTAGAGGCCCTGGCACACCCATACTCTCTCTCAGATAAATAAATAAAGCATAAATAAAAATAAAATTTACAAAAAGAAAAAGAAATCTCAGAAAGCATAGCACCTTCAGGCATAATGCAAACTTTAAGCTCCTTGAAAGACAAAAAACCACACAGTAAAATTAGAAACTTAATAGTACGTTTATGTTTATAAAATTACATTTTAGCAGCTAGTATTTTTTTAAGTACACAGGAATACAATAAAATGCTATAACTTTCATACCAACATCAGGTACCATTATCGTCTACCCACCTACCTAGTAGAAACTGTCTTCCTACACAGCGCAGGCTAGCCTTGCACGTGCCTCGCCTCCCCGGGCTGGGAGAGCAGGCATACACCGCTGAACTGCTGAAACAGCCCTTGTGAAATGATGACAAGGGCAGAGGCTCTACCTACTCAGAGGGGTTTTGGAGGCCAAGTGGCCCATGCAGAATCTCAGCACAACAGCGTCACTCCTTCAACTCGCTGTCCTTTCTCTCTCTCTCTCTTTCTCTCTCTCTCTCTCTCTCTTTTAGGTGCTGGATATGGAACTCAGGGTACATCATGTGCTAGGCATGCATTCTCTCAGTGAATGGCACCTCCAGCTGGGCCCTTCTGCCTTTTAGAAGAAGTGGTCTCCTCAGCTGTGTGGGCCACTAAGTACAGGCCAGCAGAAGAACCCCCGCCAGCGCAGGCTACAGGGTGGAAGTGGCGGCATGCCATGCTCTCTCATCACAGGAGAAAAGCACTGTGCCAGCTGTGTGCTAAGAAAGTGAGGGTGCAATGGCATTAAGTGAGTAAGGTTAAAAGAAAGATCAGGATTTTTATCTTGAAAAGCCTGATATGAGGGCAAGAGAGA
The DNA here is from genome assembly GCF_020740685.1 of Jaculus jaculus. NCBI lineage: Eukaryota > Metazoa > Chordata > Mammalia > Rodentia > Dipodidae > Jaculus > Jaculus jaculus. The sequence goes on along the minus strand of NC_059103.1, from coordinate 208,320,415 downwards.
TGGCTTAGCGGTTCAGGCACTAGCCTGCAAAGCCTAAGGACCCGTATTCAGCTCTCCAGGTCTCACATAAGCCAGATGCACAATGACGCAAGTGCACAAGGTTGTATATGCGCACAAAGGGGCACACACATCTGGAGTTTAACTGCAGTGGCTGGAGAGTCTGGCATGCCAATTCTCTCTCTCTTTCTCCCTCCTTCCCTCTCTCTCTCACTCTTGCTGCTGCATCATCATCATCATCATTATAATGGCCAGTGTGCTGGGCTTGCCTCAAAAAAATACATAAAATGAAAAGCAGCAGCAGCAGCAGCAGCAGCCTGGTCAGGGAAATAAACATGGGAATTCGAGATCCTGAGGCAGTGCTGCTGAAGAATGTACAGTTTCCCGTGGTGTCTGTCTGGGCTTCACACCAAACCTGCAGCTCTGCAGATCTGGGAGAGAAAGGCTAATACACTGGGAAAATGCACCAAGGGGGTAAAGCTGAATGGCCATGGTCAGGCACTGGACCAGCTCAACTTTCTAAGTATGGTCAGATCTGACCTGGCTGGGCCTTCCCAAGTCAAACAGGCTCAGCACAAACCGAAAAAGCTGAGCACAGGGTACAAAACCCAGGCCTGGCTACTGCCTGACCAGAGCCCGGGTTGTGGGACAAGCACGGGGGCAGGCCGACTTGGGCGTCCCGGAGGTCTCCGTGCAGGGCTGGCGGCCGACCTGCAGACCCGGGGACCCGTAGCAGACAACGCGGGACTCACGTGATATCAGGTCAAAAGACTTCTTATCCTCAGCATTTGGTTTCACCTGGCAGGTGAGAAGGTTCAACTTAGCGGGCTGCCTGTTAGACTGGACAGAAGGGGAAAGAGAGGTTAGGTGTGACACTACTGGTCAGGGCTCCACAGGGCTGCAAATGATGCAGAGTGCTCGTTCAGGGACACAGGGACACATGTTCAGTCAGGAGTGGATATTAAGGCACTGCTGCAACAAAGCACCAGGTCTTTAAATAAGTCTCTGCTTCCACATATAAGCTGGCTGGGGCGCCTTGAAGACCCCATTAAGGGTTCTGAGTCTCTCTGGAACCTACACATAATCAAGCCACAGCTGGGATTTTCAAGCTGTAATACTGTGAGATATTGCTGAGCTGTATTTCATTCATTAGTTTAGAATGATCCTAGCACTCACTCAGCCCAAGCCTGATGTCCCAGGCATTCAGGAATTAGGTTGCGATTCAATGTTCACACTGCTTCTCTCACAAGTGTAAGGATGATCACCACCTGTGGGGCATTACGAAATGAGCCCCACCATCTGGAGAGTGAGCCTATGACAAGGAGTTCACTGTGCTCCTTAGCAAACTTCTCAGTCACACAGGCAAAACAGACCCTACAGCACCTAGAATTGTAACTCAGTAACTGTGGTCACATAATCACTGTTCCTTCCTACCTGCACTTGTCCAGGATCCCTGCTTTCTGCAGAAGCCACTGGACAACAAACCATATGGGTGCTTGGGCTCGCTTTGTTTCAACACGAGAAGCCCGTGGAAGTAAGCAATGGAACTTTCTGGCCAGTGCAGCATGCCTTGCTCATCTGACAGTAATCGTGACCCTGAAAAATCTCCCCTTGGCCAAGCAAGGCATTTCAGTCTTTAGGGAAACAGACGGGGCAGGGCAGCAGGGAGGTGCATCCGTGAACCACTCAGTGCCCCACAACAGGGATGGCGTAGTACTGGGACAGTTTCAATGACATGCTGCATCACTCCCACATAATAGCACTGAGAAACTCCTTCCTGCTGATATCACATCCCTGTGGGATCTGAGCATTTTGAGGAGCGCCCCCCCTTGATGTTTTCAAAGAGATTAGACACAACAAAAACACTGCTCTTCATCTCACATCTGCCTTTTCCAAAGCAAGTCTCCTGGGAGAGGAGTGAGACCCCGTGGGATTTCAACACTGTGGCCGGAATCTTTGGCCTCGAAGTGGAAGGACAAGCACAGGAGAGGCAAATTCATCCCAGGAGAACACAGGGCGGTGATAGGACTCCTGCTACAGAACCACCAGCTGACCCCACATGGGAGGCAGGAGGGTGTGGGCCTGCACATGTTACTGGAAGAGACCCGGGGTCTGGCTTGCTAATGGCCCCAGACTGGGCCACGAACCAAGGCCTCCTCTGCTGTTAGTCTGAATCTTATCCTTTTCCATGGACATGACCGCCTGGGAAGGAAGGGACCGCAGCTAGTGGTCAGACTGAGGACCAAACATTCTGTTGAATCCACATTTACAGAAAGATGGAGCAAAGCATGGGGAGAGCGAGAGATGATCAGAGGGGAGGGAAACGGAAACTCTGAAGATGGGTTAAAGGCATTACTTAGTCCAGAGGAAGAAGGCTGGGGGTGACTTCAGCTCCATCTGCACGCACGTGAAGGTTGTTATCTGGAAGGCTGGGCAGCTGCTTTCCGATTGCACAGATGACAAGAAATGCACTCAAACCACAGATGATTTGGGCCACACCCAAGGAAGAACTTTCTAAGCTTAAACTGATTATGAACAGTAAGAGGTTTCAGGATTCCTTTTCAAGTATTCCTTTAACCAGTGTTCAGGATTCTTAAGTAGAGAAATCTCTGTTTTAGAAAAAGGTGAAGAATCTTTAGACTCTATCCGCATTTGGAGGTGGCAGGGGGCTAGTCCCAAAGGTAGCGTGCTCTGACACGGGTGCACCGCACTCAGAAGCGTGCGTGCAGGCAGCCACGGTGCCATTCCCTCCTCACCTCGGACGCTCACTGTTTCTCAGTGTTTTCTGGACCCCCGATGATGACGCGGGCTGTACAGTCATCCTACGACAGGTACAGGCTTGTCAAGTCTGTTTTGCCGCGTCACATGTACCTGCTGTGACGTAGGCACAGTGCTCTTCCCCAGGCTGAGCTGCGGTGAGGAATGACAAGTGATCTTCCAGCTCACACGTGGCTTTTTAGGAGCAAGAGCACAAGCTGTGACTAAGCAAGTGACAGGGCCAACAGCAAGCACAGGAACACCAGCTAGGGGAGGGGCACGCGCAGCTGAAGTCCCAGGACCACGTTTCTGAACATGGAAGTCACGCTGGTAGTAAGTGTCATTCCAGATGTCTGTGTAACTTCCAATGTTTCAGAGCACTCTCTTGACATTTAGACCTAAACTAAAGGTATACTGATGAAAGACGACGTACTCTTTCAGCAGACCAAGTCACAGTAGAACTAAATGACTTGCTTTGGGCTGCATCATGGTGGGACAGTTCACAAAATGCTTTCATGGTTTATACATAGGACAGAAAAAACCAACTGTGGACACATGACTGCATGGACTCTCTGCTCTTCATGACTACCCCACTCAGAATAAGAACCCCCTTTGGCGCCTCAACCACCAGGCATTACCCATACTCTGACTTAGTCCCCATGCTTACTTCGGCTCCTGCCGCTAGCTGGCAGCCGTCATGCTGGCGTGGGAATCCTGGGGCTCCACTTCCCTCCAGTCACGCCTGTACTCCCTCTGGGTCTCTCGGCGTCCGTGTGTCTGTCAGCAGATGGCGGTCCCCCACCCCCCGGGACTCTGCAGTTTCTCCCCGACTCCCCTCGTGCTCTGTGTGCTTCTGGTCTCAACTTCGTCCACACGCGGAACCAGGCACACACCAGGAACTCAAATATCAAACGGAGGACGGCTGTGCAGGCACTCCACACATGCGCTCTCGTAGTCCCTGGTAAGTCGTTTTAGTTTCCATCACATGAGAAAGAAACAGTCCTAAGATCTCTCCACATAGTTAACCAGGCTGCTTATCTCCCTCATCCTCTGCTCCGATGCGGAAGACATCTGAGAACAGGCAACACGCCCGATCTGGGGGAGCAGCTGGATGTCCCAACAAGATGCTCATCCTGACACAAGCAAAGGCTAGATATGCAGAACCACAGATGAACTTCCATCTTAATATCTTCTCAGGTTATCTGACTCTCACTCAAGTGCAAGCTTTCATGAATGACAAAGACAGATTTTAATTTGAAAGAGCTTCTCACTCATTATTTCCACATATATTCAAGCTGTCCCACATACTAAGCACATGTGAAAAAAACAAGGTCATGGTCACCAGAAAGTCTGCAGCAAGACATGACTCTCTGCCTGCAGTTCGGGAGTGAGGAGAGGGAGCGAGAAGACCCACCCTTCAGGCAAGCGTGATGGACAGCTGACGGGAGGATGGCACAGCAGTGACATGTACCAGAATTATAGCTATGGAGAGGTGGAGGACCCAAAATACAGCTATAGAGACTTTAACTGAATTATTCAAGCCACCTCTTCAGGTTGCTTTTATTAGTTGGCCTGAGCCCCAATGACGGGTGCTGGTGTTGTGTGGGGGTTTTAGGGGGCTGTGAAGTTCCTGCAGGCTCTCCCAGGAAGCACTTCTTTCAAAAGAGGCCCTAACTCTTATTCCCAGCACAGCTGCCACACTGTCAAAGTGAAGGACTATGGCTGCCATCAAATGCTGAGGCTTGTTCTGTTACAGATTTTACTTTTCATTGATTACATTAATAGTAACTTCATTAAGTATATTAGAGTAACACAACATCAAGGGAGGAAACTTGTAAGACAGTGCATACGAGAAACTGGATCCTGCTTGTGAATCCCTTTATACCCAATGGTCATCACTGTTACCACCCTGATTTTAACAGGATTAGTGTGAGGCGCCTGCCTTTTACTTTTAAACCTGCATTAGTTTATATGTACTTGTATATATTTTTGTGAACAGTTGTTTTTTAAATTTATATATTTGAGACCGAGAGACAGAGAGAGGAAGAGGCAGACAGACAGAGAATGGGTACTCCAAGTCCTCCAGCCACTGCAAACAAACTCCAGATGCATGCGCCACCTTGTGCATCTGGCTTAGGTGGGTTCTGGGGAATTGAGCCTCGATTTGGGGTCCTCAGCCTTCACAGGAAAGTGTTTAACTGCTAAGTCATCTCTCTAGCCCTATTCTTGGAGTGAAGACAAACATATTTAAGTTTCTGATGAGTAAATGTTTCAATTGGTGACATCTTGGAAATGGAGGTTGGGGAAGGCACTGGTAGCTTGCTGACCAGATGCTCTGATGCCTTAATAGACACTGGCCATTTGGGAGAAGGATGTAAGAAGAAATGCACTGTTAACTGATGAACACGTCTGTGTATCCTGGAAGAGAGCAATCCTTACTCACTGTCCTGAGACATGCACACACTCCACGGAGCCGCTTCTGATGGAAGCACGGAACTGTCAGCAGGAAACAGCTGCTGGCAATGGTGTTCAGAAATGAAATCATTTCCTCCTCTGAATTGTTCTGTTTCATGAATAAGAAGTGAGCATCACTGATTCCTTGGGAAATACCTAGGTCCCGCCAGACTGAGACTGATGGGTAGAAACATGTGAAAATAGACTTCTCTTTACCTTTTAAATCGTTCACTCAACACTTAGATATTGTGGCCCAGAAGAAGGTACGTATTTGGCACGTGCTCAATGGCTCCAAGAGACTCCTGGCAAAACAGTAGGTGCATGTCCAGTGCCTATGCTGCAGGAATCTTATGTACAGAATTCTGGTGTATGAAAATTCTTGGCTTTTTAAAAAAATCTTATTTATTTATTTATTTGAGAGCGACAGACAGAGAGAAAGACAGATAGAGGGAGGGAGAGAGAATGGGCGTGCAGGGCTTCCAGCCTCTGCAAACGAACTCCAGACGCGTGCGCCCCCTTGTGCATCTGGCTAACGTGGGACCTGGGGAACCGAGCCTCGAACCGGGGTCCGTAGGCTTCACAGGCAAGCGCTTAACCGCTAAGCCATCTCTCCAGCCCGAAAATTCTTAGCTTTTGAAAGGTTATTTCTGGTTTACTTGGGACAGGTTTTTGGTTTTTATTAATTACTTATCACCTCAGCTGCTAGGTACTTGATACAAATTCCATTCCTGAAATTCTTGTAGCAACTCTATGAGCTAAGTACTGTTCCTACACCCAGCTCATAGGTGAAGAGTCCATGTAAGGCAGAGAAGACACACTGAGCCACACTTCACAGAAAGATACACAGCCTCGAGCTGAGTCATGCTCTTCCTATTTACCACAAGGCTTCCCTCTCAGGACAGCACTTGGGAAAATCACAAAGCACAAGCATACTCCTTGTTTCTCCTTTTCTGGCTCTTGCTGCTCTTAAACAGCCAGTTCCTTCATTTTCCCTTCAAGTAACTTAGTAGGTTGAGAAACGCGATCTATCAAAGCTGCTACTCTGGTCATAACAGCCAGGAGGAAGGCACTGATCACCAATCAGCTGAAGGTCTTCATTCCAGACGGTGGGTAACTCAGGTCCTAACCTTCCCAGCCACTCTAGTCATGGGACTCATTTCCACTGGACATAAGGTGTATGTGTAAGAAAAAAGTATTTTAAAAGGGAGATTGAAAGCAAATCCCTCGTTTATTGCAGTAAGGAACCTGTCACCTTACTTTGGGGAGTATGTTGCACACCAGGATCAATATAGTTATAACACAAGAATTTGGATCAGCATGGAAGACCCCTTCAATTCACATTTCCTTTTTAAGTAGAACAGCCGCTTTAATTCATTTCTTCTTATCTACCAAAAATTTGTAAACCCAGAGTCTCCTGCTTTTCACAGTATTCATATGAAATGCACTAATGTGATGGTGTGACATCTGGGTTTGGCTATACATTTGCAGGAATGAGTTCATCACCCTCCCAGCATCCCATGTATACCACCCTTTCTCATCTACAACACTGGCAAAGAGTGCGGAGCCCTCAGTGGTGTTTGGCTTTGTCAGGACATCAGCCACCCGCAAAGGTTCACCTCCAGATCAGCCAAGCACTGGCAGGGCTAACAACCACAGGACTCATTAGGCCACCTGCAGCCTCTTCCCATCACTTGCCAGTCTTTTCAAATGCAAATGAGAAGGTTCCTTTCTAAAGAACTATAACTGGCCTGGAGGGATGGCTTAGCCATTAAGGCATTTGCCTAAAAAGCCAAAGTACCCAGGTTTTAAAACTTTTAAAAAAGAACTATAAGGGCTGGAGAGATGGCTTGGCGGTTAAGCGCTTGCCTGCGAAGCCTAAGGACCCTGGTTCGAGGCTCTATTCCCCAGGACCCACATTAGCCAGATGCACAAGGGGGTGCACATGCATCTGGAGTTCGTTTGCAGTGGCTGGAGGCCCTGGTGTGCCCATTCTCTCCCTCTCCCTCTCCGTCGCTCTCAAACAAATAAATAAAAATTTTAAAAAAAGAACTATAAATCTAAACTATTGATGTTGCTGGGATTCACACAGTGGAAAGGGGAAGACCATTCAGCAGGGCTCAAGGTAGTAAAGCACACTGCTGAGCATATTTAGAACCATTAACCTTAAACACGTAAATTTCTGTGCCAACTTGAGAAGCCCTTTAATGTTATTATTATCTCCAGTTGGTGCACATACGGTGTGGCTGAGATCTGCAAAGATCTCAATGACCTGCGTTTGGAAACACTACTGTTTATGTCACTAGGTCCTGGCACAGTGGTATTTCCTGTGGTAAGTATGTCTGGGACGGGGGCTCAGCACCAAGACTGCAGACCTGGAGCACTTTGAACTTAGTCCAGTCTGGTCTCCTGTCTAAAAGAAAAGCGGTGGGAGTGTAGGCCCCCAGAGCGGTGGGTGAGGGGCTGGCTGCGGTGGTGGCGGAGAACTGGCACTGCCCCATGATGAGGGGAAGCACACATACAAAATGCTTCACAGAGGGAGGGTGCCAGTCACGTGGAAAATTAAAATGCTGGTTCAAGAAATAATATGGGTTCAAGGTCAGCCTTGCTTTTTTCCTTTTTTTTTTTTTTTTTTTTTGTGATCTGGAAGATGTAGATAGTAAGTTTTCCATTTTCTTTACACCTCCAGTGCCAGCTTCTCCTGTTTTCTTTCAACATGGTGACAAGATTCAGGATTTAGAGTAAATTCTTCCTTCTCCCGGGGTAGCGGCTCCCCCAGCCTCAGCGTACGGACTCCTGACCACTGCCGGAGCTGGCCCCGGGGTTCCTGCGCCGCCCCGCTCCTCCTCCCGCAGCCGTCCGGCTTGCTGCAAGACTGGCTCTGCGTTATCGCTGCCATGCACACGGTCCAGGGCACGGCTTCGGAGGCACCAGCACAGATTTGTCATGGAGCAAATCATGGTCATAGTGCATCTAAGAACACTAAGACTCAAGATCTTTACACTCTATTTGGGACTTAACCTGGGTTTAACAGGTGCCAGCCAAAGTCTGTCCCCTCAAAAGATAGTGTAATTTTCCAATCTACTGACGGAAAGAAAAACATTCTGGCTTCCCAGTGACAATAGAAACAAAGACATGGGGCAGGGGGACTCCAGATTAGCCTGAGAATGCCAAGGAGGCTAAGCCCAGAGACAAGTGAGTCAACACGTAGCATGTATGGTGGTTTCACTTAGATGTCCCCCATAAACTCATGTGTTCTGAATGCTAGGTCGTCCTCCAGCTTGCTGGCATTTTGGGAACCGGAGCCTTGCTGGAAGAGGCGTGTTGGTGGGGGGCAGGCTTATGGGTGTTGCAGCCAGCTCCCCCTAGCCAGTGTTCAGCTCGCTTTTGGCATTCCACCTGCTGCGGCAGAGGTGGTATCAAGCTTCTGCTCATGCCATCCTCCCCCTGCCATCAGGATGCTGCCCTTCAAGCCTGTACCCTTTCCAAATGACAAGCTGTTTTTTGTGGGATGCTTTGTCCTAGCAATGAGAAGGGAACGACAACAGCAGGGAAGGGAGCAGCCCTCCTGCAGCCTCTGCGCTTCTTCCATGCATGTTCAGTGCACCTTTGAAAGCCCTGGCAGTAAAATGCTACTTTCAGAACTCAGGATAAGATAAAAGTGGCAGAAGCAGTTACCATGAGAAAACGTTCACTGATTCAAAGAGCCTGGGGACAGGAGAAAACCGTCAAATCGCTGCTTTAGAGAAATGTCCTGGAGGACAGAGAGCGCCTGTTAACTCATACCAAGAAGAAACTAAATTTCTTTGAGAACATCTGAACCCCAAACTGACTTTGTAAAGTGTGCTGGGGAGTAAAGGGAGCAGCAAAATCAATGATTCCAATAATCGGGGATAATGCAGGGAGGCAGTAACATGTTAGAGGAGCTCAAGAATGACAATAGCTGACCTTGTTGAGCACTAATTCTGCCCAACATCCTGTTCTACTCATAACTGATGAACTAATTTAATCTTTTCAAGCACCTATAAATCAGGTATTAGTAATGGCTCCAATTTATATAGCTGGAAAGTCATCATGAAGGATCCGGCTTCAGGTAAGAATCAACCCAGGCAGTTCTGGCTCCACAGCTCCCGACACTGCAAGCCCACCTCAGGTCACTGAGAAGGCAGCGGCTGTGCCCAGCAACCTACAAGTTCAAGTGCAACATTGGTGACTCTCATGGCAGGAGAGGCAGGCGCTCTTTCTACACCCTGGGAGAGGTGAGGAGGACAGGGAAAGCAGCAAATGTCCCTGCACAGGAGATGGATGCACACTGAGTTGCAGCTGGATGCAGAGGCTCCCTCCTTCCCTTTCAGTACTGGGGATCAACCCTAGTGCACCCCCATGTGCTGAAGTACAATGTGACCTCCCAGCCCAAGGCTGTGCTCTGTTAAAAACAATGAGACTCCACGCAATGGACACGTAGCACCTAGAGATGCTCACCTGGATAAGCCCAGCTGCATTACACCTCAGAGCTCCTTAGCCTTCCATTACATTAGTGCTGGCTGACTGAGGAGAAAGTGGCTATCAATTTAATGGTCATCACAGTGCTAACCATATGGGCACTGTGGGCATTTAAAATATGTAAGATAATATGTAGGCAATCTTCAGACTTAATATAGCTTTCTAGAAGCCTTGCAATAGCTCTGGGCCATGCTCTCCATCTCCCTTCCTAGAAATCCTTGCAGTCTTCTCTATCTTAGGACCCTACTGGGATTCAACAAGTAGGAGAGCAGTTTCATATCAAATTTGTTTTCATTCACAAAAACTTTCAAACACTCAGAAACAACCCGGCATCCGAGGACGTATATATGCCCAGAAGAGAATAGCCTAGAGTTTGAAAGCTGGCCCAGCTGCTTATAAAATGCATAAGCACAGACATGGAATTTATCTGCTGAGCCCCAGCCACAAAATGCACTTTAACTTAAAAGTATTCATTGAAGGGAGTGCTGGGGTTAAATGGATAAAGTACTTGTCACACAAGCATGAGGACCAGAGTTTGGGCCTCCAGCACCCATGGAAATGCTGGGTGGGTGTGAGGCTTGCCTTTAATTCCAGCACTAGGAGGCAGAGGCAGAAGAGCTCTGGGGCAAGATGACTAGCTGAATTGGCAAGCTCTGGGTTCAAGGAGAGCCCCTGTTGCAGTAAGTAAAGGGAAGAATGATGGAGAAAGACCCTCTGCATCAACCTCTGGCTTCTGCATTCATGCTCATATTGTGTGCACCTGCACTCAGTCCTGAGTGTGCGCGCACACAAAACAGCCGAGTGAGAAATGAAGAGTGATGACTATCACCTGCAAATGCTCAGCAAACAAACAGTGGCTCCCTTCCTTCTTTCAACTCATTATGTGAGCAGCTGCGCTGTCTCTTGTTTCTCTCCTAGGAAACTACTGGCTTGAATTTGAACCCAGTTCTATGTAATCAATCAGGTCACTCTGTGGAAGTCGGAATGGCATCACAAGTGACGGAACTGGCAGCAAAAGCCTGGCCTAAGGTCCAAGCATATGCGAAGCTCAGTGCTAGAACGGGGTGGGAGGAGATCAGGCTCAGGAGGAACCCACCTTCCTCTGGGCTGCTTGTCGAGTGGTTTCAGTACTGCCCAATGAACACCAGTGAGGGTGACAGCCCATACCAACACCGCGTGCCCCCATCCGCATAGGGTTTTTCAGTTAAACAGTCTGCTCAAGGTCACACAGTAAATGACAAAGCTGGGATTTAGAGTCAGTTCTAACAGATGCCATGTTATATTCTCTTAGCCACCAAACACTGTGGCCAATGTGATGCTTGTTGACAATTAGAGAAGACATATAAACAGTTGGCTTAACTACAATAATGTTTTTTTGGCAGGAAAGAAAAGGGAGGGCAGAGGAACTTGTTTTTATTTTTAGCAAACTGCCCAAGGTCAAATAACCAGAAAGCAGAGTGCTGATGCCTTCGCCAAGTACGTGACCTTTCTTCACAGTGCTCAACAGACTCCTGGGAAAAGCAAGCAGACAGAACGGGCTCAGGACATTACATAACTTATCAAAACGCAAGAGATGGGGACCGTCATAAAAATGCACACAGAACTCCCCAGCAGAAGACAGAGTATATAAAGTCAATCTCTGACTAAAAACTCACAAGCTAAATGTTTTCACTCTAGTACTGATACATAGTGGTGTGTGCCATTAAACAGATACATGTTGAAACTGTCAAATTTTCCATCCGTGTGGCTTTGAGAGAATAGAAGAATGAATGCTGCGTAAATTCATAGTGGTTAGAGAGTATTCCTTTTTTTTTTTTTGGAAGCTATGACAAATCCCTGATTGGAACACGTTAAGGAAGGTCAGATTTATCTCAGCCCACGGTGGCAGGAGTGTGAAGCTGTCCATCTCCTGACACCTGCAGCTACAAAGCACAGAGGTGAATGCTAAGCAGAGCTCGCTTCCTCCTCTCTCCTTGCCCGGGCCAGGGGACACTGCCGCTTCCACTCAGGGCACGTCTGCCCTCCTCAGTTGAACCTTTCGGAAAACACCCTCACAGACAAGCCAGAGGTGTGTCTCCTAGCTGATTCTAAACCCAGTCAAATGACAAGGATTAACAATCACAATCTCAACGGTAACTACTAACTAGTCCAAGTCTGGGGGACAGTTTCTGGTATCCAATGGATGGCTGTTCACAACTGGCATGATGGTAAAAGTTCTTGGCTGAGGCACCTGATGGAAACCTCTAATGGTTCACAATGGTTCTGCAGGGGAAAGAGGCAGAACTGATGCCACTGCACAAATTCCGTAAAGGACAGCAACCTTGAAGACGCGCGGACCAGCTAGCAGAAAGCAGCTGGCCAGCGTGTACTAAGTGCCTGCTGTGTGGTGAGCAAGTGTGAGGGTGACGCTAACTGCAGACGGCGGAACCAGCGAGTGCCCGTGGGCGGTCCAGCAAGACATCGGGTTCTGCAAGGACAGGGAGACTAAAAGGGTCACTGGCCCTGAGCTTGCACAGACCCAAATTTCTCAGCCTGTTGACAATGAAGTTATCGCTGTACTTGTGCCTCAGTTTCTTCATTTGCAAAATGAAGGCTGGGATGCCACATGAGCTGCTGGGAAGAGTAAGTGAGCTCAGTTTTACAGAGTTTAGCTGTACCTCTTTTCATCCTGGATGATGAGTCATGAAGAACTTTGCTCATGTGTCCATGCCTCATTTCTACTACTTCAAGTGCAATTAGTTGTTTATTTTAACTCTAGGACCTCACTTGGCCCAGGATATTAAAAACATTTTTTTTTTTCAAGGTAGGGTCTCACTCTAGTCCAGGCTGACATGGAATTCACTATGTAGTCTCAGGGTGGCCTCAAACTTGTGTGACCTTCTTCCCTCTGCCTCCAGATTGCTGGGATTAAAAGCCTGAGCCACAACGCCCAGCTCATGATATTGACATTAACAATGAACTGTTTCTCCAAACCACTGGGTGTAACTGCATACACATTTTTAATGTCTTGGTCATTCAACTTTGCCATTTTCACCTCACATTTCCCAGTATGTTCTCTCCATCTTTGAGAAGTAAAAAGGTATTTTTGTTCAGAAGGAGCAAAATAGATATGACTGTGTTCCTGTGCACTCTACGACTGCAGATGTTCCTATTTTATGCGCACTGTTTTGTTTCCTGTTACTTCAGAAAAGTGGGCCTTTCAAAATGGTGATTAATAACATTTCACAAAACTATAAAATCAAATATTATCTGATTCAGGTTGGAGGAGCAAAAAGAAATTTAAAAAAAAGCCAATGTTTGTGAAGGAACGTTCTGAATTAGGTGACCCAGATTCATCAAACAGACATTTGAGCAAAATTTCAGTGCTGGTTACATCGCCTCATTTGCCTTCTATTCAGGAGGCCAGGAAAGCGGGGTGAGTCAGACACACTTACTGTCGCGTGGGAGATGGTCAGGATCCCGTTCTTGACAGCACACTTCCTTCTCTGCCACACTTTCCGGATCCTAGGAGGAAGTCAGACAGAACTGGATATGGCGTACAACTCATGGGGGGTGTGCAATCATACAGTGGGGTGCAAAACAATCATCATAACAAGCCCTAGGCAGGCTACTCAGGGAGAAATGTCTTAACTTAGTGTGGGCTATGTGTGCTCCACAAGTGACCCTTCAGGAACTAAACACTTCGCCAGTTTATCAGGAACTAAACCTTTTCTGATGGGATTTGAAGCCTGCAACACAGGAGGGAAGTCGTGCCTGGTACTATAAACCTGGTCAAAAGTTCGCAGGTGCGGAGAGCATAGGCTGAGAGGGGGAACCTACCACCATTGCTATGTTAAATGGAGAAGCTGCCAAGCTCCCCCCAACTACTGATGCTTTGTCATAGGTTAGGGTGGCTCTCAGCCTTGAGCAGCGGTTATGCTCATGGCTGCTGAACGTGATGCAGCTAAGTGACCACTGTATGCTCAGTCCTGAATGGGACGTGTCTATTTCTCTCTCCAAAGCTCAGGGAACAGCCCAGAAGAAGGGGCCAAGAACGTAAGAGCTGGCTGGGAAGGAGGGCTGTGAAATGCCGTCTTCGGATACAACATGGCTGTTTGAGACATGAACTCACAGCAGATGTAGTTTCCTGCACAAGATTGAGCCTATCCCGTCATAGACAAGGAAGACGCTCCTGAGACCCCACTCTTCCCAGAGGAGCTATTGTCGGCTCAAGGGTGTGGGGTGGGAGTTAAGGTCTTCAGTGGTACAGCCATTCTAAGCTGCCCTGCTCCAGTAACTCACTCCTCACTCATATGGGCAGCTCTAACTTGATTCAGCAGGTCGCAAAAGTAGAACGAGGAGTAGTTAGGAAGAAAAGGCTGAGGGATAAAGGGGGATTAGTGTATGAGCCTGTCACAAGAACACTCTGTATATGGATTAATTTTATAATTAACAATATATTAAAAATTAAAACACCTAACATACAGGGAAGACTTGGGGTGAGGATGTCTCAGGATACAGAGAAAAGAGCTTAGAGTCAAAAGGGTAAGAGGGTATTTTATTTTTGGTGGCCTATACACCTTCCTTTTGGGGGCCTTGGAGCCCCTATAAAAAAAATTATCCTCTTACAGGAAAGAAAACTGGCCAAACTATTCACAAATGCCTATGATAAACAATTAGAAAAATGTGATGAAGAATGGAAAAAGCCAAACAACTGAGAGTTCTCAAATAACTGGAGTTTTCATGAAACCCTAGGTACACCCTGCATGCAGGTGCGCACACACACGCGCACACACACATACACACACACACACAGAGAGAGAGAGAGAGAGAGAGAGAGAGAGAGAGAGAGAGAGAGAGAGAGGGAGGGAGAGAGGGAGGGAGGGAGGGAGGGAGGGAGGAAGGGGCGGGTACATCTGCACTGCCTGGGACACACCCACTGGGACAACCAACAGGGATTCTCAGGGAAGGCAGAGAGTCCAGGCCTCTCCTGTCATGGAGGGAAGTGACATCAGAGAAGAGTTCCGTGCCTTTTCCAGGCCTATGAAAGTGTTTGATTTTTACTTCCCCCTTTACAGTTAGTCCTGTAAGAAATCTGCCGCAACACAAATTTAAAATCAATACAGGTAAAAGCCTGTCTTCTTGTGTTTGTAACCACTGGGAGCATAGTTCCAGAGCATGCCTCACATGGGAAGTGACAATCGGACACCACCTGACCAGAAGCAAACTGAATGCATCATGCTCAGAATGCTAGTCTTCTCAGGAAGCAAGCAGAACACTAGTTGAAAAGCTGATCTCAAGCTGCAGCCAAATCACGCCCTTCCTTCCGCTATAGTCCAGTGCAGGTACAGCTGTGTGCCTCGGCCCACGGCTCCTCGCTGAGGCTCTTCATCTGACCGCGGAGGTAGCAGTTCCCGCCTTCTGGCATGACTTCGGAACATGCATGTAAGCACACGTAGCACTCATCTCTCTATTAAGTGTGTTTTGGTCATATACGTTTAAAGTTTTTAAATTTTCAGATCCGTTTTTAAAACTTTTTTTACTAGTTTTAAGTAACAAGGAGTATTTCAAAATTGTGGCAAGGACTGACTCATGCAAATGACCCCTGGAAGAAAAGCACATAGCACCAGAATAGTCGCAGTCAGCAAGGTGTCTTCATGTGAGCACGTCAGTGTGGCTCTTCCTCAGAAGCCGTCACGGCCGCTCGGGCCTAGCATCCTCATCCTGGCTGCCTGCACGACCATGTGGTTGGGTCACGGGCCTTCCAACCCCAAAGGGCAACAGCTCTCCCTCATCATTTGCCAACAGATGGCAGGTAATGTGAGAGAACAGCCCACAGCTTGCTTGCTTTTTACCTTCTAGCATTCAGTAGATGAGCTCAGCTGCTAGTGTCTGATGTATATGAATGAAGGTGGAAATCAGGCTGGAGACATGGCTTAGCGGTTAAAGGACACCTGTTCAATTCATCAGGACCCACATAAACCAGTGCACAAGGGGGCGTATTTGTCTGGACTTGGTTTGCAGTGGTTGGAGACCCTGGAGAACCCATTCTCTCCCCCCCGCCCCCGCCTCCTTTACTCTCTCACTCAAGTAAGTAAATAAATAATTGGAAAAAAAATAATGTAGGAATCAAGGTGCATGGTGCCAGTTCCATTTACCTATGTCCAGAGAGGTCAATTAGCCCCCTGAAACACGAAGGGAGACCCATGATGAAAACCTGGGCTCATGGTTACTGTCTATGTGGCTCTTTTGGCTAATAGGCTTGAGGGAATGAGAAAGAAGCTCCTGGCAACATGGTGGGTGTCATAAGATGTGCAGAGATGCTCAAGTTCAGGCAAACAATGCTTTTGAAAAGACCACTAACATTCATTGGGCAGGTAGATGTCAAACACAACAGGCAATCGTGTGTGTTTGCACGTGTGCTTGAGTGTACAGAGATTATGTGTGGTGTACGCACATGTCTGCAGTGGGCATCTTGACATGGGTCTCTCCCTCAAACTGGAGCTGTTATCCCATCACTGAGCACCAGTGACTGTCCAGTCCCCACTCCCCTGCAATCTCTCACACACACACACACACACACACACACACACACACACACACACACACGAGTCAGCTTTTTATGTGGGTTCTTGGAGGTTGAATTCGGGCTGTTCTGGGGCCCTAAGGCTGTAGTGACAAGTACTCTTAATTGATGATTATCTTCTCAACCCACACAGGCAATTTAAATTAAGAAAATCATTGTGACTTCAGGTGAACAGTGTTTTAAAAAACCCCACAAATATTCTATATTTCAGCTATAAAGGATAGGTAATAGTGCATTGTTGCTAACAGCAGAACACATTTCCTTTCCTTTTGATGTACAAGTCAGTGCCTATCCAGAGGATATCTGTGCCACATAGGGCCAGGAAAGAATGGGGTACTGGACCTTTCTGCAGGACAGACTGCACTCAAGAATCCATACACACACGGTCCTGTAGTCTGGATGGACTGGGCCTGGGCAAAAAGGTGACAAGGGGGCTGGAGAGATGGCTTAGCGGTTAAACGCTTGCCTGTGAAGCCTAAGGACCCCGGTTCAAGGCTCGGTTCCCCAGATCCCACGTTAGCCAGATGCACAGGGGGTGCACGCGTCTGGAGTTCGTTTGCAGAGGCTGGAAGCCCTGGCGCGCCCATTCTCTCTCTCCCTCTATCTGTCTTTCTCTCTGTGTCTGTCGCTCTCAAATAAATAAATAAAAAATTAAAAAAAAAAAAAAGGTGACAAGGTTGTGAGGGCGATCTGGCTACAACATCTGTCACCTCACTGATCCCTAGGGTGATCCGGCTGATTTGTTGGGCTAGGCGGGTGTCTCCTTTCTCGCTCCCTGCTCCATGTGTACCCTCCCTGCTCCACTGAATGCTTGGTCAAAGAGCACGACCTTCCTGGACTAGAGGGGGAGTGCTTGCTGGCCCAGTGTGGGGGTTTGATTCAGGTGTCCCCCATAAACTTAGGTGTTCTGAATGCTAGGTTCCCAGCTGATGGAGATTTGGGAATTAATGCCTCCTGGAGGGAGTGTATTGTTGGGGGAGGGCTTATGGGCTTTATAGCCAGTTTCCCCATGCCAGTGTTAGGCACACCCTCCTGTTGCTGTGGTCCACCTTATGTTGGCCAGGGGGATATGTCCACCCTCTGCTTATGCCAATGTTTCCCCTGCCATTGTGGAGCTTCCCCTCGAGCCTGTAAGCCAAAATAAATCTCTTTTTCCCAGAAGCTGCTCTTGGTTGGGTGATTTCTACCAGCAATGCAAACCAGACTGCAACACCCAGGATATCCAAGGAGCTCTGCTCTGCTGCTAGAACCTCCAAACTCTACAAGAGGAGCCTGGCTTAAAGGTGTGACTTTTGGTAGCTGGAATTTCTTACCAGTGACACAGTGACTTTCCACAATGGGCCAGGCACTGCACCATGTACTGAAAATGCTTTCTTTCTTCCCCACCAAGACACCTGCTAGCTCTGCCTCCGTGGTTCGGAACTTGAGCACGTTTACCAACTCTACTGCTGCTCCCCCAGCCCCGCTATCACCTCGTCTGTGGGTTTCCCCAGCAACCTAACTGGTCCCCTTGTTCCTGCTCTTACATGGCAGCCACAAAGAATCTTGAAAAACACGACAGATTATGTCAGTACTCTGCACACAGACACCCAATGATGACTCACCTCACATAGGAGTTCCCGATGGCCCTCAGGGTTTGGCTCCCTGTCCCTCTGACCTCATGTCCTGTGGCTTCTGCTTTGCTCACTCTACTTCACTGATGCTGACTGGCCTCTTGGGGATCATTCACAGTGGGAAGCTTGCTTCTGGACACCCCCATCCTCCTGGGTGTCAAGGCTGTACCCTCACCTCCGTAAGGCCTTTGCTCTAACGTGGCTTCAGTCAAGTTTTCCCTGATCTATGTGACAGAAAGAACACCTCCAGCCCCCACACTCCTGGCATCTCCGATTTGCTTTTACCCTTTACAGCACTAGAACTTTGTGTTTGTGCTCATTTAACAAGAACTTATTCTTTTTTGTCTGTCTCCTTCCTTAGAAAGTAAACCCTGTAAGGGTGATGACCTTTTTTGCATGTCTTTGGCGTGCATGCACATGCATGTTCATGTGTATGCAGGCATGGGCAGCAGAGATAGCAGAAGTGTATTAGTTTTAGTTAGACAAGGAGGGGCTTATGTCAGGCTGACTGCTGTAGAGCACAGATCAGGGCCACAGAGGTGGGGTGGGGGCAGGCAGGCATCTTCAGGAGAAAGCACTGCAGTGAATAACAACAGTGGGGAGGGGAGCCTCTGAGCTCCTGAATTCCGAGGAGTGTAGGTCACAAACCAGAGGCAGAGTTGGGGGCTACAGGCCCATCACTGGTTCTCTTGAAGACAGCAGATTAGACCAACTCATCTGTGACAAACCAGCTCATTAGGAAACTTTAAGCACATTTTCCAAACTGAGAAGCTGAGGCATTCCCAGTAAAGAGCCCAGCAGGCTGTCTGCATGCTGTGCTATGTGGCTGGGCCCGGCTCATACATACCCGTCACTTTTCTTTAGCAGGTACCCCTTCTTTTCACTGCCATATTCCTTATTGCCCTGGAGCTGATGCATGCTGTACCCACCTTGCCGGCTCTGAGAGTCCTGGAAAAAATAAAAATAAACAAGCTAGGTTAGCTAATGCTAGAGGCGATTCTCGAATCCTCAACTCCGACCTGCCACTGAGCCTCTGCCCATGTTTGAGCATGAGAGCATTACGGAGCCCCGAAAACTGTCAGGTGAACATGGCCAGACCCACAAACAAGCCCTAGGTGAAGCGAGGCCCGGGACCTGGGTCTCTTCACAAGCACACACAAGGTGCTGTTGTGGCTCAACCGGTTTCTGCCTGCAGCAAAGGCAAACTCGGGACGCTCCCGGGAGCGTGAGGCGGGCACGGGGCCATGCAGGGCGAAGGCGCTCTTCCCTCTGGCTGTATGTTTTCTCGCTTTACATATTCTGATAAAATTCATAAAAGGGTAAGTCTCTAAGTGGATACTGACAGTTAGTATACATTGCTGTTATGTAACTACACTGAGTATATGCAGTGTAAAAATCTAAAGCCTTCCGAGTGTTGAGATGGGAACGTTCAGATCTGAGTTTCACAGCAGGGTGCTCTCAGTTGGTAAAGGTCACGCAAATATTCCAGAATTTGAAAAACAAATTTGGAAGATTTTAGTGTCAAGCATTTCAGGTTAAGGGATACTTGACTTACAGAACCCTGTAAAATATGCCAAATAGCCACACTTTCAGGGGAAGAGGACAATTCTGTGTCACGGGAAGCATGCAGGGCAGCAGGACTGGCCAGAAACACAGGTGCAGACAAGCCTGACTTCATGCCACCGGTGCCTAACGGTGCTTTCTAGGGAGAGCATTCTGAAGACAACCTCCACACGGAGTGCAGAGACGCCGTGAGCGGTGCTGAGCTGCCCACGAGGACGTGGTGTCGACATGCATACAGATGGGTAAGACATTCTCACAAGAAGCAGCAACTTACTCTCCTAGACTTCAGTCAGGAAGGGCAAAAGCAAGAGAGAAAAAAAAAAGGCAGAACATTTGAAACATTTTGTGGAAAACATCAGCACCCATAATTTATGCAGTTTATATAATGCATACAGAGAACCTCATTATAAAGCTATGCTAGTAAACACACACATGCACTTTTTCAATGATGACAGGCTTTGGGGGGCACAGCATGAAGAATTCTAATACGCGTTATGTTTAGTTCAGGTTACATGGGGTGAGGAGATGAGCGCAGCTGAATGAAGAAGGCAGACTTTTCATCAAGATAAAAAGGATAAGAAACTGCTAATGTTTGAGCACAGGGACTCACGGCTGAGTGAGGGTCAACTTTGCTCAGAAAACCTGTAAGCTGCAAATGGTAGGTCCCTCCTAGTTTCCAGTACAGGGACTTAGCCAGACGTCCAGCTCACAAGGAGCACCTGCCACGGGTTACTGCTGCAGGAAGGAGCTATAGCCGCCTCTGGTTTTTGCTGACCTCTTAAGCCCAGGTTTAAGGCCAGAAGGGCTTTTTTGTCATTCAGGATCCTTTTGGGCCAAGTGAGATATGCTCAGTAACACAAATTAATGTTAGCAACAGTGAAAGGAAAATGGCTACGATAAATAGGATAATGTACTGTTTAGGGCTATTATACAGGTGATATAAATTCTGTTAAAAAAAAATCTCCCAAACACCTCCTAAAGGCTGGCACTGAGAAACTGAGGACCAGAATGTGACAGTCTACTTGATCACATGCGGAGGGATAAAGTGTGGACTGAGATCCAAGTGTCTCTTGAAAAACTTTCAGAAGTTCTCTTTTAAACATGGCCACAGCCATAACTCACACAGCAATTTGGCTCACTGACTCCTCCAGAATCTGTGTTTCCAGTCCCTGGACTACGGAATAAACACCAGGAGGACAAGATTTCCCACACCTGGCACCAGTGATTCTCAACTCTCAGCTAAAAATGGGGTTCAATGAAATAAATTCATTTAACCACTGCTAATGAATTTTGAGAAATAATGGTCATTTGGCTTGCTCAGCCGTGGTCTATCAATAAACGAAGAGGATTTTATCTTTGGAGAAAACAGATACTAAAGAATTATCAGTGATAGAGGAGTGTCCAGCACTGAAACATCTCTATCACACCCTCCAAGGCTCAGGGTCCATTGCAGAAGAGGTGGTGGAAAGAATGTAAGAGCCAAAGGAAGCACCACTCCTTACATGAAACTGTCCAGACAGAAATTTGCCTCAATATCCACAACCTCGCAGTGCCTAGCAATACCTTCATTATAGGAGAAAAAGACGCTGACATCAAAATAAAAGAGACTGATGGAGAGCAGAATTATGAAGAGGAAAGTGGAGGAGGGGAGGGAATTATCAGGGTTTATTATCTGTTAAGTTTAGAAATTGTCAATAAAAATTTAAAAAAAAATTATCAACAATCGTAATTTAAAGCACACACAACTGAAGAAAACAGAATAGACCCTGAATTCATTTGACAGCATAACAGAAATCAATCATGTATTCAAGAAAGAGAAATGTGAATTTAAAAACTCATCCAGGTAAAAATATCTAACACTGAAAGTAAATAATGAACTTAATGCTTTTGGGAAATTTTATCCTTGTGTTCAGGAAAAGTAAACTATCAAATGAATCTACTCCATTAACCTTCACTTCAACTCTTTCTTTTCTATTAACATAGACAAATGACTTTCTTATTTGAAATTGTATTGACGTATAAATTCTACCTTATTATGGCATAAAATTTCACAAAGGCAAGCAATGCACATTCACTGCTTTAATGGGGTTATAAATGATAGTTGGTGGTATTGAGCTTAAAAACCAATCTCACCTATAGGAGCTTCAAATTTATAATGCAAGGTATGGATGGTATGTAATGAATCCCTTCTGTTTCATGGTACTGAATAGTGAGTAGTTTTATAGTACCAGAAACACCGAGGAATCTACTAATCACAGAATTGACCAAACTTCACTGAGATAGGCTACCTTGTGGTGGTTTGACTCAAGAGTGCCCCATAAGCTTAGGTGTTCTGATTGCTAGGTGCCCAGCTGATGGAGATTTGGGAATTAAACCCTCCTGGAGGCAGTGCATTGTTGGGGGTGGGCTTATGAGTATTAAAGCCAGGTTCCCCTTGCCAGTGTTTGGCACACTCTCCTGTTGCTACTGTCCACCTGATGTTGGCAAGGAAGTGATGTCCACCCTCTGTTCACACCATCATTTTCCCTGCCATTAAGGAGCTTCCCCTTGATCTGTAAGCCAAAATAAACCCTTTTCCCCACAAGCTGCTTTTGGTCAGGTGATTTCTGCCAGTAATGTGAACCTGACTACAATAGTGAAATGGTACCAAAGAGTGGTGACATTGCTGTTTGAAACCTGATGGCTTTGGCCTTTGGGAGCTGTTTCAAGAGGAATATGGAAGGACTTGAAACCCTGGCCTGAGAGACAGCTTGCAGAGTTGAAAGACCTGAATGAAGTAAGAACTATGGACTGTGTGGTTTGGCTTATGAGGGTGAAAAGGAGCTTATAGTCTGGACGGGGCTAGAAGTAGTTTGTGTGAGAGGCTTCCTGTTATGGCCCTGTCCTGAGAATTTGTGCAGGGTTACATTGTGTAGAAATGGGCTGGTGTGAATAGACGGGTATAGCACAGAAGAAAAAAAAAAAAAACAAAAGAAACAAATCTTTGGGCCAAAACTGCTGCCTATTCACAGTTGCAATTGTATGAGAGATTACAACCTTTGAGACTGGGCCAGCTGACATGCATTGGGACAACAGAGAGAATGCAGTCGTTTGAAGGGGCCTGAATGCTTAAGGCCTGAATGCTTAAGGAGTATCCTGTTCTTCAAAGTCTGCTTTATTCCCCCCTAGATTAACAAACTGGCACCCTACTTAGTACTGTGGACTATAAGAAATACAGGAAAGAGAGATTCATTGAATTTGTAACACGGTCTTGTGTTTTGGAAATGGTCATGGGCAGTATGAAGCAGGACTGCCTGCATGAGACCGAATGGAGCCATGAGGATGAACTGTGGATTGCAGTGGAGACCCAGTAGAGTTGCCAGGACCATGAGATGCCTGCTAAGGAAAGCTGCTGGCCCCGGATGAAGTTTTCTAGGACTGTGAGTAGCCTAGCTGGAGGGGCAGAATTGGAATGCCAGAGACTTGTTGCTGGTTAGAATTATCAGACTTGGAGATCTATAACTGACTTGAGTTGTTAGACTTGAAGCTACAGAGTTTTATGTTTGCCCTTGTTGTTTTAAATCTTGTATTGGTTGAATATTTCTTTGCTATGCCAAATGCCATCTTTTGCAGTGTGAATGTATATTCTGTGCCATTATGGTTTATTATTACTACTACTAGTACTATTATTATTGGTATTATGGCTCAATTAAAAGACCTTGGATTATGGGAATGTTTGAACATCATTAGGATTGATAAAAACGATGGGGACTTTTAATGTTGGACTGAACACATTACATTTTACATCATGGATAGTTATCAGTTTATGGGGGCCAGGGGCAAAATGTGGTGGTTTGATTTATGTGTTCCCCATAAACTTAGGTGTTCTGTATGCTAGGTTCCCTGCTGATGGAGATTTGGGAATTAATACCTCCTGGAGGCAGTGTATTGTTGGGGGTGGTCTTATGGGTATTACAGCCAGTGTCCCCTTGCCAGTGTTTGGCACACTTCTGTTCCTGTTGTCCACCCAATGTTGGCCAGGGGTGATGTCCACCCTCTCTTCCTGCCATCATTTCCCTGCCATCATGGAGCTTCCCCTGGAGTCTGTAAGTAAAAACAAACCTCAAGTCGCTCTTGGTTGGGTGATTTCTACCAGCAACGTGAACCTGACTGCAGCACTTGCAGTGTAAGCTGTTGAATGATTTTGTAGATATAAAATAGGACTGTGCATATTACTGTTAACGTAAGATTTGTTGCCCTAAAAATAGCTGGGTAGTAAGTGGCAAGTTAGACTGATGTAACAATTTGATTTAAGGAAGAGAATGAGGTTTCTAAAAACCAGGGTGCTCCTCTAATGGCGTTCTTGACCTTCCTTTCATGGAGCCCTGACAGAAGCTTGTGGGGTGCTTGTCATTTCTAGGGTCAGATTTTACATTACTTTGCACTCTCCTCAAAGAGTAGGGCTTTGAGAAGAACTCTCTAGTGGATATTCTTCACATTTTATCTAAGTCACTAAAAGTCATTGCCTGCCAGGGTTATTTTGCAATTAAGATATATGTACATGAGAAAGAGACAGACATGCTGTCAAAGGTCAATTTTTCATATAAAATGTTCTGGAGATAGCGCTAGTAAAACCTGATTAATTTGGGTGGAGTCAAAAGTAAATCACACCATGTTCATGTCCATATAGTCAGTCCCTCCTTTGGCTTATATCCACCTTTGTTCTCTAAGTGGCCCGAACAAGAATACATCAATCCCTATGCAAAACATACGAGACCCTATTTCTTCAAGAAAATGTCCGTATGTAAGGAGAGGCAGCCCTGTGCATCCAAACAGTGGCAGGGCACTGGTAAGTTCGCACTAGCAAGTGGAAAGCCCTCAATATTCTCTTTGCAGACAGAAGTCTCCCCTCACACGTGTGCTGGTTTGAATCAGGTGTCCCCCATAAGCTTAGGTGTTCTGAATGCCAGGTTCCCAGAGGATGAGATTTGGGAATTAATGCCTCCTGGAGGCAGTGTATTATTGGAGGTGAGTTATTTTCCCCTTGCCAGTGTTTGGCACACTCTCTTGTTGCTGTTGTCCATCTGATGTTGGCTTGGGGGGGGGGGATGTCCACCCTCTGCTCATGTCATTGTTTTCCCTGCCATCATGGAGCTTCCCCTTGAGTCTGTAAGCCAAAATAACCTCTTTTCTCCCCAAAAGCTGCTCTTGGTTGGGTGATTTCTGCCAGCAATGCGAACCTGACTGCAACAACACTAGTCTCTCGCCGTTGCTTTTACATTGAAAGAAGAATCAATCAGAGATTTGCATGTCAGCACCGAATGTGACATGTCTGTGTTTCAGTCTCTGGAACTTAGTAATTTGTTTGAAACACAGTCCCATGTGCAGTCATGGCCTGGGGCTGTCTGGGTACAGATGTTGCCTCAAGTTGTTGCAGATCTTCCTGATACCAGGCCTACTTTGCAGGGGACCAGGCGGATAGCAGTGAAGGGTCGCAGGCATGTCTCACTTTCCCGATCCCCAGAGTGCATGTAAACAGTGCACTCGGAGAAGCAGAACGCAAGAGACGTAGCCACTTGGCAAAGAGAGCCTTCAAGGGCTTCTGTGAAGAACCAGGGTTGTCGTTCTACTTTTTGTGGTGGGAGTTTTTCCTCCTTGTTTATGACTCATGAATTCCTTTCAGAAATTTTAGGAATAAAAAAAGTGAGAAAGTACTGTTGTGATATACCATAAGGAACTAACATGTAAAAACCTTATTCATTTATTAAACATTACCTTAAATACTATACTTAAATTTAATTCATAATATTTTCAGAGTACAAACAGGCACATTTGACTTTTTCCCACATAACAAATATCATTGGCTATTTTAATTTTCCTTATTATGATGTCCATGTCCCTTAGCACAACATCCAGTGTCCTCCATAATCAGACCTAAGTTTCTATCTCAGGAACCCCTTTCTCACTCTTCCACCCGGCAGGCCCTCAACTGTTTGCAGCCCCCTAAACTCAAGAGGGACCTCTCCACCTCTGAGTCACCTAGGTATGTCCTCCGGCTGTGGGCTACCTCCCAGTGCACGTCAAGTAGCAGTGATGCTACCTCAAGTATGACTGTCCACGTGGCTGACTCATTCCACTGGAGAATGAAGTCCTTGATGGGCCTAAAGCTAACAGCTTGTGCCAGACATGTCCTAGGATCAGAACTGCATCCACCATCTACTCTAGACTCCTTAAGTGTAAAGCCTGTGTAGAGTCCGCAGCAAAATATTTCCTTAATTCCCTGCTAAACTGAGACATCCTCGTTCTGGCTTCAGAGAAAGGCTAAAGAAGACAGTCGTGCAGTTACTGCCTGCCCTTCAAAGACAGCATACAAAAACTACCTACGGCTACGGAACTACAGACCAATGGCACCACTTACTACTTAGAGGGAGGGAAAGGAAACACTGTTTCTATACTGGGCAGCAGGACAGGTACACACTTTTGGTTTATATCTCTTTGGACCCCACAACCACCCCGGCAGGAGGCTGTCAATGTGCCTGTTTCACAGATCGAGGAGCAGAAAGGTGTCACAAGCAGCCGCACTTACACTGTTGGCCCTGCTGGGAACATATAAACCACCTACTTCTTTCTGATCAAGCTGCAGGGACGACTTTATTAAGTCTCGAAGTGCAGTTAGCTGTTTCTTTTCTTCATCCTGGGTCTGTTTTATCTATGAAAGAAAGGTCATCATTTAGACTTTTAGGAGCAGAGTTTAATTTTCCCAAATATACCACTTATCAAACAATTCAATAAAATTAACCAATGTTCTTCATTCTGTCTATTTTTGATAGGAAGGGCACAGTCTTATGCTAGTAAAGGACCAGTGATGCCGGGTATGGTGGTGCAAACCTTTCATCCCAAACTTGGGAGGCAGAGGTAGGGGATCCAGGCTAGCCTAGAGTTCTAGGTCAAACTGGGCCTGAGTGAGACCTTACCTCAAAATATCAAAACCAATCACCAGTGAGTTTTAAAATTAGTGAATCAGGAATAAAACTTGCTGATTTAGCAATACATGTGGGCTACCAAATGAACTCTGAATCCCCATATGAAACAAAATGAGAAATAATACTAAGATCATTTGCTTCTGGCTTTTCTGGGTGATGAAGGGATCCCACAATGAGACTAAATGGGCCAGAAGAGAC
This sequence comes from Jaculus jaculus, assembly GCF_020740685.1. Taxonomy (NCBI): domain Eukaryota; kingdom Metazoa; phylum Chordata; class Mammalia; order Rodentia; family Dipodidae; genus Jaculus; species Jaculus jaculus. Next base: position 208,293,806 of record NC_059103.1, on the reverse strand, counting down.
CCATATGGATGACTGAGACTCCAAAGGACACATTTATGACACATTTATGAGAGTTTACACAGAACTACATGAGGATAAGGGATTGTTACTGCTTATTTTGAATCTACTGGAATTTACCTGTAACTTAATAATGTTAACCAGTAAAAGAAAGAAAAAACAACTGCTATTTTTGAAGTCATATAAGAATATTTGAATTATTTTGATTTTCTACATTTTAGAATATTTGCCTTAATGCAATTATCAAGAACAGGCCCTAGGTTCAAACATGAAATTCTTTTATATTTCATATACATTTTCTTTTTTAAAAAATATATTTTATTTGAGAGAGAGGGAGGGAGGGAAGGAGGTAGAGAATGCACATGCCAGGGCCTCCAGCCATTGCAAACGAAATCCAGATGCACATGCTACCTTGTGCATGTGGCTTACATGGGTCCTGGAGAACTGAAACAGGATCCTTTGGCTTTGCAGACAAATGCCTTAACCACTAAGCCATCTCTCCAGCTCTCAAGTATATTTTCCGCAGGCAGGATGAGGACCATTTTCTACGTTGCGTTTAGCGCCGCCGTGAGGCTTTGTGTACGTGCTGTCATGCCACACACCGCTGAGTTCCAGATTGGGATTATTTTGGATCAAGGATGCTCAACCCATGGAATGTATTATTAGTAATTCTAACCCCCCTTTTGAAGTTAAATACTCATATTCACAAGACACTTTGCTCTAATGATCATTATTTCGTTTTCTCTTATGAGAAGTTTTTGTTTTTGATTTCCTGTTATAAAAGCACAACCTGGCCAGATGTGTGGGACTGGCTTGTCACCTCAGCACACAGGAAACTGAGGCGAGAAGACTGCAGCTAAGCTCATCCTAGCAGGCACGTCTCTGCTTCACAGAAAGAAAGGGCAGTGGGACCTTTGATATGAAAAAGGAAATGCAGGGCTGGAGAGATGGCTCAGCGGATAAGGGACTTGCCTGCAAAGCCTAACACTGGACTTGAGTTTCCCAGTACCCACATAAAGCCAAATGCACAAAGTGATACATGTATCTGAGATTTTGGGGGGGTTGCTGGAGGCCCTGGAGCACCCATTTTTCTCTTATCTCTACGTTTTCAAATAAACAAATAAATGTTTTTAAAAAGAAAATGTAAACAAGCTGGGGATCCATAAACCTGCATATTTGGAGGCACTTACTTAATTTTCATGCTTCCATGGTCAAGCATTTTTTCTGCAATCACCAACCAAAGGGCAGAAGAACGTGACATGACTGAGCCCTGAGCAGAGAACCGCCGCACGGCTCACACCCGCTCGTGCTTCCTGCTCCTGCTCGCTCCCAAGGCATCTGGAGTCCCTGACCCCTGGTGACGACTAAGTCGTGCTGAAGGCTCGTCTGCTGCAGGCTCACACTGACCCATCGCTTCCCTGCTTTAACATCTACTGATGCTCATCGCAGTCAAACATGCACACACTACAGGAGGACTTACATTATACAAGTCAGCAGCCAGCTTTTCAATGTACTGTTTCAGTTTATCAGCTGTTTTCAAGCCATCTTGAAAGAAACTACAATGGAAAACAATAGTGATTTACTAGCAATATAAAAACAATAATTACTACCAAACCTTAACACACACATACTCTTGGCTTCCACAAAACAAATATAAAACTCAGTTCAGTATTTTATAAATGCACCACCAACAACATGATGGCGCCTATTTGATACCCACAGGAGGTGCCCTGTCACCGTACATGGTTAACTGCAGCCCTGGCAGACGGACTCATGATGGGCTCCCACCCACACCAGCCATCCCTCATGGGTGGGCCATACTCGAAGCACAGGGAGAACGACACCAGCCCCAGGCACACACGGTGTTCAGCTGACACCACAGAAGACGCGTGGCTGGACTCCGGCTGCAGGCAGAGGGTCAATCCATGTTCTTCCAGGTCCAGAGGAGGCTCTGTGTTCCCACACAGCCTTGGAGCATCTTTCAAAGCAATGGTCCCAACGGGTTTGGGAAACTGTACCCTACCATATTAGTAACAAGGCTGCGTTATTTACGCTAATGACAGCAGGAGCTAACCACTGTGGAGCCCTATTGAATGGCCGGCACGGCACCGCACCCTTTCACAGACTGCGTTTCTGTTTCGCGGAAGGCTCACAGACAGGAGTGCCTGCCTTGCTCGGCTCACACAGAGATGGGAGGCAGAGGCAGGGCTGCTGGATGCTGAACCCACACTCACTGCTCCCACGTGAGGGGATTTCTAGTTTTGGGTGGGGCAGTCCACCCAGGAACCTCTCCTGTGACATCAGTTTAGAGAAACAAACAGAAACCCAAGGACTCTGATGTTCAGAATTCCCTCAAATCTCCCATACCTTCCTCTAGGCGGACCCCTCCCCCAGGGCGTGGAGGGGATTTCTCCATAGACTGTTTTGTGGTCTGCCCATCCCATTCCACATCACAGTAGCCCAGCACCCTGCTGACGCTCACTGGCTGAGAGTGAAGTGTCAGGGTTCATCTTAGGACCCACGTGTTCTTTTAAGTTTAATGTGTACAGCGTGGGCCACTCACACAGCCTGTTAGATCTGGTCTTTAGAGTGGTGACTGAAGTTCAAGTGTCAACATTCAAGACGGACATCCTTGTAGAAAACTTTCTAAAATGAGAGAAACACTACTCTAGAAAGTAGTCTTTCAACGGGGATAGAGGAAAGGAAACTTTCTGATTAATTGTAATTGGGAAACATATTCAGACCCTCATTTTCTAGCACACAGGGTTTCATCCCTGCCTATGTGGATGAAAGTTAAGCTCTGTGTAGAATTAAAGAACTTTTCTGTTCTGGCCCTTCAATATCTTTCGAGTTTCATCTCCCACCATTTTCTCCTAAGAATGTTAGGCTCTAGCCATGCTGCTCCCAGTAATTTATTCATTCAACTCATGGGCAACAGCAAGGAACACAGAATCCCATCACTGCAGAAAATTCCATTAGGTAGAGCTGCCCTAGTGAGAGCCAGCAAACGTCTGCCCGGCCTGTTCCACCAACAGTATTATCTGTAAACAAGGCTGCTAATAAATCTGGTCATCTTTGAGTGAGGAGATTAGGGGGTGCTTTTTTTTAGGGGGGTGAGTTCTTTGCTTTTACTTCCTTTTTTTCTTCTAAAAAGAAATTAAAATTACAAAAGCGTTAACAACAATGTTTAGGGCTGGAGAGATGGCTCAGCAATTAAAGGTACTTGCTTGCAAAGCCTGATGGCTTGAGCCAGATGCACAGAGTGGCAGGAGGCCCTGGCTTGAACATAATCTTTCTCTCTCTCTTTCTCTCTCCACCCCCCCACAAATAAATAAAAATATTTAAAAAACAGAGCTGGAGAGATAGCCTAGTGGCTAAGGTGCTTGCCTGAGTAGCCTAAGGACCCACATTCCTTTCTCCAGGTCCCACGTAAGCCAGATGAACAAGGTTGCACATGTGTCTGGAGTTTGTTTGCAGTGGCTAGAGACCCTGGTGTGCCCATTCTTCCCCCTGCCCTGGTGTGGTTTAAAAAGTCTACAGGTGTCTTAGCAGTTAAGGCCCTTGCCTGCTAGGTCTAAGGACCCAGGTTCGATTCCACAGTACCCACATAAGCCAGATGCATATGATGACACATAGGCTGGAGTTCATCTACAGAGGCTAGAGGCCCTAGTATGCCCATTCTCTCTCAAATAAATAATTAGATAGACATAAACAATATTTAAAAAGCACCATACTTTTGGAAAACAAATGCTTGTATATCTCAAACTTTCCTACTTAGAAAATCTGAGCAAAAAAAAAAAAAAAAAAAAAAAATTCTAAAATTAGCTAAAATCAGATTAGCTAAGTGTCAGTAATTTAATAATTTACGAGCTTCAGTTGCTTTTGGAAAAGGTGCAAAGCATCCATGCTTCTAAAACTGAATTTGTCAAAGGTAAAAAAAAAAAAATTCCATGCCAAACTAAAACCAGGGGCCACTACAACATACTTCAAAGTCTGACAACTGTCCACTAATCTACAATGACCCAAGTCAGTCTAGGTATCAGTTAAGTCTTCAGGAAGCAAACTTTACCCACAATGTGAAAACTTCAGTACATATATGTGTGTGTGTGTGTGTGTGTGTGTGTGTGTGTGTATTTCTGGAGCACATTTATAAGGGACAGCACTTCCTTTGAAAAAAGTAAATTCACTTAAACTACATTTTGGTCACTTAAGAAGCTATTTTTGTAAAGAGAAGCATCTAACATGACATGCATGACTGGCTTTGAGCACAGCCGCCCCATGCAGAGCGGAACATTGCACAGGCTCTCGCTTTTAGCCCTCCCGTGAAGGCCCGTGCCAGGTCATAACGAAGGTCAGCCAATCACAGTGACGATGATGTACCTGCAGAGCTACAATTTGAACTCTTCTGCTGACCAACTCAAGTTTCTCTAAATGTCCATTTATGTGCAAAGATTTTCCCAGTATGTTATTAGGAGTATGAGGGTCTAGAGGCCGGCTTGGCCGTTAAAAGGCACTTGCTTGCAAAGCCCGATGGCCCAGCTTTGATTCCCCAGTACCCAGGTAAGGGCAGATGCACAAAGTGGTGCAACATCTGGAGTTCGTTTGCAATGGCAGGAGACCCTGGCATGCCTCCTCTCATATTCTCCCATCTCACTCTCTTTGTCAAATAAACAAATAAATAAGTAAAATTTCAGAGCAGATTGAGACAAACCAGTTTACTGAAACGCGGCATAGTGGTGCACACTTTTAATCCCACTACTTGGGAGGCAGGGGCAGGAGGATCGATGTGAGTTTGAGGCCAGCCTGGGACTACAGAGGGAACCTACCTCAAAATTCACCCCCCAAAAAAGGAGTATGGGGGATCAACGGGAATCGTGACATTTCCTTTCTTAGTATTCTAATAAATGGGAGCTATCAGGAGCACTTTGGAAAGGTCCTTGACCTATTTTCTCCATAATACTCATCAGTTACTATAGATCTAATAGTAATGGTGAACGTTCACACAAGTACTCTGCCAGAGAACTCACGAGAGTTAATGCAGTAAATGCAGAAGGTAAGCGAGCAGTTAGCGCCACTGGCTGCGCGCACAACAAGCCGGCTGTCCTGCAGCGCGGCGCAAAGATGGTGCAGCTCAGCGCAAGGAACGCTTCTCAGGCGCACTGCGGCACAGAAGTCCATGCAGAAGGCCCACATCACTTCATTTCTTTTTGTTTAGATGAAGCCCCCCTCGCCCCACCTACCTCCCGACAATTGTAAGTAGGGACACATAATGAAAATGGTCCAGTACCAGGGAAAGTGCCCAGTAAGGAGTGCGAACGTACAGAAAGGTCTCCATGGTGACTCATCTGTGCCATGAGCTTCAAAGCTGGCAAGGTTACCACCTCTAAGGAAGACAGACGCCTTTTCAGAGTCATCAAACAGCGATCTATTTTGGGCTACTTATTTTTATGTAAAATGCTAAGAATGGAAAATAGTATTATTTCTTACCCATTTAAATGTAGGAAACCATTATATTACTACATACAGACACCAAATGAAGAAGAAATAGAGGAGAAACCAATGAATGGAAAGGGACTTGCAGAGACTGATAACGACCACACCACTCTACTTACTTGCACTGTGCGTGATAATACTTGATAAGGTTCTGCAGCAGATCCACCCCCTTTTTGGTCTTGATTTCATTCACTTTAATAAGATACTGTGGAAATAAAGGAGAATTTTAGGTTGTTAGGTGCAGACAGGGCTGTGGAGTCTCAGGCTCAGGTGGGAGACCACCACTTCTGATCTTACACAAGTTGGGGGCCGTTGATGACCTCGAGACCGGGGGGGCTCATATCAGGGGATGCTGGTTCGGCACACTCCAAGTGCACACAGCAAAAGTGTCAGAGTGTTAGCACTTTATAAGGTCTCACGGTTAGTTTATGAGATGGGCAGAAATGAAGCACAGCAGAACATTCTGGCGCAGTGGATCTCAAACGTACAGCTCATGCCATCCCGATAGATGGACTAGGCTCTAGGGACACAAGTAGAAAGCATTCTCTCTGAGGATGGACCGTAAACCAGGGTGGTGAATCAGAAAAAAAAAAAAAATCTTAGTCAACAAGAAAATAAAACACCTCACTATTAATGTATGCAGTGAATGAAATAGTACTGGCCTTCATTTTTCATTGCTGCCTGACACTGTCTACTCTGTGTGCTTCTTGCTTGCTTATTTTATTATAAGAGTTCATGAACAGGAAATTTCAAGGAGCCCATGGTTTATGAGGAAGAAAAAAAAGCCACTCAAATTCAGGAGAAAACCTTAAAACTGAGCAAACTTTCCACATACATTTTCTGAAAACGGAGACAGTTTTCCCTATTCATAGGCAGCACCCGAAGGCATCTCTAGGAGAGCGCGAGCTCAGTTTGAGCGCCACGGCCCCAAGCTCAAGGCAGCATGCTTTCCATGGCACTTTTCCACCAACAGGCTTCTTACAGGGTAACTTCATTTAAGCTCAAACAGGACCCATGATTAAAAATAGAAACACATGCTCTAAACTTGCAATACTCACTGGTATCAGCCTCTCACCACTCACCAGTATTCCCCCACATTCACTCACAAGCAACATTAAGGTTCTCACCAAAGAATCCCGTTTTGGCTTAGAGCCCCACAGGACCAAGGCTCAAAATGAGACAACAGTGCAATGGCGGATCCCAAAGGGCTTGGAGAAAAAGGAGATGAGAATCCTTAAGAAACGGTCCCCTTCTCAGTGACCAAACACAGCCTCCTTTTAGCATAAATCAGCCTGCGGACGAGCAGGGGACAGCACAGTTATGGCCAAGTGCGGCCAGGGAGGGCAGGCCGGCTCCTACCTCACACATCTGCAGCTGGAAGAGGCGCCGCTCCTTCTCCATCTCTTCCGCAATCTCGGCTCCCGTTATCTCGGTGCGGATCATCCCATGCTGCTTTGCGTGCTCTCTTTTCTCCTTCTCGATTTTTGTACTGCAATGAAGGCAGACCCCATTACTTTTAAGACAAGCTTGTATCACATGAAAGATTAACCCTAAAACAGGCTGGGGACATTGGCTCAGTCAGTAGTAAAGTGCTTGCTGTGATGGCCTGAGGACCTGAATTTGACCTCCAGAACCATGTAAAATTCCAGGTATGGTGGCAAGTACCCGTAACCCCAGAGCTGGGGAGGCAGAGATATTCCTGGGGGGTGCTAGCCAGCCTAACGAGCCAAGTGAGAGCCCAGACCATCTGACCAAAGGTGGACAGAGTTCCTGAGGATGACACCTGAGGTTGTCTTCTGGTCTCAGCATGCACGCACACATACAGCAATAAAATGTTTGTTTTTTACTTATTTATTGAGGGGGAGGAGACTAGATGTGCCAAGGCCTCTAGCTACTGCAAATGAACTCCCCGTGGGGGCTGGAGTGATGGCTTAGTTATTAAGGTGCTTGCCTGTGAAGCCTAAGGACCTAGGTTCAATTCCCTAGGACCCATATTAGCCAGATGCACAAGGTGACACATGTTTCTGGAGTTCGTTTGCAGTGGCTAAAAGCCCTGGCACACCAATATTCATTCATTACACACACACACACACACACACACCCACACACACCACACATATGCCTCTTTATATCCTTATATAACATATATTATAAAAATAATAAAAAAAGAGCGAACTCAATACAAGCTCTGGGCCCTGGGAGATGACGGGGAGATGAGTGTCAATGAGGGTTCATGATCTGTGTCACAGGTACTACACTGGGAGGGGGGGCGATGACGATAATGGAGAGGCCATGTGCATATGCATAGCAGAAAACCTCTGTATCGCCACTCAAAAAAGGAAGGCTTTTGGGCTGAGGACAGTCCAGGGAACGACTTGCCTAATGCACAAGGTCGTGGGTTCAAGCTCAGCAAGACAAAGATATCTTTCTAAACAAACCACATTGATGCCTTTCTCTCAATGAGAGCCTCTTGTTATTTCTGAACCACTAATGGCAGAACACGGGAACTCTGAAGAAGAAACCTAAGTTCAAAGACATCATATTGTTATTTTTGTCTAGGAAGTTTCTTACATTTTCACTTGGTTCATATACTTGATGGATCCATAAAAGTCTGCTACAACTTGGGACTAAATTTTGATATTGACTTTTGTTAGGTAAAGTCCTTTTTAATGAAAAAGAAGCAGAGAGTTGGATGCCTGAGGTTCTTCTTGACTACTGGCAGATAAGACTCAGAGATACTTCCAGATGATTAAAGCACATGACAGATCTTTGCAAGCACGCTTAACAACTGGCCAAGGGTAATTCCCAACAGCCTTTCAACCTGAGCCAGTCCCACTTGTCACTGGACGGCACAGAAAGAACTACCTGATGATTCATGTTCACATGTTATTTGACAACGAATTGTTATCACTAATAAACAACAGAGCCAGGGATGGTGGCGCACTGCTGTGATGTGCACACTCAGAGGCAAAGCAGAAGGACCTTAAGTGTGTGGACCGCACGGGAGAACCTAGTGAGTTCAAGGCCAGATCAGCCACATGGTGAGGCCTTGTTTGAGTCCAAGAAGTGTGAAGGATGTAGCTCAGAGGTAGAGGGCTTGCAGAGCGCGTGGGAAGCTCTAGGTCTGACCCCAGCATCACAGAAACAAGCATCCAAGAATACTTAACAGAAACTATTAAGTTACTACCCAGTTAACAAGGGCTTCAGCACGTTAATTTTTGTCTGCACAAACCCTGAGCACTAGACAACTTTTATCTTACCCAGGACCAACAAGGTAAAATATCCTAGCTCAAAGTCAAGGTCAAGGTTACAGAACTGGTAAGATCTGAAATTTGTGATCCTTAATTACTACATCTCACTGCCTCCTGAATTCTACACAGAAGAAAACCGCAGAAAATCCGCCTCAGTTCAAAGATAAATTAACTTCATTGTTGTGTGTAGTTTGTTTTCTGCAAAATAACCACAACTGAATGATGTTTAACTACCTTAAACATACAAATATGTTTTCCTACTCCGCCACAATACTTGAATACAAAGAAATTTATCTTAGGAAAGTAATTTGCAGATAGGAATTTATTTATTTTTTTTTTTTAAAGTGAAACCACTTCTTTTGTGATGTTCTAAACTAGAAGTCATTGAGTTCACGCTTCCGGTGGTTCCTCAGTCCTCATGACCCACCTTCTATACGCAGAGACACAGTGCCCCCAGCACTCACTCAATCTTGGCTAACTGTTGAGAATGTTTTGGTTTTCAGTTGCTTCTTAGCTGTCCATGAGGAAAATTGTTCCTAAGACGGCCAGTCCTCAGCAATGCTTACAGAAACCACTGCACGAGGAGGCGGGGAACGTGCTTCAGCCTGAATTTCTTCCTTTGCGTCTGCTTTCACCTGCTTTCACCGTTGATGCCTATGGTTCTCCAAGTGTATAGCCAAGACTTTAATGTCTCCTCCTCCTCTGCTGGGCTGTTTCTAATCTCTTAGCGTACTAATCAGCATGCAACACAGGATGCGCAGGTTGGTGCCCACGTCACCCCAGTATCTGGAGACTGAGGCAGTTTGACACTAAGTAAGTTTGACACTAGCCTCGTCTACGATCTCCCTCGTTGACACAGGCAAGCATAGGGACAGTGTGACCACCAGGGGTTCTATCTGGCGTGGGTGAAACATGCACCCCTTTCCTAGTGATGCACTTGGCAACCTGGGGCCTGCTGCTGTGCTGCGCTGCACATACACACCACTCCAACAACGCAATAGGTTGCTCCTCCCTTGGCAACCCCTTGGTCTCTCCTCTTCTGTGATTAGTTTCCAGTCAAACATGTCCTGAAACACTTCCCGAAACAACAGGCAAGGGGCTAACCCAGCCTGGACTAGTTTTGCGGGCATGCACAGTAAAGTGTGTTCTCTGAGTGACCTTTCAAGGAAAATATACTTACTTACCATTGTACACCCATATATACTTGGGCATATAGATGATTAAAATCAGATGCATTGCAGGAAAGGGTATGTGCCGTAAAGACAACATAAGCCTGTCAATAAAAATAGAATGACTACTCTACATCACCCCCGCAGCCAATGCTGCCTCTTTTGGGACCCTATAAGGAGCCTCTTGGGCACTCTAGCTCGGAAGCCACTGTTCCCTTGCAGTGTACTAAAGCTCCTTGCTGCTCTGTTGTCTGTGTGCATCTCCAGTGTTTTGAACAAGACACCATTAGTATGCAAATACAGAGACCACCACTTCCATCACCCTTCACAAGAGCCCCTGAACCAGCACTGCGTTTCACAGCTCAGGCTCAGGTCAGACATGATGTGACCCCCAGCTTAATAGCTACTAACTTTATGACCTTCCAGAGCTTCGCAGCCTCTCCAGACTTCATTTTCCTGTGCATGCAGAGATGAGAGCTGTGCGCTGATATGCGTGCTGTGTCATGAAGATCTTGGCAGGCAGAAGGCGATCAAAAGATTAGCTATTACTTTTATTATTTCCCAGCTGCCATATTATATAGAAATTTAAATGACCTATAGTTACTAACCATAAGGAAAGGAAAGTTGTCTAAGGCATGGGCCTACAACCTGATAATTCATATTAACAACCAGAAATTCCAAAATAATTGACTTTTCCCACCCCTTCTGGAAATAGGTCTGGCCCTGTATTTCAGGCTGGCCTTAAACTCACTTTGTAGCGTAGGCTTGCCTCAAATTTTCAGTGATCCTCCTGCTTCAGCCTCCCAAGTGCTGGGATAACAGTGTGCGACACCATGCGTGACAGCCACTTTTAGCATTAGTTAATGGGGTTACGCCCTTTCCCCAGTCACTTCTCCTGATGAAACTTAGGACAGTAGTAAGGCAAATCAAAGTACCACTTACAACTTTGTCTCATAATCTTTCCAGGCTTTGTCAAATGGCTTCTTGAGATCCTTAATAAGAGAAAACAAAACTTGTTTTTGCATGAAATGAATAAATAACCAGAAAAAAAATCTTGGCACAAAAAACATTCTTTATAGGATATTTAAAACTTTATTCAAGACAATTTGGTGCACATTATACCCATTTATTCATTCCATGTGGGAAGTGAGAGGGAGGTAGGGAGGGTGGGCGTTCCTGTCCACCTGTAGCTCTGAGAGCCCGGCCAGGGACAGTGACGCTTGGAGAAGCAAATGTAAGGCCCAGCTTCTCTCCTACTGCCGAGGCTCTCGCTAACACAAGTGCCCAATCTTACTCTTCTGTAATGTGAAGTGGACCATCTTTTCCAATAAGCATTTTCCAAGAACTTTCATCTTACGGTGAAAATGTTCAGAGTACTTTTCAAATACAAGTACTGCTATGATCATAAAAGAGGGAAAAAAGTCAATCCTTTCAGAGTGGAAATCACAATTTCTCAACACTTACCCCTTTGACTCCCTTTAGGTCTCCTTTTAACAGGGAATCCAAGGTGAAGACCACATTGTGGCTCAGACCCTGCAGCTGCAAATCAAACAAAGACGGCACACAGTTACCAGAATGCACAAACAAACTGCGACATCAGTCCCGATGACGGGGCCACGAGGGGCTGTATGTGCCTCACTTTGCTGAGCCTGTGCGACACCGTCCTGGCTACACAGCGTGCCACTTCTATCTGTAGCTGAAGAAAGGGGACAGAGGAGTCTCCTGTGAAGACCACAGCAGGAGGGCGGGCGCGGCAGCATGGCTGTGGAGGAGACGCCTTCTCACGCACGGCCACGGCGCGTGTACACGAGGCTCCTGCTACTTCAGCACTTCCACCAAGATTGCAGCTTTTGACTTTGCTTCAGCTGCCAGTCAGATATGCAAGTATTTCCTTTTTGTACTCATTTATAGCATGTTTGAGAATCTGAAATTCCCTGTTTGTCTCCCACATGAGGACACAGAAGCTAGGACAGAACCCCCGACTGCCCTGTTCACATCTGCGCACTCTCTTTATTTGCATATAGTTTTGAGCCTGGGTTTGACCATGTGGTCCAGGATGGCCTTGAAATCACCATCTCGCTGTCTTAGCCTCACAGGCATATGCCACCACACTCAACTAAGAGAAGATCTTTAAAGTGCCAGCTACAGCTGGCAATAGATTTTCACTACCCTAGGGCCTTGGTCTGGTACAAGAGTGCAGAGGAAGAGCTGGAGACAGCCGTGAAAGGAGCAAGCAGCCCAGGACCGAGGACTGCGCAGAGATGAGCAAAACTCCGTTGCTGCCTCTAGAGGGCGTGCTCTCTCTACAGCAGGAAGCTAGTCTACATGTGGCCACAGGCAGAGGTGTGAAGACCTGCAACAGAGAGCCCCTGATGGACTCCTGCTGACCTCTCACCACATCAGGCAGTGTGTGTGTGTGTGGGGGGGGGGTGCCCCACTGCCAGAATGAGTTAACACACACGCTAGTTTACTTCCTGATAAAGACATGCTTATTTTTGGAGTGCCACGGGATGCAAACTGTGAATACGGAAACGGGGCCGAGGGAGCAGAGAACCAAGGCCTTCCCTGACTCTGAGCTGCCCCCACTGCTCTGTGCTCCCTCTCGCCGTGGGCTTCCTGACATCTCTACACCACTCTACCTCTTTGCCCTCCTTAAACCCTTGCCGACTTTACATCCAAGGACAGTAACCACCACCAAAGGACTTAGGTCACCAACCACACAAACCCGTGCAGGAGGCCCGGCCCTCTCCCAGACAGAAAGACAGGTTGGCCGGCAGGTCTGAGGGCTACGGGCACTCTGCTCTGCAGAGATCTAGGACAGGGGTTTTGAGAAGTGGGATAAAAAGGCCATTTAGAATTTGTAATTGTTCGGGGTCCTCCAAATGGCCATAGTGTGACACAACAGACTATCTCGATGTCTGGAGAGCAACAGGAAGGGACCATGCCCACAGGGTATCTTGGGGTAAGGGGGAGAACAAGGGAGGTAATAATGAAAAAGAAAGAAAAACGCTGAAACGCACCAGCCTTAGGTATGAGCGGGCAGAAACCAAGGGGAAGAGGACTCTTTGCCCCAGGTGGTCATTCTGGTACCCTTTCTCTGATCTACTGCTGTCCTATGCATCTTCCCAGTGAAGTCGGGGCCTCCCCACCCCATCCCCCACCAACCAAGCCAATCCTGTGCTCATGAAGATCCTTACACCGCTGCCAAAGCCCTTCCCACCCTCATCGCTGCAACTCCGCCAGTATGCTGGCTTGCCTCTCACGCCGGAGTGCAGGGCCTGTCACCCTGGGGTGCAGGCAAGCTCCCTGGGAACAGGACCTGTGTGTCCACTGCTTTATGAAATACAGTATGGTATGTGCACAAGGCTCTTCTTAGAGGGTGACCCCTGTTGATGGAATGTAAGTGCTTATTGGTAGGGTTAACCGAGGTGATTATGAACTAATGAAGAGTGAATGCTCTTTATGCCTCACCAGAAATACCTGCAAGGAAACTATTTATGTGATAAAAGCTGGGTGTAAAAAAAAAGTACTTATGCAGGGGTGAAGTGATATGACTACAACCTGTGTTACACATATACATGTAACACATACGTAACACAGGTTGTAGTGAGAGTTGTAGTGGTTTGAATGTAAAGCGCCCTCCTCGTAGACTCATGCGTTCGAGTACTTGATCCCCAGTTGGTGGCACATTTTGGGAAACTGGTCGAGCCTTTCTGGAAGTGTGTCAGTGGGGGTAGGCTTGGGGTTTGCCAGTTTAGCCCTCTGCTAAGTAAGGAGCTCACTCTGTCCTTCCTTCTGCTGATGAGACACTGCCGTGCCCACTGCTCACTCCTGCGATGCTTTCCCAACCTTGATGAAACCTCCCTCAACAAATGTGAGCTGGTAATAAGCCTTGCCCTTCCACAAGCTGTTTCTGAATGGGTGGTTATCCCAACAAGAAGAAAGGAACTGCTACAAGGCTCTGTGCTGTTAAGAATCTGGACATTCTAGCCCTGGGACTCTGCAGCATACCTCCTGGTATGGTAACTGAGGACACCTCTGGACTAAGGAGGAAAGGCCACCTTCAGTCCCAGCCCATACCTCTGCACAACACCCAAGGCCTTCTCTTCTCATAAGACCCTCTCCCTGCACCTCACTCACTCTTTTGCTTCAGGTACACACATCCTCCTTTTCTTCTCTGACGTACACCCCCACTCTCTCTCTCTTCACTCTCTCTCACTCCTTTCTGTCCTTTCTTCCCCTTCCCCCTTCAATAAAGTAGGGGGCAAGAAATTGTGAGTCACATGATCCAAAATGTCCCTCCCTTTTTTTCTTTTTTTTTAAATCAGATCACACCAGTCTATCCTGATGTATTAAGAATTTGGACTCAAAAAATTGCCTAACTTGGTTCTCCACTGTGAACCACAATTCTAGCATAGGCTCAAATCACTTCTAAAGAAATGCATCGTCATTTGTTGACTCAAGTTCCCAAGAATGGAAGTTGGAGAGGTTTTTTTTTTTTTTTTCATTAAAAATTTTAAAACATGTAATGCACTATTTGCTCAAAAGGTCAAAATTCAAAACAAATGATAAAGAGGCAGTGTTTATAAATGTATTTTAACTTTTAGTCCTAAATAATGGTTTTCATCAATGCCTCAAATCCTTTGTGAAAGAAGCAAGAGCCATTACTGCTACCTTGACTTGACAGCTGTACTACGAAATAGCAGCAAGGGAATGATGACATCCACGGTCAGCGCTGAAGTAAAGATCACTGTGGAGCAAAAGCCCCCGCACAGTCGTGAGCTGACCACACACAGTTCCCTTTTAATGCCGTCCCTGTGTAGGGCTTGAGACAGGGTCTGTGGCTGCTCTGGTGGAAAACCCCAGGAAGTGGGAATGCCTGTGTGTTATCTATCTGCACCTGTACTCTGGAGGTGGGGGTCGGAAGAAGCCAGCAAGACAAGACATAGATTAGACATTCAGATTTTTCCAGCGACTCAGTCTACGCAGAAGCTACAGGAATTTATTTTCTAGCTTCTAACTGATTTCCCAGGAGAAAGTGGCAAGCAGTGACTCTGTAAAGACACAGAAAGGGCAAAGAGGAAGCAGACCAGGGCCAGGGAAGGGGCCTTCAGGAAATACTCATGGATTTTTTTTTTCTCTCCTGGAAATCTCAACGAAGAAAAATCTGTTGAGTCAAGTATTTTAGGGTATTGTTCTGTGAAAGAGGTGGGATACATGATTTCAGCCATAACGTTCATTTTCACTTGGTCGTTCTTTCAGGAATCCTTTTTGTGCCTGGAGCGTTCTGCTGAATTAGGTCTAAAGGTCATCTTCACAGGCAGTTCCAGTGAGGTCGCAAACCAGGGTAACGCAGACGGGCACATCTCCCGTTACCACCTCCATTAGCTTTTGGTGGGATCTCTCCAAAGCCGTTAACATTTACCATGGAATTATTTCCCCTTCATTTTACTGGGATTCTATTGGTTATTCTATGCCTCGTAACTCAGATTCCAAACCATTTCCTTTCTTCTATCAGGTCTAATTAGCATAGGTTCCTTATGTGATTCCAGGCTGTACAAAGTGGAGAGGCTACCCAGACCTGAGACTGAAGGCCTGACTGATCAGAGTTTCATCTCCTAGGACCCACGCAGCTGCCTGGGTATGGCCACGCATGCCTTCAACACAGAGCCCGAGGGAGCAGAGACTGGAAAATCACTGTGGCTCTCCAGTCAGCCACTATGACAATGCGAAACACAGTTCCTGGTTCCGAGAGTGACTCTGTCTCAAGGAAACAATGGAATGAATTCCTGTTTTCCTTTGGCCTCCACCCACCATAAATACCACACTTGGAAAGTACATTTTTATCTGTGGATTGTGACACACAACTATAATCACAGCACTTAGGAGGCTGAGGCTGGGGGCTTGTCATTTTAAGGTCAGCCTGGGCTACATAGCAAGGCCCAGTGTTACAGTTGCCTTCCTGCCAATGACAGAAAGCCCTTGACCAAGAGCAGCTGACTGAGAGAGAGGGTTTATTTTGGCCTATAGACTTGAGGGGAAGCTCTAGGATGGTAGGGAAACCATGGCATGAGTAGAAGCTGGATATCACCTCCTGGCCTACATTAGATGGACAATAGCAGCAGTGGAGTATGCCAAACATAGCAAGGGGGAACTGGCTATAATACCCTTAAGCCCACCCCCCAACAACCCATCTCCAAGAGGATCCAATTCCCAACTGCTAGCAGCTGGGGACCAAGCATTCCGAACACACGAGCTTATGGGAGGGGGGGACATGACTCGAACCACACCCAGTCTCCAAAAAAGTACATATATATATCTATTTTATTAGCAAAAAATACATTAAAAACCACTTTGGAAATGATATTTAGGTGTGGTAAATATATCAGCTTTCCAAGCAAGTACATATTTAATTTTGTTCCTTAAAAAAGGGCTATTTCCACCACCAGTCCACA
The DNA here is from genome assembly GCF_020740685.1 of Jaculus jaculus. Classification (NCBI taxonomy): domain Eukaryota; kingdom Metazoa; phylum Chordata; class Mammalia; order Rodentia; family Dipodidae; genus Jaculus; species Jaculus jaculus. The sequence goes on along the minus strand of NC_059103.1, from coordinate 208,277,441 downwards.
CATCAAAGACCACCCAACATTTGTAAGATGTTAGAGATGACTGCAAAAGGGGCTGGTTGAAGCATATAATTGCAATGTTGTCTTTGATTTTTTTAAAAAAGGACTTATTGCAAGTGTGTTGGTTCCAGCTGCTGAAGGCAACTTCATCCAGCATTTTCTTCTAAGTACAGGAAAATATATCCTACCCTGACTTTTTTGTCTCTTTGTACAGATTTCCACAAAAGCAATGTTACCATTTACCGATGTACCACTACCTGCCTCACCTCACCAGGTGAGCTTCTGAGGGAAGGAGGGACCTCGGGTCCCACAACAGGTGCAAAGGCCACACAGCCTGCCTTAGCTTTGCCCTAGCTGGCAGACTAACAGTCGACAGGGTGCTGCCCAGTAGTGGAATTGATTCCTCTTCTTACTTTGAGGGAAGACAACAATCCAGCTCTACAAATGGGGCGTCCCTGATTCCTGCATGCACACAAGGCTGTCTAATGAACAAGGACGTAATGTGCCTGCCCTGCCAGCCCTCACTCATCTTGACAGGCTCGCCCCACGGCCTGCTCGTCTCTCTCCTTCCCTTCTCCACACAGAAACAGTCTCTCTCAAAGTATAGCTAATGCAAATCTGCTGACTTGCTTAACACATCGGAAAATCCAATTAAAATAATGAGCCAGCTCCCAGCAGTTAGCCGACAATTCCCTGGTATAAATTAGGTTTTCTGTCTAGTGTTAACTCCTTCGCGCCCCACACACTTACTGACTACCTTGAAGCTACTTAAAACCAGCATCTGGAGATCATCATGTTAAGTGAAATAAACCAGACTCAGAAAGACACTGTTTCCTCTCGTATAAGCAATCTACATTTAAGTTTCTATGTATATGCATATGTAGGTATGCAGGAAAGTTGAAAGGGGGAGGGAGCAAGAGAGGGCAACGGGACGAGTGTGACAGGAAAGCAGAGGAAGGACTACCTGGGAGAGGAGAGGACTGACAAGTAGAATAAGGGGCTGGGCAGGTAGATAAGCACGAAGTGTAATGAGATATACGCACGAGAATGAAAACTCACAGTGAAACCTATCACTCTGTATAATCACTTAAAAGAAAGACAAACATTAAACGAAATTGGTGCCTCAACAACAGGCTATTTTCCAGGGTACCATGACAGAGAGCTACGTCCAGAGACACGCAGCTGCTCGTCACTCTGGACCTGGTCCCTATCCAGCGCCAGCGCACACTACCCAAGGCAGAACTGGCACCAATGAGCTGCCATCATGTCCCACTCATGTCTCTTCAGAAGGCTGTTGATGGTTCTGTTTAATCAGTGTGATGGCTGGTTGTGAGTGTCAGCTACACTGAATTAGAGGACAGGTAGGTTAGCAAAGCACACCTTTGAGTGCATCTGAGTGTGTCGAGACAATTAGATTGTGAGGGCTAGACCTAACGAATGGATTAACTCTTAAGGAACGCTTATAGAACTGTGCTGAAAGTAGGACCTGAAGGCCTGCAGGAGGACACAGGTATGTGGGAGCGTGCCTTTGAGGACTCTATCGTGCCCTGGGCCCCTGTCCACCATGAGCTGCTTTGCTTCACAATAGACTGAACCCTCTAAAATCCTGAGCCACAATAGATAATTCCTCTTTTTAAGTTGTTCTCTTGGGTGTTTTGGTCAATAAAACGTATACCTTTGGCTTCTAAACTACTTCCTTTCCTGTAATGAGCAAGTAGAGTTAACATCAGCTCTTTACCTGAGCCTGCACACCTGGCTGCTCTTCCAGGTACTGCCTTCCCGGCAGCTCTGGCCAGCCCTAGATGTAGACTTTATCAAATCAATAGTTTTGCTGAAGGTGCTTGCTTGCAAAGCCTGCTTTCCTGTCACACTCGTCCCGTTGCCCTCTCTTGCTCCCTCCCCCTTTCAACTTTCCTGCATACCTACATATGCATATACATAGAAACTTAAATGTAGATTGCTTATACGAGAGGAAACAGTGTCTTTCTGAGTCTGGTTTATTTCACTTAACATGATGATCTCCAGATGCTGGTTTAAGTAGCTTCAAGGTAGTCAGTAAGTGTGTAGGCCGCGAAGGAGTTAACACTAGACAGGGCATGGCACCAAGTCACAGAAAAGATACAGCTCCAAAGCCAATTATTCACGATACTATCTTCTTACAGGTATCAAAATGTTGTGAAAACTAGAACATTATGCAATGGACATTATCTTTAGCTGTACGGACCCATTAGACTAAAACTGTGTTAGCTGGTTGCACAGGTGGTAAGGGAGAACAAGAAATTTGCTCATGGATTTGAAGGCTTTTACACCCATAGCACAGTTCACACGACCACCTTACCTGGCGCCCAGTGATTTAAGAGTGGGCAGAGTGCCCTCTGCTCACCCCATCACTAGGCGTGTGCTTGAACGAGGTACTCAACCTTAGAGACCTTGTCTCCTCACTTGTGAAGTGTAAATGATACAACCATGTGCTATTAAAGGGAGTATGTGAGAGAAAGTCACTATCAGTAAACGTAAACAAAAAGAAGTAACTGAGATGAACTCTGTAAGATATGACCATCTTTCTTTTCCTAGGTTTCTTTACATTGGGAAGGCTAAACAGCAGTGGACAAAACACTATAACGATATCATTGCGTTTCATTCTGCAAGGCAGTCTCTGACAATGCAAGACAACACAGCCCATTTTATCATGGTTCACCTAAGGAGAGGAGACTAAATTAGCTTGTTCATTAAAATGATGGAAGCGCAAAACAAAACAAAAAAACAAACAAAAAAAGCCGGGCGTGGTGGCGCACGCCTTTAATCCCAGCACTCGGGAGGAAGAGGTAGGAGGATTGCCATGAGTTCAAGGCTACCCTGAGATGACAGAGTTAGTTCCAGGTCAGCCTGGACCAGAGTGAGACCCTACCTCGAAAAACCAAAAAAAAAAAGAAAACAAAAATGATGGAAGCGGGGATGGGGAGTTGGCTAGGTGGTTAAAGGCGCTTGCTTGCAAAGTTTGCCAGCTCGACTTCAATTCCCCAGTACCCACAGAAAGACAGATACACAATGTGACACACATGTCTGGAGTTCATCTGCAGTGGCAAGAGGCCCTGGTGCACCTATACTCTCTCTCAAATAAAAAATTAAAACAATAAAAAGAAAATGACAAAGGTGGCTGGGGAGGTGGCTTGGTGGCTGAAGGTGCTTGCTTGCAAAGCCTGCTAGCCACTCATGCAAAGCCAAATAGCCACTGGCTGCAGCATCAAGAGACCCTGGCATGCCCATGCGTGCGCGCACACACTAATGTAAGTAATAAGAGATTTAACTTATGCTATCAAAAGTTATGGCTCACAACCACCCTATAAAATGGTCTTAGTTGCACTATATTAATGAGGATACCAGCTCAGAGAGGTTAAGTAACTTGCCCAAGGCCAAAGAGTACGTAAAACATATGTCAGGATATTAACTCCGAATGTCATGCTCAGTTATTTATTCTTTTTGTTTTGCTATAACTTTTAAAGTAATAATCTGAAGTCCGACAGCTGGGATCAACACTCAAGTACCTACATAAGCCAGATGAACAAGGTGGTGCCTGTGCCTGGGGTGTGTACGCAGCGGCAGGGGACCCAGTGCACCCAAGCGTTCTTCTCTCTCTGCTGTCTTAAACTGTAACTATGATAATCTATCGCTGCTGCTTCCTACTGAGGTGAACCCAAGCTAAAAGCTCAGGTCTCCCCTATCAAGATGTCGTCAGACCTTCTGCCTTCCACTACGAAGACACCCTCTTCAGCTCCTTGTCCAGCGAGCACTCTCCTTCTCTTCTCACACTTCACCATCTGCCTGGAGCACCCTTCCCCTGGCTACTGGCAAAGAACCCTCCAGATTCAATGGCTCCATCATAAGGACCTGAGCATCCAATCAGGGCTCTTTTGAAATTAATTTCTGTGTGTGTGCATGTGGGCACGTGTGCAGAATGTGTGGTGAGTGCAGATGTGTGCACCTGTGTGGTGGCCAGGAGACATCAGGTGTCCTCTATAGCTCATCTGCTTGTTTCCTTGAGATAGTTTAGCCAAATCGGGAGTCACTACTCGTCAAGTCTGCTGAGCAATTAGCCCCAGTAACTCTCCAGTCTTCGCTCCTCAGAGGATTGGGGTTACAGGCACACCTGGCCACATCCACTTTTATATGGGTGCTGGGGACTGAACCCAGGTGGTCCCACAATCTCACGTCTGAGTGGCAAGCACTTTGACCCATTGAGCCACCCCCTCAGCACCAGGTCCCCTCTGGTCTCCTGCCGGACTCATCCAACAGCAAGGCAGGCTAACTCGCAGAGGTCTGAACGCCATGATTTCTAGTCTGTTCCGACGGATGGGAGGCAGGGGTTGTGTCGCCACTTCTGTGCCACATCAAGCTCTTGGCACAGTGCAGACATGTTATACACACTACATAGAAGGCACTTGGTTGAGTACATGGACGAGCAAATGAATTCTTCTCCAAACCTGGAAAGCGCCTGAGACATGCAGAGTTAGGAAGCTGAACCCCCCTGCTTCACCGGAGTGCTCAGCATCCGAATGGCTCAAGCAGTGGGCAAGTCTCAGAGGGTCCAAACCACTCTTACAATCTGGCTAGGGCTGAAGGACCCTCCACACGGCAGCTGTTAGGCTTATCTGACAACCGGGGAGGAGAAGCTTGGCCAGAGGAGCAGTTCTAATGGGAAGCTGTGCAGGGTCACACTCCATCTCTGCTGCAGTGCAGTGAGGCATTTCTACTGTCCTGTGAAGACACCCTACACCTAGTATGGCACACCTGAGCGCTACAGAAACAAAAACAAACAGACTCAACCGGCGGGGTGGGGGAGGTCACACTCTAAGGGGGGGTGCTTACACTCTAAGGCAGCCTGGGCCCTCACCCAGCAAAGTAAAAGAAAACAGCTATAGAACAGGTCTTTAGTAACCTGCAGTCAGAAGGGCCAAATCCCAAGTCCTAGCAAAATCCTAGACTTTTTGGTGTAGTCCACAATGTGCACTACAGAACGCTGGGCCTAGTGTGGTCCCACCTTTCTGAAAGTCAGAGCTGCCTCAGGAACTTGGGCTTATTTTGACCACAGCAAGCAGGCAGCCAGTGCTGACTGACAATGTCTTTGGCTACTGCGGTTTTTCCATTTCCTAAGTGACTCAAACGCTGCACTGAATTCACAGTCACGAACATTGTTATCAAAGCAAGACAGAATCACAGGATTGTAGACATCCCAAATGAGGCTCCCAAGTATTTGATTTTAGACTGAAACAATGGAAATGTTCTGTGGTGGTTTGATTCAGGTGTCCCCCATAAGCTTAGGTGTTCTGAATGCTAGGTTCCCAGCTGATGGAGATTTGGGAATTAATGCCTCCTGGAGGGAGTGTATTGTGGGGGGTGGGGGCTTATGGGCTTTATAGCCAGTTTCTCCATGCCAGTGTTTGGCACACCCTCCTGTTGCTGTGTCCCACCTTACATTGGCCAGGGGGTGATGTCCACCCTCCGCTCATGCCATCGTTTTCCCCTGCCATCGTGGAGCTTCCCCTCGAGCCTGTAAGCCAAAATAAATCTCTTTTTCCCAGAAGCTGCTCTTGGTTGGGTGATTTCTATCAGCAATGCGAACTGGACTGCAACATGTTCAAAATAGAAAAGTAAGCAAAGCAGGGCACAAGTATACAACAGGCATGCTAGGTTATTAGAACGGAGCTATGGGCAGTGCTTCCGGATCCTGCAGGTCCCTTCTGGGGCTGCCGGTAGTAACGGGAGTGGTGCCCAGCTCCTCACCTGGCCTCAAAAGGCAGCTCAGTGCTGGGCAGCTGTATGCTTCCAACTGGGCTAAGGTTCTTCAGCTCCAGTAATTTATATAACAGAGAAACATTTTCTAAATATACCACTAAGTGGAAAACAGGTGGGCATCATTACAATACAAACCTAATGTCTAAAAAAATTATGACTTCATATATGCACATGAGAAAAAAAAAAAAAGGTTAGGCCGGTGGTGCACACCTTTAATCCTAGCACTTGGGAGGCTGAGGTAGGAGAGTTGCCAAAGTTTGAGGCCACCCTGACTACAGAATGAATTCTAGTTCAAGCTGTGCTAAAGTGAGACCCTGCCTTGAAAAACCAAAAAAGAAGGATCTATCAGCCTCTTTATTCTTCATAGCAGGCAGAGGACTATCGAGTTATTAGAGATTTCCATTTTATTTTTTGCAACAATAAATTGGTATTGTTTTTGTACTCAGACAGTTAATAAGAAATATGACACAAGAGGGAAATATAATCAACTAGGTCTGTTTCTTACTCAACTTGTTCAGTTTTTAGCCCTCTTTTTACCTCTCTCTCATCTTTCTAGACACAGGGACTCATGAACTTGTCCATGCTTGTATTAAATCTGCACTCCTCCTGCCTCAACTTCCTGAGTAGCTGGATTACAGGCTTGTAACATCAGGCCCAGCTTTAATTATTCATGCAAGATACAAATGAGAACGCATGTAGAAAGGCAGAAATAGCAGACCAGCCTAAGAACCTGCAGCTTCTGTCCACAGCAAGGTAATGCCAGCTCTGTGTGCAGAGTGGCTGCTACGTGGACACACTTCAGAAACGAAACCTAAACATGGGCTGGGGAGATGGCTCAGTGGTTAAAGGCACTCGTTTGCAAGGTCTACTGGCCCAGAATCCATTCCCTAGTACCCACGTAAACCCTGACACACAAAGTGGCAATGCGTACAGAGTTGTCAGCAGCAAGATGCCCTGACACATTCATATTCATTCTCTAGCATGAACAAATATATTTCAAAAAAATGAAATCTAAACTTGATTAGTCAAAATTGGGGAAGATGGGGTCCAATGACCTAAGTTTTAGTAAGTTCTTGAGGTGAAACGGTCAAGTCTGAGAACCCCTGCCTTAGACTAAGGGTTGCAACAACAGAAGATCAAACTCCCTTGGAGGAGAGGAGGAACCTCTGCCCCAGGTCTTAGTGAAAGCACTCTGGAGTCTGGGGAAGCCTGGCGTGAAGTGGAAAACAAATCACACCACACTGATGGCATCCCAGGCAGAAAGGAGAAGTACAGCTTTGCTGAAGTGTCCCAGAGAAAAGAGGACAGGTGTGGGGGTGTAGGAGAATGAGAGTAGTTACCAGAAAGAGGGAGTAGCTAAGATTTGTCAAACCAAGACATGTGAGAACGCAAAAGCAAACAGCCTCCAGAGCTGGGTCATGGTTTGAGAGTCAATCTTGACCCTAAGTAGTGTGCTTAAAATGACAATCAGTTTGTGCGTGATCAATTTTCAGACCTTTAATTTCATTTCCATGCATATAATTGTAATTCACAGTATGTAAGCCACAGCAGAGCCATGCTATGACATGAAGTCACATTTTCTTTGCCACCATGAAACATCTCTATCACAGGTGACACAGTTTGCAACAACAAACGCAGGAAGCATTGCAGCAAAATTTGAAAGTCCTTAATAAACCAAACATACCAGCACACACAAGGACAGGGGCATGCCTATTAGTGGACATCATGCCCTTTTCAACCAATAGGAGAACAGCGCCGCCTACTGCCCCTGCCCCATCTGCTTAGTCTGTGTTTCCATGTCCTGAAATTCGTATCAACGGCTCCTACCTGAAATGTTCAGAATTCAAAGAACCAATATAACTGGTAACTGACAGTCTCTCCCCATTGGTGGGTATCCTTCAAGGTCAGGCCTGCAGAAAGTGAATGCTAGGTTTGTTGGTGATGCTGACTGTTCCCACTCATGGAAAGCCGACAATAGAAGTTAGAACACGCCCTGCACCCATGGCACACCTTTTTCTTTTCCAGTGAAATCAAGGGCTGCTTCAGTGTGAGCTATTCAGATACTCTGTGCCAGCAACTCCTGAACAGAGCTTGACACTGCCAGCACCAAGCCCGGAGCAAGAGGGCACGAGGAGAAGGCATGCTTTAGAAAGTCTCGACTAGCCGTTATGCTGACTCCCAACTTCCACGCCAGCCCCAGCGTGTGACACCCACCACTGCCGGAGCGGCTCAGTGCCTCCGTCCAGTCTCTGCCAGCTCACAGGAGCAGAGTATCATAAACAGGTTGTTTAGAGCAGAGTATCATAAACAGGTTGTTTATGGCCCAAGGCCAGGGTCCCTTTAGTGTGAAGGGGTCAACACTCCTGCAATCTGGATGAGAAATAGACATGTCTTTGGTGACCTCGTCTTGGAAGCAACAGAGCAGAGACTTGAACTCAGTTACACGCAACTCCAAAGACAGGCTACACGTGGCAGCTTGCTGAGCCTTGCACCACGTCAGTTTCTTAGCCTGGCTAAGGGATTGACTGGGATGCTCAGTCAATGAAGGGTCTATTCAACTCTAGGGCAGATGCAGTAAGAGACACTTCAAGACTGAACCAGTAGGGCATGTCTTCATGTGTACACCAAAAAGGGACCACAGGCATCAAAGGGCGTACTCTAAAAGAAAAGGAAGGGACAAAACATCAGAAACAACAGCTGGAAAATCATTATAAATTAACGCTGCAACAGAATTAGAAAGAAATTCTAGAAGGGCAGAAGTAAAATGAAGTAAAACCAAAAGGAATAAACACAATTAAAGAAATGGATCAGCAAAATATACAAATTAGCATTTCTCAGCTTACTGGGAAGTTAGTTATTTCTTATATAAGAAAATCTGCTGAATTGGACAAATGTCTGTATTACAGAACATCTAAGCATTGTAACAAATGTGTACTGCAAATGTATGAGAAATATTGGTGCCTCTCACTAAAGGAGTCTTATCAAAGAAGAAGGCATGGCAAATTTCGGTTTCACACTTTGATGCTCTGGGCATGGCCACTGAGTCCAGCTGTGTGGGGTGCACACATTCACATACAGGTGGAGCCTGAGACTCAGCTATGCTCCTCTGGCTGTTCTGGGCTCCCAGTGATGGCTGACATCAACCCAGAAGGTTCCCTGACTGGACCACAGTCCTTCCTGACAGTCAGGTCTGGGGCGGGTGCCCCTTCTGAGAGCAATGGTGAGTGCAAAGCGAAGAGAGACTGAGTTCAAAACAATATGAATTGGAAGTAACAAGAAGAGTGGGAGAAGCCAAGTCAGAAGTCAAAGGAGTGGGTGCAGGGTGGAGATCCAGAGGGTTCTTTTAGTCAAGGTCAGTGGCTGCATTTGCCTTCCACGATGTACCTATGGTTGTGGCTGGGAAAATGGAGGCTTGTGGGATGAAGAGCTGCAGAATTCACTATCTCAATGTTGGCCTTGTGTTTAGACGTGTGTGTCATGACTTTAATTGCTATTCTTTTTTTTTTTCAAGTTTTTTAAAAATATTTTTTGTTCATTTTCTATTTATTTATTTGAGAGTGACAGACACAGGGAGAAAGGCAGATAGAGGGAGAGAGAGAGAATGGGCACGCCAGGGCTTCCAGCCACTGTAAACGAACTCCAGACGTGTGCGCCCCCTTGTGCATCTGGCTAACGTGGGACCTGGGGAACCGAGCCTCGAACCGGGGTCCTTAGGCTTCACAGGCAAGCGCTTAACTGCTAAGCCATCTCTCCAGCCCAATTGCTATTCTTTAAACCAACACAACTAATGGTATACATGTGTCCATAAGAGGATGTCCAAGAATTCTGGGAGCAGCACAGTGTAGCCTCCAGGGATCCGACACTGGCTCTAGTATCTACTTGAAGCTGGGTTGTCAGAACAGGCGGGGCCCAGGGTTAAAGCAAACCTAAGCTGTCTGACAGGAAGGCCCCAGGCTGGCAACCCTGAGGCCTTTGGTCAGTCGCCTAGGAAACTCCTTATATAGTATCAGCCAGCACCTTTGCACAGCTCATCCCCCTGCCACTGCCAAAGTGCTGGAATGTATGTCCCCATGTGCTAATTAGGCATCAGCAAGCAACCTTGGACCTTCCACGGTTTATAAACCCAATCCCTGACAATAAACCAAGAGCTGTTCACCGAAACTATCTCCTGAGAGTGATTCTCTCGTCACGTACGCACAACCTTGATCTCCATGGCTTCCTGGACTCTTTGGGGGCAGCTCGAGGACCCAGAAACCCACACCAGGTAACTCAGTTTTCTCACAGTTAAACAAGGAGTATTATGGTTACTACCTGGAGGGTGGATTCTGTGAGCCCATGCGGCTATTCAGAGAGGAGGCAGATACTAGGCAGTGCAAATACTTCATTCTTTCCCTTCCACTTCCTGGTCTGCTACAGCTTCTAAGAACTGAAACATCTGGAAAGCTGGAAGAGCCTTCCTAAAATGGCCTGAGCTCTCTCGTCCCCTGCCAGGAGAAGCCTTCCTGTATCTTAGTCTCTGACTTACGCTATGTGGAAACCTCAGTAGACATGTAATATGAGGAGGGCAAAAAAGTTAAGAGGACACAACTTACTAGTATAGCAGCTCCTAGCCTAGTCCAACTTCCCCAACACATAAAGGGCTTTAACAGTGCCCGGCATGGAGCCAGCGTACTCTACATCAACTATTATCTCTACTTGTGCAAGCAAAAGTTAACCATAAGAATAAGCGTAACTTTACTTGGTTAAAGGCTTGGAGATCCTTTATGGCTGGTTCTAAGTAGCGAGACACTGCTAAGCAAGCGACAGAGACGCGCAGAGCAACCTAGAGTCACTCCTCCGGCAGCTCTGTCAGCTCTCTGGCTAATGAAAGGCACTGGTGCTGCTCACCTGTATTTCTTGATTCTCCTTTTTCTTCCTTCCTTTTTGCACAGACCCACAGATCTAAAACCCAACTCCCTCTCAGTTACAGAACAGTTTTGTGAATCTATGTTTAGCTGGTAACTGACAAATCGTACACATGTGCCACACACAGACACAGAATGTCGATGGAAGTGTTAGCTGCTGCACACAAAACTCACAGGCTGAAAATTCTGTCTTACTGAAAAAGCATTATTTGAATTTCTATTTGAAATATTTTTAATGCAATTCTTAGAAGAGTAAGTCAAAAACACTAAAATTATTTTAAGAATCAGCCTGGAATTACTCTACAGTATAAGCATTTAAGACAAGGTTAGAATATAATGATGAACATATATCGAATAATTAGTGATGGTCTGGTTATACAAGAAATACTATGCAATCTGTTAAAATGATCTTTCGGGGTTTTTGAGTAGCCACAATGTTGCCAGGCTTATAAAATAAACAAATACAGCTGTCAAACGTATACATAATACCAATTTATAAAACAGCAACACTCATTTAGCACCAACATCTGAACGGACATGACTGCATTTCATCAGTCATCTGTGGCCTGAGGCGGGGCTCCCCAGAGCCTTTGCCTTCTCTCACTCCCTGTGACACGGAGGTGCCCCAGGGGAGGGGAAGCTGTAGTAAGCACTGGCCAGGGAAGTAAGCCCAAGAGGTATTATGGAGAACATGGCACATACACTGAGTCATGTTGACAGAAGATATAGAGATATATACAAGACAAATACACAGGGCTGCAGAGATGGCTTAGCAGTGAAGGTGCTTGCCTGTTAAGCCTAAGGGCCCAAGTTCAACTCTTCAGATTCCATATAAGCCAGATGCACAAAAGGTGAGGCAAGTGCAAGGTCATACATGCCCACTAGGTGGCACAAGCATCTGGAGTAAGATCAAAGTGGCTAAGGCCCTACTGTGCCAATTCTCTCTCTTCCCCCCTACCTCACTCTCTAAAATAAAAAATAAAAATATATATTAAAAACATATACACAGACATGCAAATTATCTTCTGTGTATATCTGTGTATAAATATGTAAAACAGGCTCATGGGGATATTACACTGAACTATTATCAAAAACTGTATTTACTTTCTTGATTTTCTAGTTTTTTTTGTAGTAAACACATTTGACTTTCATAAACAAAACTAAACAATTTCCGCCCCTCCCTGCAACTTTGCATTTGCCCTCCACGCACATGGACTACAATACTAATTAGTAGTGAGACATGCTGGGGCATTAGGGAACAAGTACAGTTATGGATTTTCATATGAAATATGAGTTTTGTTTTTTTTTTAAAAAGTATACTGCAGTTCAGGGAGCCAGGAGCTATCAACTTCCTATAGGGCATATCCATATACCTTTAATATTTCAGAGAAAAACTTGAGAAATAACCCATTTGATAGCACTCTAGACTGGACATGTACATTTCCAGCTATTCTCCTTTAAAAAGAAAGAAATTTTAAAAAGAAACCTCAAACCCAAACCTCAGCTCCGCAGTCACACTGCGCACACGCAGGGAGCACTGTGCGGCTGCAGAGGCCTCCGCCCTGGCCCGCGGCTCTGAAGCCGTGTCCGAGATGCTCGGGTGCCGAGGCAGACTACGGGCCTGTCCAGAGGCTGGGCCAGAGCTTGAACCACAAGCACCCGGAGTCCTGGCTGGAGCAGAAGCCCTCAGGGGCACCTGCTACACTTTTAAGAGGTTTTCATTCATTTTCTAAAACCACTGCAATGCTGGATTGTAAAAAGGCACGGCATTTAAATGGTTTCCTCAGCCCTCTGAGAATCTATTTCAGCCCACTCCTTCTTGTCCCTTTCTGCGGTTTGGGAAAATGAAATGTGTGCAGTAGTTCTCTGCTGACTCCTCATGCTCTTCGCCAGGACCACAGGCCATGTGGCATGATGCAGGGCGGAAAGGAAGTCCAGCCAGCACTGTCCAGCAAGCAACGATTTCAGTACTCTCCTTTCAATGGCTTAACTAACAAAATAATTTAGGTACTGAATATTTAATCAAATAAATAGCAAAAACATTCAGAAACAGCTAAACTTGAGCCGGGGGTGGTGGAACACTCCCAGCACTCGGGAGGCAGAGGTAGGAGGATTGCCATGAGTTCAAGGCCACCCTGAGATGACAGAGTTAATTCCAGGTCAGCCTGGATCAGAGTGAGACCCTACCTCGAAAAACCAAAAAAAAATTTTTTTTAATTAAAAATTTTTATTAACATTTTCCATGATTATAAAATATATCCCATGGTAATTCCCTCCCTCCCCACCCCCACACTTGCCCCTTTGAAATTCCATTCTCCATCATATTACCTCCCCATTACAATCATTGTAATTACATATATACAATATCAACCTATTAAGTATCCTCCTCCCTTCCTTTCTCTACCCTTTATGTCTCCTTTTTACCTTACTGGCCTCTGATACTAAGTATTTTCATTCTCACGCAGAAGCCCAATCACCTGTAGCTAGGATCCACATATGAGAGAGAACATGTGGCGCTTGGCTTTCTGGGCCTGGGTTACCTCACTTAGTATAATACTTTCCAGGTCCATCCATTTTTCTGCAAATTTCATAACTTTATTTTTCTTTACCACTGAGTAGAACTCCATTGTTTAAATGTGCCACATCTTCATTATCCACTCATCTGTTGAGGGACATCTAGGCTGGTTCCATTTCCCAGATATTATAAATTGAGCAGCAATAAACATGGTTGAGCATGTACTTCTAAGGAAATGAGACGAGTCCTTTGGATATATGCCTAGGAGTGCTATAGCTGGGTCATATGGTAGATCAATATTTAGCTGTTTTAGGAACCTCCACACTGTTTTCCACATGGCTGGACCAGATTGCATTCCCACCAGCAGTGCAGAAGGGTTCCTTTTTTTCCACATCCCCACCAACATTTATGATCATTTGTTTTCATGATGGTGGCCAATCTGACAGGAGATGGAATCTCAATGTAGTTTTAATTTGCATTTCCCTAATGACTAGTGACGTAGAACATTTTTTTAGATGCTTATATGCCATTCGTATTTCTTCCTTTGAGAACTCTCTATTTAGCTCCATAGCCCATTTTTTGATTGGCTTGTTTGATTCCTTATTAGTTAACTTTTTGAGTTCTTTGTATATCCTAGATATTAATCCTCTATCAGATATATAGCTGGCGAAGATTGTTTCCCATTCTGTAGGTTGCCTCTTTGCTTTTCTCACTGTGTCCTTTGCGGTGCAAAATCTTTGTAATTTCATTAGGTCCCAGTGGTTAATCTGTGGTTTTATTGCCTGAGCAACTAGGGTTGTATTCAGAAAGTCTTTGCCAAGACCAATATGTTGAAGGGTTTCCCCTACTTTTTCCTCTAGCAGTTTCAAAGTTTCCGGTCTGATGTTAAGGTCTTTAATCCATTTGGACTTAATTCTTGTGCATGGCGAGAGAGAAGAATCTATTTTCATCCTTCTGCAGATATTTATCCAGTTTTCAAAACACCATTTGCTGAAGAGGCTGTCTCTTCTCCAGTGAGTATTTTTGGCATTTTTATCGAATATCAGGTGGCTATCGCTACTTGGGCTTACATCTGGGTCCTCTATTCTGTTCCACTGATCTACATGTCTGTTTTTGTGCCAAAAAAAGAAACAGCTAATTTTGTGTTTTACAAGTAAGCTGTTTGAAAAAAGAATAAAGAAAAAAAGAAAAAAGAAAAGGCTTTCTCCTCACAATACATTAGGTGTTAAGGACTGGGGCATCCAGGAGGAGGAATGGAATGTCCAGGTCCAGAAGAAAGGGACAGTGTATGTTCGAGTAATGAGAGACTGCTACGTCTGGAGTTGGCTTTGAATAGAAAACGTCTCCTCAGTCTTGAGTCAGTGAAAGAGCCGCTCTGGGCAGGTGGGTGGGGCGTGGCGGGGCTCTGGGTCAAGCGCAGCTGCACAAGCACGGGGACCTGAGTCCGGGTGCACCCACGAACCCCGGTGAGCTCGGTGTCCTGCCTGCACTCCCAGTACCAGGAACGTGGACGTGGGGGCCCTGGCGCGAGCTGGCTGCCTAGACTAGCTGTGCTGGTGAGCTCTGGGTTCAAGTGAGAAACCGTGCCTCAGTAATGTAACAATCGAGGTGGAAGAAGACATCTACGTCAGCCTCTGCCTACGTGGGCACCAGCACCTGCACATGCATGCGGGCCCACACTTTTATGAACACACACAAACAGTCCAGTAGCTTAAAAATGTTACTGTTTGGGCTGGAGGGATGGCTTAGCGGTTAAGGCGCTTGCCTGCAAAGCCTGAGGACCCATGCTTGACTCTATAGATCCCACGAAGGCCAGACGCACAAGGTGTGTAAGCACACAATCGCACATGTGCATAAGGTGGCACATGTGTCTGGAGTTCGACTATAGTAGCTGGAGGCCCTGGTGCATCAGTTCTCTCTCATAACAACAGTTTTTAAATGTTACTATTGGCTGGGCACAGTGGTGCACACCTTTAATCTCAGCACTCAGGAGGTAGAGGTTGGAGGCCACCCTGAGACTGTCTCCATAGTGAATTCCAGGTCAGCCTGGACTAGAGTGAGACCCTACCTAGGAAAAAAAAGTTACTATTTACTAAGCATGGGCCAAATGCTACAGTGGACGCTTTACACACATTACTTCTGAACATGTTACTAGAACACACACTCCAGAAGGCAGGAGGCTCTTGCCTGTCTTTTCTCATTGCCGTATACCTCTGCCTAGCCACAGTGCTTGTGTGTAAGAACCTCAGGACATATTCTAGTGTGCTGGGAATGGACATGGAATCGTTAAGCCCATCTTACAGAAGTAAAGAAGCCAAGATGCAGTGGGTCTCGAGTGTCCTGCCTAGGCCGCACAGGTGAACAGTGGCTAGTCGCCAAAGCACAAGCTCTCAAACCACGCCACAGCTACATAACCACGAAACACAGCACGCCTATATCCTCAGGCTTCTCACCACTAAGACAGCGCCAAACCTGACTGACAGTCCACGAGCGAACAGGTGAGCCTGAGTCTTCTCAGACCCACTATAGGAAGGACCTCACCAGGAGGAGAAAACTTGCTTTACCAAACCTAGGAGAAGGCAATGCCCATGGGATGAGCCCTGTACACTGGTGTACTGGGAATGCCGGGAGTCGGTTTGACTTTGGCTTGGTGCATTTCTTTCAGTATTTTTATACAATAATGTCTCCTTACATATCCACCCTACTTTCTCTTCTAGACTCGAATGTGATGACGTGATGCTTTAAACTATGATTTAAAATGTTACTTTGAAGAAAGTATAATCTCACAAAATTTTGAAAGTACTAGAGATCCCTACTCCCACTCAATGAGCTTCTTCCCCAGCAATGACTTGTGTGGTATGTGTTAAAACTGAGAGACTGACAAGGATGCAAGACAGGGAACTGGTAACCTTCCTCGAGCCCGTTAGTTCTGTGCACGTGCTCCTTTAAAAATGTTCCTTTGTGCATAGCTCTAATGAAAATACATAGGAGTTTCATCCTACAAAAAGCCCAGTTTAGCTTTCGAACAAGAGAAAAGATGCCTCTGAGTTCATCACCGCAGATCCATCGGGGCTCAAAGGTACAGGAATCTAAGTCTTCTGAGAAGCGCCTCTGGCACAAGGGAACCGCTGCTCTAAGACTCATTTCCCTGCTGGCAGCTGGCACGGCTCTGAGAGGCACCACCAGCAGCTGTTGATGAAACGGGCCTAAGGACAGCTGAGGACTATGGACCTGTCCACATGACGCTGGTTTTACAGAGAGAAAAAAATGCAAGTTACCAAAATGGTAGAGAAAGGCCTGGCGGCCAGGCCGTGTGCCACAAGCCCAAGTCTCTGCAGGCAGCCCCGACCAGGGCAGTGCGCACTGCGGCCTCGGAGCGAAGCTGAGGCTATGGGCAGTCTCAAAGCAGGCAAGAGTGCCAGCATCATGCCACGCTTGTCAGAGGAAGCTATGGGAACCAGGCAAAGGTAGCTCAACAGTGTGATCATGGCGCAGGAGAGATGGCTTAGTGGTTAAGGTGCTTGCCTGTGAAGCTTAAGGACACAGGTTCAATTCTCCAGAACCCACGTAAACCAGGTGCACATGATGGCACATGCATCTGGAGTTTGTCTGCAATGGCTAGAGACCCTGGCATACCCATTCTCTCTTTCTCTCTCTAGTAAATAAGTAAAAATAAAAAATACTGCGACCTTGTGAACTGCATGAGGAAGACTGTCAGGTGGGAGCCGAGCTAGCCCAGCCCTTAGAAGCACACTTTCCCTGTAAGGGTGTCCTGGGCTTCACATATGAAGGATAATGTTGTTTATGGCCTGCTGGTTCTTCAGAGTGCCTGGGGCTCAACCCTCCTTTCTAGTTTTCCATTCTCCTCTTCTAGAATAGCCATGTTTCCCTATGGAGGTGGTATCACTTTATATTAGAAGGATGCAATCTTCATTTTCACAGTTGTATTTGCTTTGAGTATGAAGAGACTTTGGACTTCTAAAGAATGCTAGACGAGTTAAGACTCTGGGATTCATGGGGACCGAGTAAATGCTTTCTGCACCATGAGATGGACATGGGAACTTTGGAGGCTTGAGAATCTAACAATATTGGGCCTTATATGAAAATTTACCCTTTTTCACTTTTTTGAAAAGAAAAAGTATTTCATATTTAATACTTTTTTCTTTCATATCAGATGATTTACTATGTATGATGAATTCAATGGCAAAAAATCCCATCAATTAGAATTAAAATTTCTAAGAAACTAGGCACATGTATTTATGTACAAGAAGAAAAAATTATTTCAACTGACCAAATATCCAGTATGGACTATATAGAAAGACAGCTGCCATTCTTCAAATGGGTCGTCTCTGTTAGCTGTCTGCATCAAATGGCTTAACAAGGCACCCACCCAGATGCAGAGATCACATGACATATGACTTATTCAAGGTGAGGGAATTTGAGCTTGGGATCTAGATGTTTAAAGGAGGCAGGGTGAATGCTGGGAACGGGGGAGGAAGAACAGTGCCTCTTCTCTATTGCGGGGCTAAAGGAAGTACGGTAATAACACGCTTTTCTTGGGGACCTGTGAACTGTCAGGTCCCTGACATCTTGAGACTTACATGGGCAAGTATGATGGCTCTTTGCGAAATGCTTTCACCATGTCAATCAATCAAGGGTCAGCTCCAGTGATGTAAGCAGAATGAACCTTCTGAGCGTGAGTGTGGTGAGAAGGTTGCCGAGCGTGGCGTGGCATGATCTGGTGAAGCCTAGACAACCACAACAGCCACCCTCCACGCGCATCTGTTGCCACTGACGAGCATTCCTCGTGGCCCTGATACTTAGGCATTCTATTTTTTTAAAGCTTTTTAAAAACTTTACTTTGAGAGAGAGAGATGGGTGTGCCGGGGTCTTCCGCCGCTGCAGATGCGTGAATCCAAATGCGTGCCCACCCCCGCCGTGTGCATGTGCAATGCTGCCCGTCGGTGTCACTGTGTGCCTTACACGGGGTGGAGACTCAAACACGTGTTCTTAGGCTTCGCTGGCAAGCCCCTTAACCAAGAAGCCATCTCTCCAGCCCCATTCAGGCATTCTTCCTGCCATCAACCTCTGAATCTATAGGTTCCTAAATCAAGGTCTTTTTCTTGGATGTGGGGGAGGATTCAAAGGGTATCAGGCATCAACAGGCATGGCCTTCTCCACATGAGTGAGATTTAGTACATGGGACATTTCTAACACATGTTGGACACAGAAATCATCTTCACTCTTTTTTTTTTTTTTTTCCTTCAAGGTAGGGTCTTGCTCTCACCCAGGCTGACCTGGAATTCACTAGGCAGTCTCAGGCTGGTCTTGAACTCACAGAGATCCTCCCGCTTCTGCCTCCTGAGTGCTGGGATTAAAGACGTGTGCCACCATGACCCAGCATCTTTATTCTTTTAACCCATCAAAATGGAAAAGTTGCTAGATGCTTTCTTAGAACAACAATGGTAGAATGCAGACAGCAGTTCAGGCTTAGTGGGTTTTTCTCCCATTCAATAAAATTCTACACTGCTACCGCTGGGCTACAGCTGTAAATCCTAGAAATGTCTTGATGGGATTTCTGAAAAACCTGACCTCCACAGTACTCTAGCTTTTATTTTGTATTTTACTTTTCTCCTCCAAGACAGAGAGTGAGGTGTGAAGCAACAAGTTGCTATGCCAACGCTGTGCCCTGGTCCTGCTGAAATTCTCCCCCATCATATCTGACCCACTTACCAGATTTTTCAGCAGTGTGGACAGCTCCTTTGTAAGAGTAGAAAACTTGACAAAAGCAGTGCCAAGGTCAGGGTTGTCTCGACTTAAAAAATTACTCCCAAACTTATCCAGGACTTGTGCATAGTTTTCTTCATTTTGTACATGGTCTGAAAACAAAAGAAGAAGAGGAGAGGAGTATGAGCTACTTCTGCCCCAGGAGTTGTTCTGACCACTCATCACCAGAGATCTTCAAAAGGAAAGCAGAGAGAAATTCAACCAATTATTTATTCAACATGTCCAGAAGTTAGCAATACACTTAACATCTTTTTGTTCTCCCTCATTACGATTACTTTAAAAAGTTCTATTTATTTACAAGTGTGTGCTTGTATGTGGGTGGGCATACCAGGCTTCTTGCCAATGTAAATGAACACAAAAGCACGTGCCACTTTTTGTGTCTGGCTTTACCTGGGTATTGGGCTGAACAAGTTTTGCAAGTTAGTGCTTTTAACCGCTGAACTATTTCGCCAGCCCTATATATATATTTTTTTTTAATTTGTGAGGCAAGGTGTTGGTACATAGTCCAGGCTGACCTCAGCTTCAGAACTTCCCTCCTTGGCTTCCCTCACGCTCTGATTCCAGGTGCAGCCAAGTCCAGCTCTCTCTCTCTCACTTAAAAAAGTTTCCTTGCTTCTTTCATAGCACCTACACAAAGGGTACCCAGGCAAAAATGTACCCAGGGGTACAATATAGTGGCTTGACTGATAGCGGGGTTAACCAACTGCTCTCCTGATTGAGCCCGAGGCCTGCTCCACAAGAGGGAGCTCATGCCTGGTACTGAAAATGAATATAAAGCCTATATCTGAGGTCATAAGACTACTACTGACTACAGATTCTGTACTCATCAAATTGTCTAAATATTTATATTATGTTTATGCATGCAGACTTTGTATCTTTGATCAGAGAAACCCAACTTTGCAGGCAGATGGTGGCAGATACAAGAGAGACCCAAACTCATCCAAGTGCTGAACATGTGGCTGAGTGCTCAGCGCTACATGAGACATCTCGGTCATGGCCTTCAAGGCTCAGGGAACCCTGGGGCAGAGTGGGCTGAAGGATGTAAGGGAAACACTTCGGGACATTATCCTGTGGACATGAAGTTGCATGCATGACCTCATAGTGGCTGTTGTTATCTCTACAAGAGCTGCACAGTATCAAAGCAATCAACACACTGACATGAATGATGGAGGGTATGGAGAAAGAGTAGGGAGAGAAAGAGAGAGAAAGAGAAAGAAAAAAGAGAGAAAGGAAGGGAGGGAGGAATAAATAAAAACAGAACAGGGATTAGCTGGAAAGAAGACGTTCAGTGGAATGGGGTGGGGGAGAACGGACAAAAGAAGGCAATAGAAGGTGACAATGATCAAACACTATGCTTGTGTATGAAAACTTCCAATAAAAAAGTTTAAAAAAAAGCTATCTAGATGCTCTTATTAAAAGTCAACTCTGGGATATAAAAGAAAGCCCCGTGTGTCCCAGCGTGTTTCTTTCTCTTAATCCTGATTTCCTGCACTTCCAGTGTATGCTACAGAACAGCATTTGTACAACGTGTTTCACACCACCTCTTGAAGAAAGCTTGCAGGCTTAGACCGGATGGATCTATTCTGAAGTTCAGTTTCAGCACCTATAAACCTG
Organism: Jaculus jaculus; assembly: GCF_020740685.1. Taxonomy (NCBI): domain Eukaryota; kingdom Metazoa; phylum Chordata; class Mammalia; order Rodentia; family Dipodidae; genus Jaculus; species Jaculus jaculus. The sequence goes on along the minus strand of NC_059103.1, from coordinate 208,256,831 downwards.
TTATTTTATTGGTCTTTGTAAATTCCATGCTTACTAACTGTATTTATGGATCAATCTGACCTCCCTAGGCTCTTGCTTTCAAATCCAGAAACTGAGGCCAACACCCGTATTGCAGGCATGTGGCCCTGAGGGCTGACAGGAAGTACCAGGACAGGAATCAAGAGTGACGCTCCCCGCCTTGCCTGGCTGCCTGTGTCCACACTCACCCTCTTGACCGCCCGCCCCCTAGCGGTGCTCCTCCCCGTTCCTCGTCTGTCAGGTCTAGCCACCCTGTCATGGGACTTATTTCTTTCCATGGATGCAGATGTCCTTGGGGTATTCTACTGGTGACAAGTTCCATGTTGATACCCGAAGCCGAAAGCCCACCTCTAAAATACATTTCACTCACATTCAGCTACCTTCATTTGGAGACCTGGTCACTGTGCTCCATCAACACGCTGCAACACTTGATTCTCTTCCCAAGCCTCTTAACTCAGTTTAAGATTTAATGCCAAAACCTGTCAAGTCTCATCTGGCGTTTTTCCTTCTCACACCCTGGTGCCTCTATCTTTACAACACACCCCAAATCTGACAACAGCTCAATCTATACAAACAGCCTCAACCAAGCTGCCTCTTGTTTCTGGTCTCTCTCTTGCTGCTCTTGTTTTATTGTCAACATAGCACCCTGCTGCAGACACTGCCACTCACCAGGCTTCCCAATACTCGCAGGCTTATAGGAGTCAGCCCTGTACTTTCTACTCGGGAACTGAAGTGCGAAAGCTGGCTTAGGCTGGCAATGTAAGTGGAGGAGACGGATAGTCTTTTCACGTGGAAGTGTTTTTAGCCCAGCTCTCCACCTCCTTTCTATGCATTTGTATGGAGGCCTGTGGTAGATGCCTAGCATTCAGAGAATGATTTAATGAGCAAACATACATCCAAGTCCTATCTTTAAAGGCTTAATCCAAATAGCACTTCTTGCTAAAGCCTTCCTTTAGTCAGAAATAATCTTCCCCTGTCCATGATTACCTACACGTCTACAGAGCTCGCCACATCATATCACATCTGTACAGACACACATCTTTGTATGACAAGACAGGAATCACTTGTCTTCTCACCCAACAGATGGCAATGTACATTTTCCGGGGAACTGGACGTAGGAAGTCAAGAGCTCAGCAAGCAGTTGTTGGTTTGATGACAGAAATGCTATTTAGAAAACTAACTGAAGCCGCTTAGGCTATTCCTTCCAGGTTATTCAACAACTGAGATGAAGTTTGAATAATTTTACTTCCAATACCCACAGGAATGCACAAGAGTGACAGGCAATCATGAGACAGAGCCTGAGCCTAGATGGGGATAACTGAGGAGGAAGCACCGGCCTAGTCCAGGGAGGTGAGATGAAGTCTGGAAATCTTCTATTCACCTCCTTAAAAGTTCATGATGCCTGCAATGGCTGTCAACATCTCCGGCTGGGACTTTAAAAAAGATAAAAAAGGTAGCTCTGGTTATGGTCAGAAAAGCACAACAAAAGGGCCATACCAGCTCAACACACAGGACACACACGGCCTCCCACGTTCACGGCAGTGAGCCTGACGACTCTGCCTAAGCTACAATGGCCCAGAGGCGTTTCATTTCTCATTTAAAATTGTATTTATTTATTTATTTGAGAGAGAGAGAGAGAGAGAGAGAGAGAGAGAGAGAGAATGGGCACAACAGGGCCTCCAGACCTAAGTGCCACCTTGTGCGTCTGGCTTACATGGGTCCTGGGGAATCGAACCTGGGTCCTTTGGCTTTGAGGCAAAAGTCTTAACCACTAAGCCATCTCTCCAGCCCAGAGGCAATCCTTTCACTCCCAATGGAGGGAACGCTTCAGCAGTGAATATAAGCATAGGGGCATTCTGTTTACTGGAAGCTATATAATGCTTCAAGGGAAATGTGCACAAGTGCTTAAATTAACAGAATGCCCATGTACTCAACGCCCAGGTGGGTCAGTTCCCCACTGCTGCATCCTTCCACCCACCCCAATCTTGCCCTTCCTCCTCCAAGGCTGCACGCCTAGGCACTGGCATTTCATGAGAAGCACGGCTGGTCAGTGAGGATGACTCACAGATGGATTTAGCAGAGGCAGCTGTGGGCGGGGAGAATGTTCACAGACCAAACTGCTTTCTATAATATCCTGTATTTCACTCTTATCAGAGATCTGCAAGGGAAGAATCAGGCTTACTTAAGCAAGTGAAACATAAAATGTGATTGAGAGGGGCAGAGCGTCAGGCTGGGTCACTAAGCCCAGCCTAGGGCATGGGTCCTGAGTAACCATGCAGTGCTTGCTTGTTTGAGTCTATGCAAGAGCGTATGTGCACTTACACATGCACATGCATGTTCCTATCTGCAGTAATACTACATATATGCATATAATTTTCCAATGTATATTTTAAAAAACAGCAATTTGCTAGGTTGTATCTTGAGACAGCAACAATAGTCCTGTAAGGGTAATGACACAGGAGTTAAACGTATAGTATCTGAAACTGTGCCCAGAATGAGGCAGAGTCACAGGTGTCGGCACTACGGCCTCTGGTGGGATGTGCAGCATCAAACAGCTCAGGGGCAGGTCTCAGGCGGGTCAGGTTTTTTAGCACAGGGTACGACGCGCCTACATGTAACAATCCAGCCACGGAGAGACTTCCAGGGCATCTGCGGCTTCCCAAACCAAACCCACTCATTCAGGAACAACACACAAGCTAAGAAATGTTACTTTATCTCTATGAGATTCACAGAGGCAGGCTTGCAGGGGGGCAGGGGTAGAATGTGTGCTTCCATCTAATATTGCTACATTCCTTTCCAAAGAATTCCCATCTCCAGCAGCAATGCCTTTACAGGAGAACCACTTTTCTGTAGCTTTACCAGTACTGTTCTCTTTAATTCTTCCCATACAGGTATGGAAAACTGGGCAACGGAGAGACTGATTTTCCATATTTAATTGTCCAGTCACATTTCCTTTTCTTTCTTTTACCCATTTAGCCACAACTGACACTGCCTGTCTTTTCTCATCAGTCTGTATAAGACTGCTCTGATAAGGTGAGCAAGCTTTTTAGCATAAGTAATCAATTGGGAGGTATGAATTTTAGTTTTCAGTCACGACTCCTCTCTGACACAGCCATGAAAACCAAGATTTCTCTTTCCTGACATCGGCTACAGAAACTCTCATTTTCCCACCTTTATGTCAGAGTTGGCCTTAATGAAATTAATTCCATGTCCTACCCTTAGCAGTAGGTCCATGGCCCTCCTTACTCCAGAGAGGTCATGCTTCACGGAGAGGGAGGAATGCCGCAGGGGTGTTGAATCTGGCGGCAGGCTAGACCGGGTGCCCCTCAGACGACGAGCTGAGTGGTTGGCCACGTTCTATGGTCCGCTCGCATTTCAACGCCGTTGCGCTGTCTTCAACCGGCTAGCGCATGCAGGTTCCCACAGCCTGAGAACAGGAGGGCGTGGCGGCTCCACGTGTATTTCCCTACAACCCCCCCCCCCCCCGCCCCAATCCGGCATCTCTTCATTGGGATCTTTATGCTGGTAAGCATGTTTCTGATTCTGTGGGTTCCGGGGCCCTGGTTCACAGTTGGTCAGGCAGAAGTCCAGGTACACACCATGCAGGCTTTAGAACTGGCATCAGAGAGGGGACAGCCTTTGGGTCAGACCCTCCAAGGAGAACACTTGTCCCCAGGAGGACAGTGTCAGGACTGAGTCGTATTAGAGGATGCCCAGCCGGTGTCGGCGGCAGCGAGGAGGCCTACGAGTGCCCAGCAGGAGAAACGGAGTCTCCGAATTTATTCTACCTCCAATTTGTCTTTATCTTGTTTACAGTGTGCTTTTGCCACAAAAATTTGAATTTTATCTAACAATATAATTACCCCAAAGATTCTTGGATTTCCTACCTTATGTTCCCTAACCTTTTAATCTTTAGAATTAAGTAAATTTAAACCTTTAATCCAAAACCATGTGTGTTTGTTTCTATAGTCATAAAATGATTCTACAGTTAATACTGTTTACTTCTGCTATGCTAGAAATTATACCCAAGGGCACTCATACTCTAGACAACCACCGAGCTAAGTTCCTGGGTCTCACTGTTGTCTACAGTGTGGTCTTACAGAGTTTAATAGTTGAGTTTTCTTGTCTTTTCAATGTTTACTTATCACTCTGCAATAAATTGGCATATATGACATAAATATTTTCATATTTTCCTCTGCATAAAAATATAGTGCTATTTAACAGAGTTTACAGACGTCATCCACCTAAAACCAAACATATGAGCTGAGGCACCCTGAAGGGGTTATTAATACTGCACCCAGAAGCCATTGGTTGTTACAGGGAAATCTCAGGGCCAAGGGAGGGAGGACTCCCAGCAAGTTGTTGGCCAGGGAAGCCCATGGGGGCTGGGAAGAGGAGAACATAGGCTATTGTCAATGTTCTTGGTTCTCCAATAGAACTAGACAATGAGACCCTACATGTGACAGTTACAGGACACTGAGAAATCAAACTGGAAATGAGCTGGAAGGCTCCTCCTCATTGGCTGGCTGTCCTAGTGCTGGAAAGTGCGGTGGAGCCTGTTGTGGACAAAAATCACCAACAGTCTTAACCAGCAGTGCTGGGCCAGAAACCAGTCAGGCAAGACGCAGCTCCTGGTGCACGTGGCATGCCTGCGGCTGAGTGGAGAGTGGATCGGAGGCCTGCTCCCCAGGAGGGATTCATGCCTGGTCCTGACAAACTAGCCAAAAGCCTACCGCTACGAAGGTCCCCGGCGCTCGGGGCTGAGGAACTGCTGCTGCTTAGCTACGCAGGCATGCTGTGCTCGCCAGAGTGCTCCCCGGGATCCATGTGCATGAACACATGAGTGCTGCTTTTGTTGCTGGACAGAGCAGCTTCCTTCTCTGGACAGCAGTAACCGCTGAGACTCAAGACTCAGCAGCGTGTGGACAAGTGGCAGTGAAGTGCTCGGCACCAAGTAGGACATGTCTATCAAACCCACCGAAGCCCAGAGCTTGCTGCGGACGAGGAGGGGCAGGGAATGCAGGAGCCAGAAGGCGGAGGAGTGCTCTGGAGAGTTGTTTTCCACACATGAAGCTGCGTTCATGATCTTACAGAGACCGTCGTTAGTGGTGCAAGATCTGCATGCTATCAGGCTCATTTCCATTCCATCAGATGTGATGGGGAATGCCATAAAAACAGAAAAGCATTAGCTGCAAAGAAGAGGTTAAAGGGAAGGTGGATGTGAGGAGGATACAAGATGATAATGGAGCTGGAGAGATGGCTCAGCAGGTCACTGGTCTGCAAAACCTAAGGACCCAGGTTCAATTCCCCAGTACCCACATAAAGCCACATGCACAAGGTGGCACATGAGTCTGGAATTTATCTGCAGTGGCTAGAGGCCCTGGTGTACCCATTTGTAATCTCTCTCTGTCTCTCTAGAAATAAATAAAATGTATTTTTTAAAAAAGGTAATGGGAAGGGACTGAGATCAAAATACATTATGTACATGTATGACAATTGTCAAAAAGTTAAAAAAATGACTAAATTTGGAGGACACAGGGTAGGAGTCTTAAGAAGATAACTTCACAAAGGCACGAATACATGAATAATGAATGCTTGTCTGATAAGCAGACAGGAGCTGGAAATATTCCACCCAAGAGGTGACGGATATTGTTATGTAGACACACCAGACAGGCAGGAGTAAAGGAGCAGCTCCTTGCTTGAGTGGGCCGAGATGCAGACACACTATCACCGGGGCTTTGGAGCTCACCGTCTTGGAACTTCAAGTAGGTATGTTAAGGTGTTAAAAGCGCGGCTTTGTCATCAGAGGGGGTGGAGGCAGCAGATGGTGTTAGGGGTGGGATGGCTCGGGTTCGTTTTGCCAAACATTGGTGCCCGGGACCCTGAAAACTCTGAGCATGTTACTAGGAAATGAGCATTAGTTATTTCACTGGACACAATGTTGACTACTCAGGATATAAGTTACTTGATGACAAGCAAGTTACTCTGCCTCCCAGAGCTTCGGTGTCTTATCTGTTCTCACCACTTCTCACGGACTAGGTCTGTTGTGAAGACTGACATCAAAGTCCTTGGAGGCAGAAATCCCTGTGTCCTTTTTGTTTCTAATGCCTTCTTCATGCCATTTGAGATGACTCATTTCTTTCATTTCTCAAGGCCATTTAAAATTTGTATTTCTCCCAGTTCTTACCAGTCCTCAGCAAGAATTTCAGGCCACAGTGTGCTCTCTTTCTACAGTTCTACCAGGTTCGTTACCTAACAGGGCCCCTGGGAAAGGAGCTTGCAGGGCTAGTGCTCATCTCGGCAGCACCGAGGCCTCACGCCCTCCCTCCAGAGCACACACGGGGATGCTTCCCCTCTGGCTTCCTCAATGCCACTTCCGACTTACATGAGGAAATGTCACGCTTTGGTTTTCTGGAGGCTCTGTATATTAATGATGGTACTCTGAGCTCTGGTCCAAAGCTACTGTGTCCAGCAGGACACGATCAACTTTTGTTCTTGCTTTAGCCTCTGTGGAACTACTACCCCGGGGAGGCAAGACTTCGGTAACAGCTTAAGAAGTGTGGCCCCACTAATGTTCAACAGGCACCTACACCGGCATGCAAAGGTCACTGAGGTGCAGCGTGTGGCCTTGTGCACACCCTCTCTACGTCCACGTGTTAGCTGTTAAGTCTGTGTGAAACTGGGTGACTTCAAAACTCCCTGAGTTCTTCTCTTGGTAAACATTAGATGTCTTAAACTTTTTCACTCTTGACCCCTTTTCACCTAGTAAATTTTTACACATTACCCCAGAAATATAGGCACAAAAATAGGTATAGAAATCAAAGATTATAAACTGCATTTATAATGAGCCATAAAAAGTTTATTTTAAAGCTTTTGTTTTGTTTTGCTTTTCAAGGTAGGGTCCCACTCTAGCCCAGGTTGACCTGAAATTCACTCCGTGGTCTCATGGTGGCCTTGAACTCACAGCAATCCTCCTTCCTCTGCCTCCCAAGTGCTGGGATTAAAGGCATGTGCCACCATGCCTGGCTCTAAGCATCTGATTTCAAAATTAATTTTTGGTTGTAAATTCAGAAACCTTTTACTGTTGTCAAATTTTCCATGACCTCAACATGGTATCACAATCACGAGTTTAGGGAGCTGGGCCCTAAAGAAGGACCTGGCCTAAGCAAATGTCCTCTAAATTGGAGCTCTCCAAACTGTTTTGACCATCCATCAAACTCAGCAAAATATGAAGCATATGCTTGGAATCAATGATGATTTACTTAAGTCACTTATGCACTGACTTCCTGTATTACATGTACATATTGTAACATATTACCTGCTAATGTACTGTTTATATCAATCAGTGGTTCTGAGCTCAATTCTAGAAATTTCAAAAATCCTAAAATTAACTGAATACCTCTGCTTTGCAAGATTTTTTAAAGGCAGGTGTGTTCACTGTTGTTCCGAGTTCATCAGGTAGTCTGAGCACATGATGTTTAGAACCTCAGAGGAGATATTAGCTGAATTTAAAGAGCAAGCCGCCCCTCTCTGGTGCATGGCTGGAGCCTTAGGAACAAAGGAGCTCAAAGGGGGCAGGCTGCCTGGGGCCGAGGAAACCACTGAAATCTCGAGAGGAGGTACAGTGTATTTTTCCTCATCATCACTCAGGGTTGCGTAAGTGGAAAGCACAGGGATTGCCATCTGTTTCCTTAGTGGGAAACTGAGATCCTGAGAAATGGAAGAGCCAGGATAGAGACTGCACGCGTTCTGCCCAGGGCCTCTGACTCCTTGCTCTCCTGCAGCACAGAACGGCCCTAAACATAACTTCCACATAGACTTTTCTATTTCAGGATTCCTGGGACAGGCTCCCCCGAAATGTAGACAAGGGAAAGAATGATGGCTTGTGGGGTAGAGATGCCCCAACTGGCCCTGTGCACCTAATGTGCATCTGTGAATCAGACACTTGGTGAGGAGAATATGCACAGAAATGGGGCTCACTGATAAATTTTTTTAAAAAAGGAAAATATTTATTTATTTATTTGAGAGCTACAGACACAGAAAGATAGATAGAGGGAGAGAGAGAGAATGGGCGCGCCAGGGCTTCTAGCCACTGCAAACGAACTCCGGATGCGTGTGCCCCCTTGTGCATCTGGCTAACGTGGGACCTGGGGAACCGAGCCTCGAACCGGGGTCCTTAGGCTTCACAGGCAAGCGCTTAACCGCTAAGCCATCTCTCCAGCCCTATATTTTCCTCTTAAGTTCTGAACTTTCGACAACAAACATGTCAATAATGCGCTGTACTTCCATAATGGGACACCAGCAAATGCCAGTGAGTATATCAGCTCCCGTCTTGTACCTCCAGATTGAAAAAGTACCTATTATCAACTGTCTGACACATGGAAGATCTGAGAAAATCCTATTATCTATGAATGTTAGTGACAAGTGGGTGTGCAACAGCATCCTGGCAACCCCGGAGCAGACTGTCCTAGGGCATACTTCAGTGCCAGTAACAAACCATCTGGATTCAGCAACAACTTATTTATTTCCCTACCCCAAAGGGCTTTTAAACCTCTGGCTATCTTTCTGGATAGACTCAACTGGAGAGGTCTCTCTAGCTGTTCACATCTGGGACTGGGACAATTGTTCAGTGGATAAAGGTATTTGTTTGCAAGGCTTGCCTGCCTGGGTTCAATTCCCCAGCCATGCAAGTAAGTCAGATGCAAAAAGGAGCGTTGGTCCAAGTGTTGTCTAGTGTTGACATCTGCAGTGGCAAGAGGCCCTGGCATGCACTGCCACACAAATCGCCACACACACCCGCCCCACGCATATGAACACAAGTAATTTAAAAAATTAAAAATATTCATGCCTATGATCTCCTGTGTTAACTCACAAGTAACTAGCATTCAGGAGTCTGGGGAATTGAGTTTAAGGGCAGCCTGGGCTATAGATGGAGACCATGTCTTATACACAAATAAGCAAACCAACCAAACGACCAGCCCACCCACCTCAAGTATTCATGTCTACACACAAGCCACAAATGGACTCAACCCACTCAACTGTCCTCAAAAGGCTACTGGGTGGGCCAGGACTGCCTCAGAGGGCATCTGTTTGATGTCTTTGATGGGTTCTCTCCACATGTGATACTCTACTTGGCTTGAAGAAAAACAGAGGATTTCAGCAAAACCCTGAGGAGAATATTACACACACAAATAAAACCAAGCACCAGGCAGTGCTCCTCAGGCTCTTTGCTGCTAATGAACAGCATCTTCTGCACACGGGGAACAGAATCTCAGTTCGGTGAGACATAACCATCCAAAAGTGCAGTCAAAGTGCAACTTGGAAAGAGAGGTACGCAAGGGCCCGGGACATTCATTGTGTTTATGCAGGAGGGTCTGTTCAAGGCCGAAAGGTGGCCCTTAAAGATAACCCCAGTCCTTCTTCTTCAGATAAACATAAAAAGTTGTCATCGAGGGGCTAGGGAGATGGCCCAGCGGATACGGTATATACCGCACAAGCGTGAGGAGAGTTCAATCCCTAATCACCCATGTAAATGCCAGATGGGCGTAGCGGCCAGACTGTAATCGCAGTAGGGGAGATGGGGCTTGCCCAGTCCAATTGCTGTGCTCTAGGTGAAGTAAGAGGCCCTGCCTCGGTAAGTAAGGTCACTAAGAAAGACACCCAACTTCAACCTCTGGCCTCCACAAGCAAGCGCGCGTGCGCGCGCGCGCACACACACACACACACACACACACACGTACGCATGCACACATTACTCTCCCCCCACACCCCTGCAGTTGACAAGGGATGAACCACAATGGATTGATTCTACTTGGAAAGAAAAAAAAATGTTATGTAGAATTTTTTTTATTTCTACCTAAACTAGAGCATTAAGGTAGAGGAACATCCTTTTTGCATGTATGTCTTGGTATGTGTGTACATGCTTACGTGTGTGGGTGCCAGGACGTGTGGAGCACGCGAACGGGGCCTTGTGGAAGCCAGAGGTTGATGCTGGAGGTCTTCCTCAGTCATTTTCCACCTTATTTTTTTTTAAATAGTCTGGTTCATTTTTATTTATTTATTTGAGAGTGACAGAGAGGGAGAGGAAAGAGGCAGATAGAGAGACAGAGTGGGCGCGCCAGGGCTTCCAGCCACTGCAAACGAACTCCAGATAACGTGTACCCCCTGGTGCATCTGGCTAACATGGGTCCTGGGGAATCGAGCCTTGAACCAGGGTCCTTAGGCTTCACAGGCAAGCGCTTAACGGCTAAGCCATCTCTCCAGCCCTCCACCTTATTTTTTTTGGAGGGGTCTTTCACTGATCGTAGAGCTCGCTAACTCAGCTAGACTAAACAGCCATCAAGCCCTAGGGAGCCTGAGTTTACAGGCATATACCACCATGTCAGGCTTCATGTGGGTAGCAGGGATTTGAACTCAGGTCTTCAACTTACACACTGAGCCATTTCCCCAGCCCCTAGAAACATGTTCTTATATCCAACTTAAATTAAAACCTTGAGAGCAACAGACAGAGAGAAAGAGAGGGAGAGGGATAGAAAATGAAAATGAATGGGTGTTCCAGGGCCTGTAGCCACTGCAAATGAACTCCAGATGCATGTGTCACCTTGTGCATCTGGCTTACGTGGGCCCTGGGGAATTCGAACTGGGGTCCTTAGGTTTCCCAGACAAGTGCTTAACCATGAAGCCATCTATCTCCCCAGCCTCTTATACTCAACAATGTTTTTAAAACAGGTGTTTTTATCAATCTTTTATTTATTTGGGAGAGATAAAGGGGGGGGGAGAGAAAGAATTAATGAGAATTGTGGGTATGCCTGGGCCTCCAGCCACAGCAAATTAATTCTAGACACATGCGCCACCTTATGCATCTGGTTTATGTGGGCCGTGGGGAATCGAACCTGGGTCGTTGGCTTTGCAGGCAAGCGCCTTAACTGCATAGCCACCTTTCCAGCCCACAGGGTGGTTTTTTTTCCAAGTTAAAAAACATAACCAATCAACCAACAAAACAAACCAAAAGCCCTTCAAAACTACTTATTGGTCATGAAACAAGTGCTCATAATTTTATTTAAAATAAAAAAGTATCTTAGCCAATGGCTAGAATACAAAAATGTGCACTTTTTACAAATCCCAGCACTTTTTTTCTTTTCATTTTCCATGATTATAAAAAATATCCCATGGTAATACCCTCCCCCCCCCACTATGCACTTTCCACTTTGAAATTCCATTCTCCATCATATTACCTTCCCATCTCAATCATTGTACTTACATATATACAATACCAACCTATTAAGTACCCTCCTCCCTTCCTTTCTCTTCCCTTTATATCTCCTTTTTAATTTTCTGGTCTCTGCTACTAAGTATATTCCTTCTCATGCGGAAGCCCAATCATCTGTAGCTAGGATCCACATATGAGGGAGAACATGTGGCGAAGCCCAGCACTTTTTAAGAATATGTATTTTTAAAGATTCCAATTTTCCAAAGGCATCCTTTTAAATCTTTCCAGTTTTGTCACCACAGAATTTGAGGAGAAATGTTCTGTTACGTGTGTTTGGTTTTGGGAAGAGCTGCTCCCACACCATTCAAGAAGATGGATACTTCAGCCTTGTTAGTTCTTGCAGAGCAGCAAACCCATCACATTGCTGAGGTCTTTGGAAGCCTAAAGAACTCTGTTCTAACTTTGTTCACATTGCCACCACAAAACCACTACTGTGAGTTTACCACTCATTGCTATTAATATTTTTACTAACAAGCTTACTTTAATTCAAAAAGAGTTTCATAAACTCCATATATCATCCATACAATTAGAAAATGCAGGAAAGTTAAAATTTCAAAAAAACAAAAAAACCTAGCAGGGCTAGAAAGATGGCTTATCAAGCCGGGCGTGGTGGCGCACGCCTTTAATCCCAGCACTCGGGAGGCAGAGGTAGGAGGATCTCCGAGAGTTCGAGGCCACCCTGAGACTACATAGTGAATTCCTGGTCAGCCTGAGCCAGAGTGAGACCCTACCTCGAAAAACCAAAAAAAAAAAAAGAAAGATGGCTTATCAGTTAAGGCAATTGCTTGCATAGCCAAAGGACCTTGGATCAACTCCCTAGGAACCACAAGGTGGCACATGTGTCTGGAGTCTGTTTGCAGTGGCTAGAGGCCCTGACACGCCCATTTTTTCTCTCTCTTTTAGATAAATTAATTATTTTTTTTTTTAAAAAAAAAGAAACTGGCTGGGTGTGGTGGCGCACGCCTTTAATCCCAGCACTTGGGAGGCAGAGGTAGGAGGAAAGGAACGCCATGAGTTCAAGGCCACCCTGAGACTACATAGTGAATTCCAGACCAGCCTGGGCTACAGCGAGACCCTACCTCGAAAATCCAAAAAACACCAAATTTATTTTGCATGTCTTTTGATTATTTTTCTTTATCTTCTTGTTAAAATTCTAACTTATTTTCTCTTATTTATGCCTGTCAAGAAATCAATTAATATTAGTATTACGTGACACCATGGTCACACAAAAGTTAAATACTGATTCTGTTTACACAGTACATTCAAATTTGAAAATATTTAGAACAAAGCTAAAGTAAATTTGCTTTTTTTTTATATCCATTAATAATCTTAGCACTTTAGAATCTTAGATTTCTTTATGCACTATGAACTGCTAATTAAAATAGATATAAATTAACAAAATGACAATTTGGAGAGAACATCATAATCTAATTTTGCTCTTAAAAACACACATATTATCTTGTAAAACTGCATATTACATAATTCTTAGCAAAAATGAACAAGAGAGAAAACAAGACAAGAAAATAGAAGGCAACAACAACAACAACAAAAACCAAAATGCTTTCTTTCCTGCAGTGAAAAAGCTGTGGATTATTTACAATTATCTAGCTGCACTTTGTCGACTTCCATATCATATACCTGTAATGAAATTATATATCACTGTCTGTGGTGGTTTGAATAGAATAGATGGCCCCCAATATATTCAGTTGTTTGTACTTTGCATCTGCTGGCTACCTGGCTGGAGGCAGTGTCACTGGGTGGATCTTAAGGTGTGGTGGTGGGTTTCAGATTTCAATCTAAAGATATGCAAAGTGTGCCTAGCTGGAGTTCCTCAAGTGTGCTGAGGCTTTTGACCTTTAGGCCTTGCACTTCCCTCTCTGTTTGGTCCTGTGAAGGCACACCAGCTTCTTCTGCCATTATGGAACTTCCCCTGGATCTGTAAGCTTCAATAAAGCCCTTCCTCCATAACCGTGTCTGATCTGGAAGTTTATCTCAGTGAACCTGAAGCTGTCTGCTACACTGTCCTTTTATTCACGAAAATTAATGGACTTAAGAGCTCCTTTCAGACTAACAATGTTTGATATTTCTAGGGGGCCCCATGTTACTAATTAATAAGCTAGCATTTATTCTAAATATATCTTAGCATACATTCTTAAGGAAGCCACCATACCATATGTTACAATTAGCTTCGTGTTGCTGGCAGAAAACACCAACCAATAGCAGCTTGTGGGAGGAAGGGGTTTATTTTGGCTTACAGATGCGAGGGAATGCTCCATGATGACACGGGAAACCATGGCATATGCAGAGGGTGGACATCACCTCCTGGCCAGGATCAGGTGGACAACAGCAACAGGACAGGGTGTCAAACACTGGCAAAGGGAGGCTGGCTGTAACATCCATAAGCCTGTCCCAAACAACACACCACCTCTAGGAGGCTCCAATTCCCAAACTGCTACAGGCTGGGACCTAGCATTCAGACACCTGAGTTTATGGACAGAACACCTGCATCAAAGCACCACACCATATAATATTAAAACTCATATTTCAATTTTAGACTCCCTCCCTCCCTCATTCTGTCAGAAAAAGATTTAATAGCACAAACATCCTGGGTTTTTTACTTCTAGAGGAAAGTGTACACATATGTATATGTTTAAGAAATAACATCTCTACTAAAATATTAATGTTTTCAGCTTACACAATGCATTTGGTAGGATAGCAAATTCAGTCAGGCATGCTTATTATGAACCACATGACTCCTGCCCTTTTAAAAACTGACATCTGTTCTCGGTGGTACTGAGAAGCAAGCAGAATGCCGGTCCCACTTCTACTGAACTTGTCTTTCACAAGCACTGGGGTCAAGGTGCCAGTCAGGGCTGCAGAGGTCAGTCAGTAGGCAGACTTGCAAGAGGCCCACTCACAGCTCAGGCTTCTGATGGGAGACCTCTCTCCACAGGACCACTTGCGGGTCCTGAGACCATGGTGACCAGCTTCCAGCAGAAGGGGGAGGGCCTGTGGAAGCCGCCACTTGGATGAACTGCCAAAGAAATCAATGGCAGCACCTCTTTGTATTTTATTCATGGTGGAGGGTGGGGGGCATAAGTCTAGTTCATGTTCAAGGAGAACTAGTCTCCATCTCCAGAAAGTGAGAAGTCTGTAAACGAATTACAGCATATTTTAAAATCTCAGTGCTCAACAAACCACTGCTGTGAACATATCACACAAAGTAAGGACAGGGTATGGTGGGGAGAAGAGGCTGGAAGTGCTGCTAAGGTAAGTGTGGTAAGTAACACAGATTACTAGTGTTAAGACTTCAGCACTTAGAAAGACAGGGAGGAGCGGGGAGGAGGCAGGTTAGGAGGACTACTAAGGCAAGTGCTGTAAGAAACAGCAAGTCTCACAGTCTACTAGCGTTAAGACTTCAGAAGCAACATGGACACTGAATGGTTTTGACAACTCGCTTGGTCTAATAAGTTGTTCACATTCTGACATTGTTTCTAGAAGTATCCTCATACATAGCAAGGATAAAAGACACATTCATGAAATAACTTTCAATCTAAAGGGCTTCCATGAAGACAATTTATTTCCTAGAAATAATGTCTCTTATTGTCACTCTGTTTCCTAATCAATATTCATTGACCTTCATATATAAAAATAATACTTTTAAAAATAAGACATGTCACAATTTTCAACCATCTCTCAAATCACTCTGGAAAAGTGGGTTGGAAACCTCCAACCTGAAGCACAAAATGCTTCTTAAATCGTTAAAGAACATCACGTGGGGTTTCTGTCACTTAAGCGCTGTGAGAAAACAAGGAAACTATGAAAACACATTGGGAGCAGGCAGCCAGGTTCATCCCCCTGTGGCTTTCTTGGACAGGACAGCCGGATCCCACTGGGTGTGCGTCGTGGGAAGATCTACAGCACCGCTGCCTCACTCGTCTCACCAGCTGCGTAAGCTTCAGGCCACAGCGCTGCCCTCATAAGCTGACCCGGAGCCCAGTGCGCTGCACCGGGCCGGGGAGTGCAGAAAGCCCACGGAGCCCCAGCGGTATCTGTGTGCATCGCCACACTCCCAAGCCAGGTCTACAGCTGACTACACTCACACCCCACTCTGCAGTCGCTCAAGTCACTGCAGATCACACTGCTGGGAGTGTGCACACAAATGACTCACTCGAAGCAGTTACCTGAAAACCTGCCGTAGACCACTGACAGGAAGCCGGGAAAAAAACAACAACTATGCTACATGCAGTTCAATGGAAGAGAGAAATTATCAGTGGAGATAAGCAACAGTGGACACTGCAAACCTTAAGATGGGCCAGCCAGGCCATATGTGCCGCCAATGGGTGCAATAGTGGCATGTCTGTTAAGGGGGAACCAACTGCTCTCTAATTGGACTGGAAGCTCACTCCACAAGAGGGAATAATACTTGCCGGATACTGAAAATGTATGACAAGAGAAGTCAGGGTGCAATGCCTGCTGGTGTATGGCTAAAAGCATATATTATGCTCACCAAAATGTCCAGTAAATACTTCTCTTAATGGTCATACCCATATATTAATGCTACTCTCACTTTTGGTTAGAGAAGCTTCCCTTTTCAGATGGTGGTGACCTCTGGGATGACTCAAAAGGTACCACAGTGCTGAGAAGAAGTGACAGAGGAGTGTTCAGCACTGAAAACATCTCTATTACACACTCCAAGACTCAGGGTCCACTGTGGAAGAGGTGGCAGAAAGAATGTAAGCCAAAAGAGGGAAGGACTCCTTACAATACGCTCTCCCAGACACAAAATGGCCTGTATATCCATGACCTCACAGCGCCCGACATTAGCTACACAAGACCATCATAACAGGAGGAAAAGATGAAGACATCAAAATAAAAGAGACTGATTGAGAGGGGGATGTGATATCATGGAGAGTAGAGTCGCAAAGGGGAAAGTGGGGAGAGGGGATTACCGTGGCTCATTGTCTATAATTATGGAAGTTGTCAATAAAATTAATTAACTAATTTTTAAAAAGAGGGACAGATGAAGTACATCTCCAAGTGAACCAGTTTGTGTGAGCGGCTGAATGCATCTTGAGGAAGGGTCCTTGGGAAAGATGGATGGAACCCCAACATAGTAAATGGTGGCCCCTAGTGCCAGCATAATGACACAAAGACTTGTTCCTGAGACAGTACTGACTCATCAAGTTCTTCAGAAAAGACTGCTGCTCTAATGTCATCTATGGAATTACGAATTAACAAAAGGAGCTCACGCTATGACTCTAACTGCCATGTTCCTACCTACTACTTGTTAAGAACCTGCTATGTGAAAGGCAGTCTGTTCTCTCATTTAGTCTGCATAATATCCTCTACATTAAACACTATTTTCTTATTTTGTGGCTAGGAAAGCTAAGGCTCACAGAAACCAAATAATGGACCTGACTTTAAAGTATGACAAAGCAAGGACTCAGACTTATACTGCCTGAGTTTCTTTTTAAAAAAGTATGATATAAAGCTGGACATAAATATATAATTTATAAATATAAAGCAGTGGCTAATACCTAGGATCCTAGCACTCGAGAGGGCAAGGTAAGAGGATCACGTTGAGTTTGAGGCCAGCCTGGGCTGGAGTGAGACCCTGCCTCAACAACCCCTCCCAGAAAAATGGCTGTGTAGTATTCATTTATACATAAATACTACTGTTTGTTTATCATTTCACTTTCTGTTGTTCTAAAGGGCCCTGACCATCTCCTTACATTATTTTAAATATATTTCAATACATACATACATACTTGCCATAGAAACTAATGGTAGCATTTGATGAATCATCACAAAGTTTACTTAACCGTGTACA
The DNA here is from genome assembly GCF_020740685.1 of Jaculus jaculus. NCBI lineage: Eukaryota > Metazoa > Chordata > Mammalia > Rodentia > Dipodidae > Jaculus > Jaculus jaculus. The sequence continues at coordinate 208,239,711 of NC_059103.1, read as the reverse complement.
CAGCACTCAAATAAAATCAACTCACAATACAAATTCAGAAGCCCCCTGTGGCACCATTCAGTTACTGTCCCACTTTCCTTGCTAAAGAGCTCTAAAGGGCCCATCCCATCACAGTTTATTAGAATGAAACTGAGGGTTGAAGCTCTAAGTTAGGTATGTAATTCAGGCCAAATTTAAAGCAGGTGAAGCTTTGTTGCACTCGGCTCTATGGGAGAGAGAAGTCATCACGGTGGTAAGCAGCAGTGGACACTGCATGTCCTGAAACTGGCCAGCAAGGCCAAATGTGCCAACTGGTGCAATAGTGGCATTTCTATTATGGGGGAACCAACTGCTCGCTAATTGAATTTGAGGCCCACTCCACAGGAGGGACTACATGCCTTGTAATGAAAACCCAGTCAAAAGCCTACAGCAGTCATGAGCCCCAGGGGAATGACGCGGCTGCTGTCTGGCTAACTGCATGTATTATGCCCAACAAACTGCCCTGTAAACACCTTTCTTGATGTTTATACCCAGATATTAATGCTACTCTCACTTTGGGTTAGAGAAGCTTCTCTTTGCAGATGCTGGGGAACAGTGGGATGACCCAAAAAGCACCATAATGCTGAGAAGAAGTGACAGTGGAATGTTCAGCACTGAGATCACTATCATCCCTTCCAAGGCTCAGGGTCCATTGTAGAAGAGATGGGGGAAAGAATGTAAGAGCCAAAGAAGGGCAGGACTCCTTACAATACCCTCTTCCAGACACAAAATGACCTGGATATTCATGACCTCATAGTGACTGGCACTGCTTACACAAGCCCTTCAAAATAGGAGGAAAAGATGGGCTGGAAAAATGGCTTAGCGGCTAAGCGCTTGCCTGTGAAGCCTAAGGACCCCAGTTTGAGGCTTGATCCCCCATGACCCATGTTAGCCAGATGCACAAGGGGGCGCATGTATCTGGAGTTCATTTGCAGTGGCTGGAGGCCCTGGCGTGCCCATTCTCTCTCTCTCCCCCCCTCCCTCTTTTTCTCTCTGATGCTCTCAAATAAATAAATAAAAATGAACAAAAATTTAAAAAAATAGGAGGAAAAGATGGCATCAAAATAAAAGGTTTCAACTGAGGGGGTGGGGAAATGACAGAAAGTGGATTTGTGAGGGGGAAGGCGGAGGTGAGGAGGGAATTACCATGGTTTATTGTCTGTAATTATGGAAACTGTCAATTAATAAAACAACAGTTGGTCACTCCAAAGCTAGACAACCATCATTTGTCTGTCTAAAATAAATACTAGTATTTTACTGGACATAAGGAAACTAGGGAGTGGTGCCGGGCATGGTGGTGAACACCTTTAATCCCAGCACTCCGGAGGCCAAGATCTACATATTGAATTCAAGGTCAGCCAGGGTTAGAGCAAGACCTTACCTGAAAAACAAAATAAACAAGTAACAACAACAAAGAGAGATGAGGGAGTGGTATCAGGAAGTACAAGATGTGCTAACAAGTACTGTTAGAATGTCTGGAGGCCTGGGAGGGTCACAGAAGACAAACCCCCTCTGTTCCTCCTGGGGTTAGTGACTCCCAGTTCTGAGAAAGGGGCGAGGAGGCCAGGGAACTGTCTGTCGTTTGTTTTGCCTTGTTTGTATCCAACTATGTTATGGTGATAAAACTACAAAGTCCCCGCATTCACAGAACTCTGGTTATAATATAATATTATATAATAGTAATAACACCACATTAGAGACAGATGGAAAAGTTGAATTTCTTTGTTCTGCTTACTTGCCCAATTTGTATGAAGACTTTTATGAACATCTTATAAATGAATAAGGGACTGCTCTATGTACAGTATTTCTGGACCATGTTATAAGATTTAAGTGCTTACCTTGACCAGAATTATATATTGCTTTCACAGATTTCTTCACTTTCTGTAGGGCTGTTCTATCTTGGTCTAGAGCCTAAGAGGAAAGAGATATTGAAAATTTTGATACATTAAAAAGAAAACCAACAGTAAGAATATTGTCTCACAACTCAATTTGTTTTGCTGAGCACCAAATTAACAATAAACTGATGATGGAGCCATGTCTTAGACTGGAGGCGCTGGGCTTTGAACAACTGGGTTCTGGGTCAATGAAGAGTCGCTACATAAGGCTTAGTGTTGCATGAAATGAATAACAAAGTAGCCTGTCAATAACCATGCCAAGGAAACACGGCAGAATCCCAAGGCTTACGTCCTTATGCCTGGAAAGGGAGAAGGGGCAAGCTGAAGATAGGATGACACAGTACGTGGGGAACAAAATACAGCATCATGCACAACTGTAGCTAGGGGAAAAAAAAGGATTTAGCCAAGTGTACTAAGTAGGAATAACCTTTCAATAAATAGTGTTTCTAAAGTTGATGATTTCTTTAGGTTAGAAACAACCTAACTACACCATACAGAAGGTAGAGTTTAAAAATCTACTGCACAGTATGGAGCAGCGCACATGATACTGAGGCCCAGACTAGCTTCAAACTCGTGAACCTAAGAGCTGGGATGACAGGTATGCACCACCACCCTTGGCCACGAGTGATGGTTTTCATCTTGTCGTTCACTGTGGCTCAAGTGCCAGTTTCCTTCAGTGCCTAGTCTCTATCCACGAGCACCCCATCTTTCCTGACCTACCAGGTCCTTCTCAGGATTTCTGGGCTTGGGAAAAGGATTTACAGTGGCCAGTCCTCCCGATGCAGTGAGCTGCAGGCCACGAGTTCTGCTCCTGACGCGTGGGGAAATGTGGCCAGGCCTGCTATGGACAAAGCACCGTGGACGTGAGCGCACAGGCTGGTGGCGTCTGAGTCCGTGCTTCCAGGTGCCCCAGCACAGCCTCTGTTAACTACTGCAGTGAAGTCCTTATGCCACTGGCCAGCTAAGTTGGGATTCTGTCATGTGGTGTTAAGTAACCCAAGAGCGTGTTTACTGATCACTTAGTACATGCCGGGCACTGGACTTGTTTAAGATACACACACTTTTGATGATCTCTTTCACTGAATCTTAAAAAAAAAAACAACAAAACCATAGAGTATCAGCCCCATTTTCTTGGCTAATAAACGTAAGAATGAAAAAAGGGAAAGATTAATTTGCTCAGGGCCACAGAACCATAAAGTGGTTCTTTCTCTGCTTCCTGCCTGTGAGAAAATGGAGCCAGCTGCCTCATGCTCCCGTCACCGTGATCGAATGTACCCCTCAATTTGCAAGCTAAAATAAACATCTTTTCCTGAAGTTGTCTCTGTGAGGTGTTTCATCAGAATATTGACAAGAGTAATACACTAAAGGAGTGCAAGGGGGAAAAAATACGAATAAACACTCATGTAAGAGACTGAATACAAGAAGGTTTACCCTTTGATAAACTTTGTGGCAAAGACATTTAAACAATAATCAGAATAATGGTCATTATTTGCTCTTTTAAAAAGTATTTTAGTTATTCATTTGCAAAGGAGGGGAGCATGCACGAGAGTGCACATCAGGGCCTCCAGCTGCTGCAAACTCCAGATGCATGCATGCATGCGCCACCCTGTGCCTCCAGCTTACATAGGTACTGGGAAATTGAACCTGGGTCCTAGGGCTTCGCAGGCAAATGCCTTAATTGCTAAGTCAGCTTTCCAGTCCTTCATTATTTGCTTTCACTTACATATTATTACCTTTTTTTCCTGAAGAAAATCCCTACATAGAAGAGCATGCCAAGCGTTACTGCACAAGAAAAGCCAGCCTGCCTACGCCTTTCCAAACTCACAGCCCAGCTGCTGGGGAAGCACATCAGTGTTCTGGGTCTCACCATCTTTCGCTTGTTTTTAAGGAAGGAGAAAAGATCTGTTTGCGTATCAGGTCACCTGTGAGCTCAGCCTGGGGGACTGTGGATCACATGAAACATAAAGATGGGGCTACTCAGAGAGACAGTAATGTGTGGCTGTAATTTTAACAATGCAAATGAGCAAAGGCACATGTTAGATTTCAGATATAATATTTTATGAGATCACCAACTTCCTTTTGATAAATTGTGTATCTGTGTGAGGGGGACCAATCTCAGAATCATGTTGAATGTATTCCCAACTCATCCAGAAACAGACAGAGTGCAATATTCATGTACTTACTTTCAAAGGTTATTAGCAGTGTTTTGTTTGACAGTCACAGTTAAATTTGGGTGACACACCTTTTCTCAAGCTCTTGTGCTTGGGCAGTGGCAAGAAGCTGCCAAGCAAAATGTTCATACAAAAGACTCACATTGGAGCAGAGGGTGTTGTTTTTCAATCAAATAAGCTCCATCTAGAAATAACATGTCTAAACGTGCTAGCATTCCATTCCCTCAAGTGCCAAAAGCAGGGCTATCCTATGAAATATCATAAACATAAAATCAGAAAAGGGCTAAAAACATGGTATATACAATGGGCAACAAAACTGTATCTTTCAAACCATTAAGAGTATGGCAAAGTATGGCAAGGGCTGGAGAAATGGCTCTGCAGTCAAGAGCACTTCCCATGAGGGCCTAAGCATCTAGGTGCACCTACCCACGTCACCTCAGTCCCTCAAGGGACCAGAGACCTGGGAATCACCAGGGAGAATATGATAAACCCTAGGATCAGTAAGAATGAACGGATCACAAAGTGATGGACAGGGACACCTGGTGTTCCCCTGCAGCCACTGCAGGTGAGTGCACAGGGGACTGCATGGGCACAGAGGTACACACACACACACACACACACACACACACACACACACTACATACATGTAGACACACAAAACAAAGTAATTTTTTAAAAAAGAATCACAAGATACATGCCTGCACTTAGAACTGTACATCTGAAGCTGACCATCCTAGAAGGCGGGGGAGAACTGGGACAACAACTCTGCAAGCACGGCACACGCTCGCCTCAGCTGGTCAACCACGCAAGCACGGCACACGCTCGTCTCAGCTGGCCAACTACGCAAGCACGGCACACGCTCGCCTCAGCTGGCCAACTACGCAAGCACGGCACACGCTCGCCTCAGCTGGCCAACCACGCAAGCACGGCACACGCTCGCCTCAGCTGGCCAACCACGCAAGCACGGCACACGCTCGCCTCAGCTGGCCAACTACGCAAGCACGGCACACGCTCGCCTCAGCTGGCCAACCACGCAAGCACGGCACACGCTCGCCTCAGCTGGCCAACTACGCAAGCACGGCACACGCTCGCCTCAGCTGGCCAACTACGCAAGCACGGCACACGCTCGCCTCAGCTGGCCAACTACGCAAGCACGGCACACGCTCGCCTCAGCTGGCCAACTACGCAAGCACGGCACACGCTCGCCTCAGCTGGCCAACCACGCAAGCACGGCACACGCTCGCCTCAGCTGGCCAACTACGCAAGCACGGCACACGCTCGCCGGCCCATCCAAGCCCAGCACCTTCACGTTCCCTGCGTAACCAGACAGCAGGGACTTTGCTCTAGGGGAGCTTCCAATCTAGGTCTGGAGAGGGGCACAGCCCAATTAGTTTGGTCATTTGACCTGAAGCACAGATACAATCTGGCCACCGAGTTCTGGGTGAGGAAGTCTGCTAGCTCTTTCTCTGCCTGAACTCTTCTCTGCAAGGCAGACGAACGGTTCTTCTGGCACGGGCCACACCTGCTCCTTCCTTGCCGTGCAGGCCTGGAGCAGCCCTGGGAACCTTTCAAACGCACTTCACGGCCTATTTTCCACCTTACCACCTGCTCAAGACAAATTTACTTTTACAATATTCATTTCTCTCCACTAAAAACATGAAAGTTCCATGAAGGCATAGCGCTCTTGTGTAACTTCATGAATGCATGAGGTGAAGCAGTAAATGACTTTATAAACAAATAAAACTCCCAAGAATAATCAGCTCTACAAAACCTGGGAGTGTGCAATGTCAGATTGATATTGAAAACAGTAAAAGAGGGTACTTAATAGGTTGATATTGTATATATGTAAGTACAAGGATTGTGATGGAGAGGTAATATGATGGAGAATGGAATTTCAAAGGGGAAAGTGTGGGATATTTTTTTATAATCATGGAAAATGCTAATAAAAATTTAAAAAAAAATAGTAAAACAGGGTAAAAGCCTCAGATTCAGAACACAAGGTATTCTCTCTGCTCCCTCAGCTGTTCTGAGCAGCCAAAATGTAAGTGCCTGTTGAGTTCTACATAGTCACATGTGGAACAGCTCCAACTGCACTGTGCTGGGAAAGAGGGTATCACATGAGGGATAGAATTTACACATTATTTTTTTGCTGTTGTTGTTTTGCTTTTCCAGACAGGCTCTATCTGTAGCACAGGTTGGACCAGAACTCACTATGTAGTTAATGTTGGCCTTAACCTTGGGGCAATCCTCCTGACTCAGCCTGAGTGTCGAGATTATAGGCAGAAGCCACCATGCCCATCACTCTCTGTTTTGTATTTTATTCTGGTAAATTCCCTTAAAAACATTTTCAATGCTTTCAAATGATCACAGTAATACTATTGTCATTTTCATTTAATTTTCTAGTTTTCAAAATTACTTACAGAATTTTCTTTTCAGTTATATTTGAGTAGGAAAACTGGCTCTTATTTTTGGGTCGATTTGATTTACAAGTACAAATCTTTGGACCAAACTTATGAATACATTAGACATAGGACAGAATCTCCCAGAACTTTGTGGAGGAAGAAAGAAGTCACAGTGGCGCCCAGACACGCCTGAGCACTGCATTCATGTGAGCTATCAAAGACTGCAGAAAGCCTTGCGAAAAGCAGGTCTTCAAGTACAGCCGGCGACCTGCTGAGCAGGCCAGAGAGGCCCTGGGCTCAGGGAAATAACAAATTATTCTCTCACGACAGTTCTAAGAGAAAGTCCTGAAACTCTTGAACAAGCACTCTTACTTTAACACAGTTCCTTTTGGAAGAAATTTTTACTCACTTGAAAAAAACAGAACTTCAGGCTGGAAGATATCTTAGTGGTGAGTGTTTGCTTGTGAAGCCGAAGGATGAAGGTTCAATTCCCCAGTATGCATGTAAGCCAGATGCAGAGGGTGGTATATGCATCTGGAGTTCATTTACAGTGTCCAGAGGCCCTGATGTGCCCATTCTCTCTCTCTCACACTCTCAAATAAATAAAACAACAACAACAACAACAACAAAACAAATAAAAAGAGCTTCCATTTTTATTGCTTTTAGCTCATTCAGATAGGTAAGTCCAAAAATGTGTGTGTGTATGTGGTGCTAGGATCAAAAGGCAAGGCCTTGAACATGCTGAACAAATTCTTTACCACTGTACTGTATATACCCTTGGCCTCAAAATGCATTTTATTGTTGGAGAGATGGTTCAGTGGTTAATATACTTGCCTATAAAAGCCTAAGGGCCCAGGTTAGATTCCCCATTATCCATGTCATATGCACAAAGTGGCACATGCATCTGGAGTTCACTTGTAGTACCTGGAGGTCCTAGCATGCCCATTCTCTCTCTCTCTTCTCTGTCTCTGCTTGCAAATAAATAAAATATTTAAAAAATACATTTGAATAGCTGCATTTGTCATATAATCACTATAAACTAACCATTTTTCTGGTTAAATTTTGGTTTGGTCTCCAGTAGCCGAGACTCCTGCGTGTTGAGCAAGCAAGCCCTTGAAGAGAGTAGGGACTTAAGGCGCAGTGTTCAGACTGCAGGGTGGTGAGATGCTAATCACATCTAAAGAAAGTTCCCAGGGATGACATAAGCATGTATGTTCTCGTGAGGTCTTACTGCCAACTCAGTAAGTTACTGATCTACTGTGGGATGTGGGACCACACACGTTAGAAATGTACGTGTGTAATTACAATTATGTGACTACATATAATCACACTGTGGAAGCACCTCTCAGAGGTCCAGTGGAATCATGAGGAAAGCTGTGACGGTGCCAGGAGAGACAAACACCTCCCAAGTGGCAGGGCTACAGGCAGATCTGCATGCAGCCGTTTGCTCGGAAGCTCCTATGCTTGACATGTGCATTCAGTTGGCAAGTGTGCCAGACACTTCACCTGACACCCACGTAAGCATGAAAACCAAATCCTGCAGCTCCCTCCCTACCCAGATGCATGGCCTCTTCACACAGCTCTGCTTGACACAGCAAAACCAACCACTCAAACAAACAAAATGAATCCTTGTGAGCTGGGCATGGTGGCGCACGCCTTTCATCCCAGCACTTGGGAGGCAGAATTAGGAGGACCACCATGAGTTCAAGGTTACCCTGAGACTACATAGTGAATTCCAGGTTAGTCTGGGCCAGAGTGAGACCCTACCTCGAAAAACCACAATAAATAAATAAGTCCTTTGTGAGAATGTCAAGTACTGTTTGGGATGCAAGTGATGGAAAAAGTTTTTTAAAAGATATTAATTCTTGGGTTGGAAAGATGGTTCAGCAGTTAAGGTACTTGCCTGCAAAAAACCTGACAACCTGGGCTTGATTCCCCAGGATCCATGTCAAGCCAGAAGCACAAGGTGGTGCACCTGGAGTTCTTTTGCATGGCTGGAGGCCCTGAAGCACCCATTCTCTTTGTCTCTCTACTTGCAAAGAAATATTTAAAAAATTTCTTGCTAGCCTAGGGCTTCACCTATGAACCTGTCATTTCATTCCTTACCTTGTATTTAAAGTTTAGTAACTTGTGTGTCTTCCACTATTCAACCAACTAAAAAAACTATGTTAGGAAATACCAAACAAGAATATATCTGCGCTCCTTTCTTTCTTCACATAATAGATGCTTCACAGAGTCTCCTGGCTTAGGGAAAGAAGAACGGAGTGATGCAGTGCTCCCACTGGTGCTCCCACCAGTGCTCCGGCCCCGTGAGCAGCCCTCTGCTCCCCTGCTCTGGCTGCTCACGGTGGTGCAGCCATACCTGTAGTCTTTCTAACCCCACCACTCAGCTTGTCCCATCTGAGACCTTTAAAAACAAAAAACCTGCTGGCCTTGCTCCTGGAGTGGTGGAACAAAGTAATTTCCAGACATACCAAAGAGAAGGAGCAGGGAGAAAGACAGGGAACTAACAGTATAGTGTTTGCTCGGTGCCAGGTGCTGCTCAGGGTCACCTCATCCTCAGCTCCACAGTCACAGAGGAAGTGACGTTCATGGTCGTCTGCCTTTCACTCTTCCTGTGTAAGCAGAAAGACTGATAATCAAGTCGGCACAAAACACAAATCAAGGCAGAAAGAAAACAGCAGACTCGGGAGCTGAAGTGCAGCCCTACCCGACCAGTGTGGGAAGGCGAGGTCTGCAGCGCTGGCCCGACAGCAGTAGGCAGGGAGGGTTCGGTCAGGAAGTGGCAGCCCAGCAACCCTGACTGCGGAGGAAGAGGGACGTGGCAAGAGCAGCTATGGCAAAGGAAGAGTCAAAGATGTTATCACGTGTTAGTTTCAAGATTAGTATGAGTTAAATGAGGCCACTGCACAAGGGAAATGATCACCTTAAAATAAAATTGGATTTGCATAATGCAGCCAAAAAATGGAAAGTTGATGCATCATACACAAACAAAGGTTTCAGACTGTTTATTTGGACTCTTGTAGACTATAACAAGTATTCTGAAGACATAGACTTCAGTCCGACATTTAATGTCCTCTGCTATACCTATAGCTGAATAATTGCACAAGGTGAGATGTGACCCACAGCATATCTGCAGACAGCAAACTCCTAGATCTTTGTCCCACTTGCCAAGTCCCTTTTCTGTTCAGATCTGTGACAGACTCAAGGGATCATTACCAATGACAGACCCTGATGGCTCTAAGGATCTGCTCTGCACACATAAACATCACCAGGATATCCCCTTCCTCAGTAAAAGAAGTTGGGGGGGGGGAGGTAGAAAGGGAGGGAAGGAGGGAGGGAAAAGAGAGGAGACAAGACCAGAACAGAGCAGAGCAGAGCTGGAGAGATGTCTCAGTTTAAGGCACTTGCCTACTAAGCCTAAAGGCCCAAGTTCGATTCCCCAGTACCCACATAAAGCCAGATGTATAAGATGGCATGTGCATCTTCAGTTCATTTCTAGTGGCTAGAGGCCCTGGTGTGTCCATATTCATATTTTCTTTCTTTCTCTCACATAAATAAATATTTTTTAAAGGGTGCTACATCCAATGTTAGCCTGCTTTCTGGTGTAGATTTAACCTTTCTGTCACGCGTACACTCAAAAGACAAAGACGACAGTTGGTCCTACGTGGGGTCTGGCACAGAACAATGCGACGGACCTGCCTCTGTCTTAAAAGCAGGGACAACTAAAGGTATTCAGGGCACAAATGACACTTTACAATACTGCTGTTTAGCTTATTTGTGTTATTAATTTTAAAACTTTAGTTTTTATTCCAATCATAGCAAGCAGCATCTTAACTTTATATCTGTATGTCTATATATATAATATATGACACACACACACCCATCTTGGGTAATACATATGGAAATTTCAAGTTTCTCCAGGGCTAATCCTGTCTTTCAAGGGCCAGTTGCACCTATGATATATCAATGACGAGATGATTTTATTTCTCTTGTAAAGAATTAAGACCTGGATGAAAACACATTCCCTCAACTAAATGAGGTTGCCAAGGAAGTCCTACTGAGTTCCTAGCTTTGCTGCGGACAAAGGCAGCACGGATGAAGGGCCTGCATTTTTCCCTTTTGCTCTCCTGCAGATAAGAAATCAGCCCCAAGAGGACAAGGACTGCTGGAGGACAACTGAGGTCCATCCGCCTGGCCTAGCTGTTGTATTTAACAACCTTTTCACCAAAGCAGTGAAAGGTGACAGAATTCAGCAATGCAGCCAGAGCAAGTGGGGCAACAGAGCCCTAATGGGGCGGAACATGTTGCGGGACCACACAGCCTTCCTTAAGCCCACGCTGCTGCCTCAACTGCACTGCAGGATCAGACCACAGCCTAGGCTGGTCCTTCAACAGCCTCCTGGTGGTGGCCATGTTCACCTCATTCTCCCTCCCACACCAAGGCAGAGTGTTTCTAAAATACAAATCTGATTATATCACCCTCTGTCCTTAAAGCCTCCAACAGTGAAGCAGAAACCCTGACCATGCCATATAAAAAGGCCTTTTCGTCCTTCTCCTCCCCAAACTGCTTTCCTGGGCTCTGTTTTGTGACCTACTTGCTCATGTCACTGAATTTTCACTTTACATTCATGGTACTGTAGGCCAATGTGCCTAAATGTATGAAGGCCCTTTCCAACCTGTCACTCTATAGATTCTAACTCCAGGGGCTGTAATTCTCTTTTCTGAATACTTCTGTCTCGTCTCTTCCCTATGGCATTCTTTGTAATCTTAAAATCTCATGCTCGAGTTATGAGATGAGCTGTGAATCGCTCCTCTTCCTTACTGGTGCTCTCTCCTTCATGCCTCAGCGCTAAGGAACATAACCGTGTGACAACTGCTTTTCCTTACTGTCTTCAACAACAAGCAGCTCCGTGTGAGGGCTGTGGATGTTCACAGCAGCGAGGACCCCAGGCAGGACCACGGTAACAGATACCTATGTAGGCATGATCACCCTCACGTGTCTGTGTGGTCCCCAGCCGCCTGGCGAGATCTGTAGGACTGCAGCCATGTGTGGTCCTTCTGGCTCTGAGTATCTCCACAAATTAAATATTTTCAAGTTCTTTAACTCCCTTAGAGTGCAAGGTTTTGTTTTAAATGAAAGAAAAGTTTAAAATTACAACATCACAGCTCTAAGGAAGAGGCTTACATTGGAGATCTGTACACAATGAAATAATAAATTACAACTGTACACTCAGATTCTAATTCCTTGGTGATGGCTCAGCTGGATGGCCAGAGCTCTTACTTATGCAGCAAAGCAGGTCTCTAGAATGCTGACTAATGACAGACCTGGTTAAGGCATGGTTTTCAAAAAGAGACAGACACGATTTGGCAGACAAGACCAAGAAACCACAGCTATACATATGATATAATGAAGATGGTTATTGTACAAAGAGTTGTTTCTCATGGAAAAAAAAAAAAAAAAAAAAGAACCATGACCAAAGCCCAGCACATGAACCACAGCACCATGCTGTGGAGAGGCTGGGAGTGTTCTGGGGAAGAAGTGGAAAAACACTACCCGTTCATTTATGTCTCTCGTGGGTGGAGTCTACATGTGCCAGAATATCAGGCTGGGATGCTTGAAAGAAATACCCTTTGGGCTGGAGAAATGGCTTAGCAATTAAGGTGCTTGCCTGTGAAGCCTAAGGACCAGAGGCTTGAATCCCTAGTGCCCACATAAGCAAGACGCACAAAGTGGCGCCTGGGTCTGGACTTTGTTTCGCGGTGGCTAGCCGCCCTGCTGCACCCATTTGCACTCTCATTCTCTCTCTCTCCTCCTCCTCCTCGACCTCCCGCTCCCTCTCACTGCCTCTTTAAAATAAAAATCAAAGAAAAGAAGAAAGAAAGAAACACCTTTAAATCTAATCCAACAATTCCCAAGAAAATAAGTTAGAATTTTCTTTATCTTCAGGTCTGCACACCGTAGAACGTTTATTAAAGCAGTAATACAGAAACTGAGCTAAACAAATCTAAGAAAGTTAGGGTTCAAAAATGTAAGGTTCAGGGCTGGAGAGATGGTTTAGCGGTTAAGCGCTTGCCTGTGAAGCCTAAGGACCCCAGTTCGAGGCTCGGTTCCCCAGGTCCCACATTAGCCAGATGCACAAGGGGGCACACGCATCTGGAGTTCGTTTGCAGTGGCTAGAAGCCCTGGCGCGCCCATTCTCTCTCTCTCCCTCTATCTGTCTTTCTCTCTATGTCTGTCACTCTCAAATAAATAAATAAAAAATGAACAACAACAAAAAAATTTAAAAATAAAAATAAAAATAAATGTAAGGTTCAGATTTTGGTAGCCTTGTAATTTTATAATATTGACAACAGATACTATTAGAAAAAGATAAATGTCTGCAATCAATTTCTGTAGTAAAATAAAATAAAAATAAAAAAACTAAAGAGGTAAAAAATAATCACAAGCACAAAAACAATCATAATCAAGGGTCAATATCCTTAGTAGGTAACTGGTATTAAAAATTTTCCATGGCTGCTATCAAGACCCAGGAACACAAAAAGACATTAATATAAGAAACTGAAAATAACAAATATATACATGTAATTTAAAGCAAATTGTCAAGTATAAAATTCCAAGAAAGACAGTAATAAGATGCCCTTTTACATTTATAAAACTCTATAGATAGGGGAAATAGTAAAAACAATACATGGAGAAATATTGGAGAAATGGAAGACAAGTTGAATTTTAAGTCACAAAAGATGATTATGTTAGACAGTAAGCCCACTGGGCTAGTCCTAAACACATGAGGGGGGATCAGACATTTCTTCTCAAAATGCTCTAATGATTGCTAGCAGTATTTATGTAAAAAGTTAGAAGTAACCCAAACTACTAACAGCAAAATGGTAATATATAGCACAGATAACAGGGTTTTATCATATGGTTACTAAAACTTAGGTATACAAGTAAGGGTACTATTTGTTGAGCATCTATTATGTGATATGAGCACATCTTAAGAAATATCAACATTTAGAATGTAAAATTGCATGTATTTTCACATTGCAAATTATCTACAAATAAGACGTAGAAATATATAGGGATGTCTAAAAGCTATTGCTATGCTGTGATTAGGACTTCTGTTTCATTTAAGGTAAATTTTTGGATGCAATATTACAAAGTAGACCAGGTTCCTAAATTTTTCAAAGCCTTTAATACTGTCTTCCAATGCATGCAATGTCTCCTTTTCCCTTACAGTTTCAAAAAGACTTGTTAACCTTCACAGGAAATCAGGGAGAAATAGTACAAACTCTCAGTAATTTCTAGTCGCCCTGCAAATTGTACATTTAAAAAATTAGTAGAATATTGTGTTTCAAGAGCTCCTGTCTGGGGCCAAGAAGAAAACTGTAATCACAGCAATTACCTTGTGAACCTCTAATTTCTGTTGTAGCTCCAAAGTTTGGAATAGTACACCCACCCACAAGCACCATGGCTCTTTCATCTAGAAGCAATTTCAGCTCCATTCTTGGGAAAATAATAATTATAGGTACAGCAAGGTATTTAAAGACAAAAAAAAAAAAAGTCTTGAAAACCCCATTTCTGTGTTATAACACAGTGAGAGTTCCTTAGGAAATTAAAACACAGACCAGAAAGAAGCTCCATGACTTGGACTTTCTAGGATTTAAGAACATGTTTGTAGCTGCCTCAGAAGAGAACAGGAAGTTTTGCTGGTGAACAGATAAGAAACTACTCTGTCTCCCGTCACAGAGAGCATTTATGGTACCTACTTTACTGGTAAACAGAAAAACTGAAAAATAAAAATTTCATTTATAGTTTATTCCTGAGTCTACTGCTCTGAAACAATTTTTCCCTGGTAACTTCCTATTTCGTGCACATTTCTCTATGTAGGTAGCCAAAGTTCTCTGTGCAGCCTGTTCTCTGCTCTTTAAACTTCCAAAAGGCTGCAAATCTCTGGACATGTCCTCTGAGTGTTTCCCATGAGCAGGAGCATGCCCTCACATCAGTGGTTTGTGTCACCCACTCCCTATACACTCCTGAGGTTGATACCTTAATGGCCACGTTTCCCATTTACATAACTAAATGTATTTATCTGGAAAGCCCGACTTTCGGCATGACCATAATATAACAGAAAGTTGCTTTTACTGTACTTTTAAGTAGTGTGTGTGTTTTAAACATGATCATAAAGTATAAGCTATAGCAATGATACTTTTAGTGTATTAATAATTCATGAAGTCCTTAAGTCATAACACTAACAAAAAGTCTTAAATAAATGTCACAAAGATCTAGCTAAGCCTCTTGCAAATTACATTTCAGTCAATTTAGGACAGTGGTTAACTCAAAGTACAGGTTTAAAAGGGTTCAATGGCTAATGTGGATGCCTGTGCCCTCATCAATAGACACAACAGCTGTCTTTAACAAGCCCTTTTAGATAAAACTCCCTGAGGACAGCCAGTGCAGACAGAACGAAGGGCTTATTAGGAGAGTGGTCACAGACCCTGGGACCTAGTAAGGAAAATAGACATCAAGGCATTAGACTATTCAGGAGATCTGGACACTATTAACCACTAGGTGCTGTTGCTTCCAAAAAGGTAAATCAAACACCATTTGGTTAAGATGTATGTTGACACTTTAGAGATGTTCTCACTAGATGTTAGGTTCTGTGCTTTTAGGCAATGAGTCCTTCTGTAATTTCCAGGACCCTACTCAGGCCTCTTGCTTCCGCATGTGGACTGTTAGCATGCAAACTTTACTTGAAATGGTTGTGTGCATTAATAGAGCATTTGGGGAGAAAAATCCATCCCCACTCTACAAATTAATTTCATTTAACAAATACTTAAGAGGCACAATATCTCAGAGCTAGAAATGCAAGATAGCTTAACCTCAGGAGCTATGATGGGTCACCTTAATCAAAATTATTAGGTCACTAGATACAAAGTATTTAAAAACTTGAATGTCTTTTTATGGTATGGCATTACATGATCCAAGGAAAAATGTAAACACCCTGCAAAGAATATAACAAAATTTAGGTTAGGTAATGTTTAAGAAACAAAATCAGTTTGAAGATAGGAAGGATTAACTATCAGTTTTCTTCAAAAATATAAAACTGTTATTAAATTACATTCTGTATATTGAGTTATATTAGAAAGGCAAATTTCCTTTCAGTTATTTCTTGATTGCTTGAGGTGAAATTAAAGGGATATGAACAGTTTAAAGTGGCTTCTAATTCTGATAGCAACACTGAAAAATGTTGAAGGTACAGTATCCCTTTGGAAATGCCTAACATGGTGAATATTAAACCTATCACTTTACAAATGCCCATGTTACTGACACAGTAAAGGAACACGATTTAAGGACACACTGAGCAGCCCAGGCCAGAAACAAACCGTAGCGTTCCTTTGAGTAAACTTCACCTGTAACCTGGCTACTTTCATGTCCTGTGGTCCTACAAATTGCTTTACTTCTCAAAAGTGAGCAGAGCTACCCTGCCCCATTATATATAACAAAGGACCACTGTGAAAAGACAAGTGGTTTATAACAAGCCATGGTCCAATTACAATACATTATACACGGTGTGGCTAGGGTTTCACAAAGCACTATGCCAGAGTGCTTGGCACGAAGAGCAGTACTTTATGATGAATATTTCATTCCATCCTTTAGTATGATAGCTGTTCCGGGCACAGGATATAAGGGACTTCGTGCATTCAGACTGTCCTTAATGTTGAGAACTAGTTAACCCCTCCAGAAGGTTGGGTTTCAGGAACCACCCTCCATGAAACGGTGTGTTATTTGTATATAACTTACGCAATATCTCTTGTATATTTTTAAGTCATCTCCAGATTACCTATAATATCTAAAATAGTACGAATGCCGTATACACAGTCATGGTGGCACAGGGTTGTAACCCCAGCCACTCAAGAAGCTGAGGCAAGAGAATCATTACTTAGGAGGGCAGCTTGAGCAAGACTTCATGTCATAAGGGGAAAAAATAGTTGTCATACTGCATCGACTCAAGAATTATGACAAAAAATTACTCATGTCCAGTACAGGTTCTAAGCTTTTTCTCAAAAATTTTAATCCTATGCGCATGGAGCCTGAGAAAGCAGGTCAACTGTACTGAATAATTTCACTTGTGGAATAGTAGCGCTTGTGTACCTGACGAGCTCCGTTGTCAATGCAGCAGGAACTGAAGCACTTCAGGTTTGGGAAATGACCACATCGCACCCCCCTCCCCTGAAGAGTCACAGGGCATTAGTATATTAAAGCCCATTAGGTTTGTAAAAAAATTTCTTTCAGCCAGGCATGGTGGTACACACCACTACTGCTAACAATCTGGGCCACTAAGGTCAGAGTATCAGGAGTTGGGCTGCATAGTGAGACCCTATATTAATGCACAGTTTCTTGTCCGTATACTGGAATCAGATGACCTGGACAGGGTTAAGGCTCTGCAATGACTCATAATCCCTCTGGAATTCAGGATCTTTTAGGTTTTTAATAAAGTCTCATGTAGCCCCATCAGGCTTCCAACTCTTTATGTAGATGAGGATAACCTTCAATTCCCGGTCCTTCCGCCTCCACTTTCCAGATGCTGGGATTGCAGGTGTATGCAATCACACGATCGCACGAGGTGGGATTGAGGACCCTCATCTCACATGTAACAAGTGATGCCACAAACTATCTGTTACACAGGAATTGCTCAATAGTCCTTACACATGTCTGTCTTGTCACAGACTTATATAGAATCACAGTGCTTGTAGTTAATAACACACTTGCTGATTCCTTGCCTAAGCATTAAGAAATGTCCCCTTTCTCTGTATTTTTTCCAACTCTCAATTTTGGATAATTAGTAAAATTAAAACATGAGGCTTTATTCTATCTGCATCTTCATTTCCAAAAGTAAAATTCCAGAGGGCTAGGGTAAAAAGAGAACTCACTAAAGAAGAAAGAAAAAAAAAATAATCAGAGTATGGTTCACAAGCTCATGACCTGTGTTGATTTAAAAAATAACAATCTGCCTGTAAATTCAGAGAAATAAATTGATGACTCACTCCCTAATACAGGATGTACTTTTTTTCCTTCATGCCTTGGGATTACTAAACATTGAAGAATCTCTCTTGGGATTTTTTTCCCCCGAAGTCTTTATTTGCTCCCAATAAAGTTTCAAATATTTTATTTTCCACTCTCTTTAATCTTGTCCTCTTTCATTTTAACTAATAATGGAAGTAATTTCTCACAAACTACTGCTAAGGAAAGAAAATCTCCAACTAGCCACTTAAATGCTTAAAATTCACTTTAAAACCTTGCCATGGCTCCTCCTTGGAATTACACTCCTCCTTGGAATACGAGGTCTCCTCTCTGCCAGCTGACTTCCATGCTCAAGAGGCTGACAGGCACACAGAAGAAGAAGCAAGGGTCTGGTATAAAGGCTCTTCAGGGCTTGTTTTTGCTTAGTTCCCTGATCCCTGACATCTGACCTCTACTCTTAGTGATGACAGCAATTATTACTACTATATACAATAAACACTCGTGAACATTACTCAATTGAACATGGTTAGCAAGTATATAAAAGGAAGAAACATGCATTGTCTTATTACTTTAAAATGTGGCTGGAGATGGTTTAGTGGTAGTTCAAGGTACCTGCGTAGCTTGAAGGCCTGAGTTTGATTCTCCAGCACTCATGAAAAGCCAGATGCATGAAGTGGCGCATGCAGCTGGCAAGAGGCCCTGGCACACCCATTCTCTTTTTCTCAAATAAATAAATGACATTTTAAAAATGTAAGTAAAAGTAACTGTTAGCCATGAACAGGTGAAATATGCACAATGCCTCCTTCTGCTAACAACCAGCACATGAAGCAAACTATTATTTAAGTCTTCGTGTTTTGGTGTTGCTAAATTAAGCTGTGTATGTGGGATCCTAGGGTGAGACAGAAAGCTTATCTGCTGTCCTTCTCAGTAAGCATTTGGAATGAAAATTATTTCTTTGTTAAGTCTGAAGTCGACAATGGATATCAACTGGAATTCCTGGTTCCTCAAATAGCTTTACTGTTTAAACTAAAAGTCCATCACATTCTGAAGTCCACGCTAGAATAAAGGATATCACCACATCCTGAAAATATTTATAACAGGCTATACTGAAAATTTCCTTAAAAAGCCTTAGGCAAACAGCTCTCAAAACACAGTTATCCTCAGATATGCACAGTGTTTCAAATTTTTCACTTCAGCAGAAGGATGAACAGAGGCTGTTCCACGACCCTGAAGACAGGATTTCCTTGAGTGACACGCTAATGAAGAATGCAAGCGAGTGGAAGTCTTCACTCACTGTGACAGTTTGCTTCATTCCAAAGATATGCTTCCCATCAAGAAAGAAGACACATCTCCTCAAACAGGATTCCCTTAACCCTTAACTTTGGGAAGAATCAAAGAGCATGAGTCCCCTACATCAGACGCTTATGAACATGAGCACACGAGGTCAGTATGTGTTGATCACAACTCCTACCTTCAAAAAATCCAGTCAGCCGGGCGTGGTGGCGCACGCCTTTAATCCCAGCACTCGGGAGGCAGAGGTAGGAGGATCACCGAGAGTTCAAGGCCACCCTGAGACTCCATGGCGAATTCCAGGTCAGCCTGAGCCAGAGTGAGACCCTGCCTCGAAAAAACAAAACAAAACAAACAAACAAAAAAAAAAAATCCAGTCAAAAGTCAGATTAGAGGTCGCCAGTTTTGTAGTCAAGGGATATACAACTACAAGCACTAAGGAAGGTAGCTTGACCGGGAAGCAGTGATATCACTGAGGCAGGGGAAGGATGGGCTGGTCTCATCAAATCCCACCCTTTCAGGAATTTGAAGAGAAAGAAAAAGGAGAGTGATGAAGCATCCACCACAATGGGCCAAAACCAACCCTCAGGGAAGACCAGTTAGGACTAAGCAATAGGAAAAAGGCAGAGGCAAGTCTAGAGCCGACACAAGAAGAGAACAAAACAAATGTGAGGAGGGGACCTCAATGAGAAAAGCCAGGAGATGCGAGAAGCAAGGCTCCCGAGGGGTCTAACTACGACAGCGCTTTTCACCACTTCACGCGGGCCTCACCAGCCCGTGAAGGGAGCCTCACTGACCGCTGGGAGGCAGAGGTCTGCCAAGGAGCAGGACGGAGCCCCCGGCTCAGCAAAGCCCTGCTCCACAGCCCAGCAGGGGCTCCTCACGGAACTGTTTGCAGCCCCACTAGCAACGGCTGACGTTGAGTGTCTTCGCTGAGCTAGGCACAAGGAGACTCTGGACACACACTGTCAAGCTGCTTCACAACAGACCTGCCGAAGTAGACGGTATTATTCTGGGAATAAGGAAGGTGAGCTTAAGAGGCACTCCGTGGCCTGAGGTCACAGCATAACAGAAGGCAGGTGTGAATACACACACACACACACACACACACACACACTCCTCTCGCCACACACATCTGCAAAGAAGGGTGACAGCTGTGAGATTCTAGCCCCTGTGAGACTGAGGAGGAGGAGAAACGCTCCCTCACAACTGGAAAGCACAGAGCATCCTAACAACAAGGACATGCTGCGGTGTGAGGTCAGCAGAGGGACGTGCACACTCACGGCTGCGTGTGGCCACCAGCACAGGAGATGCAGACAGCTAACACACCAGAGCCGGGCTTTAAGTAAACCCAATCAGAAACGCTGGCAGGCAGCGACTCAGAGAAGGGGAGGGAAATGGAGCAAGGACGGGGCTCACTGCTCACCCCCAGCCCACTGGTAGGGACACGGCACCAAGGTGCGTACAGGAGGTGCTGAGGCCCAGCGCTGCCTCCACGAGCGCCGGCCTGCCCTCACGTGTCAGCCAGGGCAGGGCTCTGCAGGCTACCTGCGCGCAGAATGGCTCCTGCACTCTTCCTCTGAAGAACCGGAACCCAGCGTCACCCAGGCCCACGTCCGCCAGCGTGGTGTGAGTAACAAATGGCTGTTCAAGCCTCTTTTCTAAAATACCTGTTCGGCTGCGTGAATACTCAAACATTCCAAGTTTTACTTTGTGTCAGGAGTCGTTAAGCACTCACAACGTGTTAAACTATGGTGTTACCTGGAGCTCTAACATGAAGACGAGACTAAAGGGCCAACGCTTCCTCTCCAGAAACGAAGTCGGTGACAGCTCTGGCACACTGAAGCCATGACGGCAGCAGGACACAGAGGCTCTGGACACATCGCAAGGAGGCTTAGTTAGGGGAGGTGAGGAGGACGTGGCTGGGAACATGGGTGTCTCACAAACTGCTTGGGAGAATAAACATCCAAGCCTCAGAGGAAAAAGAAAGGCAAGGTAGGGAAGGAGAAGCTATGTGGATTAGAACCCTTGGTGTGTACGAGTGGTAAAAAATAGTAAGTAAATAAATAAATAAAGGCCTCTTGCAAAGAAAATGGTGAACTCAACAGCCGTCCAGCCCCTTTAACAAAGGTAACGTAAAGTCACTGGCGATTTTAAGCAAAAACTGTGACTGGGGTCAAGCTCTGTTTTCTTCAAGGTTCCTCAGAGAAGATGACCCAGGCAAAACAACAGGGAATGTTAGTAAATGCTTCCAGAAGTGAAACCTTAAAAAAGTCATCAGGGTTTTGGAGTGGGCCCTCCTACCTTCCTCAATACAAAAGAAGAAGGGAAGGAGGACCCTGAGAGATTGGGACAGATGCACAGCCACCACCACAGTGAGCTTGCAAAGAAGCTAGAAATGAGTGAGGAGGAAAGACTGGAGCAGGCAGCAGGCGAGCTGACTTTCCTACAGGCCTGGCATGCTTCACCATGCCTTCGTTTGTAACCCCAGAGCCTGAGGTTTTAGCAGTTTTTTGTGGTTTTTTTTTTTTTCAAGGTAGGGTTTCACTCTAGCCCAGGCTGACTGGGATTCACTATGGAGTCTCAGGGTGGCCTGGGACTCACGGCAATCCTCCTACCTCTGCCTCCCGAGTGCTGGGATTAACGGAGGGGGGGGGCAAGAAACAGAAGAAAAAAAAGTACATTCTCCTAAGAACTTCTGGTAACTATTGAACAGATTATACAACTTATAAGAAATAAATAACTAGGGGGCTAGAGAGATGGCTTAGCAGTTTAGGCATTTGTCTGCAAAGCCAAAGGACCCAGGTTCAATTCTCCAGGACCCACATAAGCCAGATGCTCAAGGGGGCGCAAGCATCTGGAGTTCGTTTGTGGTGGCTGGATGCCCTGATGTGCCTTTTCTCTCTCCTTTCTTTCTCTCAAATAAATAAATAAAAATAAATAAGTACAGAATAATAAAAGATGTTAAGAAGACAGGTATAAAATTGCTATGCCAATTTTCTTTTCAAAAGTAGTAGGGGCTGAAAAGATGGCTTAGCAATTAAGGCACTTGTGTACAAAGCCAAAGGACCAGGTTCAATTCCGTAGGACCCACATAAGCTAGACACATAAGGTGGCACATGCATCTGGACTTTGTTTTCAGTGGCTGGATGCCCTGGTGTGCCCATTCTCTGTCCCTTTTTCTCGCCGCACCCCGTTACAAATACATAATATACTTAAAAAGTAGTGAACGAATGATTAAATAGTACATAGAGCCAGTTAGATAACTGGATAACTGAAAGATACAACCAAGAGAATTACTCAGATTTCAACAAGGTGGGCTAAGGGTGTTGGCAGTTGGTGGAGGGCTTGCCTCGCACGCATGTGACCCAGGTGTGGTCACCAGCACCACATACGCTGAGCATGCTGCTGACAAAGGGCAGGATGAGCAGAGGCTCGAGGCCATCTTCTGTGATTTCCAGACCTGCATGGGCTATACGTGACCTTGCCAGAAAGAAAAGAAGGAAAGGAGGAGAGGGCAGAAAGAAGCATGCTGCATCAAGACAAGACCCACAGGAGGTAAGAATGGGAAGATGTAGTCTGGGTATAGTGGTGCATACCTGTAATCTCTGTACCCAGCAGGCTGAGGCAGGAGAATTGCTGTGAGCACTTGGTCAGCCTTGGCTACAAACTGAGACCCCCCATCTCAACAAAAGAAGGCCTAAGATTTAATATTAATCTAAACTTACTGATACCAGGGGCGGGACACAGGAAGTACAGCTATCCCTTTCATCTGATCTGTGAGTAACGCTCCTGTCCAACCACACGACATGCAAACTCTACTGCTAAACTATAGCTGGTAAGGACAGGCAGGTGGTTCCAGGACCCTAAGAACAGGGAAGAAAGAGGTGGGAGTATTTCACATCAACATGAAGATGCTGCGTTGACCAAGCGTGTCAGATGCAGAGTCACACTAGAGCCTCCCCAAAATCAAATGAGGCGGGACAATCAGAATATGGTCGTAGTTTTGCTGGAGAGGAAAGACAGTCTTAAGCACTTTGCCAAAGTTACACAAATGGGGGAACTGAACATCAAACCCAAAGGCAGTTCTGTAGGTAGATTATCAATCATTTTGTGATCTCAGCAGCATGCCCTCCTCTTTTATTCCTCTATCCATCCTTATAAAGCAATGAGTCAGAGGGGCAGCTCCTATGTCCTGCATGAAAGCACTGAGCTCTTCTCGGGAAAACATCCTAAGGGTCTACTATGGGAGATGCTGAGTGAGGCTCAGTCTCAACCCTGAACAGGCCAGAGCCGCTGGACAGTAGTCCTTGCAAGGCTATGGCTCTTCCCTGGCGGCGCCATGCAGCACTGCAGAGCCGCAAGGCAAGGACGGAGCTCCACTGCTTCCGTCCCAGCATCTGCTCCCTAGGGAATCTAAAGGCTACTGACTCAGAAGGGGACTTAGCACTGATAGTTATCCGCCAAAATTTAGACAATCACCAGAGAGCTTGTGACACAGATATAGTCTAAAAAACTAAGGCATAGTTCTAGATGGAGATGTGTGTGTGTGTGTGTGTGTGTGTGTGTGTGTGTGTGTGTGTGTGTGTATTCTCCTCAAAACATTGAGGAGTGCAAAGCTACCCAGCAACATTTTTAACCGTAATGAAGTAAAAAGACAAAATTTATCATGATTTGTATTTAAGAACTGTGATAGATTGTCTTGTCAACTTGATGGGATTTAGAATTGCTTTGGAGACAGATCTTTGGCCATTACTGCGAAGGATTGTCTAGGTTAGGTTAATGGAGGTGGGAAGATGCACTATAACTGTGGGCCTAAAAAGGAGAAACCAGGGCAAGTGTCAGCACGGATTTCCAGGTCACAACTGTGGATGCAATGGGACCAGCCGCTTCCTGCCATGCCATCATGTCCTTGCCACCAACATGGACCATGCCCTGGAGCTGTAAGATGAAATCAACCTTTCCTTATACTTCCACTTCTCAAAAAAAGAAGAAGAAGGAGGAAAAGAAAAAAAGGAACATACATGGTTTAAAACAATGTATCAAGAAATAAAGGCTGGAAAGTAATAAATAAAAATAGTTGGCTTAGGGTAACGGGATCATGGGTAATCTTTTCTCTCCAAATATTTAAAAAATATATGTGTATGGTATAGTAAACTTGAAAAAAACTTAAAGCCATTTAAGGCTTCTTGATCTTCAGCTAACGAGTTATTGTCAACCTCCACAAAATTACACTACTGTGAGTTAAACTGAATTCTAAGCTGAAGCGCTGTCCCAACAACGTTGCCAATGTTAGCTTACATTATGCAGCACAAGAGCAGTATCAAGTTACTTAGCAAGACTCAAGGAACCTGAGGGAGGAGAGGGAGGGGGTGGAGGGGAAGGAAAGTCAGAGGCACTTAAGCCACTAACAAAAACAGCACTGTGGCTTGTACATAAAACCATTATTGGCCTCCGTAAGGCATTATCGGTCCAATAATACATTTCTGTTTCAGACTTTTAAAACAGTGTATTTGAAACCAGAGCAGGCCTTGAATTTCAAACAGAGAGCTAAAGGAATGTCGCAGAGGGAGAACTAAGGCCAACTAAAACTGGCCTTTTGTCTAAGATGCATTCTTCAGACTTAGGGGAAATGGCAGAGGCTGGGTGAGCTGTGGATGAATTTGAAAGCAAAATCTGAATCCTAGCCAGAGACAGAATGCCAACAAAGATTTTGGTGATAGTTTCCAAAGAAAATGGCCATTCTGAGATGGGAGTTATTGCTAGCTCCAAGGAAGCAGACAAGAAAACCGGTAATAAGATGTTCTGGGAATGCAGGTACTGGCAATATAAATGGTTGTTTATACATACTCACAGGTCAAAAACAAGAAAGGGGGAAAAAATGTGAAACCACTAAGCGAGCTCACTCAATTGTCACTGCAGTCATAGCAGCCAAGCCTCCTATCAAGTTTCCCTCCCATGTCCACCAGTGCTACGGAGACTGTCTCAGCGCAGCAGCGGGACAGACAGGTTCTGAAACGGTGTTTCTGTCCCTCTTCTCTTTTGTACCCCAGGGATCCTGGTTTCTAACTAAAGAAAGGTTTCACTCAGGAGTCCCCGTCCTGGGAAGGTTGAAGGTACAGTACACCAAGCTGAAACCTGGAGTTGTTATCATTTGTTACAGACCTTTGGAGATGTGTCAAGTAAGGCTCTTCACTGTTACCTTACCTGGCCTCTGGATTACAAGAACCAAGTACATGTTCCAAATGTCCCAGGACCACGGGACTTCAGGGCACTATTTGAAAGTGTAAAAAGTTACTGAACACCTAAGACAAAAAGCCTGGACTAAGTCACTCCCCCAACTGGACTCATCCTTTCCCTTTAGCAGAGCTGATGTATGTGCACGCACATGTGGGGTAACACAGAATTCCTTTCAGCACCCAGTAACACGCTGAAACCTGCAGTTGGAGTAGAATGCCATTGAGTCCCTCATAATTCTGCTAGGGCCACATACTAACAGTCACCCAGTGTCTGCTGGTCAGAGGAATGTATGTGTTTGGGTACTCTGAGAGGGTCTTATCCTAT
This sequence comes from Jaculus jaculus, assembly GCF_020740685.1. Lineage (NCBI taxonomy): Eukaryota > Metazoa > Chordata > Mammalia > Rodentia > Dipodidae > Jaculus > Jaculus jaculus. The sequence continues at coordinate 208,214,349 of NC_059103.1, read as the reverse complement.
TTAAATGCACATCTACCTACTTTGTTAATTTCACATAAACAACATACACATTCCTCCAAAGCATAGACTGAGACCTTTCCCCTCCAAAAAAGGGTGGGGGTTATGGTGCAAGGCTCTCAGAGTTGAGGCCAGACTGACTTACATTACTACGATACTCATTAAGCTCAGCCTGTCCTCTTACCCTACTCAACCTTTTAATTGTTTTGGCGGTGTTAGGGACAAATCCAGGGCCTTCCACCTGCTGGACAAGAACCCTACTCTCACAACCCGCTTCCTGGAACCCTGCGCGTGAGGCACTTTATACGAACGCCATCCATCCCTGAGCAGCCAGCCCTGCCGATGAAGCCGGAACGCTGGCTCAAATCCACAGGAACGAAGTCCGGCGCTCAAGGTCGCCTGTTGTGAAGAAGATCACTAGAATACAGGCAGTGTTGAAACCCAACACATTTATCGCAGCAGCATAAACACTCGCCATACTTTATTGGATTTTCTGAATGTCAGAGAAAGATACTATTTAAATCACCATGGAAAACAAATGGAAAAGTGGTCTCTGTGAATAAATGACTTTTGTCTTTTCATTTCGGTTTTTCAATCTGCAGAATATTATTAATATTACCACACTGCAATAGTATGCCTATTTTTATTTGTTTTGTAGAAACAGCAAAAAGCCCTAGGGCTTCAGAGAGTCTGTGCTTTCAATTCTTGGATAACATGAACAAGAACATGAAGTTAGGGTTCATGAGCCTGGGGGGAAGGTCTCCTGTATCTTCATGGAGATCTAATCCCTCCCCAGATCACTGGTACATTGTCCAAGCTCCGCGGGGGGTTCTAGGGCATAGCCAGGGCTGTCACCAGCATCCTGTCACCCCAGTCTTGACCACAGAGCGCTTTCCCACTTCCAAGAGCTGTTCAACATTCGGTCAGTCTCAACGTCTGGCTCTGGGTGAAGAGCATGCGGGGACAGAGCTGGTGCCTGACAATGAAGGCCGGGGTTAAGACCGGCTCTGGGGTCCTGACAGGCCTGAATGGATTTGGGGTCTCAGTTTCGCTATGGACAAAAGGGAAATGGCATGAAGTACTTTCGGTGACAAACACTTTACAAAGGGTCACCCTTTCACTTCAGTCATGTGCGCCCATACTGGCCCACCCTTGGAAAGTACCAAGTGCAAACGACAACAGGCCCTTAGAAGACAAAACACGATGCTTTGAGGCTGGAGGGCATGACAAGCGTTATGACCCCGAGGTAGGGAAGATGCAGGTCAAGTGACCCTTGCTGGCATTCTGCAAAAGAGCTAATGCACATACACCACACATGTGGGAAGTGCAGGGGTGAGAAAGCTATCTTCTTTTCTTTGATAGTGAGAGGAGAACAGCTAAGTTGATGGAGGACTCAGCTGAAGAGTCAGGAAGCTGCTGCCTGAACTCCTGCATTAGACCACTCAATCTACCTTAATTCCTAAGTAGAGAAACAGAAAGAGATGCTTAAATAGATGGCCAATATGGGATGCAAACTGTTGTCTCTCTTCTCCATGCCCCACAGCACTCACTGTCAGACGCATGCTTGGAGCACTAATACTCGATGACAGAATGGTGTACTTCACCGACAGCAGAACACTGGGCACAGAACGGGGGTGTGGTGGTTTGATTCAGGTGTCCCCCATAAACCTAGATGTTGTGAATGCTAGCTCCCCAGCTGAGGGATATTTGGGAATTAATGCCTCCTGGGGGGAGTATATTGTTGGGGGCGGGCTTAAGGACTTTATAGCCAGTTTCCCCATGCCAGTGTTTGGCACACCCTCCTGTTGCTGTGGTCCAGCTTATGTTGGTCAGGGGGTGATGTCCACCTGCTCATGCCATCGTTTTCCCCTGCCACCGTGAAGCTTCCCCTCGAGCCTGCAAGCCAAAATAAACCTCTTTTTCCCAGAAGCTACTCTTGGTTGGGTGATTTCTACCAGCAATGCGAACCGGACTGCAACAGGGGGTATGAAGTAAGGGAAGTAATCTTGCCTGGGGTTTTGATCATCTGAAAGTTCTCATCAATGTCATCGGTACAGGATTCATTTGTTCTTAGCTACTGCTACTTTACTTCTTATTTCCTGTATAAGTGAACCTGTTTTATCTACCATTTACTACCTCTAATTTGGAGCAGAGGTCAATGAGGCCTAATGAGTACGGCGGCCTCAGACTATGGCTCACATATAAATTCTAGCTGTGCCACTCTGCAGCTGGAGAACCTTGGCTGGTTCTCTAATTTCCTTGTACTTGGTCACTTGGCCACTGAAAAAAGAAGGGGAGTATTCCCAGTTCACAGAGCATCAACAAATGGCAGTTCTTCCTCCACTGGAGCTTTGAAGCCCATAGCTGGAGATTTCTGCATGCATTCACGTTTCTGGACCTGGCTAAAGGAAAGCACAAAAGGACAAACAAAGGACATGTGTAGTGGGAACTTTCTGCAGATCAACAAGCCCTCGAATCCACCTATCACTTGTTTCTGGAAAGCAGCAGTGGTGGCTTTGGGCAGCAGCACTTAAGCACATCCATCAGACCACCTAGGGTCAACATCCCCTCCATTACTGTGCCCTGGAGGCCTCTCCCTGCCTGCGATCTGCAAGAGCTCTCCTCACCCTCAGCCCACGTACAACACAGACGGCTAAGGGCTCATCATTCGGAGAAGGAGAGATGCCCTGAGCCCACAGTCCAGGTAGAACAACTTTATTTACTTTTGTGTTCTGACTCTAAAATGGAAAAGTCATGTGGAAAACCTTACACTCCACAACGAGAGATCCAGAAGAGAGCACGGCCACCAGCAAGCGGAAGGTGTCCTTCAGGGTACACACTTGCGGAAGAAAAGGCATTGCAAGTGACTGGACTTCATCAAAAGCAAGCTTCTCTGAGGGAATAGAGGAAGAAAGACAGACCCAGTCCAGTTCCTGGAATGGATGCTTTCGCTGACAAGAACTCGGAGAGACCCACTCCCCAAGTCCAGTACTGCTATTATAGCAAGGTGCCCCTGGGCACAGGCAGCTCCCAGATCAGGGAGCCCGAATGCCTTGGCAGAAACTGATTCTCAGCACCTACAACACGGAGGATAGAAGGAGTCTCTGTAAGTATGTGTATACGGGGGTGTGTGTGTTTACGTAGAACCTTTGCAGACAGCAAGGTAACCAAGAGTGGCTATAAAGAGATGCGTAGGGAAAGGGCAAGGGCAGGGTGGAAGGACACAAACGACATGTGAACAGAGGGGGTACTGGCAGGGGAAGAGGGGGGCTGGAAAGGAGAAGTGGATAGGAAAGAGGGGACAAGAATCGACTAAAATAAACTGTATTTGAAAATGCCAGAACAAATACCTAAATCTTTGTATGCTATCTGAATAAATACAAAAAACAAACAAACAAAAAGACACTGCAGCCAGTCCCTCTAGTGGAAGAATGTCCTCTCAGCTGCTCAGCGGTGTCCACCTGTGTCCACCTGCCCAAGGCCCTTCCCTGGGAACCACCTTGTCTTTTACACCACACCTGCTGGTAAGAGTGGGAACGGGCGTTGGTTGTAACGCCCACCCTGGCTCAGGACCTCAGGTCATGGCAGCCAGAGGAGGATGAGGGGAGACAGGCTGCCCCACGGTCAGCGAGAAAGAGGATCCCAGCTGTCATCTACTCTGGCCGCTGCCTACAAGGTGGCTCCAGTTACAGCTACTTGTGTGACAAAGACAGTGCCTGCAGACAACAGCAGGAAAAACCAACAATGTTTAAATAATGAAAAGATAGAGCAGATGAGCATTTAGCGCAACAAAAGTAATTTCAACCTCAAACTATGAATTCCATTTTTGCCACATGTAAGAATGTTTAGGGGATTTAATCTTTACAAATGTAAGCAAAAACCAAAATGAAAAAGGAAATCCAAAACCACAAAGTAATGTGACAGTAAATGTCACGACAAAAGTCCAAACTAAGTGTCACGGTGCTAAGATCTAACGTGGCACCAAAGAGCCTCATGAGTGGCAAACAAAAGAAGTACAGAGGCAAAATTTACTTTCAAGTGCCACCCAGCAGCCATGAGCTCATGTGTGGAAACAATTTGTGAGATTTCTCACAGGAATTTCCACAGGACTCCCCAGGTTACAGCAATGCATCGCAGCCTTTGGGAGTGCATCTCACTGACCTCAGCAGGACAGCCTTGGAACGCGAAGCTGTCAGAGAGGGAGCCTGAGCTAGGTGGAGTGCAAGCGGACATCCGCACTCTCAATAAGGAACCCCCCCCCCCCGGGACTGTTCCCAGTGAGGCTAGAGAGTGGTTCTTCATGCCTAGAGACCTAATACGTGAGCTAATGACTTTGAACACAACTGTTGAAGGACTCTGATGGACTCTGTAAAAGTGAACTATGGAAATCAGCACCAAGATTGTCCTCAAACCAAGGGTTGTAATGCTATATGACATTCTATGAGACAGTACAGAGGAAACCAAGTGAAAATTTAGGCTTATCATACGTGCATCTTATTGTAGTTTACTTGAGTATTTTCAAAAGACCTTTGAGGGCTGGAGAGGTGGCTCAGATGTTAAGGTGCTTTCCTGACAACTGGGTTCAATTTCCCAGTGCCCGCGTAAAGCCAGACGCAGAGCAGTGCACGCATCTGGAGTAGTGCACGCATCTGGAGTTCGTTTGCAGTGGCAGGAGGCCCCGGCACGCCCATGGGTATTCTCTCTTCCTTGCAAATAATAAAACAAAATAAAATAAAATAAAGATCCTTGAGCCCAGTCTTTAGTATGGACCAGACCTATCAGGGAAAGCTAAGTCACAGGCCACATTGTAAACATACTTCACTATACGAGAGGGGTGTGATAGGTAGGACCCACTGTTCTTAAATAAATGGGAAAAAGGAAGAAAAAAATCTGTTTTTTTGGGTTTTTTTTGCTGACATCAATGATGTCAGGGTAGAAATGGAGAGAAAGCAGAGACCCACTGGCTTCTCTTTCATTAGAAACACATGAAGACATTATCTGCCAAAGAGAAAGTATTCCTCTTTCTTTGCAAAAGTCTTCTATGCAAACTTGCCTTTCTTATTTTCCTTTTCAGCCTCCAGCATCTAGTTTTGTAGTTAGATTCAACATATTAGACACACACACACACACACACACACACACACACACACACACGATAAAGGATTGAAATGATATGAGACACACAAAGCCTACAAAATGCTTAACCATATTGAACACACATGTGCATTAAAGTCCTACCTAAATACAAACACGCAGGGCTACAAGAGAGGAGAGCGAGCTCTGGACCGCCTAGATCTACCCACCCTATCCAGTAATCACAATGGGGTCCGGATCTCAATTCCATAAATACACAGGGCTACAAGAGAGGAGAGACAGCTCTGGACTGCCAGGATCTACTAACCCTATCCAGTAATCACAACGGGGTCCAGAACTCAATTCTAGGTTTTTTCTTTTATTTTTCAAAGTAAGATCTCGCTCTAACCCATGCTGACTGGGAATTCACTATGGAGTCTCAGGGTGGCCCAAAATTCTTCTACCTCTGCGTCCTGAGTGCTGGGATAAAAGGCATGTGACATCATGCCCAGCTAAATCTAGGCACTTAAAAATTATTTATTTGTTTATTTGAGAGACTGGGGGGAGGAGAGAGAAAGAAGAAGAGAGGGAGAGAATGGGGTCACCAGACCCTCTAGCTACTGCAAATGAATTCCAGAATCATGCACCACCTTCATGGGTCCTAAAGAATCAAATCTGGGTCCTGAGGCTTCGCGGGCAAGCGCTTTAACAGCTAAGCCATCTCACTAACCCTAAATCTAGAGGTTTTTTGTTTTTTGTTTTGTTTTAAATCTTTTCTTTAAGTCTCTAAGAAACCCTTCCCAACTAGAAAGTGTTTCCAAAGTGCTTTCCCGTTTCCAAAGTGCTTTCCCGTCTACCAGTTTGTCCAAAACAGTTCTTCGAGGCAAGTGAAGCAGGAATCCTCAAAGCCACTTCACAGATGAGAAAACTGAAGCAATGGTACTAGTGAAAGCTATACAATCAATAAGGAATGAACAGCTCTGCTCTGCTGTTTGCCTCTCAGGACAAGACTAAGTCTCCAAACACTAAGCAATTGATTCACACTAATACTGTGGAGGGAATAAATCCTACACCTTCCTCTGATCTGAGTAGCTGCCACAGGCCAGACGGGGAGGCAGAGGAAAAGACTCTTTTCTCAATCCAGGTCTGAATCACACAACCAGGTGAGGAGGTGTAAAGAGGAAGCTGGCTGTACCACAAATTGTACACAATATTCATGGTTGTCACTCACAGTTGGTACACAACTACTAAGGAATGGGAGCGCTATGCCACAGAGCGGGGGCGCTGGTGGCAAGGGTTGGAAGTTCCATGCCTGTGGAAATGTTAACCTTGTTTTTAAATTGTATCAACTGATGATTTGGTAATTACCTAGTGCACACATATTCTTCGGAAAAATTGTTAATGGGGAAGCTATCCCTTTTTCATGAGGACATGTGAAAGTTAACAGAAATTACAATTTGAAAAGATATAAGACAAGAAATGAAGGAAGGACAAACTCAGAAACAGGAAGAATGGGCAGGACCAGGGCAACTTAACAACAGTCTCGGGCTATTAAGAAAAAAAATTCATTACCTCTTACCATTTGGGAAATAGGGTTTGTAATTAACAACAATCAGAAATGTCTGATTTCTCAAAACAAAGTCAAATATTCCTGTGACATTTCCTGAGATTTAAATGACAGTAACTAGGTCAAATTTGGTGGCTGGCACACAAAACCTCTGTGGGCTGGACATTGGCAAATGGCCCACCAATCTGCAGGCTCTGTAGAAACTACTCCAGGAAAGAAAATCTCCTCATGGGCAGAAGAGCCACTTTGCAGACAATGGGATGTCTGTGGGAGTTGATTTAAGAGATGGAAGGATGCAGGTGGCTGGGGAAGAATGAAGAGGCCAAAGGGAAAAGAGGAGTGGGGACACACTCAGAAGTGACAAGACCTGCTATAAACAGAATGGCACAGGTGGGCTGGAAATGTGAGGGAGAGACTCCAAGGAGACCTATGAGCCCAGCATAGGAATCCACATTTCACTGAAGGCAAAGTAAATCGCTGGTTGTTGCTGCCAACACAGGAAAGCCAGGATGAACTTCCACAAAGACTAAGATCCTAAAAAAATGGTGCACCATTCTCGGAACATCAGCCCTGTTTTCCAGACAAGATGATACCCTGCTGTAGGGTATCATCAGAAACTACAAGCCGCTCACCTGGACTGCTCAAGTGTGGCTACTCCACGGACCGCACCCCTGGTCTGGACAGCTCTTCATCAGATCTGTCAGTTTCCTAGTACCAAGGACAGAGGTGGTCACAGAAGGGACCTTTCTGCAGGAGGGGATTAGTGAGGCCAGACAAATGTGCTGAGTTCATTGGACATTTTGAGGCTCTAAAGAGTACATTTTAGAAAGTTTTCTTACCTAAAACCTGGGAATTTAGTAGCTATAACCAAAGATCTCAAAACGCTGGAGCAATGAGAGTAGGAAACTGCAAGTAGGAAAACAAGCATTTTAGAAAACAATCCCACTCCATCTCCAACTGCCTACTGAACTGCAGTCAAGTACTATGTCTCAGAGAAGCCCACAGAGGTCAAGATCAACTGAGGGCCAGAAAGCATAAGCAGGAGCCAATGCTGGGGCTCACCTTCCCCCGAAAGTAATGGCGAGCTCAAGAAGGGCCTGAGCTAGTGAGATGAGGGGTGCGCGGTGAGGAGCAAGCGTCATGGGGCTGGTTGGGAATCGAGGGGCACAGGGACAGTTTGTATATGAAGACAAGTGTCACCACTCAAAGAGACCAGTGCATTTCCTAGTGACTGGATGAAAACTAATGACGACGAACTACGGTGACTACACACAGACTGAGGCCATGGGCAAGACGAGCTGTTCAACAACGTAACTATGCCAAGAAAGCAAAGCGTGGCAGCTCTGTGGAGAAGGAAACACACGGTTCCTGGGATGCCACCACAAAGAAAATGAGACCACCTTTGAGACAAAACCATCCCTTTAACTCTCTCTATATACCTGCTATCAGTGACTTGATCTTAGAGCCTGAGAAGCAGCTGGAAAACGTGTCACCCATTCCATTCCAGACCAAAGAGAGCACAGAGACTAATCTCTACCCAGCACAGTCCTACTACCTCTCCAACATTTCAGACGCCGTGACTGCAACCTCTGGAGGGAATTTCTTCAGAGAACACAGACCAAAGACAAAGGAAGGCTGGCCAGCCACACTCATCTTCCTACAGCAAGCACCATGGAGAAGTATGAGCAAAATAAATGCTAGGAAATGCCTGGGACAACTTTATGTAGTTGACCTTCCTTGAACAGATTTTAGACGTACAAAAATAAAATGGATAGTCAAAAGAGTTCTGACCTATCAACTGAAAGAGAAAATGGAGATGGGGTTAACCTATAAAAACTAGTGAATACAGCTTTTCATGAATGAAGAGAAGCTTATGTATAGCATCCAGAAGAAAGTGAGCTTATCACTACAAGCATTTTTGGGTGGTGTAAATAAAACCACAGAAAACATAATTCTAAGTGCATCTACTCAAGAACCATTTAAAAATGTTTCTTTTACTACTGACATGAAGAAAGTCATCATATGTGTTATAGCTATAATACCTAACCAATTGTGACCCTGACACCTTTGAAAGTTGGTTTTGTTTTCTGGAATCCCTGGAAGGAATCCATGATCATTGCCAATCTGGCATTCAAATTCATTTGGAATCAGGCTGGTACTGGAGTTTATTTTCTATAGGCAACAGCCAGACTTTAAAAGCTATCACAGTGGAAGGTTTGTCTGTTTAAACTTCTTGACAGTTACTTCCTGCTGAGGAGTACCAAAAAGGTCCTAGATATTGATTACAAGTAAATAAAAGGACAACACAGAGCCCGGATTTGACTGACATAGGTATGGTAATTTGGTGCCTTCCCAGGAAGTCTCTGGAACACCCCTTCCGTCTGGCTTCCATGGCTGAGCCCACCATGCATCAGGCATTGTTCTGGGTGAGAACAAGTGCCACTGTACCAATCCTCAACAGATTTCCAGGGAGAATGAGCATCTCGAATTTCTGACGAAGACAATGAGGCTTGGATAAGCACAGTACTTTTCTCAAGGTCTGAGAGTATCAAACAGCCAAGCAGGAATAGAAACTAGCTTTACTTGCATCTTATACAACACTAGCAATGAGCTTTGGTGAGACTGGTACCCAAATAAGAAACTGCTACACAATGAAATAACAAAATTACTCACAATTCACTGCAGGCAAAGCTGGCATTTGATTCACTTACGCTATCTCAATGTGTATATGGGAATTTATTGTCATACACGGTTTAAGTCTGTCACATGTGACATAAAACACCACTGACCAAACCAAGAGTCCAGCAGCCAAAGGCACCCTTCCGTGGGCTCACGGTGCTGGGGTGCCAGATTTCTGATGTTTCAATTCTGCTCCAGAAGTAGACCACTTAGTTTCTTCACTGGGAGGATTTGATACGTGGAAACAAGTAAAGCACTATGAACACTGGCTGGTGCACAGCGAGTTCTCAATAGGAGTGCTCAGTATCTATCTTCAAGCCATTTCATCTATGCACTGGTTTGGCTTTGTGGTGCTGGGGATCTCATGAAAGGCCTTCCTGACTCCTCCTAACCTCGGACTCAGCTACTGAGCTTAAAAATTGCAACCGTTCTCCAAAATGCACAAGTAACTTAGCACCTGTCAGTCAGCTTTCTATTACTACAACAGAACACCAGAGACGACACCTGTTTTTTTTTTTTTTTTTTTTGGTTTTTCAAGATAAGGTCTCACTCTAGCCCAGGCTGACCTGGAATTTACTATGGAGTCTCAGGGTGGCCTTGAACTCACTGCGATACTCCTACCTCTGCCTCCCGAGTGCTGGGATTAAAGGCGTGTGCCACCACACCTGGCTAGAGATGCCAACATTTAAAGAGAAGTTTATTTAGCTCACAGTTTTGAAAGACCCAGGCCACGATCACAGCTCTGGCCTCGTGGTGAGGCAGCACACCATGGAGGAGCCAAGCTGACTGCTTCATGGCCAAGAAGCAATGAGCAAAGTGTGCAGGGGGTCCCACAGTTCTCCTTGAGAGCACCCCCACAGCTTGTCATTCAGCGTTTCCCGCCAGGCTTTGCCTCCTTTCTGTGTTTGACCTCCAAAGAGCTGAACCCACAGACTTTCACCCACAGGGACTCACCACTGCAGCCGCGTGCTTGCCCCGCTCACTACGCAATGGTAAGAGGCAGCAAGCATGCAGACCCCTAGGGAACGTTATCTAGGCACCAACCTACTAACAAGACTCACTGATATGGAAAGACTGTCCTAGCAGGAAGTGAGCGACTCAGATAAAGAAGGCATGCAAAGGGACTGGAGGGGTGGCTCAAAGCCTAAGGACTCAGGTTCAGTTGCTCAGTAGCCAAAACATGCCTCTGGAATTTGCAGTGGCTGGAGGACCTGGCGCTTTCATATGCTTGCTCTATCTCTCTTTCTCTGTACCTCTTTCAAACAAACAAGAAAATGTCTGCAGACAACAGAAAGGACAATTTGCAGAAGGACATCCTGGAAGGCCAGCATGGAAGATCTGCGTGGGGAGGGGGCTGCCCAGAGAGGAGGAAGCGCATTCCCAGAAGGAACACACGAATGAGACTGGTAAGCTGAATCACTGGGGTCTTACTAAACTAAAGAGGAGTACTCAAGCACCAGAGCATCAGGGACTGAAGTCCGCGAGGCTGTGTATAGTCCCTAAACATGGAAATATTTGAATATCTAGCGAACAGTTGCATATTCATGGCGTAGTACTTACCACAGGCAAATACTGGTCAGATGAAGGAAGGACAGAAAGATGGAAAGACAGCATGAACAGTGACTGATGTTAGGGAATACAAGGTAGGCCAAGAAGGATCCAATTAGGAAGGACATGAATAAACAAGCAAGTAAAACAGTGGTGTGGCCCTGCTTAGTACGTCACAACTTCTCTTACGAATACTGATGAGTCATTTATCCGCCCACCATCTTTGAGAAGAGAGGTCAACTGATGGCTGAAGGCTGAGATTCCTCCCTTTCTCTCCTTGGCCAATTTAAGTATCTTCTGCCCCTTGCTGTGAAATTGAGATGTGGCTTCAGTTAAAGGGAATGAGAGAAGGGGAAGGAGAAGAAGAAGGAGAAGGAGAAGGAGAAGGGGAAGGGGAAGGGGAAGGGGAAGGGGAAGGGGAAGGGGAAGGGGAAGGGGAAGGGGAAGGGGAAGGGGAAGGGGAAGGAAAGAGAAGAGAAGAGAAGAGAAGAGAAGAGAAGAGAAGAGAAGAGAAGAGAAGAGAAGAGAAGAGAAAAGAAGGGAATGAGAAGGGCTCTTGATGTAGTCAACGCATCATCCAATGAAGACCTGCAGAGGTAGAGGCTATTCACCTTCTAAACTCAAACACTTTGCAGGCTGAGGAGCAGAAAAGACAAGAGGGCAAGTTATCACTGCGGGAATGCAGTCATCTTGATTTACCCCAGGCCTGCTCTGCTGCAGCTAAAAATGGACCTCAGAGTCTTGTATATATTCACATACCTCCTCCAAGCCAGAAGACAGAAGACTGGTGTGAAAACAAAAACATCACAGAATAAGCCTAGAATACAAGTGTTTAACTCTCCAAGTGTTGAAGAACCCTGATGAAACCAGCATTAACACCCAAGAGAAATGCTAGGACCAGAAATGGACAATACAAGTAGATGAATTCCAAGGAAAATAGTTAAGATTTAGGCCAGTTTCTTATTCATCTGCCCTCTATCTTTGTCTCTACACATAACCCCTCTAGGACTTCCTTACTATTCTCTTTAAAGTCATCTCCTGTCCTAACCCTATGCTCTTAAGAAGGGGGAAAAAATGAGAATCAAGAGATAGGATGCTGATATACTAATACTTATGATCTATCTCCCTGTCTCCCACAGAACCCCCGCAAGAAAATGCGAGAGAACTGTGAACACTGATACTGAACAAAATTCAGTCAGTAGAGTGGATAAAAAGAATATGCTTCATTCATAGCTTGTTAAACAAAGCTACATCTTCAAATACAAGGTTTGATTTTTGATCATTAACTTATACATGTGGGCATAAAAGACTACCTTAAACCCCAAGCTGACATATGTTAAAGTTCTCCAAATGGTGGGAAGGCCTGATAACTCCTGGGCTCCCTACTTGTTCTGTTCCATTTAGGCGGGAACACTGAGGATGAGAACTACTAAGCAAGCATTTCACATAAACCTTGGTGAACGCTTACTTATTTCCGGGGCAGGTGGTCCTCAATCCCAAGAGTTTCCTCCTCCTTACAATTGTTTGCCAAGAGCTGTTAAAGAGGAGCCAAGCTCAACTTTTGAGCTCAACTTTTCTCTTGCCTTCCTCTCCCTTTCAAATGCTATTTCAAAAAGCCATAAAGAGCAGACCATGGGACAAAAGGATAAAAATGCAAGGAATGAATGTTAGATTCTAGTCATCCGGGGATCAGAACAGCCTCTGGGTCCACAGGGAGCTCAGAGGCTGCCCCAGGAGGTGGGTAAGAGGCAGAACTGTCAGATTTGGAAGACGATGATCTGCTTCCCGCTCCTGGTGCACTCCAGGAGAGCACTGGATTTTCAGGAGAGCTGAATAATGGTAAGGGAGGCGCCCAAGAGGGAAATGGCTCACTGATGAGGGCACTAAGTCAGAAGCACCAGGAGAACACCCCAAGGCTGATGTTCAAGAGCGGGTGGCTGTACTACTCCGGAAATTCCTGATCCCGGTTCTTCTTTCACCCACCACTGTCCTGTCCTCCACGGACACAAGCGCAGTACACAACACATAAGACCCCAGTTAAGGGTTTCTGATACCCTAGTATGGAAACTGTACGTGTTTCCTTTTTATAGCAACATCTGAACTTGCAATTTTAAGACCTTGGTTCAAATATGACACTGATTTTAATGTATGGTTCTGGGTGTCCATTTTATTATCTATAAAACAGAGATGAGATGATTTCACAATACACCTATGTGGGAGCGGAGGAACGTACAAAGTGGAAGCGTTTCTTAATCTACTATACACCTATTTTCATTAGCAATCATGCCACCTAGTCAGTGACTCTGTACTCACGATACTGGCAAGTACTAGCGAGGGGAGAATTAACCCTGACTGGCAGCCCTGCCCAACAGCTGGCACTCAGTGGCTCCCAAGAACTGTGTTTACTCCTGGGCTCTGGATTTTCAGACCTGCCTTTCTTTCCCAGCTCATTTCTCACACGGTGACCAGATGCTCCAGAGAGGGAGGGGCTCACACTCAGCATCTTGAAGCCTGCAGGTGGTCCTGATGCTGCTGTCTCCACACCCCACTAGAAGCAGTAAGAAACTGAGGATCCACCAAGGCACTTCAAATAGGTACGGGGCTGCCCCACCAGGGAAGAGTCACCCAACTGAGGAAGCATTTTAACCGACAGCTGTCTCCTAACTTCTAACGCACATCCCCTTATACCTCAGTAAACTGTTTCCTGAAAGTAAACTACCTCAAGGGTTAACTTATTCTTGAGTCAGGCAAATGACAAGACATCTTCAGGGTCAATCTAGCATAGAATGACAAAGCAGGATCTAAGCATGACAGCAGAACCCAAGGAAGAATCCAGCCTCCTTGCCTACCGCACTCAGCCAAAGCACTGGGGAACGATTCTAAAACCAGCTTTGCATACTAGAGCCTGAGGGGTCACCACCATCCTCCATACGTCAGGGGTCACTTTCCTTGGATTACTCTGGTAAGGGACACTATATGATATGACTACAAGTGTTTTTTGTGTGAGGAACCTTCATGTCTTCATGTCCTCTCTTGTGTGGCTCAAGGCTAGATGCTCAAATAAGTAAAAAGAAAAACAAACCAATAACTCATCCATACTTAGTGAGTGATGCAATGGCCCAAGTACTAAGGGGAACAAAGTATGAAACAGATTTTCATGGCCACAAACTGCAGTTTGTGTCTGTATACAAGTACCAGACCATCAACTAACACTTTATCTACTCTGTTTCATTTCTTAATTCTCACTATAAGAGGGCATTCATACTTTCATTTGTAGTAAATGGGATTAAAAACTGTTCTACATACAGAAACAGTTGCTGGGAAACTAAGTTTTCTCCCCATCAGCCACAAAGGCTTTTCGTTCCATAACCAAACTGACCTGCCTTTTGCCCACATCACAGGGCTGAGCCTCGGAACTGGTCCTCAACCTGCTCATAAGATTTTCACAGTACCAACACAAAGTACTCTGTGACGAGTTCTGAAAGAGAGTTAAGACACAGTGCCCCAAAAGATGACACTACTTTCCCCCTTCGTCCCAGTTACCTCCTCCATATCCCACAACGCCCCATCTTCCAAAACACTGCCCCCTGGCCACTCATCACAAACAGGTGACACCGTAAAAGGTGAGCTGAACAGTCCAGGATCGACTGCACAATTTGTCAGCTGTGTGGTTAGTCTTAATCTTACTGCATCACACAGTGACCCAGCACCAACACCTTCATGTGGGGCTTGGGGAAGTGACAGGATATATACGGATATCAAGTCTAAGTCCTCTGCTCCATTAGCAGGGCTACTCTGTGTACCTACTCTGGAGAGGGTAAGAGTCACAAGACATTTACTCATCTGATGAGAGCAGGAAATTACATCAACAGTGGTTATGTCAGATAAAGGCCAACTCTTAACAGTTATCTGATGTCAAAGTCCAACTAATGAGGCAAATTACAGCCAACTCTTCATTTTAACTTGGAAGAGAAGCCATTAAGACAGTTGAATGTGATGCCTTCTTTTAAAATTAACATGTCTGGGATGGAGAGATGGCTTAATGGTTAAGGCACTTGCCTGCAAAAGGAAAGAACCCAGGTTCAATTCCCCAGTTCCCATGTAAGCCAGATGCACAAGGTGGCACATGCATCTGGGGTTCATTTGCAGTGGCTGGAGCCCCTGGTGTGTCCATTCTTTCTATCTGACCCCCCTCTCTCTCAAATAAATAAATACATGTTGAAAATATAAAAAATAATAAAACGAACATGTGTGAGAGGAGGGGATACTTGACAGGCAACTTGAGGGACAGATAACAGGGATAAAGGGTCCTAGGTAAGGGGCAGAGATGATGGGCGAGATTTACACAAAACTAATGACACTATGAATGAGACCACAGAAACCCTTCTCCTGGATAGCAAACTAAAAGATGAAAACCGTTATTAGGAGGGAGGGGGGACTACCAGGTCAGAAGGGCCCCAGAAAGGGTAAAAAAAGCCAAATCCTAAAATCACGGACACTGACTGGTAAACCCCAGTGCCAGGACTGGATTACATCCCCCAGTGAGCTATTGGTCGGAGAGACCAATGAGGTCTCCTAAAGAATGCAGGCTTCTGCCAAAGCTAAACAGTAAGACCTTGTTGCTGAAGACACCACAAGTCATGGACACAGCACATCAAGAAATCATGCTGGAATTTAGAAGGTAGCCATTTCCCTGACAGCCCTCATCGTGCTAGAAAGTGCTATTTGAGCTGCTGGGGGATAATGGTCACCAATGGCATGAACAAACAGGGGATCCTGCTATGTGACATCAATCAGCTAGCTGGTCAAGATATACACACCTGTGCAACAGTGGCACACAATCTACGTGGGTAATTAATGACTCTCTGATTGGATAATTGGCCCGTTCAGTGGGAAAGAACTCATACTTAGTATTGGAAACCAAGTCAGAATCCTATGGGTAAGAGGGTCATAGACTCCAGAGAGAAGCTACCCCTAGTCTTTGGCCAAAAAGTGTGGCCAAACCCAACAGAATCCTATCCCATTTAATCCATGTTGCTCTCACTCATGGTAGGAGAACCTGGGTCTCACTCTAGCCCAGACTGACCTGGAATTCACTCAGTATTCTCAGGCTGGCCTTTAACTCACGGCTATCCTCCTACCACTGCCTCCTGAGCACTGGGATTAAAGGCATGTGCCACCACACCTGGCTTCTATTTTTCTTTTTGTTGTTGTTTTTAACAGATGGCAGCAAAAACCAAAAACCAAATCATTATGACAAGAAAGGATAGCTGGCTGCCTAGCATGAGATGAGCTACCTCTAGCATAGGTGCCCCAGGGCCCAGGTGACACCACTGAGGAAGTGGTGATTTAAACATGAACGCTGCTCTCACTGCTATCCTGACAACCTACTCCAGGGAGATGGTGACAGACACTGAGGACACTCAAGACTCAAAGCAGAAATGCAGAGGATAGAGAGCGCAACAATAACGTAAACTTACAACACACCCATCAAGGCTCAGGCAACAGTGTGGATGAGAGGCATAGACTGTTAAGAGTCACAGGGTAGGAAGGAGTACTGTCTCTCTCTGAGGCACTGTCTCTCTCTACCCACCCCCAGACTGCTGCATTCATAGTCCCCTAGTGAATACCAGTAACCCCATTGAGTAGTACCCCCAGTGGAATGGGGGTGTGAAAGAAGGGCACTGACAGATGATATATCCATGCAGTAAAGTTCCTCATGAATAAAATGAGCCACATAAAAACAGCATGTCTGGAAATCAGAAAGATGAACAATGTCAATTACAGGAATGTGGTCAGATCTAGCACATAACAAGGATGGAACTAATGAAAATATCCTATGTTTCTCTCAAATAGGTTTAAAACCCCTGTGGTGGTTTGAATGTGCATATATGTTCCCCACAGCCTCAGATATTTTTGATTAAGGTTAAGCTTCCTGCTTAACTCCAGCACCTTGCTGGAGGAGGTGACCCTGTGGGGTGAATCTTGATTCTGGCCCAAGGAGCAGAGGGAGCAGTCTGAGTGCTGGTGGTTTTGTGGGTGCTGGTGTTGGTGTTTGCTTGCTATAGCTGCCTCTCTCTGCTTGCATCGATGGTAGTACTAAGCAGCTTCTTCACCACTGCTGGAATTTTCCCTGGATCTGCAAGCTGAAATAAACCCATTCCTCCCATAAACTCTGTCTGATTGCATGTTCATTCCAGCAGTGTGCAGCTAATTACAAAAACCCTGAAGGGTATGGCTGGCATCGTGGCATATCTAGGTTCAAGAGCTGGGCTTAAGCCATAGTGCTGGCATCTTATCACTAGATGTGTGACCCTGGACTAATGACAACTTCTTGACCTCTCTTTATACAGCTTTGAAGACATGGTATGGAACGCAAGGGCTTTCATAATAAGCTGCAGATAACTTATATGCAAGCATGAGGGGAATTTAATGTGAGGCTTTGCTTTATGCTAACAATGGTTCCAGAAAGCTTCCTAAAAATATTGGGAAAGTGGTCCAAGATCTAATGAGTCCCTAATTATATTGCATATATATGTATGTATGTATGTATGTGTGTGTGTGTGTGTGTGTGTGTGTGTGTGTGTGTATGTGTGTGTGTGTGTGTGTGTATGTATGTATGTATGTGTATATATATATATATATATATATATATATATATATATATATATATATATATCAGGAACAATTCGGCACCAGGTCCAAGCTCTGCTACATTTCAAAGTCAAATCTGTAAGTTTGGGCTATATTAAGTATGAAAAGAAAAATTTATTGTCCCTTCTTTGCCTCCCAAGACTTTTCCATTTAGTTCTCAAAATGCCACCCTATCAAAGGGATTGTTAGTTCATGTATGTACTGAGCAAAATGCCAGAATTCTCATCTCTGAAACCCCAGCCCAGTGAGTTTCTCTGGGGCCTGTCACTCTCTAAGCCTCCTGGGTTCAAACTTACTCCTTCCTTTGAAAAGCACATGTACTTTATTTCTCAAAACAGGATTCCGCCACTCCCAGGATGGCTCTTCTGACTTAGGAGGGGTGCCGGTGTAAGTCAGGGGTACCCCATAAACTGAGGTGTTCTGAATGCCAGGTTCCCAGCGGATGGAGATTTAAAACTAATGCCTGCTGGAGGCGGTATATTGTTGGGGGCGGGCTTATGGGTGTTATAGCCAGTTTCCCCTTGCCAGTGTTTGGCACACTCTCCTGTTGCTATTGTCCACCTGATGTTGGCCAGGAGGTGATGTCCACCACTCATGCCACTGTTTTCCCCTGCCATCATGGAGCTTCCCCTCGAGCCTACAAGCCAAAAGAAAACATTTTTTTCCCAAAAGCTGCTCTTGGTCGGGTGATTTCTGCCAGCAATGTGAACCTGACTGCAACAAAGGGTTAACTTTATTACGACCCCATCCCCGCCCTCTGTAAAGGAGATGTACACACCTGGGTGTGCCTCTGCTCGTGACAGTCTCCCTGACCGCCCTCACCACTCTCAAGCACCTCTGGCCCTGCACAGATGCTCGCCCTTCTCACCCCATTCTCCGTGCTGCTCTCTACAAGGCACACCAGAACATGCCAACACTATTTCAAACCCTGAGGATTTGTCCTGCTGGGGGTAATACCCTGCTGTCTTTCAGGCCTGGCACCGCCCGTTCTCAGCAGGCATCAGCTGTAACATCTCTTACTGTCTCAAAGGGGAAGCTTCTCTCCCACCTTGAACCTGATCCTAAGTCTCTTTCCCCTGCAGTGCCTTCTTTGGAAAGTCTGGGTTCCCTGTGCTGCACTTTGAGACCTCTACACTCACTCCCTAAAAACCCTGGCCACATCCCCACTATAAATTCCTGTATATCTGCCTCTACCCCCCCCCCCACATCCCACAATGAGGGAGGCAGAAATCACATGTTCTGTACCCAGTTACACGCAGCCTTGAGCACTGTGCCTGGCACGCTGCTGCAGTCAGGTTTGCACTGCTGGCAGAAATCACCCAAGAGCAGCTTGGGGGGGGGGGAAGGTTTATTCTGGCTTATGGACTTGAGGGGAAGCTCCGTGATGGCAGGGAAAATGGTGTCATGAGCAGAGGGTAGACATCGCCCTCTGGCCAACATAAGGTGGACAATAGCAACAGGAGAGTGTGCTAAATACTGGCATGGGGAAACTGGCTATAATACCCATTAGCCCACCCCAACAATACACCGCCTCCAGGAGGTGTTAATTCCCAAATCTCCATCAGCTGGGAACCTGGCATTCAGAACACCTAAGTTTATGGAGGACACCTGAATCAAACCACCACACATGCACTATGTACTTTAGAAACAACAAAGCGTATTTGTTGATGATCTGCAGAACATGGGCAAAGAGGGCAAGCTAAACCAAAAGGCTACAGCACAGGCTGGGGTAAGCAAGCTGGGTGCTCAACAAGGTATGTCTGTGTTTCGGCTTGTCTGCCCAGTAGGCAGGGTGAGAATCCCAGGGGCGCACTGGCTATAATGCAGACCGAAGCACTCAAGGGCAGCCTGTGCTCTGGGCAACAAGCATACCTTCCCACTTTGTAGCCTGGAGCACTGAAAAAACCAGTTCCTTATCTTTCCAGTGTTTGGAGGCACTGGCAGCAAAAACCTACCGTAGTGCCACCTGTGGGCATACGGAACTGAAGCAGAAGTGGGTCAACGAAGATGCCGATGCTAGTAGCCGGATATCACTGGCGAGGGGTGTCTCCTCCTGGGTGTGCACTTCCCCCACCCCCAACCCTTCCAAAGGCTCATGGCTGGACACCCATGACACATGAGCCAGGCTAAGGTGCTGCGCTATAAGTAACAGGTACTGCTGTCACTTCCCACAAATTGAGACAAGATGGGAAGGCAGGCTACATGCTGTACTTCAGCAGTGGGGAAAAAGCAAAATTGATCAGACTTGTGGCAACTTTCTACAGAAGTTAATTAAGCTAAAATTTCACTGGAACGACAACAACAAAGGCAGTTCAGAGGAGGAAAGTAAGGTGCTGTAAGAAGATTACAGGGCTGGAGAGAGAGCTCAGTGGTTAAAGGCGCTTGCCTGCGGAGAGCCCAGGCTCACACCAACCCGGCACTCATATAAAGCCAGATGAACTGAGGACTGTATGTGCCTGAGGCTCTTTGCAGTGGAGTAGGCCCTGGTGCCCATTCCCTCCTCTCTCTTTCCCATCTTCCTCTCTTCTCTTTCAAATTAATAAATAATTGAAAAACAACATTTCAAGATCACAAATAATGTACTTCAGAGAACTATCAAACCCTTCACTCAGACCCTAAGCAAATAGTATAAACCAATTAGGTGCATATTTCTTTAAAAACAAACAAACAAAAAACATTTGCCTATGCATCAGGAATCAGATTGTGAAATAAGCCACATATGCAGGATATGAAAGTGAATCAAACAAGGAGTCAGGGAGTTCCTTGAAAAACAATTTAGCAAAAACAAAACAAGACCAAAAAAATAAAATAAAATAAACAAGCTGTAATACAAAGCTTCCTGGCCAAACAATAAGAAGAAAAATTAAAACACACACTTGAAGGCTTACAAGTTCCCAGAATTCACAGTAATCAGGCCATAGGAATAGACAACAGATGCGGCATTCAACCTTAATTAAGTATGAGAGCTTAAAATTAAGCCAGGGCAGGATATTTAAATAAGCTCACCCTGTCATAATATGTTTTTCCTTTTAATAAAAGAAGCTAGGCATGGTGGCACATGTCTATAATCCCAGCATTTGGGAGACAGTGACAGAATGATCGCAGCAAATTTAAGGCCAGCCAAGGCTATGCCAGAAAACTCTGTCCAAGAAAAATAAATAAAGAAGAGAGAAAAAGCATTTATATGACTGCTATTTCCTAGGTTTTAGGTGACACTCTGCCTCGTGTACCTGGTGTCAGCATACCATGTAAGTTCTCCGTTCGGGATGTACAACGAAATCATCTTGGAGCTGTGACACACTGCTCCCTCCATCCCTCTCCTCGAGATTTTGCCTTGGCTGTTCTGGGAGAGGAGGCAGCATGTAACCCTCCACCTCTGGTGTGGCCCTGACACACTAGAACATCCGTCACGGCGGTGAGCAGCTCTAAGAAAGGGCCTGGCTGCGCTGGGAGACCAGCAGGGGCCCTGCCTGCTCCCCATCCGTCCTGCGTCTGTCTGTGAGGAAAGCAGGGCTGGGGCTAAATCAAAACCCAGTCTGACAAAGCCATTACAGAGCTTCTCAGTGGAGAAATTCATTCTCTCTGATGCACGTAAGAAGATGATGCCAAAAAGCCCATTAGTTCAGACGACCGTATGGGGAGCAAGCATAAATACGGGACGTGACAAGCAGCGGTAGCGCCTGCTTTATCTAGACCCTCTTACAAACAGCAGGCGTGGCTGTTACGGCTACCTTCTCCATCTGCCATCAAGGGACATGACCAAAGCCCACTCTTGGAGAAAATCTCTCCTTTCAACACGAGCATTGAACATGGAGCTTCTACCAGTCCACACAAACAGAGAGTAAGGTGTCAGAAGCAACGGAAACGGAGCACACATATCACTGTCTGTGGTTTGAGTCATGTGTCCCCCATAAACGTAGGTTTCGGAATGCTAGCTTCCCAGCTGATGGAGATTTGGGGATTAATGCTTCCTGGAGGAAGGGGCATGGTTAGGGTGTTGTAGCCAGTTTCTCCTTGCCAGTGTTTGACACACTCTCCTATTGCTATTGTCCACCTGATGTTGGCAGAGGGTGATGTCTACCCTCTGCTCATGCCATCGTTTTCCCTACCATCATGGAGCTTCCCCTCAAGTCTTTAAGACAAAATAAATCCCCCCCCACAAGCTGATCTTGGTCAGGTGACCAATGCGAACCTGACTGCAACACACTCTTTCTTGTTATCCAGTAGCATTTATAGACATTTCCATCATCAAAAAGATGAATATAATGTGTGCTCGAGAACGATGCTGTCTAGGAAGGCATATTGTGTACCCCATCATACGCCCAACATGGCTAGCTCTAAATGTGAAGCTGTTGACTAAATAACATCTGTTAAAGTGAACAGTCACTGCTATCTCCACAAGTCCCTCTAGAGTAACAGAATCTCCACAGGGGGAAAGACACCATTTACAGTTTTTAGTATTTTATTATTTATGTGTGAGAGAGGGAGAAGCAGATAGAAAATGAGCACGCCAGGACTTCCATCTGTTGCAAACAACTCCAGATGCATGTGCCACCTTGTGCATATGGCTTACATCAGTCTTGGGGAACTGAACCTGGGTCCTCTGGCTTTACAGGCAAGCACCAGATGCACATGGTGGTACATGCATCTGAAGTTTGTCTGCAATGGCTAGAGTCCCTGGCATGCCCATTCTCTCCCTCTCCCCTGTCCCTCTCTCTAATAAATAAGTGAAATATTTAAGAAAATGAAGAATTGATATTCTAAGTAAGAGGTCAACATGTTAATCTATTTATGGCTATACTCTAACATAAGGTATAACATATGCCATACATTCACAGACACATACAACACTCAAAGTTTTAGAACACCATGTAACTAATGAAAAGAAATTGTACCATCCATATAAGAAAATTCACTAAGGTTAGAGAAACATAATGGAAAATGGACAAGGCTGATAAAAGAATAACTATTTTAGGAGTATGTGGTTTATTTGGGGGTCATGAGGCTCATTATTCACATACATAGAATGTGGCACTGTAAGTGGCAATCTCAAGAGTAGAGAGAGATGGGAAAATGCTAAATATGAAGAGAAAATTCCAAGTAAAAACGCTGGCTTTCACAGCAATGCTGCCAGCTGCTCTTCATGGCAAACAGGAAGAACAGATCGACAGGCCAGGCTGCTAATGGGCACTGAAAAGAACAACCAATTTCTTTATCCAGATCAGCTGCTGTCTGTGGGATGGACAGCTACACTGATAGCCACAGGAAGAGGACCAAAGGCAGCAGCGGCCACGCCTCGAAGACAGACTAGAGGGGAGCAAAATGCTTCACTCACTATCATCAAAAGGTGGCTCTCAGGAGCCAAGAGGCTTTGCGTTCTGGGCTAGAGAGAGCTGAGTCGCCAGGACTATATACCACTAGCCCCCGAGATAACCACAGGACAGAGCAAGAGGACAGTAGGACCCAGAAAATACGCAGATGACAAATTCCCTAAGGCTAAATATGTATTCAAAGCACTTTTACTGAAGGAAATGGATTACAAGAAACAATAGGGTTTTGGTTTTTGTCCTTACAGGGCTGGGGATCAAAAGTAGGGGCTCAAGAATGCTAGGAAAGCATTCTACCACTGAGGCTGGCCTCCCTCCCATCCCAAACTACAAGAAATTTAAGCCACCACAGCTGAAGTCTAATATCATCAACAGTGTTAATGAGCAGTGGACCCTGCGAGCTTTACAGCTGGCTGGCCATGCCAAATGGACAACTGGTGCAATGGTGGTATGTCTGTTATGAGCATGGATGCCATAGGTGATCAGTAGCTGCTAGGGGATGAGGAGGGAAGAGATGAAGGCAGAGAACTAACACACGAAAACAGGCTCAATGACATCACATTTGTCAAAATACATGGAATGGACAGTCAGCATACGCTAAACACAAGCTACAGCTAGTGGCTCATTAACTGTCAGAAATGTCACACACAAAGCCAATGTAATGAGAAACCACTGAAGCAATGTGGGAGGAATCAGGGGCATGGGAGCATTTCGTCCTTTCAACTCGATTTCCCCCTAAGTCTAAAACTGTCTTACAAAAAACCCACTTTTTTTTTTTCAAGTTTCTGAGCAGAAAAAGAAACTTTTTCTAGACATTCCCAAGTATAACCCCAGAAAGGGGGAACAAAAAACAACCACACAATTGAGAAATACTGATTAAACATACAGCTCCTCCCTGTCCTTCTGCTAAAAGCAAAAAAATTTTTTTTAAGTAGTACAACTGTTAGAATATACTTTAAGTCAGGCATGGTGGCTCACGCCTTTAATCCCAGCACTCAGGAGGCAGAGGTGGGAGAATCACCATGAGTTCGAGGTCGCCCTGAGACTGACTATATAGTGAGTTCCAGGTCAGCCTGGGCTAGAATGAGACCCTACCTCAAAAAACAAAAAACAAGAACAACAAACAAAAAAAAGAATACACTTTAAAAATATTTATTTATTTATTTGGCAGAGAAAGAGAGAATGAATGGGTTAGAATATACTTTTAAAAATATTTATTTACTTATTTATTTGGCAGAGAAAGAGGGAGAGAGAGAATGAATGGGCGCACCAGGGCCTCCAGCCACTGCAAACGAATTTCAGACATGTGTGTGCCCCCTTGTGCATCTGGCTAACATGGGTCCTGGGGGATCGAACCTGGGTCCTTTGGCTTTTTAGGCAAACGCCTTAACAGCTAAGCCACCCCTCCATCCCAGAATATACTTTGTTGCAGTGGTTAGAAAAGACCACATACATTATTTGCAGTTCTAAATATAAACAAATATCTAACCCTAGTCATATCTGAAAGCGTGACAAGAGCACGCTAGCACAGGAACACCCCCACTCTTCTCTAATCCACTACGGCAGTCCTAACATATCAGAAGAACGATGACGACACAGTTTTAATCCATAAATCTCACAACGAGTAGAGAGCACTTTCTAATGGGGCCAGACCCAGGCTGACCTTCACCAGCCAGCCCTGCTCCGGCACACAGTCAGTGGCCTCTGTGTAGGACACTGACCTCTTTGCTCTCAATGTTCGCCCGTCCGTGGGTGTTTCCAGCTTCATGCATAAGGTGTGTCTTCAAGTGCATGGCCGCCCCAGCTAAGCCTGCCCTTCTGACCGCGTCCTCCCACGCCAAGCCCTTGCAGTCTGTTCTCCCTGACAGCCAGAGGGATCTCTGTTAAGTGCCATCCCATCAGGTTGTCTGCCTTACTTGAAATTACAAGCTAAACAACAAAGGCTCCCTATTTGTTCAGACTACGAAACAAAGATCTTACGGTGCTCCCCAGGTCCTCTGTGGCCTGGCCTTGACACCTAGCCAATTTCTTCTTCTTCATTCCACACTGCACTTACTTCCTCCACAAGATCTTGTTTCTTGAACATGCCCGCCAGCCCTTTGCACTGCTGGCCCTCATACCTAGCGGGCCCACTCCACCACAGTTTTCAAGTACCTGATCACGGAGCAGCCATCCTTCCCTCTGCCTCGCCTCCACCATTCTTCCCTTACTGCACTTCACTTGCTTACCAGACCTCTCATCCTGTATTGTTTATGTGTTTTCTTACTTGTCTGGTCCCATCGCGAAAAGTTCCAGGAATGTACTCCTTAGTCTATTTTTATTGCTTTATCTATCACATTTAGACAACCCCTGCCACATTTTAGGTACTCACAAGATGCATTCATTCATCCACTCACTGTTCCATTCATTTACATGACCAATCACTTAACCATTGTCATTTTAAGTGAGGAATTAAAGGAGATCAGTTATACTGGCATCAGGTCCAGCTGAGCGTTATTCAGGTCCTTCATTAATCATTACTTCTCCCCAGACAACTCAACATCCTTTGCAGGCCCCCACCATCACTGGGGCAAGCCATGGGATGTGTTCAATAACTAGGCCTCTGATCAGAAATACCTGGATCTTAAATTACTCTTGGCCACCAAATGACTATGAGATCTTCAACTAGGAAATTCACCTAGTTAAGTCTGAACAATGGAGACAGTAATACCAACCTTAGCGAGTTCTTGGGAGCATTTGAGAAGAATTCGGCAATACCGCAGGCAAGCTAGCGCAGGACGCATGCAGCAGGTGTCAGCCTTCGCAGCATTATTACTCGGCATGTCGTTCACTCACTAAGGGGCTGGCTGACTTCTCTTTGTGCAAGTCATTATAAATGTACACCATAAGCGAGTCCCTTCAAGGAGTTCCTTAGGTAATGGATTCTTTCTTAATGCCCTCTCCCTCCTTATTGACAATCCCTTTAGCCTTTGATAAATGTTCTTCTTCTTTTTTTTTTTTTAAGCTAAAAGCAAAAGGAAAGCCTTAACCATTCTCATTAGCACAAAGCCCAGAAGATCCACATGGTCAAAGGTCTGAGCAGAGCTGGTTCTTTCTCTCTTCCCAAACTTTTTACTCTAGAGATGAGGAGACACAGGTCAGTAACCTAAGGGCACCAAGGGAGCAAACCAGCTTTTTCACAAGATTAAATTAGCAGATGGGAGGATAAGAGAAGCCTTTTGATTTATATACTTAGGGTGTGCTTCCAAGTAAATTCTAATGAACCACAGAAACTCGCAATACAGCCACCACATAAGTTAACCTCTCTGGTTTTACCTCGATGCTATTCTCTACCTATAACAAGTTGAAGTCTTTCTGAGTAGAGTAAGAGACAAATGGAACAAGAGCTGTGGTTCACTGCACCCAGGTCAGCCTCTGAGCAGTCTCTCTCCCTAGTACTTACAACCAGTCTCAGATACTAAGTACTCAACACCTCTAGAATAATGATTAGATGAGTTTTAAAGAAGTAATATTTAACTCCAAGTCAAAAATTTTATACGATCATGTGGCACAAAAGGAAAACAAAACAAAACAAAACAGAGTCCCCAAATGGAAGCTGTTGACCTATGGCACACAGCAACTCTACTGATAGGCTGAGATTTAAGTCCAAGCTCCGCATGCCAAGTACACCAGAGCGGTCTCCTCCTGTCTGTGCCGGTTAGCCCTAGAACTAAGACGGTAAATCGTGCCTGCTGCCCACCTAGTTATTCTCTCTTTCTCTCCACACCCTACAGGTAACCTCTCCCTCCTCTCATCTGAGCTTCCACAGGAGGAACCAAGTTAACCACCTCTAGCTGGCAGCTCCCATGTTCTGATTTCCCATGATATGAAACCAAAAGGCTCTGTGAAGTCACAAGAGAGCAAAGGGGTACTGGAATCAGAAACCAGGTATTTATGGCTCCCAAGTTCTTCCCCTTTCTAAACTGACTGGAATTATAAGTGTGCCCCACCACTCCTGCTTTTTCTGTCCTTTGTGAGCTCTGATGCTTGAACTCAGGTCCATGCAAGCACTTTACCTACAGAGCGACTCCCCAGTCAACACGAAGACTTTTGAGAGGCATGAAACACAACCCCAGCCCCTCAGTGCCTTCCACTAACAAGGAGCGAGCACGGAATAAGAGTAAAGTGGCCACAAGGAACAGGACCAGACTGGAACGCTAACTCTGCCAAGATTAACCAAACCCATGCAGATGAAGAAGAGGTGAGAGGTGGCGAGGGAACCTCAGAACTTTAACAGCTCATTCCTTTAGCAAGCATGTTCTGAAGCACCTGATATGCGTAAGGAGTAAGGGTGCTAGGCAGTGGGGCTGTGCATTTGGTAACCTTCAAGTGTTTATACTGCATTTTAAAAGCACACT
This sequence comes from Jaculus jaculus, assembly GCF_020740685.1. NCBI lineage: Eukaryota > Metazoa > Chordata > Mammalia > Rodentia > Dipodidae > Jaculus > Jaculus jaculus. The sequence continues at coordinate 208,187,107 of NC_059103.1, read as the reverse complement.
GAAAAAAAGAAAGGAAAAAAAAAAACATACTGAAACCAGGCATGGTGGTGGTGGCGCACGTCTTTAATCCCAGCACTCAGGAGGCAGAGGTAGGAGGATCAGCGTAAGTTCGAGGCCACCCTGAGAGTACAGACTGAATTCCAGGTCAGCCTGGGCTGCAGTGAGACTGTACCTCAAAAAACAAAACAAACAAGCAAACAGAAAAGCATACTGAGGCATAGTCTCTACTTGTAGGAAATTAAGCATTGCAGGTCAAATAATGAGCAGGAAGATGGGTATTGGTTTTGGTTCCTCTAAAACTAAATTTAATACTAGTTAAGCACAGGCCATGAACTCATAGCCTTATAACCAAACATAAAAGATGTTACCAAGCCAGCTTGCAAGGTTTAGTTGAAAATCTCTCAGCAGCCCAAACTCAGCATGGCCTTCAGATATTTGTAGGAGCCTGACAGAAGGATAATCCTAGCGTTAATGCTCAAGAATGAAACCTAAGCTCTCTTCTAGGCCGTACTCTCACAGCCGTCCAATTTGCGGAGCTGAGACTCCGCTGAGCTGACTGCAAGATGGAAAACCTGGGATCTATCATAGCGGGGGTGGTGCTGAGCCGATTCAACGACAAGACCTCGTAATGCACTTCAGTTCTCTACAAATGACAGAATGACTTGCTACGGGCTCAGGTGATGGTACTACAGAACAGAGAATTGTCAGGGGGAAGGAGCTTCAACACATTAATTAAAATTAAGAGGACTTTTTAAATCAAACACGACAGATTAGCCACATCACTTATCTGTAACAACATAAAACCACCTCCCAACCTCTCCTTGACCCCAGGAGTCATCCAGTAGATAGCAGGACAGACGGGTGAAGTGTGTAAGCTTCATGGTGATGGATGTGTTATGAAGTGATTAACCACAAAGGCAATTAAGTCATAAAGGCCACAGTAGAGATATTAACTAGACAGAAGGCTCAGAGGATCATCTCTGAAAAGATTTCATTAGCCAAACCACAAAATCCTGCTGAAAACATACCAGCAATATAGTTAAAAATGGGTCACACTATTTATAGATTCCATCACTAAGTCACATACTTAATTTAAAAGCAAAAGAGCCTCTAAAAATGTCCCTACATAGCATTACGACACACCAGTAAAAAGGCGTAGTGTAGGTTCTGCCCAGACTGGACAGGAGTCTGGCAGCGTCTCACTGTGGAACTAGCCCCATCGCCCCGCGCCTGCCGCGCCACCGTAACCGAAAGGGCGCCCCCAGCTGCAGCGCTGTGGTCTGTACTTCGCTAGAGAATGTGCCATGGAGCTGGGGTGAAAGGCCAACCTAGGCCAGAATCAGGAAGTGGGGAGCTTTCCTTGAGGTTCTCTGCTAGACTTACTAGTTAGGCTCACCGAAGAGCTGCTACTGGGGGGAAAAGTCCTGGAAAGTCACGTCTAGGAAGACTGGTAAAACTGTCTGCCAGGGAATGAGTCACGGGCCCGGACAATGAGGTCTGTGCCCTGTTCTCACGTGCAAGTAGAGAGCTAGGTGTGTTGATCTGAGTGGGGGGGTCTTGAGGCATGTTGAAATGCTCATTTGGGGGTGAGGAGATACTGAGCAGGTGGAGTTCTGGCTGCCCAAGACACAAGGACCAGAATTCCGATCTCCAGCGCCACGTCAAGGCCGGGCATCACAGTGTGCAAGCGTAATCACAGCACCGAGAAGGCGGAGGCAGCAGCATCCCGGCACGCACTAGCTAGCTAGTCTAGCCTAACTGTTAAGCTCTGGGGTCGGTGAGAAACCCTGCCCGGCACTACCTATACAAGAACAACGTAAGAGGAGGAAAAGATGATGACATCGTAATAAGAGACTAGTTGAGAGGGGAAAACATGATGGAGAGTAGAGTTGCAAAGGGGAAAGCAGGGGGAGGGAGGGAATTACCATGGGTTATTGCCTATAATCATGGAAGTTGTCATTAAAAAATAAATTAAAAATATAAGACAGAGGCCAGGCATCATTGCACACCTTTAATACCAGCATTTGGGAGGCTCAGATAGGAGGACCACTGTGATTTTGAGGCCAGTCTGAGACTACATAGTGAATTTAGTCTGCCTGGACAAAAAAAATAAATAAGTAATATAATATAGTAGTAATAATAATAATTAAGGGCTGGAGAGATGGCTTAGCAGTTAAGGCACTTGCCTGCAAAGCCTAAGGACCCAGGTTCCATTCCTCAGTATCCACATAAGCCAGATGCACAAGGTGGCGCAAGTCTCTAGAGTTTGTTTGCAACAGCTACAGGCCCTGACATGTCCGTTCTCATTCTCTCTCCTCCCCTAAAACAAATGAATACGCCATGTACCCACACTGGCATGCAAACATGCCAGCAACAAGAAGGAATGAATGGTCTCTTTCCTGTGTGCTGCACCATTTTCAACTTGTTTCCCCGATGGCCATTACTAAATAATCTTAAATTTATTTTTTAACTGCTCATATATTTAGCTTTTTAAATTAATTTCTGAAGGTAGTATACAAAATAATAATGGGCTTCAACATGGCATTTTATACATATTTTTCAATAAATATACATTTTCAAATATAGTTTTTCTAATTCATCCTACTCCATACCCCATCCCAAACAATTCCACACCTTCTGCTTCCATGTGACGTGTATTGTACTCTCTTCTTCCTTCCTTTTTCTCCCTTCTCATAATCCCCTTTCTGGTTTTATTACCCATCTCCTCCCCACATTTACACACACACACACACACACAATCTATGAATATATATACATAAAAATTTAAACCTAGGTCTGGTGGCCACACTTTATAAAACTAGAAAAAGACAGAAACACAGGTGGAAAATTTAAAAGCTATAGGGAAAGTGAGAAGTCAAATGGTCAGCCAAGCGTGGCGGTGCATGCCTGCAAGGAATGCCAGCACTTGGGGAAACTGTGAGCTCCAGTCAGCCTGGAGAGGGACAGAGGAGGTATGAACAGACTGCATTCTTTCTTCCTGGTCATTTCTTAATGCGTATGGATTTTTACACTTGGTAAACCATTATTTTTGAAAGACAAAATAAGCAGTATGTGTTTCTTACAATGGCAGAAAGTGAAGCTGTTAGGCATCATAAACCAAGCTGGATGATTAAACTCTATCTTTTGAAGTATGTTCTACTGAGGACTTGAATATATGAACATGATGGAAACTGGTCATGTTCCTATCAGGCTGTCCTCCTTTGTACCCACCCCCCACTCTGCTAAGACCTCCTCAGTAGGGAAGCAGCAATCACTGTGGGGCCATGAACGCACCAGTCAGTTTGTGAGAGGATGTCTCAGGGCGCACCTTCCCATCCTGTGGCTCTTACATTCTTCCATCCCATTTCCCCTGATGTTCCCGGAGCCTTGTCCTTTAGTGTTCATCTCTTGTAGCCTCTGATTTTCTGCTTTAATGAGTTTTGAGTCTCTTCAGCATCTACCACCATCTCCATAGAGAAGGTTCTCAGGGCAGCAGTGAGAACAACCTCAGATTTAGTCACTACTTCATCTGCAGCATGTCCTGAGCTCCGGTGGGTTTGACAGAGATGACTTGCCCAGTGCCAGAACTTGACTTTCTCTTGTCATTTTGATGGGTCTTGGGTCTCTCTGGTATTTGCCACCAACGATAAAACTCTAACCAAGAGTGAGAGCATCACTGACCAAAAGGGATAGATGTACACATTCAGAAGGCTTTTTGATAGGTATAACCTCTTCATTTAGCCAAAGAACAGTGGAACCTTCCCTCTAGGGTCTAGAACCTTCCAAGCCATAGGCTCTGGCTTGGTTCTCAGTACCATGAGTAGGCCTCATGCCCAAAGAGCAGCTGATTACTCTCATAACTTAGGTGCCACTACTATACCAGGGGATTAAAACTTTTATAACCAAACCAAAACAGCTCCAGATAACAATGCAGATTATCAAAACAAAGGTAATTTAAATGTGAACCACAATGATGCGCACTGTACTCCCTCTAAAGATAGAGAGATCTAAATTCAGTCTGGAACATGCATAGACAAGCACATTTTTGCTAGGCACTGAATTAAATTCTAAGTGAACTCTAACCATTCACTGTAAAGACACCAATGCAGCAACACCCGTGCTGCAGGACATCTGCAGCTACTGCTCCTTCTGCCTTAGACACCAGCAGTACCTCTGAGGAGAGAAAACACGCCTCCAAACACAGCCGTATTTCCCGACATGCTTAACCACCACTAGTGAATGAAAGATGGGGTTGAATTTTGGGTTACAAAGAATGAATGCCTCCTGCACTTCTCCAAGTAAGTCTTCCCTTCCTTTGACGGCCAGCACCCTCTGCATTAAGGATCTGCCTAGTACCGAGACATAAAGGTTGCCTTAATTTACCACGTTCTAAGAAGTCCCCTGCAAACACGGTGAGACGGCTAAAGGGCAGAAAAACAGTATCTTGTAAAGACAGGCTGCAGTTTACGCAGGTCTCTCTAACACACCACGGCGCAGATGGGGCGAACACATCAACACACAAAAACACCTGGCACTGGATATGGCCATCAGTCAGATGTGAGCACGGTGCCCACACCACAGAGCTGGGTTCACAACCAGGTACTCACCGACGAGGCTGACAGGACGGCACAGGTGAGCACAGAGCACCCCTGCTGGCTGCCTCTCTTGCTGGGGTGTGGGTTTTCCTCAACCATGGACCGATGCCAACCATCCTCCTGAAGACATGTTATCAGATTTACAGAGCAGAACAACTGAACATGTCATCAGAGCTTGAACAGAATTAAGTGGCATGACTCTCCTCATTTATAGGACCTGTGTAGACAATGGATATTTGCTTAATTTTGCCGTGTTAGCTTTCCTCAGCATTTGGCACAATGCCAAACGTAGCCGGGCGTGGTGGCTCACGCCTTTAATCCCAGCACTTGGGAGGCAGAGGTGGGAGGATCACAGTGAGTTCAAGGCTACCCTGAGACTACATAGTGAATTCCAGGTCAGCCTGGGCTAGAGTGAAACCTTACCTTGGAAAAAAAAAAAAAAAAAAAGAATGCCGGCCATAAACACCTTATAGGGAGACAAGATGTATTTTTATATGCGCAATGCCATGTGGAATGCTTCTGGGTCACCTTAGCCAGGTGTCTCCCTCATGTGGCCGTGCTACATGGTGTGACCCTCATGTCTTTCTCCTGTTACCGTCAGTCACTTAGTCCTAGGGGAGGAAAAGTCACTGGGACACGTGGGCAGAAGCAGCCATAGGAAGGGCAGAGGCCAGCTGTCCTTGAACCTTGCTTTGGGGAGTAGACTGCTCACCTTGTGCTCTGCTCCTCAGTACAAGTGTTTCAGCCCTGGAGCTCAGCATTAGCAATCTACTCCCTGTATACAGAAGTCAAGCCATCCAGAACACGCCTGAACAGTACCAAGGATGATCTAGTTGGCCTCTGCATCCTTTTTCTTTGGTTGTATTGCATGCATGCTTCAAGAACTCACGCCGAGAAGCGTGGTGCTACTTACAGGGTGACTCCAGCCAGCAAATGTGCCATCCCTTCCTTGTGGCTGGCAACATAATTTCTCACTTTTACTGAAAATCACAATAAAAACAAATACTCGAGCTCATAGCCACTTTTCAGTTTTAATTTTTACCTCTAAACTGAATATGTTATTTAAAATAAAAAAGCATGGGGCCACAGAATGAGAATTATGGAAACAGACTATCTATACCATAAGATCTACCCTACCAGCGAATTTTACCTCATTTCTTGCAGTACATAGATAAAGTTCCTCCAGTTCTCTAACTTTACACTTCAGACTGATTCAGAGATTAGACAACTTGTGTGAGGCCACAGACCTCTGCAAGTGGTCCAAGATCTCAATCTTAAACCACAGCTGGCTGGCTGACCCTTCGTTCTCCTGTGCAGAGACTGAAACTCATGAAGAAGACCAGGTAGCACAGCCAAGATGAACACAGACAGGAGACTCTTGCCCCACCTGCTTCCTATGCCTTGACCGGGAAGAGAACCTGGCAGCCCAGGTTTATGCTCTTGTAAGCTGAAGGACAGACATGCAGACTTCTCTTCTCACATGTCTAAAGATTGTTGTTATCTTGTCAGTGTTCTGAGATGTGAACAGCAAGGCAATCCACCTGACAAAATGGCTTACCCTTCCAATTGCATGTCTCAAGTACAGGTGGCTTAAGGAGGCCAATCCACTGACCTCTGGGGTTCTGAATAAGGTCAGGCCCTTTCAGTCTCTGTGGGAAAAGAACTGCCCTTTTCCTTGATAAAAACAGGTATTTATTACTGGAGTCACCTCTAGGCTGGTCAAATGCTACCAATGGGTAACTCTATACATTTAGTCAATGTGTGGCCTTAAAAAGTCACCTCCTCTCTCGTGGCCCCAGGGACTAGAACACAAGTTCATAAAGCTCCTTTCTGAAACAGCATATTGTTGCACTGTCAAAGCAACAGCCCTGCCCTAGCACAACGTGTGTCTGAACGGAGATTCTCCCATGAAAACGAGTCTTGGTATGCAGCCTTTAACTAATTCTTAGGGAAAAGGAGATGCAGAGACTTAAAGAGATGCATTAAGCAAAACTACTGTGTTTTCTTTGGGTCTTGGTGAAACCACTGGGGAAATCTAAACAATGAATATTTCATGATATAAGAAATTACTCTTAATTTTTAAAAGTGGTAATGTTGTGGTTATTTTTAAATATTTTATTTATTTGAGAGAGGGAAAGAGGCAGAATAAGAGAGAGAGACAATGGGTGCGCCAGGGCTCCCAAAGCACTGCAAATAAATGAATTCCAGATGCACGTGCCACCTTGTGCATCTGGCTTACGTGGGTCCTGGGGAATCAAACTGAGGTTCTTTGGCTTTGCAGGCAAACGCCTTAAAGGCTAAGCCATCCCTCCAGCCCCACCGTGGTTATTTTTAAGAGCTTGACTTTTTGGTGATACACACTGAATTTCTACCAATTTAATGGAACACCTGAGACTTGTTTTGCACCAGTGGGGACAAGCTAGGAAGGGTGGGGGGTACTCATGAAATTAGGGAGGCAGTAAGTTAGTCACTGTTGAAGCTGGGTGCTGAAAACAAAGGTAGGGGGCTCATTACCTCCTCGTGACAGCTATAGGTTTTGGCACCATCTAAGAAAGACTTTCTGATTTAAGTTAGAAAAGCAGGTGTGCAGGCCTGTGCCAAAAACACCAAGTTAATGAAAACAAAAACTCATAGGGGATCAGTGACAGTCAAGGGTCCCCAACCGTCAGAACACATCAGAACTTGAGAGGAGGGTCCTTCCCATGGAACCGTGCTGTATTCCCTCCACACACACCACACGCAGCTCTGAGCCATGTCCAGACTCTCAGTCAATTCCACATGACCTTCCGCAGTTTCCGGTGACTGTCACGCCGCTGGGACAGCTCTCCTAGACTTGGCTTTGCTCATGTCACAGTCTTCAGAGGGCGGCGCTGAAGCAGCAGCACTGGCGCCCCTGGCTGCTTATCAGAAACGCAAATTCTTGGGGCCAGGTATGGTGGCAAGCGCCTTTAATCTCAGCACTTGGAGGCAGATGTAGGAGGATCCCCTGTGAGTTCAAAGCCACCCTAAGACTACACAGTGAATTCCAGGTCAGCCTGAACTGGAGTGAGACCCTACCTCACAAAACCAAGAAAGAAATGATGAGAGAAGGAAGGAAGGAGAGACAGAAAGGAAAGCAAGGAAGGAAGGAGAGAGAGAGAGAGAAAGGAAAGAAGGAAGGAGGAAGGAAGGAAGGACAGACGAACAGACAAATTCTCAATGCTGACTCCGTATGAACACAGTTGCTGGCTTGTGTTGCCTTTCAGCCACGCCCCACAGTACTGGATCTGGCCTTGCTGCTCAATGGAGCGAGATCAAGAGCACCAGAGAAAGGCAGCAGATGCCTGCAGAGGGCTCTCCCACCCACAGCAATGACAGCCAGGGAAGGCAAGGAGCAGAGCAGCAAGCACAGTCACAGTCCTGCTTATGCAAAGTTCACTTGGTGAGCAGCAAGGAACTGCTGGTTTTTAATCTTTCTTCCCTCTGAGTTTCTTAGTAGTTTCTCATGGAAGAACCACAAGTAAAACCAAATGCCCACAGCCTCCCCAATTTAGTTTTGGAGGAGCGCTGGGGGCAGGGAGGTGGGCTGAAGGACTGAGTGGGTAAAAACCACAGCAAGGACATGAGCAAAATATTTTAAGTATATGTGGTAGGATTCCCGCAAATTGTATTCTGTCTTACCCATAGTAACTGTGCAGTGCTTTTTAAAGCATCACTTCCTTCCCCATCTTTACTCTCCTCATTCTCAATAGAGATCATAACATGAATTCTGTTCTCCTTCCCAATCTCCAGCCTTAGAAAGGAAATCATCACTTTGCTTTGCAATAATGGGTCCAGGCAGAGGGGGTGTTTGAAAGTGATACCATCATGCAAACTTACTGTAGGGTCATCAGGAGAGTCACGGACCACTACTAGCCCGGTGGTACTCCTGAATTACAGTTAGATTTCCAAACCAGGGAGCTGCAGCTGGAAATGGGAACACTGCTGGCAGAGCGCATAATCAACCTCTTCCCAGAACAGGGGTTTCAGCCAGACTTTAACTTCTCCGACTAAACTTACAGCTCCAGAAGAGTCAAAGCGTATGAATTTTTACCATAAACAGTGCCTACATTTGGCATAATCTTTAAAAAGCTCATGGCTTTCCACCACGAGCTTGAACTATTTTAACAGTGTTTAGAGGGGAGAATGAATCCTCCAAGGCAAGGACAGCCTGTCTGCAGAAGATGCCACCTTCCCCAGAGACATCATCCCTTGCTCTGCTCTCTCCACTTCAGGACAGCCCTGGAGACTGCTGGCTTCCCTTATTTATATGCATGTCAAAGTGCACTCTGACACTGGCAGGTGGCCAGCAAAGCATTAATTCAGTGTCACAGGAAGTCATCTGAAAGTAAAGCCCTGCACATAGCGATCACTATCAATGAAGGCTGGAGTGGGGCACCTTTGCTTTGGCCAGAAGAGGTAATTTTTCAGAGTCTACAAAGGCCAACATGCTCCCAACTCACATCTACACATCCACTCTACTGACTGGGCAAAAACTATTTTTTTTTAAATTTTAAACTTTACTTATTTATGAGAGACAGAGAGAGGGAGGGAAAGAATGGGCACATTAGGGCCTCTAACCACCACAAACAAACTCCAGATGCATGTGCCACCCTGTGCATCTGGCTTATGTGGGTACTGGGGAATGGAACCTAGGTCCTCGGGCATCACAAGCAAGCAACTTAATCACTGAGCCATTTCTCTAGCCCACACCATCTAAAATAAATAAATAAATAAATTAGATAGATAGATAGATAGATTAGATAGATGGATGGATGGTATGGGAGGCCAAAAATCAAGCAATGCCAATTAAATGAGGTCAGAAGCCAACCTTGGGGTTCTCTCCTTCCCCCTTTTTGGAGACAGGATGTCTCTTACTGTTTTTGTTTCAGGGAAGAGAAGGCAAGACTAGCTGGCTCACAAACTTTTTTTATTTTTTTCCATTTTAGGAATACAGACGCCATGTGTCACTTTGCATCTGGCTTTATGAGGGTGCCTGGGGACCTAAGCCCCAGTCAGAAGACTTGTGAAGCAAATACTTTTAACCACTGAGGCATTTCTCTTGCCCTTTCCAAACTACTTTGTGTGAGGAGGAAGAAGAGGAAGAATGACGTTTAAAGAAGTAAACAGGGCCCAAATATTATATGTTTGGGCATCATTCATACAATCAGGAGGCAGAGACACAGAAATTCCATCTGTGTCAACCACCTTTCTCTACTGAAGCTACCGAACCAACCCTAACACTTGACGTGATGAGTCCCCTCAGACCCACCTTGCTGCCGTTCCCCATCACTCCCAGCACTCCTGGCACTTGTACCAGTGACCTTCAACCCTGACTGCTTCACCCCTCAGGGGCACGGGGTTTCGCCCTTATCTACTGCAGGCTCCATCTGGCCTTGGAGACAGCTCGCTGCCTGTCCCAACCTCCACTCTCCCTTCTCCTTAACTATGGAGTCCTGGTTTCTAGTCGAACATCATGCCACAGGGAACAAGAGACTAGATTTCTCAGCTTTTCTTAAGGGCAGATAATGAGTTTAGCATTAAGTGACTCCATTGGGATAGGTCAATTTGCTTTATTTGTTTGCTATATTTATTTTTTGGAGACAGAATGTCACACTGTAGGCAGACTAACCTGGAAATCACTATGTAGCCTAGTGTGGCCTCCAATTTAGAGCAATCCTGCCTCGGATTTCCAAGTGCCAGGATGATGGGGCCTTTTGGTTTTAGAATCTGCATATTGAACATAACAGCTGAGGAGCTGGAGAGATGGCTTAGTGGTTAAGTGCTTGCCTGTGAAGCCTAAGGACCCCAGTTTGAGGCTCGATTCTCCAGGACCAACGTTAGCCAGAAAAAAATTAAAAATTAAAAAAAATAACAGCTGGGGCTGGAGAGATGGCTTAGTGGTTAAGTCACTTGCCTGCAAAGTCCAAGCACCCAAGTTCTATTCCCCAGTACCTACATAAAGCCAGATGCACTAGGTGGTACACACGTTTGGAGTTCATTTTCAGTGGCTAAGGCCCTGGTATGCCAATTCTCTTTTCTCTCATAAAAAAGAACCGCACCAAAGCAAGTGAGGGTTCACTCACCCATGCCCCACATCACTACAGGCTAACACTAAACATCCAAAACACACTGGTATTCCTTGTCTCAGCTACCACCAGCTGAGCAGGAATGGCTCTTACAGAGAGAAATACATCTCCATACAACCATGCTACACCATCAAAGTCTACAGAACCAATAGAAGAGGGTTGTACTGTGACTCCCTTAGCTTCCTTTGAGTGTCTGTGATTCCACAGTGAGGCACCTCCAAAGGAAGAGTAAGAATCTGACCTAATCTAATTCAGAATGAGCCGATGTCCTCTCCTCATCCAGGCCACATGCATCATCACTGGTGCCTCCACTGGAACTGACCCATGTCCCAACAGGGCACCTCCCCATCTCCTACATTCACCTGGGAGCCAGCTAACTCCCCTGTGAGCCCTGAGGGCTACAGCCCTGTGGCCATCCCATTTTGTGTTGCTGGCACTAAGAACATCTGGAATACAGCAGATATTCAACAAATGGTCACTGAATAAATTAATAAAGTATGAATGAAATGGTGAACTAGCCAGGAGCTTCGACATCATTTGTCAGTCTACACAGACAACTGTGAACCCAGGTTACACTGTGACGGAAGAGGCAGATGGCCAGAGTCGGGGGTGCGTCCTCAAAGACCTAATGAGCGGTACTGACACAGGCAGCAAAACGACCTGAAACAGGGTGAGGGGCACACAGGGGGAGCTCAGGAAGGGCTGGTGAAGAAACGGTTGCCGCACTCAGTCATTTTTACAGAAACGGCTAAAATAAGGAACAGGAAACTCTTTACAAATGAGTGTATAGAAATTGCCCACTGGTTGTTTCTATGACAAGACAAAAAAGGAAAAGTACTTTAATAGTTTGATGGAACTGTGGAGCAGATGGTGTTTTCCTAGTAAGTAGCATGTTCTATGCCATGGGGTTAGAAGGAGATGGGAAGAAATGCCCTCTTACACACCAGGATCTCTACCAGACATTTCCATGAAGACAGCCTTTCATCCGCACGGCAACAGCTGTGTCGGCAGGTGAAACAACCTAGCCGAGGGCAGCAACATGGCAAAATGAAACAGTCACTGCTCCCTTGGTGCCAGCTTTGTGCCCTTTCAGCATGCCACCCCAGCGAATTACCCCAACATCCAGTGAGGGCATATTATCACATGCTTTCTACACATGGGAAAGGACAGGCTCTCTTCCCAAGACATTAAAAAGCGTGTGTGGCAAAGTTTGGGCTCAGCTCACGTTCACGCAAGAAATCTCACCCCATCTCAGAAGTAAGATGCTGCTGGAAACGGCCAGGAGTGTTCAGTGGTGCAGGGGGGTGGGGGGGGGGAGACCAAATGGCTCAAAGCAGAGGGCCAACAGTGTCCCCTAGGCTCATAACCAACTACAACCAACACTGGTCAGGAGAGCTGAGATAGGCAAATGCCACCAATTCTAACACCCAGACAAGGCAGTGAAAGCTAGGTTTCAGCATCATTTGAGGGGAACTGCAAGAAAATAAGCACCACTCCTTAAAGCTTATGATAGCCATTCCTACAATCAGCACCAATGTCAGTCTGCTGGAGGGTTTTACAATGTTCACTTCCTCTGCAGCAACGACTGTGGTTACATGGAGCAAAAACGGCAAGGGCGCTGAGCACCTCAGCGGAGATGCACGGAAGATGGCAGGGAAGCTGTGTGCAGCCAGAAATAGAATGGCACCCTCACATAAGTTACTGTGGCACTGACTCACGTAGCCAGAAGCAGCCTCCAGCTGCTGCTAATTTTAAGACAGCCCTGTCTGTCCTCCTCTAAGAAAATAAGGTTAAAAAGGAAGAGAAGTATGTTGAGAAAAATCCCTGGCATTTCCCTAACAGACTGTTACATCAGTGAGGGAACGTGAGGGAAGCCAGGTCATGAGTGGGTAGCTTCTTGCCTGAGGCCCTAAAAGAGGTCGTGGGTATCTTCCAATGCAGGGCTGTGGGGTACTGAGCAGTCTAGAAATGTTCTGAAACCCTGAGCCTGGGGAGTCAGCACCTGCTCTGCCCATGAAGGAAGGCAGGACACACTCATGCCCACTAGTGGGAGCGTGACTGAGGCACATCTGTTTCGAGGAGTCACTGGAAAGGTGAGATGAGAAGCATGTATAACAGCAAAGGAACGCAAAAGCTAACATTAACAGGAATAGAAAGGGAAGTATAGCTACATCATGCAATATGGTGACATCGCAAAAACCAAGGGTAGACATTTTGTTTTTTATGTGCAAATGAACACTTTAGCTTTATGTGAGTAGCTGGGTAATTAAACCCAGGCTTACTGGCTTTGCAAGCAAGTGCCTTTAACCACTGAGCCATCTCTTCAGTATATGCCCCCTCATTTATTTTATTTTATTTATTTGGTGTTTTGAGATAGGGTCTCACTCTAGCCCAGGATAACCTGGAATTCACTATGTAGTCTCAAGATGGCCTCAAACTCACAGAGATCCTCCTACCTCTGCCTCCCAAGTGCTGGGATTAAATGCATGCATCACCACGTCTGAGCCCCCTCCTTTTTTTTTAAAGGTCAAAGTTTTTACCATGAGGAAAGAGCCATATTACAAGTGATAAAAGTAAGCTTTTGTATAATAGGGTATATAATAATTACTTATAGGTGCTGCATGAAATCTCAACTACTACTATCTAATGCATTCAAGTGTATTCTAACATGCTCGCAGATGAGAGTCAATACCACTAGAATTCTCAAAGTGTTCTCTCTTTTTGAGACAGGACCTCTCAGCTCACCAATTAAGCCAGATTGGCTAATCAGCAAGTTCCAGGGATCCGTCTGTCTCTACATCTGGGACTGCGGGAATACTGCTGCCATATCTAGCATTTTACATGGCTCTTGGGGATCTGAACTCAGGTTCCCATGTTTGCAAAGCAGGCTCTTTACTCACTGAGCTACACCCAGGCTGTCATAATGAAATATAAAATTCATGACTACTTAGTTAAGCTAAGTTCATCTTGTCCTTCAAACCAAAATCTGATGTGGCAGGCAGATACACCACGTCTGTCCTGTACTACCAATAATGTCCTCTCATCAACCTGTAAGGCCCAGAAAACTCAATTTTCTAGGAGATGCAAGGCAAAAACCATCAAAAAATTATCTCCGTCATAATGTCCTACGATAAAATGAAATAATATGTGAAGCAACTAGTACTGCCCATGGCTCCTAAAAGATTGTCACAATACAGAAGCTAAACCTGATTATAACTGATTTGTCTCATTAAGTTAAACATTCTTTAAAAATTAACATTGCAACCAGCCCTGATGGCACAAACCTATAATTCTACTTACTCAGAAAGTCTACAGCCACAACACCCTGAACACACCCAATCTTGTCTAGCTACTCAGATAACTGAAGCAGGAGGATCACAAGTTCAAGGTTAGCCTGGGTTACAGAGTTTGCTTAATAAGGACAGCCTGGGTACTTTAGTGAGACTATCTCAAAATAAAAAGAGGGACAGGGGAGATAGCCCAGCAGCTAAAGGCACTTACTTGCAAAGCTGGCAGGCCCTGGTTCAATTCCCCAGTACCCATGTAAACCCAGATACACAAAATGGCACATGTGTATGGAGTTTATTTGCAGTGACCAGAGCTGTACTATACCTGTACAATCTTGATCTCCCCTCCCTCTCACTCACATACATGCATGCATAAACACGTTTTGGGGGAAGGTAACTGCGGCACAGTTCAGTGGTACAGCACTTGCCCAGCATGCAGAGCTGCACAGATTCAATCCCCAGAGCAGGGGGCTGGGGAGGGACAGAAGAGAGACACTGGTAAACCCTGACTAGAAGAGGAACTATAAACACTACGCAGAGGGTGCTTCTGCTGACCCAGCTCTTAGTCTCTAGAGTATCTTGCTAAGACAGGGGAAGACAGCGAAAGGCAAGGGAGAGTAGCGACTACAACCCTACAGAAGAAAATGTCAGAGAAACATTTTATGAAGTAAGATTGACTAGGTTTGCTGGGACAAAGTACATAAAATTTTAAGGGGCAAAAGCAGATTAATCTGGTTAGAACCAGAAGTCTCTCTGCAGATCAATTTTAACCATTTGTGGTTAGAGAGAGAGAATGCTGTAAGTAACCATGACTCCTTCTGTGTGCTCTATACACATAAATTACAGAGTTAATACAATCTGCTAATTCAGGTACTTTGATACTTGCCTTTTTCTAACAACAGTTCATCACATCCCAAGATGACATTTAACCTTTACTCTACCCATGCCCGCCACCCATGCCCTTCAGGATACACATGGGACACATTTCTTAAGGAACTACCAAAATACAGAAGTGGGAGCAAGGAATCAAAGGAAAAGTAAACATTATGAACCTTTCCAAAAACAATTCCTTTTGTACAGTCAATCCTACAAGTATTTACTGAGTTACTACAGAAAACAATCACATTAGGGATTGTGAAGAATGAAGAGTCCTTGCTTAAGGGAGTTTACAATCCGGTAGGAAAGAAAGGGCACAAATATTAGTAAGTAACAAGGGACAGCATGTGATAACTGCAAAAAGAGAGAGTCAACAATGACGTGTGCTGTAGGAAAATGGCAAGAATTATTTCCAGGCCAGGGCTGCTGAGAGAACTTCAGGAAGGGCGGCGCGGGCGCTGGGGCTTTCTCGCGGCGGGGCGGCAGGACCGGCTCCGCCGAGGGCGCACCGTGCAGTGGTGCCGTGGAGCCAGCTGGGCGGGAAAGACCAAAGCTGCCGGGCAAAGGAGCTGCTCGCGAGGGAGCGGGTGTCTCCGCACCACCCGCTCTTCTTGCGGTCGGGGCAGAACCGGGTCAGGTCTCTGAGTTGGTCGCTACACACTTGGAGGATGAACTTCCCAAAGCCGGAGCAGAACGGTTTTGCCAACTCACTCAAGCACGCGCTATTCCTGACACGCTCACAAGTGTGGGCTGAGAAAGAGGGGCAGAAACTCGATGATTTTAATTTACATACTAGAGAACCAAGAGGGTGCAGACTGTCTTTTTCCACATTTCTAAAAAAAAAAAAAAAAGAAAAAGAAAAAAGAAAAGAAAAGAAAGAAAGAAGAAAAGGGAAAAAGAAAAGTAGGCGAATATTCAACAGCTCAAACCAAAACTAAGTGGGGAAAGGCAGAGTTAAACTGACCTGGCTTTTTTAAGTCACCTCAAGTCCAAGATCTCTACCTGCCAGTTCCGTGTTCTGCTGGAGAACAAAGTGGACAGCACTCTAACGCACTTTCCTGACACTCTGCTTCACTTAAGACCCCGCTTGCTCCTCTCCCTGCGCTCGTGCCCCTCGTTCCAGTCTCCAGCGTGGCGCCCTCTCTTCTGCGCCATCATCACACTCTGCGGACCTCGCTGGCAGACACCGCTCGTTGTGCTGTGCGGCCATCAGGCACCCACGCGGATGCAAAGCACCTAACACCAGGCCAGACAACCTGGGAGCTGATAAACAGTGGGCAGGGCCCCTCCTGCCTGCGGGGCTCTTTGTCTAGTGAGAATGGGGCACAGAACACTTCTCTTACAAGCAACGGCGGAGCAGAACAGAATCTCAGGGGCGTCTGCCTGTCTGCCTGGGCCTGACAAGGCTGCCCCAGTTATCACCCTGTTCCTCTGTGGGACCCAGAACATGTTAGGCCGCTCTCTCTTGCCCTGTCAGCTCTGTTAGGTGCCAAGCAGCCAAACCTCTGAGTTGATCATCAAATGTGAATCCATCTGTCTGTATGGGTCTGGAAGCTTCAAGTCAGCAGTATTAGGCAAGTTTGGGCAGGACGCTCTCAGGTCCTGCAGGAAAGATCATGACTCAGTCCCACTGACCTCAGGCTGGCGCTCTGCCTACCTTTTCCGAGTGTCCAGAAATGTTATGTGCATTTCTTTTTTCTGAAATGCAATGATCCAGTAAGCCTTGAGGGTGAGGAAAAAGTAGGTCTGGGAGAACGGCCCAAAGTGCCGTGGGCTGTCTTGGAAGCAGATAGAGCTTGACTCTCATAACTAACTGGAGAACTGGCGCCACTCAAGAGTAATTTTGTTTAGGAAAACCAAGCTACAATTAACAGGCTTTATGATCTAAGTCTAACTTCTTTATCCTACCAAAGAAACAGAGGGACAGTGAGGTGTACTAGCTCAGGAAAGCATTATGAAGCAAGGATAGAAGCTGACCCCATGTTCAAGAGAATCTGTTAGATAGTGTGGTAACTCCATGCCAACTTAGAAACATACTTCCTAAGAGCAGTTAAAGCATGATGTCTCTGATCCTACAGACAGGTGAGACTATGGGATGTCAGAACTTACAACTTAATCCGTTTTATTCAGATGTGTCTGAGTTCTATAATGAGCAGTCACATGGCCCCTATCTTCACTCATTTTGAGAACAAAAGCATACTCTGGTTTCATCAAGTCATGGCAACAAAATGGGGGCAGTGCAAGAAGCAAGAGGGCCTTAAACCATGTGCTGGGTGCCCTGAGCTCTGCAAAACCAAGCAAAGGTGACTGAACCCTGTAACACAACTTTACCACGAAACGCTGAAAGCCAGGGGCCCCACTGCACACTGGCAGCTCCACTTGTGAGCCTTCCAGAAGTGGAGTGTCCTATCCTAACCCAACACTCTCATTAGCTTTGGAGTCGACTGCCCATGACACGAGGGGCGGGGTGAGGAAACAGCAGTAACAGTAATTAACGAGTGGGCCTTCATTCCTCCCTCTTCTGAAAGGGCAGTAGTGTTTGCATGTAGCGATTATCCGGGACCCAAACTGACAGTCTCTTTTGAACAGGGAGGAGAAATGGGCACATCTAAGAAGCCTACTCTTTGAAGTATCCACACAAACTAAATGCTTCCATATTAGCTTGGATGCCAGCACTGAAGTGACTTCAGACAGCGCACAGCGACGAACGACCAATGCCATGCCAGCCGTACACGGGCAACTACGCCGCCAGCGTCCTTGTTAAGAGAAGGATGTCAGTACCATTTGTCATCCTATGAGCAGAGCAAGAGGTGCTTGTCCTGAAACTTTGTGCTCCATAAACACCAGGAACTTGAAGAACACTGTCCCCAAGAACACTGGATGGCACAGGCTGCAGACAAGAGTTCTTGCTACTTCTTAGAGGAGATTATAGGGTTCCCAGGTGACTATAAAAGAGATCCAACACAAACATTACCCAAATAGTTATCTACAAGGTCAGACAATAGTAGGATGGCTGCTAAATTAAGATACAGCCACATAATACAGTACCGTGTGATTATTAAAAAAGCAGAACTTAGATCCAAAATATACAAATTCAGATACTAAGACTGTAACAGGAGGAGGAATGAAAATGGGGAACAACTGCTAAGGGGTAAGGGCTCCTTGGGTGATTAAAAAAAAAGTGTCAAATTAACTGTGTATCTCTCTGTAAGTCTATCACTGAATTCTGCACTTTGAATGGATAAAGTACAGTAGCGAATGAAGCATCCACAAAGCTCTCTTTAAAATGATACAGTGGGAGACTAGGGAAAACTGAGAGTTGTGAACAGTATTTCACAGGACCCCAGCTTTGCCAAAACAGAACAAAATACCAAGCCGAGGCTCATGATGACCTAGTCCTACCTGCACTTTTGCAGCGGGCAACGCTTACTGTGCAGTTTGAACTCCGTGGTAGCCACTACTGTAGGTTATTTCACTGACATTGCTTGTCTAGCTTCACGAGCACACAGCGTGATACTTCACCAATGGCGGAACACCGTGACTTGCCCAGGTATATACAAGTGCCACACGGCACGGCAGATTTTAAGAAAGGACCATGAGACCAAAGCCTAGGGTCCTACTACTCTGCATGAAATGCAGCGGCCAAGAGTCTTGAACACAAATGAAAATACTGGTGATAACCTTTAAATTATTTTTGTTAAGAAAAAAACATGAATTAATTACTATAATTTTGCCAACTGGAAGAAGTCCACTCTGAGCATACAATACCAAACCCAGTTCTCTCAATGAGAAATATGGTTAATGTTAAGACAAAAGGAAAGCTATACAAAGAAATTAATTAGGTATGGATTAGTTTACGTAAACCACAAACAGCTGGAAGAGACAAGCCTTCCTTAGACTAATTGAGATCCAGGAACTATTGTCCTTAGCCAGATCTGAATCAAATATGACATCTGTGTAATTCATTTCACTGAGACCCTTGCTACTCTCAGAGGTGCCTGAATTCACTTCTGACTAGACACGAGGGGTCTCTTCCTTCCAGTAAGCCCCACGCTGTGGTACTCATTGGGCTCCAACTGTGCATAGCCTAGCCTTGGTCCGTAACTACTCCTATTCCTGCCTCATATCTGGGTGACACATAGCTCCCTGGTCCATGTTAAAAAATGACTTCCATCTTGTTACCATCTTGGTCTCTGGGTGGTTTTAAGGAATGTTCCTCAACTGATTCAGAAGGTATTAAAAACTTGTAATCTGGATCTCCACAACGGCCTAGCTGGAGGAGGTGCCATTAAGGGGAACAGGTCCTAGGGTTCAGCCCTAGGGTGTGGGGTTGGATTTGGAATTCCAATTTGAAGACATGCAAAGTGCTTGAGCTCTTCCAGGAGCCCTGAAGTGTGTGCTGGTGTAAGTTACTTTGAGTGTTTTTTCTCTCTCTCTGCATGGTCCTGTGAAGGCAGATCAGCTTCTTCTGCCATTATGGAACCTCCCCTGGATCTATAAACTTCATTAAATTTCCTTCCTCCTGTAACTGTGCCTGGCTTGGAAGTTCATCGGAGCAACCTGAGGCTCTCGACTACAGTCTCCATCACTCCCCTCAACATGTGGCACTCTGCCTGGGGAGGAGCAGCGGTGGGCTGGAGCCTCCTCGCCAGATACTACGGAGCTTCAGAGTTCTGACTCGCCTCTTTTCCCTTGAGATGTATGGATCTGCACCCTCCAGAGTGATGACATTTAGGGCAAGGATCCTGGGCCTTGGAATTATTCATTCATTTCTGAAGGGATGTTGTACAAGAAGCATGAAGGTCAGATGTAGAAAGAGGCTGGAAGGAGGCAGGCTCTCTACACAACGTGAACAAAGCTCTGCAGAGGGCACTGGTCTCTCCCCTGGAAACAGGTTTCGGGCCCATCACAAACATGGAGCTAACAGTAAACTCTTAACTATTCTCAAATTTTAAAAAGCTAAGAAGCTGGACATGGTGGTGCACGCCTTTAATCCCAGCAATTGGGAGGCAGAGGTAGGAGGAACTCACAGTGAGTTCAAGGCTACCATGACAATGACTACACAGTGAATTCCAGGTCAGCCTGAGCTAGAGAGAAACCCTACCTTGAAAAAACAAAAAATAAATGAATAGCCAGGCATGGTGGTACATGCCTTTAATCCCAGTACTTGGGAGGTAGAGGTAGGAGGATCGCTGTGAGTTCAAGGCCACCTTGAGACTGCACAGTGAATTCCAGGTCAGCCTGAGCCACAGTGAAACTCTACCTCAAAAAAATTAAATAAGTAAATATTTTAAAAGCTCTGAAATAGGAACCAAACAGAGGAATCACTCAAATATTCTTAATTTTTCTAATGAGAACGTTCTGACCACCCATGCTCTGTCGGTCACGTGCTGCGCTCCGGCCCTGGGCCAGCCCCAGCCTCGGCGATGTGTCACATGCTGTCCCTTTCCCTTGGGCCATCCTCACCGCCAGTCTCTGTTCTGTTTGCATGAAGAAAAACCACATGGCTCAGCCAGAGCCAGATTTATTCATCAACTAGAGCAACTGGCTTATTATTCAAAAAATTTTTCTAGTCAACACATCTAGTGGCCCTAAATCACCCTTTCCCACCTGCCTGCCTGCCCGCAAGGGGAAGGATGCATCCTGTTACAGCTAGCATCCTCGCTTTCAGGAGAGATGGGTATAATCTAATTCCTCAATTTGTCAAACAGGACATTTTCATTGCAGCTGGAGCCAGCTGGAAATGAATGTCTCCCACACATCCCCAGTGAAGCATAAAACACAAAAAGCATTTAGCAGAGAAAAATGCACACAGGGAGATTGACTGCTTTATCAAAGTAAACTGAACAGGCAAGAAATCCGAAGTCAGTGCCCTGCCCTGGGGATACTGACCCACACCCCATCCATCTGGTGCCAGTCCCTGTTGCGCCCTGAACCTCACTTTGGCCTGCTCAGAGGACTCTCCACCCTGAGTGTTCTTATCTGTGCTTCAAGCCCAGGTGAGGACGGAACCCATCGCGGCCTATAATCTGCTCCCAGAGCAAGCCAAGCCATCGTCACAGAGCTGACCAGCCTCTGCTACAGTGCAGCCAACTGTATCCCTCATCCTCCTGCAAACACCGTGAGAGCAGAAACCACACTTAACTCATCCTGTCACCCCCTCCTTAGAATCTGGCATGAACCAAGTACACAGTAGGAGATCAAAGAACATCAGAATCAAATTAACCTAAACTTACTTCAACGTGAGGCCTTTCTGAGCATTTGGGGTTTATATGGCCAAATGGAATCGTTCTGTGGTAAGCTTTAGTCTCAGTGTGGCCTCGAGCTCACAGCGCTCCTCCTACATCTGCCTTGTGCCACCACGCCTAGATCTTTTGTGGATTCTTGATCATTTTCTTTGATCACCCTTTCCATTCCATGGTTAAATGTGTCTATGCCTATAAAGTGAAGAACAGGGAGAGGCAGGCTTCTGTCAAGTAATCCATGGTTTATGTTTTTGTTTTCCTAAGGAAATTCTGCCTGTCTTTACATACGATCCTTCTTGAGCCTATAAAAGTACTTGAAATTGAAAGTTATGCGTGCAAAGTCAGGAAGAACACTGAATGCAGCTGTGTGGCTTCTAGCTGTGCTCCTGAAGGTTCAAGCGAATCCAGTTCCACAGCTAGCCTTACCCTTTCTCCTGGGAGATGACATAAAATGCCAAAAATAGGTGCTGGTGACAAAGACCTGGGTTCAAACCTGCCTCTTCAGACAAGTAATGCTCAGTTCTCACTGCTGCTAAATGAGGATGAGATTAATTCCTGTGCAGCCAAACCCAGGGACACAAGGCAACAGCAGAGATGGACGTCCTGGGACCCACCAGGCATGCATACAGTGTCAGTTCATCTCCAGAGCTGTGGGAGTGACGAGGAGACAAACTACTTCGAGGGCAGGAGCAAGGAGGGCCCCATTACCTCAGGACCACACCACAGACCCCATAACGTCACCTTGCTGGAAACGACAAGCCAGAGCAAGAATTCCAGGACAGTGGCCTGCCAAGAAGGAAGAACAATGGCTCCGAGCAGGCCTTCCATCACGTCAACTTGGTCTCTCCTCCCTGGACATCAGGTGCAGAGAACGAACAGCCGTAAAAATAGCCAGCATTCAAAGCCCACAGTAACTGCCAACTCACAGTACTCAACTGCCAGTAAAGCCTGTTTTACAAGTGACTGAATTTAGCTTTAGGAATTAAGCATTCAAACCTGGCAGGTCAGCTCACCAGATATGAGATGCAACCTTGCTCCCTGCCTCTACCAATGGAGGAAGTTACTAATTTCTGAGCCTTAGACTCCCTGTTTATACTAACGTAAGAAGTTACTCAGCCTTATCAAGCTTGTATAAAGGAACTAGGAGCACAGAGAAGACATACCAGTCTCAAGACTGTGGAGCTCTTAACAATATTCAAGGGCTGAGGAGATGGCTCAGTGAGTGGTTAAAGGTACTTGCTTGTAAAACCACTCAGCCCGGCTTCATATCCCCAGTACCCATGTATATCAGATGCACAAAGTGCCACTTGCATCTGGAGTTCATTTGCAATGCAAGAAGCACTGGTGTATCCATGTTTGTACCCTTACCTCAAATAAATAGAAATTTAAAAATTGAGAAAAAAATAATATCCAGCACTAAGTACATAAAACATACACTCTTAGGCTGGGCGTTACGGCACACACTTTTAGGCACTCGGTAGGCACAGGTAGCAGGCCACCCTGAGAGTATACAAGGAACTGGGCTAGAGCGAGACCCTGCCTCAAAAAACCAAAACAAAACAAAACAAAAAGGTGAAAAAAGAAAGAAAACCCACACTCAGACAACATACACCAAACAGAGAAAATGATCAAGAATCCACAAAAGATCTAGGCGTGGTGGCACAAGGCAGATGGAGGAGGAGCGCTGTGAGCTCGAGGCCACACTGAGGCTACATAGCGAACTCCTGGTCAGCCTGGGCTAGAGGGGAGACTCCACCTCAAAACACCACAAAGAAACAAAATATCCACAAAAGCTAACAAATGGAAAACTGAGCCCAGAAGCCAGAGAACCACAGAGAGGACTCTACCTATGTAAAGTCTGTCTGTCTCTCAGAACTACAGAATCCAAACAGTGCTGGAATGTGTGAGACGACAAACAGCTCAGTGGACAACAGATCTGCTCTGTCCTTAAACCCGAGCACAAAAGCCTCTTTTTAAAATTTATTTGTTGTATTTATTTGAGAGAAAGAGAGTTTGTGGGGGGGGGGAGAGAGAATGGGTGCACCAGGGACTTCAGCTGCTGCCAAAACCAACTCCAGATGCAGGCACCACCTTGTGCATCTGGCTTACATGGGTCCTGGGGAATTGAACCTGGGTCCATTGGCTTTGCGGGCAAGTGCCTTACCGCTAAGCCATCTCTCAAACCCAAAAGTCTCTTTCTGAGGCTAGTCTGTTGAGCCCTTCTGATGACACAGCCTGATGTGGTTCTGCTCCTCAGGAGACCTACCCTACTGCATTTGCGAGAAGCTTTCCACCCAGGACACTGCAGGCTTGGCCCCAGTGCATCCATGCCCAGCAACGCTGGCATGAATACAATGGAAACTCTTCTCCTAGCTGAGAAAGGAACCTAATTTCGCTCAAACTCATCCATATCACCTACACTATTTGGAAAGTCTACCCAATAGCCATTCTTATGCTAGCTCTAGAGTTACATAACTGTAGTTTACATTATCATTATTTGTAGGTTGCCAAATAAAAAAAATAATGCTCAGAATCAATCTTTTTACTTCAACACTTAGAAAAGTGTCCTAAATCCAAATTCCAAATGGAGTTCCACATCAACAGGTACACTTCTAGAAATACTCCACAACACAAAGGAAGTCCAATTTTTATGAAAACCTCTAGCATTGGGCTGGGCAGCTGGCTCAGAAAGTGAAGTGCTTGGGGCCAGAGTATGCTGGAGCAACAGAACACGTGAACAAGAGACAAAGATTAGCAAATATTGCTTCAAGATGACATCTGACCCTGCAAAGGAAGATGGGCCAGCACTCATCAGCTACAGGAGAGGCGGGGACACTTGAGAATCAAGCACCCCACATTTCTTCAAGTAGAGGAGCAGAAAGTTCTAGGCATAGCTGTGAGGAACAATGGCCATAATCCCACAAGCCATGGGAAGTCAGAGGCCCACTCAAAAAGGGGTTTGCTTTCATTTCCAGGTAACAAAATTTGAGCCCATCAGGGATATTTCTTAGGTAAAGGAGAAAGTACGTGAAGAAATGTCACCATGGGATGTTTCATGCATTACTGACATCTTCTGCCAGCCTCCCGTAAGTCTAACCTGCATTCCACTCAAATTCAGGAGACAATGCACACCATGATTTAAAAGTAAAGAATTTAAATCATGGTACACTAGTCACCAAATCTGAAAAGAACTTTGTACCATGAAGCAACGAGTTATCTCGATACTTAGTCTACAACTCCTCGCAACCACTCTTGAGGACTAAAAAAATTAGCTGCAGCCGGGCGTGGTACGCAAGCCTTTAATGCCAGCACTCTGAAGGCAGAGGTAGGAGGAATGCCGTGAGTTCAAGGCCACCCTGAGACTACATAGTGAACTTCAGGTCAGCCTGGGTGAGAGTGAGACACTACCTCGAAAAACCTTAAAAAAAAAAAACAAAAACTTCAGCTGCAACATAGGACCAAAGTAAACTTTTATTTAACAATTCAGAGGAAATACAAAACAAGATGAATGAAAAGACCTATTATATGTCAAGTGTGTGGTGATTTCCTGTTTCTTTCATGCTGCTGGAATCCATAGACCATGTTACAGAGTACTTTTTATATTACAACATCAACAAAACTCTTTTCACACTCTGGAAAAATTGGGCACCTCACTCAAATACCAACAGCTCTCCAATTAATAATACCAAAGAGCAACGGAATTAAGAGCCATCACCTCACTAACAAAGTATCTTTGTCATAAATAAGCCTCCCTTCACATTACCCAAATGCATATCGGCTCCACAAACTTCCCTTCCATAACACCAAGCATCCTCCTTTTCTTCCCTGCCTTCCCTCGCTCCCTGGTGACTGCTGGCACTGACATGAGAAACGCCATGCTGGATTTACTGTCACGACACAGTGAACTGCTGTCCAGACAGCTGGATTCACTTCTCCTACCACGTGCACCTCTAACCTAGTGGTTTAGGCTGTGCTCTGCTTTTTTCCATTTGGGGGCACTGATCTTCAACATACAGAGGACCATTAATTGGAATCCCATCATACAGCAGACCCGCAATCAGGCATGTAGACAGATTAATTCATTTCATTCTCTCATTTGTTAAGAGCACCATATGATTCCCATCTCCACCCACTTTTACGAGCACAGGTGGATTGTGATCATCACTATATTCATGCATAGTAGAATATGTAAGGATTGTGATTTAAACCCAGAAAGAGTGCCTATGGAGTGCACAACCACACTAGTGGGATAAGCAGGATACAGTGATTTGGAGGTGTGGTTTGGGCCTGAGTTTGCAGCTCATGGTTAATAAAATAGAGAGCAGCCCCTCCTGCCAGGGCCGTGACTGCACACCACTCCATTTCTCCCTGAGCCACTTGGTCAGGGAGAAGTCATGTATGACAGACCTCTGTGAATGCCTCAGGAGTCAACACGCTGCAGGCTTGGACCTAAGGAAGTCAGCAAACTTACTATGGAAACATATCCCTTTTCGTATAGTGAGTCAAATGACAGCAAACTTTTAGGTGTTTTTCTCTTTTTTATTAAGTACAACCTCCACACATCTTAATGATGATAAAGTTCAACTGCATGGAAATGAGATTTCCAGCTCTAAGATCTCTAGATTGCGGCAGCTAGAGCCGGGATGAGGCGGCTGGCCTCCAGCTCGTGTCCCCGCGTCCCCGGCCCGCAAGGTTTCAGGGCTGCGCTGGGGCATGGAAGAAGGGAAGATGGATGAAAATGAATGGAGTTATCACGGTGAAGGCAACAAGAGCCTGGTGGTGGCCCACGCACAGCGCTGTGTAGTGCTGCGTTTTCTGAAGTTTCCTCCAAATAGGAAGAACACCTCAGAAGAGATATTTGAGCATCTGTAGAACATAGTGGACTTTGGCAAAAATGTCATGAAAAGTGTTTTGGGGGGAGAATTATGTTCACTGTAGGGAAGTTGTTCAGCTGCCTTTAGAGTTTGTGAAACAGCTATGTTTAAAGATACAGTCTGAAAGACCAGAGTCTCATTGTGACAAGGACTTGGACACACTCAGTGGTTATGCAATGTGCCTTCCCAACTTAACCAGAGTTGAGACCTACCACTTTGCAGAGCATCAGCCGATTTTGTGCATAGAGATCAAGCCAAAATGTGGGTTTATTCCTTTCTCTGGTGATGTTACCCACGAGATGAAGTACGGGGTGTGTCGTTACTGCATGCACCAGCACCTCAAGGTGGCAAGTGGAAGAAGATAAGTAAATACTGTCCCCTCTACCTCTACTCGGGAAACAAACAGCGTATGCACTTTGCCTTGAAGAGTCTGCTGCAGGAGACGCAGAATAAGTTGAGGATATTTAAGAATGGTGAGCTGGTCTATGGTTGTGGTGATGCCCGGAGCCCTGTGGCTGACTTGAAGGACCTCGCTCATCACCTGAAGCCCTTCTGCTTCCCTTCTAATGGCCTGGCCAGTGGGCCTCAGTGTACTCGGGCTGTGATCCGGGAGCTGGTACACGTTATCACGTGGGTGCTGCTGAGCAGCTCAGAAAAAGGCCGAGCAGGTACCCTGAGGCCCAGGCTGCGAGGCCCACGTGTCTGTGAAGCCAGCCCTTTCAGCAGAAGTCGGAACCGCCAAGGAAAAACACCTCAGAGCACTCGGGGTTACCGAAGGGCTGTCTTCTATACAAAACCCTCCAGGTGCAGATGTTGGACCTGCTGGACATCGAAGGCCTCCACCCTCTGTACACCCGGGTTGAGCAATACCTGGAGGCGTTTCCTGGGGAGAGGAAAACATTACAAATAGATGGGCTTTACGATGAAGTGTTTCACCAGAAGCTGCTGGATCTGTCCACTGAGGACGACAGGACGGTGGCTTTCGCATTAACGAAGGTGCGGCAGTACCGAGAAGCCATGACCACCAAGGACTGCTCCAGCATGACCGCACTCTCTCCCTGTCCGCAGGATGCAAGCTCTGATCAGAGGCCTGTCGTCCCCTCATCGAGGTCCCGCTGGCCTTCTCTGTGTCTGTGCTAGACCTCGACCTCAAGCCCTACGAGAGCAGTCCTCACCAGCACAAACTGGACAGCAAAATAGTCATCTATTACTCAAAGACTGTGCACGCCGAAGACGACGCTGTGAGGGCGACTCGGTTCAAGGAACGTGATGACTGCACATTAGTTCTCCAGAAGGTCTAACTTTTTCCTCCTGCAGTGTCTTTGAAACTTGAATGTGAAGGTTGAATGACAATTTTCTGTTGTGTTGGGTGATTTGGCTATGAATGTTTTTGCTTTTAACCCCTGTTGAGATGAAACTGCCTCTTGGAAACAAGGAATTGAAGAGCACTAGAAACATCTTCCATGACGTGAGTACTGTGTCCCAGGAAGCCGCCCATGTTCTTAAAGCGGAAGTGTCTGTTAAGCCCTGGGAGAGACATCCTGGGTAGTTCTTCCTTCCAACCAGGGCTCACGTCTAATTCTCTCATGCGAAAAGCCATAAGACCCAAGGTTTGGATCTACCATCAGACTGTTGACAAAGAAACTTGAGTAGTCAAGAGCATCTTATAGTTTGGATTTTTGAGAAAACATGGATACTACTGGAACCTTCCCAGCTGCTACTGGTCATTGTTTCAATGCAAGCCACACATCAGCACAGGCTTTTTTTTTGGAGGGGGGGGAATCCCTGCTGCAGAGAGTGGTCAGGGTTAACGTGAGTGGTCTAGACTTAGGGTCCCTGTGGAGGTACCAGAGCCCATAGCTCTGTAGAGGATCAGCAGGGAGCACAAGACTCGGGTCAGGACGGACGCCACTCACATGAGCACCGACTTTGGTTTTGCTTTGTGACTTTTCTTTGACTCTAGAGGGAGGTTCTTCCCTACCTGAAACTGCTGCTGTAGAAGCTGGAGGCAGGAGCCGCAGCTCGCCGCGCACGGTGGGTGTGCTCCGCAGCCCAGCGTTGGCCTGCCACGCTGCTGTCTTGGGGGCTGAGGAACAAGGCTTCCCTTCCTCCCAAGCCACACTCCTCCCTCTGGTTTGCCCTGAGGCATGTCGGGTGTCGGCAGGGCTGCTGAAGGCTCATAGCTGGCGCCTAGAGGATTCTTGTTGGGGTCACCAAAAGCATGCCTAGCTGCTATGAAATCATTAGGAATCTTGGCTTCATTATTTTTACTCTATGGTAGGTTGTACAGACTGATTATTTATATCATTGTTTTGAGGGACTAATGAAGGCTTATTGTAACATATAATATTAGCAACACCATAGAACTGTATGAAAATGCTACATGAAAAATGAGGAAAATATCTTGCTGATTGTAAACTTCCGTGGAAAGTTTTGTGATAATTTGAGAATTATACTTGTTTGAATAAAAAAAAAAAAGAAATGAGATTTCCAAGTCAGACACAGGATTGGACCAAGATGTATGCAACAAAAAAATGACTCAGCGTCACATGCTACCTGGTCACTGCACACCACAGACACACCATCTGGGAAGGAAATAATGCAAGTGAAGGCTCAGAAACAGCACTCTGATTTGAGCAACTATATGACTCAACATCAGTATTTATAAATGATCCACCAATCCAAGGCAACCATTCCTATCCTGCACTTATTAACCACAACAGGGAAGCAGGAACAATGGTAAGCAAGGGAGTGGTCACCCATGCTGACCCTTGCTGTTGGGCAGTGTACCCTCTGTGCACCAACAGCAGCAATAGCAACAGAATACTGAGCCCCACCCCAAACCTAGTAAACCAGAATCCTCACTGGGCAGCCCCTGTGGGTAAACACTGAAGTCTGCGGAATAATGGCCTGCATCCTTCAAATACACCAAGAATAAGATGGACGAAGACAAGACCAAAGGAACTGATATGTGACAAATGAACACTGGTACCAGATCTTCAGCACTTCACATGGCAAGGGTAAGGGAGATAACGGATAATGGTGCAGCAAGATGAAAGGTGTCAATATCTACCACCAAATGGATCCAGAAAAGAAAAGGAAAAGGAAAAGGAAAGGAAAGAAAGGAAAAGCTCTTTCAAGCACAGGAGTAGAGCAACTCCAGTAAGGGGTAAGTAGCACATTCTGACCATCATCATTTCAGTATTTGCCACCAAACAATAAAATGTAACAGCCACAAGGTCCAGGAGAAAAGCTGGAGTAGTGTTGAGCCACAAATGAAAACACTAGAGAACATTTAAAAGAAACTATCTTTTCTCCAGTCAAAAGTAAAAATTTCTCATCTTACCTTACGGGATCGCTGGAGGTCACCTGACCCTGGAAGACAGCTGCTGAGCACGGAGGTGCAGCTGCAGGGAACACCGGGCCCCTCTGTGGTCGGTCTGCATACGAAACTCTGCAGGCCAACCCAGCCTTCAGTAAAACATCAATAATTAAACAGCACTCAACTAAAAATTAACAGCACAATAAATGGACTATTATGGAGAGGTGCCCTATTACTATGAGGAGCTTAAGAAATGCCCTGCGGTGACTTGAAAATGTAATCAAAGAGGGTGGCTTATTACAGTCAAAGCAAACACGAAATGCACAGCTTGCCTATCATAGTCCACAATTTGGCATCAGAACAGGAAAACCCACAACATTCTATGAAATAACTGATTCATAAAAACAAAAACAGTCCTAACCTCACAAAAAAAAAAAAAATCACTTACATAGAAGCTGTAAGCAATTTAAACAAGACAGCAAACTTAGCACATCTCCAGGGAGATGACCAGATGATTCGGCGGTCACTCTCTCCCTTCAGCCAGCTTGTGAGAACAGGGGAAGGTGAGGGGCTGGCTTGAATGGGGCAGTAGGCCCATGGTGGGTCTACTCTTCCTTCTGGCTTTTGGTCCAAGGGTAACGGGATGAGAACCAAGCCTGAGGGGTCAGGAGTGGAACGTTTATGTTCCAGATGTATTTATGCTCAATCTACCCGACTGCACAGTTCCTACAAGTGAACATTAATAAGGACATCCAATGCAGCTGGGAACAGAAAATAAAGACAAGAAAGAGAAATGTCCCTAATGACCCCCATAAATGAGAAAAACTGCAGAAATGCCATTTTACCCTTCTTCCCTGCCCCACTCAAGACATTCTAGCACCCACAGCAGAGGCTCTGGACTCTGCCAACTCCTTACTGGAACCTCCCCTGAAAGGAGAGCTTCACAGACCTCCTCCTCATATCCAATCTCTCCTCATCGGGTCGAGGTCTCCTCAAGGGAGCACACATTATTCTTCAGCAGTTAGGTGCCATTAAGAAGAGCTGAGTGGCCAGTCGGGACTCCGAAGCAACAGTGCGCACTTCCGTTCGTTCTAGGTCTGTTCTGCGATGTGACTGACAAGCAGATAAGGGATTCCCCTCCCTAAACAAGTGAGGCAGCAGCAATGCAGACACCGCAGTGTGTGCGGGCACCCTGCTACAAGCTACAACTGCCTAGCACTGTCCCACAGCCAGGGGTAAGCCAGCCAGGCCAGGATTCCATCACACATACACATGGAGACCAAAGTAACTCATAAAGCAGCTCAATGGAGAAAAATATCTCACGGTATTCTCCCTGAGAGAAGCTCTCAATGTAACTGAGAGGAATGGGAGAGCTCTTCAGGTGTACGATGGTGAGGGCAACAGGAGGCTTGCCAGATTTACACAACTAAACTGCCTTCAAGAAAAATGCATTCCATTCTCTGCAAGGCTACTGGCTTGGCAGAGTGGGGTAAATAAGCCCGAGACCAAGCAGAGGGGAACAGACTTGCACACCAACAGGCCTCCTGTAACTCGCAACTACTGAGTAAGAACACTGCATCGAGAAGGGGGCCCCCTCAGCTTGATCCTTAACTGGGCAAAAGCGCAAGTGAGTGGCTAACACATTCATTCAACAGATACTTAATGAGCTACATGTGCTCATTAAATGAGTATTGAATAACCAGCAAGGTACAGTTAATGTGTTTTTAGCTTGACCCAGAGACAAATGTGAGCCTGAAAACCTGCAACAGGGGAGGAGCTGGGGGCTCTGAGGGTTATCTAAGGTAACCAAGCAAACCTCACTGACAAACGTAGATCGGAATGGGCTTTGGAGAGATCCTACACTACAATCCTTAACCCTGTTTTCCTCTCTGATGTCTGTCATAGATGAGCTCATGACAGACCACTAAGAAAAGTCAAAAAAGGGCTGGAGAGATGGCCTAGCGGTTCAGTGCTTGCCTGTGAAGCCTAAGGACCCCGGTTTGAGGCTCGGTTCCCCAGGTCCCACGTTAGCCAGATGCACAAGGGGGCGCACGCGTCTGGAGTTTGTTTGCAGAGGCTGGAAGCCCTGGTGCGCCCATTCTCTCTCTCTCTCTCTCTCTCTCCCTCTATCTGTCTTTCTCTCTGTCTCTGTCACTCTCAAATAAATAAATAAAAAATTAAAAAAAATATATATATATAAAAAAGAAAAGTCAAAAAAGCAAAGAAAGGGCTGGAGAAATGGCTTAGCAGTTAAGCGCTTGCCTGTGAAGCCTAAGGACCCAAGTTCGAAGCTCAATTCCCCAGGACCCACGTTAGCCAGAAGCACAAGGGGGCACATGCAGCTGGAGTTTGTTTGCAGGGGCTGGAGGCCCTAGCGTGCCCATTCTCTCTCTGCCTCTGTCTGTTGTTCTTAAATAAATAAACAAAAATAAATAAAAATAAAGAGTTGTTTTAAAAAAAAAAGCAAAGGAGGCACATTAGGTAGCGCCTTGAGACTTCTACCACCCAGACCAAGGCAGAACTGCACAATGGAAATCTTAAATCTACTGAAAATCCCCAGAAAAACTTCAATGGCCAACATTTCCTCTTGACGGTATACAAATGAATCTCTGAAGAAGCTGCCATCACAATTTCTGAGTTAAGTTTACTCTGAAAACAATGTTAGAAAAGCAGCTGCCAGAAATGTCCTGTTCTGCACCCCAGTCTTTATGTTTCCAATTTTTTTCTTGGTTTTTGTTTTTTCGAGGCAGTGTCTCACCCTGGCCCAGGCTGACCTAAATGCACCTTGTAGTCTCAAGGTGGCCTCAAACTCATGGTGATCCCTCCTACCTCTGCCTCTCAAGTGTGGAATTAAAGGCATGCGCCACCACACCCAACTTTGTTTCCAATCATTTTTTACATATTAATAAAAATCAGATATCTGGGCTGGAGAGATGGCTTAGCAGTTAAGCGCTTGCCTGTGAAGCCTAAGGACCCCGGTTCGAGGCTCAGTTCCCCAGGTCCCACGTTAGCCAGATGCACAAGGGGGCGTACACGTCGGGAGTTCGTTTGCAGTGGCTGGAGGCCCTGGCGCACCCATTCTCTCTCTTCTCTCCCTAACTGCCTCTTTCTCTGTCACTATCAAATAAATAAATAATAAAAAAAAAAAAGCTCTGGCCTCAAGCTGAGAATTTCTTAAAAAAAAAAAAATCAGATATCTACCCAAGTTAGCAGAACTCATTGCATCTATAGAAATCAAAGCATGAAGGAAAGGAAATCAGCTCGGTTATACAAAGATGATATTAAGTCATTCATTGACTCATGCCCACTGTCCCCTCAGCTAGTGCACGCCTTTAATCCTAGCACTTGGGAGGCAGAGGCAGAGGCAGGAAGATCACTGAGAGTCTGAAACCAGCCTGGAACTACACAGTGAATTCCACATCAGCCTTAGCTACAGTGAGACCCTACCTCACACAAACAAAGTGACAGGGGTTGACCTGGGCCTCCAGGCCATGCCTGTGATCCGCCGTTATTAGTGCAGCACAGTGCTTCTTCTGAAGGGAGTCCAGTGTAATAAGATGCCCTACCGGAAGTTACGAAGCCTAAGTGTTCATTAAGCAAGTTAGTCCACTCTAAATGGCCCAGTCCTGACACATCCATGGTAATTAACAGCAAAAAGAGGTTATAAAATCTTATCAGGAACAAGAAGATGGATGTGCAGAAAGGGGAATAAGGGAGCACTTTCTTCCAGCCGATGAAAACGGAAAGCCTGAAGGCCAGCAGAGTATCAGCCGCAGCATACTGAGCACACCTGTGTCCACACACCTCTTTGGAACTTTAAGAGTTTCAACTTCCCTCTGTCCTCAGCTGGAAAATCACTCACTGACTGAAACATCGCCTTTTCAGGACACAGTAGCCAGGGGCCAGGCCTGTGACACGTTCGGCACCCCTCTGCTCCTGTAAGCTCATCTACGTAAGCAAACAAGCAGCAATAACCAGTTTCCTAGAGGGTGGTCTAATTAAAGCTGCAACTGGGGAGGGGGGCTTGCAGCCACAGCTCATTTCCCACCACAAAGCTCTCAATGTGTACTGTCTCCAAACAGACGAGGCAAAGGCTCAGAGGGTGAAACACCCTGCCCTCCTAGACCCAGCACTGGAGGACAAAAGGTCCAAGGGGTTCACGGTGCCTCCCACACCCTCCTTCATCCTTATGAGCCAGCAGAAGCAAGCACAGTACAAATACCACAGGTGACAGCAGCATGCACATTCACAGGGGAGGCTTGTCACCGTGAAGCCCAGAGAAGTTCAGCAACTTGCTCAAATAGCATGCTTTGCTAAGAGGAAGCAGAAGGCATCAAATGGCTCCTACCTGAAACTGTGGCTGTGAGCTTTAAATGAGTGAACCTGACATTCGGCAAGCATTCAATAACAAA
Organism: Jaculus jaculus; assembly: GCF_020740685.1. NCBI lineage: Eukaryota > Metazoa > Chordata > Mammalia > Rodentia > Dipodidae > Jaculus > Jaculus jaculus. The sequence continues at coordinate 208,153,389 of NC_059103.1, read as the reverse complement.
TAACTGCTATAAATTAATGTACCCTGTGCATACAGGAAGCATTCCCCAGAGTGGTCAACAGCAGTCACGGAACTCCAGTGGCCAGTCGCCCCAGCACACACGAGTATCTCTGGAGACGCTAGCCGCTCATGCACAGCTGTGTGGAAGCGGGGGTGGGGTGTGACAGAAAACACATCCTTGCTGGGTCTCTGCAGCTGAGCACAGAGGACAGTCATGCCTTCCCTGCCACTCCAGAGTCCTCAGACAGAGGCCTCGATTCGGACTGCCTGCTGCTGCTCTGGCCAGTTGACTGCTCCAAGAAATCATCAACTGCTCTTTTTTGCAGAACTGGAGTCGATGGGCTGACAATCAAAAGATGGGACACAGTCATAGAAACACGTGGCATAAATTAGTGCCTGATGTCCCTACATAAGGAGTGACAGTCAGGAGAGAGCACCTGATGAGTCAAAGGACCTAAGTCAAGTTCAAGGATTTCTTAGTGAGCCTGACACACAGGTGGAGCAACTCTTCATCAGAAAGATGCCAGCAGGCCTTGGTCATGGCAAAGCCATGGACACTTTAAAGCAGCTCACCAACACTTGCCCACCTGCAGGGAGACAGTGAGTTGACTACTTTTCTGAGCATTATTCCGCCAATACCTCAGAGTCAGACACACACACACTTTCTAAAATGGAGGGAAGGTGCTGGTGGCCTGTTCAACCATAAAAGCTGAATGCTGTGGAAAAGATGTAGCCAAGGAGACCAGTACTCTGTGGTGAACAAATGGTAAGAATGAGGAGATTTACATACATGTCTGAAGAGATCAAAGAAACCAGCAAGGGGAATAAGACAGGGAGGAAGTTAGGAGCAGGGAGGAGCCATGGTGACTTGAGGTTCCGCATGGGACAGCCTTCTTCCACTTAAAAACACTGTTCCATCTGATCAGTCTCCACATTTTTTCAAATAGTTTTAAATTAGTGACAGAATTCATCTCGGAGCTCAAGCACAAAACAAAACCAATTACTTCAAACACAACACCCTCTGCTGGGACCAGCCAGTGTTGAAATCAAAGAAAACACTAATTGAAGGAGCTCCGTCTGGCTTTGTGCCCCTAAGGTCAGTGGGCAGTGGCTGTGAACTCCAGGCTCATAAGCAACCTCAGTGATCTGGAAAATGAGGCAGTTGATCTCCATGACCTCTAGACTCCTATGGCTCTAAAACTCCAAGACTGAAAGATTTCTGTCGAAGTCCTCTAAGTTCTGAAGTATGCCCCTCGGCTGGAGAGAGACAGACACACACACACACACACACACACACACACACACACACACACACACACGTCAGTCCCCTACACTCTGCTTCTCCAGGCTCTCCCATACCTCAACTCCACCTTTCCCAGAGTTCAAGAGCCTTCATTCAAGTGTGCATTTTTTGTTCAAATGGGCTTGATCCAACTGGGTGCCAGGCTTTGGAGACAAATAGATGAGTACGTCCAAGTCCTTTCCACAAAATAGTAAGTCAATAGGCATGGAAGCCTATTGTAGCTCAACCAAGTGGTTCCACATGAAGAAAAGGCTGAACCACTGCTTGCCGCAGAAAGTAAAGTCTTGTCTCCCACACAGTTGTGAAAAAGAATGGGTGTGTGCAAGGCAAAGGGCCACTTCCTAGGGAATGAGAAACTACCAGTCCCCAAGAGGCAGAAAATAGACTAACATAGTAATTTAGTGGACAAAAGAGCCAAACAAGGTTAGGCCCTTGGGAGGCAATTGCTGCAGCTTCGGAAATAAACACAAATTAAGTCACCCTGGGTAACAATTTTTGTTGGGGTACAGAGTACCTCCTGCTCACGCACTTTAAACCGTAGTTTTTTAGGAGAAAAGACATGAATAGAGCAGGTTAGTACTTGTGGTATGTGCACCCTTGTGCCTGATGCATCAACTGCACACACACATATAAGCTATGAGGTTTAAAAAGTTCCTTCTACTCTTCTAGACAACAAACTGTGAGGTAAGATAATATTACACTCAACCTTCTCAGCACAGCCTGACACAGTTTGCTGCTCCTGCCAAGACTTGGGCCACTCATCATTTGAAAAGTTCAAGAATTAAAAATTAAAAAGGGCCTGCAAAGCCAAAGGACCCAGGTTCGATTCCCTAGGACCCACGTTAGCCAGATGCACAAGGTGGCACATGTGTCTGAAGTTCGTTTGCAGTGACTGGAGGCCCTGGTATGCCCACTCTCTCTTTCTCTCTCTCTCTCTGTCTCCTTCTGTCTGTCAAATAAATAATTTTTTAAAAAAATTAAATTAAAAAAAAGTTTAAGCTGCAAGAGAGAAAGCAGCAGCAACCTTGGGTCAAGGAGGCCAGGCTAGAAGACACCCGTGTCTAGTCTTCTAGACTCCTCCCCTTTCACGGTGAATGCTGCCTTCATTTCTGAGCCAGTGAGCTAGATAAAGGGAGGCTTTAACAAAATTATTTCCACAGTAAGCAGGAATGCAGGAGGAGAAGCTGTGAGGGTCAGATAAAGAAGCTACCATTAAGGGGCCAGGCCCGATAAGGCGGAGCTGCCCACTTCCCCAGAGCAGAGTTGGCACAGGCTTTCAGTTCTCTCTGCAGAGCAGCAAGAGCACACCACACACGCTCCTCTTCCCCTTCGCCACACACTCATCTGAGTAAGAGTCCTCAGAGTGTGGTTTTCCCTTTGAAGGTTTCTTTGTTTATAAGTTTATTTGTCTGTTTATTGAAGTGCTGGGGATCAAACTCAGGGGCCTTGTGTATGCTAGGCAACACTAACAGAGTCAAACTCCTAACACCTTGAAAACCTTTATCCAAGGTTTCACTCACTATTCCCATGTGGAGAAAAGTACCTTCCCAGACTGCACAGGACTGGGGTGTATATGAACAATCTTTCTAGGAAGACATTCTAGCAAAATGATACCTGTAACTGCCGGGCGTGGTGGCGCACGCCTTTAATCCCAGCACTCGGGAGGCAGAGGCAGGAGGACTGCCGTAAGTTCAAGGCCACCCTGAGACTCCATAGTGAATTCCAGGAGAACTTACCTCAAAAAAAATTAAAAAAAAAATTATACCTGTACCAGAAATTTACAAATATACCTGGCCTTCAATGACTCTTCTAGGAATCTATGTGCACTGGTGAAGAATATAAAAAAATGTATCAAGCATTCACTGCTCCAATATAGACAAAAGGTTGTATTTTGTAAAAAAAAAAAATATTTTTATTTATGTATTTATTTGACAGAGAGAGAATGGGCATACCAGGGCCTCCAGCCGCTACAAATGAACACCAGATGCATGCGACCCCCTGTGCATCTGGCTAACGTGGGTCCTAGGGAATCAAGTCTGGGTCCTTTGGCTTTGCAGGCAAATGCCTTAACCGCTAAGCCATCCCTCCAGCCCAGAAGATTGTACTTTAGGGCAACTATTAAGTCAATTGTTCTAAATACACATGTTCCTCAGCTGGGAGCAATTTAAGGAGGAATACATGTTTAATACTAGCACATGTCTTTTTACATATTATTAAATAAGTTATAATGAATAGAAATGCTCACATAAGGAAGAAACAGACATAGATATATCTGGAATAAATATCTAAAGTCACAGAAGTGGTTAATCCCTGATTAGTGAGATTGCAGATTACTTTTAAATTTCTGATTCTTCTCATTTTTCAAAGGCACTTTATTCTCCTTTAATAATAAAAATTCTTAGTAGCCAAAGTATGTTAAGAGTAGACTTTACTAGCATGGGACTACAATGAACATCATTCACAGCACAAGAAAATTCTATAGGGCAATTTAATATATGTTCATCAATTTCCACATATCATCTCATTTGGATCCTGCCTTGAACTACACATTTGTTTGTTTGTTTGTTTTTTTAAAAAAAAAGATAACTAGGGAAATATGAACATTAATTGAACAAAGATGTTGAGAAAATGTTTCTTTTCAGATACAGTAAAATGATCAGATCTGCTTTCTTCAAGTCTTCACCTTGTAGAGAAATACACTGAACTGAAATATAACCTGGGACTATTTCAGGCCAGCAGGGAGGAGGGAAGGAGTAGAAGGCAGAGATGAAAGCAGAGACCGGCTAAAAGCAGGTTCACTGCTAAGGCTGAGTGACAGCTGTATGGAAACTCAAACTTGCCTTTCGTCTTTGCACTTCTGTAAAACTTTTTAAGTTAAAAACAAACTACAAAAGCAAGTGTCTAAAGTGGGAACAGGAAGGACACACTACAACTGAGCTACTAAAGGAAAGGAGGTTACAAAAAGTGGCAGAGGGCTGGAGAGATGGCTTAGCGGTTAAGCGCTTGCCTGTGAAGCCTAAGGACTCCGGTTCGAGGCTCAATTCCCCAGGACCCACGTTAGCCAGATGCACAAGGGGCGCACGTGTCTGGAGTTCGTTTGCAGTGGCTGGAGGCCCTGATGCACCCATTCTCTCTGTCTACCTGTCTATTTCTGTATCTCTCTTTCTCTCAAATAAATAAGTAAAAATAAAATATTTTTTTAAAAAGTGGCAGAGAGGGGAAGTAAAGAAGAACTGGATTTAATAATGCAAATTATCACAAAATTAGCTGGTAATAAAAGCAGACTCTCAAGAGACAGCACTGGGACAAGTGGGAGCTGGACAGGCAACTGGGCGAGTCTGGATGCCTCACTGAGGAAAAAAGTCAACTAAAGATGGGCAAAGGAGACCCTAAGAAGCCGGGAGGAGAACTGTCCATCATATGCTAGGAGAAACACAAGCAGAAGCGTCCAGATGCTTGTCAACTTCTCAGAGTTCTCTAAGAAGTGCTCAGAGAGACGGAAGACCATGTCTGCTAAAGAAAACTGAAAGTCTGAAGACATGGCCAAGGTGGACAAGGCTCCTTACAAGAGAAATGAAAACCCATGTCCTTCCTAAAGGGGATCACAAAAGAAGTTCAAGGATCCCAGTGCACACAAGAGGCCTCCCCTTTGGCTTTCTTGTTCTGTTCTGAATATCGCCCCAAAAATCAAGGGAGAACACCCTGGTCTGCCCACTGGTGATGTTGCAAAGACGCTGGGGAGACGTGGAGCACCGCGGCGGGGGGAGGGGGGAGCACGAGCCTCAGGGGAGAAAGCAGCTGGGCTGAGGGAACAGTGTGAGCAGGACACGGCGGCCGACAGACCTAAAGAAAAACTGGATGCAGCAAAAAAAAGGAGTTGTCAAGGCTGAAAATAGCAAGACAAAAGAGGAAGAGGAGGAAGATGAAGAAGATGAGGATGAAGATGATGATGAATAAACTGGCTCTAGCGCAGTTTTTTTCTTGTCTACAAAGTATTTAGCCCTCCTCTCCCCCCACCCCCATACACAACTCACTCCTTTTAAAGGAGAAATTGAAATGTAAGGCTGTGTAAGATTTGTTTTTAAACTACACAGCATCTTTTTTTTTTGTATACTTAACACACTACCGAATATGTCTTTAGATAGCCCTGTCCTGATGGTATTTTCAGTAGCCACAAACCTTGCCTGGTACAGTATGCAGGTTGTAAACTGGCATGGAAATTTAAAGCAGGTTCTTGTTCATGCACGGCACAAATTGTTATATATGGGGACGGTAGTTTGTTTTGTTTTTTTTTTCATCTTCATTTGTCTCTGACGCAGCTTATATGAAATAACTGTTGTGGGCTGGAGAGATGGCTTAGCGGTTAAGCGCCTGCCTGTGAAGCCTAAGGACCCCGGTTCAAGGCTCGGTTCCCCAGGTCCCACGTTAGCCAGATGCACAAGGGGGCGCACGCGTCTGGAGTTCGTTTGCAGAGGCTGGAAGCCCTGGCGCGCCCATTCTCTCTCTCTCCCTCTATCTGTCTTTCTCTCTGTGTCTGTCGCTCTCAAATAAATAAATAAAAAATTTAAGAAAAAAAGAAATAATTGTTGTTCTGTTAACGGAATACCACTCTGTAATTGCAAAAAAAATACTGCACCTGTTTTGCTGACATTCTCAAAGCTTCTAAGTAAATACTATTTTTTTTTATCCAAAAAAATAATGGGTGTGGTCACACAATTAATCCCACCACTCACTGGGGAGGCAGAGGTAGGAGGATAGCCATGAGTTCAAGGCCACCCTGAGACTACAAGTAAAATCTAGCCTGAGCTGGCGTGAGGACTTAAATTAAAAAACAAACAAACAAACAAACAACAACAACAAAAAAAAGCAGAGTCTCATCAAGCTGGCCTTGAACTCAAGAGCTTCCTGTCAGCTCCCTGAGTGCAGGATAACAGAGACATGCCCCACCACACGGCTGGATAGGGGCAAGGTTGTCTAACTCTAAAGATATTCTTTAAGTTACAAATTATCTCATGAAACACCTCTACCAAAGAAGCAGGCCTCCGCCCTTCAAACGGGAAGTTATGGGGGAAGGGCAAGAAGGGTAACATTCTTAAAATTTCTCACTTTTGACAACTTCAGCCTCAGTTTCACCATCTGTGAAATGAAATGGTGGCTCTGTTGCCTAACAAAGTATTATGTGAATAAAAATGATTCAATATGAGCAAATATTAAAATGTTGGCAAGTAAACTCAGGTGACAACTGCTCATACAATGATATTATCCATGAAGAAAAATCAGAGAAGTCAACTCTTTTTTAAACTATCAATTTTTTATTAGCCCATCTGAGGCCACATCATGAACTGGCTGCCCCAGATGACTGATGCAAGTTTTCTACATTTAAGAGACTTCCTCTTAGATTAAAGAAAACAAACACTTTCCTTCCCAATTAGCAGGTGTGTGTGTGTGTGTGTGTGTGTGTGTGTGTGTGTGTGTTAGAGAGAGAGAGAGAGAGAGAGAGAGAGAGAATGTGTGTGTGTGTGTGTGTGTACACACTAAAGTAAATGCTAAAACAGATCCTTCTGTTTAGTGGCCCCTGCTGCTAAGTCACTAATAACAAGGCAAGGTGGGTGGAGGGGGAATGGATCACGAAGCCTAGAATGGATCCCAGGCTCCATCATGTCCTAGCCAATGGGAGGGCTGAAGACAGCACGGTCTCTAGAACAAGGTGAGGGCTGAAGACAGCACGGTCTCTAGAACAAGGTGAGGGCTGAAGACAGCACGGTCTCTAGAACAAGGTGAGGGCTGAAGACGGCACACGCACGGACTCTAGAACAAGGTGAGGGCTGAAGACGGCACACGCACGGTCTCTAGAACAAGGTGAGGGCTGAAGACGGCACACGCACGGTCTCTAGAACAAGGTGAGGGCTGAAGACGGCACACGCACGGTCTCTAGAACAAGGTGAGGGCTGAAGACGGCACACGCACGGTCTCTAGAACAAGGTGAGGGCTGAAGACGGCACACGCACGGTCTCTAGAACAAGGTGAGGGCTGAAGACGGCACACGCACGGTCTCTAGAACAAGGTGAGGGCTGAAGACGGCACACGCACGGTCTCTAGAACAAGGTGAGGGCTGAAGACGGCACACGCACGGTCTCTAGAACAAGGTGAGGGCTGAAGACGGCACACGCACGGTCTCTAGAACAAGGTGAGGGCTGAAGACGGCACACGCACGGTCTCTAGAACAAGGTGAGAGCTGAAGACGGCACACGCACGGTCTCTAGAACAACGTGAGGGCTGAAGACAGCACACGCACGGTCTCTAGAACAAGGTGAGGGCTGAAGACGGCACACACACGGTCTCTAGAACAAGGTGAGGACTGAAGACGGCACACGCACGGTCTCTAGAACAAGGTGAGAGCTGAAGACGGCACACGCACGGTCTCTAGAACAAGGTGAGGGCTGAAGACGGCACACGCACGGTCTCTAGAACAACGTGAGGGCTGAAGACAGCACACACACGGTCTCTAGAACAAGGTGAGGGCTGAAGACGGCACACGCACGGTCTCTAGAACAAGGTGAGGACTGAAGACGGCACACGCACGGTCTCTAGAACAAGGTGAGGGCTGAAGACGGCACACGCACACGGTCTCTAGAACAAGGTGAGGGCTGAAGACGGCACACACACGGTCTCTAGAACAAGGTGAGGGCTGAAGACGGCACACGCACACGGTCTCTAGAACAAGGTGAGGGCTGAAGACGGCACACGCACAGTCTCTAGAACAACGTGAGGGCTGAAGACGGCACACACACGGTCTCTAGAACAAGGTGAGGGCTGAAGACGGCACACGCACGGTCTCTAGAACAAGGTGAGCGCTGAAGACGGCACACACACGGTCTCTAGACCAAGGTGAGGGCTGAAGACGGCACACGCACGGTCTCTAGACCAAGGTGAGGGCTGAAGACGGCACACGCACGGTCTCTAGACCAAGGTGAGGGCTGAAGACGGCACACGCACGGTCTCTAGACCAAGGTGAGGGCTGAAGACGGCACACGCACGGTCTCTAGAACAAGGTGAGGGCTGAAGACGGCACACGCACGGTCTCTAGAACAAGGTGAGGGCTGAAGACGGCACACGCACGGTCTCTAGAACAAGGTGAGGGCTGAAGACGGCACACGCACGGTCTCTAGAACAAGGTGAGGGCTGAAGACGGCACACGCACGGTCTCAAGAACAAGGTGAGGGCTGAAGACGGCACACGCACGGTCTCTAGAACAAGGTGAGGGCTGAAGACGGCACACGCACGGTCTCTAGAACAAGGTGAGGGCTGAAGACGGCACACGCACGGTCTCTAGAACAAGGTGAGGGCTGAAGACGGCACACGCACGGTCTCTAGAACAAGGTGAGGGCTGAAGACGGCACACGCACGGTCTCTAGAACAAGGTGAGGGCTGAAGACGGCACACGCACGGTCTCTAGAACAAGGTGAGCGCTGAAGACGGCACACGCACGGTCTCTAGAACAAGGGAGGGCTGAAGACAGCACGGTCTCTAGAACAAGGTGAGGGCTGAAGACAGCACGGTCTCTAGAACAAGGTGAGGGCTGAAGACGGCACACGCACGGACTCTAGAACAAGGTGAGGGCTGAAGACGGCACACGCACGGTCTCTAGAACAAGGTGAGGGCTGAAGACGGCACACGCACGGTCTCTAGAACAAGGTGAGGGCTGAAGACGGCACACGCACGGACTCTAGAACAAGGTGAGGGCTGAAGACGGCACACGCACGGTCTCTAGAACAAGGTGAGGGCTGAAGACGGCACACGCACGGTCTCTAGAACAACATGAGGGCTGAAGACGGCACACGCACGGTCTCTAGAACAAGGTGAGGGCTGAAGACGGCACACGCACGGTCTCTAGAACAAGGTGAGGGCTGAAGACGGCACACGCACGGTCTCTAGAACAAGGTGAGGGCTGAAGACGGCACACGCACGGTCTCTAGAACAACATGAGGGCTGAAGACGGCACACGCACGGTCTCTAGAACAAGGTGAGGGCTGAAGACGGCACACGCACGGTCTCTAGAACAAGGTGAGCGCTGAAGACGGCACACGCACGGTCTCTAGAACAAGGTGAGGGCTGAAGACGGCACACGCACGGTCTCTAGAACAAGGTGAGCGCTGAAGACGGCACACGCACGGTCTCTAGAACAAGGTGAGGGCTGAAGACGGCACACGCACGGTCTCTAGAACAAGGTGAGGGCTGAAGACGGCACACGCACGGTCTCTAGAACAAGGTGAGGGCTGAAGACGGCACACGCACGGTCTCTAGAACAAGGTGAGGGCTGAAGACGGCACACGCACGGTCTCTAGAACAAGGTGAGGGCTGAAGACGGCACACTCACGGTCTCTAGAACAAGGTGAGGGCTGAAGACGGCACACGCACGGTCTCTAGAACAAGGTGAGGGCTGAAGACGGCACACGCACGGTCTCTAGAACAAGGTGAGGGCTGAAGACGGCACACGCACGGTCTCTAGAACAAGGTGAGCGCTGAAGACGGCACACACACGGTCTCTAGAACAAGGTGAGGGCTGAAGACGGCACACTCACGGTCTCTAGAACAAGGTGAGGGCTGAAGACGGCACACGCACGGTCTCTAGAACAAGGTGAGCGCTGAAGACGGCACACACACGGTCTCTAGAACAAGGTGAGGGCTGAAGACGGCACACTCACGGTCTCTAGAACAAGGTGAGGGCTGAAGACGGCACACGCACGGTCTCTAGAACAAGGTGAGGGCTGAAGACGGCACACACACGGTCTCTAGAACAAGGTGAGGGCTGAAGACGGCACACGCACGGTCTCTAGAACAAGGTGAGGGCTGAAGACGGCACACGCACGGTCTCTAGAACAACGTGAGAGCTGAAGACGGCACACGCACGGTCTCTAGAATAATGTGAGGGCTGAAGACAGCACACGCACGGTCTCTAGAACAAGGTGAGGGCTGAAGACGGCACACACGGTCTCTAGAACAAGGTGAGGGCTGAAGACGGCACACGCACGGTCTCTAGAACAAGGTGAGGGCTGAAGACGGCACACGCACGGTCTCTAGAACAAGGTGAGCGCTGAAGACGGCACACACACGGTCTCTAGAACAAGGTGAGGGCTGAAGACGGCACACGCACGGTCTCTAGAACAAGGTGAGCGCTGAAGACGGCACACGCACGGTCTCTAGAACAAGGTGAGCGCTGAAGACGGCACACGCACGGTCTCTAGAACAAGGTGAGGGCTGAAGACGGCACACGCACGGTCTCTAGAACAACGTGAGGACTGAAGACGGCACACGCACGGTCTCTAGAACAAGGTGAGAGCTGAAGACGGCACACGCACGGTCTCTAGAACAAGGTGAGGGCTGAAGACGGCACACGCACGGTCTCTAGAACAACGTGAGGACTGAAGACGGCACACGCACGGTCTCTAGAACAACGTGAGGGCTGAAGACGGCACACGCACGGTCTCTAGAACAAGGTGAGAGCTGAAGACGGCACACGCACGGTCTCTAGAACAAGGTGAGGGCTGAAGACGGCACACGCACGGTCTCTAGAACAAGGTGAGGACTGAAGACGGCACACGCACGGTCTCTAGAACAAGGTGAGGGCTGAAGACGGCACACGCACGGTCTCTAGAACAAGGTGAGGGCTGAAGACGGCACACGCACGGTCTCTAGAACAAGGTGAGGGCTGAAGACGGCACACGCACGGTCTCTAGAACAAGGTGAGGGCTGAAGACGGCACACGCACGGTCTCTAGAACAAGGTGAGGGCTGAAGACGGCACACGCACGGTCTCTAGAACAAGGTGAGGGCTGAAGACGGCACACGCACGGTCTCTAGAACAAGGTGAGCGCTGAAGACGGCACACGCACGGTCTCTAGAACAAGGTGAGGGCTGAAGACGGCACACGCACGGTCTCTAGAACAAGGTGAGGGCTGAAGACGGCACACGCACGGTCTCTAGAACAAGGTGAGGGCTGAAGACGGCACACGCACGGTCTCTAGAACAAGGTGAGGGCTGAAGACGGCACACGCACGGTCTCTAGAACAACATGAGGGCTGAAGACGGCACACGCACGGTCTCTAGAACAAGGTGAGGGCTGAAGACGGCACACGCACGGTCTCTAGAACAAGGTGAGCGCTGAAGACGGCACACGCACGGTCTCTAGAACAAGGTGAGGGCTGAAGACGGCACACGCACGGTCTCTAGAACAAGGTGAGCGCTGAAGACGGCACACGCACGGTCTCTAGAACAAGGTGAGGGCTGAAGACGGCACACGCACGGTCTCTAGAACAAGGTGAGGGCTGAAGACGGCACACGCACGGTCTCTAGAACAAGGTGAGGGCTGAAGACGGCACACGCACGGTCTCTAGAACAAGGTGAGGGCTGAAGACGGCACACGCACGGTCTCTAGAACAAGGTGAGGGCTGAAGACGGCACACTCACGGTCTCTAGAACAAGGTGAGGGCTGAAGACGGCACACGCACGGTCTCTAGAACAAGGTGAGGGCTGAAGACGGCACACGCACGGTCTCTAGAACAAGGTGAGGGCTGAAGACGGCACACGCACGGTCTCTAGAACAAGGTGAGCGCTGAAGACGGCACACACACGGTCTCTAGAACAAGGTGAGGGCTGAAGACGGCACACTCACGGTCTCTAGAACAAGGTGAGGGCTGAAGACGGCACACGCACGGTCTCTAGAACAAGGTGAGCGCTGAAGACGGCACACACACGGTCTCTAGAACAAGGTGAGGGCTGAAGACGGCACACTCACGGTCTCTAGAACAAGGTGAGGGCTGAAGACGGCACACACACGGTCTCTAGAACAAGGTGAGGGCTGAAGACGGCACACGCACGGTCTCTAGAACAAGGTGAGGGCTGAAGACGGCACACGCACGGTCTCTAGACCAAGGTGAGGGCTGAAGACGGCACACACACGGTCTCTAGAACAAGGTGAGGGCTGAAGACGGCACACGCACGGTCTCTAGAACAAGGTGAGGGCTGAAGACAGCACACACACGGTCTCTAGAACAAGGTGAGGGCTGAAGACGGCACACGCACGGTCTCTAGAACAAGGTGAGGGCTGAAGACGGCACACGCACGGTCTCTAGAACAACGTGAGAGCTGAAGACGGCACACGCACGGTCTCTAGAACAAGGTGAGGGCTGAAGACGGCACACGCACGGTCTCTAGACCAAGGTGAGGGCTGAAGACGGCACACGCACGGTCTCTAGACCAAGGTGAGGGCTGAAGACGGCACACGCACGGTCTCTAGAACAAGGTGAGGGCTGAAGACGGCACACACACGGTCTCTAGAACAAGGTGAGGGCTGAAGACGGCACACGCACGGTCTCTAGAACAAGGTGAGCGCTGAAGACGGCACACGCACGGTCTCTAGAACAACGTGAGGGCTGAAGACGGCACACGCACGGTCTCTAGAACAAGGTGAGAGCTGAAGACGGCACACGCACGGTCTCTAGAACAAGGTGAGGGCTGAAGACGGCACACGCACGGTCTCTAGAACAAGGTGAGGGCTGAAGACAGCACGGTCTCTAGAACAAGGTGAGGGCTGAAGACGGCACACGCACGGTCTCTAGAACAAGGTGAGGGCTGAAGACGGCACACGCACGGTCTCTAGAACAAGGTGAGGGCTGAAGACGGCACACGCACGGTCTCTAGAACAAGGTGAGGGCTGAAGACGGCACACGCACGGTCTCTAGAACAAGGTGAGCGCTGAAGACGGCACACGCACGGTCTCTAGAACAAGGTGAGGGCTGAAGACGGCACACGCACGGTCTCTAGAACAAGGTGAGGACTGAAGACGGCACACGCACGGTCTCTAGAACAAGGTGAGGGCTGAAGACGGCACACGCACGGTCTCTAGAACAAGGTGAGGGCTGAAGACGGCACACGCACGGACTCTAGAACAAGGTGAGGGCTGAAGACGGCACACGCACGGTCTCTAGAACAAGGTGAGGGCTGAAGACGGCACACGCACGGTCTCTAGAACAACATGAGGGCTGAAGACGGCACACGCACGGTCTCTAGAACAAGGTGAGGGCTGAAGACGGCACACGCACGGTCTCTAGAACAAGGTGAGGGCTGAAGACGGCACACGCACGGTCTCTAGAACAAGGTGAGGGCTGAAGACAGCACGGTCTCTAGAACAAGGTGAGGGCTGAAGACGGCACACGCACGGTCTCTAGAACAACATGAGGGCTGAAGACGGCACACGCACGGTCTCTAGAACAAGGTGAGGGCTGAAGACGGCACACACACACACACACACACACACACACACACACACACGGTCTTTAGAACAGAGCTGGAAGTGACAAAGCGACAGCTCTCACTTTCTAACTCAGTGAAGCCACGAACATCAAAATGACGCAAATGAATACAGCTCAGTGTTCAGGGTGGCTATAGCATCACCTTCAGAAAATGTAATGATCATAGGTTTGCTCCCACTGCCTTATACAATCAGAGGGCATACAGCCCAAGTGCAAAGGAGTAGATTTGGCAATATTTGGAAAACTTTACCATATTTGCTTTCAATAATTATAAATCAAGTTAAGTTTCACTATCATAACTCTTATGGTAAGTAATCGTAATTCATCTTTCTATAATTCTAATCAAGTTATCTGAACACCAACAGGGTTAAAGAGGACAGGGAGGAGTGCACACCTTTAATCCCAGTATTCAGGAGGCTGAGGTAGGAGATCAACATGAGTTCAAGGCCAGCCTAAGCTACAAAATAAGTTCCAGGTCAGCCTGGGCTAGAGTGAGACCTTACCTCAAAACAAAACAAACAAACAAAAAAAAGTGGAGGGGGGATTGTTACTGGCCATGGGATACATGTAATCTACTGACAGTAAAGACATGCATGACCTCCCACTGATGAGTGGATAATGAAGTGTGGCACATTTATACAATGGAGTTCACATATATACAATGGAGTTCTACTCAGTAGTAAAGGAAAACAAAGTTATGAAATTTGCAGGAAAATGGATGGATATGACAAGGGTTATACTAAGTGAGGTAACCCAGGCCCAGAAAGCTGAGCATCGCATGTTCTCTCTCATATGTGGATTCTAGCTATAGATGATTGGACTTCTGTGTGAGTAGGAAGAAAACTCAGTAGCAGCAAAGGCCAGTAAACTAGAAAAGAGATATAAGGGGAAGAGAAAGAATGGGAGGGAGTACTTAATAGGATGGTATTATGTATATGTAAGTAGAAGAATAGATAATGGGGGGTGAAAAGGCCCAAAGTGAGGTCAGGGAAGAAATTGCGTAAAGGAATGGTGGAGGGAGGGAGGGCTAATCAGAATCTAACAGGATATAAATAAATCATATAGAATCCTAATGTTTTGGACAATGGAACACTCAGGAGCCATAGATTGTTGCTAGAAAATTTTCAGTGCCAGGGATGGGAAACCTTCCAATGAGTTGTTGGCCAGGGAGGTCCCTGATGCCCTTGGTTTCCCACCAGCAATAGATGCTAAGATCCTATTGCTGAAGACTCCACATACTTGGGCTGACAGGCCACTGAGAAATCCTGCTGGAACTGAACTGATAACCTCCTCCATGTAAACCAGCTGACAGAAAGCTGGAAGAAGCCATTGTGCATGCAATTCAATGGGAGAAAGAGAAATCACCAGTGAAGATACTCAACAGTGGACACTCCAACTTTTATCTATGGCCAGCCAGGCCAAATGAGCCAATGGGTGCAATAGTGGCACATCTATCATGGTGGAAACCAATTGCCCTATAATTGGACTGGAGGCCCGCTCCATTGGAGGGAATACATGCCTTATACAGAAAACTTAAAACAGGGGTAGTCATGAGCCCTGGGGGGCGGGGAAACCGCCTGCTGTTGTCTGGCTAACTGTATATACTATGCTTATCAAACTGCCCAGTAAGCACTTCTGTTAACGTTCATACCCTTATATTAATGCTACTATCACTTTTGATAAAGAATCTTCTCTTTTCAGATGGCAGTGACCTTGGGACAACTCAGAAGGTATCATGGTGCTGGAAAGAAGTGACCACAGTGCTCAGTACTGCAATATCTTTATCACACCTTCCAAGGCTCAGGGTCTAATGTGGAAGAAGTGGCAGAAAGAATGTAAGAGCCAAAGGAAGGGTAGGACTCCTTACAATGTGCTTCTCCAGACACAAAACAGCCTGGATATCCATGGTTTCACAGTGCCTGACACTACTACACAAGACCATCATAAGAGGAGGAAAAAGATCATGACATCAAAAAGAAAAGACAGACTGATTGAGATGGAGAGAGGCTATGATGGACAATGGAGTTTCAAAGGGGAAAGTTGGGGGAGGGAGGGTATCACCATGGGATGTTTTTTTATAATTATGGAAGTTGTTAATATCTTGACTAAGAACACCACTGTAGTTCTTTAATCTGTCACCAACAAACTGTCCTAAAATCTGAGGGAAAAGCCCTACTTCCATGAGCATGGTATTTTTTTTTTTTTACTCAGTCAGGAAGGTCTTAATTTATTTATTATTTTTTACGAGTTTAACCAAAATAGCTCATGTTTCAGCAGAAGCTCTTTTCTGTCTGCTCTACGCATATGAGCAGCACATACACGGCATTTCTCTGAGGCTCTCTGAGGTAGAAAGGGCATGAACTGGACTGACTCCTCTAAGCTGAGTTCAGCATCTATAAGGAGAGAAACAACACTCCCGCACTACCCAGTAGGGTTAAGTGAAGCGACAGATGTCAGTGGAGCAACACAGAGCCCCGTAGAGCAGACACCGACCTGTGGCATACAGATTCTGTTCAAATTCAAATCCGTTCAAACTCTTAACACAAGTGCAGAAGCCTCAGCACGGCGACAGCGCTGACTGCGGGAGGGGCGTTCACTTGCTCTGCCGGCGAGTCAGGCAGCAGCGGCAGCAGCAAGTGCTTATTTTCATTTGCGCTTTGTGGAAACAAGGAGGAACTAATTTTATGTAAACACTATTAATGTTAGTAAACATAACAAGGAAATGGGATTCATAAAAAAAGAAATGATTAATGAAGCATAAAGGAAGGCTCCCCACATCTCAAAACAATAAAGGGCTCAATAAAAGATTCTTTGGGCAGCCAAGAAGCCATTCCATGGAAGGAAAGCTGTGAGCCCTCAGGAGACCGTTTCACAGTCTGTTATTGCATACTGGGAGAAAGCCAATCCAACCAGAAATTTTCCCAAAAAGAACCGAGTTGCCCTGCCTTGTCTTTCATCTACCCTGAGTACCCACAGAAAGATTACTGGGGGAACATCATGCCATCACTCTGGATTTAAGGCCAATAAGGTGTCTGTTCTTGTCCACACACTGTGCACTATTTGTCCTTCCTGACCACATCTGCACTGCTAAAACTAGACAGCACCAGGCTCCGACCACAGCGCTTCACAGTATCCCAAGTGTGGAATACAGAGAAAAAGAGGCAAGGGTAGGTAAGGCGGGTGGAGAAAGCGAAGACACGACGGCCATCCAAGGGCCACAGGTTAAACTGCCTTACGTTACCTATCGGCTCTCCCAACATTAGGTCCTCTTATCTCCCGCCATTCAGTGACAATAAAAACATGAGGCCAGGAAACCCAGATCCCAACTCTACTGTGTCACCTGGGCAGAGAGTATGTCTCCCCAGGCCCCCATGCTTCTCTGAGGACCATTATGAAGGGGAGGAAGGGAAGGCTTAACTCCACACATCATGGTGTCCCATCATTCTGCCCAAAGCTGAAAGAATCAGTGATTTCCTGACCCAAGCCAATCCTTCCTACCAGCTATGCCTGTCCCCCAGTAGGGCACAGACATGTCTATTGGCATGGGAAACTGGAACGGAAGGTTATGTAAGGAAAGGCTACCAAAAGCTGCCACTGCCCCACCTAAAAAAAATACTTTCAATTTTCTACCATTCTTCCCCTCATGTTACATAAAATGCTCAATTAGTCTTTACAATAAATCCCTATTTTCCTTAACTGGCTTTTTTTTTGCAGGGGGAGGGGCGGGAGTAGATAACTATAACTTACACAAAAATGCCAAACAAACAAACCTGTGTTTTCTGGACCTCAGCATTCTCATCCAGGAGAACCAAATGAGCTCAAAGACCTTTCCCAGCTGCTGACCGTGTGTCATAATAACGTAATTACCATCACACTCATTAAAGCCCGTGTGGACTGGGTGTTACATTCGGCCAGCCCTAGGCCTTGGGCGTAGATGTGACAGAAATACAAGGTACCCATATCGTGTTAACAACAGTCGGAAAGAGCCTATATGTTCCTCCACCCAAGGCACATCTGGCAGGGGAAGGGATGGCCTCGATTAACTTAGCCAACTCTTTGCTTTCTGCAATAGCTGACACCAAAATGCAATTGTATTGGGTATTACCTCCCTGGAACATGAGGTTCTGATTGTTTTTCTAGCTTCTGGGTGGCTAAACTGGGTACTGTTTTATCAAAGGGATGCATACTCCAGCTCTTTGGGAAAAATTATACCACAGCCTCAGAATTAAAATTCAATTCTTACATAACTGACCACAGAAAGCACAGAGCAGCTCAGATAGTACTCTGACCTGGGAAGAGTCCACTGTGAATCCACGCCTTCGGTTAAGGCAAGTTAAGACTCAGCTCTCAAACTGACCTATCTCCTGTCCCCAGGTATAATTAAAATGCATTTTACTAACACTGAAAAGTCTGAAGCTCAGAGGGCTGAAACAGAAAGAGATTCCTTGCACTTTAAGGCTCCTGCTCTAACCAAAGTAGAATTTCTTGTGGCCTCAGAGCTTCAAACTGTAATCAGTAAAGTATATTACCCGGCTGCCATGCTCCACTCCAGGCGAGACCAAGGCACACAGGCTTCCATGCCAACGGGCAAGATCAGGTACCTGCACTCATTATGTAATAAACAGCTCATTATTTCACAGCCCCTGCAAAATCAAAAAAACATTGTGGCTGGGATTTGATGCACCAATGAAGGGGACCCAGCAGGGGATATGTGGAAGCGAACAAAGAATTAGCAGTGACTGGAGAAAGTGAGGACCATCCGGTTAGCCTGAGTCTGAAGGCAAGACTGGGCACTGGTTCCCTTACTTAAGGGCTGAATGTCTGGTTACAATGAGTTGGTAGATCAAATTGGCTGTGACAAGGACCCAAAATGGTCAAAGTGTTTTAGTACTGCTCCGATCTCATCTGTGCTTCCACTGTCCAGGTCCTAAAAAGGTGTCTGACTTCCTCATCTCCTATCTTTCCAAAATACCTCTACAAAGTCTTCTCTTCTCAGTGGCACATTCAATGGTCTAACAAAAGCACAAGCAGCAGCAGCAGTAATGAGTATAATAGCCACCGGCATTCACATAGCAATCCCCACGCTAGGCAGTACTGTCAGCATTTCACATACCCTGCTTCACTAAGAGTACCCTTCCCACGAGCAAGCGAAGATACAGTAAGCTGCAGTAATGTGCTCCACACACCCTGGAAACAAGAGGGCTGCAGATCACCTAGATGAAGGAACGTCATCCTTTTCCACCCACATGTTTCCACTGGTCCACCGGGTAAACGCCTATCTACCTACTCCTCATCAAAGGCATCTGGCCTCTCACTGGCCTCCTGTCCCCTGGGAGGAGGGCTGACTAAGCAGACTCTTACATTCATAGGCCACCAGTACCAGGTCATGAAGTCTCTTCTGAGTGCTTCACAGGCACCATCTCCTTTAAGGAAGCAGAGGCTTCAACAAGACGACAAGATGAATCTCCTGCCCCATCACTTACTCATGTTTAAATAATACATATGAATAAGGCTGTGCCCAAATAATCCTCAATGACTAGGTTACATAAGTGGAAACCACCACCCTAAACTCCATGGGTCCATACACAAGGAACTTAAGACCAACAGTGTCTGAACATCCAATATGACTACACGACTGGGTTCTGATGAAAGCCTCTTAGCCCAGGATCAAGATAGCTACCACAGCCTCAATACAGCCCGTCCTGGGAGACCAGCATTATTATACTAGGAGGCAGGGCTCCCAAGGTAAGTTTTCTAATTTCAGCCTTACTCCATTCATCCTCCCTACAAGCAAGTTCCAAGGAGTAGTATTGGAGTAGACTCCCCCATGACACTCAGACATCAGTTCACAAAGAACCCCACATTAGGAGTCAGTGACCCTAACTTCAAATTCCTGCCTAAACTCCTTCATACCTTAAGGTCCACATCGCCATATCTGAAATCAACAGGGCTAAAAAAAAATCTGTGCAGACCCTCCATCACCCATCATCTTTGTCCCACGGGAACACAAAGCTTGAAGGCTCTTCAGTAACTCGAGTGAGATTCGCTTCCCCACTCTCAGGCATCTATAGTCTGCAATCCTCTTCTGTGATCAGCAGTCAATGATTAGCTCTGAGCTCCTGGCCTGATCAGTTACAGTCCAAATCAAACACATATGCGTGAGTTACGCAGAACCACATTATTCAAAGCGTCTACTAATTTTTCTGTAATACTGTAAGTGGTTATTAGACACCTCCGCAACCCCCCACTGGTTTTCACAAGCCTTTTTGAGATCAGGCTCCCTGGCTGATAGGCTCAGACCAGATTCCTTTAAGTCAACAATTCAGTGATTTTCTGAGTAAGTAACACCAGCAAAAAGGCAGGCTATGGACGGCCAGGCAGCTCGCAGGCAGGAAAGCCGGGAGGCTGCTCCAGCTCCAACGTGGAGGATGCCTCCGCCATGTCTGTGGGAGGCTCCCAGGCAAAGGCTGCTCGGCGGTCCCAGAGCATGTAAGCCAGGGTGCAGCCGGAAGCCTGTGGCCATCTTCACTTCTGCCCAGCCCGGGGAGGGGGGGAAGAAATTTAAAGTAGCCTTAAAAAAAGCAAAGCTCTTTTCTTCCCTCTTCCAAACTTTATTTAAAAAAAAAA
The DNA here is from genome assembly GCF_020740685.1 of Jaculus jaculus. Taxonomy (NCBI): domain Eukaryota; kingdom Metazoa; phylum Chordata; class Mammalia; order Rodentia; family Dipodidae; genus Jaculus; species Jaculus jaculus. The sequence goes on along the minus strand of NC_059103.1, from coordinate 208,133,150 downwards.
AAAGAGAAAATTAAAAGGGTGGTTAAATATCCTGCATTCAGAGACCACCTCTACCAGTTACATACTACGTGATCTTGAGCAAGTCATTTAACCCCTGAGCTTTCGTTCATATATGTAGAATGAGCCGGGTGTGGTGGAGCGTGCCTTTCATCTGAGCACTTGGGAGGCACAGGTAGGAGGATCATCGAGAGTTCAAGGCCACCCTGAGATTCCATAGTGATTCCGGGTCAGCCTGAGCTAGAGATCCTCCCTCAAAACAAAACAAAACAAAAAAAATTATTACATGAAAGATGAAATGTTTTTAAACTCCTAAGATGTATAGAAAGGGCAAATGGCACACTGAGATACCAGAATGCCAGGCTCCAGTGAATAGGGGACACTTCCTCCCTATTGATTCTATAGGCAAATCCAATCTTCACTTACCCTAAGTATCCTCAGACTGGGCCAGGGGTTTGGGCCTCTTTAAGACTAGAATTCTCCATCACACAGTAGCACCACAGTAAGTACTGTTGTCTTCAGTTGGTTTATCATCAAGAGGTGAAGGATAAACCCAGTTTCCTCCACCTCAGGCAAAGGGGTCCCACCTTCATTTTACCTTCCCTGGGCAGGGCCTTTTCCCCTGTGAGACAAGATGCCCCTGAATTATTTATTGTAGTCCTGGGCCCAGAATTCCTAACTGTGAGTCAAATAGCAACCTGGGAACTGTACTTCATTTATCAGATTGATGCTCTCTGGTCAGAATGGAAGACCACACCGTCAAGAATGCAGGCAACAATTAAACTTACACAAAATGAAGGGACATAAGCACATCAGATCTTAAGTCTGAGTGAGGATGGAGGGCACAAGGACACCACGTCTGGCTGGTCTGAGTGAGGATGCTACAGAAACTTAACACACCTGTTTCAAGAGACCAGAATTAGAAGGTAACAATGAAAGTGAAGCTATCTATGAATTCACTGAAATGTCTTTGTAAACATTTAGAACATCATGTATGCCTGTTGAAAGGATTTCCTCACTCCACTCATTTAGTAGTCAACTCTTAAGAGACAAGTTGTCTCTTTGGATCCCACTCACTGCTCTCTGAAAAACAGAGATAACAGCTCCTTCTGACAGAGAGCTCTACACACAGGACTGAATGTAGGGAACGTATGCAGCTCTCTGCGGAGGACTGCACGGTGTCATGTACTTACTCCATTTTCCCACAATTGGCCGTGCATATGGCAGCAGCTAAGGCAGGGGGCAGGACCACAGCGAAATAGATGCTGGCCCAGCAAGCAGCCAAGCAGATGCCTAGTGCTTTGCTCACAGTGTTCCTCAATGCCTGCACGTTCCTTTGCAAGAAAATCCTAGCCGTGTACTCATACATTCTGCACGGTCACGAGGGAAGTAGCTTACATCGCTGTGCTCCAGCTGCCGAATAAGGAAGACGCTGGATTTCTGCGTGAAAAACACTCACAAACCAGGATAAAACCAACTGACCCATTCCTGCCTCTCGAAAGCGTCCACCCAGGGTCTGACAAACCATGTGTGCCCCTTTAGCCCCCAAAGACAAAGCCCAGAGGTTAGCGCTTGGGTTGATTTCTTAAAGCGCACATCATAAAGGGACAAGTACAAGCAACAGCATCAAGGCAGTATGATCTACAACGTGCCGCGGAGACACAGCCGCAAGGGGCAGCATGGGGGCATTTTTAAGTTAAGCTCTGCATATGTTCAGCAGTAATCTAAATCACAGGAAAGAGAACAAATAAGCAAGAAGTTCTTATTGACCAGAATTTGGGAAAGATTGTTTAGAATACTTTTATTTTATTTTTATTTATGTATTTGATAGAGTGCAAGAGGTGGGGTGGGGGGAGCAGAGAGAATGGTGAGCCAGGGCCTCCAGCTACTGCAAACAAACTCCAGATGCGTGCACCACCTTGCACTGGGGAATCAAACCTGGGTCCTTTGGCTCTGCAGGTAAGTGCCTGAACCACCAAGCCACCTCTAGTCTCAAAAATTTTTTATTATTATTTTATTTATTTATTTTTGTGTGTGTATGTCGGGGGGGGGAAGAAGAGAGTGAAGGATGGAGGGAGGGAGGGAGAATGGGCATGCCAGGGCTTCTAGCCACTGCAAACGAACTCCAGATACATGTGCCACCAATCTTGTGCATCTGGCTTACATGGGTACTGGGGAAGTGAACCTGTGTCCTTAAGACTTTGCAGGCAAGTGCCTTAACCACTAAGCCAGCTCTCCAGCCAAGTGTTTTGTTGATTTTTTTTTTTTTTATAAATGCCAAGCTACTCAAGTTAATCCCTATTCCAGTTTCAGCATCAACAAAAAAGTTCTATTTACTCCAAATAATATCCACAAAATAATATAAGCTACATTACTGTACTTTGAAAACGTATGTCAACAATATTTTATAGTCATTGTATTTTGGGGGCAGAAAACTTCAGACCTCTTGTCTTTGTGTGTTTATGTGTATGTTAGGTATGCATGTGCCACAGAACGTGTGTAGGGGACAGAGGACAACCTCTGAGTGTCCGTCCTCCTCACATTCCACCTCAATGAAGACAGGGTCTCTCTTGTGGTTTATGCCACTCACCTCCACTGCCACAGGCACACTGGGAGTGTGGATCCACGTGACAGGCTGTACATGGGTGCTGGGACCCTTCAAACTCTTGTCAACAGACTCCTGCAGCACATGCTGGAACCACTGAGCCATCTCCCCAGCCCCTTGTTTTAGTGACACAGGATCTTCCAAGGTGTCCTAGGCTGCCCTGGAATTTGTAATCTTCCTGTACAGTCCGTCTCTAGAGTGCTGAGATCACAGTGTACGCCACCATGCCTGAAGCAGCCCACCCCACAACACACAAAATGGTTTTGAGACAGGGTCTCCCTCTGTAGCCATAGGTGGCCAGAACTCACTCTGTAGACCAAGTTAACCACACACTTGTGGGCATCTTCCCGCCTCTGTCTCCCCAGTGCTGGGATTATAAGTATGCACCATCACGCTCAACCCATATTTTTAGTACATAGTAATCTACTTAAGATGTTTGTAACAATGTACCCTATATGTATGCTTGGAATAAAAAATAAAAATTCACGCTGGAGACATAGCTTAGTGGTTAAGGCACTTGCCTGTGAAGCCTAAGGACCCAAGTTCAATTCCCCAGTACTCACATAAGTCAGCTCACATAAGGTGATGTATGCATCCAGAGTTTGTTTGCAGTGGTTACAGTTCCTAGCACCCATTCTCTCTGCCTCTTCCTCTATCTCCTCTCTCAAATAAATTAAGTAAAAAAAAAATTTTTTTTAATTCAACAATGGGCAAGGCATGGTGGGGCACATGCCTTTAATCCCAGCACTCTGGAGGCAGAGGTTGGAGGATTGCTGTGAATGCAAAGCCACCCTAAGACTATATAGTGAACTCCAGGTCAGCCTGGGATAGAGTGAAACCCTACCTCAAAAAGTAAAAAAAAATTTTTAAAAGCCAGGCATGGTGGTGCATGCCTTTAATCCCAGCACTTGGGAGGCAGAGGTAGGGGGATCGCTGTGAGTTCAAGGCCACCCTGAATCCTGAGACTACATAGTGAATTCCAGGTCAGCCTGAGCTAGAATGAGACCCTACTTCGAAAAAAAAAACAAAAAACAAAAAAAAAAACCCCACATAAAAAAAAAAAAAAAAAAAAAGATTCAATGATGATGATCCAGTGGTAAGAAAATTAACATGTACTTTACATTTATGTAAAAAATAATCACCCCAAAAGTCCAACTTCATGAAATGCGACTCAAGAGCTGAAAAAAGCAAGCTAGGGAGAATAATTTTCTGAAGCAATACTGTACTCATATCCAGAAAAGAAATCAAAATTATTATGGCTTCACAAATGAAACATTTACTGCTGTATTTAAGAAAATATGAGAGCCGGTCATGTTGGCGCACATCTTTAACCCCAGCACTAGGGAGGTAGAGGTAGGGGGTTCACTGTGAGTTCGAGGCCACCTTGAGACTACATTGTGAATTCCAGGTCAGCCTGAGCTAGAGTGAGACTCTACCTGGGGAAGGGGGGGAGAAAATATGAGACTATCAATGTACTCAGAACACATCACTTTTGATGTTCTAAACAAATTCCAAATGTTTCTCAAATTCATGGGTCTATTTGCCACCTAACCTTGCAAGATGGCATTACACACACACTCCAAAACAAACAAAAACTACCTGTGACATTTAAATTTAGTTACCTTAGACTAAGATCCAACCAGCTATTTATATGAAAGTAACTTTAACCTAAGATACTATTCAATATTCATAGAGCCCACAAACAGCACCAAATGCAACCCTTATCATCTGCTGAACAGAACACAGTACCACTATCTGAACATGCAGAAAATTAAAGTGAAAGCTCTAGTAGCAGGCACCGAGGAACTTGTCTTGAAGTAAAGTAACTCCTCAGTCTAGTCAATGTTGCATCCTTTACAGTCTTAGGCAATTAGTACCCAAAAAGGATGCAAAATACTCCTGTATCAGCAGGCTCCAACTTAATACAATTGTGTGGAGAGATTCATCATAAGGTGGAACACCTGGCTGGCCACTGTGTTTAGTTACAGATACTAAACCGCTGGTATAGTGCAACCGAGAGACAGCTCACAAATTTAAAAAAAAAAAAAATCCATTTACCTCTGGGCTTTTAACCAAAACCAGTTAGGCAGTACTTCTCCATTCCCTTCAACAGCACTCAACAATGACTCTAGGTAGAACTCTAGAAAACAATCCCCAACTGGAATAAGACATCCAGATACATCACAGCACCTGGCAAGTGGTATGATGTGACCCAGCATAAACACAAGTCTCTTCCTTCCCCAAATTTAGGTTCCTTGTGCTTCCAAATATAGTTCTTCATATATCAATTACAGCACAACTGTCACTGTCTGTATCAAGGACGTTATCTATAGGAACTCATTCCCAATATTACAGAGGGCTAGCCAAGTGGCCTTAAACCAGAAAGAACTCAGCAAACCTCAAACAGTCCCTCCAGGGAAAACCACCTCCCTTCCACCTAATGCCGTCCTTGTCAAGTGGGATAGCTCTGGCTTGCTTATAGAGGAATGATGCTTTGTGGCACTTAGAAATAAATGTGCTGAGTTCCACGGCAAATGTTTTATTTTCCCTGAGGTTCCCAGGGCTTCTGAAGATTCCGGGGCCTGCAGGGTCCTCCTTAATGTCCGTTTACCACTCATCAAAATTTTTAGAGGAAACCTCTTTGCCCTAGACCCTCCTCCCAGAACATCCCCAAGGCTTTGCAGAAGGGTCCAGAAAAGGGCTGTTCTTTCTGCAGACTCCGGTCTCTCCTCCCAGTCCCACCCGCTCCACAGGCTGCATGGGCTTCACATCTCTCTCCACAGCCTACAGCGTCCTGCGGATTCAGCGCAGCAGCCCTGAGCCTTAGCAAACTGGGGAGAGGAGCTGGGTGTGGACCTGTTTGCACAACAGATCTCCTTCCATCTGGGCTTCCCCGCACTTCAGGAACCCAAGACTAGCAGCGAAGGAGTTCTGGGGTGGAGACAGTCCCAGCGGGAGCTCGCTCTTAGTCCTTTGGGATTTTTCCACTGGCCCTTATCTCTGCGGCTAAGCCGGGCTGCGCAGAAGTGCATTGACCGCCCATCTCCAAGTCCCTCGCTGATGACCTTGGCTGCGCAGCTTCGCCTTGCTGCCCTCGGTGGCCAGATGCCATGTACTTCGCGGGTTAGCAAAGGGTCACAATGATGCGTAAACGCCAAGCAGACCGCCTGGCACTCAGACAGGATGCAAGATAGCTTAGAGGATGTCTCTCTTCTCCCTCGGGGTGTCCGGAGCTCACCGGGGCCTTTAAAGCCGCAGGACCCCAGAAAGCACAGCGAAGGGGGTAGGGGGGCTGCAAGTCTGAAGTCCCCTTTCCCCCCGAGGGGGTGTGGCTCCCCCTCCCGGTCCCCAGCATCCTCCTCTCCCCCCGCCCCAGCTCCGAAAGCTAGACCAGCCGAGGTCGAGGCGGCGGCTGCGCCCTTACCTCCTCCAGCAGCGTGACGGTGTTCCTGCAGTTGTGCAGCCGCGTGGTGAAGCTGGACGTGGTGGGCGAGTTGTAGTCCTCGGTGGTCTCGGCGATGAACTCGGACACGGAGATCTGGTCCGGCATCCTGCCGCGGGGGGTGGGGGGGGTGGACGGGAGACACAAGCGAGGGCGAGCGGTGAGTCACGGCCGGCGCAGGCTCCCGGGGCCGCGGGCCGCCCGGAGGCTCATGAACGCCCCGCGCGCAGCCCGCACCCGCCCCGGCCTGGCGCAGAGGGAAGGCGGGGAGGGCGGCGCTCGGCGCGGCGTCCCTCAAACTCCGAGCGGCGCGCGAGCCGGGGCGCTGCGGGGGAGCCGCCTCTCCGAGCTCATGCCGCCGCGGGAGGGCTCGCGGCCGAGGACGGCGGGGTCGAGCGGCTCCGCGGGCGTCCTGACAGCAGCGCGCGGCGAGGCGCGGCGCGGCGCGGCAGACGGAGCGCTCACTGCCGCGGCGGCCGGGAGCGAGGGCGGGCGGGCGGGCGGGCGGTGCTCCCGCGCCGGTCACGGGGACAAACAAGGAAGTGCTCTGCGCACGCGCCGAGACCCGGCCCCGCCCCGGCCCCGCCCCCCGCGCGCTGCGCCCCGCCCCCCGGCGCGGCCCGCCTCTCCCCACCCAGCCACGCACGCACGAGGGGCTCGCGCGCTCGGCTGGAGCTCCGGGACCGCCCCCGCTGCGGCAGCTTCCCCGAGCTCGTTACGCGAGCATTTTGCAAGAGAGGGCACCAAAAAAAAAAAAAAAAAAAAGTTGCCGGCGCTCTTTCTTTTGGCCCCGCGTGGGTGCACGGAGCGAGGCTGGCAGGCAGCGAGGCCTCGGCCCCGGACAGGGGGAGCGCAGCGCATCTCAGGGCGGCCGGGGCCGGAGCTGGGGATTCTGCCCGCCGGCCCACCCGTTGCACTGGGAAAGCTAATGATGTGCGGGGTTGCTAACATGTTGAGCGGAGATAAATGGAAAGACTTTTGGTATACGTATGTATATACTTTTATCTTACATGCGCATTTTTTTTTTCTAAACCGAGAAAAAAGTCTTAAGGTCAAGGAGTGCAAAGGTATTTACCACGTGCAAACGGTGGTCAGGGCTAAACAAAAATTTCAGACTGAAAAGTACCACCAGCTCAACCACAGCACATGGCTGTTTTATAAGCTAGCTCATTCTACTGTTAGCCCAAAGAATCCATCTAATTTCTCAACCACTGATTGAGATGAAGTTGATGGGAGGAAAAAAAAAAAAAAAAGTGAGGCCCGAGGGAAGTGCCTCGGGATTGGCGCTGGTAATTGGAAACTACCTGAGCTCTGGTTTTATCAATGCAAATCTTCGTGTTTTCCTTTGGAAGGCTGATCCCGTGGCCTACCTGTGGACTGCCATTGGGTAAGGATAGGGATGCGTTCTAGGGCTTTTCTCCTGCCCAGAGCCCCAGGCAGGGATCCAGTCTTGCTTGGGGGCTGGCAAGGGAGAGGACGATTGCATGTCAAAAGGAAATGCATCACCTGATTAACTGGATACAAATATTTACCAAGCACAGGAAAGTCAGCAATGACAATGGCGCTCCCCCCACCATATCTTCTAGGAAATCAGACTATGAATCAGACTATGAATAGATAAAGTGGAGTAGATAGATACAAGTATCAAAATGACGGGGTTGTTACCATATAAAGAATGCTAGCACAGAAGGAGGAATGGATCACAAGATCATGCCCTATTGGCTCTTGGTCCTGGGCCATCAGTTGCCTCACATGAAGGGGGAAGATAAGGACTCCAAGAAAGTTGTTGTGCCTTAAGGTAAATGGGTGAGAACCAGCTTAGTGTACCAGAAAGCCACTCTTCAAAGTCTGAGGTGTTTATCTGCCTGAATTGACCAAGCTGGACCTGCAAGGTGCCTCCAGCCGGCTGCTAGCACTGTCTACCAAGGGCCGCTGCGACTCAGGTAGGAAAGTTTTTGGCGACTGAAGGAAGAACTTTCTAAGGGTATGCGCACAAATAAACACTTCCCGGTCCCTGACAGAGTGATGTGCACTCTTTAAAATGTGCCCTCAATAAACAGAGGCACCCTATAAGCAGGGGTACTTTCCTCCCGGGTAGTACATTAAAAGCTTGACTTGGGACACTGGAGGATGAAATTCCAAAGAAATGAGCAGGAGATAGGCAGCAAGAGACCCATACCTGGAGGGTCAGTCAGCTCTCTTGTGTGCTATGGTCTGGACAATGTGGTATTTGAAGTATATGATCCACCCAGCAGAATATCCTACCCCTTTTTCCATTGCACCTGGAAAGTTCTGTCACTAGAGCAGATACGACCTCTACTAGCTAGGACTAATTAAGCTCCCTGAGCCTCAGCAATCCCATGCTCCCCCACAGAGCACTAAGAACTTAACAGTGAGTACTTGGACTTCCCTCCACTGTCAAGCCTTTCCTTCCTCTAGACTGGAAATGAGTTTGGACTTGGATGTTTGCATGTACTGTGGTCTTCCCTCTCTTCCAAGCTATCATCTCCTACCTGTCACTTCCACTGAGTTGCCAGCTCTTTCCACCTGCCATATTTAGCATAAACAATAAATGTGAGCTGTTATTAAAGGGCTAGAGTTGGTGGATCAACGTGGCTAGTCCCAGAAGCCTTAGGTTCCAGAGGTTTCTCTCCTAACACTGATAGTCACCTTGGCCCTGGGTGCTATCACAACATAAAATGACCTATATAGAGCTCTCCAAGCTGGAACTGATTTGTGCCTACGCTCAGCTCTGCATATGCAAGGAATAAGGATTAGTATAGCAAGCTAAGCTAATAGCCATGGTAAACAGCCGGGGATTTCTTCCTTGACTGAATTCACCAGACAGCCCCAAACTGCTGCCATCAATTGCTGTTTCAGTGTCATTTGAAGATTATGTTATGTATCTGCTCCTCCCCCGCCTACTCTGGCCAAGAAAGGGTAAGTGAACAATGGGATATTGTGCTCTGGTAAATATATACCTCCTCGAACTGGTCTGCAATTAGAATTTCAAAGCTTCACACCTCAACCCACCATTTCTGGAGTTCATGTGCCATAATCCTTTTTAAATTTGAAGCAGTGCCTCAGTGCAAACCATCTGTACCTCCCATTTTTCTCAAATGCCCCCAAACACCATTCCTGGATATCTGAAGGCAGATAGAGTCTGATGCAGGTGAAACGTAAATGCCATACACACACACACACACACACACACACACACACACACACACACACATATATATACATACACATACATACATAGCCGAGCACTACCCAGAAATATACATCTTTTCCAAAGCCAGAAGAAACAAAAACAAGCACATATATTTGGGCTTGTGTGCACCCTGATTTGCATAAAGCAAGCATCACTTTGGGTGTAATCATAATCCTTCAATAGGTCTGCAAAGCACTGCTCACAGGGGCGAGACGGTGGTGCTGGTGGGGTGGCCTCTGTCTCCTGGGACAGAGGCAGCAGGCATGGTGGTGGCTCATTCTTCTGGACGGCAAGGGTACTGCTGACCTCACTGTCATCAGGGAATTGGCTCTGAGTCACATTTCCAATTGCAGTCCTCACTCTCCCATCTGCCCTGTAACCACAAGAGTGCACTTACAAGATGAATGAAAATGAACCAGGAATTGGGGGCTGGGGGACTCAAGAGCACCAAGAGTAGCCATTTGTGCTCCGAGCCACAGTGCTAGCCAGCCAGAGCAGCCATCGAAATGGCTTCATGACACAAGGGGCAGTAAGGAATAGGAGGAGAGAGAATGCTTCATGTTACCTGAACTTGGGTTTGTTTACTCCCCTTCGTCACTGGCCTTGTTTTCTCAGAGGCACAACTAGGGTAATGAGTGATAGCGTTTCAGATTGCTACGTGAGATGGAATGAGACATGGATAAAGGAGACACAAAGTGAGGAATCAACCAATGTGAATTCCTTTTGAACTCCTTAATGTGAAGCATGACTATAAATACATCTCTTTTCATTTCACAACTCATATCTAAATTAGTCAGCTGGAGGAAGGAAGAAAGAAGGGACAGGAAGGCTGTGCCATAATTCCCAGAGTCTGGGACCATGGTTTTGGAAATAATTGGTCTTCGGAGACATTGCTTGTTCTCAAATGGTTTGAGATTCTGGAAGTAAATAAATAGCATCTAGAGTCAAATAAGATGAATGCCAGTCAGGATCAGAAAGTGAACAGAGATTATAATAGCTACATGCTGATAAAACACAACTCTTACAAAGAAAAGAAGCCAAGCAAGCCTAGGGCTAGAACGAGGGTTATTTTGCAAGAGCAGGAGGGATGGGGCTGGTTCTCAAATGCGAAGACTTGGGCCCTCATCTCTACCCTGCAGCAGCTACCAGACTGTGTTAAAGTAATTCAATTCTCTTGAGTCTCGGTTTTCACATTTGTAAAGGAGGTGTGGAGCCAGACATGGTGGCGCATGCTTTAATCCCAGCAGTCAGGAGGCAGAGGTAGGAGGATTGCTGTGAGTTCGAGGCCACCCTGAGACTACACAGGAATTCCAGTTCAGCCTGAACTAGAGTGAGACCATACTCGGGGGGGGGGGGGGGGGGACAATGGTGCCTACCTATTTCTTTTATTATTATTATTTGAGAGAGTCAAGGAGAGACAGAGACACAGATAATGGATGCACCAGGGCCTCTAGCCACTGGAAAGGAACTCCAGATGTATGTGCATCTGGCTTACCTGGGTCCTGGGGAATCAAACTTGGGTCCTTTAGCTTTGTAGGCAAACACCTTAACCACTAAACCATCCCTCCAGCCCGTACCTACCTACTTTTTAGTTCTAAAGAATCAATGAGCTAAGGAAGATAAAATGCTTATTAGCAGGGTCTGAGACATCCTAAGTATATAATTCTGTTCAGATATTATGTGGACTTTTAAAGGTCTTACCCAGAGATAGAATTTTCTTGCTACAAGTGAACCATTTTGCTAAGTATGGAATTTTGAACACACATTCCCTTCATTAAAGCCCCGTGTCAACTTTGTATACGTGATTACCCCAGATTTACCAGAAAGAAACGTGAAGTTGGAGTACAGGATCCTACTTTTCCGAGCGCTGAGCTTGGGTTAAGCTCTGTGCTGGAGCTACGTATGCAACCGTCCACTTAACAGTCCTGAGGTGTGAGCACCCCAGCATAATGCAAGCTGGACTCCAATCCCACATCGCTGAGCCTGGAGAATCCTTGTCCCCTGCCAGTGAAATTGGTCCCTTTACCGGTGGCTGGTGAAGGGCTCGAAGTGTGTTAGACACAAGGTTCCCCAACTTGGGCAGCCAAGGAACGTTTCCTTATTTCACCTGCTGTCTTATGAGTTGTTTTCTACTGGCTTAAAGAAGCAGCACCAGAAAGAAAAGGCCTCCAGGGACAGCAGGGGTGTGTTAGACTCCATGTGTTGTTCCGTTTGGCTCATGTTACTATGCCCTACATGAGCTAAGGGCTGTTTTCTTCCTGTTCTTTGTACAAGTGCTTCCCAAGTGCACTCATACAATTTCATGTAATATTAAAAAAGCCTGTTCTAGTCCCAATTGTACTTAATTTAAATTACTTTGCTTAAAACCACTAGAGTGTTCTCAGTAAGAGGAGAACATGGCTTGTTTGGAGACACGAAAACCTCTCTCTTCTACCTCCTTGTGCCCTGTCTGTCCCATCTGATGGCAGTAGGAGGAAAAAAACCAAACCGAATGCTGAAAACCCAGAAGACTCGGAGCATGAGCATCACGTGAAAGAAAGGGGGGATGTGTTTCTGGTCGGTCCTGTAAAGGAAGGCGGTCAGCTAACGATGACGCACCTGGCACCGTGGAGTCACCGCAGACACAGTGCTGCTTCTCCTCCTGCCGCAACCATGCTCAGCACTTTACATGCAGGGGACAGGGACGCTTAGCATCCCTTGACCCATTATGGAGCCGGGACAGTGTAACGTCACTGTCCTGGCCCTCGGTGATTAGTCACAGTGTTCTACGGGCTCAACAGACACAACAAATGGGTCCACGGCCCCAGGATAACTTTTCTGTCTCAGTTCACCCACATCTATTTTTCTCCTTCAGGAACTATGAGCCCAATTCAAATCCAAGTTTGATTCTGGCTCTGTTCCTTCCAGATTAATCTTTGCATGGATGTCCTCATACTGGTTTTTCTCCCTCTGCTAAAAGCCATGGGGGGGGGGGGGGAGAATACCGGCATGGTTCCAGGAGACTTTAAATTCAGGTACACGTAGCAAACTGTAAATTTTCCCCCAGGGACAAGTAGCTTGGTGAATGTCAGGGTATGGCTGAGAACTGAAATTTTCCTGCTCAGTTTCCTACACTGCCATGTTCCAGATTGTCAATCCCTGAGGACACTCGGGGACTCAGTCCTCTCCATCCACGTCTCACATGCCCAAGGAAATATAGGAAGGACAGAAGGTTCCTGGAGCTGTAAGCTTGACATTTTACATGCACTGTCTCCTGAAATCTTCCCAGGGACCTGGTGAGCTTGGCGTCATTTCAACTGAGAACTGAGACTTGCCCAGCTTGTTCAAGGTCAACAGGTAATAGTAAGTGGAGCAGTGCTCATCACAGGCAGTCTGAGTCCAAAACCTGCAGGCTATTACTTCCCTACAGAAGGTCCTGCCCGGCCCAGGTCCCTGGGAGCCCCCCATAAATGCATTTTGGATTGTGCTGACTCCATTTTATGAGCTCCATCATTTCTAATATAAGTAAAACAACCTCCAGAGAAGAAACATGGTAGTGGTTTATAGGATTCCTAAAACCTGCAGTCTATACAAGTGAGGGATGTTAAATCTTACTTTATTTCTACAAAAGTAACATTCCCCTGGGGTGGGGGGGAGACCGAAAACAGGGAAAACTTATAGAATATCCAGCTGTCTCTTTTTCTTGGATGAACTGGTTTTGTTTTAAATTTAGCTGATCACACTTAATCATACCCATGTCTGCGCTATCTCAAAACTGAGAATATAAACTCTTTTATGGCCCTTTTCTATGGCACCATTTTTCAAATATTTATATTTCTCCAATCACTGTGTTAGCTCCTTGAGATTGTGGGGGACTAGAGGAGACGTCCATTCATTGTTACAGCCCAAGGGCCCCTAGATATTTAAGAGGTACTTACTAGAGGGATGGAAGGGTGAATGAGAATGAATGAATGAGCAAATGTGTCCAGGGGGAGGGGTGTGAGAAGCATGGAGATAGAACTTCAGAGAGGAATGGTGAGGGGTGTGAGAAGCATGGAGACAGGAGAACTCCAGAGAGGAGTGGTGGCTCTTGGTGTCACTGTCATGTGTAAACATGAGGACCCGGAGAAGCTGCCTTTGAATCTTTTCACTTTTCAGGCAAGACAACTGAGTCCCAAGTAGGCAGACTTGCCTGGCAAATGTGAGAGAGTCAGGGCCAGGGGTCCTGTCTCATAAGGGTTTTCCACTTCTACACCAAGGGTAAAAGTAAAGACCCCATCGTTAGAAACTCCATCGGTGACAGGGAATGTTGATTTTCACCACTATATTAAGAAATGCCTATAAACTTGGATCTGCTATTTCTTTTATTTTTTGTCCATATTTATTTATTTATTTGTTCGAAAGTGACAGACAGAGAGAGAAAGAGGCAGATAGAGAGAGGAGAATGGGCACAGCAGGGCTTCCAGCCACTGCAAACGAACTCCAGACGTGTACACCCCCTTGTGCATCTGACTAACGTGGCTCTTGGGGAATTGGGCCTTGAACCAGGGTCCTTAGGCATCACAGGCAAGCGCTTAACCACTAAGCCATCTCTCCAGACCTGGATCTGCTATTTCAAAGTTATACCAGGAGCTGGTGATATAATTCAGTGATGCAGCAAAGCCCTGGGTTTGATCCTTGGATCCACAAATACACAAATAAATTTTAAAAACTCTAACACTATAAAAATGTGGCACACCACCATTTAACTGACACCCATAATTTGCAGCAGGATTGCAATGCACACTACTCACTTACCTGCATTCTCTGCTCTCCATCTTAAAGGTACCTACCTTTTCCTTTCTTGCACTCCAAAGTTAATAAATGTTAAGTCCTCCCATGTCATCACCTACCCTCTCTTCCTTAAGAGCTACAGTGGAGGTGGAATCAGGGCTGGAGAGATGGCTCAGCGGTTAAGGCACTTGCCTACAATGCCTAATGACATGGGTTCAATTCCCTTCCCAGGACCCACGTAAAGCCAGATGCACAAAGTTGTGCATGCAGCTGAACTTCATCTGCAATGGCCAGAGGCCCTGGCACACGCATATTCATTTTCTCTCCCTTGCAAATAAATTTATGAATCTGGTATTTTGTGACCTTGGCACTGTTAGTCAATTAGATACTCTTACAACCAAACCACCCTTTCTGTCATCCCAGGATGGCCCTTCAGCACATGCAGCGCACAGGACAATTTCTCCTTTGCCAAGTGCACTGTACTCTTGTGGTTGACACCATTCTGATGAGAGCCTGCCCCTGAGTCCCTGAGAACAATCCAGTATTAGTAGTGTTGGGTTGGATCCTGGTGGGCTCACTTCTCTTCTACCATTCTTGTGCAGTCGATACCCTTCCCAGTGCAAGACCTGGATTCAGTTCATCCAGGTTCAATGCCAATTCTGCCACTCAGCAGAATTTGCTACCTTAGGCAAGTTCATTTATTTCAGTTGATTTACCTTTATAAGAAGGATCATGTAGTGTGCTTTCACAAGATCCCCATGAAAGATGAATCAAGGGGCTGGAAAGATGGTTTAGTGGTTAAGGCACATGCCTGTGAAGCCTAAGGACCCAGGTTTAATTCTCCAGGTCTCATATAAGCCAGATGAACATGCATCTGGAGTTCCTTTGCAGTGGCTAGAGGTCCTGATGCATCCATTCTCTTTCTCTCTCTCTCTCCCTCTGCCTCTAATAAATAAATGAAAATAAAAAAAAAAAGAAGGATCATGATGTGACCTGTCTTCTGAGGGTGCTGTAAGGTTGAAAAGAGTTAATCCATGCAAAGTGCTTAGCACACAGTACATGGTATACAGCAAGTGATCAGTGAAGGTCAGCTCTTGATGTCATGGTTTCTTTTTTTTTTTTAATTTGAATTCTAAACAGGTACTGTTAGACTCTCCAAGGTTAAAAAATACCTAAGACACAATGTGATAGAAAAATTCACATGTAGGGCTGGAGAGATGGCTTAGCAGTTAGAGTGCATACCTGCAAAGCCTAAGGATTCTGGTTCGATTCTCCAGGTCCCATGTAAGCCAGATGCACATGGTGGCGCATGCATCTGGAGTTTGTTTGCGGTGGCTAGAGGCCCTGGTGTGCCCATTCTCTCCCTCTCCCTCCCTCCCTCCCTCCCTCCCTCTCTCTCTCTCTCTCTCTCTCTCTCTCTCTCTCTCTCTCTCTGTCTCTTATAAATAAAATTAAGAGAAACTCACATGTAGACAGATTTTTTCACTTTTAGCATAATTAATAAAATGTATGACCTATTCAAACAGAAGAAAAAGTATATTTAAAAATGAGACCTATGAATGGAAAAGTCAGGTCAAAGGTAACAGACTGTTATAGCTCTAACTTGCCCAAAAAGCCAGTCTGACATCATCATCATCATCATCATCATCATTATTATTATTATTTGTGTATACATGTGTGTATGTGTATGGTGTGTGTGATGTGTTTATGGGTGCATGTATGTCACATCCATAGGACCTCAGGGTGTTTCTCTTCTCTTTCCACATCTTGATTGCTGCTTATGAGTGTCCAAATTCTGACCCCACCTCCCATTGCTGTGGGTGCAATGGGATTACAGATGCCCGCAGCACTTTGCATCTAGCTGTACGCGGCCCCTAAAGAAGATCAAACTTGGTGGGCAGGCAAGGAAGCAAGTGCCTTTAGCCACTGAACCATCTCTCTAGCACCATTTGGACCTATTCTTATGAGTATTTTGCAAAGCTGCTAATCATCTGAAATATTAAGTAAAAAAAAAAATGGTAGCTATGTGTGACTTTAGCACTCAGAGGTATGCCACATGGAATGCCAGGGAGACTGGCTCCTTTTTCTCAGCCAAATTACTTCATCTCCTCTCCCTGTGGTTCAAAGTATCAGCCTGAGGCAGGGGCTTTCTGAGATCCCTAAGGCCATAGCAACCTAACTGAGAGGCTCCCGCTGCTTCGGTGCTACTGAGAAGCCCGCGGCTGTCTGAAGGTTGCTAGCTCTGGGTAGTGGGCTCTAGGTACTCTGTGAAACGGCCACGGTGTCCTCTCGCTTTTCAAAAATGTGACTTCAGAGCTAGGACATGGCTCCGCAGGTAAACGAGAACCTGCGTTTGACCCTCTTTCATCCATATAGCAAGAAAACGCCAGACATGGGTGCACGTGTCTGTAACCTCAGCACTGAGGAGGCAGGTGAGACAGGAGGATCCCTGGCCTAAAAAAATAAAAAACCACAGTAAGCCTCAGGTTCAGTGAAAGACTGTCTCAGGGAAACTGAGGAGCCGAACAAGAGGGGAGCACACAGCGTGTCCTTTCTAGAGGACTGCTGCAGATGCCAGGGAGGGTGGAGAGGGATAGGCGTTTTCCTACAAGGAATAGCTCACGGGAGGTAGCAGGCCTTCAGCTGCCAGTGCCGTTTTCATCTCACACGCGAGGGATTGCCCCAGAGGGCAAGAGACGGACGGAGGGCAGGCAGCGAGCCCTGAGACACTGCTCCTACTACCGGCTCCACAGAATCGACCCCGTGCCTGGCAAAGTAGCCAGTCCTTGGAATTCCCAGGGGCGTAAGCAACTAAACTTCTTCCTCAGCATGCGCTGGTCTGAGTGGGATTTCTGCCACCATGTAAACTAAAAATGTCCAGGCTAACCTTCCTCTGGATTCTAGTACTGCCTGACAGGTAGATACGTTATCTTGGATAAGCTATCCACTGCCCCTGAGCCTGTAAAATGGGGACAGTAAGTTCCTTCTCAAAGGGCTGATATAAGGAATAAGGTGTAAATGTGGACCGTTCCCCTCGGGCTCAGGTGTTTGGGCAATTGGCCTCCAGCTGGTGGTGCTGTTTTGGGAGGTGGGGCCTGGGTGGAGGAAGTGACTTGCTGGGGGAATGGTACTGAGGGCTATAGCTCTCCACTTCCAGCCACATCTCTCATTCTGGTGACTCGGGAGATGTGAGAAAGTCATGTAAGGCTCCTGCAGACCGGGATAGGAGCGGCTCCTGCCTCCCTGGATGCCATCGTGCCTTCCCCACCATGAAACTGTGAGCTGAAAAACACCAACCCTCTCACTCTGTCACACAGTCCATCCCAGCAATGGGACAGCAGGGAAATCTTGCAGGTGAAGCCCTCGTGCATGGGAGCAGAGTTTCTGTTTAAACTTTATTACTTACCTTTTTTTATATAAAAAGGTTTTATTCTTAGGCCCCGTCTCCCGCACCATAATTCTACTGAGGGTCTTCTTCAGTGGGGTTATTGGTATTCACTGTGGGAACCAAGAGGCCTCAAGCCATTCCAGCCCACCCTGAGGCCCTTAAGGTCTTTCTGCTCCCTCTTCCACAATGTTCCCTGAGCCTTGGCAGGCAAGATAGGGATCTGATTCGGTGTTGCTTTCTCTGTAGACTCTGGATCTCTGTTGTGATGACGTCTGAGTGACCACAGGGTCTGTCTCCACCTCCCTGGAACTGGTTTTCAGGCTAGCCAGAGAGCAGTATTCATGTCACCGCTTTCTCAGTAATGACTCTGGGCCCGGGCAGATGAGGGGGAGGTGAGCCATCGCCTGGTAGACAGTCTTCTCTCTTCTTGACGTATTGATGTGTCCTTGTGCTTCCCAGTATTCTCCGTCCAGTCCGAAACATGCCTGGAGGACTTCTCTGCTGCCCCTCCACCTTCATCTTTTATTTTTGCTTTTTTGAGATAGGGTCTTACTCTAACCTGGAACTCACTCTGTAGTTCCACACTGGCCTCCTACTCTGCCTCCCAAGTGCTGAAATTAAAGGCATGCACCACCATGCCAGCCCCAGAATTTTTTTGTTTTTGTTTTTCGAGGTAGGGTCTCACTCTAGCCCAGGCTAACCTGGAAGTCACTATGTGATCTCAGGGTAGCCTCGAATTCATGGCAGTCCTCCTACCTCTGCCTCCCAAGTGCTGGGATTAAAGGTGTGCACCACATTACCCAGCCCCAGAAATTTTTTTAATATATATTTTTTAATTTATTTATTTGACAGAGAAAGAGGCAGAGAGAGAATAGGCACACCAAGGACTCCAGCCACTGCAAATGAGCTCCAGACACATGCACCACTTTCTGCATCTTAAGTGGATACCAGGGAATTGAACCTGGATCATTTGGCTTTGCAGGCAAGCACCTTAACCACTAAGCCATCCCTCTAGCCCCCCAGAAATTTTAATACAGGGTTCTCTAGCTCTTTTTCTGTCCTATAAAAACATAGTGAGAGACTTCCGGTTAAGATGGCGGCGTAGGTACCACGCCAAAGCAGCCTAGGGGGGAAAAAGACCAAAAAAACTCAGCAAAATACACACTTTTACTAAAAAGTGAGGTGTATAGGAAATTGAGGCGGCAGCGGAGAAGTAGAAGAGTTATAGAGCATCCAGAGCCTGCACAGGCGGGAAAAGCGGCTCCGGCAGCTCGGCCAACCTCCGCAGCCGCGGCGCAGCAGAAAGCTGCCAGACTCTCGGCTCGAGCCGCAGGAAAAGCCAGGTGCGGGATTTTCCCCTCACACCGCGCTCTCCGCAACTCGGGAAATGTGAGGGGAGAGCGGCAGCGAGGAGCAGACCGCGAGGGAGAAGCACACGTGGAGCAGCGAGACAACCAGAGCAGCCGCGGCTCCCTCCCCTCCCCCACCGCCTGAGCCCAGCTCCGGCGAACACAGCAGCGGCCCGGGACCTGGCCACGCCAACTTGGGCTGACAGCGGGACCCAAGCAGGAGCAGAGTTCGGCAGCAACTTCAGCGGCTCCAGCACCAGTACCAGCGGCCCCAGCAGCAGCGGACCCAGGAGCGGCAGCGGCGGCAGATCCCGCAGCAGCGGCTTCGGGGGGAGCAGCAGCGGTGGACATGGCAGCGGCAGCTTCAGCAGCGGTGGTGGCTCCGGTGGTGGCAGCTACGGCAGCAGCAGAGGCAGCAGCAGCGGCTCGGTTTGCCCCATAGGAAAAGCAAGTGCCCAGCTCCAGAAATCAGAACAGCAGCCTGACGACCCATGCAGCAACTTGACTGAGACCAAAATCACCCAAGGTAACTGGGATTGCACCAGGGAAGGGTCTCACTTGGTCACAAGCTGACTTGGATCCCTCAACAGACCAGAAATCTAAACCTCTTTGTTGATAGAAGATCTGGTCATTATAATAACTACTCTTGCATACATACTCGGGGCTGTTTTTGATTGAATGTGTACAGTGTTTAGTAAAATTTTAGAATCTACCTGTATTTTATTCCACTCAGCCTGCTTGAATACTCCTATAGCAGGGAAACTCAACCCCTAAGAACATCTTTGTAGATACTCTGAGAGTCTTAAGAGCCACACCTAATACCTTAAGGTCCTACCCTGAAAATATATTACATCAAATCAATTGATACAGCTAAGAATACACAGCTAGCTAGAAAATCCAAGCATTAACTTAATCCAAGATGCAAAAATATATACATTATAACACAAGAAACACTAAAAAGCAAGATGATATAAATCCACCTAAAAGTATTAATGCATCAGAAATGTCCTCCAGAGAGAAAGAGTTAGAGGAAATGCCTGAGAAAGAGTTCAAAAGAATAATTATAAATATGTTCAAAGAGGTCAAAGAACACATGAAAACAATCAAAGAAGAAATCAAAGAGGAAATCAAAGGAATTAAAGAAGAGGGAGGACATCAATTTAATGAAATAAAGAAGGCAATACAAGACATAAATAGGGAAATAGAAATAATAAAGAAAAACCAGTCAGAATTACTAGCAATGAAGAACACAGTTAATGAAATAAAAAACTCTGTAGAAAATCTCACCAGTAGGATGGATGAGGGAGAGGACAGAATATCTAAGCTAGAAGACCAGGTGGCAGACCTAATGCAGTCCAACAAAGAGAAAGACAAACTTACAGAAAAGTATGAGTGGGAATTTCAAGATATTCGGGACACTATGAAAAGATCCAATATAAGAATTCAGGGCATAGTAGAAGGAGAAGAACTCCACTCCAGAGGCATAGTAGGCATCTTCAACAAAATCATAGAAGAAAATTTCCCCCAAATTGGGAAAGAGGTGCCAATACAGATACAGGAAGCCTTTAGAACCCCAGCCAGACAAAACCCAGAAAGAACCTCCCCTCGCCATATTATAATCAAACTTCCAAACACACAAACCAAAGAAAAAATATTGAAAGCAGTTAGAGAGAAAAATCAAGTTACCTACAAAAGCAAGCCCATCAGGATTACAGCAGATTATTCAACACAAACTTTTAAAGCCAGAAGGGCTTGGAGTGATATATTCCAAGTTCTGAAAGATAACAACTGTCAACCAAGGTTACTTTATCCTGCAAAGTTATCCATTCAAATAGATGGAGAAATAAAGACATTCCATGACAAAAGCAGGTTAAAGGAGTATTTGAAGACAAAACCAGCTCTACAGAAAATACTTGATAGAATCCTCCATGCTGAACAAAAGGAAAAGCCCACATATAAGGAACCTAGAAAAAAACAAGCTATACTCAAATACCAGTTAACAGAGGAGAGCACAGGTAGAACCAGTAACACACACACACACACACACACACACACACACACACACACACACACACACAAAAATGGCAAACATAAATACACACCTTTCAATAATATCTCTTAATATCAACGGTCTCAATGCCCCAACGAAAAGACATAGATTTGCAGACTGGGTTAAAAAGCAGGATCCTACAATTTGTTGTCTCCAAGAAACTCACCTTTCTACAAAGGATAGACATTATCTTAGGGTGAAAGGTTGGAAGACGGTGTTTCAAGCAAATGGGCCTAGAAAACAAGCAGGGGTTGCTATCCTAATATCAGACAGGGTAGACTTTAGTTCGACGTTAGTCAAGAAAGATAAGGAAGGTCACTTTATATTGATTAAGGGCACACTCCAACAGGAGGACATTACAATCCTAAACATATATGCACCTAACATGGGGGCTCCCAAATTCGTCAAACAAACACTATTAGAACTAAGGTCACAGATAACACCAAACACAGTGGTGGTGGGTGACTTTAACACCCCACTCTCATCAATTGACAGGTCATCCAGGGAAAGAATAAACAGAGAGGCATCTGGACTAAATGAGGTCATAGAAGGAATGGACCTAACAGATATATACAGGACATTTCATCCAAAGGCTGCAGAATATACATTCTTTTCAGCAGCACATGGAACATTCTCTAAAATAGACCACATATTAGGACACAAAGCAAATCTTAACAAATTCAAGAAAATTGAAATAATTCCTTGCATTCTATCTGACCACAATGGAATTAAACTACAAATCAGTAGCAAGAAAGGCTATAGAGCATACACAAAATCATGGAAACTAAACAATACACTACTAAATGATGAGTGGGTCAATGAAGAAATCAAAAAGGAAATCAAAAAATTTATAGAGTCAAATGATAATGAGAACACAACATACCAAAATCTCTGGGACACAATGAAGGCAGTTCTAAGAGGTAAATTTATAGCCTTAAGTGCCTATATTAAGAAATTAGAAAGGTCGCAAGTAAACGACCTAATGCTTTGCCTTAAAACCTTGGAAAAAGAAGAACAAGGCAAACCAAAAATTAGTAGATGGGAAGAAATAATAAAGATTAGGGCAGAAATTAATGAAATAGAAACAAAAAGAACAATCCAAAGAATTAATGAAACAAAGAGTTGGTTCTTTGAAAGGATAAACAAGATTGATAAACCCTTAGCAAATCTGACCAAAAGAAAGAGAGAAGAGACACAAATTAATAAAATCAGAGATGAACAAGGTAACATCACAACAGATTCCAGAGAAATTCAAAAAATCATAGGGACATACTATAAAAGCATATACTCCACAAAGTATGAAAATCTGAAAGAAATGGATGATTTCCTTGATCTATATGACCTACCTAAATTAAATCAAAATGAGATTAATCACTTAAATAGACCTATAACAAACATGGAGATCCGAACAGTTATCAATAATCTCCCAACTAAAAAAAGCCCAGGCCCGGATGGATTCACTGCTGAATTTTACCAGACTTTTAAGGAAGAGCTAACACCATTGCTTCTTAAGCTTTTCCAGGAAATAGAAAAAGAAGGAATTCTACCAAACTCCTTCTATGAGGCCAGCATCACCCTGATACCAAAACCAGGCAAAGATAGAACAAAAAAAGAAAATTACAGACCAATCATCCTCATGAACATAGATGCAAAAATTCTCAACAAAATATTGGCAAACAGAATACAAGAGTATATCAAAAAGATCATTCACCCTGACCAAGTAGGCTTTATCCCAGAGATGCAGGGATGGTTCAACATACGCAAATCTATAAATGTAATACATTACATAAACGGGTTGAAGGACAAAAATCACATGATCATCTCATTAGATGCAGAGAAAGCATTTGACAAAATCCAACATCCCTTCATGATAAAAGTCCTACAGAGACTGGGAATAGAAGGAACATATCTCAATATAATAAAGGCTATTTATGACAAGCCTACAGCCAACATATTACTAAATGGGGAAAAACTGGAAGCTTTTCCACTAAAATCAGGAACAAGACAAGGGTGTCCACTGTCCCCACTTTTATTTAATATAGTTTTGGAAGTCTTAGCCATAGCAATAAGGCAAGAGACACACATAAAAGGGATACAAATTGGAAAGGAAGAAATCAAGTTATCATTATTTGCAGATGACATGATTCTATACATAAAGGACCCTAAAGACTCTACTAGCAAGCTGTTAGAGCTGATCAAAACCTACAGCAATGTAGCAGGATACAAAATAAATACACAGAAATCAGTAGCCTTCATATATGCTAACAACAAACACACAGAGGATGAAATCAGAGAATCACTCCCATTCACAATTGCATCAAAAAAAATAAAATACCTTGGAATAAACCTAACCAAGGAAGTAAAGAATCTATACAATGAGAACTTTAAAACACTCAAGCGAGAAATTGCAGAAGACACTAGAAAGTGGAGAAACATCCCTTGTTCCTGGATTGGAAGAATCAATATTGTGAAAATAGCAATCTTACCTAAAGCAATCTACACATTTAATGCAATCCCTATCAAAATTCCAAAGGCTTTCTTCATGGAAATAGAAAAAACAATCCAAAAATTCATTTGGAATCACAAAAAACCTAGAATATCTAAAATAATACTGAGCAACAAAAAAGAGGCTGGTGGTATCACCATACCTGATTTTAACCTATACTACAGAGCCATAGTAACAAAAACAGCATGGTACTGGCACAAAAACAGACATGTAGATCAGTGGAACAGAATAGAGGACCCAGAAGTAAGCCCAAGTAGCTATAGCCACCTGATATTCGATAAAAATGCCAAAAATACTCATTGGAGAAGAGACAGCCTCTTCAGCAAATGGTGTTTTGAAAACTGGATAAATATCTGCAGAAGGATGAAAATAGATTCTTCTCTCTCGCCATGCACAAGAATTAAGTCCAAATGGATTAAAGACCTTAACATCAGACCGGAAACTTTGAAACTGCTAGAGGAAAAAGTAGGGGAAACCCTTCAACATATTGGTCTTGGCAAAGACTTTCTGAATACAACCCCAATTGCTCAGGCAATAAAACCACAGATTAACCACTGGGACCTAATGAAATTACAAAGATTTTGCACCGCAAAGGACACAGTGAAAAAAGCAAAGAGGCAACCTACAGAATGGGAAAAAATCTTCGCCAGCTATATATCTGATAGAGGATTAATATCTAGGATATACAAAGAACTCAAAAAGTTAACTAATAAGGAATCAAACAAGCCAATCAAAAAATGGGCTAAGGAGCTAAATAGAGAGTTCTCAAAGGAAGAAATACGAATGGCATATAAGCATCTAAAAAAATGTTCTATGTCACTAGTCATCAGGGAAATGCAGATTAAAACTACATTGAGATTCCATCTCACTCCTGTCAGATTGGCCACCATCATGAAAACAAATGATCATAAATGTTGGCGGGGATGTGGAAAAAAAGGAACCCTTCTGCACTGCTGGTGGGAATGCAATCTGGTCCAGCCATTGTGGAGGTTCCTAAAGCAGCTAGAGATTGATCTACCATATGACCCAGCTATAGCACTCCTAGGCATATATCCAAAGGACTCATCTCATTTCCTTAGAAGTACGTGCTCAACCATGTTTATTGCTGCTCAATTTATAATAGCTGGGAAATGGAACCAGCCTAGATGTCCCTCAACAGATGAGTGGATAATGAAGATGTGGTACATTTATACAATGGAGTTCTACTCAGCGGTAAAGAAAAATGAAGTTATGAAATTTGCAGAAAAATGGATGGACCTGGATAGTATTATACTAAGTCAGGTAACCCAGGCCCAGAAAGCCAAGCGCCACATGTTCTCTCTCATATGGGGATCCTAGCTACAGATGACTGGGCTTCTGCGTGAGAATGAAAATACTTAGTAGCAGAGGCCAGTAAGTTGAAAAGGAGACATAAAGGGTGGAGAAAGGAAGGGAGGAGGATACTTAATAGGTTGATATTGTATATATGTAATTACAATGATTGAGATGGGGAGGTAATATGATGGAGAATGGAATTTCAAACGGGAAAGTGTGGGGGTGGGGAGGGAGGGAATTACCATGGGATATATTTTATAATCATGGAAATTGTTAATAAAAATTAAAAAAAAAAACATAGTGAGTTTGTTCAAGTTTGAACACTTGATCCTTAGTCAGTAGGAGCCTCCTGGTCATGCTGGCATCCTATCTTGTACCTCTAACCTCTACAACTGTGAAAAATAAATCTGTATGGTCCACAAAACACCCAGTCTATGGTAGTTTGTTATACATCCTGTGTGGCTAAGACACACTCCTGGGTATATTCACAAAGAATGGAAAACATGTCCAAACTTGTATGTAAATGTTCATAGCAAGATTATCTATAGTAGTCAAAAAGGGAGTTGACCCAAATGTCCATAAACAGAATGTGATATATCTGCTCAATGGATTATTATTTGGTCATAAAAAGGAATGAAGTACTGAAAAAAATGCTATGTCATAAATGAACACTGAAAACAGTACCCCAAGAGGACAGGGGGAGATGCTACATGCCACACATTGTGTGATCCCTCCCACTAATGTTACAAGTGTAGGACAGGAGCATCTCTAAGGACAGAACCCAAGTTACTGGGTGCCAGGTGCTCAGAAAGGGAGTGATGGGCACTGACTTCCAGTGGTTACCGTTTCTCCATGATGTGTTAAATGTTCTGGAATTAAGTCACGGTGACAGTCATACAGCCTGTAAGTACACTAAAAGCCAGTGAATGGTCCATTCCCAAAGGGCAAATTTTAGGTCACATGAATTATATCTCAATTTAAAGGATACTGTGGTGATGCAGGTAGAAGGTACAACGTACTCAACAATACCTGTAAAGGCTATGATTATTATCTATTGTATACAGGCAACTTCTATACATGATTTCCTTTAATCCTCACAGAGCCCCGATAAAGTAGCTATTACTTTCTGCATGTTTAATGGATAGGAAATTGAAGTTCAGAGAAGTTAATTGCCAGGCCCAGGGTTCTACAATTAGTAAGTGGAATGCTGAGTCGCCAACACAGGTCTGTTTGATCCCGAAGCCCCCACCCCTCCCAGTACAAAGCCCTTGCTGCTCCACTGGCACTCGGCTGGTGTGCCAGGGACGGCTGCTTACACACCCTCTGCGGGGATCCCTTTTCTTTGGTAGCTTGGCCCCAATTTGACTCAGGGCAGCGCCAGACCAGCAAAAAGGCCCACCTCCAAGCTCCTCTCATGCCTGCTATGGTTATATCTAGCACTGACACACAAGCAGAAAGGCTATGTTGGACTTTTGGGAAAGTGTCTTAACAAAAAGGACCTGAAGGAGCCAGGCATGGTGGTGCACGCCTTTAATCCTAGCATATGGTTGCCATGAGTTTCAGGCCACCCCGAGAACACATAGTGAATTCCAGGTCAACCTGGGCTAGAGGGAGACTCTATCACATGGGTTTTAAAAAGTATTTAACCTGGCTAGAGGTGGAATCCTGTTCCTCCCTTCTCTTCCATCCTGCTGCATGGAATGTAGGTGTGATGGGGGCACTGCAGATGCCACTTTGGATCACAAGGCAATAGACCAAAGAGACAGAAATCCTGATAACCATGGAGGTAAGACCTGGCTTTGGACTCATTCCAAATTTCTCTGGGGGAGGGCACTAATTGCTACTGTTACTTGGGGATTTTGTGTACATCCAGTTGAAATCTAATCCTAACTTAAAAACTGGTCCCATGAACATGCTGAACCAATTAACAATGTATAAAAACAGTTAATCTCAGAAGTAGTCAAATTAAAATTATTTTACTCAAGAGGCTGACAAAATGGCTCAGCAGTTAAGGTGCTAGCCTATAAAACCTAACAACCAGAGTCTGATTTCCCAGTATCCACAGGAAGCCAGATGCGCACAGTGGCACACGCATCTGTAGTCCACCTGCAGCAGGTAGAGCCCTGGAGCCTCCATTCCATCTCTCTCCCTCTCTCTCTCTCTTTCTGCTTGCAAATAAATAATAAATAAAACTATTTAAAATTATTTTGCTCAAGTCATTTTCCAAGTTGTCCTGTACCATTAAGATTCACTACTCAGAGGCTGAGGGACCACGTTGGGTTATTCTGAAGACACTTACCAAGGCCTGTTTTGTGGAGTTAAAGAATCACTGGAAAGATTGGGTCTCAGGCCACCAAGCACACACATTACATTTTATATGCACTTAAATTTCATCTTAGAAATTGCTTCAGAATACCAGCCACAGAGGAGCCAACAGGCTCCCACAGAGTGAATTTCTGAAGGAGCAAATTTTATTTATACAACCTCTGTACCATGTGGCTAAGGGAGAGGAGACAGCAGATTCCAAACACCAAGTAAGATAATTAGACTTAAAGCCTCTGTGCTTTAAGATCAATGTTCTCCCTGGCTTTTCCAGCACAAGTCATATCATATACCAGAACTGTTTTCTCTACAGTAGCCTTTCCATGGCTGAAATAGAACCCCAGCTTTGCTAATGGTTTACCTGTTTACTTAGGACTGAAGTGATGTTTATCAGTGCATTGTTCATAATGTGATAGCAAGTTGATTTGGCATTGTTGGCTCAAGGATGGCTTTTCCTTATTTCCCTCCTTTTTCTATGGTTCTTTTAGAATTCAAATCACAACAGTGAGGATAAAACATTTGGAGACAATGAAATACCTTTCTAGTTTGTTTATTTTGGGGGGGGGGCTACAGCTTGACTTGTCTAATTGTGTACATGTTAGGGGATGGCCAGAGGTAGTAACTCAAGTGTTCTTTAGGAGGGCAAAATTTCTGGGTTTATTGGTAATATGGGCAACTAAAACTCATGAATCTTTCCTGCAGAGCTTGGATGAGATTTTTAGTCTTTCCTTTAAGAGCATGCACATGTGTGGGTACACCCTCCCATCTTTCTTAGAACACAGGAACCAACAAGAAAACCACACAGATCCTCAGGCAGCAAATTCATCTCTGTAAAGTCCATCTTGGGGGCTGAAGAAACAGCTTAGTGGTTAAGGTGATTGTCTGCAAAGCCAAATGACAGAGTTTCTAGTCCCCAGTACCCACGTAAAGCCAGACACACAAGGTGGCACATGCGCTTGGAGTTCATGTTCAGTGGCTAGGGGCCCTTGTGCACCCATTCATTCTCTCTCACTCTCAGAAATAGATAAATAATAAACAAATGAAATCCATCTATTAAAACACATGGGAAAAGAACACAACCTTTGCACTTCATCACAAGAGCGGCCTCTCAGTTTCTGTATTCCACAGTTAACCTTCACTGTCAAGGTTACTAGATTTGGGATCACCTAGGAGATACACCCTGGCATGTGTCTGTGCGGGTGTTTCCAGAGAGGCTTAACTGACGAAGGAAGACCCACCCTGAATGTGGTGGCATCATCCCACAGGCGAGGGTCCCAGGCTGACGAAAAGGAGAAAGTCAGTCAAGCGGCGGCAGTCACCCCGCGACCCGTGACCTGCCGCTCTGTGCTCCCGCGGCTCTTCCTTCCCCGCCACGATGAAGAGTCTGTCCTACGCTGCTGCTCCTCAGGTCTCTGAACACAGCTGGGAAACATGACTACGATACATTTTTTAGGTGCTTTTGTCCTAGCAACAAGAAACACACTTAGTATATCAGAGAATTCTAACAGATTTGGTGTGCTGAGTTCGGGACCTTCAGCAGACTGGACAGGGACCAGTAAGGAAGAGGGGAAATGCAGCGGCTGCAATGAAGAAGGGCTGACACGCCACCCTCGGAGGAAGTCTGAATCCACTCATGCTCCTGATGGCGGCGCACCCTTCTCACCTGCTCCGGGCTCACCAATGACCATACTCAAAAGTGTGGAGTGTTTGGAATGAAGAAAGGGTACACTGTGAGGGCTGAGTCAAGGCACCATGCTACATCCAAATCTTTTTAAAAGAAATACTTGGTGTTCAAAGGCTTTGCAGAAATGCAACTCCCTCCAAAGAGCAGTAATGGCCACACTGAACATAGACCTTAGAACGTTAAAAAGACGTGGGACTGGCGATGGCTCAAGGGTTAAAAGCACTTGCTTGCAAAGCTTGAAGGCCCAGGTTTTGATTCCCCAGTACCCATGTAAAGCCTGATCCACAAAGTGGTGCATGCATGTGGAGTTCGTTTACAGTAGCAAGAGGCCCTGGCATTCTCACATTCATTCTCCTCTCTCCTGTTTTCTTTCTCATTCACATTATTTCTCATTCTCTTCCCTCCTTTTTTAAAAAAAATTATTTATTTGCAAGCATAGACAGAGAGATAAAAGAGAGACAGACAGAGAGAGAATGAGCATACCAGGCCCTCTAGCCACTGCAAAGGAACTCCAGATGCATGTGCCCCTTGTGCATCTGACTTATATGGGTCCTAGGGAATTGAACCTGGGTCCTTTAGCTTTGCAGGCAAACACCTTAACTGCTAAGCCATTTCTCCAGCTCTATCCCTCCTTCTTTTGCTCTCAAATAAGTAAATAAAATAATTTTTAAAACATTTAAGATGTGGGGGCTGCAGAGATGGCTTAGCAGCTAAGGCACTTGCCTGCAAAACCAAAGGACCTAGGTTCGACTCCCTAGGACCCACATAAGCCAGATGCACAAGAGGGCACACACATCTGGAGTTCCTTTGCAGCGGCTGGAGGCCCTGGCGCAACCATTCACTCTCTCTCCCTGCCTATTTCTGTATATATCTCTCTCTCTCAAATAAATAAATAAAAATAAAATATTTTTAAGTGGCAAATGCATCTGGCATATGCACACACAAAAGCAAATAAGTATTATAAGATGTGGGGTCAAGTCTTGGTGCTACCATTTACAAGTTGCCTCATACAGAGCACAAGACTGGTTCAGACATACATTCCTCATTGCTGAAATGTGGCTGGCTAATAAAAGCAGCTTCTAATATTAACTCACTAATACTCACAGGAGAACATCGGTGTCCCATCAGTAGATATCCAACCCAACTAAGAGTTTATTATGTGGGCACATCTTCATTCTTTCAATTAAACTACTGTAATTCTTCTTCGCTCCCTTGATGAAAATTAGAATCAAAAGTAAATATAAGGTAGTCATTTCAGGCCTAGGCAGGTACCCACCCGACAGGATGTATATGCTTACCAAGAGACCAAAAGGTTCATAACGGTACACAGTTGTGGAGAGAACAAACTCTGGAGCCTGAAAGTACCAACTCTAGAATCTAGAAGATCATTTGGCTGGCAGAGCTACATGCCCACTCCTGGCCTTTAGGTTCCAGGCTATCTTTGGTACTGAGTTTCATGCATGTTCTGCACGTCTTTCCAGTGCGTTCAGGCAGCATGCAGAAAACATCGGGGAGAACGAGGACACATCAATACAGCCAACCATCGCCCAAGAGATGGTCACCTCCACCTCTTCTGCCCCGGCCCAAAAGTCGTAGCAGGGGATGCAGTGACACAAACGCTGCAAGCAAGGACAGCCGGAAAACTACTTCCAGAGAAATGGCAGCCGTGTGGTCACGCAAACCTCAGAAAAACAGAGATCCTGGGTCTGCAGAGAAAACAACACTCAGTCAGATCTCTACCCTGCCCACCAAGGTTCAGGGAGCATCGTGGAAGAGGGGCTGGGAGATCGTAGGAGCCCTGGGGTGGGGGGGAGTATCCCGACACGCCACGTCTCCTCACACCTGCAGAGGCTGACTGGGGCCTTGGATCCCCACAGTGAACACCAACAAGCCCACCCAAGACCCTCAGCAGATGTGGAGCAGGGAAGAGGGACGCTTGCAACCTTTTTATTAAAAGAAGAATCAATGAATTAAAAAAACAAACTGTCCTGTTCTCTGAGGAATGAAAGAGTATATATACACACACACACACAATCTTTTTCTTACATTCTTTGACTCTAAAACTGGAACCAACAGAAATGGTCACATCCCCAGAGGGCTTATAGAGCATCTGTCCTCTGAGCTGTCAAACCTATGCCAAGGTCAATTCCAGCACATGTCCATTCACAACAGAGGCTGCATAACACCACTTGTTCTCAAGCAGGGAGAGCTAAAGACATTAAAATAGGAAGAAAATTAACATGTTTAACTCATAGCAAGAAAAGGAGGCAGTACTTTCAAATAACTAACTCAACTCATTCTCCACAAAGCCTGTAGAGCGCACATCTTAATGGGAGTGAGGAAGCTTGCCCAGCCTTGCACAGGCTGTAAGCACGTGCATCTACATTAGACCCCATTTCTGGTACCAAGTTCTACTTGACTTCAATCACAGCATAGTTGAAAGCCATCACACAAAAAGAGACATTAATGGGTCTACAATAGATTTGATCTAGACAGAAATTTTGTACTATAGCATTTAAGTCCTGGATCTTCCCAATACCAACCTTAAAACTGCCAAGTCTTAATATCGAGTTCCCATATGATACAGGCCCCCAATGACAATGCAAGAAAGCATTTACTTCAAGACCACATTTCTGGTCTAGAGGCACTATATTATTTTGCGTGACTGCTTTACAACAAGCTCATATACTTCTTGGATTTGATGAAGTTCATGCAGGTTTTGCCCCACTCAGTGAGTTGGCTTCATAAGCACTTGGTTCATGCTGGGGGAGCACAAGAGATGCTAAAGCTAGACTGGGTTGAGTCTGAATTCTACTCCTTACATGGTGTTTGAGACCCGGCCTTACAGCTCTGGAAAAATGCAAGACCTGCATGCATCTGCACTTCTTTTCATACAAACCGGATATCAGAGGTCTCCATAAGAATAGTGGTGGAACTGAGCCAGGCGTGCTGGTGCACGCCTTTAATCCCAGCACTTGGGAAGCAGAGGACTGCCCTGAGTTCAAGGCCACCCTGAGACTACATAGTGAATTCCAGGTCAGCCTGGGCTAGAGTGAGACCCTACTTGAAAAACAAAACAAAACAAAACAAAAAAAATAGTGGTAGATCTGTTCAGCACATCCACCTACAAGGCCCCCTTCAGGATGAAATATGGAAGAAAAACCCATCATGAAGAGTCAGGACCTGCCTCACCCACTGTCCCTCCAAACCATGTCCCCCATGTATGTTGGCTTCCTCATTTCCTAGCTGCTCCATATGCTAGCCTCCAAGGACTGCAGTCTTTATTCAGGATGGTTTATGGTCACTGACCAGGACTGCAAATCCTAGGATTGTAAGGTCCTGAGGCCACAATGCACCCTCCCTGATTAATACTCTTTTTATTAAATTATTATATTTATTGAGGGAAGCAGAGCCAAGGAAAACACCCACGTGGCTAGAGATCCCACATGGAGGACTTGGGGAAAAAAGCATATTAAGAAAAAAGAAAGTTCATGGAGCTCCTGCCATGTGGGGAGCTGAAGGAGATAAAGAACCCATATGGAGATATAGGGGCAAGGGGGTTCTTCCGGCTGGGGCTGGGGCTGGGGCTGGGCCTGGGCCTGGGCCCAGCTGAGGGGAAAACTAGCCCATAGCTGGAAGTTCCCAAGTGATCAGAGAGAGAGCCTGCCCTCCCCTTGCAAAGGTATTTATAACCTTAGGGTGGTGGGCTGTCTTTTGGCCCAGGTGAACCAGAGGGCCAGCTGGTTGTTTAGGGCTTGGGGCTGTCTCAGGCAGAGATTAGCTCAGGCACCAAGTTCTGGGGGCCGAACTTGACCAACCACAATGTTTAAATCCTATGAAAGACCTCCTTCACAGGACGGGTCCTGGTTGTTTGTGGAAACACTGATCTCTAGGAAACTAGACAAAAGGGAATAAGTCGGATGGTCTTGGATTTCTAGCAAGCGCAAACTTCCCTGTCCTTTTTATCTTCAGGGGTCCAGTCACCCTAACTCTACCCCCTCCCACTTTCCCTCCTCATGAGAAGACACTCTAAATGCTGTTAGAGGACAAGAGGCGATGACATCAGATCATTAACTATTTCCTGCTGAATGGGCACAAAGTTGTGGCAGTTAGAGAGTCTCTCCCAGAGAGGGAAACTATTCCAATGGAACCAAGAAGTGTATTTGATGGAATGCAGAAAGATAGTCTTGGAAGATACTGTTGGGGAGAAAGAATAAAAGTAAGGAGCTAATGAGCAGTGAGCACACAGCAATCGGGTAGCCTTCAGGGTTATCCTTCTTGTGGACAGAATTCTAGGCCTTGTGGAGCATTCAAGGGAACCCAAGTAGATGGAGTTGGATTGACTTGGGACCATCTGAACAGGGGGTGGTTGAGATTTTCTTCCAAAACTGTTCAGTGAATGGCATAGTAGTGTCTGATATTGTCTGAATCTGTTTCCATATGACTTGTAAAGCAGTTGAGATATTAGCAGAATTATCAGAAACATATACACATCATTTAACTTTGATACCATATTTTGTATAATAGCCTTCCAGAGTGTACCTTTTTAAATTTGTCCTGGGGGTAGCCAGGGCCAAAAGTTGGGAACCACAGAGCCATTGGGAGCCATTAAAGGATATATAAATATATTTTTGGTCTCACAACTTATTTAAGGATGTCCTGGCACAAGTTAGAAGAGATTCATCATTGTTCCCAGTTTAAGAAATCTTTTGAATTAAGCAACCTTTGGTCAGAGCGTGCTCCCTCTCTCTAGATAGATAGATAGATAGATAGATAGATAGATAGATAGATAGATAGATAGACATATATATTCCAGATTTAAAAATAACCCTTTTGACATCTATGGTTGTGTTACTATTTATAGAATTAGAACTACTAGATATGGGACAACATGTCTTAAGGCCCCACTTACTTTCCTTCTTGGAAAGCTCCTGTTGTATCACATAATAGGCCATTCATGTATTTAAGCTATCTCTTTGTCTTTGGTTATACATTTCTCTCTGTGTGTTTAAGACCAAGCAGATAACCAAAATTTTTTTTTCTTTTCACAATTGTTATTAACATTTTCCATGATTATAAAAAATATCCCATGGTAATACCCTCCCTCCCGCCCCCCACTTTCCCCTTTGAAATTCCATTCTCCATCATATTACCTCCCCATTTCAATCATTGTACTTACCAGATAGCCAAAATTTAAACAAGGACTAATTTCAGAGGTCACTAATGGCCCTCCAAAGGAGACTGTAGGGACCCAGGAGTAGCCCTGTAGCTTACTGGTGTTTTCTCTCTGGTTGGATGAGTCAGGACTATGATGGCCAAGTAGTTTGTCCTTCTTTGGGAAGCCAGGAGGACTGGTTGCTCCTCAATTGTGACTTTCCTGTTTCAGACTGTATACAAATTTTTTGTTTGGGCCTCCAAATCCTCCCTTAACAGGAAGACAGGTGAATTACCAAGGGGCCAGTCTAGAAGTATCCCATCATCTCCAGTGGCCTCATGACCTGGGAGCACAGACCAAAATACTGGCCTATTTGCTCCAATGATTCCAACTGGCTTTGGTTTCTACATAGGTGATTGATATGCTTAGAAAGAAAGTTATACCAACATGGATATATGGATTCATATAGCCTATCTGATTACTTAATGTTGCAGTAAGGTTCACAGTGTTTTCAGAAATCACCCTACCAAGAGCAGCTTTTGGGGGGAAAAGGTTTATTCTGGCTTATGGATTCAAACGGAAGCTCCATGATGACAGGAGAAAATGATGGCATGAGCAGAAACTGGACATCACTCCCTGGCCAACACAAGGTGGGCAAAAGCAACAGAAGAGTGTGCCAAACACTGGCAAGGGGAAACTAGTTATAATACCCATCAGCCTGCCCCCAACAAAACACTGGCTCCATGAGGCGTTAATCCCCAAATCTCCATCCACTGGGAACCTAGCATTCAGAACACCTGAGTTTATAGAGGACGCCTGAATCAAACCACCACATTCTTATAAACTGATAATCATATATGATATAAAATGCAATGCATTCATCCAACTTCAAAAGTCCCTATAGTTTTTATCAATTTCAATGCTGTTCATACATCCCCACAGTTCAAAATCTTTTAATACATTGTTTATTTAAATTTTTTATTTATTTATTTGAGAGCGACAGACAGAGAGAGAGAGAGAGACAGAAAGAAAATGGGGACACCAGGGCCTCCAGCCACTGCAAACGAACTCCAGATGCGTGCACCCCCTTGTGCATCTGGCTAACGTGGGTCTTGGGGAATCGAGCCTCGAACCAGAATCCTACGGCTTCACAGGCAAGCGCTTAACCGCTAAGCCATCTTTCCAGCCCTCAAAATCTTTTAACTGAGGGATAATGCCAAAAAATCCCCCCCAAAAAAAACATAATGACAAAGAATAAACACTCATACTGCAAAAGATGGCACTAGGCATACCAAAGAAACATTCAACCAATACAGGTTTTAAACAGAGCAAACATCACTCTATAGTTCCAAGTCCAACAACTCTAGCCAGTGACAAGTCTCCAAGTCCGACAATTCTAACCAGCAACAAGTCTCTGAAGTTCCAATTCCGCCCCTCCAGCTAGGCTACTCACAGTCCAGGAAAATGTCATCTGGGGCTGGCAGCTTTCTTTAGCAGCCATCTCATGGTCCCCAGGGTCTCCACCGCAATCCAGGGATCATCTTCACAGTTCCGTTGGTCTCCATGGAGGCAAACCAGCAAACCTGCTTCACACTGCCCATGGCCATTTCCAAAACACAAGACTGAGTTGCAAACTCAATAACTCTCTCTTTCCTGCATTTCTTACACTTCACAATATCAGGTAGGGTGCCAATTTGTTAATCCAGAGGGGAATTAAGCAGACTTTGAAGAACAGGACACTTCTTGAACACTCAGACCGCCTCAAAAGAGTCTACATTCTTCCTGTTGCCCCAGCACAGGTCAGCTGGCCCAATCTCAAAGGTTGTAATCTCTCAATTGCATGTGAATGAGCAACAGCTCACCCAAAGATTTTTTTTTTTCTGTGCCATATCCATCTGCTCACAGCAGTTCATTTCTACGCAGAGCAACCCTGCACAACTTCTCAGGACGCAGACATAACAACAAGCTTCCCACACAAACTGCTAGCCCAGTCCAGGCAAAGCCCTTCTTCACCCTCACAAGCCAAACCGCACCGTCCATAGCTCTTCTTGCATTCAGGTCTTGCAGCTCTGACCAGAATCAGCTCCAAAAGGCCAAAGGCACACAGTCAGTGTCTAGCAGCAATCCGACTCTTGGCACCAACATTATTGTGGTAGTGAGGTTCACATTGCTGGCAGAAATCACCTGACCAGGAGCAGCTTTTTTTGGGGGGGGAGGGGTTTTTTTGGCTTACAGACTCAAGGGGAAGCTCCATGATGGTAAAGGAAAATGATGGCTTGAGCAGAAGATAGAAATCACCCCCTGGCCAACATAAGGTGGACAATAGCAACAGGACAGTGTGCCAATCACTGGCATGAGGAAACTGGCTATCATACCCATAAGCCCACCCCAACAATACACTGCCTCCAGGAGGCGTTAATTCCCAAATCTCCATCAGCTGGGGACCTAGCATTCAGAACACCTGAGTTTACGGGCAACACCTGAATCAAACCACCGCACTGAAATAGATTTAGTTAAAGAATGGCACAAAAGCTTAAAGTCATTTTGTCCAAACTTTTTAAAGTTTGCTTGTCCTGTGGCTGCATATGCCATTTCTGAGGCATAGAAAGTAGGCATGTCTCCTTTAAATATCTCTGATTAGGGCTAGAGAGATGGCTTAGCGGTTAAGCGCTTGCCTGTGAAGCCTAAGGACCCCGGTTTGAGGCTCGATTCCCCAGGACCCACATTAGCCAGACGCACAAGGGGTCGTACACATCTGGAGTTCATTTGCAGTGGCTGGAAGCCCTGGCGTGCCCATTATCTCTCTCTCTCTGTCTCCCTCCCCCTCTTTCTCTCTCTGTTGCTCTCAAATAAATAAATAATTTTTTTAAAGGGTGAAGAGTGATTTTGGAAGACACCTAACATCAACCTCTAGGCTCCACACACATGTGCACGCACAGACATACATACACACACGCCACACAACATAATAATAATGTCAAAGCCTTATTTACATATTCGTATTTGAGCTGCACTGGGACAAGAGGTGTGACATGTTTTCTGAGAGCTGAAAGTTGGCGGTCTTCTGCTGCCATCTTTCCCATCAGCTCATCACGCACAAACACAGGCGCCCGCGCACTCTCAGAATCCCTCTCCGCACATATGACCAGGCAGACACGGGATGGAGTCTGCAAACTGAAGGTGAATCCTCCCCATTTCCTTACCCTGCCCAAGCCCCTCCTGACCGCTGCCTCAGTGCCTGGTGCCACGGTATAGGCAGTAAATGCAAGGCACTGCCCAAACTGTCTGGAAGCCACCAAGACAGAGCAGGTGGCCTTCCAGGCCACTACACCATGTCCTCGTCAGCCCTGGACAGAGCTCGGCCCCGGGGTCCTGCTTTAGCTTGGGCTTAGGCGTGGCACACGCTCACCCGCAACTCCAGCCTGTGGGCGCTGAGGGCCCTCCCCACCCGGCCTCACTGGCTGCTCTCCCTCTAGAGACCGCCACAGGAGTGTAGGGTGCCCTACGCTCTCTTATGGCTTCCTTGCCTCCTGCCCCCACTTCTGCTGTACCCAGTTCTCCCCAGTCTATCTTACTTTGAGTATGCCATCTGCTTCCTGCAGGGACTGCGACTTATACAGGGAGCAGCCCTGTAAACAGACAATTGCAGTATAATGCAGTGCAATTTTTAAAAAAAAAAGCCAATACTGCTTCCCATCAAGCTGAAAGAATGCTGGAATCTGACTGCTTGGGATGCGCACCATGGCTGCACTGCTTACTATCTCTGTTAACCTCTTTAATTCTTAGTTTGCACTTCTGAGAAATACAGAGATGGCTCAGCAGTTAAAAGTGCTTACTGGCAAAGCCTCAGGGCCCAGGTTCAACTCCCCAGGACCCACTGTAAAGCCAGATGCACAAAGGAGGCACTTAGTACAAGTAGGCCACACCCCAGACCTAGCACACTCATTCTCTGCTCCTTGTCCTTAAGCTCAGAGGTCCAGAGACCAAAGGAGACCAGGCCAGAAGCCGGTCACCTGCACTCTCACCTGACTCCACCCCTCAGTGTGGGCAGCCAGCCTGCCCCTGGTACTGAGCTGGGTGTTCCTCTGTTGAGAACCTATCGGTGGAGTGGCCCAAATCTAGGACCAGATCGGCCACCCCAGAAGCACAGCCTGACACAAGGCACTGAGTCCATGGACTTTATGTAGGAATTGATCCCCGGTAGATGACTGGAGAAATGAGACTCAGATAGGAAGGAAGCCAATTCCCTGAGTGTCTTAATGAGGTGATGAATGGCAACTGTGGCTCAGCCTCGCTGTGGAGCACACCTCAGAAATAAGATACCTGAGGACAAGGAAGCCTTGGCTGAGGCCTGCTCCAGGGAAGTTAGCTCCCAGCATCCTTGGTCTGGCCCATATGTAGGCTGAGAGAAGCAGAGAAAGAAAGCCCTGGAGGCAGCAGCCCGGGGAACCTGGGGTCAGGGATAAGCAAGAGTCAGGTTGATCCAAACAGAACACCACAGTTTTCTAAAGACATCAGAGACCAAAGAAGGCCAACCAGGAAGCCTCCAGGAAGTCTCTAGGAAATGAGCCTCTGGGCATGCCCGTAAGGGATTACTGTGATTAGTTTAATTGAGATGGGGGGACCTATCCTGGACTACACACAAAGGCCAGAGCTGGCTGAACAGCAGCATTCACCACTCTGCTTCCTTACTGTGGCTGAATGTGACCAGCTGCGTCAGGACCCTGCCACCATGCCTTTCCAAACTCGCTAGACCTTAAATTCAAACTGTAAGCGGAAATAAACCCAATACATAGTGACTCCAAGGTGCACCAGGACAGTGCTGTGAGCAGCAACGGAAGACAGCCCAAGCCCAGACATGGACTCCAAAACACGGTTGCAATAAGAGAGAGAAAGAAAAATAGAAACAGATGAAATTACCAACAATATAGACCATGTAACCCGATAGTTTAAAATATTATTGTTGGGTCTAGAGAAACGGCTTAGTGGTTAAGGCGCTTGCCTGCAAAGCCAAAGGGCCATGGTTTGATTCCCCAGAACCCATGTAAGCCAGATGCAGAAGGTGGCGCATGCATCTGGAGCTCGTTTGCAGTGGCTGGAGGCCCTGGCATGCCCATTCTCTCCCTGTCTGTCTCTCTCCCTCTGCCCCCTCTTCTCTCAAATAAATAAATAAGTAAAAGTAAAATATTTGTAACATATTATTGCTTCCCCCTGTTATCAATAGAAAAGGAGACTGAGACCCATGCCCATCCTTTCTCCCCCACAACGTCATTGGGAGTGGTGACACTCCGGTTCTCCATGGGCCCTGTGCCTGTCACGGCAGACAACGGTGCAAAACACCACCGAAGATGGCGACCGCCTCCCAGAGCTCCCGCGGTAAAAGCTCAGCCGCCCACAGGGTCGAAAAGCCTGGACATGGCCCGGCCTCACCTTCCAAGCTTTACCCCAGTCCTGCTGTTACTTCCGAGCACACTCGCCTTGGGCCTCGGCCTACGCAGGCTTGTCTCCGTCCTCCAGGCCCGCTCCACAGGGCCCCTCCTTCCTGCCCACCGCCCTCCCACTCAGCGTGCCTGGCTCTCTTCACCCTGCTCCATCTCCTTAAGGTACACATCATCAGAAGTTATCTTATTCAAGGTTAGTTACCGGATTTTTTTTTTTTTTGTCTTGCCTGCTATTCACTGAATCCCTGGCTTCCACAGCATTGCCTGGCAAAATACCAGGCGCTTTATAAATATTTGCTGAATAAATGAATGAACAAGTAACTGCGCTGGTAAAAGAGAAACAACAACGGGACAGGTCCGACTAAGTGCTGGTATCAACCAGCACTGGGATACACCCTCATTTCTATTCCCAGGACACCGCATGATCACCCAGTAGATGGAGAAGCACGTCTCCAGAGTGTGCAATGGGCTCCCTACTCCCCCACCCCAGGCCCAACCCAGGCTTGCATACAGACCACCCACCCAGAGCAAGTAAGACCAGGCCACGGGGCCCTAGTCCCCAGTGAGTGCTTGACAGACTCCCCTGCACCCAACCCAGACACATCAGTCAGCTGCCTGCCCAGAGCGAGGAGAATGGGGGGAGCAGGCTGTTCCTCACAGGCCACTACCCCGGTTCTAGTAGGCCACCTTGAGCAGTCCAAGCCCAGGCCCAGGGCACTATTAGGCATTGCGTCTGCTAATGGAGCAATCCTGGTCCCAGGCAAGACAGTGGGATCATCTACAGATGGGCAAAGCCCAGAGCAAAACAAATCTCACAAGGAACCAAGGCAAGACATCCAAGAATGCCTCCAGTCCCATCGCTGAAGCCTCCAGCAAAAACTACTCAGAGGAAACTCCACGCAAAGAATTCGGAAACACAATCAGGAGAAACCCATGCAACGAGCTTAAAGAGGATGTGAACAAACAGCTGAATGAAACTCAAGAAAATCAACTGGAAGCACTCAATAGGCAGCTGAATGAATTCAAATAGGGCTCAGACACCTGAACCAACTGGCTTAGAGAACAAGCCAATCAACTCAATTCAATGGGAAAGTCAAACCAGGAAAGGAAAGGGGAACTCCACAGAGATGGAGATGCTGGAGAAAACAAAGTGGAAATCAAGATGAAGCAGCTTACCTTAAAAGCTCCCAGGAAAGCTATGCCAATAGAATAGATTATGTGGAGGACAGAATATCAGGACTTAAGGCCAAGGCCTAAATCAAAGACAAGTCTAATTAAGTATGAACAGAACATGAGAAAAATGAGGGACATCTTAAAAATACCAAATGTTCAGCCAGGCTTGGTGACGCACACCTTTAATTCAAGCACCGGGGAGGCAGAGGGAGGAGGAGGATGGCCATCAGTGTGTGGCCAACCTGAAACTGCACTGTCTGTTGCAAGTCAGCCTGGCTAGAGCGAGATCCTACCTCCGAGGGAAAAAAAAATATATGAAACATGGGAAGGCGCTTTGCAATAGGGCAGTGGGGCTGGAGGGGAGAGGAAGTGGCTAAGGATCTCGCCTTCACAGAGGAGCTGTTCCTAGGAGCCTGAACTTCAACCTCAGCTCCAACTGCAGTGGTGATCAGGTGACACAGAATGGTCCTGTGAGCAGATTCCACCACCTCCTCCACGGGGACCGGCACAAGGCTTCGCACAGGGCCCAAGCTGGACCAAGGGGAGTCCATTGCAAGGCTCTGTGAGAACTTCCGCAAGAAAAAGCCCTATCTCCTGAGATTGCTCAACTGTAGTCCAGTACAGAAGACAGGTGCGTCTTCTGTAAGTCACAACACAGAGAAACCAGGGACTAAAGACGGCACAGATAAAAGGCAGCTCGGAGACAGTTACGGTTTGAAGCTGAATGTCACTCACAGACTCCCGTTTTGAACATTTGCTCCCCAACTGGCGGCACAACTGTGGAAAGCCGAGTAACCTTGAGGAGGTGGGCTCCAGGCCACTGGGGCAAGCGTGTGAGGATCATACATGAGCCCGATTCTCATACTCTCTCCTTTCCAGCCCACCACGGCGCTGCTGAACTCCACCACATGTCCCCTGCCACGGACTAAACCGTTCCACCATACCGTGGTACTTTAAATCAGACATTTCCCATAAAATCATGTGTTCTGGGGCTGGAGAGATGGCTCAGAGGTTAAGGTGCCTGCTTGCAGAGCCTAACAACCTGGGTTTGATTCACCAGTACCCATCTAAAGCCAGATGCACAATGTAGTACATGCGTCTGGAGTTTGCTTACAGTTGCTACAGACCTGGGTACATCCATTCTCTCTCTTTTCTTCTCTCTCTCTCTGTCTCTCTCCTTCCTTTCCTCCCTCTCCTCAGTCTCTCTCTTCACGCAAATAAATAAATTCATTAATTAAATCTTTTTTTAAAAAATCATGTGTTCTGGATACTTGATTTATAGCTGGTGGCAATTTTGGAGGTGGAACCTTGCTGGAGATGTGTTGCTAGCATCAGGCCTTGGGGAGGCCTTGAGCAGGGCTTGGCTCACTCTCTTGCTGCTGTCTTACACCCGCTGTTTCAAGGAGTGATGTCCACCCTCTCCTCGTGCCATGCTTTCTCCTGCCGTCAGGAAGCTTTTCCTCCCATCAGGTGTTTGTGGTCAGGTGTTCTGCCCCCACAATGAGAAGGCACATTACCTGCCCTGCCACCGTGGACAGAAACACCTGGAACCATGAGCCACGATTTCTCTGTCACACAGTGTGATCACAGTGACACACAGGTAGCTAACACAGAGATGAAGGGGAAGAGAGGGGCTCAGCAATGAAGCGGAGAGCAGAATAGAGACCAAGTTTCCAATTGAAGCCTCCAGCGGGGATCTGCCTGCCCAGGGCATGTCAGTGAAGGTGCACGCTCAGTCCAGCCTGCTACTAGGTGTGTAGAGAGTCAGTTCTAAGGTCTGGTTGATCATGCTTGCTGGTGTTGGTTTTTCTCTCTGCTATGTATGCATGAAAGTGGACCAGCTTCCTCCCCCATGGTGACGCTTCTCCTGAAATCAGGAAGCCTGAAATAAACCCTTTCCTCCCATAAGCGGCTTCTGGCTGGGTGTTGTCCCAGCAAAGCGAAGGTAAGTGCCAACACTGAGGATGCAATGCGACCAGCCATCTCACACGCCTGCTCCCATGCCTTCTCCTCATGACAGACTATACCCTGAAACTCTGAGCCAGAGTAAACCCTTCCTCTCTTAAGGTGCTTTTGTTAGGTATTTTGACACAGCAATGAGAAAAGCAATGAGTACAGATGAGTGTCTGAGACAGGTTTCTATCACCCAAAAACTGTGCTGAAATAATCAAGCAACATGTCCCCTCAAAATCCAATCTGCAGCTCTAGCCTCTGTACCCCAATCCTGACACCCTATCCTGATAATGGAGTGGGACGTGTGGGAACTCGGATATCAACTTGCTGACACTCTCAAGGACACCAATCCCAAGTGCTGTGCCCAGAACACAGCAGACACACAGCCCCACTCCTCACCGCACTGGTGCAAACGCCCATTGCCCCCTGGGGAACTGAAGCGACTGGAAGCCAGCTCACCTCAGCCAGGCGCTGAGCTCTGCAACCTAACAGTCAATTAACTTCTGCCAATGAAAAGGCAGAGGCAGAGAGAGAGGTGGCCCAGCTCACTGCAGGCCGTGCTAATGACCTGTCTGCAGTTGCGGTGTAAATCTCCCTCTGCAGATTCATGGCTCAGTCAAAACCAGTCACTCTCCACTTCAGCTAGGCAAGCACATTTGAACTTTGGAAATGAAGTCATCTCCATTGTTACCAATATTCTCAGGAAAAGCTGGGTCGTTGTTTATGAGCACCAAAATCTAAGTCTTCCCAAGACCACTTTCTGGAGCACATAGGGTCACATTTTGTTCAACAGAGAAAACTATTCCCCACTTAAATATGTAAAATGCATTAATTAACTTTGATATGGATTGGATAGCCAAGGCTGCTATTTTCCCAAGGGTATCTTAGGATAGCCTAACACTTTGGATGACCCAGGAAAGAGAAATATGGAAACAAAGTCCAAGGTCCATTAAAAAGGGGGGGAGGCTGGAGAGGTGCCTTAGCAGTTAAGGCACTTGCCTGCAAAGCCTAAGGACCCAGGCTCAATTCTCCAGAACCCACAGATACACAGATACACAAGGTAGCGCATGCGTCTGGAGTTCATTTGCCATGGCTGGAGGCCATGGCGCACCCATTCTCTCTCTCTCTCTCTCTCTCTCTCTCTCTCTCAAATAAACAAATAAATAAAGTATATTTTTTGAAAAAAACATGAGCTGGAGATATGACTCAGTGGTCAAAGCACTTGCCTGCCAAGCCTATGATCCAGGTTTGTGATAGTTAAGGTGCTGTCAACTTGGTCTGTTTAGTAATCCACAGAAATCCCCTACGGGTGAGTCTCTGAGGTTGCTTCCAGGAAGGATTAACTGAAGAGGATGTCCTTCCCCCAGAGTGAGCCCTTCCCCCAGAGCGGGCAGCCCTGCTCAGAAGAGGACTTCATAAGGAAGCTCTGGGGGAAAGAGCCCCACTGCCTTCTCCCCATTTGGCTGCCAGAGCTGCTCACTGCCTTCCAGTGTGGACTGAAGACCAGCATGAAC
This sequence comes from Jaculus jaculus, assembly GCF_020740685.1. Classification (NCBI taxonomy): domain Eukaryota; kingdom Metazoa; phylum Chordata; class Mammalia; order Rodentia; family Dipodidae; genus Jaculus; species Jaculus jaculus. The sequence continues at coordinate 208,089,291 of NC_059103.1, read as the reverse complement.
TGAAGACCCCCGTGGATGGAAAAACAGCGGCTCCTCAGGAAGCCTCCAGGCCTTCAGTGTCGGAGCGGGACTGCTGAGACATCTGGGCACATGGACAGAGCAGCTACCGGGTTCCTTCTCGGGCCTTCAACTGCTGTTGGACTACCATAAAGTAATCCAAAAATTACCCTTTTCAATATAATTCATTCTAGCAGTTCTGTTCCTCTAGAGAACCCTGGCTAATACAAGGTTCAATTCCCACAATTCAGGTTCAATTCCCCAGTACCCATGTAAACCAGATGCACAAAGAGGTTCATGCATCTGGCATTCATTTGAAGTTGACTAGCAGACCTGGCATGCCCGTTTCTAACCCTCCCCACCCATGTATATCTCTCTGATTGCAAATAAACAAAATATATTTTAGGGGCTAGAGAGATGGCTTAGCGGTTAAGGTGTTTGCCTGCAAAGCCGAAGGATCCCAGTTCTATTCTCCAGAACCCATGTAAGCCAGATGCACAAGGGGGTGCATGCATCTGGAGTCCATTTGCAGGGGCTGAAGGCTCTGGCACATCCATTTACTCTCCCCCCCCCGCCTCTTTCTCTATCTCAAATAAATAAATAATAAAATATAAAAAATATTTTTAAAGCCCAGGTCTCATCCAGTTTTCCTTTAAAAAAAAATTATGGGCTGGAGAGATGGCTTAGCGGTTAAGGTGTTTGCCTTCAAAGCCAAAGGATCCGGGTTCGACTTTCCAGGACCCACATAAGCCAGATGCACAAGGGGGCGTATGCATCTGGAGTTTGCTTGCAGTGGCTGGAAGCCCTAGCATGCCCATTTTCTCTCTCTCACGATCTCCCAAATAAATGAAATATATTTTTAAAAAATTATTTATTTTCTTCAGAGAGAAAGAGAATGTGTATAGACACATCAGGGCCTCCTGTCACTGCGCTCCAGATGCATGCACCACTTTGTGCATCTGGCTTTATGTGGGTCCTGAGGAATTGAGCCCAGGCTGTCAGGTTTTGCAATCAAATGTCTTTAATCACTGAGTCATCTCTCCAACACCCAATTTTCAGTCATTTGGCTACACATATGAGGGCTGTCTTGCCCGTGAATGGATTCTAAAAGAAACAGAACTAGAATTGATGTTTTCTGGTTCATAATTGACCTAACAGGGCTGTTGATTTGTTTTCAACAATTAATTTTTTTAAACATGTATTTATGTGCATAGCAAGATTAGCAGAGAAGCAGCCACCAAAGTCTTGTGGCCTGGCGGGGGTGGCAGGCATCCCTAAGAGAAATGCAGACATGCACAGGGAGCAGCTGGCGAGAGGACAGACAAGGGATGGGGAGAGAACTGTCTGAGGCCAGCACTTAGACTGAGACACAAGACGGTGAATGGCAGGGACCAGGTGTCAGGACCTGGAGGGACAGGGACCTGGTAAGCAGAGAGATGACATGAAGCAGAGTCCTGAGGTGGGACAGCACTTAGGAGTCAGGATCAGAGGCCAGTGTGCAGGAGCTGGGGAGGAGACGGGGTGGGGCAGCAAGACGCAGAGTCATACAGGGGTGGTACCTTCTGTTGTTAGGATAATGGGCAGGTGGTGGGGTCACTGATGGGGTAAGCAGGGCACAGGTCAGTGTCATGCAGAAGTGTGAAGAACAAACCACGTCGACATGGGTGGCAGACAGCTTCATATAGCTGAGATGAACTTCCAGACCGGGCACAGTGATGGAGGAAGGGATTTATTGAAGCTTACAGATCCAGGGGAAGTTCCACAATGGTAGAGGAAGCTGGCCTGCCTTCACAGGTCCAAAAAGAGAAAGAGAAGCACAAGCCAAAAGCCACACAGCACAGCACACTTCGGGAACTCCAGCTAGGCCCACTTTGCATATCTTTAGATTGAAATTTCAAACCCACCACCACACCTTAAGATCCCCCAGTGACACTGCCTCCAGCCGGGTGGCTACAGATGCAAACTACAAGCAAATAAAACACTGTATATACTGGGGGCCTCCTATTCAAACCACCACAACATGGAAGCTGAGTATGCGTTACCAGAACGATAAGGATCAGACACGCTGTAGATTTCAAATGTTCTAAGATTTGAGAATATTTGCATATAAGGAGGTATCCTGGGGACTAGGACTCAAGTCTAAACAAGTTCATCTGTGTTTCATCAACACCTTATAAACTCAGCCAGAAGGGAATTTCAAGTGTTTTAATGCTGCATGAAATAAAGTCTCATGGTGTGCAACTACTCACTTGTGACATCCTGTTAGTGCTCAAAACGTTTCTTATGTTTTTAAGGAGCCTGTCAGAGTCCCGGATACAGATATTAACTTGGCATTTGGAATGTGAAGTCTGGAACTGGAGGGTCAGGCAGAGCTGGAGAGAGAGCTTGGGAAACATTAGTCTACAGACATCATCAAAGGTGTTCAAGGATTGGCTGAACATAGCAAACCAAGAAAGAAGGCGGAGTAATAAGAGGAAATCCAGGAGGGCTTGCAGGCTGCACAGTGTCCTCAGAGGGAGAAAGGGAGCAGCTCAGTCAGCTGCTTCGGGAAGCTTGTAGATTAATTCCCAAGCCTTGAGGCTCAAAGCCAGGTGACAGCCAGAGAGGGGGAGCACGGGGCTCGCCTTCAAAGGCTTTCCTGAGAGCATGGGCGCAGCACAGTGAGCAAACAGAGAAGGGCAGGCTCCAGGGCCGGACTGCACACGGCTGAGATTCCCTTCCACCATCCACCAACACTATGGTCTTATACCGTTTTCCAAGCCTTCATGGACGTCAGCTTACCTTCACCAAGGAAATAACGATTCTGTCTATTCACAGCGTTGCTGTAAGGATGAAATGGGTTCATCACCGGCAAGTGCTTACAAGACGAGCAACAGAATGGGGGGCTCATGTCAGATGCCCAGGGCCGGATGTTACTGTTTCTGCTGTCCTCGTACTTTCTGCTAAGGGCACATTTCACACACACTGTCTAAGGTGTCAACAGCATCACACCCATCTTACAGACGGGAAACTCCCCTAGGGTCACAGAGTAAGTGCCCGGGGAGCCAGCACTCACACGCAGGTCAGACAGTCTGTGCTCTTAATTACTGCCGTGCAATTCTGCCCGTGATGCTGCCACGTGTGGTTATGGTCCAGTCGAAGGGGAGAATGGCTGACTAACGCGGGAAGGGCGCGTCACCGAGCCGTTCGACCGGCAGCCATTGCTTTCAGATTGGCGCTGTTATGTCCTTCGGGCCTGGTATTGAGAAATGTGTTACTAGGTGACTTTGTTATTATGCAAACATCCCAAGAGTGTACTTACACAACCCAAGATGCAATCAGTCAGTAATCCCTGGACGTGGCTCCTGGAGCAGTTGAGAGACACGGTAAACGTGAGCGGTGGGGGGATACAGTAGTGAGTCATGTCACTTGACAGTGCAATGATTTCCTTACTCATAGAGAACAAAACAATAGCAATAAAAAAGTATATAGTTGCCGGGCGTGGTGTTGCATGCCTTTAATCCCAGCACTCGGAAGTGGAGGCAGGTGGATTGCCATGAGTTCCTGGCCACCTTGAGACTACATAGTGAGTTCCAGGTCAGCTTGGGATAGAGTAAAACCCTACCTCAAAAAAAAAAAAAAAAAAAAATATATATATATATATATATATAGTTTTTGTATATATATATATATATATATATATATATATATATATATATAAAATACAAAAACAAGTGTCACAGTCTTCACATCATGGTATGTGCCATTCTTTTATAAGATGACCATCTGGTCTGCTTGCAAACACATAAATATGCTGCAGGAAATTGGACAAGCAGAAAGCCTGTTGCTTTTATAGGGCCAGCACTGCATATCAGGTCCAGAGTTGGTCAGAATGCGGTTACACACGATAGGACCATAGCCAGTTGAAAACCAAATCTCATTTTGCATTTCACAGGAAAATATAAAGGTTTGAAGAAAACAAGACTGGGCATTTCACAAATGTATCAGAATCCCATGCAGTGGTTAAAATGCAGATTCCTGACCCCACTACAAACCCGAGGGACCAGAAACCCTGGAGGGAAGACATGTGAAGCTGCTCTGTGACCAGCTCCTGGGGGGCTCGGGGCAGACTCAGGTCTGAAAACAAGCAGAGATGAGGCGTCTCCTACCATATGGTTCAGCACAACAACCACTACTATGGTTTACTTGAAGTTAAATGTAAATTCATTAAAATTCAGTGTACTTTAAGTATGCAACTTATTCATTCACTAGACATACGTATTTTAAGGGCATGTGGCTAGTGAACACAAGAGAGAAAACATTCCCACCATCGCAGAAAGTTCTATTGGGATGTGTTGGGAAGTCTTTCCCAATCTAAACATTCTAGCACTCTAAGCCAATGTAAATTATGTAACCTGCGTACTTCCCACCATGCAGAAAACTCAGCCAACATCTCCTATCATTTTTATCTATTTTTATCTGCACTCAAGGAATAAGGTGTGTGTGTGTTTGTGTGTGTATGTGTGTAATTACACTACTAAGGATATATTATTATACCTATTATACTAGCTTGAAATGACCTGTTTGAGTATCTGTTTTCCCAACATACTCTGAGTGTCTTGAAGGCAGAAACAATGCAACAATTACTCAGGTCTGTTTTTCTCTATACCTAGGGATTAAATAAATACCTAGGATTTACTTACTCAGGTCTAGACATCACAAGATAAGTACGAGTCTAGCAATGCTTTGTCTCAGCTGAAAGCATTCAATAGCAGAAAGCATTCATCCCTATGAGAACTGACCATCACAAAAAGGAAAATTACCAGTAATGGCGACAATGTGGAAAAACAGAAATTCTTGCCTACTGTGGTTGGGAAGATAATCTGGTGCAGCTGCTGTGGAAAGCATGCAGTGACTCCTCAGAAGAATAAGACACAGAATTGCCCAGCAACTCCACTTATGCTTATACTCCTAACAGAAGTGAAGGCAGAGCCTCAAAGAGATGCTGTGCACGCTTGATCACAGAAGAAATCCTCATAACAGGTGCCAACAGCCTAGTTTCCTTCCATCAATAAATGAATGGATAAAGAAAAAGCGGCAGATACATATACACAGTCACACAACGGAATACTGTTCAGTCTTAAAAGGAAGGGAATTCTGACAATGCTGCCACATGATGAATTCTGAAGACATTATTTTAAGTGGAAAAAATATTGTTATGACTCCACATATGCAACTATTTTGGATATCCAAATCCATGGATAGGAGGGAGAACAGTGGTTGCGGAGGAAGGGTGGGGAAATCAAGTGTTTAATGGACACAGAGTCCTGGGGCTGGAAGGCTTTTGTTGGTTTGTATTCTAATGAAGGCAATCACACCCCGGACTAAGAACAAAATGCTTTACCATGGAATTACAGCCTCGGCCCTAGAATTTCAGTTCTGTAAGCTACGAATATTGCAGAAACGGGTAGTGGTCATGGTTTCCCAACAGTGGGAATGTACTTGCTACTACACAGCTGTGTGCTTAAACATAGGTGGTAGGGCTAGAAAGATGTCCCAGTGGTTAAGAGCCCTTCTGTGCAAACACGTGGGCTTGAGGAGGCCTGAGAGACCACTGGAGTTTGATCCACAGGTCCCATATGAACAGCTGGGCATGTCCACATGCAACTGCATTCCTAGAGGGGAGTAGAGGCCTGGGAATCACTACAGCTCACAGAAAGGAAGAAAGGAAGAAAGGAAGAAAGGAAGAAAGGAAGAAAGGAAGAAAGGAAGAAAGGAAGAAAGAAAGAAAGAAAGAAAGAAAGAAAGAAAGAAAGAAAGAAAGAAAGAAAGAAAGAAAGAAAGAAAGAAAGAAGGGGAAGGGTAGGGTAGGGTAGGGTAGGGAAGGGAAGGGAAGGGAAGGGAAGGGAAGGGAAGGGAAGGGAAGGGAAGGGAAGGGAAGGGAAGGGAAGGAAGGAAAGGAAGGTAAGGAAGGTAAGGAAGGAAAGGGAGGGAGGGAGGGAGGGAGGGAGGGAGGGAGGGAAAGAAAGGAAGAAAGGAAGGAAGGAAGGAAGGAAGGAAGGAAGGAAGGAAGGCAGGCAGGCAGGCAGGCAGGCAGGCAGGCAGGCTCGCTCCAGGATCAGTAGGAGACTCTAGCTCAAATAAGAACGGGTAGGCAGCTGGAGAGATACCTTAGCGGTTAAGGCACTTGCCTGCAAAGCGAAAGGACCCCTGTTGGCTCCCCAGGATCCACATAAGCCAGATGCATAAAGTAGTGCATGTGTCTGGCATGCCCATTCTCTTTATCTCTGTCTGACTCTTTCTCTCTCTCGCTCTCTCAAGAACGGGCAGGATACCACAAGTTCCAGTCAGGTGACTGGTCATGACAAGCAAGAGCACTGGCATATACATGTACATACACCATACATACCACACATATATGCCACAATACCCACATAAACAAAAAGTAGGTGGTAGTTTTTTGCATGATTAAAACATTTTAATTAGTTAAAAATATATACTCATTCACTATTACCAAGCAGAAGAATGTCAGTGTCGAGGCGGTGGCTTTGTTCTGAATCTGTCCTTGGGTGGTGGGGAGCACAAAGAAGGAGCTACATGGTCCCTTTGGTATCCCAGCAGCTGGCACAGTTCCCAGCGTACAGCAGGTCTCAGAAAGTGTTGGTAAAGTGAACAGGTGAAAAACTGAAGTATGGGGTCTGCAAAGCCAAAGTACCCAGGTTCAATTCCCCAGGACCCACATAAGCCAAATGCACAATGGGGCACATGCATCTGGAGTGTGTGCAGTGGCCAGAGGCCCTGGCACACTATTCTCTCTACCTACCTCTTTCTCTCTCTCTCAAATAAATAAATAAAATTGAATTGCCATGGCTTATTGTCCACAATTATGGAAGTTGTTAATAAAAAAATAAATTAAAAAAATTGAAGTATAGGGGCTGGAGGGAGGGCTTAGCGGTTAAGGCATTTGCCGGCAAAGCCAAAGGACCCAGGTTTGATTCCCCAGGACCCACGTTAGACAGATTTAGACAGATGCACAAGGCGGCACACGCGTCTGGAGTTCATTTGCAGTGGCTAGAGGCCCTGGAGCGCCCATTCTCTCCCTCTCTCTCTCCCTCTTTCTCTGTCAAATAAATAAAAATAAAATATTTTTTCAAAAACTGAAGTATAAACTCCATAAGAGGAATGTAGCTGGGATGTAGCTCAGTGTACCTCAGCACCACCAAATGAGTCAATGACTGAATAAACATAATAAACACCTAAGAAAGAGGAAGAACCATGTCGCTTTACCTACATTAGGATACTGGAACAAATCAGGGGCTCAACACACATTTATTTGATGTAAAAATATGAGACAAAGACATAGAATGGGGACCGTTTCCAGGCTGAGGATGAGTGACAGGCGAGGAGGCTCTGTGGAGAGTACTGGGGAGAGTATGAGCAAGATGCGGTGATGTACACTAACTTAAGACAAAGTGATTTAGTTTAAAAAAAAAACAACATTTTTGGGACAGACAGCTTTTATAAATGAGGTGTGTGAATGGGGCGCTCATGAAGGCTTTGTAATGAGTCTTTTCACTCACTTTCCCAGGACCTCACCCTGGGCCTGGGGCGCAGCAGTCTCATGCTTTCTGAAGGAGAGATGGAAGGAGGAGGAGGGCAGGGAGGGCAGGGAGGGCAGGGACGGTCATATACGGCCACCTGTCAGCTTGGGAAGACCCTCCCTGCCTGAACGTGCGGAACTGAGGAATGGCCGAAGCTGGGAAATGATCAGTGGAATTTTACACTCACGGGGTTTTCTCGGTGGACCTTAAGCGCTGTTTTTCTACCACTCATTTCTTGTTCTTTTACGTCCAGGACCCCTGAGGCTTCTATGCGCCCAGCTCTGTTCGGCAGGCGGGGTTGGGAGGTCAGCCTCCTGCGCTTGGCTCTGAGGACACGTTTCCCAGCCGCGTGCGGCACACATTCCTGACCCCTGCCCTGCGGCAAAAAGGGCCATCAGCTGGGCGCAGGGAAATTCAATTTGGGCTGACAGCCGGCGGCCCTCTAATGACAGGGCCTCTGCCTTGACATTGGGAAGGCCGGAGGAGGAATAGGGACTTTTCCCAGGACTGGGCTCAGGAGGGTGGAAGGCTCAAGGCAGGTCATTCGGCCACATGGAGAAAACCCCTGAAGATAAAGCCAGCTAGTTCAGAGGTTAATTCAGCGGCCGTGGCCATGTCCCTGCCTTCTTGGGGGCACCTGGGGTGACAAAAGGAAACAGCTTTGGGCTTTCTCAGGCACAACACCCACACTGCTGTGCGCTACAACCTCAGTCATCACTCATCCATTCACGGCGTCCTGACAGATGCAGTGAGCCGCCTCTCCAGTGCTGCCTGGAATGCCAGGCAGGCTCCTGTGACAAGGACAGACAGACAGCTGACCAATTATTAGCGCCATCAGGAGAGATAGGGACAACTGCCCAACAAAGCAGGCCATTATCTTTTGCATGTGCCCTGCATCCCAAGCACCCCGACCTAGTTCCTGGCACATAAGGAATACGCAATGGGTTAATGTCCCTGGGACAAAAGGGAAGCAATCGACCTAAACAGCAACGCAGGTGCAGGGCCTTGTGTTACAGCTCAGCACACAGGCTCAGGAATCGAGCAGTGCGGCGCCCTCACGATCCACCACCCTCCAGCTACAGGGCGGTGTTTCTGCCGTACAAGACGGACGCGCCGAGTGGCTAGGGAGAGAGTTAGTGGGTAAGAGCATGTGCTGCGCTAGAAGGGTGGGTGTGAGTTCGAGGCCAGCCTGAGACTACATAGTGAAGTCCAGCTCAGCCTGGGCTAGAGCAAGAGTCTACACTGAAAAAAAAAAAAAAAAAAAAAAAACGAACTTACATTAAAAGAAGAAGCCGGGGGCTGGAGAGATGGCTTAGTGGTTAAGGTGTTTGCCTGCGGAGCTAAAGGGCCCAGGTTCAATTCCCCAGGACCCAAGTAAGCCTGATGCACAGGGGGGGCACATGCATCTGGAGTTCGTTTGCAGTGGCTAGAGGCTCTGGCGTGCCGACACACTCTCTCTCTCTCTATCTCCTTGAAAATAAATGAATAAAATTTTTTTAAAAAGAAGAAGAAGCCAGGCATAGCTGCACACACCTGAAACCCCAGTGCTGAGGAAAGCAGAGCCAGAATCACTGGGGCTCGCTGGTCAGTCTGTCCAACCACAACAAGGAAGAGCTCCATGCTTTGTCTAGTAGGATACTCTACTTCAGGGAAATAGGGTGAGAGAGCAAGAAAAAAGGATGCCCGATGTCCTCCTCTGGCCTCTGAATGCAAATACGTGCATCTGAACACACACACACACACACACACACACACGTGCATACGCCACATACACCCACATCAAAACAATCTAAAATTTAAAAAGAGACAAACGCAGAATCATCTATGCCTTATGTGGAACACTCAAGGCATTTTTTTGCACCCCAAGAAACTGGCGTCCAGGTCAGGGAACAGAACATTAGACGCCTGTCACATGCCTCCTTCCAGCCACCGTGGGCCGGCCCACCGAGGGGTCTGCTCTGGTGCTCATCTTCCAAAAGGTGGGGGAGACGTGCTGTGCTTCTGAGTATGCTGTTCGACAGTGACAGTGGCATGGTCGCGACGGCGGGATAGCAGAAGTACAAGTAGCCTCAGCAGTGACCACCCAGCAGCAGAAGGGCCAGGGGAGGGGCAGCAGTGCTCAGAGAAGCCGTCGCGCTCACCACGGCAGAGTAGCAGTGGCAGCAATGACAGCGTCGGCCGGCCGGGACAGTAACAGCGGCAGCAGAGGCGGGCGGAGGAGGAGCACAGAAATGGCCGCGCGGGAGGAGAGAGGGCAATGACCGCGGTGCAGCCGGGTAACAGTAACAGCTTCGGCAGCGCCTCGGCGCACCGCGCACTTGTTCCCGAGGGCCCCGCCCCGGCCCACCTACTGCTGGGAAGGACAAGTGAAGAGTTCTCTATGGCAGGCTTTCACAGATGAGGAGGCTGAGTCACAGGGAGGTTCCAGAGCTCTTCCAAGGTCACATAATTTGTGTCCAGGAACTCAAAACTTCAGCAGGCTGGCTACAGAGCTAATTCGTCCCAATAGCAATTTTCCAGTAAGTATAAGCACGTCCAAAAAGGACCTGTCCTCTTAATAGCTGTTCTTTTCATCCATGCTAACAACACTCAGGTGGGTGAGCGATAGCTCACAGAAGCAAGAGTCTAGCTCCCAGGCCTTTTTTGCAGCTAAATGTAACTAGAAGATTAACTTGGGGCCAGTAAAATGGGAGTAAAAGGAGTATGTGCCTTGTTTTCTTTTTGCTCCTTTCTCCTCCCGGCAGGTGTGATGGGCTGAAGCAGCAGCAGCTAGCGCAGGACCATGGGCAAGCACCGCGAATGTAGAATCGCGTGGCAGAGAAGCCAGGGAAGGCCCGAGGGTCTCACAGAGAGCTTTTAACTCTCTACATCAGCTGATAAGGCAGAGTATACACTTTCTGGGTTTGTTGTTGTTGTTGTTTTCAGTGAGGTAGGGTCTCACTCTAGTCCAGGCTGACCTGGAATAATTCACTCTTGTCGTCTCAGAGTAGCCTCGAACTCACGGTGATGCTCCTACCTCTACTGCCGAGTGCTGGTATTAAAGGAGGGCGCCACCACACCCGGCTCTTTCTGAATTTTTTAAAAAGTGATTTTTTTTTTTAAAGATAGGATCTCCTGTATCGTGGCCTGGCCTTGTATTCCCTATGTAACCAAGGATGACCTTAAACTCCTGCCTCCACTTTCCAAGTACTGGGATTACAAGGCATGTGCCACCATACCCGGTTTATATGGTGCTGGGAATGGGATCCTGGGCTTTGCACATGCTAGGCAAGAATTCTACCAACTGAGCTGCTCAGCCCTATTTTCCCTAAACCAGTGTTATTTTAGGTTTTAAGTCATTCATACAAAAACCTAATTCTAATGATGCCCTGAGTTCTTACAATTATGGTATAATTAATATTCCTCCAAAAGATACTAGCAAAATTAATTCCAACAACATATGGGACTCTTGACTCCAAGAACAAGACAAGACATGAATGAGTAGTCCTGTAACAGACAAACTATCAAAATAGGTACCAGAAAGCCTCGTTTCCATGGTAATAGTTCCGTGTCACCTCCTCTGGGCCATTATCAAGACTCTCAGTTTTGATTCCGCTCTCAGGTCTCACCCATGAGCCCATTCAAACTTTGGCTTTTCTAGCCATCCTTAAAAACTATTTTCTGGGGCTGACGAGATGGCTCAGCAGTTAGCACTTGCCTATAAAGCCTAAGCACTGGAGTTCAATTCCCCTGGACCCACATGATGCACATGCACAAAGTGGGGTATGTGTGAGTTCATTTGCAATGGTTGGAGGCCATGCCGCACCCATTCTCTATGTCTCTCTTCTCTCTATCACTACTTGCAAATAAATAATTAAAATAATTTAAAATTAAATTTAAAGCCGGGCATGGTGGCTCACACCTTTAATCCCAGCACTTGGGAGGCAGAGGTAGAAGGATCACCATGAGTTCGAGGCCACCCTGAGACTACATAGTGAATTCCAGGTCAGCCTGAGCTAGAGTGAAACTCTACTTCGAAAATAAAATAAACAAATAAATAAGCTTAACAAAATTAAAAGATTTAAATAAATTAAAAAACTATTTTCATCCTAAAAATGAAACAGTTTCAGTGTTGTGTGCCTACCTTACACAGATACCTTTTCCAGAGTAACTTTTCTAGATTGTGCCAAAAGTTTGAAACATAAACATTTATTACCCCCTGCTCCTAGATAAGGAAGCAAAGGAACTGATAAGGTCAGTGTGTTGTCTGAGATCAAAACAGCAGCCAGAGGCAGGGTCAGGCGTGAGCCACTCCCTCCAGACCTGCCCAAGCTCCTCACACCAAGGTAAGGCTTTGGAAAGGATCACCCTGAGGACTTCACAAGACCCGCGTTCTGCCAGGTTTCTTCACTAATTTTCAATGGCACGTCTCACGCAGTCCAACTTGCAACTGTCCACTAGCCCAAACTTCCATCCCCACAGGCAGGCCTATACCAGCTCCCAGCCTCAGTCTACCCAGCTGCCAAGTGGAGTAAAACTGTCTCCACCAAGGGACAACACGGCACAGTGAGGACACATGGGGGTTAGGATCCGGGAGCTGTGACTTCAAATTCAACGAGGTGCTTTCTTTACCTGCGGATGAACACAGTCCTACTGACGAGGCAGAACCAGTAGGTAGATTACATGCAAGTTTCCAAAGAACCTAAAATGGCTAAATTAATAACTACCATGGTTGGTCTTGTCGCCAACAATATTTCCGATCTCTTTTCAGTACCCCAACCCCTCTCCCTTCAGAGTGGGTGTGACAGATGATGAATAATACAGAAAACTTGACAAAGCCCCCACACTACAGACACCAAACAGCCCATCACCACCGATACCCAGGCTGAGGCTACTTCGGAGGCATTCCTTCCCAGGGATGGCTTCCCTTCAGCGTTGCATTTGAACCCCCCAGAGCATCCTGCGGGCTTCCTGGCTGCGCTTCCCGGGCAGCATGTGCTGCGGACCACTCACCGATTCCATAGCGAATCTCGCGAGGAAAAACTGGAGAGCCTGGAGGCTGAAGATCTCATGTCTCAGCCGTCACATCCGAAGACGACCTTCACAGAAAGGGAGGGAAAGGTGACACTGTGAGCCAGGGAGTGAAGCAAGGGACCCTGTCCCCACCCAGTGGAGGCTAGCGGCGCCCTAGCTCCACAGGAAGGCTGGTCAACGTGCACAGCCAGCACGCGTCACACCCCACCATGATGACGGCCCATCACCGCAGCTCTGTGGGAGACATGCTCGGAAGCCTTGCTTGCCTTCTATTTCTGGCTCTAGCTTGGAGAGCAATTTACAAGTCATTAACTTCTAGATCCAGGATCCCTAAACATGAACTTATAGTCTGCGGTGGGTATAACAGACACACAGACAGACACCTTCAGCTGTGTGCCCACAGGAGACAGCATAGCCCACCCGGGAAAGAGGTACCTGTGGGTGAAGAGTCATGTTCAGGAAAGCCCCTCTGAGCCTGGGTGGTCATTAACACACTCATGCTAAGGCTTAATTAGTTGCAGAGTGCAGCACAGAACACAGTAAGTCTGGGATAAAAGGTGTTATGTAAGGGAGCAAGTCCGACATTTGCAGAGAAGAAAGGAAAAGAGAAGTGGGGTAGAAAACCACCATGGGTCACGGAGTCTGCCTGATGTTTCTCCAGCACTTTTCTAGGACCAGCAACTCTTGAAACCATCATCACCCTCAGACCTATAGCCCGTCAATCCCCAAGCCAGGTCTACTTGAGACTTCTGAAAACCTGCTCTCTCCCCAACTCTTGGGATACAGCCCTGGGCCAATCCACCATCATCCTCATCTAGGGGTCGCTGCAACTGCCCCTGATGTGCTTGCCCTTTCTCTAAATTTCATCTCCTAGGATGAAAGCAACATAACTCCTCTCTCTCTCCTTCCCTTTCTTTCTACTGTGGAATACAGAATAACAGATACTAAATGCATGCACCCTTCAATCAGCCCCTATCACCGTCAACCCACCATCAATCCTAGTCACCCATCCTTCATCCTTCACAAAGGTCCTTCAACACAGATAATGAGTCAGCTTTCTGGGGGGGGGGGGGGAAGCCCAGAGACACAGAACACTATGTCCGCGACAGGAAGTGGAAGAACCGCGTTCTGGACCCAGGCTGTCTGACATGACAGCTGCAGCCACCCCTGAGACCCTGGGTGCTAGGACTCACTTTCCCTTTCTCCCATTCCTTTGATGGGTTTTCACAGGAACTGCTGGGTAGGATGGCAACACCGCTGGCTTTTAAGAAGAAGGCCCTCTGCTGGGCATGTTGGCACATGCCTTTAATGCCAGCACTTGGGAGGCAAAGGTAGGAGGATCTCAGTGAGTTTGAGGTTACCCTGAAACTAGATAGTGAATTCCAGGTCAGCCTGAGCTACAGTAAAATCCTACCTCAAAAAATAGAAATAACTAAAAAGAAAGAAAGAAAGAAAGAAAGAAAGAAAGAAAGAAAGAAAGAAAGAAAGAAAGAAGGAAAGAAGGAAAGAAGGAAAGAAGGAAAGAAGGAAAGAAGGAAAGAAGGAAAGAAGGAAAGAAGGAAAGAAGGAAAGAAGGAAAGAAGGAAAGAAGGAAAGAAGGAAAGAAGGAAAGAAGGAAAGAAGGAAAGAAGGAAAGAAGGAAAGAAGGAAAGAAGGAAAGAAGGAAAGAAGGAAAGAAGGAAAGAAGGAAAGAAGGAAAGAAGGAAAGAAGGAAAGAAAGAAAAGGCAGGGCCCGAGTTCTAGCCCAGCTGTACCCCTTAACAGAGCCCCATGTAGCTAGGTTAGCCTCTCAAGTGCTCAGGTCCTTGTTTGTGAATTGAGGCCATAATCCCAGCCTGGCCTACGTCACTATATGTTACAGAACTCCAGAGGCACAGATAATGGTTAAGACACTAGCCTGCCAAGCTAAAGGACCCAGGTTTGATTCCCCAGGACCCATGTAAGTGAGATGCACAAGGTGGCACATGTTTCTGGAGTTTGTTTGCAGCTGCTGAAAGCTCTGGTACGCCCATTCTCCCTCTGTCTATCTGCCTCCCTCTCTCTCTTTCTCTCTCAAATATACATTAAAAAAAAAATTATTTGGGCTAGAGAGATGGCTGAGCAGTGAAGGTACTTGCCCGCAATGCATAAGGATCCAGGTTTGGTTTCCCAGTACCCACGTAAGCCAGATGCACAAGGTGGCACATGCATCTGGAGTTTGTTTGCAATGGCAAAAGACCCTCATGTGCACATTTTCTCTCTCTCTCAAATAAATAAATAAAAATGAAATAGGTTTTTCTTTTGATCCTTATTTTAAAAAATATTTTTATTTATTTGTAGGGAGAGAGAGAGAGAGAGAGAGAGAATGGGCACGCCAGTGTCTCTTGCTGCTGTAAATGAGCTCCCGACACATGCACCACTTTGTGCATCTGGCTTTATGTGGGAAATGGCAAAATTAACCCAGGCTCTCTGGTTTTGCAAGCAAATGCCTTTAACTGTTGAGCCATCTTCTCAGCCCCCAGAGATTATTTCTTTCCAGGGCTATCAGGAAAACGTTTAAAGGACATAAATTGAAAACCATTTAATATCTTAACACTTGAAGATAACTACTGTTTGAATTTTAAGGCCATTCCCTGCCTGGGACTGGTTCTTTTAAGTGAAAGATAAATAATATATTTCAATTAACATGATTTTCTTAGACACAGGGAACTCCCAATAATTGAAAAGAAAAATCCATTTCACATTCATTCAGCACATTCTTTTTCAAATAATATTTTAAATTGGCATATATGCATTGCACATGGCAATGAGTTTCATAAAGACACTTTCATACAAGCATATAATGTGCTTTGAGCAGATTTCCCCTGTATGATCCCCTAAATTTTTAATGGTACAGTGGATAAAACCCAGAGATACACCCCCCCCCCAAATTTGTAAAACTGAGTCAATTCTCTATTTAATTAATTAATTAAGATGGGGTTTTGCTATGTAGCCCAGGCAAGCTTTCAACCCATGATCCTCCCACCACCAGCTCCCAGGTGCTGGCACTGTGAGCGCACCACCACAACCCTGGGTTTCATTCAAGACAAATTCTCATAGAAGAACTGGTCAGTTCTCTTGTAACTCTACCATTTGGCCAGGTAACTCTGGACCCCTGCTATCCCTCCTAAATCCCTCTTCCCTATCTGTCACATAAGCCATGAGTGGCACTGCCCAGCACAACCTACTGAGAGACACAGGCAAGACCCTGAAGAAACCCGACCCCAGAAAGCCACTTTCCCTAACAATGCTGAAGCTGCTGCTCATTATTCTGGACCCTGCCACAGTTCATTACTGGCTGTTTAAAATGACAGCAATTGGAGCTGGAGAGATGGCTTAGCAGTTAAGGTGCTTGCCTGCAAAGCCTAAGGACTCAGGTTCAATTCCCCAATACCCACATAAGACATATGCACAAGATGGCACAAGTGTATGGAGTTCATTTGCAGTAGCTGGAGGCAGATCGCTCTCACTCGCTTGCGCTCTCTCTCTCTCTCTCTCTCTCTCTCTCTCTCTCTCTCTCTGTCTGCCCCCCTTTCTCTGTCAATAAAAATTTTTAAAAAGGATAGCAACTGATTGGTGAGCATGCTCACACAGGGTGGATGGTGGAAAACACTGGAGAGAACCAGAATATATCAATACATTAAAAATACAGAGCCAGGGCTGGAGAGATGACTTAGCGGTTAAGTGCTTGCCTGTGAAGCCTAAGGACACCAGTTCGAGGCTCAATTCCCCAGGACCCATGTTAGCCAGATGCACAAGGGGGCATACACATCTGGAATTCGTTTGCACTGGCTGGAAGCCCTGGCATGCCATTCTCGTCCTCCCTCCCTCCCTCCCTCCCTCCCTCCCTCCCTCCCTCCCTCCCTCCCTCCCTCCCTCTCTCTCTCTCTCTCTATCTCTGTTGCTCTCAAATAAATGAATAATAATAATAATAAATGCAGAGCCAGAATGGAGAGTTGGCTCAGCGGTTAATGCTCTTGCCTGCAAAACCTAAGGACCCAGGTTCGATCCCTCAGGACCCATGTAATCCAGATGCATCTGGAGTTCTTTTGCAGTGGCTAGAGGCCCTGGTGCACCCATTCTCTCTCTCTCTCTCTCTCCCTCCCTCTCTCTCCCTCTCCCTCTCTCTCTCTCTCTTTCTCTCTTCCTCCCTCTCTCTCTCTCCCCCTCCCCCTCCCTCCCTCTCTCTCTCTCTCTCTCTCTCTCCCTCTCTCCCTCCCTCTCCTTCTTCCTCTCTCAAATAAAAGAGACAGATAACTACTGACCATGAGATAGGTCACCTCCACCTCACCTGTCTGGGCCCAGAGGTCACTGCAGAGCAAGCAGAGGCCCAGCACCGCTCTCACAGCTAGCCTGACAACCAGTTCCAGGGAGATGGCAATGGACACTGTGGTCACTCAAACCTCATCAAGATCCAAAGGCTACAGAGAACTGAGCAATAAATGAGATTTCTATCACAATTGCCAAGGTTCAGAGAACATTCAGAGAACATAGTGGAAAAGGGGGCAGCCTCAGGATAGATGGGAATAGCCTGAGTCACCATGCCCCCCCCCCCCCGCCACGCACACACACGTGCAGTGACTGGGCTGCTTGGTCCCCACGAGGAATATCAATAACCCTGGGGAAGCCCCTCAGCAGCACTGCGGCAGGGGAGAGGAATTTAAGAGTACAACCTTTCTATAAAATCAAAACAATACATCAGCAGTCAAAGATGATCTGAGTCTCTCCTCTCCAAAGAGATTAAAGAACTCCATCCAAATGGCCAGAACCACTGTCTTGCTGGATCCATGCTGGCTGCATTTATCTTTGGTCCTACTCCCTGAGGCTCGGGACCAGTGAGAAGACTGAGCTAAGTAAGCCGAGGTCACTGCCCATGGAGGGCTCACAGTCCAGCAGGGCAGAGGGCAGCCATAGAGACAGAGGAGCTATTGAGATTAAAGGTGAGTATGCAGACGATGGCACAGGATTTGCCTCACAAACACTTATTAAGTGCCTACTGCGTGCATTAGGTAGACCTTTCTATGATGAGAAGCCTCCCACCCATCCAGATGCTGGAAAAATTATTTATCAAGATAAATGTCAAGAATAACGTGACTAGCAGAATAGATATGTCTTTGCTTAAGGAAGCAGACTTCAGGGAAATAACCTCACAGGCCTGAGATAAAGGCAAAGTGGGGTGCCACGGGAGACTACATTCTACAAGTGTCTGGTGAGCCCTCCACACTGTAAAGAGATTTTTGTTGTTGTTATTGTTTAGGTTTTGGTTTTGGTTTTTTGAGGTAGGGTCTCGCTCTAGCCCAGGCCGTCCTGGAATTCACTATGTCTCAGGGCGGCCTCAAACTCACAGAAGTCCTCCTACCTCTGCCTCCTGAGTGCTGGGATTAAAGGCATGTGTCACCATGCCCAGGTGTAAGGAGAATTCTTTAAAATATTTATTTACTTATTTGAAAGGAGAGAGAGAAAGAGAGAGAGCATGAGAAAGCATGCCACGGCCTCCAGAAGCTGCACATGACTCCAGATGCATATACCACTTTGTCTGGATTTATGTGGGTACTGGGGAATCGAACCTAAGTCATTAGGCAAGAGCCTTAACCACTGACCCATCTCTCCAACTCCCATGTGAAGAAAATTTTCACATACATGAATGCTAGAGAATTTGCTTCAAGAACTTGAGGAAAGAAGAACCAAGCAACTGTGAACCACATGCTGGGGCAGCAGTCCCAGCCTCTACCCACAAAATCCACTCCTCGCCTCAGCAAAAGCAAGGTCTAGGCAATCTGGGCCACCATGAAATGGCACAGTCCTGTCGGGGTCCTCTGGGAAGAACCGCAAGTATGTGAAGTGAGATCTGAGACTATCTAGGGTTTGTTGGGCTGTTTTCTGTTTTAACAGCATGACTGGGGTTCTTTCAAACCCTAGCGTATTCCTATCAGAGGACACACTGGGAACGGAGACATCTGTGGTGCTGTCCCCAAGCTCACTTAGTCAAAGAAGGGAGCGGTGGCAGCCAGGGACGAAAGAGTCCCGGGCAACACGAAGCAGAAAGCGATCAACACAGATCAACACAGGCACGCAGGCCCCCGTGCCTGACTGCTGTGTCCAGGGTGATGACGGTTCCTTCCTGTGAGCCTGCTTCCTCTGGAAAATGGGGGTGCAGCCGATGAGGGGAATGCTCACATATGCTGCCTCCAAGGCCCCATGTCATGAAAGGCCAGGGCATCCTGCTGCAGGCCACACCTGCCACTGTGTCCACTCGACCACCAGGCAAGCTTAGACGTGGCCAGAGAATTAACGCTTCCAAGTGCAGTCCTCAGATCGGGATGGGTGGAATGAGGGAACAGAACCTCGGCTCCTCCGACACCCAGCAGGGCAAGTGTCCCTTCACTAGCGACCGTGTTTTCTCTAGCCCACTGCTTCATGCTTTCACCGTTGCCTCAGCTCACATCCAGAATATGCCCAGCCTTTCACATGTCCTCGCTGCGGGCCTCCAAGAGATCCCATGCTCACAGAGGAATGAAGAGACTTTTGATGAAGGTCATAAAGGAGCCGGGCATGGTGACGCACACCTTTAATCCCAGCACTAAGGACGCAGAGGTAGGAAGACTGCCATGAGTTCAAGGCCACCCTGAGATTACATAGTGAATCCCAGGTCAGCCTGGACTAGAGTGAAATCCTACCTGGGAAAAACTAGGGGAAAAAAAGGTCATAAAGTATGACAATTGCCATCATATAGTAGGTATGTGACAAAGTGGGAAGATTCAACCCTCCTTAAAGGTATTTGGCTGGAGTTAAGGCATTAAAACAAGTTTTGTTTTGTTTTTTCTATTGTTGTTTTGCCTTGTTTTTCGAGGTGAGGTCTCACTCTAAACCCAGGCTGACCTGGAACTCACTCTATGGTCCCAGGCTGGCCTCCAATTCCACGGTGATCCTCATACCTCTGCCTCCCCTAGCGCTGGAATTGTTAAGAAGAATCTTAATTTCATGTTCAATCTTTGATACAAATATTCCCTAAGTTCTTTTGCCTTTTAAATGATTGAAGCTGTCAGTTTAAAGCAAATCCGCTGCTCGATTGGCAGCTGTCAGACTCATTCCCCGTGCCTGGCTACAAGGGCAGCTGCCGACAAGCAGAACTGGATGGCAGCCCCAGGTGAGCAGGGTCAGAGGCTGGGCAGAGCCAGTACTGTCCTCACCCAGTCCCGAGTCCCGCTGGGCTGGGAACAGCAGTGCTGCTGCGTCTGAGGCCTGTCAGGGGCAGCGGCATCTCCAGCGCCCGCCTGCCCGTTTCACAGGAGCCACTGGAGCTGTCAAACAGCCGCTCTCAACATTTCCTGGAGCTGAGCCATCACGGCAGGCTGCCTTAAATATCTTGCAACTGGGGCTGAGGGGATAACTCAGTGATTAAAGGCACTTGCTTGCAGAGCCTACCAGCCTGGATTCAATTCCCCAGTACCCACGTAAGACATTTGCACAAAGTGACGCATCCATCTGGAGCTCCTTTTCAGTGGCAAGAGGCCCCAGTGTAACCATTTCTTCCTCTTTCTTTTTTCTCTCTCTCTCCTTTCTCTCTCTCTCTCTGCTTGCAAATAAATAAAAATAATTTTTCAACTCTAAAATTACATACATACATATGTGTGTGTTCTTTTTTGTTGTTCTTAAAGCTTTTACTTTGCAACATCATGGAAAAACCTTACAGGTACACATGGATAAGACACGATCAGAGTGAAGACAATCGGAAACCTTGATTCCCATCAGATAATGTATAATCTGGGGTTCTGGGAGTATGACATGCTAGAGCTGAGGAATGGATAATCAGTACTCCTCCCCTGCTTCCTCACCCTCTCCTTCAACAGAATCCACACCAACCTCCTCATAATCCTTCTCCAGGGCGGCCATGCCTCAGGAAACTCTCCCTCCTCCATACCCTCACCCACATACCAGTGCACAAAGGCACACTTGGCATACATCAGGCCAAACTTGTGGTCTAGGCAAGTCCAGGCCTCAGCAATGGCCATGGTGTTACTCAGCATACAGCAGCTCATTGCACCTTATACAGACCTCCACCAGGTACCACAGGGACTGGTAGTTAATGCCAACCATGAAGCCAGTGGGGCACCAGTCCAAAAACTGGATGGTATGCTTGGTCTTGATGGTGGCGATGGCATCATTGACATCTTTGGAAACCACATCACCACATGCGGTGGTTTGAGTCAGGTGTCTCCCATAAACTTAGGTGTTCCCAGCTCATGATATTTGGGAATTAATGCCTCCTGGAGGGAGTGTATTGTTGGGGGCGGGCTTATGAGTGTTATAGCCAGTTTCCCCATGCCAATGTTTGGCACACCCTCCTGTTGCTATGATCCACCTTATGTTGGCCAGGGGGAGATGTCCACCCTCTGCTCATGCCATCGTTTTCCCCTGCCATCATGGAGCTTCCCCTTGAGTCTGTAAGCTGAAATAAATCTCTTTTTCCCAGAAGCTGCTCTTGGTTGTGTGATTTCTACCAGCAATGCGAACCAGACTGCAACACCACAGTACAGCAGGCAGCAAGCCATGGATTTACCATGGCTAGGGTCACATTTTACCATCTGGTTGGCTGGCTCAAATCTCTGCTACAGAGAGCTGCTCATGGTAGGCTTTTTCAGCAGAGATGACCGGGGCATATGTGGCCAGAGGGAAGTGGATGTGGGGGATAGGGCACCAGGTTGGTCTGGAATTCTGTCAGATTCAGGGCGCCACCAAATCTGAGGGAAGTGGCGATGGAAGACACTATCTGGCTAATAAGGCGATTCAGGTTAGTGTAGGTTGGGCGCTCAATATCGTGGTTTCTACGACAGATGTCATAGGCAGTCTCACTGTCTACCATGGAGGCACAATCAGAGTGCCCCAGGATGGTGTGAGTGGTGGGAGTGAAGTTGCAGGGCTCAACTACAGCGGTGGAAACCCGGGGGCGGGTAAATGGAGAAGAACTCCAGCTTGGACATCTTGCTGTAATCAACGGAGAGCCGTTCCCTCAGCGGGGAGGTAGATCTGGATCCAGTCCCTCCACTGAAGCTGCGGGAAACCATGAAGCCCTGAAGCCTTGTGTACCGGCCTGCCAGCTGGCAAACTCGAACCAAGACAAGGTCAATGATCTCTTTGCCAATGGTGGACTGCCCACGGGCATACTTATTGGCAGCACCTTCCTTGCCTGTGATGAGCTGCTCAGGGTGGAAGAGCTGGCGGTAGGTGCCAGTACAAACTTCATTCATGACCAGGTCTACAAACACTGCCCTGGGCACATGCTTGCCAGCGCCTGTCTCACTGAAGAAGGTGTTGAAGGAGTCATCTCCTCCCCCGATGGTCTTGCCACTTGGCATCTGGCCATCAGGCCAGACGCCACGTTCCACTCAGTAGAGCTCCCAGCAGGTGTTGCCGATCTGGGCATCGGCCTGGCCAACGTGGATGGAGATGCGCTCGTGAGCGACGGCGACAGGTGAAGCAGCGAGGGCGACAGAAGCAGACGCCCAGTCCTGGTTGCCGTCCCGACAAGCTAAGGGTCGCGGAACGTAACGCGTTGAAATATATACATATACATACAGTGTTCAGGGAAACACAATTCAGCCACTAGTGCCCAGAGGAGAATTCAGATCAGTCCCAACTTCCCTAGGAAGACTTTGTTCCAGTCACAAGAACTGCTACAAACCGTCGGGACGGCTGGGATTCCAACTTGGCTTGGCTCTGGGAGACTTCGCTTCAGTCACACTAACTCTAGACACCTGCTCCAGCTCCTGGAGACTTCACTTGGCTGTGAGCTTTTCAGATGACCCCCCTACCTAACAGCTGTTGCAGGTGATCCCCCACACAGCCACAAGACCCTCCTGAGACCATCCTCATCCGGTAGGGAGGAACCCTAAGCCACAACAGCTAGTGCGTGAACAGGCGTCCTCTCACTCTCCCGTGCAGCCTAAGAGACCTCCCTCCTAGGCACCGCCCAGGCCCCCATAAAACCTCACTGAGTGCTTTTATTGCCTACTTGTGATCTTTATCACAAGCAGAACAAGCTGACTTGATGACAGGAAGGACATGGAGGTGATCAACCCCAAGTACACCCAGCAAGGGCAGCCTGCTGAAGTGCTCTGGACGAGAGGTGGGAACATAAACTATGAAGGGCTGAGACCGTGGAAGGTGAAAGACTTAAGAGATGAGACTGCACAACCAGTTGCAAGCTCTGGCCACTAAAACAATTCCAGAAGCCACCAAGGATCACTGGCTCCAGCTACCAAGGAGCTATAACATGAAGAGCTGAGGGTCCCGACATACCAACCTTTTGGGTGCTGGGCCAGTGGCACTTAAATCCCAGAACTTTAACACACAGCAGAGAGCAGAGGGTCCCGATGCCCTACGCTTGGAACTTGTGGCTGTCCAGGAGGTTCACTTTGTCTATTAATTTCCATCTATATAGGTGACGTGACAAGAAAGCAGCACTATGGTGACAAGTGAAAGCTAGAAAAGCCGCCTACAGCTCAGGGTCCTAACGCAGCAGCAAGATGTAGGGGTGTGGGCAAGGCCAGCGGCATGAACATGTTCCAAGCGGTATCCACCCTACTGGTGTCCACTGCTGCCCTCCGCCCAATGACCAAGAGGATGAAACTTCCAAGTCACCTTCCAGGAACAGTGTTCCAGGCTCCACACAGTGTAAGGGCAAGGCCAGAGTAGGAAGGGTCTGCATGAGCAGTCTTAACCCGCCCTGCATAAAGCCTCACTGCTGAGTGTTTGGCCCAGCGTGCAGGCCGGGGTGGATGTCAGCCACACTGCTGCCCAAAATCTTCTAAGTTCTTTCTCAGCCCAGGGCAATGAGAAGCACAGCCATTGCTTCGTCTTAGGGAGGAGACAACAGCCCTAACAGACTAAATCACAATTAAAAAAATAATAATGTTGCCAGGCGTGGCAGTGCATACCTTTAATCCCAGCACTCGGGAGGCAGAGGTAGGAGGATTGCCATGAGTTCGAGGCCATCCTGAGACTACATAGTGAATTCAAGGTCAGCCTGGGCTACAGGGAGACCCTAACTTGAACAAACCAGAAAAAAAAATTAATTTCTTTCAGGCTGGAGAGACGGCTTAGCACTTAGAGCATTTGCCAGCAAAGCCAGAGGACCCAGGTTCGACTCCCCAGAACCCACATAAGCCAGATGCACAAGGTAGCACATGTGTTTGGAGGTCCTTTGCAGTGGCTGGAGGCCCTGGCGCACCCATTCTCTCTCCCTCTCTCTCTAATAATAAATAATAATAATAACTCTTTTAAAAACAATTAACTTCTTTCATAAAACCTAAAAGACAAGAAGTACATTGTTTCATTTTAATTTTTATTTATTTATTTATTTGACAGAGAGAGGGAGAGAGAGAATGGGTGCGCCAGGGGCTCCAGCCACTGCAAACAACTGCCAGATGCATGCACCACCTTGGGCATCTGGCTAACATGGGTCCTGGGGAATCGAACCTGGGTCCTTTGGCTTTGCAGGCAAACACCTTAACCACTAAGCCATCCCTCCAGCCCTGTTGTTGCATTTTAGAGAGAAGAGAACAGGTTACTATATAAAGAGCACCTAGCTAAGTGTGTATGTAATATGAGGGGTGTGTGTGTGTGTGTGGCATATGCACATGTATGTGCCCATGTAGTGCCCCAGCGCCTGCAGCAGCTGGATATCCTGTTCCATCACTCTTTCCTCTGCCAGTTCTGTTTTGAGCCAGAGACTCTAACTTATCCTGAAGCTTGCCATTTTTCCACAAACATTTAACGATTCGCTGGCTCCCCTATGAGGCTGGCTACAGAGCCATGTGGCCATATGTAGCTGCTCATGTGGGTCAGGGAGGATCAAACTCCGCTGTCTCTCAGGCACTCATGCTCACACAGGGAATGCTCTTAACCAGTGAGTCATCGCCCCAGCCCTTGCTAGAGGATAGAGGGTTTGTTTGTTTGTTTGTTTGTTTTTGTTTTTTGTGTTTCAAGGTAGGATCTCGCTCTAGTCCAAGCTGACCTGGAATTCACTATGCAGTCTCAGGTTGAACTCGAACTCATGGCAATCCTCCTGTCCTACCTCTGCCTCCCAAGTGCTAGGATTAAAGGCATATGCCACTACGCCCAGCTAGAGGTTTTATGATTAATAAATGAAACCTTAGATATGCCATAGTCTCTCTTTCCTTAAAATCCTGCAGCCTCAGAAGAGAGGCCTCTGCCACATATACCTCCCCAATGTCAAAAGTGAAAAAGGACCTTTAAGAAGTAACTCATTTGCATTCATTCCTTACACCCACCACGCAGCAACCCAGCCACACTGATTCTTCCTAACTGCCTGTTTCCTCTACCTTATGGCGGCCATACTTTACATTTCAGTATGTGTGAAACAGAACGTGCCTTCCTATCAATGCAATTCCACTTTTGCTTTCTCTGCCAACGCTGCTGGGATATCAATAATGCATCCTATAATCAAAGGACTGTCAGAATCAAAAGACATGTGGTAAGTCTAAGCAACGCTCAAATGCCTAACCCGGCACAGACCTTACAAGACTGACGACCTGAGAGACGAGAAGCCAAATCCTTTCCTTCAGATCTTCCAAACAACCCTTCAAAGCGCACCTGGCCCCACATAAGGGTTCACCCACACAGCCCGAGGCCTCTGGGTGGCTCACCACTCCCAGGCTGGGCATTCCTGCATATCTGCATTGCTAATAAGAAAAGAGCAGGAGTCCCTCACCATCGGTCCATAGGAAACATGTCTAACAAGTACCCGTTATACTGGGAAAATTTGAGATAGATATTTGACTATACCCTCTCTTTGTTCGGCTCCTTCGTATATCCCTTCATTTCTACAACAGGTGGCACATGCTAATGAGGTGCCGTGCCAAGCCAAACTGGGAGCTGTTTTCTGGTGCAAGACAGACTGGAGAATTAATACTTTCAGGTACTTGCACAGGCAGACATAAGGCACAGGACTGGCTCCATGGGGCTGAGGGAAGCGTCATCAGGTTTGGGGGCTAAACAGGAAGCCAGCAGAGTGACAGGATGAAGGAATTCTGAGCACACAGACACCAAATACAAAACCACTGCCTAAGAAAGGCCACTCCCTGGATGGGTGTCTATGCTCTTCGCAGCACATCTGAGGAGTGATGTCACCTCCAGAGCCATATGGGAGTCTGCGCTATTTCAAGCCACTAAGTTTGAGTTTCCATCCAAAAGCCTGTGACCACCTATTTGAACATCCGTTTGCATTTACAAGGTTCTGGACCTGAACACTCACTGGAGCTTCAGGAGAAGGAGTAGTCCTGGGCTTTCTCTTGCTAGCCTAGGGTAAGCCACCTCACTTCACTGAAGCTCGCTTTCCTCACTTGTAAAACTGGCCTTAGGAGTAGTCTCGAGCCAGGTGTGGCTGCACACAACTGGAATTCGAGCATTCGGAAGGTGGTGGCAGAAGGATGGGCGTTCAAGGCCATCCTTGAACTTGAACATCCTGGGCTACGTAGTCAATCAGAAGCCAGCCTGGGCCTCTGTCGCAAAAGTTAAAAGAAGAAAAAAATAACCCCAAGGGCCTGCTGTGAGTTTGACCCTCAACAGCTATCTAGAAAAACATAGGTAACTAAAGCTTCTCTTGCCTTTTTATTTGTTTTTTGAGTCTCAAAATGTTGCAAACTGGCCACTCCTAAAATAAGCCAAGGCATGTATTCTATTTAACAATGAAGTCTCCCTTTCCACCTCTGCTATAGCACATCAAAATGTTCTGCCCAGGAAAACTGTTTTGTTCTCTTCCACACCTCTTTGAATGCTTGCTGCATAGCAGGAGCTCAGTAAACACCTACAGTCAGAATACATTACCTCGGTTAGATAAAAACAAGGGCAACAGCAGAAGACTTCTGAGTGCGTTGTCAACATGGGAATGTGAAAGTGCCTTTTGTACTACGGGGAAAATACTCATGATACCTCAAACCAGCGCTCACATGCTCACATGCCACCTTCTCCAGCTGAGTCCCAGGACACGTTACCTCCCAGCCACACCCAAGGAAGCCCGGTGGCCTGGGAACACCACTGCGGGGGGAAAAAATATCTGCCTTTGCCTCTTAGGAATTTTGTTGCCTCGATAAGTGATTAATTACTGTGTGCTCATCCCTAAACAGGACATCTCTACCACCCCTCCAAAACTCAGGGAACATTCCAGAAGAGTGGGTGGGAAGAACATTAAGAGATGGGAAGGAATGTCATCTTCTGGGACACGACATGGGGAGGAGAGCTTTGGAATGTCATCTTCTGGGACACGACATGGTCACTAACACTCATGAACTCAGAGCAGCTGCGGTTTCCTGGCAGGACGGCGCCCGTCAACATTCTGTCGTGGGTGCAGGAGGGGCTCCTGAGAGCGCTGCGGCCAGAGCAGCTATTGTCAGTTACTGGCTGTTGGGAGAGGGAGGGCCATGTTCTGTAGTGACCATTTACCCATAGTTCAGTGAGCAGCCCTGATTTAACTCAGTAGGTCACAGAGGAAGAGAAGATAGATATGAAAGAATGAAGGAGACTAGTTGGAAAGAAGAAGGAATTTAGGGGTGGGAGGGAATGAGAGGGAAATGGGCAGGAATATGATCAAAATACAATATATGCATGTATGAAGTTGCCAAAAATAAAATAAAAAATAAGTAATTTTTTTTTAAAAGAAATTTTACTGCCTGTCAATATGGAAGGATCTGTCCAATTCCATGAGAGTTCAAGATGATGTCCTCTCGGAATCCAGATTCTTTCCTTTTAATGACGCTTTAGGTATTTTTCATTTCGGTGGCTGTTTATCTTCAGGCAGCAGCATCCTGGAAGTACTGAGTCACTGAGGTTCGGGGCCATTCCCTGAGCCACTTACTGCCACCCCCAGGCCAAACTAGCTGCTGACTTCAGCGTGTCCCCTGGGACGGAAGCTCTTGGAAAAGCTCTCCAGCAGGCAAAGAGAAAGCTGCAAGCGAAGCCACCCCACATTCCTCCTCGGCTTCCTCCCCAGAGAAGACGGGGGAGTGAGGCTCTACCGCCAGCACCGTGCATGGCCCAGTAAACGCTCGGTAGTGGACGAATGAATAAATTCCTAAACACTCTCACACCAAGTCTTCCCCATCAAGGTCCTCGGTTGCTAAGAAGCGAACGGCACACAAGCAGTGCCTGGATTCCTGCAAGCCTCCTGCCTGGCGACTATCTGCCATGTGGGATGTCCCGACAGCCTGCCGCCAATCAAAGTGCTCGTACACATCCTCCAAGTCCGCTTCCTTTCCTCAAGTTCTCCCTGAGTGACAAAGGATTACAAGAATCTAGGCTGGGGTGGGTGTTGGAGTAACCCACAGGCAGCAGATTCAGCTGTCGTTACCTGCTAGGAGGAGGCCCCCTAGATCCCAGGTGCCCCAGGAGCAGACATGGGAAGCTCGCCGTGCACATCTATCTATCTCATAAGCGTTGTGAAGGTCCTGGCAGCAGGAAGGGCATCAGAGACTTGCCACAATGGCATCTGAGCCGTTAGCCCTTCTCTCAAACTGTACTATGGCCATGGCCCACGTGAGTCAGTGCACAGCAAGACTAGAAGAAACCAGGATGGCGGCGTGGCTCAGTCAATACAGTGCTCGCCTCACATGCGTGAAGCCCTGGGTTTTATCTCCAGCGATGCATGAACCACGTGTGGGGGCACACGCCTGTACTCCCACCACTCGGGAGGACGAGGCAGGAGGATCAGGAATCTAAGCTAGGTAGTGAGCTCTGGACAGTCATAACATACATGAGACCCTGAAGCAGAATAAATAAATAAATAAAATAAAAGGAAGAAACCAAAGAGAAGGACTCCTTGCCCAAAACAAAAGCCACTGCTCCCAGCACACACAGACACAAGCAAGTGCAAAAGAATATGCGCATCTGTGGTAGGGCCCTTCTCCATGGTCGCCCTCAGAGGGCAGCTGGGCAGTTCCCACATGCCCTGCCAGGAGCTCTGAGAAAGAACTTCGTGGGCTGGGCTGGGACATTCCAGAGTCAGCCTGTTTCCTCTTCCTGGCTCACTCCGATCCTCACGGAGGGCAGGGCGCGTGGAAGGTCGGCTCTAAGGGCAGGCCCGCAAGGCCGGGGCTGCAGAAGCCACACCCAGATGTCTCTTCGCAGACAGGAAGCCAGGAAGCCCGGCCTTATGGGAACTTTACAGACTGTCAGTACCAACCATTAGGGAAGGATGGAGCTTCGGCCATGGCTCGATTCCAGGGCTCACAGGACATGGTGGGCGAGGGTTCTGTGCTCTGGGAAGGACAGGAGGCAGATTCGCCAGCAGGCTTGCCACAAGGGCTGCTGCCTTCTGACAGGGCACAGCATCCTCCGTGAGGGACAGCCTCTCACGGACAGTTTGAGTAGAAGCCTCAGGGTAGACTCTGTGTGTCCATCCCGGAACCCTCTCTGCTGTCCAGCTGGGGCACCTGCATAGCTGGCAGTGTATGCCATGTGTGCCCGGACAGTACAAGGTACCCGCTAAGGGAGGGGAATGGGACGTGCCAAAAGGAAAGTAGGGAGAGAAAGCAACCAAGAGGAAGGGATGGGGAAGGGAGAACGAGAAGGCAAATTCTTTCTCAATGGAATAGAAATTGTTTCTAACGATAAAAGCGGCGTGTTTTCACATGACTACAGCCTAACTACCAGTTTGGGGACAAGGCTGACACACGGGACGGACCGGAAGAACAACAGGAAAGGGAGCTGGCACTGCTGGAGCCCAGGCCGTCTGAGTCCCGCTGCACTGTCCCCGCTCCTCTTGTCTCCCAGGTCCCAGCTGACCCCAGGGGCCACCGGGAAGGGGTCTGACGACAGATGGTTTCAGCCAACACGGAGTTCCAGGGGAGATGGGAGGGCGCAGAAAGGCTGAGGACTCACTCTCATCTCCCAGAGACTCTCTCTGGGAAGAAGACACTGCAAATAATCTACCAGCTCTGCCTGAAGCTCCGCTCCGGCCACGACACCCTCTTTGAAGCCTTCACCACCTGTAGGACCCCTGAGCCATTCCCTTCCTGCCTCCCAAACCTGGGCATCCACAGGAGCACCAGGGCCGCAATCCTAGAGACTGCCCTGTCCCGAGTCTGCCCACGCCTTCCTAGAGCTCCTTTCCATGGCCAGCGAGCAAAGGAGAAGCAGTTCAAAGGCTTGAATCATTGGGGAAACCTGAACCAAAACACAGTGACATACTGCTTCATACTCACTAGGTCTGCCATGGTCCAGAAAATGGCAAATAACTAAGTCTTGGCAAAGACGCGTGACGAAACTGGCACCCTCGCACATTGCCAGTGGGAACATAAAATGGTCCGGTGACTTCGGCAAAATTTGGCAGCTCCTCAACAGCTAAATCTAGTCTTACCAGATGACCAGGCAATTTCACTCCCAAGTATATGCTCTGAGGAGTTGAAAACATGTATTCAAATAAATCCTTGTAAAGGAATGTTTAAAGCATCCCTCTCCACGATGGCCAAAGGGCGGAAACAACCTAACTGCCCATCAGCCAGTGTATAACTAAGCAGTGGTGTCTATCCACACAGTGCAGCTTTCAGCTATAGAAAAGGACCTGAGCGGCCAGGGAGAGCCGGCTCAGCAGGTAAGAGTGCACAGGCATGAAGGCAGAGAGGGCCTGGGCTCAATCCCCAGCACCAACATAAAGCGCCAGCTATGGCCACGCGCACCCGTAACCCCAGTTCTGTGGTGAGGGGAGGCAAAGGGAGGAGACTTGTTGGGGCTCACTGATCAGCCAGTCTCATGGTGGGAGGGGACACTCCATCTCAGGGAAACGGCTCAGAAGAACAACAGAGGACACCAGATGCTCTCGCCTCTGGTTTCTGCACACGTGCACAATAGGGTTCACACGCATGTACACAAACACCTGCTGCATACCCTGCATATATACACCACTCTATACCACACACACACCAATAAAATAAAATAAAGTAAGATACAATAAAATAGAAAGGGAATGATGCAGGCATGGTGATATGTGTCTGTAATCTAATTGAAGGTAACCTGGGCTACATAGTAAATCCCTCTCTCAAAGAAATAAACCAAAACAAACAATAAATAAAACTCTGGCACAGGTTACATCATGGGGAAACCTTAAAACCACTGTGCTAACATGCTAAACGAGAGCCAGGCACACGGTCTTACAACCCCAACAGGGTTCCTTACACATGACTCACCCAGAATAGGTAAATCCACAGAGACAGAAAGCAGAGTGGGTGTGACCCGGGATTGGAACTAGGGACAATTTGTTTGCTTGGTACCTGGTTTTCCTTCTGGGGTGTTGAAGACATCTTGGGACTGCGCAGAGATGATGGTGTCATCCTGTGAATGTCCTTGGTGTCTCTAAATGGCATGCTTCCATAAGGTTAATAGTTACATGTCAATTTTACATCAATTTTTAAAAAAGCCTTTATGAAATTATCCAGGGAGCTATGTAGTCTCTATTGGGACAATGACTGTAGACCTGCAGTTGTGACTGAATGTCCTCCCTGTCTCTTCAAGCCAGACTTGTTATTTTCAGCGATAGGCTTCTGGATGGGTAGTGCCTGCCACTTAATGCCCTCTCTGCTGCTGGACCCCAGACAACTATCTCACCTTCTCTGAATCTGGCTGAAAATGCCATCTTCATTAGGTTGGTTTCAGGTTATTGTGACAGCTTCTAGAAGAATGGAAAAGGTGCACTTAGAACATTAGGTGGGGATCAAAGGGTGACTTCATTCATCCTTTGTAATACACATCATGAGTCTCCTCTGTGGCAATACTTCCCACCTGGGAAAACTGGTGTCAGGCTGGCAGAAAGCATGCCAGCTCTGTCACCAGCTCATTGGTACAGACCCTCAGCTATGGGTGACCGTAGAAAAACAGCTACTGTGACCTTCACTTTCCATGCTTGTGGAAGCATAGACAGCTTTTTTAAAAATTATTTTTATTTATTTATTTGAGAGCAACAGACAGAGAAAGAGGCAGATAGAGAGAGAATGGGCATGCTAGGGCCTCCAGCCACTGCAAACGAACTCCAGACACGTGCGCCCCCTTGTGCATCTGGCTAATGTGGGTCCTGGGGAATCGAGCCTTGAACCAGGGTCCTCGGGCTACACAGGCAAGCGCTTAACCACTAAGCCATCTCATGGACAGCGTTAAGTGATGATGGAAATAAGCCTTTCAGCTGTCTCTGGGTAACAGCAGTGGTTGGTACATGTCAGCTGCGATTGTCATTGTCACCAAGCATAAGTACAGGGCCCAGTCATTGGTGTAGTAGAGTTTCAGTTTGCTTCTTTCTTTCTCTCCCACCAGCAGGAGCACTCAGAAAGTACCCCAAATACACTGAGCACAGAAGAAATAGTATCAGTAGAGTTTGGAAGGACACTGACTCCCTCCAGATCACTCGTTGCCAAGCTATGGCCCTGGTCACAAGCGTCACATACCAGGAGTTTTGCTCCTCTCTCTTTCTTGAGGCAAGCCCAACAGACTGGCTTATTATTATTATTATTATTATTGTTAATAATAATAATAATAACAGAGAGAGAATTTGCATGCCAGGGTCTCCAGCCACTGTAATCAGACTCCAGACGCATGTACCACCTTGTGGCTGGGTCACCCTGTGCGTCTGGCTTACATGAGATCTGGGGAATCAAACATGAGTCCTTAGGCTTCGTAGGCAAGTGTCTTAACCGCTTAGCCATCTCTGCAGCCCAGGTTTTGCCTCTCCACACCAAGCATACCCATTCCTTCAACCAAGCATTATGTGGCAGGGTTTCAAAGCCCATCCCACCTGTGACAGAGACTGCTGTTCCCTGGGCATCCTGGGCATGCTGCCAGACTACATTTCCCAGATTCCCTTGCAACCAATTGTGTGTCAGAGTTCCAGTCACAAAGGAGGGGGGAACTGTTATAATTTGTTAAAAGGCTTTTAAGAAGTGGGTGTGGCTCCTCCACCGTCTCCATCTCTGCCCCGGGATGCAGACATGGATGGAGCTCTAAGGCAAAGCTGGGCCACAGAAAGTGGAAGAGGTCAAAGTCAGAGTGAGATAAGTTACCCAATTAATAGAAATGCCCAGCTTAGAGGAGAAGAAGAAGGAAGAAGAAGAAGAAAACACTTCTTATGTTTCAGACCTTGTGGGGACTGTTTGTTCCTTCAGCTCTTATTGGCCAATTGCTGTGACACCATACTCAATACTGAACTGTCACTAAGATGAATTATACAAAGTTATAACTCATCCCCCAAAATCTGTATCATCTGAATACCTACATGTCAGGGCCTGTAGATTTCAAATACAATTGTAAGAATACCTGCTCTGAGGAGCCTACCAAACAGAAAGAGCCAGAGCATCAACAAAAATAAAAACGTGAGAACGCGTCAGATGCCCGGGAACAGCTTGGGCAAGACCGAGGGAGGCAGAGACAGGGCGAGGTCGGCCCTGTGGGAACCAGGCTGGTCAGGAATAGCTCCTGGGAGGGGAGTTATCGGAGCTCAGAAGGAGCAGACCGTCATGACAAGCGTTCAGGAAAAGGGTGGAGGCCTGACCTTGAGAGGAGTACAAGGGGATGCCGTAACAGGAGCACCAGCCACCGGGTGGAGGAGGGGAAGGAGGACAGCAGGAGAGAAAGTGAGGTGGGAGGAGCATGAAGCCTACAGAAGCCGGGCATGGAGGTACATGCCCTATAAACCCAGCCCCTGGAGGTAGAGGCAGGCGGATCGAGAGCTTGAGAACAATCTCAGCCACACATCTAGCCAGCATGCAATACATGAGACTATCTCAACAAAAGGAAAAGTAAGTAGTAGATGTACACTGAGCTACCAGTGGGAGAGTTGTATGTTCCTTCAGGGTGTCCCATCACTATGGTCACCCATACTCTTGTCTGTACCACTAAGCCAACCAGGATCGAGAGACACTGTCTGAAACTCCAGCCCAGGAAGCTGACGCACCTGTCGGCCCAGCCACCAAGTGTCGCTCTCCTGTCACTCACACGCTCAGGACCAAGCCCTAGAGAGCACTCCACTCCCCAAGGGCCCCTCAGCACGGCCGACTCCGACCTCATGCCTCTCTGCATTGGCTCTTCCCTTCAGAAGAAACAGGGCCGCCTTGGGGCGGAGGTTTTTAAAAGATTCAATCTTCCCAGGGACATGCTGGGATCAGCACAGGCCCTGACTGGGACTGGAAGCCTTGCTCGTCAGGTGAAGAAAGGGACCAGGTGGGTCTGTTCAGTCAGGAGAGCAGGTCCTGAGGACCTAGCAGGTGGCGGGCACTGCGACAGCACGGATCAAAGAGTGTCACAGAGCCCATAGGCCAGCGACACACCAGCGTGGCAGATGCTCTGATAAGGTCCGACTTCTGCTTCAGGGATCAGCAAATGACAGGCTGGTCGTCCTCATGAAAACCAGAAAGAAATGCTGCCACCCATGTGACACCCAGGCCAGGAATAAGGGCAGGTAAGAAAGAAGAGAGCTCTGTCCTCAAGGGGGGCACAGCAAGCAGACTAGATGCACACCATCTCCAAAGCCCCCAGTCTCCCCAGGCCAGCCTGCCTATAAATGGCACAGCTCGGTGAATGGGATGGTCAAGCTTGATTGTCAACGCGACAGGATCGGGAAAAAAAAAAAAAAAGCTAAAGCCAGCTAGAACCTCAGTGTCTCTTTCCCATGACGGCCTGCTTAAGATTCTTTATTATTATTATTATTATTATTATTATTTATTCTATAGGTGTGTGTGTGTGTGTGTGGTTTTTTGAGGCAAGGTCTCACTCTACTCCATGCTGACCTGGAATTCACTATGTAGTCTCAGAATGGCCTTGAACTCACAGTGATTCTCCTATCCCTGCCTTGTGAGTGCTGGGATTAAAGGTGTGCGCCACCATGCCCAGGCTAATGTTTTTTTAATTAATTTATTTATTTATTTCACAGAGAGAAAGGGAGGGGGAGAGAAAGAGAAGCAGAGAGAGAGAGAGAGAGAATGGGCATGCCAGGGCCTCCAGCTGGTACATCTGGCTTATGTGGGTCCTGAGGAATTAAACATGGGTCCTTTGGCTTTGCAGGCAAGTACCTTAACCACTAAGCCATCTCTCCAGCCCAAGATTCTTTTTTTTAGGTAGTGTCTCAATCTGGTCCAGACTGACCTGGAATTAACTATGTAGTCTCAGGGTGGCCTCGAACTCATGGTGATCCTCCTACCTCTGCCTCCCGAGTGCTGGGATTAAAGGCGTGCACCACCACGCCCAGCCCAAGATTCTTTTAATATAGTGTTTCACACATAGGACCCTAGATGGCCACAGCTCACCCGGTAGCAACTCTGGTTGCTTGCTCAAAAGTCACCTCCTCAGAGAGCCTCCTTGAGCGCCCATCTAACAATGCAGGCTTCCCAGCACTCCCTGCACTTCTTTCTTAATGAATTTCTCTCCTCAAGCCCTCGCCTCCATCTCATACACCATCCACTGGGCGCTGTGTCTGCAAACTCTGTGAGGACAAAGCTCACCTCACTTACGTTCTCCACTGCCGCCCATGCCTCAGAATGATGCTCGCGTGCAACACAAACTCAAGGAAGTACGTGGGAAATGAACAGCGAGGATCCCAGCCGTGATGGCTGGGAGCGGGGTGCATGGGGAGTCACATCTGGGAAGGGCAGAGCAGGAGTGGGGTGCAGAAAGGGACACTTCAGGTGACCAGGTCATAGGAAAACAGCTTGGCTGCTCTGCCCAGTGATACATATTTTTGTGTGTACGTGGTATATGTAGTGTGTGGTGTGCACATGTGTGTATGTGCTGATGCTCACGCGGGGTGGCCGGAGGAAAGTATCAGGTGTCTCCATCCATGATTCACCCACAGGTTTTGCTTTGCTTAAAGCAATTTTTTTTATTTAGTTACATGTGTGTGCACATGTGTACAGGTATGGCCATGCCAGGGTCTCCTGTAGCTACAAATGAACACCAAATTCTTGCAGCATTTTAAAAAATATTTTATTTATTCATCTTATATTGAGAGAGGGAGGAAGAGGCAGAGAGAAAGAGAGAATGGGTTGCCAGGGCCTTCAGTCACTGCAAACGAACTCCAGATGTGTGCACCCCTTGTGTATCTAGCTTACGTGGGTACTGGGGAATTGAACCTGGGTCTTTAGGCTTTGCAGGCAAACGCCTTAACTGCTAAGCCATTTTTCCCAGCCCCCTTTTTTTGGTCTGGCTTTGTGTGGGTTTTAGGGAATGAAACCTAGGCTGAAAGGCTTTGCAAGCAAGGCCTTAACGGCTGAACCATCAGCCCAGCCCAACTGCCTATTTTTCTTTAAAATGGAGTCTCTTCCTGGTTGTGGGACTTGTCATTGGGAGTCCAGTGGTCCTCCAATCCCTGCTCCCCACAGGACTGAGGCTACAGATGTGAATGGCCACGTCCAGCTGTGTACATGGGTTGTAGAGATTCAAACTCCAGTGGTCTCAGCCCCCTTCTGGCTCTCAGGTTTTCATAGGAAGTGCACTTAACTGCTGAGCCATCTCTCCACCCCTTAGTGACCTGTTTAAAAAGATATTTAATTTTTGTTTATTTATTTATTTGACAGAGAGAGAGGGAGAGGAGAATGGGCATGCCAGGGCCTCCAGCCACTGTAGACAGACTCCAGACACATGTGCCACCTTGTACATCTGGCTAACGTGGGTCCTGGGGAATTGAACTTGGGTCCTTTGGCTTTGTAGGCAAACGCCTTAACCACTAAGCTATCGCTCCACCCCTAAGTGACCATTTTTAAGGCATCCAGAGTGGAGTTCTTTCTGCCTTTTACCTGCTTTCCTGTCATAATCTCAGTAACTGCAGAGCAATAGGGACTTGCAAGGTACTCCTCCATTAACAGTACAAAGGCTTCCAGAAGCTTCCTCTAAGCACTCAAGACCCTCTTGACACCAGCAATAAGTTTAACTCCACTAAGTGCCAGTCTTTCCAATTTCCATTTCTCTGCTTCTGACATCTGATTTCACACATACTGACAAGCCCTTGCCAGAGGCTTGTGCCTGCATGGGGTTAAGTGGAAAATCACCAATTTTAACCAGGGCCTCTCGGGTGCCAGGAACACATCCTTTCATGTCCACAACCCTCTGCAGTGGGTGTCAGCAGCGTAAGTGGAAAGATGAGGAAAATGAGACTCAGAGGAAGGAAATTACTCAAGGTCACAATGGAAGAAACAGACTGAGAGAGCCACAGACAACAAAACAGAGGCTTGGAATGGCTCTGAATTTGCCAAGGTCATCAAGTAGCCAATACAAGGCCAAGTTAGGGCTCATGTGTAAGTCCAGAATTAAACTCTTCTGCAGCCATCCACACCACTGTGGAAGCCTTGGTTCTGATGTTACTACACAGGCATGATTTCCATCTACAAATGCCTCATGTGGCTAATTTCTTCACACTGGAGTTTAAAACATCTTCCCTCAATGCATTTTATCCCAACCAACTCTCAACTTGCTCCAGGATGGGAACATTGCACACATTCCAGTTATATCCACTAAGACTCTTTTGGAAAAGGAATTTTAGTTTTTGTTTTTTATTTTTATTTATTTATTTATTTGAGAGAGACAGGCAGAGAGAGAGAATGGGCGTGCCAGGGCCTCCAGCCACTGCAAACGAACTCCAGACGCGTGCACCCCTTTGTGCATCTGGCTTACATGGGAATTGAGCCTCAAACCAGGGTCTTTAGGCTTCACAGGCAAGTGCTTAACCGCTAAGCCATCTCTCCAGCTGTGGAAAAGGAATTTTAAAAAGCAATACTTGTGTACTTCACTGACTCATTTATGCAGGCCTGCTTAGGCAAACGCTGGTTTTAACTGTCCCGTGTTAGCTGCCTGCAGGACCTCACCCAGGCAACCTGCCCCTGACAGATGGGTCTTGATGCTCGGGAAGGTACAGGGTGGCGACTATAGGAAGAGCACAGGCTTGGGGGGGCAGAAAGGCTGGGCTTGAATCCTGTTTCTGTAACAACTGCCCTGAGCATCAAGACCCAAGTCCTTCTCATTCTCAGAGAAAACTCACAGGAAATTTTCAAATTTAGCAAAACAAAGGTTGTCAAAATCTAAGCTAAAAGGAATAAAGGAATAATTTACTCATCAAAGACGAATGAATTAAGCATCTGGTCTACCACAAGTTGACCACTTTGTTAAGCAGATGTTAAGGACGTGAATAAGACTCCAGGGGAGGGGCTGGAGAGATGGCTCAGCAGTTAAGGCACTTGCCTGCAAAGCTTGAGAACCTGGGTTCGATTCCCCAGTACCCATGTAAAGCCAGATGCACAAGGTGGTGCATGTGTCTGGAACTCATTTGCAGTGGCCAGAGGCCCTGGTGTACCTACCCATTCTCTTTCTCTCTCTATCTGCCTCTCTCTCATAAACAAATATATTTTTTACAAAAAGACTCCAGGGAGAAAGACACCATGGGGTATGTGCATGTGTATATGTGTGTGTGAGAGAGCGAGATAAAGAGAGAAATGGGGTGGTGAAGGATAGATGCTATAGTGTATTTTCTTGCTCACCCATCTCTTAGTAACAAAATTCATTCCCATTTCACAGCTGGGTAAACGGACGCTCAACAAGTTAGGTGGCTTGTCCGGGGGGACTCATAAGCAAGCAGAGACCAGAGCAGGCAGCCCAGCTGCTTCCGCCTCAAGTGACCCATGGGCACAGCATGGAGACCAAGGCTTGTCAGGCTTTGAAAGGTGTCGGTACCCGAACTTTAGAGCTCTCTGCTGCTGCAGCCTGACGAATGGACTGAGAATACAGTGAGCTAGGGCAAGGCTAGACAAGCCAGGAGAGCTACTCAGAAGCCTCGCCTAGAGCAGGGTCTGCGACAGGGACAGTGGGGATGGACTGGACATGTTCGGGTCTGTTCATTCCACAGTGGTTTGGGGTGGGAGAGGAGCCACAGAGAAGAGCAGAGAGATTAGCATTATGAAGGCTGCCTCTCTTCCTCAGGTGCCGGCACTAGGAAGCAAGGACACCAGGAAAACCGTGGCACAGCTTCACTTCTGGTGCCCTTAAGCAGGAACCAAAGCGCTGCTGTCGAGAAGGAGACGACAAGAAATCAGAAATCCCCCTGGCTTCCACCGGGACTCGGAACAGCACTGCAGGGGACGCAGGCACTAGCGGGCCAGGAAGCCTAAGAGGCTGCCACGCTTGAAACCGGCACGAGGCAGCCTCACCTGGGGGCCCCGGTCACCGCCCGCCCTCCTCAGGCCTCCATCCGGTCACTCCCCACACCAGCCAGCCCGCTGCCCATCCATCTTCCCTCCCACACTCTTACCAGGGAAGCCTTCCTGGTCTTCCCACTTTCAGCCCTGGCCCCGGCCCATCTGTCCTCAGCCCCGAATACCTGGGGCTTCCTTTCAAAGAACAGTGTCCCCCCTGCCCTCCGCCCTCAGCAGCTTTGTGAGAAAGCTTCAGCTTTGAGGATACAGCTCTGCGGTCCCCTCCAGACTCAATGAAGCAGGTTCCAGCCATTCTGGGTCCCACGGCCTGCTCAAACATAGTGTTCCAGACATCCTGAGTCCCTCCTAAGTGACAACACATACCATCCATTCCTACTAACCACATCCTTCATCAATCCAATACCCAGACATTCCTTCCCTTCCTCTGTTTTTTCCCAGATGCGATAGGACACTTATGAAGAAAACAGGCTTGTTTACTTATTTCACACTCTCTGAGGCTTCAGAGCATGTTGCCTGTTATATTAACTCACTTCTTCTAGCCAGGGCCTCAAGGCCAGTGGCAGACGCTGGCAGGCAAGGCGGAGGGTATGTGGGAACCTGTATCGGCTCTTTCCTGGTGAGCGCCCTGTGGCCAGTGGCAGAGGCTGGCTGGCAATGGCAGGAGTACGTGCCAGGGCAGGCAGTCACCTTCCGAGCCAGGAAGCCGAGAGGCCTGGGTGGGGCCAAGCTTGCTCCTTTTATAATCACCCTCCTGGGAAAACTGAAAGAGCAGCAGAACTGCGTTCAGAGAGCAGGTCCCCGAGTGATCTCAGGTCCACCCACCAGGTCCCACCTCCTTCCCACGACCACAGCAATACTATGAGGACCAAACCTGCAATACATGAACGTGGGGGTGACAATTCAACCATGTCCAAGACATGCGTACAGCACAGCGCAAGCTGCAGAGAGCCCACACCTCCACCCTTCTGCCCGCCTATTTTTGGGTCTGAGGAAGTAAGTGTCCTAGGAGAGGAAACTTGCTGAAGGCTATTACGGGAAGGTCTATAAACGAAGCCTCTGCTTGCATTTCTACATCAGGAGTTCTGAGATAGTGGGGGCCAGGAAACAACAGGGACAACTGAATTCCAGAGACAAACTCCGAATGCCTTTTTTTTTTTTTCAACTAAGAAGTTTACCTTTCTCCTTGGAGAAATAATGCTATCCTTAGACTTTTCCCAAAATAGCCACCACTTTCCTACCACAAGGACTTTGATCCATCTCTTCTCAACCTTGAATACTCTTCTGCACTGGCCACTCACAGGAAATCCTGCCCTGAACTCAGACACTACCTCTCCATCACCATGTTTTCCCTGACCACACCCCTGGGACGATGTCCTGGGCCGTGCACACTCAGGGAGGCGTCTGACAGCTCTCCCTCCTATGGAGTGGACTGATTCGGATCTCAAGTCACTAAGCTATGCGCCTTTCCCTTCTGCTCAGCGCCAGGCATTCAAGCCCCTGAGCTCGGACCTTTCATCTGTAATACTAAG
Source organism: Jaculus jaculus (assembly GCF_020740685.1). Taxonomy (NCBI): domain Eukaryota; kingdom Metazoa; phylum Chordata; class Mammalia; order Rodentia; family Dipodidae; genus Jaculus; species Jaculus jaculus. Next base: position 208,048,965 of record NC_059103.1, on the reverse strand, counting down.
TGGCTCTCACACAAGACAGTGTCATGACAACTCTTTCCCCTGATGCAGCTTCTCCACACTGCGTCCCTCATGTAAATGAGGACTCTTGGCTCTCTCTGGAACCACTGCACTTTCGCCTTGGACTAATCATGTGCCAGGCACAGAGCCACTTTCCTTATATACTGCTTTGACACCTTAAAAAAAAAATCTGTGAAATTCTTCACTATTTACAGAAGAAGAATCTGAAGCATAGAGAGACTAAGAGAAAGACTGAAATCAGACCCCGCAGGCTACAGGAGGAATAAGAGCATAATTCGAAGCTTATAGGCACTACGATGTCACAGTCAAGAGTATGGGCAATGAGCTCGGATCTCCCTACTTGAGATCTGGCCACTTGCTGCAGTTGTGTCTCTTGCTCAGACAAACACACCCGGACCAGAAGCAGTTCATGGAGAGAGAAAGGGTTTATTTCCAGAGCATGGTTTCAAGGGGAAGCTTCGGCATGGCTGGGAAAACATAGCAGGAGCAGGAATCTGGCTCATGTCATCACCTACCAGCAGGGTGGAAGCAGCAAAAGGGAGTTAGCCAGCACTGGTAAAAGGGGCTAGACTATCAAAGCCCACTGGCCTACCCCAGTGACACACCTCCTCCAGCCAGGCTCTACCTCCCACAGGCTCCACCCACTGAGGATTACATGTGAGGCTTAACCACAAACCCATGAGCTATGGGGGACATGTCACATTAAACCACACCGCTTATTAGCCATATGACCTCGGGGAAGATGGAATCTGTGTATCTCAGCTGCCTCATGTTTAAAATGGAGATAAACACCTTGCTTATTCACAGAGCTATGATGGGGAGTGAACAAGCTATTGAGGAAACTACTTGGATCATTGCTTGATGTGTACTGATGCACAAGTACCTATTGCTACTGTCTCCAAATCCAGGGGTTTCACGTGACGTCATCGTGAATGCTCCTACCCACCCCCGACAAGACGGATGACCTGGCCAAAGGGGCTGTTCGTCAGACAGCGTGACAACCGCCACCCCAGGAGCAGCCTCAGAGAACAGCGGTCAAAGATGGTGAAATGCACAGGCTCCACTCCACGGTGGCGCCCAGCAACAGTGCAGAAGTCGTGTGCAGGCTCCCAATGGAACTTACCCCAAGAGCCAGCCATAGATATATATATATATATATATATATATACACTAATAAAAAAAAAAAGAACAGGGCCTCACCTCTTCCTCCCATCCATCAGTCCATTACACCCAGCAGCAGAATCAGACATCCCAGAGATTTGTTGAGGACCCGGGAAACCTTCCAGGCTGCTGTGGAGGCACAAACCCACTCTATAAGGCAATTCCTCTACTCAGAGTAGGTGGGAGCCTCCTGCAGCTCGAACCACCACTTCCCCAAGCCAGAAGACACCACAAACGGGAGAAGTGGGTCTTCAACAGACAACATCACAGGGCAGTCTGAAAGGGAAAGCATGTATGTTTGATATAAAATATAAAAGCATATTAAAATATAAAAGAGAATGAAGAATCAGGACCCAAGGAGAAAAGGCAAGGCTGATTCAAAAGACAAAAGGAAGTAATTTTAGAAGTTAAGTGGACAGTCATTAAAATTGAAAACTCAGTGATTGGAAGATTCTACAAGCAAGTCAACACAGCTGAAACGACTTAAAACCAAAGCACCTGACTCCACCTCCCTGCTCAGGGCTGCCAGCGGAGAACTGGGCCGCCCCAATGCTTCCAGCCCCTCTTCAGAGCTGTTTCACAAGTAAGGCACCCAGATGAGCAAAGGGTTTTCCTGCAATGTCGCTGTAACAATGGCCACCATGCTGAGACTCCAAGTTCTGAGTCCTAGTTATCTCAGTGAAGTGTATTCGGTCAGGGCAGAACAGAAGAGGAGGCAGGGTCAGGAGTGGAGCCTAGAGACTTCTGGCTCCCCCCACCAACTGAGAGGAAGTACACTCAGGGAGACTGGACCCTTGAAATTAAAAAAGACAGGGAAGTCTGCACTTGCTAGAAATCAAAGATGATCTTTCTTACTATCTCTTGCCTAGTTCCCTAGACTTTTTTTTTTATATACACAAACAACCAGGGCCCCTCCTTAGAGGGAGTTCTTTCGTACACTGTGATTGGTCAAGTTCAGCCCCTGGAACTTGGTGTCAGGGCTAGCCTCTTTCTGGCCCTAACCAACCAACTATCCCTCTCACCACTATAAGGTTACAAATACCCTTGCAAGGGGAGGCAGTCTCTGATCATTTGGAAACTTCCAGCTATCAGTGAGTTTTTCCTCGAGTGGGCCTAGTTTGGCTAGGGGAGGGGAGGCCCCAGCCCTTACTCTCAGCATGGGCTCTTTGTCCCCTCCAGCTCCGCACAGGGCAGGAGCTCCTTGAACTTCCTTTCTTTCCATGGTTTTCCCAGTTCCTCCACGTGGGCTCTCCAGCCACGTGAGTGCTTTTCCTTGGCTCTGAACTTCCCTCAATGAATATAATTAATAATTATCTTTCTCAGTGTACTGTTTTATTCAATTCTTTGATTAAAATTAGAAACGAACCTAGGGTTTGGGGGTTCAAGGATTTCCTGAACCCCACGCACCCCGTTACACAGCCATTCTTCTGGGTGCCCTGTTTCTCCTGAGGTCACAGAACCTCAGAACAAATACAAGGACTGATTGAACATCTTTTCTGACATTTATCTTCCCAGGGGAAAATAAAACTGAAAGGAAATAGGCAGGCAGAGTTTGATGGAGGCAGAAGGAGCTCTGACCAAGAATCCACGCCCAGCTTTGAAAAGGGAAGCGCGAGCATCTGCGGCGTGGGAGCCAGCATCTGTCCTCATGCCCCTCTTCCTGGCCGGCTTCTGCGGAACCCCACCACATCTGGAGGAAGCGCTGCCTGGCACTCCTCATCTCCAACCAGACCCCACACAGCCCCCTCCACCCCTCAACCCCCAAGCCACACTGGCCTACTCTTCGGTTTTCCAAGCCCCGTGCACCTTCACCCTTCCTGACTTGGGGCGGTGAGGAAGAGGAAACACCAGAAAGCCTGCAAGATGAACTTAGTGCCTGGCATTTCTGAGGGAGCGGGAACTGCAGGGACAGGCAGGGGAACCCCAGGCAGCCAAGCCCTGACTCTGTAGTCCAGCTTGCTGGTGGCCATGGGAGCTCATGTGGTTCTACAAAGTGCTTAAGGTCTTGGGAAACCATCTGTTTCCCGGGAGTATCTGGGACAGGAGCCCATTTTCTCTAAGTAATTGAGAGGCTGGAGAAATCTGGTCTTAATTACTCCCTTGCAGCAACGTGGCTACACGAAGCATCATGGCCGGTCCCTCATTGTCCGGGGACAGGGTCAGCCACCCGCAGGCCAGGGCCTCTGTAACTGCTGCCCTGAGGTTTCTGATAGATCTGCTCTAATCCAACCCCAGAATCAACCACTCTTGGGGCCAAAGCCTGCTCTAGAAACAGGGCTGGCTCGAGTCAGGGACCCAAGCTATGGCTTTGGAAACAAGGTTTTAGTTGTGCAAAAGGCCCAACTGTTGGGCTTCAAGCTGTGCCAGGAAATGAACCCGAGCCAACTTTGAATGAGAAGAGCAGTCCTCTCCGGTCCCCTCCCCTCCCCCCAGGGCTTCCTGGGAAAGAACGGGAGGGTAGGTGAGCAGGGAGGACTTTCATGTTGGTAGTTTAATTCACCCATGAGGCAGGGTAAGAAGAATCAGTGTCCCCGAATTGAAAGGGAACTATAGAGCCTGCTGCCTAAAGACTATGCAGGGAAGAAAGGCCTCAACCCTAAATAACTCCTCACAGAAGAGCTGGGGAAGACCAGCAATACCACAGGAAACGTTCTTGACCTGGCCCCTCTGCTGGATTAGGATCCTCTCCAAAGAATGTCCACAGCATCTCCCCTGAACAACTCACAGAGCCATCTATGTCCTAATACCCAGGACCCTACATGGCAAAGGGATATTAAGGTTGCAGATGGAATTAATGCTGCTAATCACAGATCGCAAACTAGATTATACACATAGTCCACTGCAGACAGTTAAAGGTTCTTAAAGGGAAGGAGAGAGACTCAAAAGAGAATCAAGAGCCAGGCGTGGTGGCACATGCCTTTAATCCCAGCACTTGGGAAGCTGAGGTAGGAGGATCACTGTAAATTCAAGGCCAGCCTGAGACTACATAGTGAATTCCAGGTCAACCTGGACTACAGCGAGACCCTACTGCAAAAAAAGAGAGAGAAAGAAACTCAAGAGAGCGCAGCATGAGAAGGCCTAAGACCAGCACTGCTGACTTTGAAGAATACTACTGAACTTATAAAATGGTAAACTTATATTGTGTGAGAAATTTACTACCTCAGCAATAGGAAAACTACATACTATCTCTATGCTGATCCTGAAAGAGTGGCATTTTAATTTACATGTCCTCTACTCCAACGGTAACAATAACAGCAGCTGGTATCTGTTGCGCTCATACTTGCTTTTAGTGCTGTTATGTAGACTGCTCCAAATTTTCTGTAGGCATAAGAGTCTAAGTAAAGATCACTTCAATCAGATACGATGATGTGGGAGTTGGAGGATCCGAGAGTGGGTCAGAGAGGCAGAGGCATCTTCCAGGAGTGACAGACACCAGCGCATTTTACAGAATGACTGGGCGCCTTCAGGAGGAGCATCCCGGGCAGGGAGGGGCACAGCAGATGCTCAGGGAAGTGACTTAGCAGGAAGGAGGCTAGCAAGCACTTCAGCAGCTCAGCTTCAGTCTGAGAACAGTGTCTCCAGCCCTGACATTTTGCTCTGAGGTTTGGGGTGTCACGCCCTCCAGCCTGTCTCAAATCTTCCCATAGATATCCACACTTCTCCTGTAGTCGGTCCTGTCTCCCAAGATGATGCCACCATGTACCTGGCTGCTTGAGCTGGAAACCTGGGAATCCCTGACTCTCCGATCTAATCCATCATCAAATTACTTCCGTTCTATCTCCAAATCCTGCTGGGACCCACCAGCCACTGCTACTGCCCTTGCCTACACAGCCATCATCTTCCCTGCATTAGTGCAATGGCCTCCTGAGTGGCTTCCCTGTACCTACTCTTCGCCCCCTGTGAGGCACCCACCCTTCATAAATGCCAGTCGGATTCCACTCCTGAGCGCAACCTCCCCAATGCTTCCTGTGCACTTGGTAGAGGAGTTCCCAGCTGTGAACATGGGCCCTGACACACTCTTCAATCTCACCTTTTTTTTTTTTTTTTTTGAGGTAGGGTCTCACTCTAGCTCAGGCTGACCTGACCTGGAATTCACTCTGTAGTCTCAGGGTGGCCTCGAAATCATGGCAATCCTTTCCCCTCTGCCTCCCCAGTGCTGGGATTAGGGGCATGGCCGGCTACACCTGGTACTGTTTTCATCATTCAATTGGCCCTGTGACTCTGCTCAGTCCCTGGATGTCTCCTGTGCACAGAGGACTTTGCACATTCCCATCCTTCTTCCAGAAGTGCCTCGCTCCCCACACCCGCTCTGCCTAGCCCGGGCACACCGAGAACCAGCCTCGTGCCTCCACCCTGCACATTGCTCTCTGGCCCCTTCCCTTGATAACTCATATGTTACAGCCGTTCCTTTGTTCGAAGCTACCTGCCTCTTCCTAGTTGCCTGTCTCCTCTGGTGGAATGCAAGCTCCAGGGGTGTGGGGCACCATCTATCTTGTTCAACACTGCATCTTAACACAAGGTTTAGTGTGGAGCAGGTGCTCAATATATGGTTGTGGAATTGATTAATTAAAAGGAAAAAGTGTGAACCTGACATTGAAAGATGAGGCTGAAAATAGGAGGCCTTTGAAAACGGAGTCCTATTATCTTTGCACAACTGGCACCTCCCACAGTGGAGCTGCTGGGCAAATGTTTACTGGATGCGTGCAAGAATGACTCAATGCCCGGGTGAGTCTGAGAAGGGCTGTCCTTTCTGGGAAAGGCTCCTGAAGGGTTCTTAGGAGGAAACACGCCTAAGGCATACAACAGGCGCTCAATAAATGCTCCCTGTCAGCATTGCTTATGTGGGGATTGTGTGTACAGACTCCTAGAAAAGACCTGTCGAGCCCATGTCGGTGAGAGAAGAAGAGGGACGGGAAAATTGAAAAGGGGAAGCAGTATCCAGCTAGGCACAACCAAGCCTGGGTAGGGAAAACGCCCGGACGCAGGTAACGTGGGTGCCCTTTGTCCTGTAGACTGCAGCCACCTGGGCGCAGCGCGGGGCGGCCAGCTGGGAGGTGGGTCTGAGAGCGAGGACAGGCGGTGAATGCACACATTCAGCTCAGGCCTGCAGGGCTCGCAGTTTGGAAAGTCTGGCTGTCTGTGGCTGGGGAGGACGGGGAGGTGGAGAGAATTTCAATTTCCTTCACCAAATGGCAAGCTTGAGAAAAAGTACTTTCTCTCCAACATTATCACATACTAAAAATGAAAAACACAACAGCCACTCAGAGCTTTCACGAGGAGGAAATTAGGTGGGTTGCCTAGCTCAAAGGAGAAAAGAGTGAACATCATCAGACTACATGATGTGCTAAGAAACTGCCCTTTTTGAGACTTGGGAGTTTTCTATTTCTCACACATTAAAAAAAATGGAGAAAAGTAATTCCTGATAATATATTTGCACCCATTTTATATTTCAAATCCGCTTGAACCCCAAATCCATTTTGTTGGTGAACAGCAGGGGCTGGGCAATTTTTTTAACTCACTCTCTCAAAATCTGTGCTTTGACATAACTGCCTACCTCAAAAACAGCAAAAACAGGTAAGACAGAACAAGAGAAGGCAGAGGGTCGGAACCTGAGAAGATACTTTTCCACATCGATTTCAAGGCCGGCAAGACAAGTCAAAGGAGCAAGTTTGCAGACCTGGAAGATACCACCAGCCAAGCCATTAACGGGTCATGTGACCATGGACCAGTCAGGTTGCCTCTCTCAAGCTCCTCCACATGCACACAACAAGAAGGAGCTAAAACAGTTGTTTTTCTAAAACGTGTTCCCGTCTAAACTGTTGCTTCGGTGATTCCACACGACCGAGACAAGGGCCCTCCGATGGCCAAACAGAAAGATCTGGCAGTGTAGGCTCCAGCTGGGAGAAAACTGGACTGAAAACGCAATTCCGTGTTTTACCGTGTTAGAGCATTACTCAGCAATCCGTATCCCACTGACATGCTAGAATCAAACCTGATAGGACAGCCTGATAGAGTAAAACGAGAGAAAAGTAGGAGAAAGTTCTCGGTCTTTCCCTGCAGTCCAGCCGAAGCCGAGGTCAAGTTGAGACGATCAGGAGATGACCATCCCGTCTCCCCGGGTAAAGGAAACCACTTTTAGGAGTGCCTGGGATGTATTCAAACCGCAGAAAACGAGACGCCAGCGAGTTTCTTTTCATCTTTCAAACTTCTCCTCGCTCCCAGAAAGAGAAGCATCAGGTCTGCAAAACGACACGCATGGAAAACACGAGCCCCCTTTTCCCGGCTCCCACGCGGGGGACCTCCCTCCCCGCCTCCTTTGCATTCTTTCGGCTTTCGGTACGGGGTCTGGGGCCTGCCTGGCAGCGCCACGTCCCGGCCGGCCCCGGGGGCCCGCGGGGAACTTTTCCTCGGCCGCGCCGGAGACAATGCAGCCGGCCGGGGCTGCCCGCGCCCCCGCGCCGCGCTAGGGAGAGCGCCGGGGCGGGCTGCGGGGGGCGGGCGGGCGGGCGCAGCGCCACCCAGGGCGCCCCCGCCGCACCCCACCCCACCCGGCGCCCGGGCACAGCCGGCCGGCCACCCCGGCGCCGCTCCCGAGCAGGCCCCGCAGAACCCCCGCACGCCGCGAGAAGCCGCGGCCGGCGTCCTCCCCGCCGGGCGCGGACTCGGGCAACATCCCGCCGGGCGCGGAGGAGCCTGGAGTCCGCGCCGCGGCTGCCGGGCTGAGCCGGGCGCGCCTGGAGACCGCGGATCGCCCAGCCCCGTCCCGACGCCCCGCAACTCACCGGGACCGGGCGGGCCGCTGGGCATTATTCCATGGCGGGCTCGGAGGCGCCGGCTCGCCCGCAACTGCGCCCTGGGCCCCGGCGGTGGCGGCCTGGCCGCGGCGGCGACGAGCGACGGGGATCGCGGCTGGCGGGAGCGCGGAGGGGCCGCCCGCGGCGCGGCGCGGCGGGGCCAGGCGAGGCGAGCGCGGGAGCCGAGGCGCGGCGCAGGAAGGGGCGGGCGACCATGTGCCGGAGGAGGGGAGGAGGAGGCCGGCGACGCTTGCCGCTCGCAGGATCCCGCTCGGGCTCCAGGAAATCCAAACACTTCGTCAGGAAATCGGAATCCTGACCCAGCACTCCGGGCCCCGCGGCCGCCCCGCGCCCGCCCGGGGGCTCCTGCCGCGCTTAACCCTTGGCGGGCCGGGCGCACAGCTGGGGCGCGCGCGGGGAACGGTGCCCGCGGGGGGCCGCGGCTGCAGCTGGGACCGGCCTGGGGAGGTGGGGGGACCTCACGTCCCGGCGGGCCAGCTGGCCTCCTCCGGGCCCCAGGGATGGCCGGGGCGGGGTTTATTCATAGGAAAACCTTGGCCTTGTAGGGAACCTTTTTCTAAGGCCGGGACACCGGCAAAGAACTTCAGACTCTCTCCTGATCTGCAAGGGATGGGATGGATTTGCAATCTGCGGGCGCTTCCCCTTTCCATCTGTAAAAGCAGTGACTTCTCCCAAGTTCAGTTTCACTGCTTCCTCTCCGCTCATTTCCCTATTTTTCTTGCCCAGTGCCAGGAGGCAGAACCTTTTGAGTCAGGATAGTACAGTAATAGTACAACCAGTACATATACATACATATATATATATGTATGTATATATATATGTATATATACATACACACACACACACACACACACACACACACACACACATACACATTGGACTTCGCTCTCTGACCTGGGTTGGAATATGACCTTGCCTTGCACTGGCTTCTCAAATATGGAAGGAGTGTTTATAATACTATCCACATCAGTTGAATTTGGAAGAACAAATGCTTCCACTGGGGCCATGTTGAAAACTAAACACACACGTCCACCATCACCATGCTGAGCGGTCACAAAAAGTGCTTTGTGTTATTGTCCGTGTCTGTGCCGACTTACAAAGCCAGGGACAGAGGTTTGGTTTTAGGACGTCAGTTCCCTCCAGATCACCGGTGTGGTGTTTTTCTTTGCAGCCTTCCAGAAACTTCTCTGCAGGCGAAAAGGTCAGCGACTGTGCGGAGAACCCTTTTCTCGTGAAATCTGAAACGCACCAGACCTCACAAAATTTGGGGTTTTGTTCTTAAACTGAGGGCTGGGGTGTGGGGGAGGGGTGTTAATAAGTCTTGGGATGCTTTACAAAGTTTTGGGAAACCAAAATCAGTCCCTGGCCAGAGAGCCTGTGGGCTTCATTCATTGTGGTTTCCCAAAGAAATGCCACATTTGGGGGGTTTTCTGCGTGTAGGGTGCAGTTCCGTGGTTTTGCTGTGTTTCAGGTTCCTTTGAAAGCCACGCCAACATACCCAACATACCGAGGAGTGAAAACTGGAGTGAATGTGCGGGCGGTAGGGGGAAGCGGAACTGTGGGCCAGCTCAGCTTCCTGAAGGGATGAGCAAGACTGCCTGCACCCTGCTTTGTCTCTTTGCTGCACCTCAACTTCTGTAGTCAGAAGCAACAGAAACCGCTCCAGGCGGGGCACCGGGAAATGCCATCGTCCCTGAAGAACCTTCGCCTGACTGAAGTTGGCAGACAAATCATAGCCCAGAAGTCAGTGCCTCGGATTTTTTCCCCGACTTGAACAACCAGGAGCTGCCACCTCCACACACACACACACACACACACACACACACACACCACATTCTGGGCGATATTGATCCATAGCTCTTGTCACTGTTTTATTCATCCAGCTGCTTATTTCTTGCTTCTGTATGGCTAAGTTGCATTACAGCAAGTTCATTGCCTCCCTCCGTCCTTTTTGAGTCCCAGTTCCCAGAATGGTGTGCTAGCTCATAAAAGCCTTTCAGTAAGGGTATGTTGAATGAATGATTCGGGGGGGGGGGGGAATTCAACACCCACCATGACAGGGCAATTAACTCCATCCTTAAGCTCCCAGCATCTCTCACCAAGAGACTCAACATGAGTACAAGATGTGTGTAATGGAAGGAGTGCTTGAGCTCTGCTAATGGTCCTGGGAAGTGAAACGTGGTAATTAAGACTGTCAGATGAGGTAACGGTAGTCTCACAGGTACAGCCCCAGTTAATTACTCCCTCCTTTGTACTTCCCCATATTTCTGTTCCTTAGAGACCTTCTTATTTGCGTGGGCATGGTGGCACATGCCTGCAATCCTCAGCAGTTGGAAGGTAGAGGCAGGAAGATCAGAAGTTCAAGGTCATCCTCAGCCACATTTCAAGTTTGAGGCCAGCCTGGGATACCCAAGACTGTGTCTCAAAAGCAAAAACAAGCCAGACGTGGTGGCACATGCCTTTAATCCCAGCACTCCAAGCCAGACATAGGAGGACTGCTGTGAGTTGGAGGCCACCCCGAGACTCCATAGTGAATTCCAGGTCAGCCCAAGCTAGAGTGAGACCCTACCTCGAAAACTCAAGATAAAACAAAGCAAAAACAAGAGTCATTAAGGAAACACTGGCATGATCTCCCTCTGCTCAATTTTCTTTGGCCTGCTGGGAAGAGGACAGATAATCAGACCGAGTGAGCCTACCAAAAGCAGCCTACCATCTTTCAAAACAAGGGGGTACACACAGCTGGAATTCATTCTCCATTTTCTCCCTCCTTCCCCCCCCCCCCCCGTGTGTGTGTGTGTGTGTGTGTGTGTGTGTGTGTGTGTGTTCTACCTGCCTATTTCTCTAGCTTGTTCTCTCCATAAAAAGAGAAAGAGCGCACTACTGGGAGAAAGTGGCAAAGATAAAGTTCCCCCATCAATACAAGGACATCAGTCTAGGCTTCAAGATGTCCAAAGAGGCCGCCGAGGGCATTTACCTAGGCAAGTAATGCCCTTCCCCAGAAATGTCTCCATCAGAGGGTCACCGAGATGAAGATGCAGAAGACCATTGTTCCCCTGCCAGGGCCATCTCCATTACACTCACAAGTACAGTCGTTTTGAGAAGTTCTACAAGAATGTGTCTGTGCATCTGTCCCCTTGCTTCAGGGATGTGCAGGTAGGTGACGTTGTGACAGTGAGTGAGTGCTGGCCCCTGAGCAAGACTGCTTTTCAGTGTGCTCAAAGTCACTCAGGCTGCTGGCACCAAGAAGCAGTTCTAGAAGTTCTGAGGCTAGACGCTGGCTGACTCCCCAAACAGAAATAAAACTCATTTGCCAAGTCACAAACAAAAAAAAAAAAAAAAGAGGAGAGGGGAGGGGAAAAGAGAAGAGAAGAGAAGAGAAAGAAGAGAAGAGAAGAGAAGAGAAGAGAAGAGAAGAGAAGAGAAGAGAAGAGAAGAGAAAGCCAATGCACTGGGGAGATGGCCGGTAGTTAAAGGCATTTGTTTGCAAAGCCTGGTTGCCCAGGTTCCATTCTCAAACTACTCACTTAAAGCAAGAGGCAAAAATGGTGCAAGCATCTGGCATTTGTTGGCAGTGGCAAGAGGCCCTGGCACACCCATACACACAACACACACACATAAGACAAAAGAAAAAAATACTTCCCACATGTCACATTCGAGGGCAAACCCTTTGAGATGGAGTAAAGGAAAGGGTCTACATTTATTGACCACTTACCCCAAAGCAGAACCCCTAGACTAGAACGAGGTAAGTCTGAATCCCTTTAACAGTGGGTAAGTGCTCAGTAACCTTCCAGGCACCCTGTCTGCGCAGAGGAAAACGAGCTGTTGTACTTCTCCAAGAGAGACAGACAAGCAAGCGCCATTCAAAAGCAGAGCAGTAAGTCAGCACGCATGTCCAGTGTACCACGGGCCGCACAAAGCGGGAATGAGGATGGGCACAGGGAGACTGGGAAACCGAAGGCAGAACAACAAACACAGGTTCACGTGACAGTGGGTACTATGTCCCCTGGGGCCCAGCTCTCAGCTCACGTGTAGTTGCAGTGTGGTGCCCTCTATCCCCCTGAAACATGCACACTCCTCTCTGCCAGGGGCTTCCTCCATGACATGGCAGTCTTGCCTAGCCTAGAAGCACTCAACAGTTTTAGGAAAACCCACCAACCAATCAGGGGATTAGTGCCTGTGCTTCCTGTTCCCTAATGAGGAACACGTGTGAACTGCTCTCAGTGGGTGACCAGTGCGATTCAGTGCAGTGGACCTGCCGTACTCTTATTGCCTCATTCTTTCACTCTTCACCCTTCCCTGCCTCACTTTCTCACTCCCTCCTTTGTTCTCCCTGGGATTGCTTCCCAGATAAGGTAACCACACCTTATTCCCAAGGTTCTCCAGGTTTGCTTCTGGGGAAACTCACTTCAGAGCAGCATTCATCCATGTAGTCACTGTCACTGGGTGGGCACTCACTCCCCGGGTGCCCCAGCCAAGACAGCATGAGCAAGCTGTGTATTTGAGTAATGCCATCACGCTCGGCATGGGCAGAAGAACGAGCTCTTGCACCAGGTTGTACCTGAGGCAGCGGAGTGGGTAGAGGAGGTCTGGGTTCCAGGTTCTCGACCACCCTGTAATTCTTTACTGGTGGTTGAAACTGCCAGTGCAAGCTGAAGTTGAATTCATCCTCGAAGAGTGGGAAGAGCAAAGTGGGAGGAAAACCAGGGATCGAGGGAAGAAGCTATTCCCAATGGGAAAGGGTGGCCAACACATACTCCATCCAAGAGAGCTCAGTCCCGTGAGCGTCGGGAAGCGAGGAAGCATGGCATTTGACGATCGGGAGGCTGGCAGCTTTTTACCAGAGCAGTGTGGATGGAGTGAAGGGATCAGAAGCCAGATTGCAGTAGGCTGAGGAGTGAGTGGGAAACTGCAAGTGTAGACAACTCTTTTCAGAAATGTGGCTGTCTAGCAAGTGGGAGGCAAGGGTGGAGGTTTCTCTAAGAGGGGCAGGCATGCCAGCATCCGTGGGTGATGGGAAGGTCCCAGTGGCGTAGAGCACAGTCGAGGTGGGTCCAGATGGAGCGGAGCGTGATGGGCCGGGTTCTGAACTGTAAGAGAGCTGCTTTGTCTGCCGGGCCAACGAGAAACGGACAGAACACCACGTCTTTGTCCTGATCCCTAGACCAGGAGTTAGGTTGGTTCCCCAAGTTCCCCTGGTTTAATTCCTTATGAGATTCATGTTCAGGATGATCAAATATGGATGAATATAAAGTGACTTCAGCCTCATGATGGAAAAACAGATAGCATAAGAAGCTATTTTGGCCCAAAGTAGGTTAGTGAAGTGGGAATAGCAAGGCTGAGCAGAGAGTCTTGGGAGACAGCCTGTTAGCTGATGCGGGGGGGGGGGGGTACACGTAAGGAGGGACAATGGTGCTCACCTGTGAGGAGGAGGAAGGTGGTATTTTTAAGCATGATAAGGAGTACAGAAAGGAAGGTTCTGAGGAGGAAGATAATGAGTTCCTGTTTGTGCTCTGTGCAGAGAAGGCAGAGTGGGTGGGGGTAAGAATCTGAGGCTCTGCGTGGCTGGGGTGGGGGCCAGGCTGGGGGGGAGGGAGGGGGAGGCAGAGGAGCCTGCACAGTTGGTTGAGAGGGGGAGCTGGCACTTAAAAAGGCAACACCCTATACCAGCTTTTCACTGTCTTGCTTCACACTGATTTCCCCAGTGCAGAATTTCCCACGGTCGGGACTGTTTGACATGTTGGACCAGTTCAGTCCTTGCTGTAAGGTTTCTTGTTCACTGTAGGGTGTTAAACAACATTCCTGGCTTCATCCCACTGGATGTGGTGGACAGCAAATGCTAGCTGGGATGTCCAAAATTGTCTCCAGACATTGCAGTGTCTCCTGGCAGCAAAATTGAGCCCCCCACCCCCACCCCTGGTTTAGAACCACTGTCCTATCATCATTTTTGTTCTCAGATCACTTCACAACTGTGGATGAAAAAGTCAACTCTGAATCGGTGTGGTAGTACTTGTCCATAATCTCAGCACTCTACAGGCCGAGGCAGGAAGTTTGCAAGTTTGAGGCCAGCCTGAGCTACAGAGGAACATCTTGTCATAAAAAATAAAATAACAAAAACGCCAGGTGTGGTGGCTCACCCCTATAATTCCAGCACATGAGAGGTAGAAACAGGAGAATCTGAAATTCAGGTCATCCTCAGGTACATAGAGAATTCGAGGCTATCCTTATCTACATGAGACTATCTCAAAAGGCAAAGGAGTAAAAAATTAATAATTAAACTTTTGGGTTAGCTTCTTTTAAATTTCTTTTATTTATTTGCAGGGGGTACGTCAGAGCCTCTTACCACTGCAAATGAACTGCAGATACATATGACACTTTGTGTATCTGGCTTTCCATGGGCACTGTGAAATTGAACCCAGACTGAAAAGCTTTGTAAACAAGCATCTTTAACTGTTGATCCATCTCTCCAGTCTGCATTCTCTCTCTCCCTCTCCCTCTCGCTCTCGCTCTCGCTCTCGCTCTTTTCTGCTCCTGGTTTCAAATCTAGGCTCCATCTCTTCCCTAGCTCATGCATGTCCTTGCATGACTTTCTTCCCTTCTCTGGGCATCTATAGTTTTGCTTTTCATCTAGAATGAAGTTCTTTAGGGGACGGAATGAAACAATCCACTTAGAGCACTAGACTCCGGGAGCGCCTCCAGTTAGTATTAAGCTCTTGCCTTCTACTGCTGATAATATTCATAATATTATTTAGACTCTGTAGAAACATTCAACAAACATCTGGAAATGTGGGCCAGTAGGTGTGGCCCTCAAAGACATAGCCTAGACAAGAGGACACCCTGGAGGCTGTGGACAGGCACGCATAGCCTGTGGAAAGAAGACAGATTTAAGGCAAAGCCCCCAGGAGCATTTGCATTTACTAAGAAGGTAGAGGAAGAGGGCACTGTGGTGGAGATTGGGTGGTCAGAGGTGGCTTAGTGCTTAAGGCACTTGCCTGCAAAGCCCAAGGACCCAGTTCGATTCCCCAGCACCCTTGTAAGCCAGATGCACAAGGTGGTACTTATGTCTGGGGTTTGTTTGCAGTGGCTGGAGGCCCGGGAGTGCCCATTCTCCCCTCCAATCTCACTCTATCTGCCTCTTTCTCTATCTCTCAAATAAATAAAATATATTTTTTTTCAAAAGGAGTTTCTCCAGGCATGGTGGCACATGCCTTTAATTCCAGGACTCGGGAGACAGAGGTAGGAGAATCACCATGAGTTTGAGGCCACCCTGAGACTACATAATGAATTCCAGCTGAGCCTGGGCAAGAGTGAGACCTTACCTTGAAAAACCAAACAAATAAAAATAAAAATAAAGGTTTTGACCTTTGACCAGGAGGTTGGAAGCATGTCAGCCAATTGTCATTTGTGGATGATGACCCTGTTGATAGTGGCCCTAGCTGTCATTGAGAACTAACCTTGAGTGAGGTGCTATACAGATATTAATGACCTTTTAATGCTCACACTAAGGCTATGTGTTCAGGGCCATCGATCATCATCCCCATTTTATAGATGAAGAAACTGACACACAGATGTACTTGATGAGAAGGGGAGCTCAACAGCAAGGTAGGTGTTGTAGACAGCTCCACATTACTGGATGAACACAGAAACAAGGCACAGTTTATAGGAGGGAG
The DNA here is from genome assembly GCF_020740685.1 of Jaculus jaculus. Classification (NCBI taxonomy): domain Eukaryota; kingdom Metazoa; phylum Chordata; class Mammalia; order Rodentia; family Dipodidae; genus Jaculus; species Jaculus jaculus. The sequence goes on along the minus strand of NC_059103.1, from coordinate 208,033,304 downwards.
GCGTTTATTTTAAGCTTACAGATCCAGGGAAACTCATCAAATGCAGAAGCTGGCTTCCGTTCATATATCCAAGCAGAGAAAGAGACCCCCCAAACAGCCATCACCACAAGCAAGTACAGCCAGACCCCAAAACCTCACTGCATAACTTTAGGCTGGAAATCAGATCAACCCCCAAACACACCTTAGGGCTGGACCCCAGGATCTGCCCCCAGCAACACTCCCTACAGCCACACAGCTGGAGACTTAAGTTACAAACTTTGATAAACTACCTGAGTCTATGGGGGACATACATTCAAACCACCACAAGATTGAAGGAGAAATGGCCTCTCACAAAGAGAAGACAATATGAGACAAAGCAGAGGCCCAAATCAACCTTGGGACAAAGAATATATGTAGAAGCTGGGCGTGGTGGCACACGCCTTTAATCCCAGCATTCAGATGGCAGAGATAGGATCACCATGAGTTCAAGGCCACCCTGAGACTACATAGTGAATTCCAGGTCAGCCTGGGGTAGTGTGAGACCCTACCTCAAAAAACCAAAGCAATAAAAGAATGTATGTAGAGTCAGTGATGGTGGCACACACCTGTAATCTCAGAAATGAGAGGATGAGGCAGGAGGAACATGATTTAAGGGGCTGACTGAACACATGGTAAATGTGAAGCCAGTCTGAGCTATAGGCAAAGCTACCTCCACAGATAAAATTAACTGAACAAACCATGTGAGGAAGATGAAAAGTGTCAGAAGGCAGACCATGGAAAATTCCCATGCTGGTAGCCGGGCGTGGTGGCGCACGCCTTTAATCCCAGCACTCGGGAGGCAGAGGTAGGAGGATCGCCGTGAGTTCAAGGCCACCCTGAGACTACAGAGTTAATTCCAGGTCAGCCTGGACCAGAGTGAGACCCTACCTCGAAAAACCAAAAAAAAAAATTCCCATGCTGGGTACATCAGCAATGCTACATCCTAGGCAAAAATAACAGTCAGTCATACTGACCCTGTCCTTATTTAAAATTTTAATATTTTGTTCATCTTGGAATTTTAATGTGAAGATTTCCTTTTAAAATTACATTGAATTTAAAAAAACTTGATTACTGAAATTATTGACAGTTTCTGGAATTAATCAACATTATGCCAATTTTTTTCAGCCACCTTGACCTCGGTACTTATGACTCAAATTCCAAGCAGGGTCGCTCCTTGTGTCTTAGCCACGAGAAGACAAACGATACTTATTTCAAGCCTTATAGCCTGAGCTAGCTGATAACTACTATTCCATGGAAACTCAAGGGCTTCTATGAAGAGGAAATGGATGCCAGACACCCAAAGCCTATCAAATGTCTACTACAAGAGACATCTTGTACCACCTGGAATGTTTGGTGCAAAGCAAACATTGTGGGGAGCCGAAGAATGGAGGAAAGAAAAGACTGAAGTGGGTCACCCTCCATAAACAGAGCCAAGTGGGTGAGAACCCACAGTGCAGTTGGGTAGCCTGGGTTTAAATTCTAGCACAACTGCCTCTTAGCGGTGAAATTTTTACCTAGCATCTCAAAGTGTTGAACCTCAATTTCCTTGCTGAGAAAATAGGCTGCTATGAGGATTACATGACTTTAGCCCATGTATAAGTGCTTAAAGATAATATTCAAGGGCTGAAGTTAAGGTGCTTGCCTGCAAAGCCAAAGAACCCAGTCTGATTCCCCAGGACCCACATAAGCTAGATGCACAAGGTGGCACACATGTCTGGAATTTGTTTGCAGTGGCTGGATGCCCTGGCATGCCCATTATCTCTCTCTCTCTTCCTCTCTCGCCCTCTCAAATAATTAAGTAAAAATAAAAATATTTTTTAAAAATGATAATATTCATTTGGGAGGGGTGTTGAAATAAGGTCTCACATAGCCGGGGCTAGCCTTGGATTCCTCTCCTTCCTGACTCCATTTCCCAAATGCTGGAATGTCAGGCACGTGACATTGTAGTTGACTTACTTCTTTTCTTTCTAATATTCTGGCTGTGGGGCTGGGGAAAGGGCTCAGTGGACCAAGTGCTTGCTGCACATGTATGACTACTGAGTGCAGATTCCCAGCACCACATAAACACCAGGTGATCATTGGCAGCTGGCCTGCATTCCCAGGCGGAGACAGGACCCCTAGAACAAGCTGCTTAGCTAGACTAGCTGAAATGGTGAGCTCTGGATTCAAGTGAGAGACCCTGCCTCAGGAAACAAAAGGCAAGGGTGAATACAAAAGACCTTTGGCTTCCATACATATACTCACAGATGTGCACTTACTAAAGTGCCCACACACACATGCAAACAAACACATGTGTGCATCCTATATACGTATGCACATTGAAAAATACATAAAATAAAATTATGGTTGCTATGGTTCGATTGTGTCCTCCAAACTTTATGCGTTGTGCACAATCTTCAGTGTAAGTGTTGAGACGTGGTCCCTTTAAGATGTGATTAGGTCATGAGAACTGTGGCCTCACGAATGTATTAATGTTATTACTGTATGAATGGGTCCTTGATGAAAGAATGGATTCAGCTCCCATGTTCTCTCTCCATCTCCATCGCTCTCGCTTTCCATGGAATGACCTTTGCCATGTCGTGACACAGCAAGAACGCACTCACCAGATGCGGCTCCTAACTTTGGACTCCTCTTGTAAGACATACGTATTCTTTATACATCACCTACTCTCCAATCTCAAGTATTTTGTTACACCAGCATGAAATAGACTAAGACAACAGTATTGTGGTGGTTTGAATGCAAAATGGTCCCCATGGCCTAGGTGTTTGTGACGAAGCCTCATAATCCCCAGCTGGTGGATCCTTTGGGAGGTGGAGCCTGGCTGGAGGAGGCCTGTCACTGGATGTGGGCCTTGGGATTTTATAGTTCAACCCTGCTGGCTAGTGCTCACTAGCCAGCTCAGCTCGTCCTGCTTCCTCCCAGCTAATGTGATAAGATATGACGCCTTGCTGTCCGTCATTGTCATACTTTCCCTACCAAGGTGAAACTTCCCCTAGAGACTAAGGCAAGATAAATAAACTCCTCCCACAAGCTGCTTCTGGTTAGGGGTTTTGTCTCAGCAATGAAAAGGGAACTTCTACAAGGATCAGCATTTAAAAAGTTATTATTATTTCAGGGCTGGGGAGATGGCTCAGCAGTCAAAGGTGCTTGCTTATTAAGCCTACCAGCCCCTGGTTCAATTCGCCAGCCACACACATAAAAAGCCAGGTGCAAAAGGTGACACAAGCATCTGATATTCACTTGCAGCAGAAGAGACCCTGACGCATGTGTGTACATGCACACACACGTGTGAAAATAAGTAACTTAAATTACTTAAAGCGTTACTTTTCAAGCTACTGAGTAATGCCACGGAGAGAGATGGATCACACCAGGCTGAGAGGGAGCCCAGGCAAGGATTTGTTTTGCTTCTGTTTCTTCCTATTAGGAGAGCAAGAGAAGGGTCCAGCAGAGAAGGTGAGGTCGGTCAGAAATATATAGTACTGAGTCCCCACCTGAGCTGGGAATACCTGTTATGCAGCCTTGAGTTGAGCTTGTTGAGCCAGAGAAAAGTTCATGACTGGAGTCCAGCCACACACGCAGCCAGGTCAGAGCCAGGTCATGAGAACGTGAGACATGACCGTGTCTTCCCCATCACTGTTATTGCAATGCCCCGTGAAAGGGCCTTGGGAGATGAACTCTCAAAGGCATTTCCTCCAGAGCTGCTGAGCATCAGGGAAAATGCTTTCTGTTCTTAGGTTATTAATTTTAAAAGCTTCATTTCCAGCTATAATGGACCTTTGTGATAAAAGGGTCTGACAAGTGAGTCATTGCAACAATCACTTAAGGAAGTTAAAGGCCACTTCCATTGTGTGTGAAATTAATAAGGGCTCCACTTTCTTCACCTGGGAACCCCAGATGGCCCAGAGCAAAGTGGGGTCTCCCCCTTATCTGCATCTCCATAGCACTCTTGATCAGTATTGGTCAGCCTGCACCCCCAGGCACCTGTCTCTCCCCTGTAGCCTCCAAAGACAGAGACTCACTTGCCTCTGTGCCTCCAGGACCTATCAGAGTGCGCGGCTACCAGGCGCTCTCCATCTGTGGCTCAGAACTGAAGCACGCGGGCCTTCCACTAAACATCACCATTAACGTTAACAACTGGAAAGAGCCTGCATCAGCAGAGAATGAAAAGGGGGACCTGAGATCGGGCCTCTCCATTTGGCTTGTCAACGTGGAAGGGACCACGTGCTGGTAAGGACTGTGACAGGTGACAAAGACCCCAGCCAAAGTCTGTCAAGTCCTACCCTGTGTCTGGTGCTGTTCTAATGACTCCACTAGGTCTTTCCAATGCTCCTCTCATCTAGTCTTGAACTCCTAAGGGAAGACTAGACATACATTTGACAGGGAAAGAAACCGAGACTCTGGAAAGTTGTACATGGAGTACCTACCTGTTTCTATTCACTATTCCTTTCAGGCTGTCTTGTTGCCAACTGACCTCCAGAACCAAAATTGAGTGTGGGGTTTGCAGACTCTAAATAGAAGAACCTTGTGTGTGTGTGTGTTCATTACATGTATGCATGTATTCTATATTATCTATAGAATATATACATGTATACAAATATATGTGTGTGTTTGTTGCTGTGCATTTATGAGCATTAGATTATTTCATTTCATTTCATTTTTTTCTAACTTTTTTTTTTACTTATATTTGAGAGGGAAAGAGGCAGTTAGAGACAGAGAGAATGGGTACGCCAGGGCTTTCAGCCACTGCAAACAAACTCCAAAAGCATGTGCGACTTTGTGCATCTGGCTTACGTGGGTCCTGAGGAATTGAACCTGGGTCCTTTGGCTTTGCAGGCTAGCACCTTAACCACTAAGGCATCTCTCCAGCCCTTATTTTAATTTTTTTGCACGTGGTGATTGTGTGGGTTTTCTATGGGCGGGCACATAAGTGTGCTTGTGCAGTGGAGGCCAGAGGTCAGTGTTGGAGTTCTTCCTTGGCTGTCCTCCAGTTTTGACTTTGTGGGGGTTTTGGAGGCAGCACTGGAGATTGAGCCCAGATCCATTGTGCATGTGAAGCAGGGACTGTACCACGGAACTACATCCTCAGCCCTTCCTCCACCTTATTTCTTGAAGCAGGGTCTTACACTGAGCCTAGAGCTAGCCAGCAATAGGGAACCCACTGTCTGCATCTCCCTAATGCTGAGATTAGAGGTGAGCGCTTGACACTTTTGGATGGGTACTTGGGGTCTGCTCAGCAAACACTTAACCCAGAACCATATCCCCAGTCCCAAGCCTTACATTTATTTAGAAAGGAAGAGCGAAAGAAAGGGAGGGAGGGAATGGAAGAAGGAAGGAAGAAAGAAAGGCAGGCACACAGAAAAAGTGGAAAAAGTTGGAGCAGAGGCAAATGCCTGTAATCTCAGCATGCAGGAGGCTGAGGCAGGGGGATTGCTATGTGTTTAAGGTCAGCCTGGGTTACACAGTGAGTTCTAGGCCATCTTGATCCACAAAATGACACCCTGTTTAAAAAAAAAATGCTGGGCATGGTGGCGCACGCCTTTAATCCCAGCACTCAGGAGGCAGAGGTAGGAGGATCACTGTGAGTTTGAGGCCACCCTGAGACTACACAGTGAATTCCAGGCCAGCCTGAGCTAGAGTGAGACCCTACCTCAAAAAACAAAATAAAACAAAACAAAACTTTAGGTGTATGCAGCCTTAGATTTATAATGTGGAATAATAGGGATCCTCTTGCCTGGCCCTACTGTTTTAGAAAAAGCAGAAAATAGCTTCCTGCTCCTTCTGTAAATAGTCCTTAATTGAACTCAGCATTGGCATCATTACACTGAGTTCTGCATTTAACCAGTCTGGAGATTGCTTGCTAGTTGCTGCTCCGGGATATTTACATATCCTTGTTCTTACTCTAGGCTAGACTTTCAGCCTGTGAATTGCTTATCCACTGTAATCATAGCTGCTAAGAAACTGCCTGGGGCCATTTCAGAGGAATGAGGAGTAGAGAGAATTCCCCCAAAGCCTACTGTTGCCACCCCAGAATGGTAACACTAACAATTAAAAAGCTAACGCTTGCGCGATGCTTTAAGAAGTATGACACACATTCTTATAAGTGCCTTGCCTCACTTTGAACTCACAGGCAAGCAGAGCGAGGAGACTGATATGAAGATTATCAGTTTGCTTGTGTGTTATTCATTCATTCATTCTCACACTGGCCTATGCTGACTTGGAACTCACTGTGTAGCGCAGGTTGGCTTGGAATTCATCATGATCCTACATCAAACTCCCAGGTGCTGGGATTAAAGGTGTGAGCTAGCACACCTGCCTGGAGGTTGTCATGGTAAAGAACCCACAAAGAACTGTTGACTCAGACTACACTGTAAGACTTGCTGGGGTTGGGCGAATGGCTCAGAGGTTAAAGGTGCTCGCCAGCAAAGCCTGCTCGTCTGCGTTGAACTCTCCAGCCACCCAAGTCAAGTCACATGGGTGCTTGTTTGCAGTAGCAAAGAAACCTTGGTACACACACACATACACACGCAGATAAATTTCAAGATAAGGTTCTGTGTGTGTGCGCGCATGTGTGCATATGCCTTTGGGTCATGTCACGTGTGTGAAGGTCAGAAGGCAACCTCTGGTGTTGGTCTCTCCTTCCGCCTTGTTGAAAAGGGGTCTCTTGTTGCGCCCCTGGGCTGTGCCAGGTGAGCTGACCACATGCTCCAGGGGGTTCCCTTGCCTCCTCCCATCTCGCTGTGGTGGCTGAGGTTACAGACACTCACTCTACTGTTAGCCTCTACCTGGGTTCTGGGGACCAAAATTCAGGTCCCCACACTTGCAGGACAAATGCGTCATCCACTGTGCCTTCTCCTTGCCTCCCCCCCCCCATATAAATTTTTATTTAATAAGAATTCAGTGAGCACCTAATATACATTGGGGACTGCCCCTGGTCTCATGCAGTTTTAGCCTATTGAGGGGAAAAGACCACAACAGAGTAATGTACACAAACAAATAAATGTTAAATTACAGCTACCGTGACTGATGTTTCTGGGTCAGAGTTTGTTGAAGGGCGATCACCATAGTTTACTGAGGAGCGTCAGTAAACAGCTCCTTGCTGCACAGAGGGTTCCTGAAAGTGGGATGCTGTTCCAGCGTTCTGGACTGGGGCTTTTTTTTTTTTCTTTTGGTTTTTTTTCCGAGGTAGGGTCTCACTCTAGCCCAGGCTGACCTGGAACTCGCTATGGAGTCTCAGGGTGGCCTCAAACGCACGGCGATGCTCCTACCTCTGCCTCCCGAGTGCTGGGATGAAAGGCGTGCGCCACCCCGCCCGGCTGGGGCTTTTATGCAGTGAGAATGAGCACGATTGGTTTGGTCCGTTATGGAAGTGAGACATCGAGTTGCCATGACTCTGAGAGGCTAATTTAAGTGTATACAGGGAACTTGGGTTCATAGATAGGTTAGATGGGAAAGCACAGGCAAGAAAAAAGCACCTCTGTGGGAAGAAGAAGGACCCATAAGTCACAAGAACAAAGGGCTGGTTCTGGCCGGGCCCATGTGCTGATGATAAAGGGCTTTTGGGATTTCTGTTCCCCAACTGGAGCTGTCTCTGATCCTGCCAGGGCAGGTTGATGTTTTCTGTTCTCTGGGGCCTGTGTTTCTGACGACCTGCCTACAGAGTGGAGGCTGCCTTGTCCCTCACAAGTGCCTGCAAGCTGACGATGCAAGGAGCTAATCCAGACCAAGGAGAGCTCTTCTGAGCTGTGAGGGAGAATTAAGTAGGCAAAGAAAGAGAGAAGAGTGTTTCCTGCAGAAAGAGCGGCCTGGAAGCCGGGTGTAGTGGCGCATGCCTTAAATGCCAGCACTTGGGAGGCAGAAGTAAGAGGATTGCCATGAGTTCGAGGCCACCTTGAGAATACAGAGTGAATTTCAGGTCAGCCTGGACTAGAGTGAAAGCCTACCTCCAAAAGCAAAAAAACAACAAACAAAAAGAAAGGAAGGAAGGCAGATAGACAGACATGGGCAACAACCTTGAAGCTAAGAGTATATCAGCTGGTTTTTGCCACCATGTAACAAGCCACCCCAAATCTTGGCTTAAACAACTGTTGAACCCTTAATTCTGTGGATTGGTGATTTGGGTGGAATCAGGGATGGGGGGCAGTCTTCGGGCAGATTTTTCATACACTTGTGGCCATGGCCCAGGGCAGCAGCGGTGGCACACCTCTGCTTTGGGTTGCTTGTCCTCCAGCAAAGTAGTCTAGGATTGCTGATGACCAGTAGGATTCAGAAGGAACCAAGAGAGAAAGTTCCTTCCATAGCCTTGTCTGCCAACTGCACAGAAACTCAGTTCCTCTACACCCTATTGGTTAATGTCAGTTTTCAAAGGACCAATAGGATGCAGAGTCTCAGAAGTTGTTTTGTTTAGGTGGTGTTTGGATGGGCGGGGTTTTTGGTATTGTTTTTCTATCTCCCTAGGTGAGTTCTGGACTTTTGCTGACTTCCTGCAAATGACATGACTGACTCAATTTCCCAGTCTTCCTTGCTCCTTTTATGGGGATATTCTTACATGCATTCTCAAAGGTGAGACTGGTTCTCTTCTGTATCATATACCTTGAAGAATTTTCTGTAGGGCAGGTGTGATTGTCATGAATTGCCTTAATTTGTGTTTGTCTTGGAATGTCCCTATTTCTCCATCTATTTCAAAAGATAGGGCGTGGTGGCGCACACCTTTAATCCCAGCACTGGGGAGACAGGGTACAAGGATCACTGTGAGTTTGAGGTCACTCTGAGACTACATAGCAAATTCCAGGTCCCTACCTTGAAAACCAAGGAGAAGGAGAAGGAAAAGGAGAAGAAGAAGCAAAGATAACTATGCGGGGCACAGATTTCCTGACTGGAGGTTATTTACTTTCAGGTTTGGAATATATTTTTCCATGCCTTTAGGGTTGCTGATGGGAGACGAGAAGTTACTCTGCTACTCTTGCTATCTCAGCCTCATCTGAATGGCTATCATCACGAAAACAAATGACAATGGATGCTGGTGAGTGTGCGGGGAGAGGAGATCGCTGATTCACTGCTGATGGGAGTGTAAACGGTACAGCCGGTATGGAAACCAGTGTGGAGATTTCTCAAAAAGCTGACGATTGACCCACCGTATGACCGACCCCTGCCGCACCATTCTTGGTCACATCCCCTAAGAACTCCTTTCCCAGAGTTCCTGGCATATTCATATTCATTGCAGCTCTAATCACAGTATCAGGGACGTGGACTGAACCTAGACGTCACCAGTTTCTGTCAGCGTTTTACACACACACAATGTTGCACATATGTACAATGGAATTTTACTCAGTTGTAATGAAAAATGAAGTTAAGAGACTCACAGAAACGGGGACGGAACTGGAAAAGATTATATACTAAGTGCTGTAGCAGGTTCAGAAAGACAAAATTGCAGGTTCTCTTTCAAATGCAGAGCTTAACTTTTAGTATTTATGCATGTGTAATTAGGGGATGGGAGGGTGAGCAGAGACCATAAAACTTGATAGGAGAACACGGAGCAGGAGGTACTGAGAAAGGCTGGCGTGGGCAAAAGGACCCCTGAGACTGGAGGCAAGGCTGCAGGAGGGGGACTCGTGAGGGAGAAAAAGAGGAAACGTGAAACAAAGTAATTTGCTTGAAAAACACCATCAAGAAGCCAGGTGTGGTGGCGCACACCTTTAATCCCAGCACTTGGGAGGCAGAGGTAGGAGAATTGCTGTGAGTTTGAGGCCATTCTGAGACTACATAGTGAATTTCAGGTCAGCCTGGACTAGAGCAAGACCTTGCCTCAAAAGACAAACAAAAACAAAAAAAAAAACCAAATAAACAAAAACCCATACACTAAATTCTTTTTTATTTTTATTTTGTTTTATTTTTTAGGCAATCCTCCTATCTCTGCCTCCCAAGTGCTAGGATTAAAGGCGTGTGCCACCACACCCAGCTTCAATTCTTTATATGCTAATAAAATTCTAATAAAATGTGTTAATAAAAATAGAGTGCTTGGACTGGGGAAATGGCTTAGCGGTTATGGCATTTGCCTGCAAAGCCCAAGGATCCGGGTTCAATTCCCAGGACCCACGTAAGCCAGATGCACAAGGGGGCACATGTGTCTAGAGTTTGTATGCAGTGGCTAGAGGCCCTCGTGTGCCCATTCTCTCTTTCTCTCTATGTGTCTCTTTCTCATAAATAAAAAATAAAATACTAAAAAATTATTTAAAAGAAAAAGAAGTGCTATCTATGCTGGAGAAATATAAACATACTATTAAGCCAGCAAAGAAACAACAGTACTTTAAAAACAAAAGAGTGCTTGCCTAGTTGTATAAGCCCCCGAGTTTGATCCTAGCTCCACAAAAGAAAGAAAAAAAGAAAAAGAAAAGGAAAAAAACAAAGTGGAAGGAATGTTCCCAGTGTTCAAATCCAGGTAAGCAAACGTAGTTGTCCATATAATACTGAGCAGATGGAAAGATCAACACGTCATGTGCGCATCGCGGCGTCTGCCTGCCATGTAATGCTTCTCGTGACAGGACCAGAAGCGGTTTCTCTTCCTTTTCTTTTGAACTCTGCGCTCTTGCTTCCTCCAGAGTGAGGCCAGAGAAGCTTGCCTACGAATACAGACCTGAATTTGTACTCTTGCAGATTTTCCCCATGTTGCCAGGCTTGTTCACACTTCAGAATCACTGGAAGAGCCTGTTTTAAATCGGCTCTCAATCCACTGAATACATAGGTCTGGTCTGGAGCACTGGGATCAGTATATGTTTTAAAGCTCTTCCCAGGCATTAGATGCAACTAGCCAGCTTTGGAGCCAGTGACCATGTGCTAGGGAGGATCCAGATGCAATGCTGTGGAATTTTGACAGCGATGGGCTTCACTTAGCCCAGGTGGGCTGGATGCAAGTGGCTAAGGCTCCCAAGTGCGTGTGGCATGCCAAAGAAGATTTAAGGCACACAGACAAGGAGGCGAGGAGGGCAAAAGTCGACTTTGTTAAGGAAACTATAGAAAGAGACTCCCGAGACTGTTTCCCATAAGTGAGAGGGCGTGGTGGATCGGGGTCTTGGAGCTGGGAATATAAATGAATAAAGGAGGAAAAGACAAGTATGCTTAGGATTCCTGCCAGCATCCAAAGAAGAGAAAGGACAGGAACAGAGAATGAAAAGCTACGCTTTCTGAGTTAGAACCCAGAAAAGCAGACAGACTCAGAAGTGACAGTCTGCCAGCAAGTGCCCAAGGGAGGAGGGGCTTGTTGGAGGCTTAGCCCATTATCTCTTTTTTTTTTAATTTAATTTATTAGTTTTCATTTCAGTGAATACAGGCAGTTTGGTACCATTATTTAGGCTCATCTGTGATCTACCCCCTCCCATTAGACCCTCCTTGTTAATGAAAATGGGTCGTGCATTGTGGAGTTAGCCCCCAGTTATTAGTATGATAAATGTCTCTGCAAATCATGACCCAACATGTGACTCTGACATTCTTTCCGCCCCCTCTTCCGCAAGATTTCCCTGAGCCATGTTGGGTTCATTTTTGGTCTGCTTCAGTGCTGAGGTGTTGGGGGCCTCTGAGGCTTTGGCTCTCTGATTTGGTAGGAGTTGATTTTTCTCTGCGTTGATCTCCTTCCCCTTTGTGCTGGTATCCGGTTCAAATTTTCCGGGTGCTAACTTACTCTCCATTGGAGAATCTGCTTCTCTTTTCCATTAAGGGGACGCGATTCCTCCCACCTCCTGAGCATGTCTGTAAGAAGGGGAGGGTAGGTCTCTTGACCAGGTGAGTGATTGACAGGTTCCCAGAACCAGAGGACATTGTTCCTCAGGTCAGGAAGAAGATGTGTCTCTTCTTTTTCTTTCTTTCTTTTTCTCTTCTTTTCTTTTCTCTTCTTTTCTTTTCTCTTCTCTTCTCTTCTCTTCTTGCTTTCTTTCTTTCTTTTTTTTTCTTTTTTTGGCTTTTCAAGGTAGGGTTTTGCTGTAAACCAGGCTGACCTGGAACTCACTGTGGGCGACCTTGAACTCAAGGCAGTTAGTCCTCCTACCTCTGTCTCCCCAGTGCTGGGATTAAGGTTTGTGCCTACAAGCCTGGCTGTCTCTTCCCTTTCAATGTTACCATGGCAACAGAAGGTGGTTCCTGAGCAGGTGACCATGTGGTGACTTGGGTTGGGGTTTTCTAACAAAGGAAGACCTAGCTCCTCTTCTCTAACAGCAAGTTTTGTAATTAAAAGAAAAACACAAAAACTCTTCAATACTATTAATCTCACCAGCTCAGACATTAATTTCTTTGAGAAACGTTCCCAACCCTCCCTCTGCACCACCCCCAGAACTGATGTAGGCCTCCATTGTGAACCCACTATATCCTGTCCTGATTTTTCTTGCTTTTCTTTTTGTTTTTCTTTTTTTGTTTTTTTGAGGTAAGGTCTAGCCTAGGCTGACCTGGAATTCACTATGTAGTCTCAGGGTGACCTTGAACTCACAGCAATCCTCCTGCCTCTGCTTCCCAAGTGCTAGGATTAAAGGCGTTCGCCACCGCACACAGCTCCTGTTCTGATTTCCCTTTTGATACAGAGCCTTACTAACTATGTTGCTCCTGAGGCTGGTCTCAAGCTTGTGATTCATGTGACTCAGCCTTTCAGGTATCTGAGACTACAGCCAGGCATGGCCACACTCAATCCTCACTATGATGTCCTGCCATGTTATCATTCAAAATATATCACAAAAATGGGCTTAGTTCTCTGCCACACTCTTATTCCCTGTCCCCAGTTTTTCCCTCCACTCCAAGTGAAAAAGTGAAGTCTTGGGCTGGAGAGATGGCTTAGCGGTCAAGCGCTTTCCTGTGAAGGCTAGGGACCCTGGTTTGAGGCTCAATTCCCCAAGACCCACGTAAGCCAGATGTACAAGGGGGCACATGTGTCTAGAGTTCGTTTGCAGTGGCTGGAGGCCCTGGCACACCCATTCTGTCTTTCTCTCTCTGCCTCTTTGTCTGTCTGTCAATCTCAAATAAATACATAAAAATAAAGAAAAATAAATTTTAACAAAAATGAAGTCTTTGAAGGATATATTCATGGTATTAACTTTAGTGCCTTCTGGAAGATCTGTACAAAATTGAGCTAACTAACCTGTGTTAATGAGTGGATGAGTGGATAAGAAAAGCACAGTCTATAAACAATGGGATCTTATTGAGCCTTACAAAGGAAATACACTGCGGCACTTAATACAACGTGGATGAACCTTGAGGACACCAGGCTAAGTAATAAGGCACATGGTCGTAAGACAAGTGCTTTATGTGCTTATGCAAATACACAGACATACTTGCACTTATATGATGTATGCACAGTAGTAATTTCCAGAAAGTAAACAGAATGGGTTGGAGAGATGGCTCAGTGGTTAAAGCGCTTGCCTGCACAGCCTAATGACCAAAGTTCAATTCCCCAGTACTCATGTGAAGCCAGATGCACAAAAGGGCGCACGCATCTGGAGTTTGTTTGTAGTGGCTGGAGGGCCTGTGCTCCCATTCTCTCTCTCTGTCTTTCTTTTCTCTCTCTTTCTCTCCCTGCTTGAAAATAAATAAATAAAAAAATTTTTTAAAGAAAGAAAAAAAATAGAGTGGTGGTTGCCAGGGGTTGGGAGGTGGAGAAAAAGTTGCTTAATGAATAAAGAGTTTTGATTTTGTTGGATGAAAAGTGTCCTGGGGACAGATATCAATGATGTTTACATAAACAATATGGCAGTATGTTATACCATGATTTGAAATGTATTTAGAAATGGCTGAGATGGTAAGTTTAAATTTTATGAATTTTACAACTGAGTGAAAGAAAAAAACCCAATAAAACTTTAACCTATGAAAGTAGGAATGGTCACCAAGTGTTTGTTGGCTAGTTCCATCTGAGTTTGTGTCATTTCCTGACACAATCACTGTCAGAAGCCAACTAATAGTCTGTCTCTATCATCAGTTGGATTTTTTAAGATAATGGCTCTGTACATATGCTTAAAGACACTGAGGGGAAACCAAGGCTGGACCACAGCCACTGGCTCAATTTGGCTTTGAGGGCTCACCTATTTCCTGTCCTTTACCACTTTCCCACCAGATGCTGCACAAGGATCTCACACACAGACTTGGCACACGTCTGCACGAGTGTCTTCTCTGTCCCCAGATGCCCAGGTGGACTGGGAGAGCACAGCTCTTGGCCTAAGTTCCTTTCCTTGAGCAAAGCATCCAGATAGAAACTAACTTTCTTTTTTTCCTTCTCTTTCCTTCTTTTTCTTTCTCTCTCTCTCTCTCTGTCTATCTCCTTCCCTCCTAACTTCCCTCTCTCTCTCTCTCTCTCTCTCTCTCCATTTTTTTCTTTCCTTCTTTCCTTCCATTTCTTCCTTTTTTTTTTTTTGAGGTAGAGTCTCTCTCTAGCCCAGGCTGACCTGGAACTCACTGTAGCTCAGGCTGGCCTCAACCCACAGTGATCCTCCTACCTCAGCCTTCCCAGTGCTGAGATTAAAGGCGTGTGCCCCCACACCTCACTACACAAAGCTCTTTCTTAAATACAGCCATAATCTCTGTTCTTTCAACTTGCACGTTGTACTTGATGGGATAACCCACGTCCTGCCTCTCTTCCACACAGCCACTCTTCAGACGCTGAGACAGCTCTGACGGCTCTGCTCAGGTACCCCCCGTCAGCTGGATTCTTAGATAACGGAATTCTAACCCAAACTCTGCCCGGTAGCCCTTTCCTGGCCCCATGGCAGCTGAGTCGTGTCTTCTGCAAACATGGCTCTCAGAAGTAAACAAATTCCCCAGATGGCATCTGAGCAGCACAGAGGAGGGCAGGCGTATTCTTTCCATGTCGGGGGCCCAGATTTGCTGACTCCTGAAATGAGTCCAAATAGCCACTATGTTTTTAAACCATAAGCCTACAGCTTGCTTGTCTACTCATACGCTTTGCACTCTAAGTGAAATCTCATCGAGGTCCTCAAAGCTTATATTGAGCTCTCTGTGCTATACCTTCAGAGGCCATTGAGCCATTTTCATTGTTTTAGTCTCTTTTTCTTAACTGTTTTGAGAAGTTGAGCTATGTGCATCTACAGCCAGAAGTCTACTGGTTAGCACCAGTTTGGTCATGACTGTGGCTGCCTGTCCCCTATTGTAGGTAGGAGCTGACCTCCCTTCCCTCAGAATCTGACCCAGTTACTTTGGGACCCTCAAGATGGGCCCATATGTGCTCTGTATACAGGCCTCTCATGGTCCTCTGCTCCAGGTCCACTGAGGGTCTCTCAGCTGCCCTGAAAGGCTTCCAGGAGCTACGAGAGCACCAGTCTACCCAGGCTGGCTCTCTCAGAGCCTCTAAGGTAACAAATTCCACTCCTCCACCCTGACACGTTGTGTTCCTGACCTGGTGGTGTTCTCTGTATCTTCCACCAGCCTCCCCTGCCCGCAGCCCCTCCGCAGGCAGGCCTCAAGGGAGTGTGAGGGGTCCTCTTCTCTATCATTTACCCCAAACAAGTTAAGAAGTGTTTCTAGATGCATCTCCTGAACTCTGCCATTTTAAAAATCCATTTTCTTTCCTTTTTAAATTTCCCTCTCTCTCTCTCTCTCTCTCTCTCTCTCTCTCTCTCTGTGTGTGTGTGTGTGTGCATGTGCGTGTGTGTGTGTGTGCGTGCGTGCATGTGCGTGCGTGCAGAGGACAATCTTGGGTGTTGGTCTTCACCTTCTGCTTTGTTTAAGGCAGGGTCCCTGTGTGTTGACCACCACAGGCTGTAAGCCAGGCTGGCCGGCCTGCGCTTTTCCAGGAACGCTTCTTTCTCCTCCTCCCATCTTGCCACCTGTGTTCGGGGATTACAGGCGCTCAGGCCACCGCGTCACGGCTGCTGGGGATCCAAGTTCAGGTCGTCAGGCTTCAGCAAGTGCTTTTACACGCGGAGCCACTTCCCCAGCCCCTGTTTATTTTAAAAAATTTTTTATTTTTATTTATTTATTTTTTCTTTTCACAATTTTTATTACCATTTTCCATGATTATAAAAAATATCCCATGGTAATACCCTCCCTCCCTCCCCGCACTTTCCCCTTTGAAATTCCATTCTCCAGCATAGTACCTCCCCATCTCAATCATTGTACTTACATATATACAATACCAACCCTCCTCCCTTCCTTTCTCTTCCCTTTATATCTCCTTTTTAACTTACTGGCCTCTGCTACTAAGTATTTTCCTTCTCACGCAGAAGCCCAGTCATCTGTAGCTAGGATCCACATATGAGGGAGAACATGTGGTGCTTGGCTTTTTGGGCCTGGGTAACCTCACTTAGTATAATCCTTTCCAGGTCCATCCATTTTTCTGCAAAGTTTATAACTTCATTTTTCTTTACCGCTGAGTAGAACTCCATTGTATAAATGTGCCACATCTTCATTATCCACTCATCAGTTGAGGGACATCTAGGCTGGTTCCATTTCCCAGCTGTTATAAATTGAGCAGCAATAAACATGGTTGAGCACGTATTTCTAAGGAAATGCGATGATTCCTTCGGATATATGCCTAGGAGTGCTACAGCTGGGTCATATGGTAGATCAATCTTTAGCTGTTTTAGGAACCTCCACACTGATTTCCACAATGACTGGATGAGATTGCATTCCCACCAGCAGTGCAGAAGGGTTCCTCTTTTTCCACATCCCCGCCAACATTTATGATCATTTGTTTTCATGATGGTGGCCCATCTGACAGGAGTGAGATGGAATCTCAATGTAGTTTTAATCTGCATTTCCCTGATGACTAGTGATGTGGAACATTTTTTTAGATGCTTATATGCCATTCATATTTCTTCCTTTGAGAATGCTCTATTTAGCTCCATAGCCCATTTTTTGATTGGCTTGTTTGATTCCTTATTATTTAACTTTTTGAGTTCTTTGTATATCCTAGATATTAATCCTCCATCAGATATATAGCTGGCGAAGATTGTTTCCCATTCTGTAGGTTGCCTCTTTGCTTTATTCACAGCATCCTTTGCAGTGCAAAATCTTTGTAATTTCATGAGGTCCCAGTGATTAATCTGTCGTTTTATTGCCTGAGCAATTGGGGTTGTATTCAGAAAGTCTTTGCCAAGACCAATAATATGTTGAAGGGTTTCCCCTACTTTTTCCTTTAGCAGTTTCAGAGTTTCAGGTCTGATGTTAAGGTCTTTAATCCATTTGGACTTAATTCTTGTGCAGGGCAAGAGAGAAGAATCTATTTTCATCCTTCTGCAGATATATATCCAGTTTTCCCAACACCATTTGCTGAAGAGGCTGTCTTTTCTCCAATGAATAATTTTGCATTTTTATCAAATATCAGGTGGCTATAGCTACTTGGGCTTACATTGGGGTCCTCTGATCTGTTCCACTGATCTACATGTCTGTTTTTGTGTCACTACCATGCTGTTTTTGTTACTATGGCTCTGTAGTATAGGTTAAAATCAGGTATGGTGATACCACCAGCCTTATTTTTGTTGCTCAGTATTATTTTAGATATTCTAGGTTTTTTGTGATTCCAAATGAATTTTTGGATTGTTTTTTCTATTTCCATCAAGAATGCATTTGGAATTTTGATAGGGATTGTATTAAATGTGTAGATGGCTTTTGGTAAGATTGCCATTTTCACAATATTGATTCTTCCAATCCAGGAACAAGGGATGTTTCTCCACTTTCTAGTGTCTTCTGCAATTTCTTCCTTGAGTGATTTAAAGTTCTCATTGTAGAGAATCTTTATTTCCTTGGTTAGGTTTATTCCAAGGTACTTTTTTTAAATGAAATTTTGAATGGGAGTGATTCTCTGATTTCATTTTTCTTGTTAACATATATGAAGGCTACTGATTTCTGTGTATTTATTTTGATTCCTGCTACATGGCTGTAGGTTTTGAGCAGCTCTAACAGTTTGCTTGTAGAGTCTTTAGGGTCCTTTATGTATAGAATCATGTCATCTGCAAATAATGAGAACTTGATCTCTTCCTTTCCTATTTGTATCCCTTTTATGTGTGTCTCTTGCCTTATTGCTATGTCTAAGACTTCAAAAACTATATTAAATAAAAGAGGGGACAGTGGACACACTTGTCTTTTTCCTGATTTTAGTGGAAAAGCTTCCAGTTTTTCCCCATTTAGTAATATGTTGGCTGTAGGCTTGTCATAAATAGCTTTTATTTATTTATTTATTTATTTTTATTTTTTTTAAACTTTTTAATTTTTTTTTTAATTTTTATTAACATTTTCCATGATTATAAAATATATCCCATGGTAATTCCCTCCCTTCCCACCCCCACACTTTCCCATTTGAAATTCCATTCTCCATCATATTACCTCCCCATTACAATCATTGTAATTACATATATACAATATCAACCTATTAAGTATCTTCCTCCCTTTCTTTCTCTACCCTTTATGTCTCCTTTTTACCTTACTGGCCTCTGCTACTAAGTATTTTCATTCTCATGCAGAAGCCCAGTCATCTGTAGCTAGGATCCACATATGAGAGAGAACATGTGGCGCTTGGCTTTCTGGGCCTGGGTTATCTCACTTAGCATAATCCTTTCCAGGTCCATCCATTTTTCTGCAAATTTCATAACTTCATTTTTCTTTACCGCTGAATAGAACTCCATTGTATAAATGTGCCACATCTTCATTATCCACTCATCAGTTGAGGGACATCTAGGCTGGTTCCATTTCCCAGCTATTATAAATTGAGCAGCAATAAACATGGTTGAGCATGTACTTCTAAGGAAATGAGATGAGTCCTTTGGATACATGCCTAGGAGTGCTGTAGCTGGGTCATATGGTATATCAATCTTTAGCTGTTTTAGGAACCTCCACACTGTTTTCCACAATGGCTGGACCAGATTGTATTCCCACCAGCAGTGTAGAAGGGATCCTTTTTTTCCACATCCCCGCCAACATTTATGATCATTTGTTTTCGTGATAGTGGCCCATCTGACAGGAGTGAGATGGAATCTCAATGTAGTTTTAATCTGCATTTCCCTGATGACTAGTGACGTGGAACATTTTTTTAGATGCTTATATGCCATTCGTATTTCTTCCTTTGAGAACTCTCTATTTAGCTCCATAGCCCTTTTTTTTTTTTTTTTTTTTGGTTTTTCGAGGTAGGGTCTCACTCTGGTACAGGCTGACCTGGAATTAACTATGTAGTCTCAGGGTGGCCTCGAACTCTCGGTGATCCTCCTACCTCTGCCTCCCAAGTGCTGGGAGATAGCCCATTTTTTGATTGGCTTGTTTGATTCCTTATTATTTAACTTTTTGAGTTCTTTGTATATCCTAGATATTAATCCTCTATCAGATATATAGCTGGCAAAGATTTTTTCCCATTCTGTAGGTTGCCTCTTTGCTTTTTTCACTGTGTCCTTTGCAGTACAAAATCTTTGTAATTTCATGAGGTCCCAGTGATTAATCTGTGGTTTTATTGCCTGAGCAATTGGGGTTGTATTCAGAAAGTCTTTGCCAAGACCAATATGTTGAAGGGTTTCCCCTACTTTTTCCTCTAGCAGTTTCAGAGTTTCAGGTCTGATGTTAAGGTTTTTAATCCATTTGGACTTAATTCTTGTGCATGGCGAGAGAGAAGAATCTATTTTCATCCTTCTGCAGATATTTATCCAGTTTTCAAAACACCATTTGCTGAAGAGGCTGTCTCTTCTCCAATGAGTATTTTTGGCATTTTTATCGAATATCAGGTGGCTGTCGCTACTTGGGCTTACATCTGGGTCCTCTATTCTGTTCCACTGATCTACGTGTCTGTTTTTGTGCCAGTACCATGCTGTTTTTGTTACTATGGCTCTGTAGTATAGGTTAAAATCAGGTATGGTGATACCACCAGCCTCATTTTTGTTGCTCAGTATTATTTAGATATTCTAGGTTTTTTGTGATTCCAAATGAGTTTTTGGATTGTTTTTTCTATTTCCATGAAGAAAGCCTTTGGAATTTTGATAGGGCTTGCATTAAATGTGTAGATTGCTTTAGGTAAGATTGCCATTTTCACAATATTGATTCTTCCAATCCAGGAACAAGGGATGTTTCTCCACTTTCTAGTGTCTTCTGCAATTTCTTCCTTGAGTGTTTTAAAGTTCTCATTGTAGTGATTCTTTACTTCCTTGGTTAGGTTTATTCCAAGGTACTTTATTTTTTTTGATGCAATTGTGAACGGGAGTGATTCTCTGATTTCATCCTCTGTGTGTTTGTTGTTAGCATATATGAAGGCTACTGATTTCTGTGTATTTATTTTGTATCCTGCTACATTGTTGTAGGTTTTGATCAGCTCTAACAGTTTGCTGGTAGTCTTTAGGGTCCTTTATGTATAGAATCGTGTCATCTGCAAATAATGATAACTTGATCTCTTCCTTTCCAATTTGTATCCCTTTTATGTGTGTCTCTTGCCTTATTGCTATAGCTAAGACTTCCAAAACTATATTAAATAAAAGTGGGGACAGTGGACACCCTTGTCTTGTTCCTGATTTTAGTGGGAAAGCTTCCAGTTTTTCCCTTTTTAGTAATATGTTGGCTGTAGGCTTGTCATAAATAGCTTTTATTATATTGAGATATGATTCTTCTATTCCCAGTCTCTGTAGGACTTTTATCATGAAGGGATATTGGATTTTGTCAAATGCTTTCTCTGCATCTAATGAGATGATCATGTGATTTTTGTCCTTCAACCCGTTTATGTAATGTATTACATTTATAGATTTGCGCATATTGAACCATCCTGGCATCTCTGGGATAAAGCCTACTTGGTCAGGGTGAATGATTTTTTTGATATGTTCTTGTATTCTGTTTGCCAATATTTTGTTGATAATTTTTGCATCTATGTTCATGAGGGAGATTGGTCTGTAATTTTCATTTTTTGTTCTACCTATGCCTGGTTTTGGTATCAGGGTGATGCTGGCTTTATAGAAGGAGTTTGGTAGAATTCCTTCTTTTTTTATTTCCTGGAAAAGCTCTGTTAGGTCCATTCCTTCTATGACATCATTTTTTGTCCAGATGCCTCTGTTTATTTTTTTCTCGGGATGGCCTGTCAATTGATGAGAGTGGGGTGTTAAAGTCACCCACCACCACTGTGTTTGGTGTTATCTGTGACCTTAGTTCTAATAGTGTTTGTTTGATGAATTTGGGAGCCCCTATGTTAGGTGCATATATGTTTAGGATTGTAATGTCCTCCTGTTGGAGTGTGCCCTTAATCAATATAAAGTGACCTTCCTTGTCTTTCTTGACCAACATTGGACTGAAGTCTACCTTGTCAGATATTAGGATAGCAAACCCTGCTTGTTTTCTAGGTCAATTTGTTTGAAACACCTTTTTCCCACCTTTCACCCTAAGATAATGTCCATCCTTTGTAGAAAGGTGAGTTTCTTGAAGACAACAAATTGTAGGGTCCTGCTTTTTAACCAGTCTACAAACCTATGTCTTTTCATTGGGGCATTGAGGCCGTTGATATTAAGAGATGTTATTGAAAGGTGTGTATTTATGTTTGCCATTTTTTTTTTGTGGTTCCGGTTCTACCTTTGCTCTCTTGTGTTAACTAATATTTGAGTATTGCTTGTTTTTTCCAGGTTCCTTATATATGTGCTTTTCCTTTTCTTCAGCATGGAGGATGCTATCAAGTATTTTCTGTAGAGCTGGTTTTGTCTTCAAATACTCCTTTAATGTGCTTTTGTCATGGAATGTCCTCATTTCTCTGTCTATTTGAATGGATAGCTTTGCAGGATAAAGTAACCTTGGTTGACAGTTGTTATCTTTCAGAACTTGGAATATATCACTCCAAGCCCTTGTGGCTTTTAAAGTTTGTGTTGAATAATCTGCTGTAATCGTGATGAGAGGTAGGCTGTGAGGGGGAGGCAGCTAGCTAACCCTTCCTTCTTTTCATTTATGAGCCACACAGTAGCTGCAGAAGTCTTGGGGGGGGGGTCAATGAATAAAAGCTCTTCCTTCACAGTCTGAGTACAGAGCCCGTTGAGAGAGGCAGAATGTGTGTAACTGACAATGCTATCTTTAAAGCTGACAAAACTGATGAAAAAATAAATCTCTACTTTGTGTGGCACCTAAAGGACCTAGAAGCACCCTATGTATTGCACTTAGGCTTTTCCTAGACAGGCTAACCTAGGGAGAGCCTGGCTGGGCAGCAGAGATTCCTGGCCTGGCTTGCTACCTCTCATACTCACCCCAGTGGTGTTTAGGCTTTTATCTGATTGCCTCTACCCCATGGTGGTCACTTGTCACATGGCTAAGGGTCAAGTCCATAGCTGTAAAGAATAAGCCTTGGAGATCTGGAGCAAGGGGAAGACAAACCACCATCCTTACCACGTGGCTTCCGCTGGCCTCACTCTCAATCCTATGGCTGTGGCACAACCTGGAGGCCATCCTTTAAGAAGGACCTTCGGGCGTGTTCATAGCTCCTTTCATCTCGCAGTCCAGACTCTGCTTCTGAAAGTCCAAAGAGGACACTTTTGTAAGCACTGTCCCAAGAGAGGCTCTGCCAGGTCCCCAAATGGGACCCTTTTCTAAATGCCAAGAGAGCCACTGGAAAAGCCAGTGCCTTCTGAGTCAGAGAGACCTGAGGTCATTGTCCTCAAAAGATTGGTGATGGGCCCCGGGGCTTCCTATATAGGCTTCTGTAATTCCAGTCCACTTGAGGAATCTTGGGTAACTGTACATGAGGCACAATATGCCATCAGCCTCCTCGTTGACCAAGGTGCTCGCTCTTCAGTGCTTGTTTGATTTTTGTCCTGGGGGCCTAGGTCTAACCTTTAGGGGCATCTCAGGTAAGGTTCGAACAAGGTTGTTTACAGAGTCTTTGCTTTGTTCCTGGGGAGACTGTCTTTTCCACCATCCCTTCTGTATAGTTCCAGAGACACCAACTCCTTTGCTGGGCAGAGATATCTTTTCTAAATGTCAGGTAAAAATGATTTTACCTCCAGGAAAAACCTATGTCTTCCTTTGATAGAGGAAAATGTAGATCCGTCAGTTTGGTCAGATGGTGAAACTATAGGTTGAGCTGTCACTGCCATTCCTGAACAAATACATCTTAGGGACCCCACTTACTTTCTTCACCAAAAACAGTATTCCCTGAAGCCAGAAAGCATTGTGGAACTTAAATAGTTGTAGCCTTAAAGAAAAGGGACTCCCAAAAGAGTGTTCTAGTTCATATAATTCTCCTATTTTTTGGGGGGGGGGTTGAGGTAGGGTCTCACTCTAGCTCAGGCTGACCTGGAATTCACCATGTATTCTCAGAGTGGCTTTGAACTCTGAGTGCTCCTCCTACCTCTGCTTCCTGAGTGCTAGGATTAAAGGTATGTGCCTCCATGCCCGGCATAATTCTCCTATCCTTGGGGTACAAAAAGGCCCTAATAAATAGGGGCTAGTCCAGGACTTCTGATTAAGTAATGATGCAGTGGTCCCCCTCCATCCTGTGGTACCCAATCCCTACAAACTCTTAATGCAGACTCCTGGGACTACTCATTATTCAGCCTCAGACCTAACGGATGCTTTCTTTCTGTACCCCAAAGGGGGGGGGGTCTCACCATGGAAGCAGCACTCTCGTTCATTTTGCCAATTCCTCTGTGGTTTCACCTGGGCCTGGCTGATGTGTGAGGGATGGCTTATCTCCTCAGTTCTCACTGCCTTGCTGCATACATTCAGGGCCCAAGCAGCCTCACCCCAGTGGCAGGGGAACCGGGTGTCTGGGAACCAGGAGCTGGGGAACGGGGATCCTGGGCCTACTCACACCACATGCACCTCAGGATCCCAGCCACCCCACACCAGTAGTAGGGTACCCGAGATGGGGAACTGGAAGGTGGGGAACTGGGAGCTCAGGCCTCCTCATATCACCCCAAAATTGTTTCTAAATAAAGAAATATATGGAAAGAACAGATGATATATATAAAGTTTTCCACAGTGATTGTGAATTTATCTACTTCTAATTTCAGTTCCATACCATGAGAACTATGCCAAGTTTCTTCTGACAAGAATTTGCAATACTTAACTTTTTCTTTCTTTGGGTTTTTTTGAGGTAGGGTCTCACTCTGGCCCAGGCTGACCTGGAATTAACTATGTAGTCTCAGGATGGCCTGGAACTCACAGCGATCCTCTTACCTCTGCCTCCTGAGTGCTGGGATTAAAGGCATGCACCACCATAGTCGGCTACTTAACTTTTTCTATCTTGTTTTATTGTGATGTTTATGGGTCAGCCCCATACGTAGTCCCCAGTGGGTGGAGCCTTTGGGCGGCGGAGTCCTGCTGGAGGAGGTGTGTCTCTGGGGGTGGGCCTTGGGGTTTATTCGTCCAGCCCACGGGGTGTCCAGAGCAGGCTCATTCTGGCTGTCTCCTCCCAGGGTATGACAAGACGGGACGCGCCTGCTGTCTGCTTTGCCACGCTGTCCCGTCCAGGGTGAAATGTCCCTTTGAAACTGTAAGCCAAAATAAGCCCTTTCTTCCCATCAGCTGCTCAGGTTGCGTATTTTGTCCTCACAACGAAAAGATCACTGCAACAAAGGCTCTGTGCTGAGAGCACCCCGTTTCTGTGTTGTCTAAGTGAGGTTTCCTGGAACCAGCGCGGAGTAGTTGCTCTTACTGGGGGAGGGGATAAGATGGAGGGCGGATTTGTTAGGGGGGAAGAAGGGGTGGGGAGGGCATCATCATGGTTTATTGTCTATAATTATGGAGACTGTCAATTAAAAAAGCTTAAAAATGCAAACAACCTTTACCCTTCTGTGTTAATATTCAGTTTAGTTATATCCAATGTAATTATTAATATCTTTAGATTCTGTGTCTGCATACTTAAATCATCATTTATCAAAATATGAAGATTGGCTTATCATGTTATTTGAAAACCTAATCTTTCTTCACTGGTTTCCATTGCTACAAAATAGTTGTTTACAACCGGATTACAAGAGAAACATGAATATGAAACCCTTCCCAAGAATTATGTGCATTCTTTTTTTTTCGAGGTAGGGTCTCACTCTGGTCCAGGCTGACCTGGAATTAACTAGGTAGTCTCAGGGTGGCCTCGAACTCACAGTGGTGGTGATCCTCCTACCTCTGCCTCCCAAATGGTGGGATTAAAGGCATGTGCCACCACATCTGACTCTTCATGTGCATTCTTACACCCTATGTTTTCTTGTTTGTTTGTTTATTTTGCATTTTTCTTTTCTTTTCTTTCTTTTTTTGAGGTAGGGTCTCACTGTAGCACAGGCTGACCTGGAATTCACTCTGTAATCGCAGGGTGACCTCGAACTCACCTACTTCTGTCTCCCAAGTGCTGGGATTAAAAGTGTGTACCACCACGCCTGGCCTCATTCTTTTTTTATGTTTATTTTTATTTATTTGAGAGCGACAGAGAGACAGAGAGAGAAAGGGGCTGAGAGAGACCGAGAGAATGGGAGTGCCAGGGTCTCCAGCCACTGCAAACAAACTCCAGATGCATGCATGTGCATCTGGTTTATGTGGGTACTGGGGAATCGAGCCTCGAACCTGGGCCCTTAGGCTTCACCAGCAAGCGCTTAACTGCTAAGACATCTCTCCAGCCCCTGGCCTCATTCTTACAAAGTGTGAACTGCTACTGTAAGCAAACACATAAGTAAATCTCACTGATAAAATGAGAAAAAAAAATTCCCTCAGGTACAAAGGTGTACAAAGAGTAGTTATTATATGGTCCTATCTAAATGAAGGTCACAGACAGGCAGAACTATTCTAGGACAATGGCATAAAAGTGAAGATGTATTGACCAGAAGGAGATCTAAGATTTCTGAAGTGTTAGGATTTTTTTTTTAATATTTTTTGTTCATTTTTTATTTATTTGAGAGTGACAGACAGAGAGAAAGACAGAGGGAGAGAGAGAGAATGGGCGAGCCAGGGCTTCCAGCCACTGCAAACGAACTCCAGACGCATGCGCCCCCTTGTGCATCTGGCTAACGTGGGACCTGGGGAACCGAGCCTCGAACCGGGGTCCTTAGGCTTCACAGGCAAGCGCGTAACCGCTAAGCCATCTCTCCAGCCCAGGAATTTTTTTTTTATAGATTAGTTACACAGATATAGGTGTATTTGAAATGCAGTATTTGCGCATGGAACTCTTTTCAGTTGTATGCCAATCCAAAAGAAAACCAAGCCCAGGAGCCCGACGGTGTCCAGCTCGGCAGCCCTGGTGCCTGCTCTCTAATTAGGCCGTTGCCGTGACACGCTCTTGGCTGTGTTCTCGGCTACCCAGACTCCCTTGGTTCCCGCCGGCTGTAGGAGCCAGGTTCCCCAGCCTGCCTGCTGATCCTTGAGCAGCCAGCCTGCTTGCATTCCTGCCAATAAATTCTTCTCATCGCAGCGTTGGCCCCAAGTCAGATTCTGCTGTTTGCAGTCAGGTCCCCTAACTGCCACACATTAAGGAAGAGCAGAGGGCAGGGTGAGTGCAAGAAGCTCCCCGCTTTGACCCCTGCGCGTGTTGCCCACCCAGTCCCTTGGCAGTTCCTCGAAAACTGATGGGCTTCAAGGTGCTTTTATATTGGAAGATGTTGCCATCATTGTTCCTGTTATTATTTATTTTATTTTATTTATTTGAGAGCGATAGACACAGAGAGAAAGACAGATAGAGGAAGAGAGAGAGAATGGGCGCGCCAGGGCTTCCAGCCTCTGCAAACGAACTCCAGACGCATGCGCCCCCTTGTGCATCTGGCTAACGTGGGACCTGGGGAACCGAGCCTCGAACCGGGGTCCTTAGGCTTCACAGGCAAGCGCTTAACCGCTAAGCCATCTCTCCAGCCCCGTTCCTGTTATTTTAACCATAGTGTGATCATGAGACGGTTAGACTGGGGTCTGATATTTATGAAGAAGTCCACTTTAGCCAGGCATGGTGGTTCACACCTATAATCTCAGCCCTTGGAAGGCAGAGATAAAAATATTGCAGAGAGTTCAAAGCCAGATATTGAATTAGTAAATTAAAATTATTAACTATCCTTTAAATTTTTTTTTTTTCTGTCTCTGTGCAGCTCTGTTTTGTTAGTGACCCCAACTGTTGCTTGGCATGTAATCTCTGCAAAGGAGGATCAAATAAGACATCAAATGTAATTGTGCTTTTTAAAAAGTATTTTTATTTTTATTTATTTATTTGAGAGAGAGAGAGAGAGACATACAGAAACAGGCAAGGAGAGAGAGGGGGGGCCATGTTAGAGCCTCCAGCCACTGCAAACAAACTCCAGATGTGTGCACCCCCTTGTGCATCTGGCTTACATGGGTCCCAGGGAGTTGAACATGGGTCCTTTGGCTTTGCAAGCAAGCGCTTTAACTGCTAAGCCATCTCTCCAGCCCCAGTAATTGTGTTTTGTAAACTGTAAGGAACCAAAATACATGAAAGTCATTATTATTAGTTTTTTTTTTTTAAAGGCAGAGGAAGTTTGTATGTGAAATGTTCAGCTAGTCTGAAGCATTAAAAGCACTGAGGACTTTGCTGTACCAAGCTGCCTAATTGCAAAAGCCATCAACTATCTTGGGAAACAGCCATGGAAAAAAGCATGACATTTTAACAGTTTAGCACAAGTCAAGACTAACTATGTGGTGAAGGTTATGCAGAGGAATTATTATTTTGGTTTAATGGTACACTTTTAAAATACAATTAGACTTTAGACTCTGGCAGAATAAAAGCACCTAATGAAATGAAGATAGCAGGTATGTGGAAAGATAATGTTACATAAGGGAATTATTTTGGTGAACTTTATTTGAATCAGGATGATTCATAAGTATATAATTAGATTCTTTCATTTAAACATGAAATGCAGTAAATTATACAAGCAGCAAAGAGAACCTCTCTCCTTGGTATTTTTCAATGAAATATATTAACGAGACATTGACATCTTTTTTCCCAGACAACCAGTTTTGATTACTTGATAGCCTGATGTCTGCAAACATTTCCTCTTCTGTTGACACATGAGTGTTCAGGGTTCCAGTAGTCTCTTGTACTTGCTCACCATTCCCTTTAGTCCAGGTCTCCTGCAGAGCTCATGCCATGTGGCCTGGAACCCTGGAGCTCCTGAGGTGCCACATCAACAGGGTATGACAGAAGCCACTTGTGCATTTGCTAGGACATCTCGGGGCTTTTGTCTGGGAGTCAGACTCCCCTGCCATCAGTGCTGGGGTCTCAGATCAGTGCTTTCACTCTGGAATCAGAACTCTGGCGTTACTTCATCCTGAATCTCTGCTCACACGAGATCCATGTGCTGCAAATGGATGATTGGATACAGTTTTCTAAACTGCACAGTTCATCTGCCTTATAATCCCGCAGTGGAGACATAATCACCTTGTGGTTGGTGTGTGTGTATATGTACGTGTGTGCTAGGAATTGAACCCAGGGTCTTACACCTGCTAGGTAAGTACTTTATACTGAGGATATTCTTTCCAATATAGTAGTCTTTTAAAAATTTATTTATTTATTTAAGAGAGAGAGAGAGAGAGGGAAAGAGGCAGATACATACAGAGAGAATGGGCATGCCAGGATCTCTAGCCGCTGCAAACAAATTCCAGTTGCATGTGTCACTTTGTACATTTGCTTTCCGTGGGTACTGGGTAATCAAACCTGGGTCCTTGGGCTTCTCAAGCAAAAGCCTTAACCACTTAGCAATCGCTCCAGCCTCATATGTACTCTTTTTATTTTGCAGATGGGAAACCCACCAAGGGATGGTCACTAGACCCTGTGGCTAGCAGCAAAGGCAGTGACATTCATGATCAGTGAGGTCATTTTGTCCCAGTGCAAAATGAAATCATGAGTTAGAACTTTAAGACAAGACCTGGGCATGATGGTGCATGCCTTTATTCTCAGCACTCAGGAGGCAGAGGTATCACTGTGAGTTTGAGAACAGTCTGGGACTATAGAGTGAGTGCCAGATCAGCTTGGGCTAGAGGAAGACCCTACTTCCCAAAAACCAAAAACCAAACCCAAATCAAACAAAAAACCTCAAGACAGTGAAAGCAGAGCCTGAACCCAAGCACGAGCCCATGGGTGCGTCCACAGGCTCTGTGTTCAGCAAACCTGTTCAAGTTGGTCATATTTCAAATTTCAGCCTCTCTTTCAAGAACAGCATTTGAGCTGGTTATGGTAGCACATGCCTGTAATCCCAATCTCTGGGAGATGCATGCCGGGGGATCAGGAGTTCAAAGTGATTCTCACCTACAGAGTTGGTTCAAGGCCACTCTGGGTCACACAAAGTTCTGTCTCAAAAATAAAGAATGAAATACAATAAAATGAAATGAAAAAAAAAAAATAAAAAAGGGTAACTCTTCCTGGCCTACATTCTAACCAGCTGGGAACTCAAATTGTTAAGCAGACGAGGATAAACTTGCCAGCTAGGCTCTGTGTAAAGGCAGGACTAGAGACTGTGGTACAGGCATGGGTACTGTGGGCTTCTGACTCTGAACCCAGAATAAGGCATTTGTCATCACCGGCTCTAGGGCAGGGACAACTTCCCCCAGGAGGGACAGTGTCACAGACAGAGACATACACAGAGGAGAGAGAAAGGAGGACTGGCCTGCACATTCCAGCTCCTGTTCCCATGGCTCACCACGTGGAGATGTCACTTCTGTCTTGGAGGAGCAGCAAGGAGGTAGGAAGAGCCCAGATGTGCCTTGTTGAGAATACAGACCCTTAGAATGTGTGGGGGTTTTGATTCAGGTGTCCCCCATAAACTTACGGGTTCTGAATGCTCGTCTCCCCAGCTGATGGCAGTTAGAAATTAAAGCCTCCTGGAGGTGGTGTATTGTTGGGAGTGGACTTATGGGCGTTATAGCCAGTTTCCCCATGCCAGTGTTTGGTACACTCTCCTGTTCCTGTTGTCCACCTTATGTTGGCCAGGGGGTGATGTCCACTCTCTGCTCATGCCATTGTTTCCCCTGCCATCCTGGAGCTTCCCCCTTGAGTCTATAAGCCAAAATAAACCTTTTTTCCGCCCCCAAAGCTGCTCTTGGTTGGGTGATTTCTGCCAGCAATGTGAACCTGACTGCAACAGAATGGTTCTTCCTGAGCCCTCACCGCCTCTTATGTTGAGTGTAGGCTGGAGTCAGTAATTTGTAAGACACAGTGATGTCGTCTCCATAAGTTACCAAAGATTTTGCTCTCTCTCTCCCTCCTTCACTCCTTCTGATAAGTTCCAGTTGCCATGTTATGAGCTATTATGTTATGAAGAGGCCTGGGCAGCAGGGAACTGAGGATGATTTCTAGCCAATGGCCAGCAAGGAACTGAAACACTCACTAACAGCCTTCAAGGAGCCAGTTCCTCTTATCAACTACTTGTAGGGACCTGAAGCAGATCCATTTGGGCATCTTGAGGAGACTGTAACTCCCGAGGGCACGCTGATGGCCTCTGTATTAGTTACATTTCTCATTACTGTGACCAAATACCTGACAAGCAGCAACGTAAAGGATGAAGGGCTTATTTTGGTTCATGGGTTGAGATCACAGTGCAGCATGGGAGGGAAGGCGTGGCATGTGGAGGCTGGTCACATTGCAGCCACAGTCTGCGCTCTAAGGCTTTCCTGCTCCGCCCCACAACCCTCTTACTCAGTCGGAGGACCCCGTCCACATGCAGGATGGGTTTTCTCGGTGACTCTAAACAAGGTCATGAAGGTGAACCATCACAGCCTCCTGGTGAGTGCTTCTCTTCCCTCTTCTCCCCTCACCTCTCTCAAACACCTGTGCTCTCATCACATCTAACTGTGATTTGTAAAGATCAGAGACTTACCATGTTTGATTTTAAACTAAGGTATACTCTTTCAAAATCCACCAATGTCCAGGACCTTAGCTGCTCTGAAACGCAGGTCTCTTCCTAGTCTCCTGTACTCACCTTCCACCTTAGTGCCTCCTGGAGAACCTCTGTGGAGCATTTCTTTCCTGCTGAGTATGCCTGGAAAAAACCAGCAGGTAGAACTGAGTCATTATTAGTCTTTGTGACCAACTGTCCACTTTTATCCTGCCTTCTCTCTTCCTGCCTGATTTGTTCTAGAAAAATAGCCTTAGCTCTTCTCAAAAGCCATCAGGGCAATTCCATTTCTTAGGTAAAACTCTAAATCCATCAATTTTCCCATTGAAAGTATTTCACAGTCTAGTGCAAACTGACTTGACACACTCTGATCGAGGTGTGAAGGAGGAGAAAATGCTGGTTAGTGGGGCACCAGGGAGAAGTGTGGAGGTATCCAGGTACATGTCAAAGCCCTGCTCCAGTAGGCAGCTGTAGTCCCAGTGGTGCTGGCTTGACCTGGTCATTCATTTATTCATTCCTTCCTTCCACAAATACTCATTAGCCAGACATTTTTCTAGATGCCAAGGAAACACAACAGTGAGCAAAATAATTTTTGTTCCTTGAGCTTACATGTTCTGGGGAGAAGCAGACCATAAACAATAAAAACAGTTAAAGATGCTGGGTGTGGTGGCACATGGCTTTAATCCCAGCAGAGGAAGGAGAATCGCTGTGAGTTTGAAGCCAGCCTGAGACTAGATAGTGAATTCCAGGTCAGCCTGGGCTAGAGTGAGGCCCTACCTGAAAGAAACAAAACAAAACAAAACAAAAAAAAAAAAAGAAAGAAAGAAGAAAGATGCATTCTCTAATGTGCCAAGTAAGTGCTATGGACAAGAACCAATCAGCAAAGTATCGACAGGCATTGCAGTTTAAGATCAGGTGCTTAAAGAAAACTTCAGGGCTGGAGAGATGGCTTAGCGGTTAAGGCATTTGCCTACAAAGCCAAAGGACCTTGGTTTGATTCCCCAAGACCCATGAAAGCCAGATACACAAGGTGGCACATGCGTCTGGAGTTTGCTTGCAGTAGCTGGAAGCCCTTGCGTGCCCATTCTCTCTCGCTCTCTGCCTCTTTCCCTCTCTCAAATAAATAGATAAATGAATAAAATTTTAAAAGGAAGACTTCAGTGGAAAAGGGCCTCTGGACAAAGGCCAGGTCATGTGAAGCCTTCTAGGTTATTATCAGGTGCTGGTTTGCTGACCACTGGCTGGGGACGTGCCGCCTCGGTGCTGGCAAATCTGCGAGCCTTGACCAGCCACTCATCTTTAGACCTGTTTCCCCTCCTGGACATGATGGGGACCACCTCAAAGGATCCCTGTACATGCTAAAAGAGATCATGCATGTAAGTAGGACATTAACTCACCCATTCTGCCCACAGGAAATCTATGTGCCTGCTATTTGCCACCAGTTGTATTGCACACATATAAACACACATATTTAAAACAGACAAGTTGAGATGAGTATGGTAGTACGTGCCTGTCATCCCAACAATAGCAGGCTGAGGCAGGAGGAATGAGAGAGAAAGAGAATTGGTTCACCAGGGCCTCAGCCACTGCAAGCAAACTCCAGAATCTTGCGCCACCTAGTGGGCGTGTACAACCTGGAGCTTGCTTCACCTTTGTGTATCTGGCTTATGTGGGATCTGGAAAGTCAAACATGGGTCCTTAGGCTTCGCAGGCAAGCTCATTAACCACTAAGCCATCTCTCCAGCCCAACCTCCCCATTTTATTCAAAATAATAATGGTCAAAACCTGGGCCTGATTCCATGAAGGACCATGGGATGAGACAACTTCATGAGTCATTGTTGACCACTCATGCTTCTTTTATCTCAGCTTTACTTCTCACTCAAGAATACGCACAACTTACTTGATAGGAAATCATTTCCTAGAATGAAGTCACCAAAGAGCTTGTGGGAAACTTGATGCTAAATAATCAACAACACAATGTCCAGTCATTGGTGTTTTCGATTCCCACTGGGGAAGACTGGATTTATTCTGGGAGCTTGGAGCCAGCAGGGAAAGGACCCTATGAGTTTGAAGTTTCCCTGGACCAGTCAGCAAACCGATCACCCATGCTCTGCACCTCATCCCAAGAGAGTCCTGCTGAGCCCCGAGGAGAGATATACTGCACTGATTAGGGAGAAAACAAAACAAAACAAAACAAAACAAAACAAAACAACCTCAAAGAAGCCTTGAGGTCCCAGGATTGCCTTGTCTCCTCTACAGGAGTATCTGAACTCAGTTTATTTCCAAATAAAATGCAGTGGCCACTAGGCTGTCCATGCGCTGTCAGCCATTGGAGTGTAAAGCTGAACTTGACAGAGCCCTTGCCCTTGAGGAACTCACTGTGTGATGGGTGCGACCCACACAGACAGACAACAGCAATGCTCCCTGACAAGGCTCATGAAAGAGGCGATCATGGAGTGCTGGGGAAAGTGGCTATGACAGAGTAATTCTCTCTGTGTGTGTTTCGGAATGCTGTCTAGAGAGTTAGTGAAGGCTACCAATATTTCCAAGGCAATCATGAAGTACTGTGGGAAAGCGGCTATGATGGAGTGGTTCTCTCCTCTCTCGCGCTCTCTCTTTTTATGTATGTGTGTTTTGGAGTGCTGTCTGAGAGTGAGTGAAGGCTATCAATATTTCCAGGGCACCACTGAGTGTGAGCACTCCCTGACTTGCTATCAGCTTTTGGGTAAGCATCAAAATGCACAGTAACATTCAATGACCACAGCAGTTGCAATACACACACACACACACACACACACACACACACACACATATATCAGTTACAGAATGTGAAAATATGCTGTTAGAAATCCCTTTCTGCTAAGTGGGGATTCCTACATCTGGGTCCAGGGGATGCTGGGAAAGTGTGTTCTCAGCATCAGGCACAGACAGGACTGGTTTCAGGACTCAGTTCAATACTGATAGATATGCAGAGACAGCTAGGTTCTCCTAGGCTGGTAGTAAAATATAGGTAACCCACACTGCAAGTGTGCCTTCTAGACAGTCTACAAGCCATGGTTGTAACAAGCTTACAAGAAACATCTTCATAATGGCTGGGGAGATGGCATAGCCGTTAAAATCACTTGGTTGTAAAGCGTGCTGGCCTGGGTTTGATTCCCCATGTAAAACTGAATGTAAAATGGTACATGCACTTGCTATTTGTTTGCAATGGCAAGAGACCATGGTGTGCCCATACATGTATGCAAGCATGTGTGTGCATGTGCACACGCATGTGCACACACACACAAATAGTAAAATCTTAAAAGGAAATACCTCCGTGAGAAAGTCATGAGGTGTGGGTGGGAGTAATTTCCTAACAGCCTACTCGGGCTGCTGGCTGACTTCTGGCGGGACCCGGTGCGGGTGCTCCGGCTTTCCGCAGCGGGGTGTGCAAGTACAGGCCCAACTGCTGAGACGATGCAGGAGAGTCTGGTGGTCACCAGCAGCCCCCTTCCCAATCTCTTCTTACTCCTTTCCATAAGTGCGGAATGGATGTTTAGGAATATCCACTGGAAGAGGGTGGGATTATTTGCCTGCCTGGGGAGCCCCTCTGTTTCCAACCACCTGACTGAAAGGCAGTGTTCAGAAGCAAGAGCCAAAGCTAGCAGGGTGCATGGTGTCTTCCTGGAGGCTGGGCTGAGAGAGGCTGTGAATGCAGAGTCACCTGGGTCACCAGAGCAGAGCAGGTGGGGTCAGGGTAGAGTGGACGCAGCTTGGTGCTGCAGCCTTCCACAGCGGCGTTGCAGGCCCAGGCCTCCTGCTTGCCATGAAGCCGAGCTATTCAGGGTGCTGGAAGGACCACGCCACATTCCACGTCGCAGGCATGGTTCTCCTTGACTGCTAACTGCCTTTACTCCGTGTGTGTGTGTGTGTGTGTGTGTGTGTGTGTGTGTGTTTGAGGTTGCAGGAATTGGGGACAAGGAATAGAGAAGTAACAAAATATGGGCCCAAAAGTCACCCTAGTTCACAACTTTCTGGGTGCTCCCCTGAGTGGAATGGGGCTCTAGGATAATGGGAACCTTGTACGTTTCCTTTTGTTCTATGACTCTGTTGCTGGTCCTTGTGACGTTTTGCTAGTTACTGCTGTGCAAGTGATCTTAAAACTTTTTAATCAAGCCGGATGTGGTGGCACACACCTTTAATCCCAAGACCTGGGAGTCAGAGTTCGAGGCTACCCCTGATACTACATAGTGAATTCCAGGTCAACCTGGGCTAGAGTGAGACTCTACACTGAAAAACCAAAAAAAAAAAAAAAAAATTTTTTTTTTTAGTCTCCTGGTTTGTAACATCCATTTTGTAGGACCATTGACAAAATTAGCCCAGACCAGGCATCACAGAAATACAGTGTCACAAAACAAATGCTTCTGAAGAGTGCTATGACAATTACATCAACATTTTTATTCATTTGAGAGAGATAGAGAGAGAGAGAATGGGTGCTCTAGGGCCTCTAGCCACTGCAAATGAATTTCACATGCATGTGCCATCTTGTGCATCTGGCTGACGTGGGTCCTGGGGAATTGAACCTGGGTCCTTAGGCTTCACGGGCAAGCACCTTAATCACTAAGCCATCTCTCCAGCCCACATTTTTGTCCTTTTGAAGTAATTACAAAGAGCAATCAATGGGCAGAAAGACTATGCCATGTATTTCCAAGTAAGATCATCTCATCATTGAAACCCAAGGTCAAGTGCTGAGGCCCAGCCAGGCTTTGCTATTTTCTTGTTGAAGCACCTTGGATAACTCTCTCGATGGCTCTGAGTGGATCTTCCCACTTAATGAGCCGAGACGGAGGCTCTCAGCGCTCATGTCCTGGAAAGTGGATGCGCTCCAGCACTTGGAGCAGCTCTAACCCACTGCAGGAAGGGCCACGTGTCCCTGCGATTCCCCTGCAGAAAGCTCCAGCCCGCGGGGGATAACTCACAACCGGGAGGGCGGGAATCCACACCGGTTTCTAGTCCCAGGAAAAGGGAAACTTCTATGAGCATACCTTATCAGCTAAGATTTCCACCTTGCTCCTTCTGTCCAGGTCCACTCTTTTTTTTTTTTTTTTTTTTTTTTTGGTTTTTCAAGGTAGGGTCTCATTCTAGCCCAGGCTGACCTGGAATTCACTGTGGAGTCTCAGGCTGGCCTCAAACTCATGACAATCCTCCTACCTCTGCCTCCCAGGTACTGGGATTAAAGGCGTGCACCACCACGCCTGGCCAGGCCCACTCTTTAGAACCTGTTGCAGTCAGATTCACATTGCTGGCAGAAAACACCTGACCAAGAGCAGCTTGTGGGAAAAAAGGGTTAATTTTGGCTAACAGACTCGAGGGGAAGCTCTATGAAGGCAGGGGAAAAGGATGGTATGAGTAGAGGGTGAACATCACTACCTGGTGGTGATGGTTCGATTCAGGTGTTCCCCATAAACTTAGGTATGCTGAATGCTAGTCTCCCCAGGTGAAGGCAATTGGAAATTAAAGCTTCCTGGAGGCAGTGTATTGTTGGGGGTGGGCTTATGGGTTTCATAGTCAGTGTCCCCTTGCCAGTGTTTGGCACACTCTCCTGTTGCTATTGTCCACCTTATGTTGGCTAGGGGGTGATATTCACCCTCTGCTTATGCCATCATTTCCCCCTGCCATCATGGAGCTTCCCTTCGAGACTGTAAGCCAAAATAAACTTTTTTTTCCCCCACAAGCTGCTCTTGGTTGGGTGATTTCTACCATCAATGTGAACCTGGCTGCAACACTGGCATATATCAGATAGACCATAGCAACAGGAGAGGGTGGCAAACACTGGAAAGAGGAATCTGGCTATAACACCTATAAGCCCCGCCCCCCTGAAATAACTGCCCACAGGAGACTTTAATTCCCAAATTGCCTTCAGGTGGAGAGCTATCATTCAGAACACCTAAGTTTATGATGGACACCCGAATCAAACCACCACAGGGTCCATCATGACCTATGGTAGGTACCATCTAATTTATTAGTAGATGAATACACAGAGTTGTCCTTACACACATGTGACCCAGGGAAGATTTGCTAGCCAGAGAATGCTCTCTCAGCCTCTGGCCTAACTGACTGGTGAATTCATGACTGCACAGGGGTTACCAAGGTCCTCACAAGACCTGCACTGTTCTGACCCATCAACATTTTGACATGCAGGATGGAAGAGGACAAAGGAGTGAGACAAGAAACCCGAGGAAGGGCTGTCTTGGAAGAGGAGAGTCCTCAGTACATGAGGACAAGGGACAAAGGGGAGTACCAGTCAAATGACAGTGTGTTCACATATTAGAGTTCTCAGTTTCACACAAAGGGGGGATACAAAGATGGGCAAATGGGCACCACGAGGTAGAATGCCAGAAATGTAGGAGGAAAGAGAATAAGCCTCTAGCTTAAAGTGGGGGAGAAACAAGGCAGGTAGAAGCGCTAAGCAAATCCATATAATCAGGAATGGGGAGGGGGAAGGGAGGGGTGTTAGAGGAGGAACAAGTCAGAGGAGGGGAGCATTTACTGCAGAAGGAATGCATGCTTGCTGAGAAGAGGCTCCAGGGCAATTCCAGAGCCTGAGAGGACTTGGTGGAGGGCAGGGTCAGGGTCGTGCAGGAGTGACTGGGGTACGGTCCCAGAGCCCTTCCTGGAGACTCACGGAGAGGAATGGGGGTTGCTGGGCTGTGTTTCTTTCAATTCTGCTGGACCCAGAAACAAGCCTCTGGGCCCTGAGATTTACAAGCTAACGAGTTACAGTTAATGAGCATTCACAAGAGCTGGGCAAAGAGTGAGATGCAGACATGCGTTAACACAGGCATTCCCTGGCGGGGGTGTTTTCTCACGTGGATGCTTCGCTGACCCTCCTCGTCACCCAGGCACATGAGCTCCAGGGCTGTAGTGAAAGCATATATAAAATGTTGTTTGCAAAATACAGGAAGGCCTCACAGCGGAGGGACATGTGAGCAGGACCTTGAAGGGGAAGAGGTTCACATCTTGGGGAATTTACAACCTAAAAAGAAATATAAAAATGTGTGTCTCCATGCATCTTCAGAGTCACGTATGATATGGAGTACATCTAGTGAGCGTGTGAGTCAGATGTGTCCGGGGGCAAAGGAAAGAGGGACCGCACTTGCTACTGGGAGCAGTTCATAGAGGAGATGACCCTTCACCTGGGTCTTGCAGGATGCATAGGCATTCAGTAGGTGAAGATTGTAAAGAGAGGCTCTCAGGAGGCCCCAAGGCCCTTGGTCCTGTGGGTGGACTACACAAACTTCTGAAACTTGATCCTGGCCTGTCCATGCCTGAGCATTCACTCTCTGCATTTCAAGCGTGTAGAGAACTGGCCCAGTGTGCTCACTGGAGTAGCGTTCTTAGTGGTGGAACAGCTTCTGGAGCGAAACAGCCTTTCTACAAAAATAATCCCATCCTGGTTGAGCTCTGTATATCCACGCAGATAGATATTGTCTTTCATGGAAACAATCCACTGAGCATTGAGGGGAGTGGTAGTCCTGGAACCCCAAACCTCTTGCAGCTGTGGTGAGAAAGGAGCCATGGCCACAACCTTGGCCTGTGCCTGTCCCTGTCCCTTATGAGCATCGTTCATACTGTCCTGTGATCAGACATTTATCTGCAGGTCATTGAGATATTTGTCACGACAAGCATGTAGGGGACATAGACAAGGATGGCCTGTTAGGTGAGATGTGATTTAAGCTGGCCTCCAAGTTTGGGGTGTTTGTGGATCGTTGGGGTGGACAATGGCAGAGAGCGTCTCTCTCTTCAACTGTCAGTAGGGTGTCATCTGATTTTTGGATATGGAGGGTTCAGTGAGAACATGCCCTCCCACTGCCGACAAGCAGGGTGCCCGGTCCAGCCCACTCTAGCCGAGCAGACGGAGGCCTGGTGTGTGGTACACAGGGCAGAGTGACATTGGTGCCATCATGCGTAGTTGTTATTGGGTGCAGTTACTTTCTTGTTGCTGAGACAAACACCTGACCAAAAGCAGCTTTGTTTCAGAATTACAGAATCCAGGGGAAGTTCTATCATGGCAGAAGAAGCTGGCTTACTCCATAGATCCACAGGAGAGAGAGAAAGAGAGAGAGAGAGAGAGGGAGGGAGGGAGAACCAACACCAGCAAGCAAAACTAGTCACCTTAGGGTTGGGCTACAAGACTTCCCCCGCCCCCATCCCAGTGACACCTCCTCCAGCAGGAAGCTTCACCTTACTCAAAAATCCCTAGGCTATGGGGGAGGGCACACATTCACTTTCAAACCACCGCGTTATTGTTGTCATCAGCATCCTGGGCACATGGGCTGATGGGGAGAGGATGTGAGCTGTTCACTGCATCCCTGCTTCTGCACTGCTTAGAGGCACCCCCATGCGTAGAGGCACTCAGTACTGGTTTGTGCCATGGATGGAGTCCTCATTTCCCCACTTACTGCTTCTGAGTCTAGACAAGCCACTTAGCCTCCCATGCCTCACTTCCCTCAGCTGCATAAGGGGAACACGAAGCGCTGGGTTGATTACTCCTTGGCCATGACCGACTGACTGCCTGGAGATCACATGGATGTGGGAGATGTTTGTCACCCTCCTCCCTCTGAAAAAACATCCCCCAGGAGTTGTTCTGTTGACTTCTCCTCTGGAAGAGGGGAAGAGACCATCAGCTGAGCTCTGGGGGTACAATGGCTGGGGACACTCTGGATACTCGGATGCTGGATGTGCCGGTCGCTGTGTGGCGTTGAATGTGCCATTTGGCTTCTCTGAGCTGTGATCTTGCAGCAGAAAAAGAGGATTATCAAAGCTTCCGGTCATGGTCTAGGGTTATTCAGTGGCTGTGATGGTAGCGAAGGCGGAGGTTGTTTGCTGAACTGCCTACTGAGTGAATGGCATCATCAGCCAGGTTCCCAATGCAGAGAAGGTCACGGACAAGGATGACTTAATCATACAGTTGGCAGAGGAAAGTTTTGGTGACCGGATCATTACACTCCATTTTCAGAAATGTAGGTAAGAGGTTGATGGAAGAGATGCCTTCTGGCCTCTTCCGTCACCTCACTCCATCACTTTCTAATTGGATTTGTTTCCTGCCAAGATTTGTAAAACCAACTCCATTTCCATAGAGAAGGACTGACATGTTCTCCCAACAAGAAACAAATTATCCTGCCTGCCAACCACACCACGATATGTTCAGCCTTGGATGTCT
Source organism: Jaculus jaculus (assembly GCF_020740685.1). Lineage (NCBI taxonomy): Eukaryota > Metazoa > Chordata > Mammalia > Rodentia > Dipodidae > Jaculus > Jaculus jaculus. The sequence goes on along the minus strand of NC_059103.1, from coordinate 207,993,356 downwards.
GACAGTGATCCCGTTGGCTTTGGCAGAGAGGGCCCTGGCTGGGGACAGGTGAGGTGGAGTTACGATGCATATGACTCCAGCAACTCAATTTACATGGCATTCATTCAGTCTCCACTGCAGGTGCCCAGGGCAGGGTCCCTGAGTTGAGACTGAGGTCAAGGACACAGGGGTGTTTTCTTGACAGGCCTGAGAAGGGATGTTCTGCTCCTGTCTTCAGACCTCATTTTCATCCCAACTTGCCTCTAAAATATGCCAACCATGCCTCTGAATGGGGACTTATTATTTGAATCTTTAACGATGTATGTTCATTCATTTGGCAGACTTTTATGAGGTCCTTCATTTTGGCAGGCGTGTGGATGGAGAACGGGAGAGGCCCTAGGGACAGAGAGATGTTTGAAGAGGATGCCGCACTGATCCCAGGGCCTCTGGCGAGGACCTGAAGCAACATGATGCTGATGACCCAGAGGATACAGGGCTGCAAAGGGGCCTCGTGTAGAAGATCGGGTGACAGCTCTGCAGAGTGAGAGGGAAGAAGGGACTGTGTTCCCACTGGGTTAGTAGTGGTTGCTGACCAATGCCGCTGAGTCTATGGTGATGGCTCCCCAGTAAGTGGACCAATGTTTCCACAGGGCCACCTGGGTGCTACCAGTAAAGTATGTCTTCTGGACACATGGAGCTGATGAATAAAGGACAGAATTAACCATGAGACTTCTAATTAAGAAGCAACATTGCAGCTGTCAGTTGGAGAATATATTACAAGGTTTCCAGAAAGTATATCAGAAACAATGTTTTTACGTATACTAATGTAGTATTTATTTATTTATTTTGGTTTTTCTGAGGTAGGGCCTCACTCTAGCTCAGGCTGACCTGAAATTCACGATGTAGTCTCAGGGTGGCCTCAAGTCTCTGGATCTTCCTACTTTTGCCTGCTGAGTGCTGGGATTAAAGGCGTGTGCCACCACGCCCGGCAAAGATTATTCTTTTGTTTGTTTTTCCAAGGTAAAGTTTCCCTTTAGCCCAGGATGACCTGGAATTGACTACGGAGTCTCAGGGTGGCCTCGAACTCACAGCAATCCTCCTACCTCTGCCTCTTGAGTGCTGGGATTAAAGACATATGATGCTCCACCATGCCTGGCTTATTTTTTTTTATGATATAATTTTTCTGTTAATTATGCACTTTTTAAAAAAAATTAAAAATGTTTATAACTTTTCTTTTAGAATTTTTGGTAAAACCATTTGCAAATTACATACTTAATTTAATAAAATATTTTAGTCACACAAAATAAAATGGGACATTAATATGAAATTAATTTTGACACACAACGTGAGTGACTTTTTTTCTTTTCCCTTTGGATAACATGGAAAAAGCTTTATTTTGAGCTTCATAAGCCTAGTATTTGTCTGACCCCTTCCAGTCTTGTTTTTGAACAAAGCAAATGACCTAAGGCTATATTGCTATTTACTAGAATTATACGTTGATTTTTGTTTTCATTGTAGTCTGTTTACTTATAGCCAGCACTATGCATTTTTATACAAAGTACTCATTGTAAATACAATGAATGAATGAATTATTATTATTATTATTATTATTTTTATTTTGGTTTTTTGAGGCATGGTCTCACTCTAGCCCAGGCTGACCTGGAATTTACTCTGTATTCTCAGGGTGGCCTCAAACGCACAGCAATCCTCCTACTTCTGCCTCCCGAGTGCTGGGATTAAAGGCGTGCGCCACCATGCCTGGTGAGTTAATTTTGAGATAGAGTGTTGTGGTGGTGATGTGGTAATGTCCCCATAGCCTTGGGTGTCTGTGATTAAGTTTCCTACTTCCTCCCCACCTAGTAGAGCATTTGTGAGGTGGAGCCCCGCTGGAGCAAGTGTATCACCAGGGTGGACCTTGGGATTGAGTCCCGGCCTACAGTGTGCACCGTCAGCTCATGCTTGCTAGTACTGCCTGTTCTCTTTCTCCTGTGCGTGTATGATGAAGTAAGCCAGCTTCTCTGCCATGATGAAGCTTCGCCTGGAAACTGTAAGCCTGAAAGAAACCCTTTCTGGGCTGGAGAGATGGCTTAGTGGTTAAGGTGCTTGCCTGCAAAGCCTAAGGACTCAGGTTCGATTCCTTTGGACCCACGTAAGTCAGATGCCCAAGGTGGATCTAAGTGAGCCACATTCTGACCAGTTGCTTATTTAAAGGCTGGCGCCTCCCCTTCGAGTGAGGGCTCATCAGCATGTACTTCTTGTCCCCTGGTAGCTGGAGGGAGCGGTGGTGTGGGGGCAGCAGGTCCAGGTGGAGCAGACCACTGGTGTACAGCAAGACAGTGTGTCTGGGAAGCTGTCATAGGGTCTGGCCGGAGGACCAGGCCTGGAGAAAAGCAGGTGCCAGCAGAGGCTGCACTGTAAGATCAAACACCCCCCCAACCCATCCTGTACCGTGTCAGCGCTGTAAGGTGTTCGTTCCCCACGAAAGCATGACAGAGCACTAGCTGGAGCTTTCAGGCTGGGTGTGCAAACACACACGACAGGCGACACACGAAGTCAAGGCCCTCAGAGCCCCGAAAACTCAAGTTGAATCAGCATTGCCAAAAGTCCCCCTCTGCCTTATTTCCTCACAGGAATTCTGGGGTATTTGTTAGTTTCCCATATTCCGAATAAGGTCATTGCATGTAATGTTCACCTTCTCTGCATTTAAACGCCCTCCTCTGAGGGGATTGGTGCCTCCTAGCCCAGCTGCAGCATCCCATTATGCTCATTCTGAGGAGGCAGCGACCCGGGGGCAGCCTGCCAGCAAGGCTCAGGTGTACTGTGTTCTGTGGTGCCCGCAGTGCTCATATTTGGGAATCATATTTGCATAAATTGACAGTCACTTTGAACAGAGTGACAAGCACGCTGCTTGGTATGTATAGACATGGAATTCCAAATTATTCCTGAGCGTCTGTGATGACTGTCGACAGCGTTCACTCAACACCGAGTGCACAGACAGGGGACAAGGCGTTTGGCTGCGGGCTCATAGGAGGGGGAGGCTGGAGGGTCTCAGATGACTTGGGAGGAAGATAGCTGAGGAGGCCTGAGGGTCTGGCAGTGGAGGAAAGTACTGCAAATAACTGCGACTCTGGTAGAGCAGACATGCTGAGAGCCTTCACCTACACAGAAAGGTCTCACTTTACATTCAGAGCTCAGCGAATCAGCCATGGCTGAAAAAATAATTATGTGGGTCTTTTTGTTTTTATATTTTCACACATTTAAAAATATTTTATTATATTTTATTTATTTGTTCGTGTGTGTGTGTGTGTGTGTGTGTGAGAGAGAGAGAGAGAGAGGGGGGGGGGAATGGTTGGGCCAGGGTCTTCAGCTGCTGCAAACAAACTCCAGACACACGCACCACCTTGTGAATGTGGCTTACATGGGTTTTGAGGAATCGAACCTGGGTCCTTTGGCTTTGCAGGCAAGTGCCTTAACCGCTAAGCCACCTCTCCAGCTTTTCACACATAGTTTGCATTTTGATCATATGTGTCCCACATTACCTCCTACATCCTTTTCCTGGTGCCATTGTACCTCTTTTGCTCACCCAGTGTGGTGGTTTGAATTTAATGTCCCCTAGCCTTAGGTATTTTTTTTATTTATTATGCTTCCTGTTTAGTCTTTAGCAAGCAGATTCCTGCTGGGGGATGTGTGTCACTGGGGGCTGATTCTTAGTCCAGCTCTAAGGTGTGTAGAGAGCCAGCCTGAGCTCTGGCTGTTTGCTCCTGCTCTGGTCTCTCTACTGTGGATGTATACTGAAATAAGCCAGTTCCTTCCATCATGATGAGCCTTCCCCCAGAATCTGTAGGCCTGAAATAAACCCTTTCTTCTCATAAGCTGCTTCTGGTTGGGTGTTTGTCCCAGTAATGCAAAGGTAATGGCAACACCCACCAATAGCTAAGTCACCGAAGAAAAAGATTCCCACTGCCTCTGCATTAGCTGCTCAGGAAGGGGTGTGGCCACATAAGCCCTTCCCCTGTGCGCAACAGCAATGACTATTCTTTTTTAAAGTTTTCTTTCTTTTTTATTTTGACATTTCCATATTTGTATATAGTGTATTTTGATCTTATTTCCCCAGATACTCTCTTATCACCTTCCCAGTAACACTCATCCTCTTCCTCATTTATCCCCATCTTACTTTCATGCTTTGTCCTTTTAGCCCATTGAGTTACATTAGTGTTGCTTGCATGAGCTTGTGTGGAAGGTTATTTACTCTGGAATGGCCAACTTACCAGCGGGTACACCACTGAGGAACCCAACTCCCTTTCTGCCAGCAGCCGTTAGCTAGTCTGGGAGGTCTGGGGTTGCAGGTTTCCTTCCCCCATCAATGGTGAAGTAGCCACAGGCTCAGTCTTGTGCTGGAAACCACAAGTGCTGTGTGCTCATGAGTGTAATGGCCATGTCTATCCAGATACAGTGTTCCACAGCCTTCTTTTCTATCCTCCTTTCTGCTGCTTCTAAGGTTCTCTGAGCCTTGAAGGGGATGGTTTAGATGTCCTGTTTGAGGCTGAGCACACAGTAGTCCTTATCCTCTACAATTTTACCAATGATGCATCTCTGCACTAACCACTGCCCATTGTAGTAAGAAATTGCCGATTGAGGCTTCCGACAGCATTAAGCTAGAGCAACACGCATAGGTATTTAGAAGGCAGTTTGACATTCTGTCTGTTTAGCACCTATAGTACTAGGTTCCCCCTAGGATTTTGGCCAGCTTTATAGCACTGTGCATGGAATCCATCCTGTGAAGTTGGTCTCAAATCCAATCAGAAAACAGTTGGGTATTCCCATGAACTTAGATGCCACTATTGCACTGGTGGGCATATCTTTCCTGGCAGGTTGATCGTGGGATACACAGGGCCACAGCTGGGTAGGACTGTCAATGCGTTTTTCATACAGCAGCTCTCATAGTACCTTCTGGCCTAAAGAAAGTTTGTCACAAGGAAGGATGCTTCCAGCTCATTTCCAGCTTAGGGTCTCTGTGTCCTGCAACCAAAACTGTGTGGTGTCTTCAGCAGGGACTTGCTGTCTAGTCTTGGTGGGCAACCAAGAGCAATGACAGTGGCTGGCATCAAATGGTTTCACATTATTAAGTAAGGGAGGATGGTGTGAGAAGCTGTGTGTTTAAAAAGGCACACCAAAGGGCTGGAGGCACAGCTCAGCGATAGGGTGCTTACCTAGCATGCACAAAGCCCGGGCTTCCATCCTCAGTCCTACAATCAATAATATGCAACCAAGTAGTCAGACTACCTCAGGAAAACTTAGGCCCAGGTCCAACATATGCTATTTATCAGCTGTGACATGTTAAGCAAATACCTAAACAAACAAATATCTCTCTGGGGCCAGGCATGGTGGCATATGCCTTTAATCCCAACACTTGGGAGGCAGAGGTAAGAGGACTGCTGTAAGTTCGAGGCCACCCTGAGACTACATAGTGAATTCCAATTCCAGGTCAGCCTGGGCTACAGTGAAACCTTACCCTAAAAAACCAAAAACAACAACAACAACAAAAAATCTCTGGGCTTCTGTTTCCCCATCAGTTCAATGGGAGTGATGCTGGTGTATGCCGTCTATTATTACTGATGTTTTTTTCCCCCCAATTTTAATATTTATTTAAAAATATTTATTTATTTGAGAGAGAAAGAGAAAGAGGCAGATACATATATAGAGAGAATGGGTGTGCCATGGCTTCTAGCCACTGCAAATTAACTCCAGATGCATGTGCCACCTTGTGCATCTGGCTTATGTGGGTCCTGAGAATCAAACCTGGGTCCTTTGGCTTTGCAGGCAAGTGCCTCAACTGCTAAGCCATCTTTTCAGCCCTTAATTTTTATTTTTAGTGTGTATGTGTTCGTGTATGTAACTGTGGGCATGTGCTCACCATGGTGCATGTGTGGAGGTGAGGGGACAACCTTGAGTGAGGGTCCTCTTCTTCCACCATGTTTTGGGGCAGGGTCACTCTTGTACACAGATGTGTTCCCAAGGAGAGCTGGCTCACAAGCTTTGACCTCTCCTGTCTTTACCTCCCTTCTTTCTGTAGGTGCCCTGGGATTACAGATGCTGGTGATAGTCTGGCTTTATATGGGTTCTGGGGATTTGAACTTGGGTTTCCAGGCTTGCACAGCAAGTCATTTATCCACTGAGCTATCTCCTCTACCCTTTCCAGGATTGTTGTGAGCACCCCATGGGGCAGTATGGTCAAATGAGCACTCCTACATTAGTTAGAGCAAACACTCAGTGCATGGCAAGAAGCAGGGAGATTTGGGAGGTGATGGCAACAGGTCAGATGATAGCTTAAGTATCATGCAAAGGACTTAAAAGGATGGAATTTTACAGGATCCAGTTCACAGGCCTATGGCCTCAGAAGACACAGTGACTGGGATTTAGGCACACTCTGCCGGGCATGGTTTGACAGAGGCTAGTTCTGCAAGAGAGGAGACAGTTGTCTGGTCCCTGCCTGGGAGTTTAGTCCCCTGCCCCTCCTCAGAGCACAACTCCCAGAGTAAGATGGTAGAAACTCCTTCTGAATCCAAAGGACAAGCAGGTACCTGCAGGAGGGAAGGGCTCTTCTGGCAGCCATATGAAGGCCACCTGGGTACAGGAAGAGCCTTGTTCAGGTGAGGCAGGCTCTTCTGGGTGTTGTCTTGAAAGAACCGCCTGGTCCCCTTCCCCTGAGGCAGCCTGCGTGGGAAGGCATTCAGTTTCAGGCATTCACTGTGTCACTGCAGTGTGGGCTACCTGGGGAAGGAGGGCATTTCCTGAAGGAAAGACTTTCAGTGCCCCTCTGCTGAGTCCCGTGTCTCCACATAAATGCCTAAAAGGCCCAAGCAAGACTTCCATGGGGAAAGTATAGTGAACATAGCAGTGAGCTTCCTGTTAGTTGGGTGTTAGTTTTGAGCTGAAGCTGAGGCCACAAGTCCCATCTTGGACAGTGGCCAGGGGAATTAGCTATGGCAGCCCAGGACAAGACTCAGACTGTCTGAACTTATCTGGGATCTGGGGGTGATATCACTTGTCTGGGTCATACAGTACATCCCACAGACTAGGACCAACATCTCATCATGTATGCACCTCCCATCAACCCAGAAGGACCCTTCCTTATCATCATCAGTTCTGCTCCTGAATCCCAGTTTGTTGAATGTTTACCATTTGGCAGACACAGTAATTTTCTCTTTCCATACATACCCTTGGTTATTTCTCACTAGTCCTGAAAAGTACATGTGCATGTATGGGTTACAGACAAGGCACTGGATCTTAGGGAGCCTGGTGTGGGTGTGGGTGGGTGGGTGGTAGACAAAGTTCCAGAAAAGTTTAAGTAGCTAAGCTATTCCACAGATCTGGGCCCTGCCATAAATGCCATCCTGTTCCTTCACTCTTCTGGCTGTATGCTTCCTCACATGTCCCCACTTGCTGACCCTTCTGTGCCCACAGTGGCTTCTACTCTCTGTGTCAATGGCTGTCATCTTCTGATGCTTATGTGGACATCTTATTACTTAACAAGGCAGCAAGAAAGAGGCCTTGGGCATTTTTCAAAATAGCTGTCTAGATTAATCAGAGAGTTTTGTTTTTGATTTCAGCATAATACAAATGCTGAGAGACCATAAATAAATAAAAAGAAGGTAGAACACAAACCTCGTGTGCTTCTTGGCTATTTCTTTTGGACATTGGCCATAATCTCGTCCACATGCCACTGATAATCTTGATGGTTTTCATATCAGTTTGCTTAAGAACACTGTTGGTTACACACAGAAGTGTAGTGGGTATCTTCTTTTCCCCCTTCAAGTTCTTATTCGTTACTGTATTTTATTTTATTTTTTGTTATTTCATTTTAGAAAGTGGTTTTGATGCTGGCAGGGACTGTCCAGGTTTTAATGGCTTGGTTCCTTGCCCTGCAGATAGATATCTCATCTTGGTGTTGGGCTGCACGATGGGCAGTGGCAGGCTGACAGGACCTGACACGGGCTGAGGTGAACACTTGCCCAGAGCCATCAAGGTTCTGCTCACCCAGCTTGACTTTGAAAACAACAACCCCGTCCGTGAAGGCCCCAGGGTATCAGTCAGAAATGCCATGACCACTCATTTTCCTTTCTTGGGAAATACAGGGCATTGCTTGGGGGCCAAGAGCCAGTCCATGGGTTGCACTGTCATCCAGGTCCTGGGTGTCTGTTGCCTCATCCTGGGTGTGATTTCAAGGTGATGTTTTCACTTGGATGGTAAACTGTTCTAAGTGCAAGGACCATTTTTGTGGCAAGAGGACTGTCAGCTGCTTAAAGGTCCTTGATAATGTCCACTCTTTAGGCTGACGCTGCTGTTAGCACAAAGGGCTTTCTATAGACATTAAAGAGGTAAGCAGAGGTTTGTTAATGGTATATAGTTTTCAGGTGAGGACTTGAGGACTTGGTGGCAAGGTAGGGCTAGGAACTGAGTACCTGTAAGCTTTCCTGGTAAAGGAAGAGGTCCTGGGCTTGGGGAGACCTTGGGAAAGGGCCTGTCCTTAGATAGGGAATGAGGAGGGAAGAAGAGGGTACCTCTCCACAGGTATTCAGGCTGTTGTCCAACCTGAATTCACCTGATTCACTCATTTGTCTGGGCCAGTTCTGCTTTCTTATGTCCTCTAGCACCTCTGACCCAGCTGAAAAAGCAATGAGATATGCACGTGCGTGTGTGCATGTGTGCATGTGTGTGTGTGTGCACACACACACACACATGGATATGAAGACAGTTTGAAGATAGTGTTAAAAATATATATATAAGCTAGAGTGCGACCCTACCTTGAAAAACCAATATATGCACAAATACAAAAATGAATGGAAGACACTATTTGTAGGAAATTTAGCATCATACTGCACATATGTCTACTGTCTCTAAATTAATATTTAAATTTAATACAATCTCAACTTAAATAATACATTTTATGCAAGCATATGTGCTAAAATTTATGAGGAAAAGGAAACAGGTGAGAAAAAAATATATAAATTCTGAACCACATATGCTAGTTTGGGCCTGAATTATATTAAAGAATATCATAAAGCTAAAATAAATTAAGCAGTTTTGTAATGGAGCATGAATAGACAGACCAACAAAACAGCATGTTGAGCCCAAGAATGGATCCCGATAAATTCACGAGTTTAGCTTGTGATTAAAAGGATACTCAAAAACCAGTGGGAGAAAACAATGTTATTTAATAATTGGTATTATGTTCCCACAATGGTAGCCATCCTAAATGAAGTTTAGATCCCTTCTTAAATCCTTATACCAAAATGCTAAATCAATTCCAGATGGAGCTCAGATTAAAAAATTTTTGAAATCCCTGGAAGTATTAAAAGAAAACATTGGAGATTTTTAAAAACTGGGAACTTTAATATGTGAACACACATGAATTTGATCATGCTCCAGTGTTATGATCCTCTTTTGTCCCCTCCCCCACCTCCTATCCCCTGAGGACCCTCTTTTTTCAAGGTGTTTCTTTGTTTATGTCCGTCCTTCATGGAAAAATGTTGATGGGCTCAGAAATGTGTTTGTCTTGTAGAGGAATTGGTCACCACTGTGGGCTCATGGGTGCACCAGTCAGTTAATGTTGGGAGGAGAGCACCCCAAAGACCACACCCCTATGGCTATCACATTCTTTCCATGTCCTCTTCTACAATGTTCCCAGGAGCCTTGAAGAGCGTGATAGAAATCCCCTGTCGTGTTGAGTTTTAGGAAGCCTCATTTTCTGCTTTGATGGGTTTTGAGTCTCCTTAGTGTCTGCCACCAAACATTGGAGATCTTTATTTAAGTAACATTAAAATGGGGAAGAGCTTTGTCTTTTTTCAATGTAATAGTCTGGGGTCTGGGGAGATGGTTCAGTGGCTAAAGGCGTTTATTTATTTATTTTTCTTTTGCAAAGACTGGCAGCTTGGGTTTGACTTCCCGGTACCCACATAAAGCTAGGCACACAAAGTGACACATGTGCTTGCAGCAGCAAGAAGCCTTGGCCCAGTCATACTCCTTTTCTCACTAAACAAAGAAATAAATAAATAGCAACAGCTCCCAGAATCCATAAAAAGGACTGAGTAAAATTAAATTTAAAATTTTCCACGTTGTAAAAATTACTGGGAAGTCCAAAGACCAGCAACTAATGTAGTTAGGAAAATATTTCCAATGCAAGACAGATGAAAAGGTAATTTCCTCAGTGTTTGCATAAACTCCTACGGGAGCAAAGGAGAAGGCAAACAACCAGGAGGAGAGCGAAGGGTGTGAGCAGAGCTTCAAGTTCACAGAAACTAAAAGAGAATGGTCCTTGAGAGCATGAAAGGTGTCACCCTCACTGCTAAAAAGAAATGCTAAGATTCTTGTGAGATACCATATTCACCTACTAAACAGGTGCCAATAATGTTGTTAACACATGTTATCAAAGGTGGGGAAGAAGCTGATATAACCTTTTCACAGAGCATGACAATATCTCTCAAAAGAAAGCACATGTGTATCCCCTCATCAGCAGTAGCACTTCTGAGAATATCTCCTGCGTAGATAGCCACATGTTTGCTTAATGATATGTGCATAAGGACGCCAATAACAAAGGGTCTGGAAATACGTTCCCTATGTATCAGTAGGGGTCATGCCAGACACCCTAATATTTCACCCTATCCAGTGATTCTAGAACCTTTGAATCTTTTTGATCATCATTCACCATCATAAGGACTGTAGTTTCTATCACAAATGGGTTCCTTCATTCATTTCCTTTCAACAAATATTTAGTAACTGCCATGTTGTTAGACATAAACTGGACCTTGAGGGGACAAAAGTGACTAGAATAGATAAAACGTTTTCTGCCACCCTGGAATTTTAAATAATCAACAAATACTGTTTAACACTGAAACAAAGCAAACTAATAAAACAAGGCAAACCTGGGGTTTACAGACTGATGATGAGGGAAGATGTCTGACTTTCCAAAGTACTTCGGGGGGTCATGGAACTTTTCTACATGTCTGCTGTGATGGTGGCTATGTATTTAAACACATCTGTTAAAACGCATGAGGCTGTATACTTATTTACAAAGGGAAGTTCTAGCTATGGGGCTGACCTGTAATCCCAGCACTGGGAGGTGGGGACAGGATGATCAGGAGTCCAAGGCCAGCCTTCATTGCATAGAGAGTTCAGGGCCAGTCTAGGCTACACAAAACTATCTGAAAATAAAAATATTGGTTGGAGAGATGGCTCATCACTTAGGTGTGCTTCCTGTCAAGCATGAGGGCCCGAGGGGTCCTGAGACTGTCTGGATTTGAACCTCCAGATCCCATGCAGAACGGCTGGGCATGGTCATGTGTGCCTGCAACCTCAGTGCTGCAATGGAGCAGGCACTTGAGGATATTCCCTGTCCCCAGCCCTGCAAACTCTGGAATTAGTTAGAGGAGAGTCTGCCTTAAACAAGACCAGGGCTGGACAGATGGTTCAGTGGTTAAGGTGCTTGCCGGTAAATGACCTAATGACCTGTGTTCAATTCTCCAGTATCCATGTAAAGCCAAAGTGGTGCATGTATCTAGAGTTTGTTTGCAGTGGCTAGAGGCCTTGGTACATTCTCTCTCTCTCTTTGCAAGCAAACAAACAAAGAACTAAATAAAATAAAATAAAATAAAATAAAATAAAATAAAATAAGACCAGATGCAAGAATGACTCTGGGGACACCCAATGTTCTGCTCCAGCCACGGCAGGCTAGTGATCCTCACCACAGTCAAAGGTACGGGGTGCCTCAAGGGCACATCTCTATGCATACACCACACATGTACTCATGCACATGCATGTGTGTGCACACAAGAGCAAAAAATAAAAATAGACGACGTAAATATAAAAGGGGAAAAGTCGGGTGTGGTGGCTCATGCCTTAATACCAGCACTTAGGTGGCTACGAAGTGAATTTCTGGTCTGCTTGGTCTAGAGTGAGACCCAACCTCAAAACATCAGGAAGTAAATATATAAGTAACAAGAGTAAATATCTACTATGTGCAAATTATATCTTTTCTTTTCTTTTTATTTTTTTGGTTTTTCTAGGTAGGGTTTCGCTCTTGCCCAGGCCTACCTGGAATTCATTATGTAGTCTCAGAGTGGCCTCGAACTCATGGTGATCCTCCTACCTCTGCTTCCAGGGATTAAAGTCATTTGCTACCACGCCCAGCTACAAATTATATTTTAATATATTGACTTATAAAAAAGATTTTAAAAGGAAGTTTTATGAAACAGGCTGACCTTTTTGTGTACCATATATCATTTGAATTCCCTCCAGTTCATTCTTTTTATTACTACAAAGCAAAACAAACAAACAAGATCACACAGTGATTAAATAAATTGATTTCATTACCTAGGAATGCACTGCAATCTAGAGTATGGAAACTCGGTAGCTGCTGATGTAAGTAAAAGATGATACATATCATGTGAACTTATAGTCATGGGCTGTCTGTCTGCAGAGGTTGGATAGATTAGCAATAACCATAAACTCTGAATTGTCAGGAAACTGGGTAGCTGAGGACCAGAGGAAAGATTGAGAATTGAATTTCACTGTATGTAGTTTTGCAATTTTTGTTTAAAATGCTGGGGCTGAGGAGCCAGGTCATTGGGCAAAGGGCTCGCTGTGCAAATGTGAGGGCCTGAGCTTGGGTCTCCAAAGCCCACCTAAAGGCAGGCGCAGTAGTGGGCGTTGTAATTGCCGTGAGATGGGAGGCAGAGATGGAGGAGTCTCTGAAAGTTCAAGCAGGCCAGCTGTCCTAGTGAACCCGGCCGGCCGCGTGCACCAGACCTTGCCTCAACCCAGGTGGAAGGAGGGCTTCATGCCCAACCTGTCCCTAGCCTCCGCTTGAGAGCCAGGCCACCTATTCACCCACACTCGCACAGTCTTTTCATCCATTCTCGCACAAATGGACGCACACACACAGATAAAAAAAAAAAATCAAAAAAATGTTAAGATGTATTAGTTACTTTTGGTGGGGCTAGATTTTCTGAACAAAATCTCATGCAGCCTAGGCTGGCTTCAAACTCATCAAGTTACTAAGGATGACCTTGAACTCCTGATCTTCTTGCTTTTCCTTTTTTTATTTTTATTTTTAGGGTTTTTGAGGTAGGGTTTCACTCTAGCTAGGCTGACCTGGAATTCACTCTGTAGTTTCAGGGTGGCCTCGAATTCACGGCGATCCTCCTACCTCTGCCTCCCAAGTGCTGGGATTAAAGGTGTGCGCCACCACACTCGGTTTTTTTATTTGTTGTTGTTGTGGTACTTCACTCTAGCTGAGTCTGTCCTCCAATGGCTTACTTTTTAAGAATACACCTAAAATACTGTAACAGGTTTGGAACAAGATTAGGATCCAGTTTTAGTTTGAGCCACTTGTAAGTCAGCATTGAAGTTACTTAACATCATTGGGTAATTTTTCTTGTTTGTAACATAATAATATGAGTCCTGTGACCCTGGACTATTGCATATTCCAGTGGCTCATTGAGCACCCCCCCACCTTTTTTTTTTTTTTTCAAGGTAGGGTCTTGCTGTAGCCCAGGCTGAGCTGGAATTCACTATGTAGTCTCAGGGTGGCCTCAACTCATGGTGATCCTTCTACTTCTGCCTCCTGAGTGCTGGGAATAAAGGCATGCACCACCATGCCTGGCCTACTTTTGAGTAAACCCTTATCTAGTGGGGCACACTGAATTCCAAGACATCACAAAGGGAAGTGGTGATATCACTCTCTATCGCAGCAATGTGGGGCACCAATGCACACAGAGTCCTGGGTTACAACTATGCATAAATCCATGATAGTTTCCCCTGGCGGGTGAGGTGGGAGGACAGTCACATGGAAATAAATGACACTGCTGTGCCTCAGACAATGTCAACCTCTTTCCAAAATACTTCGGGCACCAGGGAAAGTGTTGTCTGAAGACAGGCTTCAGAGAGGTGATTTGAAGAACTTGGCTGGGCCTGTCTACCAGAGGTGGACATCAATATGGTGAGGATGTTTTGGACCGAGTCTGGCTGTGTGGTCTGACACTGAATGACACTTATAGGAACATCACTGCAATGCTTGAAACTTAGATGACTCCAAAAGATTGGGACATTTGGTCTCTGTGGGTAGCAAGGACAATAAATATTGTTCAACAAACACTTGTTGGGAATGTGTGGAGTTCCAGGGGCTGGACTGTGAGTGATACAGAGGTTCACAGGGTACATTCGGGGGCTGGGGCGATGGCTCAGGGGCTACGTGCATGAGGACCTGAGTTCCATCCCCAGCGCCTATGTAAACATCTGGTCATGGTCACACATGCCTGCAACCCCAGTGCTGACAAGGGCAGGGACAGGAGGACCACGGGGGTTCCCTGGTCCGCCAGTCTAGTCATAAACTGGTGAGCTCTAGGTTTAGTGAGAGATGTGCTCAAGAAAAGAAGACACAAGAGCAGCAGAGGACACTCGTTGTTCTACTCTGGCCTCCTCTCATGGGGTATATGGCTGTACATGCACATATGCAGATGCCACGAACACACATCACACACATACATACACACACACACACACACACACACACACACACACACACATACACTTCAATGAAAAATTTGAAGAAATGCCAAGATGCATGCTGGGTGTGGTAGCAGGAGTTTTGAATCTATAGAAATCTGTAGCATGCACTAACATTTAGTGAGCATTGACATAGTGCTGATCCCTCTTTTAAGCATATATGTGCTCTCACTTATTTAATCTTGTCAAAAGCCCTGTGACCCAGTTCTTCAGGTCAGTACCCTGGAAGAAGAGACTGAAGCTGGCACGTGGTGCTCATGGCTTGTCAAGGGTGTGCTCTCAGGAGACAGAGAGAGAAGGAAGCTGATCAGGCAGGGGAGGAGCTAGGCAATGATGAGGTGAGTCTGAGCTGGAGTGAGCTTCAGGCCAGTCCCATGGCAAGCTCTGGAGCATGAATCATACTACAGAGTTCATCTTGATATGAGACAAAGTTAATCTGACCTGCATGTCTGATAGTCAGCCATTGGTCTGTGACTTGCCTTTAGGACTAGGGCAGGGGACCCAAATTCAACATAAGACAACTGGCTTAATAGGGGTGATGGTGGGGTTGGCAAACTTGAAATCTGCCTAACAGGGCAGAAACAGGCTAGAAACTGAGGAACGGGTTGATGCTGCAGGCTTAAGGCAGAATTTCCTTCTCTTTGGAAAGCCACACTTTATGCTCTTGGCCATTAGCTGATTGGATGAGCTCAGCTCATGTGATGTGAGTGACTTCTGTTTTACGTAAAATCTACTGACTGTAGATGCCTATCACATCTGCAAAATAAATATCTGCTCAGCAACATCAGGTTAAGTGCTTGATCAAATAGCAGAGTACTGCAGGCTAGCTAAGTACATGATGTATGAAACTAACCACTGAAATGACACACTGAGCGTGTGCTTTATCAACTAGGCTGCCCTCAGAGGAGACTGGCTAGACATTAGAATACATTAATGAAGAAGCTGGTGAGGAGGCCATGAAAAAGCAGTTGGGATAGATGTTATGTGCTGGCACAGAGTCCCCAAGATGTATTGGCAAGGGAGAAAAGCATAGTATGATTCTGTGTATGTGTGTGAAAATGCATTTGTGCAATATACATTTGCATGCATATATGCACAAAGAATTTTAGGAAGCTTATGCAAGAAGTGATTGTGAAGAGCTACTTCTGAGAAGGGAAGAAAGAAAGCTAGAGGGAGGACTTTTCCTTTCATTTTATACCATTTCCTGCTGTTTGGTGACCCAGCCCCCACTCTTGATGGCTATATGAAGTTTCTATTTATTAATAAAAGTTTTTCATCTTAATGAAAATGCTGGGAAGAAACTTTTGAAGTGGAGGACTTTCACGTTTGCATTTTCCTGCTATCAGTAACACACTGCCATTTTCCAGAGTTAAACCAAATGAAATGGAGGAGGGGGAGGGGCAGCAGAGCTCCAGGGGAGTGCAGGGTGGGAGGCACCGAGCTCATCACAGAGCCCACCACATAACACATGGAGCCAGGAAGGTGAAGGCAGTGTGAAAATGATATTTGAATAGTGGGGATTTTGGAAAGAGACTTACCCATAGTGTACTGCCGGGCTACAATGTAATGAGGGTGGGGAGGGACATGGTGAAAACACTTCTTGTTATTAGGGAGATGTTATCTAGACCCCAAATGAAGGGCACAGAGGTACAAGGTGTCAAAGACTGGAAGGGTTGGCATCTCCCTTCCAGGGTTTAGAACAGGAGGACACGGAAGTCGCGTTTTCTCCCATGGTCCTGCTAGCATCTCCCGAGACTGTTGGTCTTACTCTGGCCACCCATCCATAGAGGTGGGGAGGGGTCCTTGGTGCTGAGCCTGGAGTGTCCCTCTCCAGTTGAACATCTTGTAGCCTACCTGACCCAGCCTTCCTCCTATCTGAGTGTCCAAGGGGCAAGAGAAGCAGCTTTTGGAGCATCAAGGTCACATCAGTTTCTCATGTGCCAGGTGGATGCCTAGAAGATGGCAGAGGTGGAGATGTTTTGCTAGGACCAGGAAACTCCATTAACAGGAAGCAACGAGGATACTGCAAGGTGCCAGACTCCAAATGGGCTACATTAGAGTAAGTCTCCCAGAGAAATAACCATGCCAAGTAAGACTTCTCCCTAGGTAGATGAACGTTGGCAGGCGTGGGTTTACAGATGGAGCTCTGGGGATCATCAGAGTTCAGATGTATTCTGGGGATTGTTATGGCTTGAATAAGCAAAGTGATCAACAGACTTGGGTTGGTGGCTTGGTTGCTCACTGGAGGATTTCTGGGTAGTGACTGGCTCCTGGCAGATCTGGTCTAGTCAAGGGATTAATGTCTTGGTGGGTTCGTAATCTGATGGCATTATCAGTGGCAGTGGAAAGAAGGAGGTTGAGGCTAGTTGATGAAATAGGTCAGTGTGAGTGTGCTCTGGAAAGGTGACCTGTCTTCTGCTCTTTCTTCTCACTCCCTGCTTCCAGACTGTCAGGGTGAGTGACTGCACTTTCATACCCACTCTGCCATGAGGCTCTACCTCACCACAGCCCAGAACCAAGGGGGCTGGCCAACCATGGACTGAAACCACAAGGCAAATAAAATCTTTCCTCACTTAAATGGTTCCTCTCATGTACTTGCCACAGTGGTACAAAGTCTGACTGACGCAGAGCTGTGTCTGCACGTAGATTCCAATCAAGAACATGGGAGCTATTGAACCTACTAGGGAGAGCAGGTATGCTGAGGAGGTGAGGGGTGGAGTGCCCCTTCTCTCTTTCCTCTTTCTCTGTCAAATAAATAAATAAAAATAAATAAATTATTAACGTAGTATTTGAACTCTGCTTTGTAACATCTCTTCCTCTGCCTTGTTCCCAGTAGTGATGCTACAAGGGTTTCCAGTCCTACCTGTAGCAGTTATTTTCTCTTGGCTGAGACAAAACACTTACATAGCAATTTATGCATTATGAAGTAACTTATGGAAGGAAAGGATTTATTCCTGAAGTTTTACAACATCACGGGGAAGTTTCATCATGGCCAGGAAAGCAGACAGGAGCAGATAGCCACTCATCTCATCAGCAGGGAGGAAGTAGCCAGGGCTAGCTTAGTGTGGTAAGCGAGGTTAGATTGTAACACCCAAGGCCCACACCCCCGTGACATGCTCTTCCAGCAAGGTTCCACCTCCCAAAGGCTCCACCCAGCTGAGGATTAAGTACGAGGCTTAGTCACAAACACTTGAGGCTGTGGCGCACACTCCACATCCCAACCACCACCTCACGCCTCACCTCCTCAGCACCCCAGCCACTGCAAACAAACTCCACACACGTGCACCCCCTTGTGCATCTGGCTAATGTGGGTCCTGGGGAATTGAACCTGGGTCCTTTGGCTTTTGCAGGCAAACACCTTAACTGCTAAGCCATCCCTCTACCCCTCAAATACCACTTTAGAGAGCCAGGAAGACACTGGGAAGAACCTGACATAAATATTCCATGATGACTTCAGACCTACACCCAAGTAGCATTCTCTCAAGGCAGGGACAGTTTCTCCCAGTCCCACAGGTTAAATGGAAGAAGATTGACTTCCCAAAGGCATAGTCTGCATTGACTTTTCCCTTGTTTTATATTCTTACATATATCACAGTTTCCCATATGCTGTTTTGGCGGCAGTCTCTGTATAAACATGTTTACATGTATACGTGCATATGTATTTGTAGGCATACACAGACATTTAAGTCAATTAAGCTAATATTTATTGATCATGTGTGAAGTGTTTCACATCCCAGGCGATGGGTTTAGCCAGATGCCCTGCAATATGCCCAGTGCTGGGATCCAATGGTGGGGCAAGCATAGACAGATGGCTCTCAGGCAGGGGTCTCCTTCAAACACAGGGTCTTAGAGCAGCAGGTGATCTGTCTAGGATTGAATTGTGAAGTGGATAGTCCTGCCTGATGCTATGGTTAGAATACAGTTTGTCTCTAAGACTCATGTTGAAATTCAATGTCTATTAGTGTGGGCAGGTGGGGCATTTAAGAGGTGATTAAGGCTCTGTCCTTATGAATGGATAAATCCATTTATTTTATTAACAAATTAATGGGGCATCTCCAGGGTGAGTTGCTCTAAAATCAGTCTGGGTAGGTCTCATGTGTTTCCATCTCTTACCCTGTGATGTCTTGTGATTCTGTCACTCTGTAGGCAAGAAGGTCATTACCAGATGCAGCCTTGGATCAGACTATGAGCCAAGTTAACTCCTCCAGACTTATATGCGTGTGTATATTCATCAAAGGACAACCTTGGGGAGTTGTTTCTCTCCTTCCCCCTCGCTTGAGACAGGATCTGTCTTACTATTTGCTTCTGGGAACACCAGACTAGTTGGCCAATGAGGGATTGTGGGTCATGCATTATGTGGGGGAGAGGCAATGTCTCTGTAAAATGTCCCAACTTGTGGCTCTAACAATCGTTCTATCCCCTCTTCTGCAAAATTCCCTGAGCTATGCTGGGAGCATTTTAAGTCTACTTCATTGATGGGCACTTAGGAGCCTCTGGTATATGTTGAGTGTCCTCAGTGTCTATCTCCTTCACCATTGTGCTGATATCGGATTCACTGAGAAAGTAGTACTCTTTCTCATTTCCCCAATTCCTCTGTGGTTTCAGCTGGGGCCATGGTGGAGTACACTGGGTTGCTTATCTCCTCAGGTCCAGCTCCTGTCTGAAAAAGAGAAGCAAATTCTCTAATGGAGAGTGAAGTCAGCACCAGTTAAGTGGGATAACCATTATTAATTAAGAGAGAATTTAAAGGGTGTAGACCCTCTTATAGCCCAAGATTAGTGGTAACTTGACAATGGAAGGAGAATCATTGTCTGGATATGGTTCTGACTTGTTTCCCAGTTCCAGATATGGTTTCTTTTCCACTGAGCAGATCTGTGAGTTAATTCAAGAGCAGTTAGTTACCCACCATGGCTGCGTTCCACTATTGCACTTCTGTGAGCATCATGTCAGGTTGTTTGCTTCTGAGTCACTTAGATTTTGAGGTGCTTGGACAGATACTGGCCATTTTGCCCCAGTAGTTCATGTAGCACCTTCCAGCAGTAGATGGGCTAATTGTCTGGGGCTCTCTTCCCAATTCTAACCAGGTCTCTCCATGGTCTGTCCCAACAGCATATGGTGTCTTCAGCAGTAGGGTCTTACCATTAGCCTCTGGTGGGTAATCAAGTGCTTTGATAGAAGTCTGTCTTTTTTGTTTTGTGAGGTCACTCTGATCAACAGCTCATTGTGGAAGTACACCACACCCCGGTACAGGAAATTACAGGCCTGCATCAAGGGAAAAGAAAAAAATGCAGAGAAGAAAGAGAAATAGGAGAAATTTAAGGTTAGGTTTCGTCTCACCCTTTCCAGGGCTGTTTGATTCAGGTGCTCCCCCTAAGGCCCTCTTGAGGGTTCCACTTTTTAGTCTGACTTCCAGGATATAGGAGTCTATGGTACCAGTACAATTTGGGTTTAGTTTTGTACCACCCACCTTTTTCCTTCCCCCAAGCCCTACCCTCCCTATTGTCCAAGCCTTGAGATGCTATTCAGGTAGGTCACAACTGGGGTTGCTCCAGGTTAGGAAATGCAGATGAGTGAGACCATGTGGCAGTTGTCTTTCTGTGATGTGTGAGTACTTAGAATGATCTGTTCCAAGTTCAACCATTTTTCTACAAATTACGTTGTGTCATTTTTTTCTTACTGCTGAGTAGAATTTCATCATGTAATATACCACATCTTGGTTATCCATTCATCCAATTATGGGCACCTGGGTTGATTCCAATTTTTCGCTATTATGAATTGAGCAGCTATAAACATGGTTGAGCAAATATCTCTGAACTGAGATGTGGAGCTTTTAGGGTAAATGCCCTGTAAGGAAATAACTGGGTCTGTTGGTAACTCTATATTCATCCTTTTCAGAAGTCTCCATATTGATTTCCATACTAGTTGTACCAGCTTATATTGACACCAACAGTGGATATATTCCTGTTTCTCTACAACCTCACCATCAGTTGTTTTCATTTGATTTTTTAATGTTTTCTATCCTTACTGGGGTAAGTTGGAATCTCATAGTTGTTTTAATTTGCATTTCCCTAATGGTTAGGGGTGTTGAACATTTTCTTAAGTGTGTGTTAGCCATTTGTAATTCTTCCTCTGAAAATTCTCTGTCTGGTTCTCTGCCCCACTTATGGAATGGGTTGTTTGATTTTTTATTGTTTAGTTTTTTGAGTACTTTGTAGATTCTAGATATTAGGCTTCTGTCAGTGGTATAGCTGGCAAAGATTTTCTCCCATTCAGTGGGTGAGCTATTGGCTCTGCTTATGGCGTATGTGTCGGGTGTGGTGATACCACCAGAGGTGTTTTTTTTTTTTTTTTTTTCTTGAGGATATGTTTAGATATATGAGGCCTTCTGCCATTCCATATGAATTTTGTGATCATTTTTTCAAACTCTGTGAAGAATGATGCTGGGATTTTTTGTGTGTGTGTGTCTGTTTTTTGGAGGTAGGGTCTCATTCTAGCCCAGGCTGACCTGGAATTCACTATATAGCCTCAGGCTGGCCTCGAACTCACTGTGATCTTCCTACCTCTGCCTCCTGAGTGCTGGATTAAAGTTGTGCACCACAATGGTTGGCAATGCTGGCATTTTTATTGTTATTGCATTAAATCTGTATATTGCTTTTGATAGAATTGCCATTTTCACAATATTAGTTCTACCTATCCAGGAGCATGGGAGGACTTTCCATCTTCTCAAGTCCTCCTCTATTTTTTTTTCTTGAGTGTTTTAATGTTTTCATTATATAGTTCTTTCACATCCTTAGTTAGTGTTATTCCAAGGTATTTAATTTATTTTGTTGCTATTGAAAATGGTACAGCCTTACTGATTCCTTTCTATATATATATTTCTCTATATTTGTCCTTTGCATATAGAAAAACTACTGATTTTTATGCATTGATTTTATGTCCTGCCAGCAAAGTTTTTGGCCTCCTGATCAATTTCTTCTCTCTCATCTTCCAGGCCAGAGGGTCTGTCTTCCACATGAGTAACTCTGTTGGTGAGGGGTTCTATAGAGCGTTTTTGTAATTTCTATTTGATTTTTGCTTTCTGTTGTGTTATTTCACGTCATACCCGTCTCTTTTTTGAGGTACGATTTCAAGTTCTGATTTTCTGGATGCTTCCTAGAGGCTTTTTTGCCTTGTTGTCTACTCATTTTAGGAAGACACTTCATTTTATTGAGGAGGAAGTAAGTTTTTGTACTTTGGCCCGAGCACCCTCTGACTCAGATGAACAGGGATGTTGGTACCTAGTGGCCAGTCAGGAAACCAGAGCACAAGGCCTGATTCCACAGCTCACAGAGGGACCAGACCTCTCCAAGAAAAGCACAATGGACCTACCAGGACCAGGGGCTGGGAGGACCCCGGGAACCGTGATCTGGCCTTGTTACTCGGAGCCACACCCTCCAGCATACACATTAGCTCCGGAAAACTGGACCAAGGACCTGGGTGGAGCCAGGAAAGGGGTCTACTCACTCTCCACTGCAGGGCCGCCCGCACACTGTCTGTGCAGGAAACCCGGACCCGTGAGGTGAGGTGAGAGGAGCCTGGAAACAGGGGTCTGGCCTATTCACTTCACACTGCTGTGGCCAAGTGTATTGCTGCCTTTAATACACATAACCATAAGTTTATCAAAACCCTAAAATGTTTTCATAATATTAATTACATGGGTGGTATTCATATGAGAATTGTATGGTATGTAATATTTTTCTATAGGTTCTAGTCAAGACCCACATACTGTAATTGGCTTACTATGTCTTTTAAATACTCTCTAATCTATAGTCTCCCTTCACTGTTTTTTTTTTTTTTTTCTGAGAGAGGGAATTGTCACACCAAGGCCTCTAGCCACTGCGATTGAACTCCAGACATGTTTGCAACCTTGTGTGCATGTGTCACCTTGTGTGTCTGACTTACATGGGTTCTGGGGAGTCGAATCTCAGTCCTTGGGCTTTGCAGTCAAGCGCCTTAACTGCTAAGCCATCTCTCCAGCCTCTCACTCTGTTTTTAATCCTTGCGGTTTATTTGTAGGTCATTTATTTTTGGGTTTGGTCTTATGGAATTTCTCCTGCCTCATACACCCATGGGAGTTCACTTTTGAATTTATATTTCCTTCATATTGATATGTGATCTAAACTTGCATTGTCTGTTATAGTAACCACTAGCTCTCCCAAGCTGTTTAAATTTAAATTAATCAAATAGAACTTAAGGGCACAGAAGCCACATGTGCTATATGGGACAGTGAAGACTGTAGAACATGCCATGATTGCAAAGTTTTTTTAGAGGCTTAGTGGCTTAAATCATACTTAAATTTGATTTTTTTTGGAATTTCTAGTGTAGGTTTCTAACATGTGATTGTCCCTCTTTTATGAAAGGATGCTAGCAGAGATTGTTGCTAGCTACATTATATTACATTAGTTCACCGGGAGAAACGCAGGCCTCTGAACTGAGTGACCTCAGCGTTGGCCCATTGCCATCCTCCTCTCAGTGCTGCAAGCTGGGTGTCTGAGTCACCCTGGATGCCTTCCTGGATCCCTCCTTATCCTTGCTGCTTACCCTGTTGATTGCACCTTTTAAATACTCCAGAAATTAGGCCTCAGTTCTCCATTTTTTAAAACATATATATGCATATATATGTTTAATTATTTATTTATTTGAGAAAGAAAGGCAGAGAGAGAGAGAGAGAGAGAGAGACAGAGAGAGAGAGCGAGCGAGTGCCAGGCCCTCCAGCCCCTGCAAACGAACTCCAGACGCGTGCACCCCATTGTGCATCTGGCTAACGTGGGTCCTGGGGAATCTAGCCTCAAACCGGGGTCCTTAGGCTTTACAGGCAAGGGCTTAGCCGCTAAGCCATTTCTCCAGCCCTCCATTTTTATTTTTTTATTTTTTTCTTTTTCGAGGTAGGGTTTCACTCTAGCCCAAGCTGACCTGGAATTCCTTATGCAATCTCAGGGTGGCTTTGAACTCGAGGCGATCCAAGTGCTGGGATTAAAGGTGTTTACCACCACACCTGGCTAAAACCAGTCCAGCTCTCAGCTCTCCGTTTCTGACACTTTACTCTTCCAGAAGCTGGTCCTGCAGCTGCTCCCAGCAATCCTCCTACTGCACAGCAGTACTGTCCTTCAAAGGTCACCCTCTGGGGTCAAAGCACATGGATGATGGTGCCACTGCCCCTAGGTGGGACCCCGGCCCCCTGCAAAGTGGTGGTCTCCTTCATCTCTCCTGTGTGCTGGCACCAGCATGGACCCCCTGTTTAGCTGCTTGGGTAGAGTCAACTCTTAAGTTTCTGGAGCATGGGAAATCTCTGGGGTCTCTAGGGAAGACTCGGTTGAGATGGTGGCTAAATTTGTCAAGTGGTATGGAAGTGTTCCCACACATTGCATCTGGTGAATTTTCACCTGTAAATATCTACCTTTATTCTGCCATGCTTTCTTGTGCTTGCTGTAACTTTCCAAATAACCTCCAGTCAACAGTACTGTCTCCCCAGCTACTGTTATCCTCGTGTGTTAGTCCAAGGTTCATCCCCTCAGGACCCCGGCAATGGTGTCCTGTGAAGCTGGCTTTGTTTCGTTTTACCTGGGTTCTGCTTGTCCACGCCTTTCTGGCTCAACGTTGTGTTCCCCACAGTCAGTGGTGGTGCCAAGCAGATGCACAACAGTCATTTATTGCTAAAGCATTTGAGTGAGAATTGAGTTAGAAGGTTGAGCTTTTCTTTTTTAAGTTAATATATAAATTGTACAAAGTAGGGTGTATCACTATGGTATTTCCACATATGTATGTAATTTGCTTTGATCTGTTAACCTTTTATACTCCTCCCTTTTACCCTTCCACATCTCTAATAGGTCCCATTTTCCCACTCCTCTGGATTTTGCCTACGAGAGAAAATATGTGATTTTTTTTTTTTTTCAATCAGTGCTGTTTGGGTTAAACCCTGTACTGGCAGCCCTGACAAGCTAGGTGTGGCCACCCATCCTCAATAAAGAGACAAGTACTAGGGAAAAGCAAAAAAAGAAGATTTATTTAATGTGGCTGCAATGGGAAGAGGAACAAATAAAGGGATCCCGAATCTATCTTCATAGTCCTGAGGTGAGGTTAGGTTTATTCATTTTATTACTTATGAAAAAGAGAGAGAGAGAGAGAGAGAGAGAGAGAGAGAGAGAGAGAGAAAGGGAGAGAATGAGCATGCCAGGGCCTCCAGCCACTACAGATGAGCTGCAGACGCATATGCCACCTTGTGCATCTGGCTTACGTGGGTACTGGGGAACTGAACCTGGGCTTTGCAGGCAAGTGTGTCAACCACTAAGCTATCTCTCCAGCCCAGACCTTTTAAAAATATTTTATTTATTTGAAAGGGAGAGAAAGGAGGCAGATAGAGGAGGGATGGGTGCACTAGGGCCTCTAGCCACTGCAAAGAGGCTCCAGATGCATACACTATTTTGTGCATCTGGTTTTACATGGGTACTGGGACATTGAACTGGGTCCCTAATCTTTGCAGGGAAACTCCTTAATGACTGAGTCATCTCTCCAGCCTGCCTTACTTTTTTTGTCTTCTGTTGTTTGAGGCATGGTTTCACTGTAGCCCAGGCTGACCTGGAACTCATTTTGTAGCCCAGACTGGCCTTGAACTCATGGTGATCTTCCTACTTCAGGCTCCTGTGTACTGGGATTCTAAGGTGTGAGCCATCACATCTGGCTTATAGAGGACTTTTAATGATGTGCTATTAGCCTTGTTGGATACTTCCCTTTTGCTTTGTTGATTTTTGGTGTTATTCTCCTCCAAATAATAGATACACCCTGAGACTACATAGTTAATTCCAGGTCAGCCTTGATCACACATTGCCTAAGTTGTTATGGGTGGGGGATATCTGGTTGCTACCCATCCTTGCAGAGACCCTTTTACTCAGTAGATACTCAAACTATTTGATTCCACTTTTCCTGGGGGAGGCATACAGAAACACCTAAATATTTATCCCACATAGAGAAGGCAATGACAGCCACAAGAAATGATTCTAAGTAGAGTTGGTGGGCCAATGGTATGTTTGGAGTTCCTTACAGGAGCATGGGTGACTCAAGTGCAACAGAATCACTGAAAAGTCCTACCTCAGCAAGGGGTGATGATTTGCGAAAACTGCATAGCTGAAGTTCCCTGCCCAGCTTTACCACAGTCTTCTCCTCCCTCAGAGATTGTTTACCGCTGACATAACCCAGGGAGGGGCCTCCGGAGTCTTATGATGTTTGGGAGCTTCCTGGGTCCTGTAAGTTTCTTGTGACTTTCAGGAGCCTAGCGATCCTCTCTGTGACCTCCAAGACGGAATGTTTCAATTCACAAGAAACAGCTACATAGCACTCAATGGTGCCTCCTGCCAGGTTGGTAAAAGGGCGTAAGAGTATTGCTGGTGTAGCCTGCAGTGTGCATCAGAATCACGCCCGCACAGTGCACAAGGATGTGGGGAATCCAGGGGATGCCTTGACAAACAAGCTGGAGCAGTCAGTGGAGAGCTTTGTCAAGTCCCGGCCTCAGGGAGCTTATGTGCTGGGTGGCGGGGAGATACTCTGATTTGCTTATTAAGAAACAACTGAGAGCTGGGCATGGTGGTGCATGCCTTTCATCCCAGCACTCGGGAGGCAGAGGTAAGAGGAGCCTTTCGTGAGTTTGAGGCCACCCTGAGACTCCACAGTGCATTCCAGGTCAGCCTGGACCAGAGTGAGACCCTACCTCAAAAAACAAAAACAAAACAAAACAAACAACTGAGGCAGCTTAGGGGCAATGGGGCCCCTGAAAGTAAACTAAAAGTGGCCAATGATGGCAAATGTTCTTGCGTTTGTGTGTGGGAGGAATGTCCTTGAACCTGTAAATGGGGGGGGGGGATATCTAGTTCTTCCTCATCTCCTTTTTCCTAACTGTGTCCTCACAGTCCATACCTTGCTTGAGACCAGAAACACCAGGGGAGAGTCTAGATTTTCCTTACTCTCTTCTTTCCCAGAAGATCACCCTTTCAAGAAGGAAACTCCCTTTCCTTGAAATGTAAATGGTTAATACCCTTTCCTGGAAGATCACCCCTTCCATGAAGGAAATTTCCTTTCCTGGGAAGGTCAATGAGTTAATTCCCTGTCCTTGAAATCTGGTGAAGTCTGGACAGCTGGTATGAGAACTAGACTGACTAGCTCAGTCCTCATCCAATAAATTCCCATAAAAGATCCCAGTGAGGGTCTCCTACCAGGCTTTCTCATGTCTGGGAACCACCTCCTGCCTCCCAGCAGCAACTCTGTCTTCTTTCCTTCTCTCTTATAAGGTTTATAACTCTATAAGCTCTACAGTAAAATCCTTCTAAACTTCACTCTTGATGGTCTGAAGATTTCATTCATCAAAATTCCCAAGACAATAGCCTGGAGGCCACCAACCCAGTTTTGTGTAGCTATGAGTATCTGGCACCCCAACTCGAGTTACAGGCCCACCAAGAGCTGAGAAAACCTCTGTTGCTCTGAAAGACACCCCAAACTCCCATTCACAACGACCATACAAACTTTGTCAAGTCTGTAAGACGTGAACAACTTGATAGAAAGGAGAATGAGTGGATGGAAACCAGGAGCTGTGTAGAGGATGTGAGGGAAGGCTTCTCTGGGGGTGCCATTTGGGCTGGCTGTGAAGGATGAAGGGATGAGGTTTTACTGAAGACGAGCTTGGGGAGAAGAGTTCCAGGCAGATGAAAGAGCCACTTCTGTGGAAAGGCTCAAGCTGGGAGTCCATGGTGATCTGGGGACAACAACCTCAGCTTCATTTCCCCCACCTGTAAAGTGATGACGGGGGCACCCACTTCATGTTACATTGACTGCTCCTGAGGTGATGACCTTAGGAACAGTGGCAGTCAAGTAGCTTCTTTTTTTAAAAAAATATTTTTAATATTTTTATTTATTTGAGAGAGAGAGAAAGAGAGAGAGAGAGAGGGAGGGAGAGAACGGGCACACCAGGACCTCCAGCCACTGCAAATGAACTCCAGATGAATGTGCCACCTTGTGCATCTGGCTTACGTGAGGCCTGAGATTCAAATCTGGATCCCTTGGCTTTGCAGACAAGTGTCTTAACTGCTAACTTGCCTTTCCAGTCATATGCATTCTATTTATAAACAACAATTACATAGTTTGTATGTTGTGCTTTAGATTCATTATAATTACATTTTTTTTGACATTTTGAAAAGGTTTTTGACAACTGACCTGTGTTACGTCATATGAAATAAAATACATCAACACCACCGAGGTATTCTGCATCATGTCTTCATAGGAATAATAGTCCATTGCCATCGAGTTCCACAACAGGCATGAACACGTCACGTGGGAGGAGTTTAATCAGCTTGGGTTGGACCAAAATCATCAAGTAGCTTCTTTAAGGCTAATCCAGGAAACAAAATTAGTCAATAGACAGTATTACTTAGACCTTGGAACTGACAATGGAATCAGACTTTTACATATCTATGTACACATTCATGAGTGCACAGGCACATGTATGTGTGCATATGCAGACCTACACACACACACACACACACACACACACACACACACACACACGCACTGCACACACTGGATCTTGGCTGTGGCTGTAGGATCTTACGCCCAAACTCTGCCTGGGAGAAAGAGTGCAGATTTTGGCATTTAAGGCTCCCAGGAATTGACTCCTTTCCCCCAAGTCTGTGGGAGGAGCGGCTGTCAGAGGCACAGAGGAGGGGCGAGGCATGGGTGGGCACGGAGTCTCTACTTAGCACACTTGCACAAGGCTCTGCAGAGGCCCCCACCCTACGCGCTCCTGCATGATTCCCCAGTGCAGAGACCTGTCTGCAGCCCAAACCAGGGACTTGAAGGCAACGTGGATACGAAGCCAGGGCAGACAAGTAACTGAAGATGAGGGGGTGATTACCTGTGGATTGGGGGTGGGGGGAGGGGCAACAGGCACCTCCTGTGGCAACTGAAGGAGCAGCGAGAGGGAAGGTCAAGAACAGCAGAGGCCAAAAAAAAAAAAAAAAAAAAAAAAGAAGAAGAAAGACATCGAGACAAGTCAGTCTGCTTTCAGAGGGCAGTCTCTCCTCGGTAGCAGAATACAAGGTACTCCCTGTCTCTCCCTGGTGCTAGGACAGCGTAGGGCCTTCCAGTCTTTCTCATCAGAGCACTACCACGTTTCCAGCTGCATAGACCCGAACTGCGCAGTCACCCTTGACTCCTGTCTTTGTACCACACCCTACAACCGCTCTAACAGGGAATCCCCTTGGTTTCCACCTTCAGAACACATTCTGAACCTGACCAGGGCGTGTCTCCTTGCCCACACTGCCAACTGGCTGGTTTCCTCTAGGGTGGTTAAGAGTCTCCTCACAGCTCCACTCTCCACTGTACCCCTCCCCCGCTCCATCAGTCTGTCTTAGCGCAGGGTCTGCTGCTGTCAGCACCGTGCCGCCTGGCGTTTGCTGTGGTGAGGTATGATGTAGCCCACAGTTCCCATGTCTGCCACACCAGAAGCAGTGGTGAGCTTGGCATGCAGTAGGGTATGCAGCATGTGGTCTGGGGAAGTGATCATGGCCACAGCCTAGTCATCATGGATACAACCAAACACAAAGGCATTTACCAGCTCCAATAG
This sequence comes from Jaculus jaculus, assembly GCF_020740685.1. Lineage (NCBI taxonomy): Eukaryota > Metazoa > Chordata > Mammalia > Rodentia > Dipodidae > Jaculus > Jaculus jaculus. Next base: position 207,964,171 of record NC_059103.1, on the reverse strand, counting down.
ACATGGCCACAGGAGCAACCCTGCACAGCGCATTCTAGTCATGGTGTCAAAAATATAGAACAAAGAAACAATACTAAGAGCTGTGAAAGAAAAACCATGCTAACTTACTTATAAAGGCAAACATATCAAAGCAGCATCAGCTCTCTCAAGAAAGGCCCCAAACCCATGAAAGCATAGAATGGTATATCTCAGGCTTGGAAAGTAAATAATTTGCCACCATGATTGTGTTACCTAACAAAGTTACCTTTTAAAAATAGAGAAACAGCGACATTTCAAACAAAGGAAAAGCTAAAGCAATTCATGAGCACCAAGCCAGAAGTGCACAAGACACCTAAAGGAATCTTAATCCCAGAGGAGCAAGAGGGATAGTGTTGATCATGGGGAGATAAGAAAGAATGAATTTTAGGAAAGAAAGAGAGGAGCAAAGGCAAATTAGGAAAGAGTTCATGTTGAGCTCAGAAAGCCACCAAACTCCCAGTACACACAGGAGAGGAGGAGAAGAGCAAACAGTAATCAACCCAGCCACAAAATGCCACCAAAACTGCAGAAAACCCCCCTCAATAGTAGCTCTTCATAAGTGAAAGAATATAAGAGCCAAAGGACGGGAGGGCTGCTTTGACATGTTGTCTTATGGACACAAAGTGGCTGTTACGCTCATGATTTTTACAGTGTCTCTCATTACCTGCAGAAGAACCGCACAGTACTGGTCCCATCAACACGCCATCGTGGATGATGGAGAAGGGTTTACAAAAAAAAAAAAAAAAAAGACATCACGGCTGAAGACATGGCTTACTGGTTGAAGTGCTTACCTGTGAAGCCTAAGGACTAATGTAAGCCAGATGTAGAAGGCGACACAAGCATGCAAGGCCGCACATGTGAACAAGGTGGCACATACATTTGGAGTTCTATTCCAGTGGCTGGAGGCCCTGGCATGCCAATTCTCCCTCTCTCATAAAAAATTACAAAGAAGACATCAAAATAGAAGAGGGTCTAGTTGGAAAGAAGAAAGGGTTCCATGGAAGGTGGGATGAAAGAAAGTGATAAGAGGGAATTATGATCAGAATACATTTTGTACATGTATGAAAAATTATCAATAAAAAGCTTACAAATAATAATAACTCTTAATGTAAGTGGTATTGAAGGAATCCCGGGAGGGGGACCTCATGCTCTGCCCGGATATGGCGACACCCCAAATCACTCAGGAGAAGCGGTCTTGATGCAAACTGCAAGAGGATTTTATTCCAAGCGCGCTGGGGCCCACAGTCGTACACCTCACAGGGGTAGAGGACTGCAGAGCCCCGAACGCAGGAACGGGACAGTTTTTATAGGGTTTCTAACAAAGCCTGTGCATTAGACCAATCATTTTTTAATATCAGGAGCCCGCAAGGTGTTAGCCAGTCAGTTTGTGCCACCCCATAGTTTCTAAGCCAATTAGTTTATGACCTTGGTGGTCAGCATTTGCGCAGGTCCTTGGGTGGGAGTAGCAGAGTGTGGTACCAGTCTCCTGTGACCTTGAAGGTCAGCCTTTGCGCAATTCCTTAGGTGGGGGTAGCAGAGTATGGTATCAGCCTCCTATGACCTTGGTGGTCTGAGGCAGGCTGCTACAGCTTATGGTGCGAGCCACTAAGGCTTACAGTGTGGGCTATTAAGGCTTATAGTGTAAGGCTTATAGTGCAGGCTATTTACAGAAACCAAATAAGTGGTTCACTTCATTACTCATTTCCCATCTTTGAGGGCTATCTCATGCCCTTTTTACCTAGTTTTATATTAGGAGCGGGCTCTGATATAATGAGAAGAGGGATTCTTTACTTGCTTCCAACAGAGAGTAAAGCCTGGAGTTTGAGGTATGCAGGGGCCCGCTTAAGCTCCCCTTGGAGCGTGATAGTATTTCTGAGCTTCTGAATTCTTGGGCCTTTCAGTATTCATGTCTAACTAAAAGACATAGATAAAATGGTTAGGATAGAAAATAAGATCTAACTTTCTATTGCTCTAAGAAATATACCTCATGGGCACAGAAACAGAAGGTAAGAATTCAAAGATGGAAGTTGTTATCATCATTATACTAGGCAAATGGAAGCTGTAAACACAGTGGTATAGCTATTCCACTTCTGATAAAGTTGGCTTTCCGTCAAAATTAGTAAGAAGAGATAGATAAAGAAATAGGAGAAATAAGTCCACTACATATCAATAATAGGATCAACCCATCAAGAAGATATAACAATTATAAATATATATGTACCAAACACTGGGAACTATAGAAACCACCTTCTTGTTGCTGGGATAAAACAGTCTACCCGAAGCAGCTTATGGATGGAAAGGATTTATTTTGGCTTGTAGCTCTTAGGAGAAGTTTCATCATGTCAATAGAAAGCATGGCAGAGCATATAGCCAGCATACCACATCTTGTCACACCAGCTGGGAGGAAGCAATAGGAGTGAGGTGAGCTATAAATACCCAGTGACATGGACTCATAAACCTCAAGGCTCACCCCATCAACATACCTCCTTCAAGGCTCTACCTCCCACCGTACCCATGACTTTTCTGAATGGTCACCAAGTATTCACAAAATATGAGACCATTTGGGATATTTAACATTCAAATTACCAGAGGCACCCAATTTCATAAAAAACAAATGCTAGTGGACATAAAAGGACAAATAGGCCCTGAAACAGTAATATTGATAATTTTAATTCTCAACTCTAGAATTAAATTCCACCATGTATCACATGTATCACCATGTACACACATTTGTAGAATATTCCATCCAATAGCTGCAGAATACATATTATTTTCAGCTGCCCATTAAGTAGTGATCACACCATAGAGCAAGATAAAGCAAGTCTTACTACATACAATGAAATGAAAATAATTCCTTGTATCTTGTTAAATCAGAGTAGAATAAAACACCTATAGTATGAGAAACTATACAAATGCGGAGAGACTGAACAAAACACTTCCAAATTGCCAGTGGGACATCGAAGAAGTCAGGAAAGAGGTGAAAAATTTCAGGAATTGAGTGGAAATGAAAGCATGATTTATTACAACCTTTGGGAGATAGCAAAGGCAGTTCTAAGAGGAAAGTTTATAGCTATGAGTGCTTATACTTAGGACACTGGAGAGATCTCAAATCAAAAATTTAATATTTTTCTTCAAGGTCTTAGAAACATCTGAGCAAGCCAAAGTTAAAAGTAGTAAATAGGAAGAAATAATAAATATCAGAACATTCATGGAAATGGAGACTAAAACAATAGAAATAATCAATGAGACAAAAAAAATGGTTCTTTGAAAAAAAATTAAACAGATTGACAAACCCTTAGCCAAATTAAATGAAATGTTGAGGAAGATCCAACTTAATAAACTTAGAGATGAAAAGAAGGGCACTGCACGAGGTACCCACAAAGTTTAGAGGATCATTTAGGAATACTTTGAAAATCTATATTCTGAAAAGCAGGATTACTGAAAAGCTGAAGAAATGGATAAATTTTTAGATACATGTGACCAGTCAAAAGTTAGAGGACATAAACTACTTAAACATATGCATAGTAAGTATTGCAGTTAGCTTCATGTTGCTGGCACAAAGCATCCAACCAAAAGAGCTTGTGGCAGGAAAGGGTTAATTTTGGCTTATGGGTTCAAAGGGAAGCTCCATGATGGCATGGCAAACTGTGGCATGAGCAGAGGCTGGAGATCACCTCCTGGCCAACATCAGGTAGACAACAGCAGCAGGACAGTGTGCCAAACACTGGCAAGGGGAAGCTGGCTACAACACCCAATGCCCTCCAGAGACTCCAATTTTCAACTTGCCATCAGCTAGGGACCTAACATTTGGAACACATGAGTTTATGGGGGACACCTGATTTAAACCACCATAGTAAGCAATGAGATTGAAGTAGTAAATAATAGTTTCCAAGAAAGAAAACCTCAGGACCAGATAGGTTCATGTCCTAGTTCTATAAAACCTTTAAAGAAGAACTGGATCCGTGTTCCCCAAATGGCTTCACAAAGTAGAAAGGGAGAAACACTACCATGTTCATTCCAGGAAGCCAGTGTTACCTTGATACTAAAGCCAGGTAAAGACAAAACAAGAAAACTAGATTTTCCTCATGAACATAGATGTAGAAATTCTCAGAATACTTGCAGACTGAATTACACACTCCATTAAAAAGATCACGTATCATGGTGGTTTCATTCCAAGGATGCAGAATGGTTCAGCATACTCAAATCAGTAAGTATAATGTAGCATTGAGTAACTGGTTGATAGAAATCATATTATTATCTAAATAGATGCAGAACAAGTAGTATTTGACTAAGTCCAGTGTCCCTGCATGAGGAAGCTTCTCTCAGGCAGTAGAGGTGTTCTGAGGCTTTAGGCGAGTCACAGTCTCCATGAATGGTGGAGGATATGACGGTACACATACATCCCTAAGCTCAAGCCCAGCCTTTGCCTAAGGTAGGTGAAATTCTGGACTTCAAGGGAGAAACTCTTTGCCACCAAAAATTGCAATTAATCTTTTCTTGCAACCTGATTTACAGCCACCAACTGGGAAGAGTAACTAGGACAAGCCCACCCCAGTGGGAAGGACAGACAAAACTAATTCATCAGACACTAGAGGTCAAGAACTGTATGAATGTATGTATGTATGTTTTTAACAATTGTGTCTCACAAAGGAAAAAAAATGAAACAGAAATTAAATCCAGCAATTAAGTTCTAATTGTGCAATTACTTCACTTTGTGGCTCTATCCTAGGGTTAGGAGAATGGTTTCCACAAATGCTTTTCTTTTTTTGTACAATCCAGAGGAGGGGAAGGGAGAGAGGAGGAAGTCTAAGGAGGTGATATCTAGGGGCCAAGAAACAAAGGCATTTTATAGATTATGACATTTCATCCAGGATTTTATGCCAATGTCTGGCCAGCAAGGCTGCAGGATGGGCCTTCTCATTGCTGGAGCAAGTAAGCAGGCTGAGCTTGGAGCTTCCTGGGAGCAATTCCACTGGATCTATTTTCTACTGGGGTGGGTGCTTTGTGGTGGGCACCACCCTCCAGATGGGGAATCTTGCACTTGGTGTTAGGAGGGAGGTGCAGCAGCATCCACACCGGGGCTGCCCCAGAACCTTCCAGAGAACAGGGAAGGGCTGGCAGTGGTAACTGTCAAAACCAACTAGATCCCTACTTGTGTGCTAACAAGATGTTACAGGAGGCAACCTGTTGCTCCAATCAGTGGATTCCTTCCCTGTGGAAGTGCTGGAAGCTGCTTCTCTGCTCCCCTTCTCATTTACTCGCTTTCATATTCCCTTTTTTTGCTAATTTTTCACCCACTACTGATGGAACATCTGATTTGTACAAGGGACTCTGCTTGGCTTTATGGGGAAAAAGAAAAAAGATTTAAGATGAATCTTGCCCTCAAGGGATGACAGATCTGGTATTTAATTAATTAATTTATTTGAGAGCAACAGACAGACAGAGAAAGGCAGATAGAGAATGGGCGTGCCTTGGCCTCCAGCCACTGCAAATGAACTCCAGATGCATGCATCACCTTGTGCATCTGGCTCGCATGGGTCCTGGGGAATCGAGCCTTGAACCAGGGTCCTTAGGATTCACAGGCAAGTGCTTAACTGCTAAGCCATTTCTCCAGCCCAATCTGGTATTTATTAAGCACCGACTGTTTGCCAAGTATTTGTCGGGAGCTGCAGCCTCTCTTCGACCTCGGGAACTGCAGCTGCCCTTTGACCTCTTGACACAGAGGCAATTAACGTGAGGTAGGAGCCAGGCACAGAGGCCTTATTGTACAGCCTAGAAGAAGCAGGCACCAGACACAGAGACATAAATCACCATATGGCCCTGGTGAAGCTGACTTTAGGCATGTAGGCATTGTCAAGAAAGTTTTTTTTATTCTGTATATAAGCTTGTGTCTGTCTGAATAAACCTGAGCCTTGATCAGAACTTGTCTTGGCTCCATTCCTTGTGTTCTTGTCTCGGATCCATTCCCACTCCCTCCTTTGGGGTCTGTTTCGACTCTCGTGCTGCAGGCCGGCACAAATATTGCAAAAGATTAGGGTTAAACCCACAATTTCCCAGTGAGGGACGTGTACCATCATGCCCATTTTGCAGAGGGAAAAAGGCTGTAACTGAGTTTTGAATGTTTCCCTTTCCAAGGTCATGTGAAGGTCATGCAATGTGTCTGGGAGGTGTGAGAGTTCAACTAACTGAACAGGGATCCCTGAACTGTGACCTCCGTGTAGAAAATGATGCGTTCCAAGAGAATGACAGACTACCAGGAGGCATAAAGGCATGCGGGCAAACATGGCTGCCCCTTTCTCTCCTCTCAGTGGAAGACTCCAAAAGCAAGCTGTGGGAAATGTAGAGGACCTGTTGCTGATGCCACCACGGGGGACGATGGCAGGCTTGATCCTTCTGGCAGGATCTCTGGCACCTTCCTGTTCTGAGCAGCTGGCGTGGCCGCCGTCGGGCGTCCTGGCTCCCGGCAGCTGAGCCCTGCCGCATCACGCAGTGTGCTCAGATCACACTCCGGTGGGTTGCCAAAGAGAAAGCATCACTCAGAAGGGAAATTCCATGTTCTATTTTGCAGCCAACACCAAAGCTCCGGAACTCCAGCTATAAAGGACATGAAATGCTGGCGTAAGGACTGCTTGCATGATTGCTGGGAACCTTCCAGACCAGAGCTACAGACGGGCAGCAGAGAGAAGAGACCCCCAGGGTCTCCCGTCACCATCTGGTCCGCCCTGGCTTTTCCAGCCTCATCTGCTGCCATGTCTTCCCCCAATGTAGCTGATATTCCGTCCCACGAGTTGTCCTTACCCACCCTGGTCCCTTCTTGCGGCCAGCCCACTCTGTAGTTTTTGCGTAGCTATCACTGTCACTTACCCTGGAATCCAACTTATTGCCTATTTTCCCCTGTGAACTATCCAAAGAAACAGGGGCTAAGGCTGAGTCTAGCTTTCCAGCTTGTGTGTGTCCTTGAACCAGTGACCTTACCTGTGGTAGTTTGAATAGATGGCCCCCAATATATTCAGTTTTTTTTTAAAAACTTTTATTTATTTATTTGAGAGCAACAGACACAGAGAGAAAGACAGATAGAGGGAGAGAGAGAGAATGGGTATGCCAGGGCTTCCAGCCTCTGCAAACGAACTCCAGATGCATCTGGCTAACGTGGGACCTGGGGAACCGAGCCTCGAACTGGGGTCCTTAGGCTTCACAGGCAAGCGCTTAACAGCTAAGCCATCTCTCCAGCCCTATATTCAGTTTTTAATTGTTTGTAGTTTGCATCTGTAGCCACCTTGCTGGAGGCAGTGTCACTGGGTGATCTTAAGGTGTGGTGGTGGGTTTCAGATTTCAATCTAAAGATGCAAAGTGTGCCTTGCTGGAGTTCCTGAAGTGTGCTGTGTGGCTTTTGGCTTTTAGGCTTGTGCCTCTGTCTGTCTGCTTGGTCCTGTGAAGGCAGGCCAGCTTCTTCTGCCATTATGGAACTTCCCCTGGATCCGTAAGCTTCAATAAATATCCCTTCCTCCATAACTGTGCCTGGTCTGGAAGTTCATTTCAGTGAACCTGAAGCTGTCTGCCACATCACCCCTCTGAGCCTCAGTTTCTACATCTGTAACCTTGAGGCCAGACCAAGACTCATCTTCCAGGGCTGTTCTTCTCATGCAGATGCTTCGTAGTGCCCACTTGGTGCCAGACTTTGTGCCAATACTCTCCAGGTACAGTGACAAGGCAGGCTGGGCCTCTGTAAGGCTTTCATGCAGCAACACATGTACCAGACTTAGTACAGTTCTTGGCATTAGGAAGAGCTCAATAAATTGGCTCTATTATTATTGTTGTTGTTGTTGCTTGTTTGTTTGTTTGTTTTTGGAGGTAGGGTCCTGTTTAGGCCCAGGCTGACCTGGAAATTCACTCGGTAGTCTTAGACTGGCCTCTAACTCACAGTGATCCTCCTATCTCTGCCTCTTGAGTGTTGGGACTAAAGGCGTGTGCCACCATATCTGGCTAGCTTTTGGTTTGTTGTAGCAGCTTTATGTTTTCTTTGAGTCAGGCCACACTATGTAGCCCAGGCTGGCCATGAACTCAGTTTTTACTGGCTCAGTCTCCTTGGTGCTAGGGTCATGGGTGGGAATCACCACCCTTGTGTGTGTGTGTGTTTTGTGTGGAGGTCAGGGGACAACTTCAGGTGCTTTTCTTCAGGAAGGCTGTCTACTTATCTATTTATTTATTTATTTATTTTCCTGATACAGGGTCTGTCATTGACTTGGAGCTGACCAATTAGACTGGCCCCAAGGATCTACCTGTCTACTTTCCCCGCATTGAGATTAAGGGCTTGCCACTGTGCCCCAGCATTTTCGTGTGGTTCTGGAGATTAAACTCAGGTCTTCGCGCTTGCCAGGCAAGTCCTTTTCTGATCCAGCCACCTGCCCAGCTTCTAGTACACTAGCTCTTAAGAGCATTCTCCTGCCGTGCTTTGAACACCCCTCTTCTAGATCGTGCATTTTGCACTAGTGTCTTAGGGCAGATTGACAAGGTCTCTCTCATACAGGCTTTAAGAATATAGGGACAGCCGGGCATGGTGGCGCACGTCTTTAATCCCAGCACTCAGGAGGCACTGGTAGGAGGATCGCTGTGAGTTCGAGGCCACCCTGAGACTACAGAGTGAATTCCAGGTCAGCCTGAGCTAGAGTGAGACCCTACCTCAAAAACAAACAAACAAAATATAGGGGCTATTTTATGTGGTCTTATATTCTTAGTGCTGGTCCTATTCCTGACCTGTAGAAGGTGTTCTGTTCCTCAAAGGCATGACTGAACACAGTAACCCAGCACCTATTAGCTCTTTGGCTGTAGAGGTGGCTTATAAAGCAAGATCCAAAAGTGATGTGTGGAGGAAAAGCCATCACAAGACAAGTGTTCAATTTATCCATGGAGTTTGGTCTGGTCAATCTCCTCTCTTCCTTCCCCTCCCCTTTTTGCCCATCTTCTCTCCTCCAATCCCTTCCTTCTGCTTTCTGTCTCCAGGCAAGAGAGGAATGGGTTTTCTGTTTATTTTATTTTATTTTATTTTTTAAATCTCCAGCACTTAGCATAGTACCCAGCACATAAGGAGCTTAGTTGAGTGGATTAGTTGATTGAGTCAAGCCCCCAAAGATTTAAGTGGTAAGAGAAAAGATGACTGGGTCCAGGGGCAGAAAGTAAAATAAGAAGGTGGCAGAGGAGGAAGAACGAAGGTCTTTCCCACTGCATACAAAGCATGCATGGCATTCACGTGCCAAGTTCAGATGGTCCTCCCAGCCCTGGGAGGATAGCACCATCCTGCTTCACCACTCCAGAGGCTGCTGCTTCCCTATATGCCCTCCTTGTTCCTCCTGGAGTTGTGGGGATATGTCCTTGCTGGGCTTCTGGCTCCTAGTCCATCCCCCCTCTACCTGAGGTTCACAGGTCCTTTCTATAATTAACATCTAACTGCCAATTTCTGTACTCTAACTGTTCTTCAATGGCTCCCAGTGACCCTTGGAATAAAGCCTAAGCTCCTTGGAATTGTACTGGAAATGCTCTGTGTCTGGCTCCTGCCAATCCCTACTTCTGGCTATTTCTTCTCTCCACTGCCACCACCTCACCCACTCTGCCAACCACCCTGCCCTGTGCCACATGTTCCCATCGCCATCTGATCTTCCTCTCGCTCCCTGAGTGCATCATCTACTTTTCCCTTCCCTTCCTGGCAGACATCTACTCATTTTTCAAGACTGTCCAGGCATCACCATCTATTTGAAGCTTTCTCTGACTTCCACATCCCTACCTCCTTGCATAATTACCCATTGGAACCAGTACAAAGCCCTGCATGGTGCCAACAACACTTGACTACATTTCGTAATAGCAGCTCCCCCTTGCTGGGTGCCTGCTGGGTGCCAGCATTGAACAGGACCTTCATATCATGGCTGATTTGATGCTTCAGAGCCACCCATGAGGGAGGTGCTATGATTATAATTTCCATTTTGAGATGAGGGGACTAAAGGTCAGTGAACAAAGGGAATGAACTTGCCCAGGATCACATAGCTGGTAGCTCAGAGTACACATGGGTGCCCAGGTCCGTCTCGCTCCAAAGCCCCTGCTCCAAACCAGTGTCTTCTACTCACCAAATGGAGCTCTTTCTCAGTTAGGGACGGGCTTTCTGTTCTTGTATTCCCAACACCTAGCAGAATTGCCAGCATGTAAGAATAGGTTAAGCAAGAAGTTGAGTGAATTGATGATTGTGATGACCATCTGCTTTAAGGAAACAAGTTCATAATTATTAAATGTTCTACTGGCAAGTAGCTAATCAGGAATTAGGGCCCAGGATTGACTGAATAAAGAAGGAACTCATTTCATCATCCCTTCCTGCTCCTATTTGCATCTCCTTAATAGAGAGAAGTGATTATTTGGAACTCCAAACAACTGGGCTGGGGTTGTACTTCAATAATAGAGGGCTTTCTTTCTTTAAAAAAATTATTTATTTACTTAGAAAGAGGCAGATACAGAGTATGGGCATGACAGGGCCTCCAGCCATTGCAAGTGAACTCCAAATGCAAGTGCCATTTTGTGCATCTGGCTTTATGTGGGTACTGGGGAATCAAACCTGGGTCCTTTGGCTTTGCGGGCAAGTGCCTTAACTGCTAAGCCATCTCTCCAGCGTGTGCAAGAACCTAGATTTCATCCTCAGCACCACATGCATTGACAAGAACCATTTTCACTCCTGAGGAAAGTCTCCTTTTACATGGTGAGACCCATAGTGCAAAAGCATTGTGGAAAGAGATGGAACAGCTGAGGAGGAGCCAGCTCCACCGTCATCAAAGCCATCCCCCAACCATCATCATCATCACCTGTCATTGTTGTCACCACCATCCTCTTCTTCCTCTTCATCATCCTCATTGTTATCACTGGCTGCCTACTGTACCACAGGTGCTGTGTAGAGTGTTCCATTGGCATGACACAACCTTACCGGATCTCCAGGATCAGAGAAAACATTGGCATCCTTATTAGAAGAGGAGGCATCTGAGGCTGAGAGGTGAGCAACTCGTCAGGTGGAAACTCATACATCTCCTTAGCCCTGTGCTGGCCTCTTCATGTGACATGTAGCGGTCCCCCTGCTGGGCATTTGCCTCTTTTGGAAGGTGCCATTAAGTGGATGGAGCCAAAGTGTCAGAGTTTTGCCATTGCCATGAAATGGGGCCCTGTTTTGTTGGCACAGCAACTGGCCTTGGCTCTCTAAGTCCTCAGGGGAACATGATTGGAAGAATGATGTTCTAAATCCACAAAAAATAACCAATGGAGACTAAGCTTGGCCAGCTCTGGGTAGAAGGAGACTGTGTATGTGTGTTTTCCTGGCAAAGGAGATAGTTGGAGCTTAAGGAGAGGGATGTTCAAGGTGAGTATAACAAGCATCCTTTGATTACTTACAGCCAAAGTGATAACAACAAACAAGGTAGACAGAGGTGGTCCTTGTCCATCCAAATGGGGCTGGTTTCCCAGGGATGGGCCTCTGGGAAGGTGGAGGTCCCTTAGATTCCCTTAGGGATCCCTGGTCTCACCTCCCAGTCAATGGAATAAAGACAAAGCAAAAAAATACATTCCCTCCACTTACTCACTGATTGCTGAAATCCCCTTGCCCTGGGGCATTTAGCTTGTCTCCATCAGAGACAGTTCTGCACAGCCATCCTCCTACTTCTGCCTCCGGAGTGCGGGGACTAAAGGCGTGCACTACCACGCCTGGCGAGACAGCTCATCTTTTAAACTAGTGTTGTCAGAACTTCAAAATTAAATTTAGTTCTTTTTAAGAGAATTTCAAACCTATGGAGACAGACAGTGAAGGATAGCTCCCTCCCACTGCAGGTCTGGAGTTTGTGAAGTCGGAAGTAAGCATGGCTAATGGCTTCTGTGTAGACTTTCCTAAGCTGTCTTTCAAAGTGAAGTCATATGTGCACCCTCAATACAATTGTCAACGAAGAGGACCTGGACACCATGCAACAGCTTCTCCAGACCTGGGAATTAAATGTAAGTGACACTTTGGACACTGTGACAGTTAATCTCTATTGTCTACTTGTTTGGGTTGGGAACCAAGTGAGAGACAGTGTTCTTGGGTAGGTCTGTGAGGACGTTACCAGGAAGAATTAACTGGCAGGGGAAGACCTTTCTCCAGCATGAACAGCTTTTCTGGTGGAAGCCTAGAAATAAAGAGGTTCTGGAAAAAAGGTGGCTCTTTTCCCTGCCTGCCTTTGCCTCTTGCGGGTGAGTGCGTCTATCCTGTTGCTGCCATCCTTTGCTGACATTGAAACCTGGCTTTTTTGGCTTTCTAGCATGTACTGAAAAATCAGAGACTCTCACAGAACCCTGCAGGCTCTGAGCACCAAATTGGGACTGCTGAGGCATTCCGCTTTGTGGACTAAGCAGCTACCAGGTTTTCAGAGTCTTCAGCCTGTTGACAACAATTATTGGACTTTCCAAGCCGTATTAAGTAAGCCAATTGGATAAATCTCCTTTATAATACATATTCATTTATCAGGCACTGCAAATGTGTTCCTGCCAGGTACAGGAAACTCATTATCAGCCCAGCAGCCTTCACACAACCCATCCCCCTGTGACCGTCTTCCCACCACTGTGTAGATCACCCGGCTCTCTCCCTGCGCGCTGCAGTGAACGTCCCTAGGCATCTGCTAGCAACCTTTGAACCCACCAATATCCTCAGGACCTTCTTCCCACTCTCTCTCAACTGTTTATAAAAACTCAATCCCTTGACAAAAAGCCGTCTACCAGGTGTGCTTCTTCCCGTCACAGTCATGACTGCTCAAGACCCTGTTTGTCACGTTGCCTGAACATCTCTGGGGAACCACGGCCCCGAGGATCCAGGGACCCACATTCATTCCATTGGTTCTGTTCTTCTAGAGAACCTGACTAACATATATACCTTCTCATGCAGGGAAGGAAAAGAAAGCCACCCATGATTAGTGGCCACATGAAAATGGTCTATAGGAAGTGACTTTTGCTGGCTAAAGACATCTGAAGCCTTATATGGATGGAAACTACAATGGTCTGTACACGTAATCCACATATAAAACACATGGTTCATAAAGGGTTTCGTTTCCCTGCCATATCTCACCATGACAGCTGGAAGGCTCAGTTTTAAAAACATTTGATTTACTGTTGATGGTTGAATCTTGTAGACAATATGTAAACTTACAATCCAGAATTATCACCATGTTTTTATTGTGCATGTGTGTGTGTAAATGTGGTGTGTGTGAAGTACACACAGACACGTGCCTCGTGGTGGCCGGTGTCCTCACTTGCAGAAGGGTGTGCTCACTGTGGTGGCTGGAACTGAACTTTGGTTGTCCTGCTCTATCGCTGTCCTGCCTGGTCTCTAGCCCAGGCTGACCTAGAGTTCACTCTGTAGTCCAGGCTTGTCTAAAGCTCATATCCTACTCTCCAACCTCAGCCTCCCAAGTGCTGGGCTTTAAGGTGTGTACCACCACGCCTGGCTCAGCTCTGGCTCCTGATTTATACTGCAGGCACAGCCCCGAGGGGCCTGGGCTGGGGTGGGAGTGGGCACTTCTCAGCTTGGACATCCTCTGCTTCACAATGCAATAGGCTCACCTGCTTGCTTAATGCTCACTTTGGCAATTAATATGACTTACCAGGTGAATCTGCCCATGTGAAGTTCAGGGCCAGCGCATCCTGACCTCGCTGCCTGGCAACTTGGGGTCGACACGGCTGCCTCTTGTGTGCTTTCCTGTTGTGGTGTCAGGAGTTGCTTCTGAGTCATCCTCTGTGAGCTCACCTCGTGACAATGGGAAATTGTGACAGTTTGCCGCGGTGTTCATTTCCCAGCGTGTGTTCTGAGATGAAAGCAAGGGAGGAAAGGACACAGCACACGTCTACTTCCTTTGTGCATAGACAATAAGTATACATAGACATTACTGTAAAGACATCTCAGTAGTTGATTTTATGAGTAGGACATGAACAGAGGCTCATTGTGGAGGCCCATAAAAGAGGAGCAGTATAAAGAAGAAAGCACATATTCCCGCCCCTTCATCCCAGCTCAGTGCCAAGAGGTAGGGCCCTCGCTCTGGAACTTAGCTTTACCCTTGTGCTTCAAGGCACATGTGCACCCAGACCGACACCCAGCAGTTTTCCTAACTTGTGTCATTTAAAAAGTCATTTAAGGACCGGAGAGATGGCTTAGTGGTTAAGGCACTTGCCTGCAATTCTTAAGGACCCAGGTTTGACTCCCCAGAACCCACATCAGCCAGATGCACGGGGTGACGCACGTGCACAAGGTGGCGTATGTGTCTGGAGTTTGATTGCAGTGTCTAGAGGCCCTGGTGTGCCAATTTTCTCTCTCTCTCTTGCTCATAAAAAATAAACAAAAAGTCATCTACTATTAGTGAAGCCTCAACATTGCATGCAAGCTTCTATAGAAATGAGGAAGAAATTCACTGTCAGTTTGCATCACCACAATGAGAAAGTAAAACTGAGGTCCAGTTGCACCATGGTTAGCGCCTGATCAGTGATATTAGTGGCAAGTATACAGTGTTTCCTCTGTACTGTTGCTCTGAGCATCCCCTCACACCCCAGGCTCATTTATTCTGCACAGCAAGCAATCAGTAGAAGTGATGATTATTATTCTCACTTTAGAGATTAGGACATGGGGAAGAAAGGAATCAAGTAGCTTACCTATGGTTATTGTGCAGCAGAGCTGAGATGTCAGCTAAGGTGGCTACCTGGCTTCAGGTCCTCCTGTCCTCTGCTGGTGTCCAGTGGCACTGCACGGAAGAGTATGAGCTGTGTGAGGGCAGGACATGTTTCCAACACTCATCTCTGTGTCCAGTACAGGTACATAGTAGAGAATTACCCAGTGAGACAAGTTGGGTTTGCATCATGGTTCTGTCTCTCAACTGCTATGCTGAGCTTGGGAGCTTCATAGCTACTGAGCAATGAACTCACTCGGTCCAAGGGCAAGTTCTGTCATCTTTCTCTTCAAAATATGTTCTGATTCCACTTACTACCATGCCTACAAGTGCCATCTTGGGTCAAGAAGATGCCATCATTCCTCACTGGAACTTTTTTTTTTTATTATAGCCAGGTGTGGAGACACACACCTTTAATCCCAGCACTTGGGAGGCAGAGGTAGGAGGATCACCATGAGTTTGAGGCCGTCCTGAGACTATCTAGTGAATTCCAGGTCATCCTGGGCTAGAGTGAGACCCTACCTCAAAAACAAAACAAAACAAAATAGAAAAGAGAAAAAAAAACATATTAAAAAACTTTTAGAACAAGACATAGGGAGAGGGAGAGAGTGGGGGAAAATGGGGGTGCCAGGGCCTCAGTCACTGAAATCGAACTCCAGACACTTTCACCACCTAGTGGGCATGTACAGCCTTGCACTTGCCTCACCTTTGTGCATCTGGCTTATGTGGAATCTGAAATGTCAAGCTTGGCCCTTAGGCTTTGCAGGTAAGTGTCTTAACTGCTAAGCCATCTCTCTAGCCCTGGAGCTATTTTTTAGTATGTATTTATTATTATTTATATATTTATTAGAGAAAGGAAGAGAGAGAGAAAAGAGAGAGAGAGAGAGAGAGAGAAAGACAGAGAGAGAGCGAGAGAGAGAGAGGCAATGGACATGCCTGGGCCTCTAGCCACTACAATCACTATGTAGTCTCAGAGTGGCTTTGAACTCACAGTGATCTTGTCTTTGCCTCCTGAGTGCTGCTATTGAAGGTGTGCACCAGCAGGCCTGGCTAAATAATCTTTAGTCTCCTAAATGCGTTTACATAAAATTCACTTTCTTTTTAAAATTTTTTTAATTAACTATGAGAGAGAAAGTGAAAGAGAGGCAGGGGCAGGGAGAGAGAGAGAGAGAGAGAGAGAGAGAGAGAGAGAGAGAGAATGGGCATTCCAGGGCCTCTAGATACTGCAAATGAACTCTGAATGTGTGTGCCATCTTGTGCATGTGGCTTTGCATAGGTACTGGAATCAAACCGGGGTCCTTTGGCTTTGCAGCAAGTGCCTTCACTGTTAAGTCATCTCTCCAGCTCAAGTTCACACTTTCTAGAAGGATCCTTGAGCTGGTCTCCACCTTGTTTGTCTCTTCCAGCCTTAGTAAACTTTTGTCATTGTCTAAATTTTCTCTCTACATCACTACTTACCCTTGCATATGCTTGTCCGACTTTTAGGAAAGTCTTTGTTCTCCATTTTTTTCCCTCTTGGCTGGCTCCTCTCCATCCTTCAACACCCAACTCAAATGCTGTGACTAAGCATTCCTCTCAAGCACTGTGCGGTTAATTCCTTCCGAGCTGTCACACCCATGCCATGCTGCTGTTAGGGTACGCGAGGTGTGATGGGATGAACTGTGTCTCTAAATTCATGCTGAGGCTCCAGTTCCTAAGGTAAGCTTCGCTCATAAGGTTAAATGAGGTCCTAAGGGTGACTCCTAATTCCTCAGGGCTGGTACCTACATGAGAAAAGGAGTTATCTGGGGCCCTTCCTCTACCCTGTGAGAACACAGTGAGAAGGTGGCCTGTGGCAGCCAAGATGGGAAGCTCACCACAAATCAGATGCTGCTGGAATGTTGATCTTGGATTTTTATAGCTTCCAGAACAGACAGAAAATAAAATTCTGTTAAGCCACTGGCCTTTTATGACCTCCCAAGTGACTAATCCACGTAGGTATGTCCAGTCGCTTGTTTATGGCTGTGTTGTACGGTGAATGGACGAACAGTCACTCCGCAGGCTGCGTTCCATGGTCTTCCAGTGGTGGAATATTTTGCACATCACTCCTGCATGCGATTATTTCTTCATTTGTCTCCCTTGCCCCGCCCATGAGACAGAGTGCTTAAGTTCGGGAATGTGTTATCCATCCATGTTTCCCAAGGCGTCACTAAATGTTTATTGCATGAGTGGATCCATCTTACTCTCCTTCTACAAACAAAAAGATGGTCTTTTGTAAGGTCATAAGACTCTGAGCATTCACATTTTTTTTACTTAGAATATACTTTGTATGGATACACATCATGTGTTGGTACCATATTTTCCCTCCTCCCTGCCCCCATTCCACTGAGGGCCCTCCTGATTCAACAGTCTTTTGTTCACCCTGGCCTTGGCTTCTTGGTATGATTCTTGTGGAGGGCTAAAGCTGGATAGAGGATCCTGCCCCACACTGAGAACGTGACTTGCAGAGCCAGAAGGCTATAGGATCTGGAGAAGGAGGCTCAAGCATTAGTCACATGTGAATATGCACCAATGTGTGGGTTGCAGTCAGTACATACAACATTTTTCAAGGTAGGGTCTCACTGCAGTCCAGGCCGACCTGGGATTCACTATATAGTCTTAGGGTGACCTGAACTCACAGTGATCTTCCTACCTCTGCCTCCCCAGTACTGGGATTAAAGGAGTGCGTGACCACATCTGGCACCTTTTATTTCTTGAAGGACCAGAAATACCAAAGATTAAAAAAGTTTGTGTGGGTGTGTTGTTAAGTTATTTTCCCTTTTATGTTGAGAACTTAATATATAATCATACAGTAATTTGATCATGTTCCTGCCCCTTTATCCTTGTTGGTTCCCTTTCCCCTAACCCCCATTCCCTGAGGACTCTCCTCTTTAAAGGTATTCTGTCCTCTGTCCTGTTGTCTTGTTAATTTTTTTTCTATTTCCTACTTTGATGAGCCTTGAATCTCTTTAGTGTCCACTACTATTTCCACAGAGACAGTTCTCTCTGCCACTTCCTCTACAATGTTCCCGAGCTCTGGCTTGTGTGACAATGACTGTCCAGTACTATGCCCGAGCTATCTCTTTTTGACATATTGATAAGTCTTGGGTCACCTCAGTATTTGCCACCATCTCTAAAAACAAGAGATTCTAACTAAAAGTGAGAGCAGGATTAACCACAGGTCTTAAACATTCATATTTAGGAGGCTATTTGATGGACATAATACCTCTGTTAGGTGAAAGGACAGTGGAAACATCTTCTCAGGGGTCTATGACTTACAATACCATAGATTTTTAATTCAATTCTCTGTACTGGGTGTGAACTTCCTCCCACTGAGTGGGGCCTCTTATCCAATTAGAGAGCAGTTGATCACCCTCATATTTTTTTGTGACACTATTGCATCAGTGGGCACATCTTGGCTGGGTTGTTGATTTTGTAGCTTGTAGGATCACTGCTTGTTCAGACTGTGGATGACTTTTCGTCCCAGCAGCTCACATGGTGCCTTCCACCACAATGGCAGCCATCGGGCAGGGAGATGGCTTCCGTCTTGGTTCCAACTTTATTTCTTTTCTCTGTTTCTCTCTCTCGCTGTCTTCTTTTCTTTTTAATTCTTTTTTAATTTTTATTGACAGCTTCCATAATTATAGACAAAAAAACATGATAATTCCCACCCCATCCTCACTTTCCCCTTAGCAACTTCACTCTCCATCATGTCTCCCCCCTCTCAATTAGTCTCTCTTTTATCTTGCTGTCATCATCTTTTCCTTCTATTACAGGGATCTTTAGTAGGTAGTGCCATACACTATGAGGTCATGGGTATCTAGGCCATTTAATGTCTGTAGGAGCACATAGTAAGGAGTCCTACTCTTCCTTTGGCTCTTACATTCTTTCCACCACCTCTTCCACAATAGACCCTGACCCTTGGAAGGTATAATAGAGAAGTTTCAGTGCTGAGCACTCCTTTGCCACTTCTTCTTGGGACTATGGTGCCTTTTGAGTCATTCCAGAGGTCACTGCCATCTGAAAACAGAAGCTTCTCTAACAAAAAGTGAGAGTAGCATTAATTTATGGCTATGAACATTAAGAGAAGTGCTTACTGGGCAGTTTGGTAGCATAATATATGCATTTAGCCAGACACCAGCAGACATTACACCCCTAGGGCTCATGACCTCTCCTGTCATAGGATTTTAGTATCAGGCATGTATTTCCCCTGTGGAGCAGGCCTCCAGTCCAATTAGGGAGCAGTTAGTTTCCCCCATAACAGACATGCCACTGTTGCACCTTGGCCTGGCTGGCCAAACTTAAGGCTTACAGTGTCCATTGTTGTTTATCTCCACTGATGACTTCTCTCTCTCTCATAGAGCTGCATGCAGCATAGCTTTTTCTAGCTTTCTGTCAGCTGGTCTATAGGAAGTAGGTTTTCAGCTCAGCTCCAGCAAGATTTCTCATTGACCTTGCAGCCCAAGTATGTGAGTCTTCAGCAATAGGGTCTTACCATCCATTCCTGGTGGGAAACCAAGGGCCTTAGCAATGGCCTATAATGTTTTGGGGACATCAGGGTCCTCCCTGACCAACAACTCACTGAAAAGTAAATGTCAACTTCTGATCAAAGAAAGTCATTACTATCAGAACAGCCTCTATAAATGATGCCTAAGAATTATAAAAACAAAACAAAACAGTTTTTAAACAATTACCTGAATGTGCTATAATATGAATAAAAATGGCACAAATAGAAAGGAAGTCATTTTTTTAAATCATTTTAACTTGAAGACAACCCTAGTATTCACTATGCATAATGACTAAAACTATGGAAAAGTCCACTCACAGTCACTAAAGATCAGCACAGCTACTGGAAACTTATGAGAGAAATTCTACAGACCTGAGGGTCAATAAGGGAGACTCTAAATCTCAAATTCTGGTTGTAATCATTGTGAAACTCCTAGTTGCCCCCGCACCATGCATGTCTGAGACTCCAAGCAGCCCAGGTAAAGCTAAGAAAACTAAATGCAAATCTAAGCTGCCACTATGACAAGAGGATCAGAAATTGGAGCCTAGTTCAATCAAGTAAACCGCCTGCAAGAGAGTCACTTTCCAGAAGAACATAGAGTCCAGAATTTATACAATAAATTATTTCTAATACTCAGAATGCAGTACAAATATCTTAAATATGATGCATTCTTGGAGGAAAGATAATTAAATCAATAATTATAAGATGCCCTAGTAATTTTATAATTTTGATTGAAATTACCATATACAGACTTTAAGACAGATATATAGCTCTACTCAAAGCATGAAGGAACATATGCTTATGGTGAATTAAATACTAGAACATCTCATCAGAGAAACAGAAACTATTTTTAAAAAGTGAATATCCTGTAACTGAAAAAAAAATAGGCTATTGGTGTAAAAGGAAACCCCCTGCCTTATTTAAAGATTTTTTTCTCAATTTTTATTAACATTTTCCATGATTATAAAAAGTATCCCATAGTAATAACCTTCCTCCCCTGCCACTTTCCCCTTTAAATTCCATTCTCCATCATATCCCCTCCCCATCTCAATCAGTCTCTCTTTTATTTTGATGTCATGGTCTTTTCCTCCTCTTATGATGGTCTTGTGTAGGTAGTATTAGGCACAGTGAGGTCATGGATATCCAGGCCAATTTATGTCTGGAGGGAGCACGTTGTAAGGAGTCCTACCCTTCCTTTGGCTCTTACATTCTTTCCGCCACCTCTGCTGCATAGACCCCGAGCCTTGGAAGGTGTGATTGAGATGTTACTCAGTACTCCAGTCACTTCTTTCCAGCACTATGATACCTTCTGAGTCATCCCAAAGTCACTTCAGTCTGAAAAGAGAAGATTCTCTACCCAAAGAGAGAGTAGCATTAATATAAGGGTATAAATATTAAGAGAAGTACTTACTGGGCAGTTTGATAAGCATAGTATATACATTTTTCCAGACATCAGCAGATGTTACACCCCTAGGGTTTTTTTTTTTTTTTTTGAGGTAGGGTCTCACTCTAGGCCAAACTGACCTGGAACTCAACTATGTAGTCTGAGGGTGGCCTTGAGCTCATGGTGATCCCCCTACCGCTGCCTCCCAAGGGCTGGGATTAAAGGCACGAGCCACCATACCTGGCTTCCAACTTGATTTCTTGATGTCCTGCAACTGCAGCCTGTGGTATCTTCAGCAATAGAATCTTACCATCTCATTACCACTTGCATAATCAAGTGCTTCTGCAGTGGCCTGAAGTTTTGGGGGGTTCATAAGAACCTCCATAAAGGCCTCCCTCCCTTACTAACAGCTCAATGTGTGCATGTGTTGGGAGGTGGGAGTGACTCATATGGCACTGGGATTTACCTGCAACAACTCATGACTTCAGAGTAAAGCTTTCTCCTAATGAAAGATTTGAATATCAAAGATCTTCATTACTCTTGAGAGGTGGGGTAGAGTAATAGGGATAATCCCGATTCTAGCGTCAGAGGTCTGAGTTTGCGTCCTAGCTCTCATACTGACATGGGTGATCTCATGTTACTTATAAAGATTAAGACTTAGTTTCCTCATCTATAAAAGGGTACAATCATCAGATGTTATGAGGAAAGTTAGAATGCTATTAGTGGGTTTTTTATTGGCGGACCAGACTATTAGAATTGGGCTTCAGTTTAGATAGACCCTCCTCTTAAGAGCCTTCACAAAGAAAATGGCAAAATAAGGAACAAGGGCTAAGGAAATAAGCACCACTTTATTAGTAGCTGGATGAGGGCCTACACTGTGTGAGTTTGGCTCAAACCCATGTTGACTATGTGTTCCCACAACTTCAAATCTCAAATGTTAATACAACACAGAATATACCCATACATGCAGAGAGGAACAGAGGCATAGTGAGGCTGTGTTTCCTTCTGTGTTTATGATGAGCTAATGTGCACTGGTTCCAGATGGCTACCATGCAGGAGAAGACACAATAGACATAAGGTACAGTATGTCAAGTCTTCCTCAAAGGGGGTCCTTGAAGAAAGGAAGGGGGCTCCAGAGACCTCACTGTGCCTGCCTCTTGAGTCTCCTAACCCCACACTGTGGGAAACAGGTAACCACACGATAACCATACTCATGCTTACACACTTAAAATATTTTTGGAGAGGTCAGTTTTACAGAAAAATTTTGCAAAAACTATAAGAGATCCAATATATTATTTTACTCCATCTCATTTTTTTCCTATTATTAGCATTTTTAGTTTAATTTTATTTGCAAGTAGAGAGAGAGAGAGGGAAAAGGAGAGGGAGAGGGAGAGGGAGGGAGAGAGAGAGAGGGAGAGAGAGAGAGAGAGAGAGAGAGAGAGAGAGAGAGAGAGAGAGAGAGAGAGAGAATGGGCATGCCAGGATCTCTTTCCACTGCAAATAAACTCCAGATGTATGTGCCACTTTGAGTATCAGGCTTTATGTGAACTCTGGGGAATTAGACTAGGGTCAATAGTCATTTCAAACTAGTGCCTTTAACAGCTGGACCATCTGCCCAGTCCATTAACATCTTGTTACAATTGATGAACAAATATTGATCTATGATTCATGAATGCCGTCCTTTGTATTAGAGTTTTGTGTTGGCGACTTTCCTTGTCATTGTGATCCAATGCCTGACCAGAAGCAACATAAGGGAGATCCGTTTACTTCAGCTCATGGTTTGGAGGAATAGCCCATCACAGCAAGGAAAGCATCGTGGTGGGAGTGAACGTGGCCGAGGTGGCGGGAGCATGAGGTTGTTTAGTCACATCTCAGCACATCATGAAACAGAGAGAGAACAGGAAGTGGAGCTGGCCTATAAGCCTCATTCCTCTTCCCAGAAATCCACTTCTTCCAGGCAGTTCCACCTTGCAAAAGGGCCCAGAACCTCCTAAAACATTACCAAGTGTTCAAACACATGAGCTTGCGGGGGACATTTTATGTCCAAACTGTTACATTAAATCTTTGCCCTGGCAGACTCAAGACCATCTCATCATGCATAATACTTTCAGTCCAACTTCAAAAGTTCCTATAGTCTCAAAAAGTTTCAATGCTGTTGAAAAGTCTAAATAAAGTCCCGAGCTGGTGTGATGGTTCATCACTGGTTGACAGGATTTAGAACCAACATGTAAACCAATCTCTGGGCATGTGTGTTAGAGATTTTCTGGATTAGGTTAACTGAGACAGGGAGACCGACTTTAACTGTGGGCAGCACTGGTTCCGGCTGAATAAAAGGGAGTGGGGGGCTGAGCAGCAGCGTTCATCTCCCTCTGCTTCCTGGCTCTGGACTCAGTGTGACCAGACAACCTCTTGCTGAATATTAGGCTGTACAGAAATTCCCTCTGCCAAACACCTTAGTCCACTGCTTTTAAATTCAGTCTCACTACTGGAAGAATGTAGCCATATCCCTTGGCCATTAGCCCAGTTCCAGACAGAGTCCTTATTCCCCTCCGAAACCTCTTGGGCTTGCTTGACTTCTGCTATCAACAGTCCTAAAGGCATTTTCATCTTGTGAACTCCTACCAGAATAGCCCATCAAGACCTGTTTAAAGCACTCTAGGGTGTCATTACCCTGCAGCACCAAATCTTTCCACATACTTCCCGACAACCAGTCCCAAAGCCCTACAATCTACACGGTCAGGACTATTGCAGTAACAACCCCACTTCTAATACCAGATATCAGACAAGAAGCAACTTAAATGAGGAAGGCTGTGTTTTGGCTTATGGTTTGAGGGTTCACTCCATGATGATGAGGTCAGTATATTAGTTACTTTCTCACTGCCAGAGATCGATGAATGCTAGTACTCTATTTTCTTCTTTTTACGCAGTACAGAACCCCAGCCTATGGGATGGTGCCACCCACAGTTAAGGTGAGTCTACCCCTCAGTTAACCTAATCTATATAATGCCTACAGGTTCTAGGTTCTACCAAGTTGATAATCAATATGAACCATCCCAGGAGGCATGGGTAGGTGGGGATCTTAGCTGTTGTGGCAGGAATATCAGGTTGCTTGTTTATAACCTGGGCAGATCAGGAAGCAGACCTAGGACAGGAAGTGGGACTGGGCTATAAAACTCACCTCTTCTCCCACAAGACATTCATTTCTTCCCCATAAGTTTACCTCATAAAGAATCCAGTTTTCTAGGACAGTGTCACCAACTGGGGACCAAGTGTTTAAGCATACATGGGAGTGGAACCTTTTACATTCAAATAATAACAGTGTTCACTTTTGGTATTGTTGATTTTACAAGTCTTGACACATATTTATGCCATGCTCCCCTTAGTAATTCCTTTTCTTATTGCTATGACTAAATTCCTAACAAGAAGCAGCTTATGAAAGGAAGGGTTTATTGTAGCCTACATTTCGAGGAAATAGAGTCCATCATGGAGGGGAGTCCTGGTGGCAGGAGAATGATGCGGCTATTCACATTATATCTGTAGCCACAAATCAAAGAGAGACAAAAGCTAATGTTTCGCTTTCTTGCTCCTTTTTATTCATCCTGGGACCCTATTCTATGGCATATGATGCCTGTTACATGTAGGGTGAGACTTCCCACAGTTCACCTCACTTCCCTCAATTAACCCAATATAAAAGCCCCTTAATGGACATGCCCAGAGGGTTTTTGTTTCCTGCTGGATGATTTTAGATGTGGTCGAGTTGACAATATTAACTACCATAGCCTGTGCTCTCCCTATTCAAGTTCCCCACCACCCTTCAGCCCTTGACAGCCACTGATCTTTGTACAGATGCAATGCCCAGTATCCTGCCAACCAAAACATCCTCCATTCTCAGACTCACAGATATGACAAGTCTTTCTAAATTCCTGTGGGTGGGAGTGAGAGCTGAGGGGAGGGCAGTTACCTCCTGCCTCTCCTCACACCAGACCACAGCAAGCATAATATCTACCCGTAGAATTGTGAGAAGGACTAACTATATGAAGAATGAAAAATGACTCCTAAATTTACCGATGTTAACTATCACTGGAGTCTTTTTTTCCTGAGGTAGGGTCTCTAGCCCAGGCTGACCTGGAATTCACTCTGTAGTCTCAGAGTGGCCTTGAACTCATGGCAATCCTCCTACTTTTGCCTCCCAAGTGCTGGGATTAAAGTGTGTCACCACACCCTGTTGGAGTCTTTAATTTTAGGTTTTAGTAACTCCATCAGAAGTTAGCATTTATTTTAAAATGTAAAATAGTTTGCTAAACACATCTTGGGAGTGTAGGACAATATTTGACTTAGAGAATGAGGTTTTAAGGCAAAAGAAAAAAGAAAAAAAGAAAAGAAAAAAGCAATCGATCACAGCTCTGTTCGAATTAATGTGTTATCACCGAGTCAGGCCTCAGGCTTTAGCTTTACCACTGCTCCCCTGCCTCCACTCACATCATCACTCACTCACCTTCTCATTTCTTTTTGGATATATCCAACACTTATCTGCAGTGCGTCCTGTCATCTGAGTCATGGTTGGCACTTCCCACTGTCATCCTGCCCTTATATCAGATTCAGAGGGGTCAGACATAGCACCTCTGAGGATGGGAGAAATTGGTTCCCATGTACTTGGTTGGTTGGTGGGAATGTAAAATAGTGTAGCAACAGAAAATGTTATAGTGCTTTCTCAAAAAAACAAACAAACAAAACAAAACAAAACAAAAAAAAAACACTAAAGCTAGCCGGGCGTGGTGGCATATACTTTTAATTCCAGCACTTGGGAGGCAGAGGTAGGAGGATTGCCGAGAGTTCCAGGCCACCCTGAGAATACAGAGTGAATTCCAGGTCAACCTGGGCTAGAGTGAGACCCTAACTCAGAAAACAAAAACAAAAACAAAACAAAACAACAACCACCACCACCACACACTAAAGCAAACATTATCATGATCCATTAATTCCAATTCTGGGCATATAGCTGAAAGTATTAAAAGTATTTTTATGCCCATGGTCACAGCCAAGTACTTCACAATAGTCACACCATGGGATATAGTTCTATGATGGAATATTATTTTTCCTCAAATAGGAAAGAAATTCTAGCAGATGCTGCAAAAGAGACAGCACTTGAAGGCATCATTCTAAGTGAAATAAACCAGAAGAATAGAAACTGTGTGAGGAACCTAGAGACAAACGCTGGTGATTCCCAAGGACTTGAAAGAACGCAGGTGGGGAGTTTTTGCTTTTTATTTGCTTTTTAAAAATTCAACAAGCCGGGCGTGGTGGCACACGCCTTTAATCCCAGCACTTGGGAGGCAGAGGTAGGAAGATTGCCATGAGTTCAAGGCTACCCTGAGATGACAGAGTTAATTCCAGGTCAGCCTGGACCAGAATGAGACCCTACCTCGAAAAACAAAACAAAAACGAAAACAAAACAAAAATCAACAATTTCTTTAGCCAACATGTGCTTCTTAAGGATTTGTTGTGAATCACACAGCTTGTATTTGGGAAGGTTTTCAGTAAATCCTCTAGTGGGCTTTCACTGGGGAGCTAGATCAATGGGTAGGATAATAACAAATGAGCCAAAATTCATCTAGAAGCTAATAAGTCAAAGTGGAACGGAGGGTTCTAAACTGAGAGTACAGGCAGATTTGAATTCAGTGGTGGGATATAGTGAGCGATTAGTCATACAATACCCATTTTCTGAACACAATCAGGCTTCTTGGGTGTTGTGTTGAATCATGCTAAGGCTACAAAGCACTTCTGGTTTGGAGGACAGAGAGTTGTACTCAAAAATAATTCCTAAATATTTTCTGCTGTGAGGACATTTTTTCTTTCTGTGCTGATGATACAGATTACTTCCAGTAAGGTCACACTATATATTTAGGTTGGAAAGATACTGTTTGAGTAATCACAACCACATGGTCAAAACAGCTACAAGTTTTCAGAATCTAGCTAAAAAGCTAGAGTAAGCTGGGCATGGTGGCACATGCCTTTAATCCCTGCACTTGGGAGGCCAAAGTAGAAGGATTGCTGTGAGTTCGAGGCCAGCCTGAGATAACATAGTGAGTTCCAGATTCCAGGTCAGCCTGAGCTAGAGTGAGACCCTACCTCAAAAAACAAAAAGTAACAACAAAAAGCTACGGTACGGGCTGGAGAGACGGCTTAGCGGTTAAGCGCTTGCCTAAGAAGCCTAAGGACCCCGGTTCGGGGCTCCATTCCCCAAGACTCACGTTAACCAGATGCACAAGGGGGCGCAGGCATCTGGAGTTTGTTTGCAGTGGCTGAATGCCCTGGCGCGCCCATTTTCTCTCTCTCTCTCTCTCTCCCTCTTTCTCTCTCTGTTGCTCTGAAATCAGTAATAATAATAAAAAAGCTAGAGTACAACTACTGGCATAATATGAACAACAGACATTAAAGCTAGAGACAACAGAAGCCTTTTGTCCCCTGGGTGTCTCTTCACATGTTTCCTCTCTCCACTGTGACCTGACATATGAATACGCAGAAACGTGTGCATGGCTGATGAACACTTTAATGTGAAGATATATTCAAATTCTTAATAGAATATATTGAATCCTTAGAGTTTTACTTCTTTTTTTTTTAAAACATTTTTAAAAATTATTTATTTATTTATTTGAAGTGACAGACACAGAGAGAAAGACAGATAGAGGGAGAGAGAGAGAATGGGCGCGCCAGGGCTTCCAGCCACTGCAAATGAACTCCAGACGCATGCGCCCCCCTTGTGCATCTGGCTAACGTGGGACCTGGGGAACCGAGCCTCGAACCGGGGTCCTTAGGCTTCACAGGCAAGCGCTTAACCGCTACGCCATCTCTCCAGCCCTGAGTTTTACTTCTTAAAAGAGTCTAATCGTGGGCTAACAAATTTAAAAATATTTGCAGTCTCTAACTTTTAGTATATATTAATTACACGAAGGTATGGGCTTTATTGTGACATTGTCATACATGCATATAATATACTGTGAACATAGGTGTCCCGTTATCCTGTTTTGGTCTCCTCTCCTGGTCCTCTTCGTTTTCCTTTGTGGTCCCTAATTCTAACTCTCTCTCTCTAGATTTTACATGTGATGTTTGCCTTTTTAAGTCTTGCTTATTTCATTTAACATGATGATCTCCAGTTCTGATTATTTTCCTGCAAATACAGTTTTGTTCTTCTTTGTGGCTGAATGAAACTCCATTACATTACGCTTTATTTATTCATTCATCCACTGATAGGCACTGATTCTATGGCGTGTCCATTGTGAATGGTACCGTCACCTACATGACTGTGCAGGTGTGACTACTGAATGCTGATTTAGATCCCAGTAGGAATGGAATAGATGGAGCATATGATAGCCCTAAGTTTAGTTTTTCAGGAGCTTTCAGAGTGATTTGCATAGCTTGAATCATCTTACCCCCTTCAGCAGTTTATTTACTCATTTCTTTTAAATATACATATTTATTTGTGTGCATGCGCATGTGTGTGCATGAGTGCCCCAGGGCTTCTTCCCGCTGCAAACGTGTTACACCACGTGCTTGTACCACTTCCACTTCCTGCTCATGTGGGAAGCTTAGGAATTGAACCTGGGATGGCAGGCTTTGCAAAGAAACACTTCTAAAATATTTTATTTATTTAAGAGAGAGAGCGAGAGACAGAGGCAGATAGATATTAAGAGAGAATGGAGGGCCAGGGCATCTAGCACTGCAAATGAACTCCAGACACATGCACCATTTTGTACATGTGGCTTTATGTGGGTACTGGGCAATCGAATCTGAGTCCTTAAGGTTTACAGACAAGCGCTTTTACCACTGAGCATTCTCTCCATCCCCAAACAAGCACTGTTAATGGCTGAACCATCTTCCCAGACCCCACAACCAATAGCATATAAAGGCCACTGCCCTTCTGAATCCTTGACAAGTTTTTGTTGTTGTTGTTTGATGACAGCCATTCTGATTGAATGAGCAGAAATCTCCTTGTAGTTTCCAATTGACGACTCAAGATGTTGAGCATTTTTTGGAGTACTTATCAACCACTTGTACTTTCGTGGACTGTCTGTTCAGTTTATTTGCCCATTTGCTGATCACATTATTTGTTCCCTTAGTGTTTAACTTTTTGAGTTTGTGTCAGTACCTGGCACAAGACGGGGGCCCCCTTATAACTACCATGATGACGTGCAGCGGGAAGGGCACTGGGAAATGGAGTTGTGGGGTCCTGCGGGATGGAGCAGAAGGATGTGACCTTGGCCTCTCTATGCAGCTCCTCCGGCAGATGTGTCTTCTTTTCCTTTATTGCTCTGGCAGGGGGACTAGTGGGTGATCGCTGGTCCTCCCGTGTGCCGCCCTGAGCTCTGACGCTGAGCCTGGAGCTGGGCGGGTGGGAAGATCCACGCTGACCAGAGATCACAGTGGATGGCTCTCCACCCTCTCTTCCTCACTCACATTGCTGACTGTGAGGGAATACACTGGCTTCTCTG
The DNA here is from genome assembly GCF_020740685.1 of Jaculus jaculus. Classification (NCBI taxonomy): domain Eukaryota; kingdom Metazoa; phylum Chordata; class Mammalia; order Rodentia; family Dipodidae; genus Jaculus; species Jaculus jaculus. The sequence continues at coordinate 207,935,056 of NC_059103.1, read as the reverse complement.
GGATGGGCTCACTTTAATCATTTTTGAAACTGGCTGGGGTTCCACCAATTGGAGCTTCAGGCTGAGTCTTGGGCTTGTATCCAGAACCTCCCAGTGTAACTTGGCGAGACTGACTCTAGACTGATTAAGAGAAGTACGCACCCCCCATCTCACTGAAGATGGCGTTGTTAGAAGGGTAAGTGGGGTGGGGGGTCTTGATCCTCCCTGAGCACTTTCTGGCCTCAGGAATTGCCTACTGAACTTAAGAGTGAGGGATTTATAACTTTCTGTGAGCCACGCTCATTGCCTCCCATGTTTTCTTTTCTTTTTCTTCTTAGATCAAATTCAACTTGTCACCCAGGTGCTGGGCTCAGGCAGAGCCAGTTTGCAAAGGAGGAATTCCACACTGCTAATTGCTTTCAGGCGTCCCTGCGCTTGCCCAGTCCTGACGGGCTCTGTGTGGAGCTGGCTGCTGAGGGAACGGGCAACTTGAGGTGATGGCAGTGTGAGCGAAAAGGAGGGAGGGAAAGAAGGTCTTGGAGAAAAGAGAACAAGTGAAAAATTAGCAAGGTGCCCTGATGTGATATCATCAATCTATTAGTATTCCCCCCCACCCCCATGTCTCTCTTTCAGGTGGAGGGAGGAAGCCCTAATGGCCCAGTTAGGAAAGGTGTTGGCACAGCAAACCTGTTCACCTTCAGAACTCTGGGGTGAACTCTAGTCCTGTGTCTTAATCTGTGGGAAAGGGTTCCAAGGTCAAGTCATCTGGCTGAAGATTCAATTTGCATAAGGAAATTGAAGATCTCAAATGACCCGGGCGGGAGACAGCGAGGAAGCTTTACTTCATTGAAGCTAGCAATTCTCAAACTACACAATCCCCCTGCCTCACTCCCTCTTTTGTTCTCCTTTCCCCTTCTCACTCTCCCTGTCCTTCATCTTCCTCCCTCTTGGTTAAAACTACAAGTCCACATTAAGCCTGCATTCTCCTTCCCCGCAGTGAAGTCAGCCTGCAGCCCCTCCCATCACCTTCCCTACCTCGAACTCTTCTCTTTCAGTGTGTGACCGAGTCTCGCTTGTTTACTTCTAGAACATGCTGTCATTGTGGTATTGCCGATCTAGACTTGCCATTGTGAAAGACAAGCTCACCACCTGAAGTTCAAAGTTTGCTTACAGCGCTTTCTGTTGTTAGCCTGAGGGCATTTAATCAAAACACTGTTGAAGACCCACGTGGGTTCTTTTCTTCTGTCTTTCTTTACTGTGGTTGTATTTTGAAACAGGCATCATATATTTCTAGTTGTATTCCACTTTTCTCTCTCTCTCCTGGCCATGTTTTTCTTCTTTGACTATGCAAAGCATAATGTGGTTCTAAGAAAGTCTATTCACTCCCTCATCTCTTGCCCCGTCTCATCCAGATACCCTTTCCACTCCACCCCCACCGTATGTAACTCACTTCATTGGTTTCTGATTTATCCCTGTGGTGATTGCCTTTGCTCAGCAGGTGTGTGTACCCACTAACTCTCTCCTTCCGTATCATGGCTATCCAAGAAATAGAACCAGTAGGCTCTGATCTATGAGAGGGGTTTATTTGGGCAGTTTACTCATGTGATTACAGGAGTCCTGTGATGGGCTGTCTGAAAACTGGTCACATGGCTCAGAGCAAATCTGAAAGCTAAGGATCAAGGATTGTGATGGTATGACTCAGGCTGAGGTCAAAGGCTGGGGAAACTGGGTTGGGAGGGAGGTTCTGGTTCTCCAAAGGCTGGATCCAGGTGTCCAATGGCAGAAAAGATGTGCCCAGGTGTGTGTGTATGTGTGTGTGTGTGTGTGTGTGAGTGAGTGTGAGAGAGAGAGTGAGTGAGTGTGAGAGAGAGAGAGAGAGAGAGAGAGAGGGAGAGAGAGAGAGGGAGAGATAGAGAGAGAGGGAGAGGGAGAGGGAGAGGGAGAGGGAGAGGGAGAGGGAAGGAACATTTCCTCTAGTCCAGTTCTATCTGGACTCTCAGCCAAGTGGATGGTGCCCCCACACATGGGTGAAGACAGATCTCCTTTATCCACCAATTCAGACACCAGTCTCTTCTGGAAGCACTCTCATATCTGCAAACAATGCTCTGGAAGCTATCAGGACATCTCTTAATCCAGTCAAATTGACATTTAAAATTAACCATCTCTTTGTCTATGTACATACATATTTTTTTTACACAAGAGATGACATACCACAGATAGTTTCACACTTCACTTTTTTCGCCTAATTTTGTTTCCAGAGCTCACTCCTCTTGAGCTTGCTCTATAGCTGTGTAGCCCTCCGCAGTGTGCACGCACTGTCTGCAGCATATGCACATTTAGGGTTCTAACGTCTAACAATTACAGAAGAAGTTGCAATTGGTAACCTTGTTAATTTGCATTTTCATAAGGTCGGCGGTAGATCTTTAGAGTAAATGTCTAAAACGGGGACTGCAGGGTCAAAGGTAAGTGCATCTGCCCTGGTGGCTTACACTGCCCACGTCTCTTCCACAGCCCTGTGCCTGTTGGCATTCTCTGCAGCGTACTGCACTGTCTTTTGTTCTGGCTGAATGTATCCTCATTCCTTTTAATTTTGCCAACCCAATAGGTGGGGCTTGCTTTCTCATTGTGGTTTTAATGTGAATTTTTTCCAGTCATGAGGCTGATCTTTTCACATATTTAAGGACTGTTTTCATTCTTTGTGAATTATTGATTCAAATTTATCCATTTTATTTTCTTTTGAGAGCTTTTGTTTTTTTCCCTCAATTTTCATAGGTCATGGGGAAAATTTTTTTTTTTTTTTTGCCATGCTAGAGGTTTTAAATATTTTTTCTCATAAATTGCAGTTTGACTTAGATTATGGTGTTTTTGTTATATGAGAACTTACATTCCTCACTTTATGGTGAAAGTGACCAATCTTTTATTGCAGCTGAATTTTGAATTGTTTATTAGAAAACCTTTATATATTGCTGGGTGTGGTGGTGCATGCCTTTAATTCCAGCACTCGGGAGGAAGAGGTAGGAGGATCGCCGTGAGTTTGAGGCCACGCTGAGAACACAGAGTGAGTTCCAGCCCAGCCTGGGCTTACCTTGTAAAACCAAAAAATTAAAAAAAAAACAACTTTATATAGTTCCAGGTTATAAAGGAAGTATCTGTCTTTTCTCCTCAAACTTGTATGACTTCTATTTTTATTACATTTAGATCTCCGACCACACAGAATTCATTTTTTGTGTGTATGGTGTGAGGTTTGCATGTAATTTTATGTTTGCTGAATGGCTACTTGGTTGTCTTAGCAACATTTATTAAAAAGTCAACTTTTGCTCCTGAGAGTCCTTTTTTTTTTTTTAATGCTTTTCAAGGTAGGGTGTCACTCTAGCTCAGGCTGACCTGGAATTCACTATGTCATCTCAGGGGTGGGATCGAACTCTTGGTGATCCTCCTACCTCTGCCTCCCGAGTGCTGGGATTTAAGGAGTGCACCACCATGCCTGGCTTGACAGTACTTTAAAAAAAAAAAAATTTTTTTTAATCTTTATTTTAGAGAGAACAAGAGTGAGAGACAGAGAGAGAGAGGAGAGAGAGAGAGAGAGAGAGAGGGAATTGGCATGCCAGGGCCTCAGCCACTGCCATGGAACTCCAGACACTTGTGCCACCTAGTGGACATGTGTGACCTTGCACTTGCCTCACCTTTGTGCATCTGGCTTATGTGGGATCTGGAGAATCAAACATGAGTCCTTAGGCTTTGCAGGCAAGTGCCTTAACCGCTAAGCCATCTCTCCAGCCCAGTACCATTTTTTAAATTTAATTTTTGTTTGAGGCAGGGTCTCACTCTAGCCCAGGCTGACCTGGGACTCACTCTGTAGCCCCAGGCTAGCTTCTAACTCATGGCAGTCCTACCTCAGCCTCCAAAATACTGGGACTAGAGGTATGTGCCACAGTTCCAGAGTTAGAGAGTACTTTTTAAAAAGTAATTTATTTATTTGGAGAGAGAGAGAGAGAGAATGGGTATGCCAAGGGATCTTGCCACTGCAATGGAACTCCAGACACATGTGCTGCTTTGTGTATCTGGCTTCATGTGGGTACTGGGGCATTGAACCCAGGCCATTAGGCTTTGCAAGCAAGTGCCTCTAACTACTGAGCAATCTCTCCATCTTGATAGTACTTTTATCAATACACCCATAGGGAATTTAGCTTGGCTAGATAAAAAACTTGCCAAGTGTTTTGGGGTAGCCCACACTGCCCAGGTTTATTTACTCTGGTTGAAGTAACTGACCTCTGGCTGGCCAAACCCAGGCAGTCAGGCCAAGCTGGTTTTGTGATGACAGGTCCGCAGCAGGGAAAGGCCACGTGACCAAGTCAGCATCTGAATTCTGCCCTCTGGCCGCGTGGAATGGATCCTGTGGTAGCTTTGCAATTCCTTTGCCTGTGGTTATTTCCACATGTTGAAACATGACCAGCTGCTCTTAGTCCTAAATTGCTGTGGTATATTTTCCTGTGGCCTCTAAAAATGCAAGGCATCCTTTTAAATGCAGGTTTCATAGTTTGCTTTGTATTATTCTTATTCTAAATCCAGATGACACAGAGAAGTGGAGAAGGGATGAAAGGACAAAGAAGAAGACTCAATTTCCCTTGGAGTTCTCCTCATCTGTCTGGACTGGCGTGGCATAGAAGAAACTGGAGGCATCTTTAGCTGTTTATGCAAAGAGCACATAGGGAACGTCTGCTGTATGCCAGTGCCCAGGCCAGCCCTGGGCAAGGCCTTTGGGAGCACGTGGCCTGACGGAGGAAATAGATGACAACAGCTGTTAGGTAAAAGTATGGAATGCCATGGAAAGGATGGGAAGAGAGTTTGTGGGATGAGAAGAGCAGCCTTTAGAATAATAACGAGGACAGCTATGGTTCTATAGTTAGAAAGTCTTTCACCTCTAGTGTCTCACTGAGCTTCCGAAGACCACTGTGGGTGTCAGTGCTTTACCCGCTTTGCACATGTGGAAACTGGGGTCTGGGAAATTCCTCTGTAAGGAGCCTAACAAGCATGTGAGTTCAGTGTCTGACTTCAGTATCTGTCTTCACTCTTTCAGAGTCCTCCCCATCTAAGTGGGTTCTCTTGCCTGCTTTTCCTGGAACTTGAAGGAAAATGTGGGCGTATGCAGCTGCATGCTGTGTGTGTGTGATTTCCACCCTTCAGAGTGGGAATAAATCTATGCAAAGTTCCTCCTATTCTTTCCCTCACACCTCCCTTTTCCCTTTCTTCTCAGCGTTCCTCTTCACAGGTGCAATCAATAACAAAAATCAAATCTAGCTCCGATGGCTGATGGAGAACAAAGGAGGAAACACATGTGACATAGGTTGGAAATGACCAATATTGCCCGGACAAGGATGATTATTGTAACTTCCCCGCCCCCCAGCATATGCTCAAAGATCAGACAGCAATAGCCAATAGTGGCGACAGCCTCTTGACAGTTGACTGTGTGGGTTTGGCTCTGCACGGCAAACTGGGTCCTGCTACAAGCCAGCAGGGGAGGCGTCCTTATCCTTCTTTATACGTGAAATTCACAGGCATGACATCACACGAGCAGGGGTGGAGTTCAGCACGCTATCAAAGCTTGCTGTCCAGAAATCTGAGTCAAATAAGGAACAAGGAGAATAGACTTCTGGGTCCTTCCACGCCATGACGTCCATAAACCTTGATTCATGACCATCAGCTTCCCAATTCTACCATGTCTGGCCTCTGCTTGGCCCCTCTGCCCTCAGCAGGGATGGAGGTTCACCTGAGGGAACCTCTGGCTCTGGGGAAGATCTCACTCATCCCTGTGAGCTGGCACAGGGTTTCCCTCTGACCCTGGCGTGGTTATTGCCTTCTTGAATTCTCAAAAGCTATGGCTGTGAACACTGGCAAGAGGCTGGCACAGGATATAGCTCATGAATGTCCCATATCGTGGGCACTCATGAGGATATATAAGCAGTTAACAGTTGCTGCTGAGAGGGGCTCATGACACCCTGACCCTGTCCAAGCCCTTTGGGCAGTTGCTAGTGGCGAAGAGCTCACCGGGTCCTGCCTCTCCCTGAGGATACATTATCAGTTAAAGACTGCTGAAAGAGATGAAGTGGCCTGTTCTCCAGTAAGTAACCCCAATTAAGCTTATTGGTTCACCAAGCTGCGCTTTGTTGGAATCTTTTCTTTATTTCTGTCACTGATGCCCTGTCTGGGGCGAATAGATGTTTGTTCATGTCTCCTCAGAAAAGAAGTTGAGCTGGACTCAGCTTTCCAAGAAGGGCGTTTGTCACAGCGTGGGTGGCTGTGGGATAATGGGACGTTGGATTGAGTGGCAGCATCTCACAGATTTTCCAAAGCACGAGTCCAGCTCACGGGCAGAAGCTCCAGGTTCGCCTGTGGCTGTGTTGTCAATGTTTGCTGAGACCAGCGTTGGAGCTGCTGCCCAGCGCCACATTGTACCTGTTCTTGGCTCTGTTCGGGTGTAGACCGGAAGTACCCTCACAGACACGTGCACCCTGTGGCTGCTCTTTGGTTGTTTTTGTCTTGTCTTGGAAAATGTGGACCGTCTTCTTGTTGGGGCACGTAGGCTTCTTCTAATGTGGTTGGCCAGGGCTTGCCATTTGCTGAGGAAGAGGAAGTGGGGGAAGGTGCTGGGTGTTTCAGAATGGTGTAGGAACCAGAGAGAGATGCTGAACTGGACCCGGCTCAGGATGAAAGGGGTCTGTCCCAGGGTGGGTGGCTGCGGGCGCATGGCAGAGTGAGTTGAGTGAGGTGATTTCTCATGGCCTGTCCAAAGCAAGAACCTCACCTGCTCTTGAGCCTTCTCTTAGGACCTGCCCCTTTTAACCCACGAAGAACCAACCATGTCCTTTCTGTGCCTGCCTGTGTCCACCACCTACACAGTCAATGTCTCTGACATGTGTGGATGAGAGCAAGGGCTACTTACATGTCGATGCTTCTCATGTGTCTATGAGAGAAGACCTACTTTCATTGACTACTGGCCCGCGCTTTGCATCAAGACACACTAACCGTGTATATATGTGTACGGGGTTTGTGTGCATGTTCATGTAGAGGGTGCATATGTACATCTGTGCATGTGGAGGCAATGCCATTCACCTCTTTTTGTGTGATGGTGTAGAGTATATGCAGTGTGATGTGTGGTACACACACGTATTTGTGCAGATGTGCAAGTCCTGTGCACGCACGTGTGCAGGCCACCCTCTTCTTTCACTTATTTGTTTATTTACTTGAGATGGAGTTCTCTACCTCAACCCAAAGCTTTTGTTTCTGGTCAGTAAGCCTTGGCGATTCTCTGGTCTTTGCCTCCTGCAGACATGTGTGGCCATGCCTAGCTTTTTCCTTGGGTGTTGGGGAATAGAACTCAGGACAAATCAGGCTCTCTCAGGACACTTGCTTAAGCAGCAAGTGGTCTTACCTGCTGGGCCACCTTCCTAACCCTGCACCTTTTTTTTTTTTTTTTTTTGAGGCAGTGTCTCCTGTTTGCCTAGAGTTCACTAATTAGGCTAGACTGGCTTGCCAAGGAGCTCCAGAGATCCTCTTGTCTCTGCCTCCTCACTGCTGAGATTATGAGCATATGCTACCCTGCCCAACATTTTTATATAGACACTGGGGGCCAAATTCAGATCTGTATGTTTACAAGTTAAGGGCTTTACTGACTAGATCATCTCCCCAGTTCTCCCACATTTTAGCTTTCTTTGGTCAAATTTTTCTCCTCCCAAATGACATCTTATCCATCAGCTTAATGTCTCACTTTTGTAGTGAGACAGTTACCCCAAACCTGGCTCTGACCTCAACATTCCTCATCTCACAGTTCCTGGGAGTCAGGAATCAGGAAGCTGCCTGCCGGCTACCTCTGGATCCTGCTGTCTCGTGGAGCTGCCCACAAGGCACTGTGGTCACTTCCAGGCTCCCCTACCTTTGCTTTATTCCCAGACCATGGTTTCCAGGCATTGTCTTGGATTTGATCTTTGCTTATAAGTGACTTTTACCTTTTAACACTGTTCCCATCTTGTGAAGAGGAGACATTTCAGAACCATAAGTCCTACCTCTATTTTATTTACAGCTCATTCCTCAGCTTCTCATTCTCCTCTCACATTTTATTATAGGCTATATGAAGACACCTGATGGCACCTTCAAAGCTGCACTTGGGAAGATCTTAACTACATTATCCAGTTTGCTAGGCATACTCTGTACTTCCCACATACCTGCAAAAGAATGTTGCCAAGATTTCTAATATACCACAACATATGTCCCCCCTTGCCTCAGTTTCCAGTAAAATTTTCTGTGATTTCCCGTGTTTTCAAAGTCCAGAACTTTATGGAAAATTGTATTGAAGGTGATTTAAATGTTTGTCGGCACTCCGCTATAAGCCCATTGCCTGGTTCTAATGGCATTTCTGTTATATAAACACTCAATTTTTACCAACCAAATCTATATTAATTTTCTATATTGCATAACTTAAAAAGGAAACATTATCTCACAGTTTCTGTGGATCAGGAATTCTTGGTAGCTAAGCGGGTAATTCTGGCTTAAGATCACTCACAAGATAAGTTGTGAGTCAGGTCTCAATCTCATCTCAAGTTTGGGGCTGGAGGTTCAACTTGCAAATTCATATATGGTTGGCAGGCTGCATCTCTTCACAGGCCATAGGGCTGAGGCCACTAGAAGTGGATCTTAATTCTTCACTGAATCATGGAGGTCTCCTCACAAGGCTGTTTGGAACATGAAAACTTTCTTGTTCTAGCATTAGGACCCAAGAATGAGATGACCCTCTGTATTTATAATGTCATCTTGGAAGTGACGTGCCATAGCTTATGTCATATTCAGTCTGTTAAAAATGAATTATTGAGCTGAGTGTAGTGAGGCATGCTTGTTATCCCAGCACTCAAGAGGCTGAGTTGGAAGCCAGCCTGGGCAAAGTTTTGGGCCAGCTGGAGTCACATTGTTGAGACCCTGTGTAAAAAGAAGAAGGAGGAGGAAGAGGAAGAGAAGGAGAAAGAGGAAGAGGAGGAAGATGATCATGATGAGAAATACCCAGCCCACACTCAAGATGAGGGGGATTACCCAAAGGTCTTGCTAGCAGAGGGAATCACTGGAACAATCTTTGAGGCTGTGTACATACGAATTCCAACATTCGCAGACACAAATATTTATTAAGCAACTTCTCTTTGTCAGACAGGAACTTGGGCTGCAGTAATGAGAAAAACTCACAAAGATGATTGGTCTCAAGGTGCTTCCTGAGAGGATGATTCCTGTGAAGTTTAGAAGCGTGTGAGAACATGGTATCTTTGGGGAACCACCCACCAGTAGTTCAGAAGAATGAGAACTTAGGTGGGACTTGGCTACATGGTTGACATAGATTACAAAGAACCTTCCTTGCTTTGTTGAGCAACTGCCTTAATACCAAAAACAATAAGAAGTTCTTAATGGGCTGTAGGTGGTACAGTCATATTGCACATGGAAAGACCGGATCCAAGTCAACTGATCAGGAGTTGGAGGTGGTAGTTCAGCCGTGAGATGATGGTGCCTGTCTATCGTTGAATAGACCAAGTGTGTTGCTGCGCAAGGGTTAATATCCAGCCGTTGAAAGCAATGACGTCCTGGCAGATGTTACAAGTTGGATACACCTCGCAAGCATTATACTAAATGAAACAAGTGAGTCAGAAGATCACATACTATATGATTCCATTTATATGGAATTCTCAGAATGAACAAGTCATCATAGAGATAGAAAGTAGATTCGTGGTTTCCTATGGTTGGGGAGAATGAGATTGTGGGTATGATTGAATGACAGCTTAAGAGTATTTTTGGGCACTGAAAAATGTTCTTATATTGATGGGTACGATTGTACAACTTTGAATAGAATTGAAGAAGACCTGGCCAGCTGTGCGTGTTATGCAGATGGATCGTGTGGTATGAGAGTTATATCTCAACAGAGAAGTCTCAAAACACAAGGCAGAACAAAAAGAAATGTGGTGGGGCCTTCAACCTCATCACCCCGCTGCAGGCCCCATTCTCTCCTTCTTTACTGTTCTCACGGGCATCCCCTTACTGCCGTTTCTTATCCCTCTGCCATTTTCCCGCCCTTTTCGCCACGTCTGGACCTCGTGCAGATCCTGGACTCCTGTTCTTAGAGTCGCCTCTGTCTAGGTGTGGCCATGTCTGCTGATAAGCCACACCCTACCTCCTGTCTCTCTCTCAGTCTCTCACTTTGTCTTCATTTCGTATTCCTGTCCTGAGAGGCCCACCTCTTCCAGAGCCTGACTTTGGCCCCTTCTCTCCTTCCTTCCTTCCTTCCTTCCTTCCTTCCTTCCTTCCTTCCTTCCTTCCTTCCTTCCTTCTTTCCTCTCTCCCTCCTTCCTTCCTTCCTTCTTTCCTCTCTCCCTCCTTCCTTCCTTCCTTCTTTCCTCTCTCCCTCCTTCCTTCCTTCCTTCTTTCCTCTCTCCCTCCTTCCTTCCTTCCTTCTTTCCTCCCTCCTTCCTTCCTTCCTTCCTCCTTTCCTTCTTCCCTCCCCCTCCCTTCCTTTTCTTTCTTTCTCTTTTTAAAAAATTTTAGTTAGCATACAAAGTTTTAGGTAGCATTCATTCTCGTGTTTTCAAAGCCGATCCTTCTCCCCTCCCCTGTTTACTTGTCCCATGGGTCCTTTTACCCTCTCCCAACTTCCTTCTAATCATCTCTTGATCATGGTATCTCCCTTGTCAGGTAAGTATCCAATCATCTCTTTTCAAAAATATTCATTTGAGAAAGGGAGAGAGAGAGAAAGGGGGGTGCAGAGAATGAATGAGCACACCAGGGTCTCTTGCCACTGAAGGTAAACTCCAGATGTGTGCTCTACTTTGTGAATCTTGCTTTATGTGGGTACTGGGGAATGAAGCACCGGCTGTCAGGCTTTGCAAGCAAGCACCTTTAACCACTGAGCAATCTCTCCAGCACAAATTATTTCTTTTAAAATTTTTTTTGTTTATTTTTTTATTTATTTGAGAGTGATAGAGAGGGAGAGAATGGGTGCACCAGGGCCTCCAGCCACTGCAAATGAACTCCAGATGCTTGCACCCCCTTATACATCTGGCTAACGTGGGTCCTGGGAAATTGAGCCTTGAACTGGGGTCCTTAGGCTTCACAGGCAAGTGCTTAACCTCTAAGCCATCTCTCCAGCCCTCAAATCATTTCTTTATGGCCACTCTTGGTCACCACTCTAGCTTCATAGGTTTTCCCTACACTTTTCTCCCCTGCATATACATATAGATATCACCAGCTCGGATCCGCATATTAGAGAGAACATGTGGTTTTGGTTTCTCAGACTTTGGATCATTTCAGTTAATAGAATTCTTTCCAAATCCATCCATTTTATTCCTGCAAGTTTTATGATTGCACTTTTCTGTACTGCTGAATAAAATTGCATTGTGTATATGCACGACATCTGTCAATGGGCATCCAGGCATTTTCATTTCTTAGCCAGGGTGGCAATAAACATGGATGAGCAAGTACCTATTGATGTACTTTTCCATCTTGGCTTTGCCCTTTTAGAAAAGACCTAGTTCCTCTGTGAGGCCTGGGCTGGGCACATGGTTCCTGAGGCAGAGCTGTGACTGGTTCTGTGACATTATCAAGCTACAAGTCCACCGAGGAAATGTCATAGCTCCGAGTGTCTCTCCTCAGGGGATTATCTGTAAAATGTAATATGGATTAAATGCCTGTGTGCTGAAATAGTTCCTTATACGACTACACCACAAACCTACTGTGTGTCAGGTGATGTCTGCGTATATCCTTCTGGGTTTTCACAACCATCCTTTGAGGTTGGTTATTATTATTAACAGCATTCATTACATGGAGAATCTGAGCCGTGATATGACATGACCATAGTCACAACTAGTTGAAATGTCATCACAAAAGAGTTCTGGTTTACTGTGGTTTGAATATTTCTCCCCCACCCACCACTCCTGTAAAACTCCTGTTGGCACTTAATCCCCAGTGTGACAGTTTTGGGGAGTGGGGCCTAATAGGAGATGTCTAGGCTCCACCCTCACGAGCAGGCTGGTCATAAAAGGATTCAAACCCGAATTCAAGCTCTTGCTATCTGGCCCTTCTGTTTTCCTCCGTGGAGTGGACGCAGTGTGAAAGCCCTCCTCACAGGTGTGCTCCTTGACCTTGGACTTGAGCACACAGAGCTGCAAGACATAACTCTTTGTTCTTGATGCATTCTTAGCCTCAGGGATTTTACTACAGCAGCACAAAGTGGACCAAGGAGATTCCCTACTGTAGTCAGAACAGGCCCGAGATGAAATCTGATCATGACCCTTAACTGAAGCCTTTGATGGTCTCCATTTGCTCATGAGATAAAATAAGTCTCTCATCAAGCACAGTTTGACTGGGCCTTCTTTGCCAGAATGTTCTCCTTGGGCATTTGTCTGTTTTTTTTCCCCCCCCAACCCCTCTTAGGTCTTGCCTTAGGCACTGCACATTTTAGGATGTCCAGGGCTGTGTCAAGCATATCTCCATTTACCTTACCGACTAATTTATTGCTCATTTCTCCTACTAGGCTGCAGATGTTCCCAGTGGTGGGGAGCTTGTTGGCTTCCTCAGTGAGCTCTCTGGGGATACTTACTACTGCAGTCACTCACTAAAGATTGGAATTGCTGGGCTGGAGAGATGGCTTAGTGGTTAAGCGCTTGCCTGTGAAGCCTAAGGACCCCGGTTCGAGGCTCAATTCTCCAGGACCCACGTTAGCCAGATGCGCAAGGGGGCACATGCATCTGGAATTCGTCTGCAGTGGCTGGAGGCCCTGGCGTGCCCATTCTCTCTCTCTCTCTCTCTCTCTCTCTCTGCCTCTTTCTCTATCTGTCGCTCTCAAATAAATAAATAAAAATAAACCAAAAAAATTAAAAATAAAGATTGGAATTGCTGACTGCAACTTGTGCCCAGCCTAGTGTCATATCGTGTGTGGTGTAATTTAACTTGGAATTCAATACTACTGAAAGATAGGATTCTTCGCTTATTCTTACTTGGGCCTCCTCATACATAACCTGAGTACTGAGAGACCCTGGTGACTAGGCCGTTGTCTCGTACTAAAGTGTATTACTGTTACTTTTAAACTTACACCTCGAGTATAATGCTGCTGTGAGAACAAGCTGTCTTTGGAACGAGACACAACCAGTGTCTAGTTCTGGCGTCTCTCCTTCCTGGTTGTATTGATGAACCTCTTTGAACTTCAAATCTTCCAGAAAGAAAATGGAAATAATCGAACCTGCCTCATAGGTTTAATGTGAAGACTGAATGAAATAATTCATGAAAGGTACTTAGCGCAGGGGCTGGCACAAAAATAAGCGCTTTAAACATGTTAGTCATTATTAGTATTACTAAAAGAATAATAAGAGCTATCTTGCCTGCCAATTAGATGCTTGACAGATGGTAGCTGTATTATTGTTATTATAAAGGAATGCTGCGGTTTTATTGTAATGACTCAGGCTGATTGGCAGGAAGCTGCTCTCTGGGGATTGAGGGAAGTGTAGCCAGTGCTGGAAAGTTCTGCCCCTCTCTGTTTTCCTGGAGGTAGACCGAGGGTGGCTCTTTCAGTTTGGTCTGAACTGGGCCCAGGAAGAACTTTGGCAGGGCGCCCTGTCCAAGGCAACACCTTCTCCTCATGGCTGGTGTCTAGGGTCACAGTGCCCTCGCTGAGGGCATTGGAATCTTTTCTCCCATCAGTCTGAAGAGTGAAGGAATAACTAATGCAGCATTTGCAGTCGCACAGGTGGAGTGGGGTGAGGGTTCTTAAAAGACAGCTTTGAGGGCTAGAGAAATGGCTTAGTGGTTAAGGCATTTGCCTGCAAAGCCAAAGGATCCCAGTTTGATTCTCCAGGACCCACGTGAGACAGATGCAAAGGGGGCACATGCATCTGGAGTTTGGTTGCAGTGTCTACAGGCCCTGGTGCTCCCTCTCTCTCTGCCTCTTTCTCTGTCTTAAATAAATAAATATTTAAAAAGACAGCTTTGATCTTGGAGGAGTCTGTGCCGTGAAGCTCTGTAGAGACTCCTGGGAACATGGCGACGGCAAGCATGGCGTTCCTTAGAGGGCCCCCTCTACTCTGAAGTCGTGTTGGCTCTGGCCTGCTTTACCAGACACGTGTTCCTTGGGAAAACCCACATCTTCTTTAGGGTGTGGACAAGTCTTCCCTTTGTCCACGAGGAGCCGGGAGGTGGGCTGGGCCCTAGGAAGCCTGCTTGCTCCTTGGAGGTGGATGTCTGCTTTCTGACCACGCGACGAGGCTAGCACCTCGTGTGCGATGAGATGGCTTTACATTTCACAGCATCAAAAGAAGGGGAACCCGAGGGCCTAGCAGAGCTGAACTTGAACTGTGTCCTGTCTTTTTCACTTGGGCACCAGGCCAGCTGACATTTCTCTGGGCCTGTTTGTGCTCCTTGAACTCACGACTTCCCTTCATGTGAGTCTTGACATGTTTGGAGTTGGTTCTGCTGGTTTATCACTCATCTGTTCTCATCCTTTTGACTCATTTGGATGTTTTCTGTGTTCCATTTTCTCCAGTCCTGGGGATAGGATGCACATGCACGGCAATTGCTCTACCTGTGCGCTTCCCCTCAGTGTTCCATTGCAAGTGCTCCACCTCTGAGTTCTGTGTTCCAGTGTTCCTTTGCATTTATCTGTGGAGGCATTTTTTTCAAGTAAATGTGCTCATACTGAAATATGTTCCTCAAATTTATAGGTTGAAACTAATTCCTGTTGTCCTAATGTGATAGTTGGTGATGGGAATGCAGTTAGGTTTGTTTGAGTCATGATGGTGAGGCCCTCATGATGATGGGATTAAGTGCCTTTAGAAGAAAATGCATGAGAGAGGGAGAGAGAGAAAAAGTGAGAGAGGAGCGAGAGCATGAGCTTTCTTTTGCCTTTCAGCTTCACACACCTCGGAAAAGCTATGTAATGACACAGGGAGAAGGTGGCCATTTACAACACAATGAGGGAAATCTTCCTAGCCCTGATCATATCTTTTTTTTTGAGTTAGGGTCTCATTTTAGCTCAGGCTGACCAGGAACTCACTATGTAGTCTCAGGGTGGTCTCGAACTCTTGGGGATCCTCCTACCTTTGCCTCCCAAGTGCTGGCATTAAAGGTATGCATCACCACGCATGGCTCCTGCTCATATCTTGATCTTGAAATTCCGGTCTCCAGAAATGTAAGAAACATATTTCTGTTGTTAAAGATCCAGTTTATGGTATTATATTAAAGCAGTCTGAGCAGACCACACAATTTTTTCTTCTGTTTTTCCTTAGTAATTATTCTAGGTAGTATAATACATTTAACTTTGCATAGTCTACCTAGAATCAATATTTCACCATTTCTATACTTAAAAGTCTACCCACATTCTAGGTCCCTGAAACTTTTCCCTCTTACATTGTAGTTGTGATATGTATTTCAGTACTAAACAATAATGAAAATCTTGACTATTAAGGTTAATCATTTTCTTGCTTTTTAATTTTTGAAATCTTTTTTTTTGTCATTTTTTTTTTTTTGAGGTAGGGTCTTGTTCTAGTCCAGGTTTGTAATCCCAGCACTGGAGAAAGGGAGATGTTGGGATCCTCATGCTTGTTCTCTAGATAGTGTAAATTCCAGATCCTTGAGAGATCCTGTCTGAGAAAAAGGTGGCCAGCTCCTGAGGAAAAACACCCAAGATTAAAAAAAAGAAAAACCAAAAGTCAGGCATGGTGGCACACACCTTTAATCCCAGTATTCGGGCGGCAGAGGTAGAGGATTGCTGTGAGTTTGAGGCCACCCTGAGACTACATAGTGAATTCCAGGTCAGCCTGGGCTAGAGTGAGACCCTACCTCAAAAAACAAACAAACAAAACACTATTTAATTTGGATATATTAACTGTTTTATAAGTACTGTATAGTCCTATGAATTTGAAAAATGTACCTCAAAGTTTTAACCACATTTCTTAGAATAACACTAATTAAAAAAAATTTGGGTCTAGAGGGGAGAAAAATATTTGTACTTGGAAGACATAGCAAGTCGAGCAGGAGTTTCAGGCTTTCGTTACTAGAAGAATTCGGCAACGGCTGTCAAGAATGGAGCCTCACAGGTTGCGCTCCTCTGTGAGTTGTGGAAGAAATGAAAGCAGCATTCATAAATAGGGTCTTTAACAAGACTGCAGGCAGCCTGTCCGACATCCCCCTTGGTAGATGAAGCCAAGTGCCACAAAATTCAGGACTCAAGTGGCTCAAGGCCTTTCAAGTTGTCATGATGAATATGAGGCCTGCAATTCAAAGCACTCTGGAGCTTCAAACCAGATGACACCATCAACGGACAGCTTTGATGTGTCCAGCCCCTGGAGGACACATTGCTGTCTGAGTCCAAGACACATTTCTGTTCTGTTTCCTTCTTATCGTACGTGCGATCTGCCAGCACAGAACTGGACTCATGCCAAGCCAGCCATTCCAGCACAGAGGCTAGTCCACAGGAAGGAATTCTGGATAAAGACCATCTTTTGCACATGGATGGTGTCCTGTGCATCTAGCTATCGCCGAGCCTTGCAAGTTCATTTCCTACCAAGTCGAGACTGGTGGACATAGTTATACGAAGACCTTTACCCAAGGACAGTAAGCTTAGCTCCTCTGAATATTACAATATTCAAACTCATTAACCCAAAAGCCCAAATTGGGCTGCAGGTGGTGGTGTATACCTTTAATCCCAGCACTTGAGAGGCAGAGATAGGAAGACTGCTGTGAGTTCAAGACCAGCTTGGAACCTCAGAGTGAGTTCCAAGTCAGCCTGGGCTAGAGTGAGACCCTACCTTGAAACAAGCAAACGTACAAACAAACAACAATAAAGTCCTTGCCACTCCATGCAGCTCTGATGTGTGAGGGGAGAGGTTACTCTGCTGCACCTGTCACTGGTGGCAAATGTCACAACCAGGTCTGGACGAGCGCTCTCTGGATACCGGGTGTGAACTGGAAAGCCACTGAGCTGACCCCAACCCTGGAGCTCACCGTAGTCTTCCCTGATGGGTGAATTTGTCCTCCCATATAGCATGGGAGCATCGGAGGGCCCCAATCAAGAGAATTTTGTGGCATGTATTCCAGCAAATAGCAAACCCAGTGTTTCGTTCCTTCCATATCCTACTCCCCTTCGCTGTTTTGAAGAAAAACTGTGACTGTTTTTTCTTTTAAGAACTCTATGTTTTTGGGATGTATATGTTGACTTAGCACCATTACCAGTTGCTCTCTCAGTTGCCAAATTAGCACTAGAATATTTATACATTATCGGCAAATCCTCCCAGAACTGTTCCTGAAAACTTGGTGGTGATGGTAGGTCTGGGGTTCTCCTTCTGTATGAATGGTGACTCCTAAAATGAGTCTGTTAAGAACTGTGCGGAAAAGTGTCTGGCCTCGTTTCTGTCATTATTTGCTTTCTCAGATAAGTGATGGAAGCCATGTTTCCCAGATTCCCATCTGTTTTCTTCAACTGGGTGGAACTGCATTTCCTTCTTAGATAATGGCCCAGGAGTAGCACACTGGCTTGACACTGGGGGACCATGTGATGCTGTCATGTGCTCTATTGTTTTCCACAGGAGGACGACTGTATGTGATCAGGATGCTTTGTAGTCTCTCTGTCATGTGTGTATTCCAGCAGGGGATAGAGAGAAGATAAGGGAAGGCCTGCTCCTTCCTTTTCCAAGCATCTGCCTTCACAGTCTTACCACCCATGGTCTCACTGTGCCGTGTGCACGAGCTTATCATGGCAGAAAACTCTGGCTGAGCATAGTGGTGTTGCAAATAGCTGCATAGTTGGTTTTAGGAACTTCCCCCAAACTCATTTATCGGAAACCTAGACTATTCATAGAGTCCGCAGTTGATGAACTGCTCCTTCCCAGGACCATAGTATACTTGACGAGGCTCATCAAATACTTGACAGTTGTTTGGTATCCACAGGACCTCGTTCTGTTAAACCCCACTTTGACGTCCTGATTCTTTGTCCATCATAATCAACCCTCCCCCCCGCCGCCCCAGATTGAAAGATCAAATTGAAGCTCAACTTTTAAGTCTGTTATTTTAGCCATTCCTACATCATAGGAATGTTAGGGAACTGGTGATAAGCAAGATAAGCAATAATGTCAATTGGTTTTATCAATACGACATTGTCATGCCAACTTTAGGGAGTTAGCAATTGTCATGACTTGGAGGTTGACACACAACTGCCTTTTGGCCAGAACTTGGTCACATGACAATATCTAAATTCTAGGAAGTTGGCGTGGTGGTTTGAGTTAGGTGTCCCTCATAAACTCATGTGTTCTGAATGCTAGGTATCTTGCTGGTGGAAATTGGGAATTGGGAGCTTGTTGGAGGAGGTGTATTGTTGGGGGTGGGCTTACCAGTGTATGGCATTGTTGCAGTCAGGTTCTCATTGCTGGTAGAAATCACCCAGCCAAGAGCAGCTTGTGGGAAAAAGAGGCCTATTTTGGCTTACAGGCTTGAGGGGGAAGCTCCTTGATGGCAGGGAAAATGATGTCATGAGCAGAGGGTGGACATCATCCCCTGGCCAACATCAGGTGGACCATAGCAACAGGAGAGTGTGCCAAACACTGGCATGGGGAAACTGGCTGTAACACCCATAAACCCGCCTCCAACAATATACTCCCTCCAGGAGGCGTTAATTCCCAAATCTCCATCAGCTGAGAACCTGGCATTCAGAACAACTAAGTTTATGGGGGACACCTGAAACAAACCACCACATTCCACCCCGGCCCCCCATAAAAGGATAACCATGCATGATATCAAATGCAATGCATTCATCCAACTTTAAAAGTCCCCATAGCTTTTATCAATTCCAATGATGCTCATACATCCCCATAATCCAGGTTCTTTTATCTGAGCCATGATACCAAAAAACAATCTCAAAAAACCCATAATGGCACAGAAAAGTATTCACATTGCAAAAGATGGCATCAGGTATAGAAAGAATATTCAGTCAATACAAGATTTAAAAGAATGAGGGCAAACATCATACTCTGTAGCTTCAAGCGCAACAACTCTAGTCAGTGACAAATCTCCAAGTCTAATAATTCTAGCTAGCAACAAGTCTCTGGTATTCCAATTTTGCCTCTCCAGCTAGGCTACTCACAGTCCTGGAAAATGTCATCGGGGCCCACAGCTTTCCTCAGTAGCCATCTTGTTGCCCTGGCATCTCCACTGGGTCTCCACTGCAATCCATGGTTCATCCTCATGGCCCCGTGGGGTCTCCATGCAGGCAACCAGCAAACCTGCTTCACACTGCCCATGGCCATTTCCAAAACACAAGACTATGTTGCAAACTCAATGACCTTCTCTTTCCTGTATTTCTTATACTCCACAGTACCAGGTAGGGTGCCAATTTGTTAATCTGGGGGGAATAAAGCAGACTTTGAAGAGCAGGAAACTCCTTGAGCACTCAGACCCCTTCAAAAGAGTCGACATTCTTCCTGTTGCCCTAGTGCAGGTCAGCTGGCCTTATCTATCTCAAAAGTTGCAATCTCTCAAATTGCAGCTGAATGGGCAACAGTTCACCCAAATATTTTTCTTTCTTTGCCAAATCCTTCTGCTCACACCAGTTCATTTCTACTCAAAGCAGCCCTGCACAACTTCTCAGGACCCAGGCATAAGAGCAAGCTTCCCACACAAACTGCTAGCCTATTCTAGGCAAAGCTCTTTCTCGCCCTTACAAGCCAAACCTCACAGTCCATAGTTCTTATTGCATTCAGGTCTTTCAACTCTGACCAGAATAGTCCATCAAGCTGTACTTACAGCACTGCCAGTCATCTCCTAGGCCAAGGTTTCAAATCCTTCCACATTCCTCTTGAAAATCAGCTCCAAAAGGCCAAAGCCACACAGCCAGGTGTCTAGCAGCAACCCCACTCCTCGGTACCACTTTACTGCTGCAGTCAGGTTTACATTGTTGGTAGAAATCACCTGACCAAGTGCAGCTTTTGGGAAAAAAGGATTTATTTTGGCTTACAGGCTCGAGGGGAAGCTCCATGATGACAGGGAAAATGAAGGCATGAGCAGAGGGTGGACATCACCCCCTCGCCAACATCAGGTGGACAATAGCAACAGGAGAGTGTGCCAAACACTGGCAAGGGGCCACTGGCTATAACGCCCATAAGCCTGCCTCCAACAATACACTCCCTCTAGGAGGCATTAATTCCCAAATCTCTATCAGCTGAGAACCTAGCATTCAAAACACCTAAGTTTATGGGGGGACACCTGACTCAAACCATCACAGGCACACACTCCTGTTGCTTTTGTCCACCTGGTGTTGGCCAAGAGGTGACGTCCAGCCTCTGCTCATGTCATGTTTCCCCTGCCATCATGGAGTTTTCCCTTGAGTCTGGAAGCCAAAATAAATCCTTTTCGTCTACAAGCTACTTTTAGTTGGATACTTTGTGCCAGCAATGAGAAGGTAACTCCAACAGTTGGGAATTGATATCTTTTTTTTTTAAATTTTTTAAATTTATTTGAGAGCGACAGACACAGAGAGAAAGACAGATAGAGGGAGAGAGAGAGAATGGGTGCGCCAGGGCTTCCAGCCTCTGCCAATGAACTCCAGACGCGTGCGCCCCCTTGTGCATCTGGCTAACGTGGGGCCGGGGGAACCGAGCCTCGAACCGGGTTCCTTAGGCTTCACAGGCAAGCGCTTAACCGCTAAGCCATCTCTCCAGCCCAAGGAATTGATATCTCTTAGATGGGCAGTTTTATGCTTATCTAAAACTTCTGCTATTGTAGTAAAAATAGAAAACAAGTAATGGGGGAGAATAGTGTTACCTTCAACTGTCCACTTGGCTTCCTATACCAGTACTGAAGCCTCTCTCTGGTCATGCACTAGGAAAACACTTTCTCACAGATGGTCTCAGTCACTCCTCAAAATACCATGTAGCAAGCATTTTTATTATCACCAGGCACAAAGAAACTAAGTAGTTTGGCCTTGTTTACAAAGCTTCTCTATGGTAGAACTGGGTTAAATCCAGGAGATTGCTATAGAGCCCAGGGAGCAGTGTGATATATGGTTTTGTCTGAGCTGCCTTGGAAGGAACCTTACCTGTAATGATTTTCTCTTTTATATAGCTTATTACCACACCAGACGGCTTTAAATAATTCATATTTATTATGCCTCTGTTGGTCAGGAATGTAGGCATGTCTCATGTGTAAGAGAGACCACCTGCTCAGGGTTTTAAAAGGCTGCATCCGAGATCTCAGCTGGCTGGTGGTGTCATCTGGAAGTGAATGGGAAGAATCTGCTATCAAGTATATTCAAGTAAACAGAATTCAACTCAGCTTTTGTCGGCTGTAGGCTGTCCTCAGGCTCTGGAGGGCTCCCACAGCTCTCTACCATGTGGCCCTTGAGATAAGGTGGTCACACCATGGCAGGTGGCTTCTTCATTACCACTAGGAGTGCCTTCTGCAGTTACTGACTTTTGTATAACAACAGGTAACCACAAGAATGGTATAAATTGTTTTTGCCATCATCAAGCAGTGGAATTCCATCTGCTTTGCCAGATTCTAAGCCAGTCCTGGCTGCTACCTGAACTTAAGGGGAAGGGACACCTGGGTCACTTTAGGATATGTTTGCCACTTCAGGTTATGAGACAGACACAATTTCCACTGACCACACCATTTACTGAGTATGTAGGTTTCAGGTTTCAGTGAGCCATTTCACTTCTCTCAATACATACATTCACCTCTAAGTTGGAGCTAACAATTTTCTCCCTGCCCAGGTTCTGTGAAGGCTAAATGAGATCATGCATGTGCAGAAGATATAGAATTAAGAGATTATAATGTACTAATTAACATAAACTGGTTCCCCATCTGAAGCCTTCTAATGTAAGTAGCAATTGTCCTTGGGACTGAGTAAATGTTGGGTTGCATAAATTCATGGTCTGTCCTTAGGGGCTTTACATCCACTCACATAGCAAAGGACTATGTTTAATTTTGTAGAAGTATTTATAGTTTAATCAATTATGAAAATGGAAATGTGTATGCACAAATCTTGACAACCAAGTAAGACTCTCAGGGCACTTTTCCAGAATGATTTTAACATCATAAATATAGATTACATAACTTTTGCATAATAGACTGCTAGCCAGGCACTTTTGCCAAATAAATGAAAGGTTGGAGTCATGTTGTACTAGTTTACTTTCCTGGTTGCTGTGACAAAAATCCCTGACAAGAAGCAACTTAATGGAGGACAGGTTCATTTATTTTTTAAAAAATATTTTATTATTTATTCATTTATTTGAGAGAGAGAAGGGCACATCTGGGCCTCTAGGCACTGTAAATAAACTCCAGATACAGGTACCACTTTGTGCATCTGGCTTACTTGGGTCCTGGGAAATCGAACCTGGGTCCTTTGGCATTGCAGACAAGTGTCTTAACCACTGAGCAATGTCTCTAGCCCGAGGAAAGGCTTATTTTGAGGGAAGGCTGTGAAGGTACAGTCTGTCATGGCAAACAAGGCATGGCAACAGGAGCATGAAGTAGGCTGTCACATTCAATTGGCAGTCAGGAAGTGGGGAGCAGTCAGTGCTGCAGCCCATGAAATAGTGTTACCCACAGTTAGGGTGGGCCTTCCAACCTCAGTTTCCCTAATCATAGATATGCCCAGGAATTTGTTTCCATAGTGATTCTAAATCTCTTAATTGACAATCAGGATTAAATGGTCATACATGCCATGAAGTAAGAGTCAAAAAAGCAAACTTCTTGGACGACAGCATGGCTCTGTTGCCTCTTGAATTTTTAAAAAAATATTTAATTAATTTATTTATGTGTGTGTATGAGAGGGGGGGGGGGATGGGCTCAGGTCTCCTGGCCCTAAACAAGTCCTGAGTTCTTTCCCTCACAGTAGTAGTAATGTCACCTCACCTCAGCAAGGGCTCTTGGATGCTAAGCAATAGAAACCGACTCTAGTAAGCATAGGCATAAAAGGAATTCCTTGGACCTGTATCAGTCAGGGCTTAGTGTGTGTGTATGTATATATCTTGTATAGTTATTTCAATTAGAGTGGGACTAAACAGAGAGAATGTGGTGCTAACAAAGTTTTTGGAAGGGCTGAGAGATTTTAGGCTAGAGTTCTGGGGATAACTTAGAAGGACGCACATACTCACCCAAGAGAAGCTCTCCCTTTGAGGCCACAGCCGAGGGAGGCTGCTGTTGCTTCTACTCACAATGGACCTATGGGGTTGGAGAGGAGACAGTAAGAGGATGCTTCAGGACAAGGATGGGAATGTGACTTGATGTGAAAATAGCCCAAGGTGCTATCTTGAACACCAGAAGTATTACTGGACTGCACAGTCCAAAACTTTAATTGTTAGCGAGGGTCACAGCAAGCCTTCCAAGTGTCACGTGGGCTTTTCCTCAGCAGTTCAAGAATGGCCGCGCAGGAACTCATTTGTAGTCCGCTGTTCCATTCTCGACACCTCCCACAATGAATTGCATGAGCATTTAAACTTAATCTTTAAAAAAGGAGCGGGTCTCATTGTGGTGTGCTTCATACGCATGTATCACCGTAACGTAATGTTACTTACCCCTGTCCACTGTCCTGTCCCATCCCTGTTCCCGCCTCTTGCCGGCCTCCTTCCCTTCAGATCGTACCACTTCTGCTTTCGTGTCACATATGTTCTATGACCCTCTCTTTCCCCCTCCTTGCTTTATATAAATTTAAATCTAGATGCCATGCAGGAGAGAAAACAGGTAATACTCAATTTTTTGAGTCTGGCTTATGTCGCTTAGCATAATGATCCCCAGTTGCATTCATTTTTGTCACTTTTATAACATTCATGACAAAAGCCCCTTAGGGAAGGAAGGGTATATTTTGGCTTAAGTTAATGTCATAACTTCACTATTGCTCGTGGCTGAATAAAATTCCATAGTGTACATGTATCCCATGGTTTATTTTCTTTCCCTTGCATGCTGTGCAAGTACTTCATTATGAGCCCAATACTGTGTCTTCTTTTCCCACTCATCCATGGGTGAACAGCTAGGCTGGTTCCATATCTTGACTGTTGTGAATCCTGCAGCCTTTAAACACCAAGGTTCTTTCAAACATTAACATTACATCAGTCTTTCTTTGCCTGTGAGGGAGGAGAGCAAGCGCCCCAGTAAATACTGGGAACCACAGATAGAACTGAGCCGTAGAGGGATTGTTTTTCCCCATATACACACAGATTTGATGTTCTAACTAAGCCCTTTTCATGCAATGTGACTGTGATTTTGCAGGTTGAGGTATGACAGTAAAACTAGCATGACATTTTTCATGGACAGAAGATCATTTTCAGCAACTTTAGTCGACATGGTTTTCTGTTCTTATTAAGTAGAGAATCACCAGTCCTGTTCACTAAGGAAATACTTTCCATTTTTTTTGTTTGGGGTACGTAAATTGCCAGCTGCATTACTTTTGTGCTTTGGGGCCACTATTAAGTCAAACAAGGGACACGAGGAAACCTACACTGTGATACCAGGGTGGTAGATGTGACAGTCACCAGGTGATTAATGGGCAAGAAGCATACGCAATATGGGTAAGCTGGACACAGGGATGATTCACATCTGGAGTAGGACAGAGCAAGGCTAAGTGAGACTTTTATCATGCCACTCATAACTATGCACAATTTAGAATGCATGAACAGCTTATTTCTGGAATTTTCCATTGAATATTTTCAGATTGCTATGGACTGCTGATATCTAAAAAGATGGACAGTGAAAGTATGAGTAAGTGGAAGCTGTGTACTTCCTTAGTCATTCTCTCAGCCCTCTCTGAGCCAGTGGGAGGTGTGCCCAAGAGCAATATCTAACCACTAGATTCAGTGGTGTGGCTGTGATCTCTTCATTATTATAGGGCCTGGTCACAGGAACCTCAGATCACTTCCTGTTTGGCTGAGATGAAGTATGGCAGGAACCTCAGCAGAACCATGACCTTTCTCCTGCAGCCACTGAAGGCAAGGGGATTGAATATTCATGGCAGCCAAATTTGGCCTGGAAAAGACTCTTTAAACAGAGCTAATGGGTTATTGATTTTCCTCAGATTTGTAATAAGCTGCAAAAGCTTAGGTGTTGACACTTAAGGGGAGAAGTGATTTCTTGCAGAAACCATAAAGAAAGAAAATTTTATACCATGGACTCATACTTACAGATAATTTATTATTATATAACTTATAATTTAGATAAGTAAAATTAAGTACATAATTTCTTTTAGTCCTCTATATCTGAGTATTCATGTATCTATGTATTTATCTTATTGCAGATGAAAAATGCGTTAAAATTATAGTAGTATTGAATATACACTTTTGTTTTCATTCCCTATATTACATTATAGCAAATAGGTATGTAGCATTTAAATTATATTGTATAAGTAATATAAAATGATTTAAAATATTTAGAAGAATATATACAGATTATATACAGGCATCATACCATTACATATAAGGAATTTGAGTCGGTTCTGATTAACAACCCCCCATGAATATGGAGGGATGACTGTATTTTCCAGACATTCCAATGAGTCATAATGGTTTTATTTGTTTTTTATTTTTTATTTAATTTTTTTGTTTTTTCGAGGTAGGGTCTCACTCTGGTCCAGGCTGACCTGGAATTAACTCTGTAATCTCAGGGTGGCCTTGAGCTCCCGGCGATCCTCCTACCTCTGCCTCCTGAGTGCTGGGATTAAAGGCGTGTGCCACCACACCCAGCTCATAATGGTTTTAATTTTCTCATATATTCGTAGAAATATATCTTATTTATTTATTATTTATTTGAGAGTGACAGAGAGCGAGAGAGAGGGGCAGATACATACATACATACATATACATATATATACACATATATATGTATACATATACATATATATATACATATATATATACATATACATATATACATATATACATATATATACACATATATATGTATATGTATACATATACCTATATATATACATATATATATACACATATACATATATACATATATATATATGTATATGTATGTATGTATGTATGTATCTGCCCCTCTCTCTCGCTCTCTGTCACTCTCAAATAAATAATAAATAAATAAATATATATATATACACACACACACACACACACACACACACACACACACACACATATATATGGAGGGGGGGGGAATGGGCACGCTAGGGCTTCCAGCCCCTGCAAATGAACTCCAGATGCATGCGCTCTCTTGTGCATGTGGCTAACATGGGTCCTGGGGAATCAAGCCTTGAACCGGGGTCCTTAGGCTTCACAGGCAAGCGCTTAACTGCTAAGCCATCTCTCTAGCCTATATATTCTTCTACTCTTATGTTCCACCACAGTTAACACTTAGATTGCCTGGTCATACTATTTACCAGTGGTTGTTGTGAGTTTTGCATCAGAAATACCAAAGCAGCTTTCAACATGATTCTCATGGCTGGGCATGGTGGTGCACACCTTTAATTTCAGCACGAGAGAGGCAGAGGTAGGAGGGTTACTGTGGGTTTGAGGCCAGTCAACTTGGGATTACACAGTGAGCTCCAGGTCAGCCTGGGCTAGAATGAGACCCTGCTTCAAAAACAAACAGAAGATCCCAAAATTATGGATTCTCAGGACCAATCATAGGGATTTTGATTCAGGAAGGCCACAGTAGCATCTAGGAAGGAGCTTGCTTAAACATGTAACTGTAATTCTGATGTATCTGTAGATCTGAGCATTATTGGTATACCTAGAAATATGAACCTGTTTTTTCTGATCTAGTGTAGTGGTCACTTTTAAATGTAATGCCAGAGTCAAGTAAAACATAAAAGGATTCCATTGATCAGTTCTTTACCAATGAAGTTTTACATACTCATTATCTTTGCCAATGACACTCTGAAATCTAATGAATATTTTAGACTTTTTCTTCTTTTCTTTTTTGAAGGGATTCAGTTAGTCCTTACTGCAGCCATCTTGGAACATAACCACTATGCTGGCCCCTGAGTAACTCTGATTGGTTTTCCTCACGTAGTTTTCCAGGGAACACCATTAGAGTGCTGTGAGGCACTTTATGACCTGGACCGTGGCACCAGGAGCACTGAGAATGTGCCTGATGTGTTTGCTTGTAAGGATCAAGTGTCATAATGCATGTGGATGCACTTTTTAAAGTGGTTACACAAATGCCAATTACTATGTGGAAGAGAATCTCAGGTAATATACAAGGAAACCAACTTGGGAATGAAGAGGAGATATAATTTCTAATTTTATTCTTATATATGAAAATGGAAATTATAAAAGGAGAGTGCTCATCTGCTCATTTTCTGGACACATGGGATGCTTTGATATTAATGTATGATAAAATGTCTCTATAGATTATATCAAATTAAAAAAGTAGAATTTTCCCAATATTTTGTAGGGGGATATTGCTAATATCATATTAATAGTCTGTCCATCATGTCTTTTATCTCATTACCTATTGCTGGACATCCAGGTTGGTTCTGTTCTTTCGACATTGTGAATAGAGCCACAATAAAAATAGATGTGCAAGCCAGGTATGGTGGTACATGCCTTTAATCCCAGGACTCCGAAGGCAGAGGTAGGACTATCACTGTGAGTTCAAGGCCACCCAGAGACTACATTGTGACTCCCAGGTCAGCCTGGGCTAGAGTGAGACCCTACATTGAAACAAACAAACAAACAAACAAACACACAAACAAACAAAATGTGTGCAAATACCTCTGTAGAAACTATTTTTAAAAGAAAGTAGTATATTCAATCACATTATTCTAATTTGAAAATATATTATTATTCATAATTTACTTTGGTGTGGGGGAGGGGCATTGTATGATTATTGAGAAGTAAAGACTATGCACTGGAAGACTGTAGTACTAGTCAGTTAGGGTGTCTGGGAGGAGCAAACATGCATCCTCTCTGGAGCAAGAGAGAGTCATCCATTTATTCTACAGATATCTTTACAGGAACAGTCTCTGGGACACAACTGGAAGTAACTAGCCATCCTAAGATAAAAGGTAGTATGAAGAATAAATATCAGCAAAATTAACAGCAGGAAGACTCACCATTGACTTTTAAATAGATAAGTTTATTGTGCTTGAGAAGATAAAAGACACAATTAAGAATATCCGCAGAAAACTTGGAAGTTATATAGAAGTGCATTGAAAATTCTAAAACTGCCTTCTGCTACTGAGTTTTATTTCAACTCATATAGAAGTCCAGTAAGCTAGAAAGGGGACATAAAGGGAATAGAAAGGGGGATATAAAGGGAATGGAAAGGGAGGGAGGGATTTAATGGGATGGTGTTGTATATGTATGTAAGTAGAAGAATAGATTTATGGGGATGGAAAGGCCCAAGTGAGGTCAGGAGAAGAGATTGAGCAAAGGAAAGGTGGAGGGAGGGCTAATCAAAATCTAAGAGGATATGAATAAGTCATATGGAAACCTACTTTTTTGAACAATGGAACACTCAGAAGCCATAGATCGTTACTAGAAAACTTTCAGTGCCAGGGATGGGATACCTTCCAGTGAATTGTTGGCCAAGGAGGTCCCTGATGGATCCCAATACATTATAGGCCATTACTAAGGCTCTTGGTTTCCCACCAGAAATAGATGGTAAGATCCTATTGCTGAAGACTCCACATACTTGGGCTGCAATGTCACTGAGAAATCCTGCTCGAGCTGAGCTGAAAACCTCCTCCATATAGATCAGCTATTAGAAAGCTGGAAAAAGCTATGCTGCATGCAGTTTAATGGGAGAGAAAAAAATCACCAGTGACTATACTCAACAGTGAATACTACATGCCTTAAATTTGTCCAGCCAGGCCAAATGAGCCAATGGGTGCAATAGTGGCATGTCTATTATGGGGGAAACCAACTGCTGTCTAATCAGACTGGAGGCCCGCTCCATGGGAGGAAATACATCTTTGATACTGAAAACCAATGATAGGGGTAGTCATGAGCCCTAGGGGTGCAATATCTGCTGGTGTTTTGCTAAATGTATATACTATGCTCACCAATCTGCATAGTAAGCACTT
Source organism: Jaculus jaculus (assembly GCF_020740685.1). Classification (NCBI taxonomy): domain Eukaryota; kingdom Metazoa; phylum Chordata; class Mammalia; order Rodentia; family Dipodidae; genus Jaculus; species Jaculus jaculus. The sequence goes on along the minus strand of NC_059103.1, from coordinate 207,906,033 downwards.
CTCTTCATACTCATATATTAATGCTATTCTCACTTTTGCTTAGAGAAGCTTCCCTTTTCAGATGGTAGTGACCTTGGGATGACTCAGAAGGTACCATGGTGCTGAGAAGACTAGTGCTCAGCACTGAAATATCTCTATCACACCTTCCAAGACTCAGGGTCCACTGAGGAAGAGGTGATAGAAAGAATGTAAAAGCCAAAGAAAGGGTAAGACCATGACCTCACAGTGCCTGACACTACCTACACAAGACCATAATAGGAGGAAAAGATGATGACATCAAAATAAAAGAGAGACTGATTGACAGGGGGAAGGAGTATGATGGAGAGTGGAGCTGCAAAGGGGAAAGTAGTGGGGAGTGAGGGAATTGCCATGGGTTATTGTCTATAATTATGGAAATAAACTAGAAAAAGAAAATCCTATAAGTGAAAAATTTAGCAGATAGAATTTCATATCACATTAGAGAAACTGCAAATGAGATGATAGTACAGAAGAAAATACCCAGAATGAAACAAAGCCAAGAATGGATAGAAAAACTAAAGGTAGAAATGGAACTGTGAAGGCCCACCTGTTAATAAATTGGAACTCATGTTGAAACAGAATGGGGTGTGGTACTTGAGAAAACAATAACTGCTAAATTTTAAAACTTAGATATTAAAGTATATCTATGGATGTATTTTATATATAATATAAATATACCTGGATACTTTATAGAACTGCTGCTAACAATCAGATTAAAGATGAAATCTTGAAAGTAACAAAGAAGCAAAAGTAAGACAGCTGACTGACCACCAGGCACAGTGGTGTTGGAGATAGCGTAACGATAGCTCCAACATGTCGGAAAGATGAAACCATCTGCCAGACAAGAGTATGTTGCCATTGGAGAGTCTTTTCAGTAATGAAAGCACATAAAGCCATTCAAAAACAAAATAAAAGAATTTTCATGCTTATTAGAGAAATATGAGTGATTATTCTTTGTAAAGACATTTTTATTTATTTACTGCAAGCAGAGAGAGACAGAGACAGAGAAAGAATGGGCTCACCAGGGCCTCTTGGTACTGCAAATGAATTCTAGGTGTAAGTTTACAAGATTACAATGTATAATAAATGAAAACAAAGGAAGGTTGTGCCACCACATTAATGGCAAAGAATCACAAGACACAGAGAAGAACAGTTTCTAATCAATATTGATACAAATTTTAAACATATTTAAAGTTAAATTTAACAGAACAATGGAAAATACACAAATTTACCACCACAGTAGGAGAGGCCAGCACACTCCTCAGAGCAATCATTTCACAATATTTTCTACATAGAGAATAAACAATGCAGTCTTTTCTCTAGTGTGGTTAACCGAAATGCACTTTATTATTGTTATTTCAGCGAAATGTCTTTCATCTTTACCATCTGTTACTGGTAATGCCAAAGTTGGAGAGATCACTATCAAATTTCTTTTAGATGAATGAATGAATAAAACAAGGGAGGTTTCCACTGACTTGCTTTGGTAGCTTTGTTTTGTGTCTATGTTTTGCATGTCAGGTACTGTAGAAACCATTCATATCTTGATAAACAATATTTGGCTGGGGACATTATTTATATTATGACTAAGTGGGTTGGTGTATTTATTACTTGCTTTTCTCATTGCTATGATAAAATAGCCAGCAGAAATAGCTTAAGGAAGGGTTTATTTTGGCTCCTGATATCAGAAAGGTTTCAGTCCACCATGGTAGGGAGAGTCTGGCAGAGCTCCTGGAGATGGGAGGTGTGCGACAGATACTATTCACTGTGGTTGAAAAGAAGCAGAGAACAGGGCTGGAGAGATGGCTTAGTGGTTAAGCGCTTGCCTATGAAGCCTAAGGACCCTGGTTCGAGGCTCCATTCCCCAGGACCCACATTAGCAAGATGCACAAGGTGTGCACGCATCTGGAGTATGTTAGCAGTGGCTGGAGGCCCTGGCATGCCCATTCTCTCTTTCTCTATCTGCCTCTTTCTTTCTCTCTGCCTCTCTCAAATAAAAATAAACAATTAAAAAAAAAAGAAGCAGAGAACACAAGAGTTCTGAGTTACTGTTTTGTTGCAGTACATAATACCCAACCAGTCGCAACTCATGGAAGGAAAAGGGTTTAATTTAGCTTCTAGTTCCAGAGGGAAGAGTCAGTTATGTTTGGAAAAGACATGGTAAAAGCAGGAAGCCAGGAGCACATTGTCACCTGGGCAGACAGGAAGTGGAGAGAGAGGAAGTAGCATGTGGGGTCTGGCCATAACTACAAGCTCTGCTCCCCACTGACACACTTCCTCCAGCAAGGCTCCACCTCCGTAAGGTTCCATAACCTCCTGAACAGTGCCACCAGCTGGGGATAAAGTATTAAAGTACACAAGCCTACGGGGACATTTTATATTTAAACCACCACATTGGGGAGGTAGTCACATCCAGGGGAAGTTATTACCTCTACAGTCCTGTCCTAATGGTGATTTATTCCACCTACTAAACGTTCTAATGACCTTCAAAATAACACTATAGTAGGTCTTTTTGTCTAGTTACTTTTAAGATTTCATCTTTGATTTGATTGTTAGTATTACTATAAATAGCATTATATATAAGCTGAAGACCATACTGTGGGTGTGACTTCAAATTCAAGCTATAGCATCAAAGTGGAGAGTAAAAGATCTCTGAAAGTTATTCCTTTTGGCCAAAGCTAATGGCTAATGTAGACATGCAGGGATGTGATTTCAGCCACAGAAACATATCCAAAATTCACTCTACGTGAATCCACATGTCAACTTACGGTGAATCTCCAAAATGCCACAACTATCCTCACATCAGTCACTACAAGGGATGGTATGAAGAGAAGGTGAACTGGAGGAGATCCAAATTTAATCAGTATGGATAAAATATCATACTTTGTGTTGTGCTTTGTAGCACCCAACACTACCGAAAACCTTGGAAAGGGCCTGTGCCAATGAGAAGCCCTGATGTTTATATATTTGATTAGCTTCATGGCAAATTTGCCCTTTCTTGTCACATAGTAGGACATAAATAAAGATGTTTTCAATGAATAAAATATTTGTTGAATGAATAATAAACATGAAGGAATAACGGAAATGAGAAGCCCTGATGGTTATCTTTGATTAGCTTCATGGCAAATTTGCCCTTTCTTGTTGAATAGTAGGACTTCAATAAAGATGTTTTCAATGAATAAAATATTTGCAGAATGAATAATAAACATGAAGGAATAAAGTCAGCCTCAGTCTCAGTCAGCACTTGGAGCAGATCCTAGCCCTAAACTGTTGGCCTAACCATCTCAATGAGCACCAGGTTGCTGTGTAATCTCAGAATTACTTTGTCAAAAGAAAACTACCTCTCAGGGAAGATTTATCCTTCGCATATAATTGAACAGCCTGAATCTAATTTAGAACCATATCATAGAGTGTGACTCTTGAATTTGTGCATAAGTCACACAGACCCAAATTTAGCTCCTCTAAAATTGCCATCTTGGCCCCAAATGCAGGATAAAATTTGGGACAGTCACTTCTGCACCTTACAGCTACACCCTCTACTCAAAAGCACAAGACACTCAGACTCAAGTCTTTTGCTGTCGAAACCATTTTGTCTTATGTTCCATTAAAAGCATTTTCTATCTTGTACGTTGAGTAGAGTGTTTTATAACTCATGTCTGGTTTTGAATGTCATGTGTTGGTCATTTGGAAAACACGAGCTTACCAAGTTTACATAGTTCTTCCCATTGTTGACATTTTTTTGTTGTAGAGTTTCAAAAACTTGCATTCATTATTGCCACAATTGCCACTTATTTGATTATGAGTCATTAAACACTGGGGAACTGTCAGAAACTTTAATCTTTACTTGGAAAATTGAATTTTATTGTTGGCAACAAACATTGTCAGCTGCCTTTCTGGAAGTGACTGACTTACTTCATTCATCTTCAGGAAAATGCTTGCCAAATACCCAAGTGTGAAAAATCATAATTTGTCAGTGTTCATTCAAGTAAGAATGGTGTTCCATGAAAAAAAAAAAACTCATCTATTTCAGCTGGCAATGCAACTGCCCTCAAGAGTGCCTCTCCTGGAGATAGCCACGGTGTCGCACTAGAGACAGTGCTCTGCTCTGCACGCACTTCCCATCTTGTTCAGGGAGTAGAAACGTCTCAGTGATCAAAATGATACAAAATTGACAGTTTTGTTATGATTTCATCAAACATGCACTAAAATGGAAATTACCTCAAATGTTCAACAACTTATCTTTTATTATTTTCCAGTGAGTTTGTGGTAGCCCAGGGCATAGTAAACACTAGCATAGTTTGGAATTCCTCCTTTGATTCCTGCTAAACTTTCAGGAGTTTGACTTATTGCTGGTTTTTTTTTTGTTTTTTTTTTACTCCTTCAGTGCAAGTGTGAACCTGGTTAAAATGAGATTAACACTGGGAACATCCTGAGAAGGTCTTTGGGACCTCTGGGGACATTGGCTTCCACTTCGGGGATATCCATTCTAAGGATATGTGGGTACTTCCTCTATCCGTCAGCAACATAGGACCCTCAAGGCTGCTGCCCACCATCTCCTGCTCTGAAGGACAAGTAGAAGCATGCAAGGCAGGAAGGGCACTCCAATCTAGGGATTCCGTGCAGAGGAAGTAGCAGACTTTAAGATTGTTAAATGTCAGTCAGGTGAATGTAAGAGGTTTGAAAGTTTAATGATATCAGCAGCCTCCCGAGTGCAATGGATTTAGTGATTCAGACATCATTTGAGAGCATCTGTCAGTGAACTTCCCAATAGCCATGACTGTCTATTGGCCCATCATGAACTCACTTTATGTAGTACAGAAACAAGCTACTTAAATATACCATAAAGTTTTCATGGATCATGTACTGTAGTGTAGAGGAAGAGAAAACCTTAGGAGCAGACATTCCTGAAATGTTTAATTGGAAAGAAAGTGTTCCTAAATTCACTTCTAAATTCCACAGGGGGCTTCCTACCAGTTTGTAGACTTGAGTTTCCAAACTCGGAACATAAACACAGTTGGTTTTCTCTTCTTTTTTTGAGGTAGGGTCTCACTCTAGCCCAGGCTGACCTGGAATTCACTATGTAGTCTCAGGGTGGCCTCGAACTCACGGCGATCCTCCTACCTCTGCCTCCCGGGTGCTGGGATTGAAGGCGTGCACTGCCAGGCCTGGCTCACTGTTAGTTGTCTGAAGTGGCAGTCACTCTGCTTGCTCAGCGGTTCCCTGTAGGTGCCTCTCGGTGGCTTGGAAGGCAATTGCATGGTGGCCTTGAATCACTTGATCTCTCTGAGTTCAAGTACCTTTGATTCAGAGTCTTCTCCATTGATGTGCTTCTGTAGAAAATGTCATACTCAAGGGTGTGACAAGCACCTCTATTCATGTTGCTTCCCATTCGGGGCCTTTGGATACGAGGCTGTCTGCTGGCAAAGTTCTGCCCATTGTTTCCATCTGGCTGATTGCTACATCTTACTGCAAAGGACTTTTGTTCGGCAAAGCCTCCCCTGACATTCCAAAGTATCCAATCTGCGGTTGTCTCCTCTAGGCTGCAGACTTCGCAAGAGATTGAGTTCTTATTTGAATATATCAGTCTCCCCTTATCTGTGGCTGAGCTTTGTGTTGTTTTAGATACCTGTGGTCAACTGCAGTCCAAAAAAATCTATAAAATAGAAAGTATCAGAAATAATTCATTTATTTACATTTTGAAATAGTGCATTCTGAGGAGCATAATGAAGTTTCATGCCTTTCCTTTGTGTTCAAACTAGGACATGAATTATCTCTTTGTCTAGCATATTCCTGCTATATTCACTACCTTGTATATACAAAGCTCTATACTTGTGGTTTTGGGTATTAGAAATATCTCCTCTCATGTAAGAGAGACTACTGTAACTGGTGGTTTTTAAAACCAAACTTCAGAGTCTGACTGTTAGTCACGTTTCCCAGTGGAAATTCAATCAGATCAGGCATAGGACTACTTTGCTGACCTCTGTATCACTGGCTGTTAGCCAGCCAGGAGCTTAATATTTCTCAGAGGAATTGACAAAGGAGTCTCCACCCAGTGCTGTTTACTCCACACCCAGCCCACACTGGTGTAGCTAGACATCTCCGTGCAGACATTGCGTCCCTAGTGCAAATTCATTATCTTTCTTCCAGTGCTCTGTAATCCAAGCCGCAGACTCCTTGATTTGTTTGCTGCAATAATTTTTCAAATGTCTCCTTTTCCTCTGCAGTTCCTTATGTCCCAAATCTATTGTTTTGAAAATGCAAATCAGATTGTGTTCGAATTCTTTACCTCTAGGTCACAAGCCCCTGCTTTCCTTTGTAGTGTTACTCCATATTACTTATTCATTACAAACACACCAAGTTCATTCTCCTCTCAGCACGTTTGTCTTGGTTGTTCCCTCTGCCTGAAACATTGCTATCCTAATCTGCATACAGCTGGGACTCTCTGGGCCTCAGACTTCATTTTCAATGTCATGGCTCAGACCTAAATAGCAAATGTGAGTTTTTCCCAACCAATCCTTTGATCATTTTTAAAAATCGACACACACACACACACACACACACACACACACACACACACATACACACACACACTTGAATACTCACTTCTTACTCTCCATGACTAGCTTGCCTAATGAAGGGGTTCTTTGTCACTAGCAGTTTGAAAAAGTGCCCAAGGGATTCCACAGCAGGGTGGAAAACCTCTGGTCTGGTTTAGCCTTGTGGCTCAGTGTGGTTTTTGGAGCCATGCAACAGTTATTGCCTGGGAGCCTATCAGAAATACAGTATAATTAGACCATGCCTCAGATCTACTTAAACAGAACCAGCATTTAAAAAATTCATGTGTGTGTGTGTGCATGTTCATGTGTGTGTGTGTGTGTGTACGTGTCTGTATGTGTTTGGGGAGACTTCAGGACAACCTCATCTGTTATTCTCAGAAATCCCACCCCTTTTATTGAGACGCAGAGCATGTCATTGGCTAAGAGCTTGTCAGTTAGGCTAGACTGGCTGGCCAGTGAGCCCAAAGATCCTCCAGCAATGCCTCTACAATGCTGTGATTACAAGTAAGTCACCACACCTGGAATTCTTATGTTGGTGCTGAGGGTCAAACTCATGTCTGTGCTTGCATTGCAAACACTTCACTGACTGACCCACTTCTTCAAATTCTAGAATATGCATTAAAACACCCTTTAATTTTTTTTTTTGTAGTTAACATACAAGATAATGGGTTTCACTGAGACATTTTCATGCAAATGTATCATTAGACTTGGATAGAATTTACTCCCATGCACACTGCCCTCCTGTTCCCCATTTTTGTCATCAATCTGGTCCCTATTCTCTCACAAATAGTACCTCTTTCTGTCTTTTTTTTTTTTAATTTTTAATTTATTTATTTGAGAGCGACAGACACAGGGAGAAAGACAGATAGAGGGAGAAAGAGAGAATGGGCGCGCTAGGGCTTCCAGCCTCTGCAAACGAACTCCAGACGCGTGCGCCCCCTTGTGCATCTGGCTAACGTGGGACCTGGGGAACCGAGCCTCGAACCGGGGTCCTTAGGCTTCACAGGCAAGCGCTTAACCGCTAAGCCATCTCTCCAGCCCTCTTTCTGTCTTTTTAAAAGATATATATATATATATTTTTATTTATTTGAGAGAGAGAAAGACAGAGAAAAAATGGGCATGCCAGGGCCTCCAGCCGCTGATGCAAATGAACTCCAGATGCATGCACCTTGAGCACCTGGCTTATGTGGATACTGGGGAATCAAACCTGGGTCCTTTGGCTTCACATGAAAGTGCATTAGCTACTAATCCATCTCTCCAGCCCCCTCTTTCTGTTTTGAATGCAGTATTTGGAGGAGGAGGTATATCCTTTCATGTTCTACTTCCCATTCCCATTCCCTTTTAACTTCTGTCATCCCTTTTCTCCTCCTCCTCTTACACACACACACACACACACACACACACACACACACACACACACTTAAATCTACATCATTCCAAATAGGAAAGAAAACATGCAATATTTGTCTTATCGAGTCTGGATAGTTTCATTTAACATGATGATCTGTACTTCCATCCATTTTCCTGAAAATGTCACAATTTCATTCTTCTTTATGGCTGCATCATACTAATATTCCATTGTGCACATGCACACTTTCTTTATCTATTCATCTGTTGATGGAAATTTAGGCAGGTTCTACATTTTGGTTATACTGAGTGGAATAGCAATAAGAAAAAATGTGAAAATATCTCTGTACCATGTTGACTTGGAATCTTTCAGGTATATACACAGAAGTGATGTGGCTGAATCTATACCACTATGTTTTTATTTTGAGGATCTCTGCACTGGTTTCCAAAGTAGCTGCACAAGTTTACATTCTCAAAGCAGTGAATAAAGGTGCATCTTTGTCCACATTCTTACCAGAGTTATGTTGTCTTTTCTTGATGATTGCAATTCTGACTAGAATGAGGTTGAATATTAATATAGTTTTCATATAAATCATTAAATCAAATAAAACCAGCATAGAACCTATCCCTAATAGATTTGATCAAGAAGAAAGAGTCAAAGAGTAACCCAACTAACCAAAAACAAAAAACAAAACAGAAAGCCTACCAACTAAATTATAGCACTTAGCAAACATTAAGCAATAAAATCCTTAGATGCTGGGAAGGTAATCCAGTGGATAATGAGCTTGCTGTGTAGGCATGAAGACTGTAGTTTAGGACCCCAGCTCAGCTGGACATAGCAGCCTGTTTGTAATCCTAGTGCTCAGAAGGGGGAGCCAAGGCATCCCAGGAGCAAGAAAGCCTTATTGAGTTGGTAAGCTCTGGGTAAGAGACTCTAACTCATCCAATAAAGTGGAGAATAATTGAGGAAGACACCCAATATCAGCCTCTGGCCTCCACATGCACAGCTACACCCATGTGCTCCCATAAGAACATGCATACATACATGCACACATACCCTGCACACATATACACAGTGTGGTGGTTCGATTCGGCTGTCCCCATAAACTTATGTGTCCTGAGTGCTATGTTCCCAGTTGATGGAAAGTTGGGAGTTGAAGCCTCCTGGAGGCAGTGTATTGTTGGGAGCAAGTTTATGGATATTATAACCAGATTCTTCTTGCCAGTGTCTGGTACACTCTCCTGTCGCTGTTGTTCACCTGATGTTGGCTAGGAGGTGATGTCTACCCTCTGCTCATGCCATCATTTTCCCTGCCATCATGGAGCTTCTCCTTGAGTCTATAAACCAAAATAAACAGCTTTTTCCAACAAGCTGCTCTTGGTTGGATGTTTTCTGACAGCAATGTGAACCTGACTGCAACACAAGAAACTAATAAACAAAAATAAAGTATAAAACAAACAATAACCTTAAATATAAATGGCCTCAAATCACAAGTAAAGAGGAACATACTAGCTGACTAGATTGAAAAAGTAAGATCCAACTATCTTTTGTCTCAAAGGAACACATCTCATGGATGAAGGTATCTACAGATTGAAAGTAAAAGGATGGAGGTCAGTCTCTCAAATAACAGCAAGAAAAATTAGAGAAAACATATAAAGTCACACATACACACACACACACAGAGCAATGCAATATTGAATGATCAATTAAAGAAATAAGAATGTTAATTAAAATAAGGGTGACAGTATCATAATACATGATTTCAGGACAAATTACAGAGCAATAATTACAAAAGCAACATGGTACTGGTATAAAAACATACATATAAATCAGTGGAGCAGAATAGAGCATCCAGATATAAACCCATGCAATGACAGCCATCTGAATTTTGACAAAAATGCCAAAAATATTCACTGGAGAAAAGGCAGTCTCTTTAACAAATGATACTGAGAAAATGAGATATTATATATACAAGAATGAAACTAGATAGTTATCTCTCTCCATGTATAAGAATTGACTCAAAATTTACAAAGAAGTTAACATCAGACCTGAAACTGAAACTGGTAGAGGAAAATGTAAGGAAAATACTTAACATAGGCAAGGATGTTCTGCAATTGAACTCCAGTGGCTCAAAAAACAAGACCAATAGTCAACTAATAAGACTTCACGAATTAGAAAGCTTTTGTATATCAAAGGACACTTAATCAATCAAAGAGAAAGCATGAAGAAGGGGAAAAAATATTTGCCAGATATATATCTGACAGAGGATTAATATACAGGTTATACAAACAATAAAAAATGAAATAATAAGACATTAAAAAAATCTAATAAAAATGAGCTATAGCGGATACCAGCACAAGGGGGAAGGAGACCAACACAGATCAAAATCAACTCCTATCAAATCAAGAGAGGCAGAGCCTCAGAGCCCCAACACCTTATCACTGAAGCAGACCAAAAATAAACCCAACATGGCTCAGGGAAATTTTGCAGAAGAGGGGGCGGAAAGAATGTCAGAGCCACATGTTGGGTCATGATATGCAGAGACATTTATTGTACCAATAACTGTGGGCTAACTCCACAATGCATGACCCATGTACATCAACAAGGAGGGGCCAATGGGGAAGGGGTAGGCCACGGATGAGCCTAATAATGGTACCAAACTGCCTGTATTTGCTGAATAGAAAACTAATTTAAAAAAAGAAGAAAAAAAATGAGCTATAGAACTGAATAGAAAGTTACCAAAATAAGAAATACAGGTGGCCAATAAATATTTTTAAGAATGTTCAATATCTTTAGCCATCATAGAAGTGCATTTTAGAAACCACTTTGAGATTCTATCTCACTCCATCAAGAAATCAAGCAATAATAAATGCTGGCAAGAGTATAGGAAAAGATGAACCTTTTAGCATTGTTGGTTGGAATAAAAGCTGGTGTCATTATGGAAATCAGTGTGGAGGTTTTAGAGATAGCTAAAAATAGATCTACCATGTGACCAGGCTACCACTCCTGGGCATGTGCCCTGGACTCTATATTTTATTATAAAGATACTTGTTCAGGCATGTTTGTTGCTGCTCTATTTGCAACAGCTTGGAAATTATATCAGCCTAGACTCCTATCAACTGATGAATTTATAGTGAAGGTTTAGCATATGTACACAATAAAGTTTTATGCAGCTATAAATAAAAATGAAATTAAGAAATTTTCAGGGGGCTGGAGAGATGGCTTAGCGATTAAGCGCTTGCCTATGAAGCCTAAGGACCCCGGTTCGAGGCTCGGTTCCCCAGGTCCCATGTTAGCCAGATGCACAAGGGGGCTCACGCATCTGGAGTTCGTTTGCAGAGGCTGGAAGCCCTGGCATGCCCATTCTCTCTCTCTCCCTCTATCTGTCTTTCTCTCTATGTCTGTCACTCTCAAATAAATAAATAAAAAATTTAAAAAAAAAAGAAATTTTCAGGAAAGTGTATAGATCTGGAAAAGTGAAATAACTCAGGCTTAGAAGTTCAAATACCACAGGTTCTTTCTGATATACAGATTCAAGCATCAAATTTTTAGATGTGAAGTTGGACTAAGAGTGTGTAATAGAAGGCAGGAATCTAGAAAGGAGCCATGAGAGAGAAGAAGAGGGAGGGCTTAAGGGGAGGAGATAGTAGATATTTAAGTAGAGGGGTAAATTGGTTTAAATGGGCAAGAAAGGAAGGATGGATGAGAGGAGGGGGTAGAAGGTCTAATCAAAACTAAAGGAATTACAAATAATATGAAAATCTACTTCTTTGTTAGCTAATTAAAAAATTATGTTAAAAAGAGAGTTTGTGTAGAAATGCCCTGTGGGGGTGGATAATGCTTTGCTCAGAAGCTATCAATTGTTACAGAAAGATCCCAGTGCCAAAAGTAGAATACCTCCATGTGAGCTGTTGGTCAGGGATGCTTCTGAGGTCCCCAAACAATAAAATATATTGTCAAGGCTCTTAGTTGCTCACCAGAACTAGATGGTTAGACCCCGTTGCTGAAGACAGCACATGTGTCAGTCATCGAACACTGGGATATCAAGGTAGAACTTAGCTGGAAGCCTCCCACCTGCTGAATAGCAGTCACAGGACTGTCAGTGCTGTGCAGGCTTCTGGAGGAGAAAATTCATCAACAGTCATAACCAGCAGTAGACTTTGCAAACAGCAAACTACACAAATGGCTAGCTAGGCAAGATGTGCTGACTAGTGCAATAGTGGCATGTCTGTTGCGGGAATAACCAATGGTTCTATATTTATATTTCTGGACTGCTCCATGGGAGGGGATTTATGACTGATTTGGACATCCTAGTCAAAATGTATAGCCAGGAGGAGTGTGTGCTCCAGGAGGAAGCTATTACTGTTGTTGGTCTAGACTGCCCTCTGCAATACGTGTTTATGCTCATATATTCGTGTTGCTCTTGCTTTTGGCTAGAGAAGTTTTTATTTTCAAATGGTGGTGACTACTGGGGAGACGCAAAACTTGTTAACGTGCTGAGAAGAAGTAACAGTTGAGTGGTTAGCACTCAATGAGAAATCCCTATCACATATTTCAGGTCTCAGGGACCATGTGGAAGAAGTGGCAAGAAGAATGTGAGAGTCAAGGAGCGAGAGGAGTGCTGTCTTCCAGATACGCAGTGCTCATTGCTCTCATAATTTCAAAGTGGTTACCATTACCTGCATAAGACCTACATAATACTGGTCCCACTGACATGCTGCCGGATGATGGAGGAGGGCAACCCCACCCCAAAAACCCAAATCAACAAGACATCAAAATGGAAGAAGAAATGGTTGAAAAGAAAGAGAATTCATGACTGGTACATTCATGTCCCCACAGTGATTACTGATTACCCCGGTGAAGAGGGCCCTCAGTGGAATGGGGCCAAAGAGGTTCCATATGAGAAGAAGACCTATTTGCAATATGTTCATATACTAAAGTTACCAACATGTTTTAAAAAGAAGTGTAGGTTCAGTGACAGGGGAATGGAAGGAGGTGCAAAGGAGGATGTTGGGAGGGGATTATGTAAACTTTTAAATAAAAATTTAAAAAAACCTTAAAAAATAGAAAAATATTCCCCAATATTAAGTTTAAAATGAAAATTGAGCTATTGAAAGAAGAATGAAAATTAAATATATAAGAACTTTTTAACTTTAGCTTTTTTTTTTATTTTTAGAGAGAGCGAGCATGAGAGAGACAGAGGGAGAAAGAGAGAACTGGCACTCCAGGGCCTCAGCCACCGAAATCGAATTCCAGAAGCTTGTGCCACCTAGTGGGCATGTGCGACCTTGTGCTTGCCTCACCTTTGTGCATCTAGCTTAGGTGAGATCTGGAGAGTTGAACATGGGTCCTTAGGCTTTGCAGGCAAATGCCTTAATCATTAAGCCATTTCTCCAGCCCTAAAAATATAAGAACCTTTAATAAAATATATGATAGGTGTGGGGAGATTGCCTGGTGGATAAAGCACGGGTCACTGCAGCCTGAGGACCTATATTCAGCCACCAGATCCCACATAAAATGCCAGAAGACTTAGTGGGCTGCTGTAATCCCAGCATGTTGAAAGTGAGATGGGACGTGGAGACAGCAGACTTTCCCAGAAGCTTGTGGCAAGACAGCCAAGAACAGAAGCAGAGCAAGAATCCCGGACTGACAGAAAGTTATACTTCTGCCTCCACACACATGCTGCCAGCAAGGATGCGTCCATTCGTAAAACACACACACACACACACGAACATACACACATGCATACGCATACACTCTTATGCAAGATAAAGTTAAAACACTACTGGAAGTGTAGAAGAAAGGAAAAAAGTGGGAAACAGGAAAAAATGAAAAATATGGCTCAGTAATGAAATACAATGTTGCATTAGTTCCTTTTGCTGGTGTTGTGATAAAACGCCTGACAAGAACCAACTTAAGGAAGGAAGGGCTTATTTGGCTTACTGTTTTAGGGTATGCAGTCCATCATGGTGCAGGGGGCAAGCCTGGTGACAGGAGATCCGTCCCAGCAGGAGAGAGGCATGGAAGCCAGTCCTGTTAGGATACTGTAGTGAGCTCCATGACAAACGATGGGTAGGGTGGAGGAGCACTGGCCTCAGGTCTCAGCAATAGAACTGTTCAACCTGGGGTAGGTGCTGAAATTTCTGAGATTCCATTTCTTCATTTGTAACATGGGATTGCATGACCTGAGCTGCAGACCTGTTAGAAGATGAGTGAGCAGATGTGTATAAATATGCGTGTACTCCACAAGCACCATGACCCCACTGCATGTCCTTGGGTGCCCAGAGAGCGGGCTGGAGAAGAGAGAGGTGTCAGAGTCAATGCTCTGACTCATGCCTTTATAATTGCTTTAGGCAGCCACAGAGGGGAAAGTCAATATGAGCCAGGATCAGATAGAAGTCTCTTGGCAGCAGTGAGCTGTGAAGTTGGAATTAAGTGGAACTATTAAAGAATTCAAACCTAGAGGACTGGGGAGAGCAGATGGTATATCTAATGAAGGGAAAAAGCTCTTGTAAACCAACCTTTGGGCAGGGTCATAAATAAAAGAGCTAATCTGTCCATGTGAAATGGGACCAATGAGGCTACAATCCCACTTTCTGTGAGATTTTGGTATCAGGGTGGTCTATAACCCTGATGCGGAAGAAACTGAATTTGTAGGGCAGTTCCTTTCACAGATGTTGGGGCACGCAAGGCCTCTGAGTGGCTTCTTGAGGAGGGAAGTCAGTGAAGAATGAGAAGGAGAATCCTGCAGTCACTGATGGCAGACCCTGGATTTAGTCGCTTTCCTGGAGGCTGAGCACAGCACAGGCCCTTGCAGTGAGAGGATCACCGGCAAATAGGAACATGTTCTTTTGAGGGTTTCCAGACACTTCGCTGTACTTTTGTTTTTTGTTACACTTAAATTTGCATGCAAGACCCCAGGGAATACCTTATGACCAGTAAGGAAAATACTGTAACTAACAATTGATCAAAAATAAATATGCTCCAAAGACAAGGCATATTTTACTTTTTTCCTTGTGAGTCATTTTTCAGTTCATGCAGTGTTGCTTGTATGGGGAACCAGGGACGGGGAATTATGGAATCTACCCATTTACTGTATCCTCCCTTTCTACCCTCCTTCTATTTTCTCTTCTCCTCTACCTTTTATTTATTTATTTTTTAAAAAAATTATTTATCTGAGAGAGAGGGAGAGGGAGAAAGAGAGAGAGAGAGAGAGAGAGAGAGAGAGAGAGAGAGACAGAGAGAGAGAGAATGGGCACACCAGGGCCTCCAGCCACTGCAAATGAACTCCTGACACATGCGCCCCCTTATGCATCTGGCTTACGTGGGTCCTGGAGAATTGAACCAAGATCCTCTGGCTTTGCAGGCAAGCACCTTAACCGCTAAGCCATCTCTCCAGCCCCTCTCCTCTACCTTTTATTTTTATTTTTTTATTTTTTGGTTTTTCAAGGTAGGGTCTCATTCTAGCCCAGGCTGAGCTGAAATTCATTATGCAGTCTCAGGGTGGCCTTGAACTCATGGCAATCCTCCTACCTCTTCCTCCCAAGTGCTGGGATTAAAGGCATGCGCCACCATGCTTGGCTCTTCTCTACCTTTTAAATTTTAGTCCCTTTCTCTCCTCTATGTCTGAGGAAAATTTCTGATCTTTCAAAGTTTTTAGGGTGGGGCATCTGCAAAGAGAGACAAACTACTCTCTGTATGTATATAGGAAGAAAAGAAAGGGAGGAAGAGAGGGAGAGAGGAAGGGAGGGAAGTAAGGGAGAGAGAGAGAGAGAGAGAGAGAGAGAGAGAGAGTAAGAAAGGGAGGAAAAGAGGGAGAGGGGGAGAGAGAATCCCTGTGATAACATTACCTTGGGATATTATGCTATCAACATGTTTTCATTCCCCGTGGAGTTACCCAAGATTCCTCACAAAGGGTAACAAGAAAGTGAAGGAAAAGATCTGGGAGAGGAAAAAAAGACCCATATCTGGCTATACATATATGTTCATTTGTTTGGCTGTTAATAAAATTGAAGTCATATGTATTCTTATAAAACTGTTTTTTTTTTTTTTTAAAAAAAAACTTAACCAGGGCTGGAGAGATGGCTTAGTGGTTACGCACTTGCCTGTGAAGCCTGAGTAACCTGGTTCAAGGCTCGATTCCCCAGGACCCATGTTAGCCAGATGCACAAGGGGGTGCATGCGTCTGCCTCTTTCTCTCTCTGTCTGTCCCTCTCAAATAAATAAATGAAAATAAACAAAAAAATTATTAAGAAAAAAAACTTAAACATAGATCACAAACATTTCTCCATATCATTATCTATAGTATGTTTTCTGTTGTCCTTTATTGGAATATAATTTCTGTGTAGTAAAACACATAAATCTTTAGCATATTGCTCAATGACTTATGATATATATTCTTAAGTGAAAATGATCTATGTCCACACATAAAGCATTTATATTACCCTAGTTTATTTCCTTATTCTCCTTCTTGTTTAACTCACTCCTTGTCCTTGGCTCCTTCTCTCAGTATAGCTAAATTTTGCCTTTTTATCCAGGTTACTTAAATGGAAACATGTAGTGTCTGTTCTGTGGCCTCCTCATTTTCCTCATTGTAATGTTTGATCTTCATGTTGTTACTGAATTACACACAGTTCGTTTGTTATCTGGAGCTTAGGTTTTAGTGAGGAGATCACCATGTATCTTATTAATTTACTCTTACATACTTGTGGCATACTTTTGGTTTATCACCATTCCTGTTTAATTGATAGAGCTGGGGCAATGCTCTTTCATTATCTTCTTTATCCTGAAGGTTATGGTTCATTTCAGTATTTTAAAAAGTGATAAATTGTATGAGTATCCCATGTGTAGGTTATTCTTTTATTGATAGACAGTTGAGTTGTTTCTAATTTTGGGCAAGACTAGTTTTTTTTTTTTTTTTTTTAATGTGTGCATGAGAGATTGAGAGAGAGAAAATTGGCATGTCAGTGCCTCCAGCCTCTGCAACAGAACTCCAGATGCGTGTGCCCCCTTGCACACATGGACCACATTGCAAGCTTGTGTCACTGTGTGTCTGACTTAGGTGGGACCTGGTGAATTGAACATGAATCCTTGGGCTTTGCAGCAAGTGCCTTAACTGCTAAGCCATCTCTCCAGCCCGACACTAGTTTTGAATAAAGGGTTTATGGACATTTTTGTGTTAACCTTTCTGTAGACATCTGTCCTCACATGCATACGTAGGCATGTATTTAGGGAATAGAATGACTGGGTAAAAGTAATTGCTGAGTGACTGAATGCCAACTTTATTAGACATGACCAAATGTTTTTCCAAAGTGATTGTAACAATTTATACTCCTGCAGGTTTGAGAGTTTCTTTATACGTCTATATCATCATCATCACCAAGATGGAATTGTCAGGTTTGACTGTTTTCTTCATTTGGGAGATGCTCTTTGGTTATAGTTTTAACTTTCTCATTTCCTGATAATTAAATAAAATTAAACAGTTTTGCATATGTTTGCTGGCTGGCCATTCAAATACCTTCTTTCACGAAGGGCCTGCACATGCTTCTTGCTTGTTTTCTAAAATTGTGACTTTTGCCTTTTAGTCTCATATATGTAGTAATTATTTATACAGTCCAGATAGGTCCCATTTGGAAATATTTTATGGAAATTTAAACTAATTCGTAAGTTGCATTTTTTTATTTCTGAGCAATGTCTTAGATGAATAAATTTTAATTTTTATAGTTTCATTGATCATATTTTAATTTAGGATCCTGATTTTACAGACTAAGAGATATTTGGCTACCCGAAGTTTAGTATGATATTTTTCTATTTCCTTCATGGAGTTTTCTAGGTTAGCTTTCACATATAGGCCTATGAATCCTGTTGAATTAACTTTGCTGTGGTGTGAGACAGAGATGAAGGTTATTTTTTGTCATGTATATATTGTTCCCGTCTTCTATTATGAAGACTTTTCTTTGTTCATGATTTTTATTGATACATTTTGCTACAATATACATACATACATGATGACTTAATCCTAGACTCATTCTCATTGATTGAGTATCTACTTATAATTAACCATGATCTCATTACTGTAGATTTGTAGTGAGTCTGGAAATAAAATAACACAAGTCCTCCAACTTTGCTCTTGAAATTCCTTCAGCTATTCCATGTTCTTACTTCCATATGTATTTCAGAGTGCACTTATTAATGATGTTTTTTATTTTTATTTTTATTTTTGATTTTTAGAAGTAGGGTCTCACTGTAGCTCAGGCTGACCTGGAATTCACTATGTAGTTTCAGGATGACCTCAAGCTCATGGTGATCCTCCTACCTCTGCTTCCCAAGTGCTGGGATTAAAGGTGTGCACTACCATGCCCTCCTTCATTTATTTTTTAAAAAGGTTTTTGACATTTTTGGTTGAAGTTCACTTACTCTACAAATTAATTTGGGGAGGAGAATTTGTATTCACAGTGTTAATGTTTGGTTATAGTCACAGGTATATCTTTTCTTTTTTTGTCAAAGTTTCATTAATTTATAATGTTTTGTAGTTTTCAGTGAAGAGATTCTCATACAATTTATTAATTTATTATTAGATACTTCCAGTAAATTTAAGTTTGTCAGTATTAATTTTTTACAACTAATATAATGGTCTTTTGTTTTCTTCTACATCTGGAGCATTATAGTTTAAGTATTTTTTTCTTTTTCATTTACTCTTTGACAATTTTATACACACACACACACACACACACACACACACACACACACACACACACGTTGTCATTTGGCCATATGGATCCCTTATTCCACATTCTTACCCCACTCCCACTTAACTGAACTCTTTCTCCTCCCTCCCAACTTACCAATGGATACACCACAGAGAAGAATGACTCTCCCTTGCTATTGACTTATTAAATCCTCAGGAAAGCCACTTTGGTCCTCTGATTCTTTCCTTAGAGATACACTTTCTAGAAAGGCATGTTTGCAAAGGGCTTGTGGGGCGTGGGAACTTCCTGAGGGTCACTCCGGTGCCGCCAGGCTGACAGTGCCAGGCAAGGCTCGGTGTTCACTGTATGTGTGAAGCTAAGGACGAGGCTCACGGGAAGCACTGTGACCAGTCTTGACCGGGTGAAAGAATGAAGGAATGTCCAGGGGCCATGAAGGGAAGGGCCAATACTACCCTGAACGTGAGTGAGCTCTGTGTATTCACACTCCTCCAGTACAGGATGCCGATCTCAGGACAGGACACGGGTAAACAAGAAGCCAGGATAGATCTGAGGGGAGGAGATAGGTGAATATGACCTGGAGAAAACTTCTCGTGAGGGAAGGTGAGAAGACTAGCTTGTGAGTCTTCAGATGGGGGAGGGCGAGGGATAGGAAAGGGTGCTGGTGCCTCACCTAGTGAAGTGCTTGCCCCACAAGCATGAGCACCTCCATTCACACCCTCAGCACCCAATCAAAGCCGGGCTTAGTGGTATTTGCTATCATCTCAGTGCTAGGGAGATGGAGACAGGAGTCTCCCCAAGGCTCTCTGCCTAGCCTGTGTAGTCTAATTTGTAAGCTCCAGGTTCAGTAAGAGACCTTGTCTCAAAAAATAAGGGGGGGGCTGGAGAGGTTGCTTAATGGTTAGTGCTTGCCTGCAAAGCCTAACCACTGGAGTTCAATCCCCTAGTGTCCATGTAAAGCCAGATGCACACGGTGGTGTATGCATCTGGAGTTCATTTGCAGTGGCTGGAGGCCCTGGTCCACCCATTTCTCTATCTCTCTTCTCTCTCTTTTTGCATGCAAATAAACAAATTAATAAAGAAAAAAATTGGGCTGGAGAGATGGCTTAGTGGTTAAGTGCTTGCCTGTGAAGCCTAAGGACCCCGGTTCGAGGCTTGGTTCCCCAGGTCCCAGGTTAGCCAGATGCACAAGGGGGTGCATGCGTCTGGAGTTTGTTTGCAGAGGCTGGAAGCCCTGGTGCGCCCATTTTCTCTCTCTCCTTCTATCTGTCTTTCTCTCTGTGTCTGTCGCTCTCAAATAAATAAATAAAAAAAAATAAAAAAAATAAAGAGAAAAATTAAGGTGGTGCATGATTGAAGAACACACCTGGTCTCCACATATAAGCACACATATGTTACTACGCATATGTGTTCCCACACATACATATTCCCATACACATATACAGAGGCATACATACATAGACAGGCACATGCACATACACAGGAAAAGATATGGAAATGGAAATTTAGGAGAACATGCAGAATCCCCATTCAGAATTAAGATCCATTTCTGACAGTTTTCCAGGAATGCAATGCAGAGTACACAGCCCTTGGCTGGGGAGGAAACTTGATTGAGATGTGGATCCAGGAGTGAGTGCTGAGCAGGTTTCAAGTACTTTCAAACTGTGGGACTTTGGAATGTTGGCTAAAGTTCTTTGGGTTTTAAAAAAATATTTTATTGATTGATTGACTGGAGAGAGAGAGAAAGAGGAAGATAGACAGAACAGGCACGCCAGGGCCTCCAGCCTTTGCAAACAAACTCCAGATGTGTGCGCCACCTTGTGCATCTGGCTTATATTACGGGTTCTGGGGAATCAAACCTGGGTCCTCAGGCTTCTCAGGCAAGGGTCTTAACCGCTAAGCCATCTCTTCAGCCCCTGTTTTTTTTTTTAAGTTTTATTTATTTATTTATTTATTTGAGTCAGAAAGAGAGAGACAGAGACAGACAGAGAGAATGGGCGTGCTGGGGCTTCTAGCCATTGCAAATGAACTCCAGATGCATGTGCCACCTTGTGCATCTGGCTTACATGGGTCCTAGGGAATCGAATCTGGGTTCTTTGGCTTTGTAGGCAAACATCTTAACCACTAAGCAATCCCTCCAGCACTTTGGGTTTTATTTCTTTGTATGTGAAAGGAAAACATGTCTGCAAAGCTGAATTTTAGATGGTTGGTCTTTATCACGATGATCACAATTAACCCACATCGTATGAGAAGAATGTCGACTCAGGTAGGTGAGGGTGGGAAGGCAGGAAACAGATCCTCTTTAATATCTTACTCTCTTACCTGAGGAGACATATTTCCAACCTGAAACCAAAAGTAGTATAGATCCTTGTGCATACTGTAGTGTTCTTATATATCCATACTTATGATACAGTTTTATTTATAGTGTAGGCACAATGAAGATCAGTGACAATAACTTATAACAAAATAGAATGATTAAAAATATACTGCAATACTACTGCTAACAAGAAATAAAGGGAACATCAAAAGAGAATGGCCAAGTTTCCTTACCATCTACAGACTTGTTTTCTGTATGTGTTTTCCCCTTGTCATTCCACAAGCCGTTTGGTTGGTTATTGCATGATTATGACCATGAAGGAAGGTTCTTACAGTGACAGGTTCTGGGGACAACACTGGCCCAAGCAGGTTCCTTGGGCCAGGTCAGATATCCAGCTGGCAAAGTTTGTCTCTGTCCTTTTTCAGAGCCTGAGCCAGCTGGCTGCTGTATTGCTCATGGTGAAGGCTCCATTTGGCTCCACTCCAGACAAGTTGAAGGGACATCATCAGAGAAATATAAAAGGGTGACGGATGACTTGGATGAAGTCACACAGATAGCGCTCACCGCATTTGCATTGACTCACGGGGAGAGGAAGAGCTGAAGCCCTGGGTGAGGTAATGAGAGGTCTCAAAGGTTCATGTGGCTTGTCACCATGCATTGAAATGAAGTGGGCCAAGTTTAACAGGAAGAAAAATCAAGGCCCTGTGTCTAGATTATCAAATGAATCAAGCTTTGTAAACATAATGACAAGGCCCAACTCCACTATGAGAAGACTGATTAATTTGGCTTTAACAGACTATAAAACATGCACGTCAAAAACTCTATAAACAAGATGGAAAGGAAATCTGTAAACGAAGTAGAATAATGGCAGCACATGATAAGGAGAGTGGGCCGGCGTGTTCAAGAAGCCTTTCAGATCAGCACAGGAAAGAAAAGCACCCCATTAGGAAATGAAGAACGAATGTAAACAAGCCGTCAGAAGACGTGGGGCCTAAAATATCCAAACACTTTGTGGAAAATGTTCACCTGTGGCATTGAAAAATGTAGAAAACAAAAACCAAGCGAAGTACTTCTATTTTCTTTGTCAGATTAGCAGTGAGTCAAAGGCGTAATGATGATCCATGTTGGTGGGACTCAGGAGAAGCAGACGGGCTCAGCTTCTGCAATGGAGGATGGAACACCCCGCCTTAATGGCGACCCCTTTGTTCATGTCTATCACGGTATGAAAAATATCTAAACACTCTGACGTAGAATTCCACTTTTATTAACTTATTCTAAGAAACTAAACCGTTGAAGGGTACAAAGATCAGACATACTAAGTAACTCATGGAAACACTGCAATAGCAAAACGCAGGCACTAACTTAATGCTCATTAGTAACTCATTTTTTTGGGATGGCTAAGAACAATGAAATGCCATGCAGTCCCTAGAAGGTCACTGATATGACCAATGCTGTGGGGCATGGAGGCGGGCTGACGAGGTCCTCTTCATGGAAGCACTTCGCATCTTGTGTGTGAGTTCCTTCTGGGGCCACCAGTGTGGACTCCAGCCAAGGGCACATGCTTTCCGACTTGCCCTGTGCAGTGATCATTTGAGGTGCAAGTATAAAAGCCACGTTATTTCTGCCCAGTGCAGAGTATTATGGTTTTCCATTTATACTCCCCATGAATTTGGCCTGGGTTGTGCTCAGTTCCCTACAGGGAGATGGTTCTTCATGAATATTTTTGATTATTATGGGCCCTAACATGTCTGACCGAAGAGTACCAGTTGGCTGAAAGATGGCTGAATTATTAACGTGCCTTGAAAGGGAGGCAGAGTGTATGGCTTCAAAGAGATTTAGAGATGCATCTCCGCTGGAGCCATTTGCTCACACGCCAGGGTCATAAATCTGGAGATGCCTTCCTCTGCCCTGCAGAGACATGCACTTACACTCCCAGCCAGAGATCTCTCGTGCTTCAGAAGAGTGTGTGGATGGATGTGCCAATCACTGTATATGTTCTGAGTTCATGATTTGGGGACTGTAACCTATAGTACAGGTTTGCTGAATGTGCAGAGCACCATCTGGCTTTATTGTCTTTGTCCAGTTTAGGAAACTGGTACACATATGCTCTGAGATTAAAAATGGTTGGTTCTTCCTCTCCTTTTCCCATTCTCTATACAGTACATATATGTATGTACGACACACACACACACATTTAGTTTCTCCTGCTTCTTTCCCTCCCTGTTCTCAGACGTTGGTCTCTAATAAACATTTCACACATCTCCAAAGCTGTCCCATTGTTTGCTTCTGGAAAGCCCAACATTCAGTAGTTGTTGAGTTAGAAAGGAAAGTAGTCTATAGAACATATATAAAAAAATCAGGGCTGGAGAGATGGCTTAGCGGTTAAGGCATTTGCCTGCAAAGCCAAAGGACCTCGGTTTGATTCCCCAGGACCCATGTAAGCCAGATGCACAAGGTGGCACATGTGTCTGGAGATTGTTTACAGTGGCTGAAGGCCCTGGTGTGCCCATTCTCTCTCTCTCTCTCCCTGTCCCCCTGTGTCTTTCTCTCTCTCAAATAAATAAATAATAAAATATTTAAAAAAATCAAACTTTATAGAGCACAATTGTCAGTGAAAGAAGAAGTACAGAACTATAAAATATTGATCACAGTGTTTTGGTGGTATGAATATAAATGAGTGGTTTTCTTCATGTTTTTCTGTGTTTCTTATGTTTCCTCTACTGAGCATTTATTGCGTTTGATGACAGGGTCATCCAAAGACTCTTGACACTAAGCTGTGTTTAGCAGCAAGTGAAAGTAGCTATGTAATAATCTAATATTTGCAGATGACTAGTCACATGGTTGGTACTGTTTTAAGAACTTTACATTTGAGTTGTCCTTAAGTATTCAATTTGTTCTTATAAGGAAGCATTATTATCCTTTCCTCTGAGATCTGGAAAGGATAAATAACTTGCTCAAGGGAGGGGAGATGGACCCCTAGCCCAGGCTGCCTGTCCTCAGCTCCTGTGCTTCCAACCCTATGTTCACACCCTCACCTAGACCTAGGTGTCCTTGTTATGAGGGTGTGGTAGTTTGAATAGATAGTCCCCAATGTATTCAGTGTTTTATTAGTTTGTACTTTGCATCTGCAGTCACCTGGCTGGAGGCAGTGTGAGTAGGCAGGTCTTAAGGTATGGTGGTGGGTTTGAGATTTCAAACTAAAGATACACAAAGTGTGCTGTGCTGTGTGGCTTTTAGGCTTGTGCTTCTCTATCTCTGCTTGTTCCTGAAAGAGCAGGCCAGCTTCTTCTGCCCTTATGGAACTTCCCATGGATCTGTGAACTTCAATAAATATCCCTTCCTCCATAACTCTGCCTGGTCTGGAAGTTCATCTCAGCGAATGTGAATCTGTCTGCTACTGAGGGCTCCTGATATGTGCTGCATGATGTTAGTTTTACTCTACACCCCTTATGTTACTTATAAGGCTTGACATGGCCCTGCCTTTATCCAAAGCCCACACATATCGCTTCTTCCATTCTCTGAGATCCTGTTGAGTGGCCAGTGAATTCCCTTTCCTCATTCATGAGCCATGTACCAAGATGCTTTTCCTCAGCTCTGTGGGCAGCTCCCTGCTTCCACCCTGCACATACCACCTTATTGTTCTCTTTCAGTACTGCGTTAAAGTTCACTAATGGTGGGAACATGTTTTATTCACCTGCATATCCTCAGCAGCCATTTGTTGATCATGTTTGGCATACGGTGGCTTCTAGGAGAAGTACTGGATTTAAGGAAACAATACTGAACTCTGCAAACATTTAGTCTGTCTTGGTAGGTGTGGTGGCTTAAATATATAATGTCCACCATACATTCATGTATTTAAATACTTGTTTCCCAGTAAAATGGCACTGCTTGGGAGGTTTGTGGAAACTTTAGGAGGTGAAGCCTTGCTAGAGAAGTGAGTCACTGGCAAATTGGCCTTGAGGTCTTATAACTTGGCCTCGAATGCTATTCTTCTTGTTTCCTGCATCCTGATGTGATGAAGTTCTGGCTTTGGCCTGCCACACCTTCTCTGCCATGAAACCTTTAAGCCAAATTCAACCCTTTTCCTACCAAAGCTGCTTCTGCTTGTGTGTTGTTACCAGCAATGAGAAAGTCAGTGATGCAGTAGGAAAACTTGAAGACTGATTGAATGAGCAGGTCTGATTACCACAATTTGCAAAGCCGCAAACGCAACATTCCAAGCTGAGTCTCTCCAGGGCACCTGATGGTCCGGGAAAAAGCTGGAGTCCTCTCAAGAGAACTTCAAGACATAGACAGAGGTTACAAAAGAAGAGCTGAGAAAAAAGAAGAGCTGAGAACAGTTGGTGTTTTTGCAAGAGACTATAAAACAAAAATAAAGGAATAACTGAAGCACTGAAAACTTTATTCAGGGTCAGGGTCAAGACATGTAAAGGATATCAATAATCTTGAGTGGGATCTGAATCCAAGACAAAGTGTGCTGACACCAGCAGGTGGCTGTGGACGTGGCCTTCAGCTCTGGCCGCTGCTAGTGATCAGTTCACAGCAAGACCACATCCCTTTTAAAGCAGCGGGCCTCATGCTCCTATGTAATATTTCCTTTATAGTCACACTGTATTACTAGGAGATCAAGATTTACACCGTGAACAGGAAAACCCCTTCCTTGGCTGTTGGCTCTTAGTGACATGCAGGGACTCCTATTGACTCTTCCTGTTGGCTCACAAACACTCCACGTTTAACCCTGCCTTGTGTTACATTAAAATGTCTCAGGACGCCCTAGTAAGGCCATTTAGTGCATGGCTAAATATTGTAATGAGTCTGTGTGAACTGGTAAGAGACCTTCAGCAACAGACATGGATTTGATATTCGGGGTACCTATGTATCTATCCACCTACCCACCTGTGTCGGCCCAGTGCTTGGTGCAGAGGAGGGAATGCCGTCACTGGTCACTGGAGGTGGCTTATGTCTCCTCACTGTCGGTTGTAGGTTATGAACAAGGTGATCCTTCTGGATCCCATCTAGTCCTAGAATTTAATATATGGAGATAAAAGATGATGAAGCTCAGGACTAGCCTTGATTCCCCTCAAGCTATTTTTCCAGAAGTGTTTACCTAATTCTCTAACACAAAGTGGCCAATTCCCAATGGGTAAAAGGCTGCATGTTCTGCAAACTTGGTAGTTGCTGAGTCTCATAGCCTCACAGAAAGGGAGAGGCAAGCTGGGCACAGCGGTGCATGCTTTTAACCCTAGCACTTGGGAGGCAGAGGTAGGAGGATCACCATGAGTTTGAGACCACCCTGAGACAACACAGTGAATTCCAGGTCAGCCTGAGCTAGAGTGAAACCCTACCTCAAAAGAAAGAAAGAAAGAAAGAAAGAAAGGGAGAGGCATATTCACTACTCACCTGCACACTTGTTTCCACAGTTACATGGGTGCTGTATGAAAAATCAGTAACAAGCACCATTTGCTGAGACCCAACTCTGTGCCAGTGCAGTGCCAAAGCTGCCCTTTCAATGCCCTCTCAATGCCTTTGATGAGCAACAGCAACGGCTATGGCCATAGAAGAAGCATCCTGGCTCAGAGCTCAAGGAACAGAAGTGACTTACTTGCTCAGATTTGAACCTACTCCTGGCTGCATCAACGTTCTTCTTCCAGCACAGCCTGGGACACACTTCAGCTTCCCATGCTCCAGGAGATGCGGAGAGTGGGCCTGTCAGAGATCGTCCTGTTCTTGCACTCCAGGAAGCAGTGCCTCTCTTTTTAAGGCAGCGAAAACCCAGCAGGCCTCTGCCCAAGTTTAGGGCTTAAGTCAAAGATGCTGACACCAAGCAGATATCCCTTGCAAAGACCTCCTAAAGACCCTTGAATGGATCCCTGCATGTCCTGGCCACTTCCCAGCTGAGTACAGAGGTAGAAAGTCCTTTGATATGGAGACTGACAGGGTGTTCTCTCTCTGTCCTGTGGTTACTGGCTAGATGACTGTCTAGGTAGGACATGCCAGGTCACTGCCTTCCCTGTACCTAGGCCTTGTCAGTGGGATTAAATGAGATAATGATGAGGACAGCTTGGAGCTCCATGAATGTCCAGGAATTGGTAGAAATTAGGCAATAAAAAAAAATCTAGGGCTAAAGAGATGGCTTAGTGGTTAAGCGCTTGCCTGTGAAGCCTAAGGACCCCGGTTCGAGGCTCGATTCCCCAGGACCCACATTAGCCAGATGCACAGGCGGGCGCACGCGTCTGGAGTTCGTTTGCAGTGGCTGGAGACCCTGGCACGCCCATTCTCTCTCTCTTTCTCTCTGTCACTCTCAAATAAATAAATAAAAATAAACAAAAATTAAAAAAAAATCTAGCCTTGACTTTTGCCATCACCTGTCATAGGGACAGAATTGTTACTTGGACTTTTTCCTACATCTGATGTCTTTCCCCCAGGCAAATACGAGATATAAAGCAGTCTTCAACTCTCCCTATAGGGACGTTCCTGAGGGTTATTAACTCAGCCATTTTCCATTTAACAAAAATAAATAGTCCAGAAACATCTGGGCCCCATTCATCAGGAATCTGAGTTGTGTGTTGGCATCTCACTTTCAAACTCAAAGTCATAGAGGACCTACTGCGACGCCCTTGTGCAAACAGAAGTCTTTCCAGGCCTGACGAGACTTCCCCTGCCTCCTGCCTCTTTTTACTTGTACCGAGTTCTGAGGCACCAGCAGCCAAGTAGTGTTTGGGTGGGCTATTGAGGAAAATCCATCCTCGGCTGGGCTTAACTCCCTTGCTTCCAGTTCTCAGGCCTTTGTAATGGATCCTGAGCCTTTAGGGCAGGGATCTGGGCTGGAGGTGGCTCCTACAACCTCAGTGTTCCTTGGAGGCCGGGAGCAAGGCCATAATTGCCTCAGATCTGAAGGGGTCAGGGAGAGGAGCATCATGCGAGGTTTGCTGCTGTTTACCTCTGGCCTCCTGCTCCAGTGTTTATCTCAGAGGACAGAAAAAAATTATCTGCCAGCTGAGATATGACTCAGCTAACAGGGCTGGCTCCCTGGGGCTTGACGGGCCCTGGAGGTGCAAGGGTGCCTGCTGTGGAAGCCGGGGAAATGGGAAGGATGCAGAAGTGGCCGGTTTGCCGCTATCAGCCTCACCTCAGCCCTTGAAGGAACTACAGGGAGCCCTTCAGATTTAGAGAAAGGACATTAATAAATGGAAGGAGGTTTTGGGATCATCTCAAAGGAGCGTCTAGTTTACTGACTTGGAAAGTGAGACCCAGGAGGAGGAGGTGACGTGCAAGGCCATGGGGTGTGAGGCTGAAAACCAGCTGTCGCGCGCAGGCTCACTCAGAACTGCCTGGAGAGAGGGTGGTGGGTAGCCACCTAAGACATGTGCTGTCTCGGGGTCACTCTCAAGTGACCAGAAGCGTGATCATGGACAGCGCCCGACCAATCTGGTGACAGAAGAGCGGAGAATCTGAGGAGGTGCTTAGGTGTGTGTGTGTGTGTGTGTGCCAAAGTTAACTCATAAAACCGTTCACCGCCTCTATAATAAGGGAGGAGGGCTGGCAGAGGAAGGGGCTGGAGAAGCAGAGGTGTGATTCAAGGGGAGCAGCGCTGAGGGGCGAGGCAAAAGTCAGGAGTTTAGGGGTCAGTGAGACAAAAAAAACTCTAGTTTTGAATTTTTCTGTCAAAGCAGTGCTGGGAGCCGTCAAACTTCCATCACTGTGAGCGTGGATGGTGAGAGCACCCTCCAGCAGCTGCCTCGCTTTAATTACCTGTCCCCCGAGACAGTGCCAACAGTTTGCTAACTGCTTTCGCCTCTAGCTCTGCCCTCTTCTGAGTCAGCTTCCTGTCTCTCCCGCCACTTCACACCTGCGGGCAGGTGAACCTCCTGAAGTCCGCGTCCGCCTCCGTCTGCTTGCTTCTGGGCAAGGCTTTCTTATAGCCTAGGGAAGCACGACAGGGTGAGATGGGGAGGGAGAAGACAGCTTTCTTGGCTCTGCCGCTCCGGGCTCCTGGCATTCTGTCCATAACTGCTTGGTGGGAGATGGGTAATGGCCGGAACTATCTGGTGGTAGTTGAGTGAGGGGACGTGCGGTTTATAACTCAAGCTTCCACTTCCCTGCTGGCCACCTGTCATGATTACCACATCTACGCTCACCTTGTGGCCTCCCAAAGTTCTTTAGGAAGCCGGCGATGGCACTTTTGTGGTGTCCTTCAGAGAGTAACGGAAACTTATCTCTGCTCCTAGGTGGGCTGTGACTCAGGAAATGAGGTGCCAAGCACTCATGATCACATAGAGCATACACTGAGTCAGTGGCCTTTTGGGGCTCTTGTCTTGTGAATTCAGTGAATGAAATTCACAGACCACAGGAGAGTAAAATATAGAATCTAGAAGAAGTTTGTTAGAGCTTGATAGAAGGGTGCAGATGGAGTTCCTGTGGGACAGGAGGGAATGTCCAGGTAGGAGAACTCATCAGGTGATTTTGGTTAGGGTTTATTTATTTATTTATTTATGAGAGAGAGAGAGAGAGAGAGAGAGAGAGAGAGAGAGGAAAAGAGAGAAAGAGAGAGGCAGATATATAGAGAGAATTGGCACAACAGGGCCTCTAGCCACTGCAAACAAACTCCAGATTTATACACCACCTTGTGCCTCTGGCTTACACAGGTCCTGGGAAACATAACCCGGGTCTTTTTGGCTTTTCAGGCACACACCTTAACCACTAAGCCATCTCTCAATTCCTGATTAGGGTTTTAATGGGAAGTGACAGAGGTCTCTATAGGAGAAAGACCGGGTTTTACAAGTCCCTAGGGGATAAAGAGATAAGGAAGCCTGTGGTTCTACTTGAAGGCTTAATGACATTTCTGACTTTTATTCAAGGGAAAAAAAAGAACATTTGTCTTGGGGTCTTGTTACCCTAGCGTGCCTAGCTAATTTCTATCACTGCCTTCTCGAATGCGGCTGCTGGCCAGACCACCAGCACTGTCCTCCTACCACCTTCCAATCCCTTCTGGTCCCTAACGCAGCGGAGAGGAACCCGTCTTCTGCCTCGGTGTCCTGGACCCTCTGCTATTATCAACCGTCACCACTCCTCTTAGTCCTCCGCTCACCAGACCCCCAAGGTTCAAGGCTATGAGGAGCTAATCTCGCCCATGTGTCCATAATGAAGCAATAAATTTAGTACCAACATTTATCCAGGTTTTCAAATCTGAAAGTTAGCTGAAACCTTCAGCCCAGGTGAACGAGCGGATGCCTCAGTTGGAGGGATGGTGGTGGACAGTATACCTGGGAGACAAGACTTTGCCTTGCCCTTCAGGTGACAAGGGATTCAGCGTACAACTTTGCTGTTTATTCCTGCTTAAAGAGGGTGATGGGCTGTAGGGGAAGAAACACTGGCCTTGAGAGCTGAGCAATTTGATCCTATGAGTTTCCTATCTATGATCTTATGCAAGTTATTTTTCTTTTTTCTGTCTCTGTTTAGAGGAAGGGTAATAAGATGCCCTCTGAAGTTCTGTCTAGCTGTGGCAGTTTGTGACCACCAGTAGGCCAGGCGCATGAGCTGAGCAGCATGTGTGTGTTGAGACCCCATGCAGAGGAGGACTTGGTTGGTTCCCCCGCCTCTGTTCTACAGTCCTCTCCTAGCCCAATAGCTACTCTAAGCTTATCAGGCAGGGTCTCAGCTATCACTCCTCCATGCCAATAGTATGATCTGAGATTACTTTCCTTCCAGACCTCAGAACCCAAACATAAACGGTGCTATAACTTCTGATCAGCCTGCACCCCTCACTCCTCATCAGTGGCGAGATTATGTGAAAACAGGTCTGTTGGGACTACTGCATCCTGGTGTGGGGCAGCGGCCCAGGCAGGCACATGGCCAGCAGGCCCGTGGCTCTCAACGTTCTTTTCAAGACTAGAGTGGAATGTGCTTCAGGCCAGAGCACAGTAGGTGGTCTTGGTTCTTGCATCGTAAATTACTGGAGGTAACTGTTTTTCCTGGCCCCTCTTGTAACCCAGTATAATATTGTTGGGGTTGGAAGGAAGATGGAGGGAGGTTTCCTTCTCGTTGGCTCCCCAGAGCATATAAATCTCTACCTTCAATTTGCCAGAGATTGTATGTGATGGACAAACTGAGAAGATTGAGTGCTCCTGGTGTTGCAGCAAGTGTTCTGCCACTAATTCTGCGTGACCTTGGTCAAATCACCTATGTTTTCTGAGCCGTGTTTTCTTTATGTGTCATGGGGGGAGTTTGAATTAGTGGTTCTCTATGGCTCCTTGCAGCCCACATTCTGGGCTTCTGTGAGAAAAGGTGTTCATGGGACCAACACTGAGTGTGAGGTTTCCCAATATCAGAGTGCCTTCCAACCTTGTCTCCACACTTAATCTTTCAACCTTCCTCCTAGGCAGGCCTCCTGTGCCCCTCTCAGTCCGCCTAGTTCTCCTCATTGTGGCTATTTTGTAGTTTTGAGTTCTGGCACAAGAAGTTTTGTCTACTTGGAATTTCTTTTCTAAATCATCACATGATGAAACCGACCCATTCCTCCAGGTTTCCCTGCCATCTTCTCTGTGGAGTCTTCTTTCCCTCCCTCCAGCTGAATGAACGGATGAGGGTGTCGTCCGGGAGCTCCTGGCGTGCAGGGAATTGCCTCTGTCAGGCTCTCCATGACAAGTGCCTGTCTGAAGTAAATTAGACTACGGGCCCACTACCCACCACTGCATAAAGTCACTGGTGTCCATGTCACCAGCACCTAAGAATGTGCCTTGATGCACGAAGGGCATCTTACAAGGGGCGCCTTTTCCCTGTCGCTTTACGTCATCATCTCTGCTCCGGTGTTTAAACTTTCCCTCTCCTAAGGTTGGCATTCATGTTTGATTGGGGCCCACCCTTATAACCTCTTAATCTTTCTCATTTAACTTGAATCACGAGTAGATATGGTATAGGAATCTGCGCTTTCCC
Source organism: Jaculus jaculus (assembly GCF_020740685.1). Taxonomy (NCBI): domain Eukaryota; kingdom Metazoa; phylum Chordata; class Mammalia; order Rodentia; family Dipodidae; genus Jaculus; species Jaculus jaculus. The sequence goes on along the minus strand of NC_059103.1, from coordinate 207,874,158 downwards.
CAGATACTTCTTTTAAAAAGAACCTTTTGTTTGCACGTGTATGGTGTGTTGTGTCTCGCGAGCATGTGTCTGTGCAGATGCGTGTGCCGCATGTGCAAGGGTGTGGAGGACAAAGCAGGATGTCAGGTATCGTCCCCTATCATTCTTCTACTTTTCCACTTGTTTCCTTTAGATAGAGTCTCTCACCAAACCCAGAGCTGCCATTTTTGGTCAGACTGGTTGACCAGTGAGCCCCAGAGATTTTTCTGGTCACTGCTCCCCAAAGAACTGGATTACAGGCATGTGTGGCCACACCCAACTGATTATAAAAGAATGGAATAGACACTTGTTTAAGCAGATGGGGATAGTAGGTAAACAGGAGGCTCTGCTGGTCTGAACAGCATGACCTGGGGCCTGAATTGTTGAGCAAAATCCTTAAGGACAGATAAGCGGGTGCAATGGTTTGATTCAGGTGTCCCTCATAAACTTAGGTGTTCTGAATGTTAGGTTCACAACTGATGGGGATTTGGGAATCATTACCTCCTGGAGGGAGTATATTGTTGGGGGTGGGCTTATGGGTGTTACAGCCAGTTTCTCCTTGCCAGTGCTTGGCACACTCTACTATTGCTGTTGTTCACCTGATGTCGGCCAGGGGTTGATGTCCACCCTCTGCTCATGCCATCATTTTCCTTGCTATCATGGAGCTTCCCCCTCAAGCCTGTAAGCCAAAATATATCTCTTTTTTTTCCCCTACAAGCTGTTCTTTGTTGGGTGATTTCTACCAGCAATGTGAACCTGACTGAAATAGTGGACATTTGCAGACTCCTGGTCTCAAGCCTACCTCACACCCCTCAGGTGCTTCCTGTAACTGATTTGTGGTTTAACTCCCATCCTGTTTTTCTTTTTCTTTATAAACATCATGTGGTTATTTCCAATAAAAGCTGACACTCCAAACAGTTCAGGGCTGCATCCTGAGATTCCAAGCTTTGAGATGCAGACCTAATACACCAGCTTTCATCTTTTTTCTTTTTTTTTAAAAAAAAATTTTTTTTTATTATTTATTTATTTGAGAGCGACAGACACAGAGAGAAAGACAGATAGAGGGAGAGAGAGAGAATGGGCACGCCAGGGCTTCCAGCCACTGCAAACGAACTCCAGACACGTGCGTCCCCTTGTGCATCTGGCTAATGTGGGACCTGGGGAACCGAGCCTCGAACCAGGGTCCTTAGGCTTCACAGGCAAGCGCTTAACCGCTAAGCCATCTCTCCAACCCTCATCTTTTTTCTTTAACCCAATAAAACTTTGCCTCACCTTCTATAAGTCGATGGTCTTACTTGTGCAACACCAGACCCCATAACAATAGAACCAACAACTATATCTGATACTTGGCTTAGTGATTAAGATGCTTACCTGCATAGCCTAAGAACCTGGGTTCAATTCCCCAAAACCCATGTAAGCCAGATGCACATAGTAGCACATGTGTTTAGAGTTTGTTTGTAGTGGCCAGAGGCCCAGAGCACCCATTCTTTTTATTTCTCTCTCTCAAATAAATAAAATAAAAGTAAATAAAAAATATCTGATACTTAGGTTATGTGCCAAGGCTCCACCACCCAGAAATGGCTGGACCAGGATGTATATTGGTTCAGAGACCTTGACTTGTCATAGATATTTTGAGTTCTAGGATTTATCTGGCTGAATATGGAAGACTGGACCCTTTTGCTTATATACAAGAAAAACAAAACAAAACAAAACATCTTGTTATGTAGGGTCAAGTACAGCCCCATAACAACCTTCAGGTACAAACCAGGCCATCTATTTGGGTTGGGCTATGAGAGATATTTATGTGTCAAATAGGACACAAATCAAGGTCTTTAATGATCCACTGTGCTAATGCTGACTGTCAGAAAAAGTTGAAAAGGACTAAAGCTTAAAGAAACACCCACCCAAACCCATGTGGGAAATGGAACAAAAGTATGTAAGCCTTTCAATTCACATGGGGAAAAGAAGTTAAGAGGTCAAATACTAAAGGTCCCCTCCCCAAGTCCTAGCTTAGCCAGTGGGGGGGTGGGGTTACAGAGTGGGGACCTGGGTGCTCGGGCCTCAAGAGAGATGAACAGCCCAGAAGAGGTCTTCTCTGCCTGGAAAGCATCTGTTTATAATCTAGTCCAGTGGACTTTATTCTCAGGCTCAGATGATTTCTGAGAGAGGGTTGATTGGTTTGGACTCAGGGGCCTGGCTCAGGAACACCTGAGTAGAAGGGAATGTCACTGAGGAATGAGATTGGATCAGACACTGAATTCCAGTTATGCAGAAGCAGGTGTGACCTTTTGGTTCCCTCTCTGGGTCCTGTTGTAGGCAGTTCCAGGATGTTTGGATGAACATCCAACCAAACACAGATTTATGGGAGGAAGGGATTTACCTTAAGCTTACAGATCCAGGGGAAGTTTCATCAATGGAGGGAGAAGCTGGCTCCCATTCATAGATCCAAACACGGAGACAAACCACCAGCAGCTAGCAGACACCAAAAAGCAGTAAGCACACACCTGCAAGAGCTCACACAGCTTCACACAACTTTGGGCTAGAATTCAGATCCATCCCTAGTGACCTGCCCCCTGTGGCAGGAGTCTGCCTGCTAGGGGCTGCAGCTGCAAACTCGACTTTAATAAAACACCTGATCCTACGGGGCCATGCATTCAGACTACCACATTCCACCTCTGGCCTTCATAGACTCATAACCACCTTATAATGCAAAATGCATGTAGTTCAAATTCAAAGGTTCTCATAGTCTTTACCAACTTTAAGTCTGTTCCAAAGTCCCAAGTCTCATCCAATATTCAAGAATGTCTGTTAACTGTGGGTCCTGTAAAATCAAAACAAGTACATACTTTCAACATATAATGACACAGAGTAAACATTTCCATTGCTATAAGACATGGCAAAGAGAGAGATTGAACCAATACACAATCAATAACCACCAGGTAAGCATCATTAAACATCTGCAGTTCAAGTGCATAACCAGTGACAACAGCCTCTGGATTTCCAATTTACATCTCTCCAGCTAGGCTGGGTACCCAGGGAAAACTTCCATCTTGAGCCAATATCATTCCATGGTAGCCTTTCCACAGTCCTGGTATATCAAAAGCATCTCTGGGTCTCCACTGCAAACTATGGTCCATCTTACAGTGGCCTCACTGGCCTTCAACAAGGGACATCAGATCCTGCTTCACATGCCTGTGCATGTCAGCAGAGGCTCCTGGAACTGTGTGAACTTCATGACCTGCATTCATGCATTTTTCATGTTTCCAAAACCAATCCAGGTGTGCAAGGATGTAGCCATTTTGTTAATTCAAGGAGGAAATAAACTGTGACCTTGAAGTCAGGTCTCTTCCTTTTAGCCATCGCCTTTCAAAAGAGTTCATATTCCTACCATTCAGTTTTTCTTGGGTGGAAACAACTCAGGAATATTTTAGATTGTTTCAATGGAAAGCAGTTGGTCCATCCTTAATAGTGGAAGTAATCTGCTTGACAGTAGCAGCTTCAGTAACCTTAAACCTGTCTCTGTGCCAGTAATTTTAAACTTGTTTGAATTTTTCCAACATTAAATAGCACATCTTTGAGTTCTATATCTTTTGACAAGCACACCAGTCCATACTCTTAAGGTCAACCCTGCTCAAACTCCCTGGACATGGGCAGCAGAATGCAGCCAACCTTTATTCCAGTGTCTGAGTTCTAACAAAGTTATCTGCTGTCTCTTCTTCCTTTTGAAAGTTTATAAGCAAAGCCTCCAAAACCAATTCTCTTTACATTTAGCATTTTCAAACACTCAACAAAATAGCCCATAAAATTTGGATTGCTGCTTTGTCAGTTTTCTGCAATCACAAGTCTCAAGTCCATACATATTCCTCCAGCACATAAATTCCAAAGGTCCAAAATCCACATGGGCAGATTCATTTCAGCAATACCACAACTCTCAGTACAAAATTCTTCTGTAGATTGCTCCACAGTGCTGGGATGAGCACAAAACCAAACCCAATTTTATGGGAGGAAAGGATTCATTTCAAGCTTACAGATCCAGGGGAAGTTCTATCAGTGGTGGAAGCCATAGGTTTTCAGACCAGGTAGGTATTACCTTCAGAAGAGTTGAACATCTAATCAGAGAGTGGTTGGTTTCCCCTACAATAGACATACCACCCTTGCACCAGTTGGTATACTTGGCCTGGGCTGGCCAGTTGTAAAGCTTGCAGGTTCCACTGTGGGTTAAGACTGTTGATGACTTTTCTTCCATAACAGGTTACATAGGTCTTTCCAGGTCGCCAATAGGGAGGAGGCTTCCAGCTCTGCACCAGCTTGATTTCCCAGTGAACTGAAGCCCAAGAATGTGACATCTTTATCAATAGCTTCTTACCATGTGGTTCTGGTGGTCATTCCAAGACTTTCTTGATCTCTGTTTTTTCATTTATAAGATGAGGATAAGACAGCATGCCTTCCAGAAGAGTTGTGAAGCACCATGAATAGCTATGAGCCAATCAAACCAGTGATGGCGGGGATTACCAGAGTACCATGGCTGCTTTAGAGACACTGTTGAGACTTTTGAGACGGAAGAAACAGTGATTGAGGTAAGATAAGGAAGGATGGAGGAATTACGGCAGTGCTGCTCATGGGACAGGACAGGGCTAGGTATAGTGGGATGAAGATTAGTTAAAAAGAATGGGAATCAAATTAACTAAGAAAGCCAAGGGCAGAGGAACAATTGTTAAGAGGGAAGGAGTAGAGTGGTAAGGGAAATTTTCTGAGATGGACTGATAATAATAGCTCAGTGGCAGGTAGCAGTTCTGGTTCTGACCTTCTGCCATGTGATTTTAAGCCCTGACTCAGTCTCACAGCTTGCATCTGAAGGGTGTGTCTAGAAAATTCTGTAACATCTATAAAATGGGTATTGATGATAATAATGACCACTGCACTTGTTACTTTTCTCATTACCAAGACAGAGTAGTTCACATCATGGCGGGGGGGGGGGAGGGGCTAGGAAGTAGGTAAAGATAATGATGGTGCTCTGCTGTATTTTTTGGGGGAATATATATATATATATATATATATATATATATATATATATATATATATATATATGTTGGTTTTCTGAGGTAGGGTCTTACTCTAGTCCAGGCTGACCTGGAATTTACTACTTATACTCAGGGTGGCCTTGAACTCATGTGATCCTCCTACCTCTGCCTCCTGAGTGCTGGGATTAAAGGCGTGCACTACCACGCCCAGCTTTAATCTGGTTTTTTTTTTTTTATTAACAGCTTCCATGATTGTTAAAAATATCCCATGATAATGCCCCCCCACTTTTCCCTTTGAAACTCCACTCTCCATCACATCCCCTCCTCCTCTCAATCAGTTTCTCTTTTATTTTGATGTCATCATCTTTTCTTCCTATTATGATGGTCTTGTATAGGTAGTGTCAGGATATACAGGCTCTGCTAGTTTATTTTTTCCCTTTTCCTTTTTTATTTCACCTGGAGATGCCCTCATAGACGTACCCTGATACATGCCTCAAAATTTCTAACCTAGTGACCCTATGTCCAATTAAGTTGATTATCAACCCTCCCAACCATCATTATGGTGAGAATTAAGAAATGTAATACAAAAGTAATTAATCACATGCCTGGCTAGTTAATAGGTATAGGAAAGCTGTTATTTTACATTGTAATCATATCCTTTTGTGGCTGTCATACATTACCACAAGCATAGTGACTTAGAGCAATATGGGATTCATTCATGTGTGTTCTGGAGAACACAAGTCTGGAATCCATTTCATTGCACAAAGGTACTTTGCATACTGGTTTCTTTCTAGAGGTTCCGAGGGAGCAGAATTGGCTTCCTTGACCTTCCAGAAGCTTGTGGCCCATCACCTCCAAATTGTAGCCTTCTGATCCCTACTTACACCATTATGTCCCTTCCTTCTGTTGACCCCCCCCCCCCCATGTACCTCTTTTAAGAGTTTCAGGATTCTCTTAGTCTGAAATTACATTTAGGGTCCAATCCCAAATTTAAAAAATGTTTGAGCTAACTATAACTGAAAAGTCCTTTTATATCTATGCAGGTAACATGTCCAGGTTCTGGGTTTAGACCATGGACACAGAGCAGAGAGAATTATTTATCAACAATATACCTTAACAATAGCGATGAGCAGGGAGTGATAGGAAATCTGTGCTGTGTAACAGTCTGCAGGGCAACTTGTATATTGAGAGGGCTGGTTCTAGTTATGAGGCTTGGCCATGGTGAGGATTAAGTAAGATTCTATCTGCCTGAAAGATTCATTTCTCAAAACCTACCAGCTGAGGTACTATCATATTCCCTTGATGCTTAAAGATCCGTCTTTGCATAGAAAGGTAGCTGTCTTCTCTACGTTACCTCAGCTCTCAACTTTCTGTCACTGCCTAGCAGATGATTTGAGAGTGGGCTGAAAAATCATCTGGGCCTAGTAGTTGACCCAGTAGTGGAAGTGTTAGCTAGAATAGTCTAGTCCAAACTGACTTACGCTGGTTATGAGAAACCCCATACATATGAGTATCACAGTACACGAAAGAAACCATCTAATGATGGAGCCAATACACACCGCAGGGTGGAACTGAATTGTGCTGAGTAGAGCCAGAGCTCTGGTCAAACTAAGCGGGAATTGATCAGTAGCTTTATTCTCAGGTAGTCAGCTAGGGGAGGGCCTTGGTAGTCTGAATGCATGGCCCCGTAGGCTCAGGTGTTTTATTAAAGTCAAGTATCCGGTTCAGCCCCTAGCAGGCAGACTCCTGCCGCAGGGGGCAGGTCACTAGGGATGGATCTGAATTCCAGCCCAAAGGTATGTGAAGCTGTGTGAGCTCTGGCAGGTGTGTGCTTGTTGCTTTTTGGTGTTTGCTGGCTACTGGTGGTTTCTCTCTTTTCTTGGCTTTATGAATGAACTGGGGCAATGATGGCATGTTTGTTATGGGGGAAACCAACTGTGTGGAAGAGAATTACTACCTGGTACTGAAAACCTGTGGTTGAGAAGGTTGTAATCCCTAGAGGGGAACTTCTATTGTCTTGCTAAATGGATATACTATGCTCACAAAACTAAATACTTATGTTTCTGCCCATTAATGTTACTTTAACTTTTGGTTAGAGCAGATTCTTTGTCCAGGTGGTGTTGACCACTAGGGTGATTCAAAACTCACCAAAGTGCAGAGAAGAAGTGACTTTGGACATTTTAGCACTAAATGAGGCATCTCTATCATACCATCCAAGGCTTGGGAACCATTGTGGAAGAGGTGGTGGAAAGAATGTAAGGGCCAGAGGAAGGGTAGGGGTGCTTACAATATTGTCTTCCTGACACAAAGTGGCCTTGATATTAATGACATCACAGTGGCTGACTCTACCTACACAAGATCTGCATTATAAGAGGAAAAAAAGCCCAGAAGACATCAAAATAAGGAAAGACTAGTTTGAAAGAAGAAGGAATTCAGGAGAGGGGGGATTTGGGATTGGGAAAAATGGAGGATGGTGGGAAGAGATTTAAATAATGGCATATTGTTTAGATTTGTGTAAATTGTCAATGAAACAGTTAAAAAAGGAATCTTAGAATGTTATTTAGCTCATCAGTGGTTGTGGTATTGCAGAGGTGGATCCAAAGCTGGGCAGTGAGCCATCAGATGCCAGATCCTGTCATCTTCTTTATTTCCTGATTCTCCAACCACACAGTGCTGAGGTGAGTCTGTCTGAAGGCAAATCAAAGACTATTGCTCTTCAAGAGAGTGGAGAAGGTCTCCTGTACACAGGTTTCACAAACCCCTGTGTGTGACAACTTTGAATAGTAGCTCTGAACCCTATGTATCAATACCTTATGTGCAAGACAAGGAAAGTGACAATAATTTCTCTATTCAGTTGTAATCAATATTAAATCAAGTTAAGGAAAAACATGGAGAGCCTGTCTTAGTGCTTGGCAGAAAGTAAGTTCTCAATAGCTAATGATTGCTTTATATGTATCTTCTTAAGCATAACATATGCAGAAGCATGATATACACACACACACAGACAGACACACATACACATATATATATACATATGTTCATATGTTATATTTATGGATCCATAAGTGTCTATATTTTATTTAGTTATATACTTTTAATTTTTAGAGAGAGAGAGAGAGAGAGAGAGAATTGTTGTGCCAGGGCCTCAGCCACTGCAATTGAACTCCAGATGATTGCACCACCTAGTAGGAATGTGTGACCTTGCGCTTGACTCACCTTTGTGTGTCTGGCTTATGAGGGATATAGAAAGTTGAACATTGGTCCCTAGACTGTACAGGCAAGTGCCTTAACCTCTAAGATATCTATCTCCCCAGCCCTTAATTGTATTTATTTTTATTTTTTAATGTTTTAAAAATATTTTTGGTATTACTAATATTCTATATAAGAAGCTGGATGCATTTTTCATTATATTTCTACAATTTGAGGTAGCTTGGTTTAAAAGTTTCTTGTGCAGCATCCTTGGAATTCAAAGGACATGGACAAGAACAGGAAATATCACATATGAGGAGGAGATGTCGACCATGAACCTTCAGCCAGAGCAGCGAGGCCAGCCCTCTTGTTCAGGTGTTGGCATGTGATACAAGTGCTTCTGCTAATCCCTTGAGCAAGGAATAGCAAAGACTGGTATAACTTTACATGCCAAAGAGTACCCTATACCCAGCTGATGAGTGACACAGGCCAGGAGTAGAGGCTGAGAATAGCTTTCCTGGAATCAAGGAGCAGGAGTCCATAAGGCCTCATGAAGTTGCATGGCATTGATTGAGGAAAGTCACTGGTCTGGAGAGTCTACAACCAGGAGGGCAGGAGGCAACAGTGAACCGAGAGTAAGTACGCATTGAGAGGTACCCTGCCTCGATTCTGCTGTATGGGAGCACGGCTTCTCACCTGTTGTTCTTTCCTATGCGTGTTCTCTCCTGCAGTCATGACAGACAGATGTGAGGTGCAAATTGCCTTATGAGTCTGAATCTTGAGTTTTATCCAAGGCATTGACATTGTACTACCCAAAGCAGAAAGCTTTCCTAATTCATCATGTATTTGTTTAAAGCCAACATTTTTCCGATCAGAGACACCTATAAATATTTCACACAGTGAAATGCTTGTTTCAAGATATCTTCCAATAACGTGTATTTATAAAATTAGGGATTTTTGTTTTTGTATGAACTATCTACCTTGATAGGTGGAGAAGTACTTTCAGGCAAAGGAAACAGGCTAATTTAATCCGAAAACTTGGGATATCCAAGTTTTTTGAATTTATAGTTCAAGTAGCTTATTATTTCTTACCTATTTGAATTGCCAATAGATTCTTCCCCAATGTAAGAATCACTAATGGATCAAAGGAAGAAAAGCAGGCAGTATTTAAATAATCTTTATGTCTTTATCTGTTGAGCAGATGAACATATACATTATGCATTAAGTATATGGATTATACATAAAGTAATGCAGAAAAATGTCTGTGATGATTAATTTTATATGCTTGCTTGGATTGGCTACACTACTCAGTTATTGAACCAAACACTAATCTAGGTACTTTGCAACTATAGTTAACATCTATGATCAATCACATTTCCCTTGACAACATGAGTTTCAATTAGTCAATCAGCTGAAAAATCTTCACAGTAAAAATAGGTTTCCAGAAAAGAAGAAATATCACCTCAAACATAGTGTCAGCTTTGGATGCAGTTTCTAGACTGGACACTTGTCCTGGAGACTTTGGACTTGGAAGTTCCAAAACCATGTTAATGATGATTTTTAAAAGAAATCTCTCTCTCTCTCTCTCTCTCTCTCTCTCTCTCACACACACACACACACACACACACACACGTGTATATCCTTTTAGTTTTCTATCACTAGAGAACCCAAGCAATGGCCATGAACAATAGGCAAAGTCAAGAGCATTGAGAAACACAGCATGCACTCTTGTTCATTTGTATGCAAACATGCTAGGGTCTAAGATCATCGATACATTATTAATAACTCATAGGTTACTGACAGGGAATGGAAAAGCATGAGCTACAGTGTTCTTGCAAGGTAGCTGTAGGCCCTTTTATGCAACAAACCACATCATTATACCTGGGAAATAAAGCCATCATTGGTATTTTCATTTATTTGTCAAATAACCAAATATTTATGGAATATTTATTATGTGCCAAGGTCATAGAATTATCTTTTAAATGAATATAGATAGGAGCATGTGTAATCAAATGCAAAGGAATCTAGAACATTTCTGAATTTATAATCCTTATCTATTTGAATTACCAACAGATTCAAAGGTACAATAATTCTCACGTGGCTGTTCGTGGTAAGTTTTGATATTGCAAAGGCTTCTTTGTGTTATGACAGGTTGAGAAACAAAAGCCAACAACTCCTGGATTGGGCAAGAACTCTGCAAGGAGATGTGGAACAGAGGCAAATGTTCCACTTAACCGTAGGTGGAGGGCAACGGGGCTGCCAATCACACGCACCGGCTCTGAATCCCCCTACCATTGCTGCACGGACACTAGAACCGTGCTGTTGGGGCTCGGACCCACAGCCCAGATAGTAGTAGACCTTTCCATTGAACTGAGTTTGACGCCAGGCCACAAGTTGAGCAGGTGGATAACTGCAGTCTTGCTCATATCCTGACCTTTGGGTAGAGCATGCTTTTGGGTTTACCTTCAGAGAGATGGGTCTAGGGTAAGAATATAAATTTGGAGGGAAAAAAGGGAAGAAGGAAAAGAGAGAGAGAGAGAAAGAGAGAGAGAGAGAGAACAGGGAAGAGGAGAGGGGGATGGAAAGTATCAGATTATTGGCCTGGCTTGCTCAGTGCTTCCTGCTCATAAGTTCACCAATTAGATCACTCATTTCCCTTGTTGTGTAAAGGACTAAAGCGAATATTCCATTGGGAAACTAAGGCACATGCTAATAACTAAGATTTTAAAAATATTCTAAAAATTTTGTTTATTTATTTATTTGACAGAGAAGGAGAGACAGAGAGAGAATGGGTGCACCAGGACCTCTAGCCACTGCAAACAAACTCCAGACATGTGCACTCCTTTGTGCATCTGGCTAATGTGGGTCCTGGGGAATTGAACCTGGGTCCTTTGGCTTTTCAGTCAAATGCCTTAACTGCTAAGCCATCCCCCCAGCCCATAACTAAGTTTTTCAATATGATTTCTCAAAATTTCCTAATTTTTTCTTTTTTGGTAAAGTGGTCATGAGAGGAAAGACTTTTGAGTAGTTCCGTTGACGGCAGAATGGTATGCGGAAGAACTCTGCCACTTACCAGGTGAGTCACTGGCTCCCTTTGTGCCTGTCTGTGCAGCTGTCAGCTGGGGGTAACAATACCTATCTAGAAGATTACTTTAAGTCAATGAGATCATAAGTAACACCACTTATAAGAGTACTTGCCAGGGAGTACTCTGTGTCAGTGTTAACTATCGCTAAATTAAGATCCTTATCGGTATAGTAAGGCCATGAACAAAATGTTTAAAATGGTTATGAACCGATCAGGGCGTAGTCCTGAAAAATCTTTGACTTACTCATTCTGCTCATATGTAGACCAATCACTGAAGGAATACAGAGATGTGAGGCAGGAATACTCACTGTGCTCAAGGGCTTCAGAATCAGGTGAAGGAAATCAGTCGAAGTAACTTATAATGATGAAATAGAAAGAGAAGACATCAAAGGACAACATCTCGTAAACTTCATGTATTGACTTGACTGGATCACAGGGGCCCAGAAATTTGGTCAAGCATTATTGTGGAGGTCCCGGTGAAAGTGTGTTTGGATGAAATCAGTGTTTAAATTGGTAAGCTGAGCAAATCAGTTCCCTTACCTAAATGGGGCCTCGTCTAATCCATCACAGGCCCACAGGGGGCAAGGAGACTGACTTCCTGGAGACTTTCGGGAAGGGAGGAATGCTAGGTCAATCCGATGACTCCACAGCTAAGGACAGACGATTTCAGGAAGGAGGAGGAAACAGTGGTGCTGCAATTCCAGATCAGACAAGTGAGATGCCAGGCTGAGACATCAGATCAAACCGAGGCAACCCCTTCAAAATGCTCACTGTGCATGGAGTGAGGAAGATGGGGCTGTCCATGGGAGGGAGCTGTGAGCTCAAGAGGGGGGGCGATCTGAATTGTTCTAGGCTGGAGGGACAGGGCGAATAGGGAGGGAGCAGGAAGACTGGGGGAGTAGAAAGGTCGTCGCCAATTTTGCAAGGCACCTGTGGGGCTGTGGGTTTTTGGTAGGATTTGATTCAGACCAGAGAGATCCTGTAACCAGCCCTCTGCTGGCCAGGAGTGAAGGTGGGAAGCACTGGATGGACTCTGGTGGTTGTGTGGGGCTGAGAGCAGGACGTCAGGCAATTCTTTTCTAATGCCTCTTGCTCCTCTGACAGGTGAGCATCAGGCTATCTGCTAAGGGTAAGGCATGGGAAGAAGAGTATGTTATATAGGCTAAAAACACGCTGGGGAAGGAGTGAGTGCTTCCATTAGGGAAATGAGGAAGGACTGCCCGGCATGTTCACATCTTAGGAAAGCCGGAGACTTAGATGTAATACATATGTGTCTCTCTCTCTCTCTCTCTCTCTCTCTGTGTGTGTGTGTGTGTGTGTGTGTGTGTATTTTTTTTCCTTTGAGGTATGATTCCACTCTCGCCCAGGCTGACCTGGAACTATGTAGTGTCAGAGTGGCCTCAAACTCATGGCTATCCTCCTACCTCTGTGGTCATGGCTCCCGAAGGAAAAGACTCAAGCGAGTACTTGATTGTTCTTTGTTCCCAACTTCTAACAGTTTTGCCCCTGGGCAAACTGGGGGCCAGAGAGAACCATGTTATTTCAGAAACATCTTGCTGAGAACCAAGGGCAGAGCGTACAAGAGCCCAGTCTTTTGGGCTCTCAGACTCCTGATCTTTCAGCCCTGAGCATAGAAAGTCCTGTTCTGCTCATCAGTGGAGTAGCTAGTGTTTGATGCTAGCATAGCTCTGGTTTACATCTCCATTAGATACAAAAACCTTTCCTTCTCTCAAATTGTCTCCATCTTGCAAGTGAAAAGAGGTGCTCCCTGGTTATCTGTAACCATATCTCACTGCTCTGGACAACACTGGATGCTGCACAGCTCACATCCCCAGTAATTACTCAACGAGATGCTCATCCTTTGTTCCTTCACTGTGCCTTGTAAACAAGCATCCTATACAAGGCAGGCACTGCTGAGGCTGCGTGCATCCACCTAAGGCAGGACAGACCGCTAAGGAGGCTTCAAAATACGCTGACCAGAGAAACTGAATATTTAAAAATGATAATAAATCACTGGCTGAACGCATACTATTCAGAATAATAGAAGGGCTAGAAATCTGATCAAGCATGAACAAGCCAAAAACTCCTAATGCATGTGAATTAATCATCAATATGTATATTAGTAGAGGACAACTTGTCCAGTATATCAAGGGAAGGGCAGATAGGACTCAAAAGGCCTTAGCTAATCAGACTAAGTGAATCCATTCCAAGGTGACATTCACTTTATGGAAAAAAAAATTAAATTGTCTGAGGTGCTTGGGGGCCTCTGACATTTCTGGCTCAGCATGCACATGAAGGAAAGATAAACATGTTATTTGCTAAGTGGGATGGGAACACTGGTTAACATTGTATACTGGTGAGAAACTTTAAATATTGGATCTTGATTCTCTTCCAGATATAGCAAATTCCCCTTTAGGTGAGCCCATGAGGGCCATAGTCTGGGTAAATTATGACTAGAGGTGTGGCCATGAGTGGTAAGGAGAAGCTCTTCATGCATTCTTTTGTTCATCAAACTGTACATACTCAACACGTACATGTGGAGGCACCCCTGTGGTAAGTTTTGCGGTTGCATCGATGTATAGGGTCTGGTCTCGAAAGAGAGACAGACAAGGAAGTATTTTATGCCTCCATAGAGGCAAGAATATGAAGAGACCATGTCTGCTCTGTGGGGAGAAAGCTGAAGACATTGGAAGACCACGTGGGAACTATTAACACGTCACTCCTGCCAATCAGACAGATTTGTAATAGTGACTGTCCGTCTGCACCTATCTCATCCATCAGATGCTACAGAGGAGATAGCTTAGGGTGGAGAGTGGGCTGAGCATGTTTCTGTGGCGGAAATTTCCTCATGGAGTCAAAAGAACTGACAACAAAGATCCGAGAAGATACACCATGAGGCAGGAATCCAGCTCTCTTGGAGAGCCCCTCCTGTCTTTCTCTCCCTCCTTCCTCTCTGCTGTACTCAGAGCAGGAGCGCTCCTCCCTTTTCCTGTGGACCAGATTCCTCCATGCTGTGAGGACGGTGGGGGCTGGCATGTTTAGTCAAACCTCATTCCAACATAGAATCCCTTCACTGAAAAGAGAAAACATTCTGCATTTCAGCTAAAAATCCCAGGGGAGCAAACTGGCCCAACCTGAATTATGTGACATTCTCTTAGACCAATCACTAGTGACAGTTTGTGAAATTCTTACAGTCAAGAACAACAGCAGAAGCCCAGATCAGGGGCGGGAAAGGGGCAGTGCTGTGGCTGAGAGCTCCTCCAAGAACACAGAGTGAAGAAAAGAAATTTCCTTAAAGAGAAAATTTGTGTCATGACCAGAAAACCAGATAAAGACTTCAAGAAGATAAAGACTAGTATCAAAATCAGATCAAAATAATCAGTTCCAGCACTTGAGAGGCAGGAGGTAGGAGGATCACTTTGAGCTCAAGGCCAGCCTGGTACTACAGAGTGAGTTCCAAGTCAGCCTGAGCTGGCTAAGAGTGAGACCCTACTTAAAAAAATACAAAACAAAAAATTAAATCTCTGGGCTGGCGAGATAACTCAGTGGTTAAAAGTGCTTGCTTACAAGGTCTGACAGCCTAGGTTCGATTCTCTAGTGCCCACATAAAGTCAGATGCACAAAGTGGCACCTGCACCTGGAGCTCATCTGCAGTGGCCGGAGGGTCCTGTGCCCACACTCTCTCTTTCTGGCTCTTTCTCTATCCCTCTCTCTTAAATAAATAAAAAATATTAAAAAATAATCTCTTACCCAATTCATAAGAGAACTCTCTCTATTGAGATGAAGGGATCCTTGGACTCTAACTTTTTTTAAAGCAGGGTTTCCTAACATTTTATAGTTTTCTGGAGTACACTGACCATGTTGACTCCATAAGAAAGTGAACAATTCTAGGTTCCTTCATGTTGCCTGAGAGCCAGAAGGGTCAGTATTTTGACCGACCTATTAACCACTAATTAGGATAGGCTTTGTGTTATTTTTGCCTTCCAGGCTCTTAGGAGGGAAAATATTAAGCTAATAATAACCATTTTTTTTTTTTAAACTCCATCGTCATAGTGTGACAATAAAGGATAGTGTCCCAGAGCATGCAGGCTTTTATAACAAAAACAGCATATACTTAGTGTCTTATAAATAACAGTTTAAGAGGCCTCCTATTTTAGAGATAAGAAGCCCAAGATCACAGTATTAGCCACCAAGTGAGGCAGGTGAGGGACAAACTCATATACTAACATACCTTCAAAGTAGCCCTTCCTTCACTCCTCCCCAGCTAAACTGTACAGCAAACTGAGCATGCCCTGGGTATTCTGTCTGCCATCCTAACCCTGCAAACATGTGCTTCTGGACCTTCAGCCAAAATATGTCTTCCATCTTTCCTTCTTAAACTAGGACCTTAAATTGAGCACACATGGAGATTGTGTCCTTAACAAAGCATGCTCAGGAATATACTTAGCCCTCAAGTGCTTTCTGCATCAATATTCATAGGTTCCCTGAATAGAATCTTCATGCCTCCTTTATTTGAGAGAAAAAATTACTGCATACTCCTCACCTAGTTCAGGTATAGATCTATCTCCACTCGTAATTCTTTTTTAAAATTTATTTTGAGAGAGAGAGAGAGAGAATGGACACATCAGAGCCTTCAGCCACTGCCCCCTTACGCACTGAGGTGGTTTGATTCAAGAGTCCCCCATACACTTAGGTGTTCTGAATGCTAGGTTCCCAGCTGATGGAGATTAGGGAATTAATGCCTCCTGGACGGAGTGTATTGTTGTGCCCCCTTACACACTGTGGTGGTTTGACTCAGGTGTCCCCCCTGAACTTAGGTCTTCTGAATGCTGATGCCATCATTTCCCCTGCCATTGAGGAGCTTCCTCTCAAGTCTGTAAGCCAAAATAAACCTCTGTTTTCCCCACCAGCTACTCTTGGTTGCGTGATTTCTACCAGCAATGCGAACCTGACTGCAACACGCGCACAGGTGCCATTGCGCACTTGCATTACTGCACGTCTGCCTACATAGGACCTGTAGAGTCGAACATGAGTTCTTAGGCTTTGCAAGCAAGTGCCTTAACCACTAAGTCATCTCTCCAGCCCTGCTTGTAAATCTTGGTTGTGCTTGTTTTGGGCTTTGTGCTCATCAAGGTGTAAACATCAGTTTACAAAGGCACTAGCAGACTTATGTCTGCTGAGGGACTCCTTCCTGTACATGAATGGAACATTCTTGTGGCATCCTTACATGGGAGGAAGGGGAAAGGTAGTTTACTGGAGCCTCTTTCTGCTGCACTATAACTGTTCATGATGCTGCTATCCTCGTGATATAAGCACTTCTAGTGGCTTTATCTCTTCATGTAGTTGTAATAGGGAGTATATTTTAAAATGTGAATTTTGGGGAGGTACAAACAGACTATAGTGAGAGCAATAACATGAACAGGGGAACTGTTTAATCACTTCAAGACTCAGAAGCTCCTCATTGGATCAAGGGAAAGTGCACGAGAATGACTTTCCTACAGTTTTGGTATTTGAAAACCAAGCACAAGTTTAAGAGCAGATATCCTGGGCAAAACCAGGTGAGCCAGTAAAAGAAGGAAACTGTGATTTAGGCCTGGTGAAGGGAGGCAGACCAGTGAGGGAGGTAGCTGGAAGTATGGCATCAAGCACCAGTGGGCTCCAACAATCAGAACACAGCAGCCAAAAGATTGTTGGCAAGAGAAATTTCTGCCTGAGGCTGGACTTCTGTATGTGCTTAGAAATATGTTGCAGGGGCGAGTTGAATGCACAGAAAAGGGCAGGAATAGAATGGACATATGGTGGATTTTTGTTTTTTGCAAAAAGGAAATAAGCCTGTTATACAAATGATATTCTTTTACAAAAATTCTCTTCTCTCCTCTACCCCTCCATACATAAAATTAATGCATTCTATGCTTCCACTCCTACAGTGGAAATTTATAGAGTACTGTTTAAGACTCACTAACAAAATAAGCCTAGAAAGATTATTTGTGATTATCTATACTGTCCTCTCAATTTAAAGAGGATGAAAGTAAAGCCCAGTGTCAGAGCTACCTGCCTACTTCACTGACCCAAGAAACAAAACCAAACGGGTCTCTGCTATCCCATAGTCCATGGCACCATCTCTGGGCATGCAGTCCTTCCAGCATCTGACGAGTGAAGGGTGGCATGAAACAGAACCTGTCTAATATGGAAGGAGTCATGTTTGGGCTCAAATTCCAACCACACTAACTTTGTGGACCCTAGACTAGTTATTATACAATCTAACTCCAGTTTCTCAAGTATCTCTGTGATGGGAGATCATGTACTTTTTAAGGTTGTTGTGAGGATTAATTTTCCACTAATAGAATGATATATCAAAGAGATTTCAGTTATGACCATACAGTTAAGAATTTTTTAAAATTATTTATTTATTTATTTGAGAGTGACAGACACAGAGAGAAAGACAGATAGAGGGAGAAAGAGAGCGAATGGGCGCGCCAGGGCTTCCAGCCTCTGCAAACGAACTCCAGACGCGTGTACCCCCTTGTGCATCTGGCTAACGTGGGACCTGGGGAACTGAGCCTCAAACCAGGGCCCTTAGGCTTCACAGGCAAGCGCTTAACCGCTAAGCCATCTCTCCAGCCCCAGTCAAGAATTTTAAACAAATGTTCTGGGAATAAAAATCTAGCAATGCCCAAAGAAGATACAAGAGCAAGCAGCTTTTTAATAAATAAATAATAATTTTTATAAGAATGAAAGATTAGTTCAAAATTAGGCAAAAGCAAATAGTTTGGTATATCAACCAATAAGGGGTAAGAAAAGAGATTATATGCATAGAGGCTTAAATCAGCATGTTATAAATGGGGAAATAATTATTAACATTTTTAGTCTTAGGGCTTGACTAAGACTTAGGGCTTTACTAAGTAAGTCCTTTGGTAGTTATTATCAACCCCAGAGCAATGAGTACTCTACACCAGTGGATTATATATAAAGGCATTGCCTTTTATGAAGATAGTAATTATTTCTTAGGTATAACCTGAACTATATCTCAAAAAAAAAAAAAAAAAAAGAGCTGGGTGTGGTGGTACATGCCTTTAATCCCAGCACTTGGGAGGCAGAGGTTGGAGGATGGCCAAGAGTTTGAGGCCACCCTGAGACTACAGAGTGAATTCCAGGTCAGCCTGAGCTAGAGTGAGACCCTACCTTGAAAAACCCCCAAAACAAAACAATACAAAAAGCCAATCAATTGGACCATATTGAGCACATAACTATGCTGATTTTTTTGTTTGTGTTTTTTCGAGGTAGTGCCTCTCTGTAGCCCAGGCTGACCTGGAATTCACTATGTAGTCTCAGGGTGGCCTCAAACTCTTGGCCATCCTCCAACCTCTGCCTCCCAAGTGCTGGGATTAAAGGCCTGCGCCACCACTCCTGGCCTTAAATATGCTGAAATTTTTTTCCCAGATAGGGTCTTGCTCTAGCTCAGAGCTGACCTATAATTCACTTTGTAGTCTCAGATGGCCTCGAACTCATGGCGACCCTCTTACCTCTGCCTCCCAAGTGCTGGGATTAAAGGTGTGTGCCACCACACCTGGCAAATAATGCTGATTTTTATTAGGCATGCCTGAAACCTTCTCCAACTGATCCTCAGGTCCAAAGTTATTTTAATGTCAATTTTTTTGTTTATTTAATTAATTAATTAATTAATTTATTTTTGAGGTAGGGTCTCACTCTGGCTCAGGCTGACCTGGAATTCACTATGTAGTCTCAGGATGGCCTTGAACTCTTGGCGATCCTCCTACCTCTGCCTCCCGAGTGCTGGGATTAAAGGCGTGTGCCACCACGCCCGGCTTATTTAATTTATTTATTTGAGAGTGACAGACAGAAAGAGAAAGAGGCAGAGAAAGAGAGAGAGAGAATGGGTGCATCAGGGCAGGGCCTCCAGCCACTGCAAACACTGCAAACGAACTCCAAATGCATGTGCCCCCTTATGCATCTGGCTGATGTGGGTCCTGGGGAATTGAGCCTCAAACCGGGGTCCTTAGGCTTCACAGGCAAGCACTTAACTGCTAAGCCATCTCCAGCCCCCCAAAGTTATTTTTTATTCGCTTTAAAACAGTGGTTTTCCATTAATAACATGGAAATGTTAAGAAGCCAGTCCATGAGCCAGCACCAGGCAGATTGCCTATTCAGGACAATCACTTGAATCCATTTCTGTCTCCTAAGAGGGACCTTTGCTTTGACTTTTTTCCTCTAAATATAAGTATAAATGCTGACCTGGCAGGTCTCTGGTCCAGGTTAAAATTAAAAGGCAAGCAAGCTTCTAGGGTCTACATTAGCCACAGTTAACATCAGCTATTATGAAACTATCAGGAAAGTTATGCCAACGTGAGAAGCACTTAGGGTCACTTTGCAGGAACCTGCTACGGGGAAGAGGAAATGCTGAAAAGAGAGTACGCTGAAAGTGGACCTCAGGAGATTAGCAAGGTAAGACTTGAGCTAGTGTGGTAGGAAAGACTCAGAAAGCATGCAGAAAGGTCACGTCTCTTCCCAAAATGTGTGGCCTCAACAACTTCCAAAGGACATTTATTTGTTAGTCATGTTTTATTTGAAATAACTTCAAATCTAGCAAACAAAAAATAAAAGCACTCTAAAGAATTTCTCATATTCTTTACTTAGAGATCAGCCCAACTTTCACTATTATTAACCTGTCCCAATAAAACCCATGTAGCAAAAGAATCCAACAAGAATCAGTTAGTTACTCTTACGTTTCATGGCTAAGTGCTGCCAAGGTGGAATAGTTTTTGTTTTAAAATTTTTATTTATTTATTTGAGAGCAACAGACAGAGCAAGAAAGAGGCAGAGAGAGAGAGACACAGAGAGAATGGGCGCGCCAGGGCTCCCAGCCTCTGCAAACGAACTCCAGACGCATGCGCCCCCTTGTGCATCTGTCTAACGTGGGTCCTGGGGAGTTGAGCCTTGAACTGGGGTCCTTAGGCTTCACAGGCAAGCGCTTAACAGCTAAGCCATCTCTCCAGCCCTGGAATAGTTTTTTTTTTTTTTTTTGGTTTTTCAAGGTAGGGTTTCACTCTAGTCCAGGCTGACCTGGAATTCACTCTTTAGTCTCAGGGTGGCCTCAAACTCACGGCGATCTTCTTATCTCTGCCTCCCAAGTGCTGGGATTACAGGCGTGCACCACTACGCCTGGCAGACTTGTTTTTCTATTTAAATATATATTTAACGTTTTCATTTATTTATTTGCATGTGTGTATGTGTCTCTGTGTGTATGGCATGCCAGCACTTTTTACCAGTACAAACAAATGCAAGATGTTTGTGCCACTTCTTGTGTCTGGTTTTATGTGGGTGCTGGGAAACTGAACCCAGGTTGACAGGTTTCTTAAGCAGTTACCTTTAACCACTGAACCATCTCCCAAGTCCTAAAAATGTTCTTTTAAATAAAAATTTACAGCAGCAAATATGCCAATAAGTAATCACACACATTAGTAATGGGAATTAGGCAAGTTAAAAAGGCATTTAACATCTTCCCCCCCCCCGATTCATCAACTCTTCTCAGATAATGAAAGAATTAAAAATGAACAATTTTAGGGCAGAAGAGATGGCTCAGTGGTTAAGGCACTTGCCAGCAAAGCCTTAGGACCCAGGTTCAATTCTCTAGTAACTATATAAAGCCAGATGCATAAGGTAGTATATGCATCTTGAGTTCATTTGCAGTGGCTAGGGGCCCTGATGCATCCATTCTCTCTTTCTCTCTCTCATAAATAAATAAATAATAAAATACATAAACAAATTTAAAGACTACGAGCCATTTATTATTTTTGAAATATTTACTAGCATATACTAATTATATATAATAGTGAGTTTCATCATAACATTTTATACATGTGCACAATGTATTTTGACCATAATCACCCTCATTGTCCTTTTCTATATACAACCCACTCTATGGCTATTTATTTTGTAGAGTACTCTTCAATTTGAATTTATCTGATTCATTCCTGATTATTGGATTCAGATCACACCACGTTGAGACGAATGTCACAGAAGGATGTTGGAATCTTCACACCACATCTCAAGTGGCCTGTGCTCCTGTTTTCCACTGACGACATCACCTCTGATTACACGATTGAAGTGTAGGCTGCCCACTATGCAATTACTCTTTCTGCCTTGTCATTAGCATTTTGATATGCTTGGCTCAGCCTTCAAAGTGCTGAAATTGTAGGTGTGCACTGCGTTACCCAGATTTAGTAAGTATTTTCGTAGGGAGATAGTTTGAGACCACAGAAATATCTTCTTCCTCATTTAATTTTAGGTCCCCTTCTGTTAGTACACATTAGCTATTTTTTTTCTGATTAAACATTAATTTGTTTTCTTCTTAAAATTTTATTATCTAGAACTTTAATAATGAATGAATTGCAGTTTGGCCACATTCTCACTGGATTATATTCTTAGATTCCCCTCTCCCACCCTTATTCCACTGAAGGCCCTCCTCAGGGTGCTTATTGGTAGTCACTGTGGGGTCATGAATGCAGCAGTCTGTCAGCTTCTGTGAGGGGACAATGCATCAGTGTATATTTTCCTACCTTGTTGTCCATACATTCTTTCTTCCTCCTCTTCTACAATGTTCCCTGAGTCTTGGAGGGTGTATTAGAAGTCTTCTTCACTGTTGATCTCTCAGCAGCCTCTAATTTCCCATTTCAATGAATTTTGAGTCCCCTCAATATCTACCACCAACTCGTAAGGAGGTTCTTAGCCATGAGAGCATCACTCATATTTAGTTCGTCAATTCCTGTTACTTTCCTACCACTTGACCCAACTGTACCACTCCTGAGCACGTGCCCTAAGGACTCTACTCTTTACTATAGGATACTTGCTCAGAGAAAATGAATGGGTGCTCCAGGGCCTCTATCCACTGCAAAGAACTCCAGATTCATGGGCCATCTTGTGCAATTGGCTTTATGTGGGTACTGGGGAATCAAATGTGGGTCATTAGGCTTTGCAGGCAAGTGCCTTAACTACCGAGCTATCTCTTGAGCCCCTTTAAATTTCATTTATTTGCAAGGAGAGAGAGAGAGAGAGAGAGAGGGAGAGAGAATGTTTTCAGATTTTTGAGGAACCTCTATAATGATTTCCATAATGGCTATATAAGCGTACACTCCCACTAACAATGATTGAGGGTTTCCTTTTTGCTGCACCCTCGCCAACACTCACTTTCATTTGATATTTTGATGATAATCATTCTGACTGAAATGAGATGGAATTTCAGAGTAGTTGTAATTTACAGTTATCTGATGGCTAAAGATGGTGAATTTTTTTTTTTTAGATGTTTATTGGCTATTTGTATTTCTTCATTTGAGAACTCTTGGTTTAGTTTCCTGCCACATATTTTGAGTGTGTTGAATGATTTATTATTGCTTAGTTTTTTGAATTCTTTGCATTCAAGACACTAAACTTATGTTGGATGTACAGCTACTAAGGACTCTGTCTCATTCTGTAGGCTGTCTATTGAGTGCACTGATGGTTTGCTGCCTGCACAATAGCCTTTCCGCTTCATGAGATCCCACTGGTTGAGTATTTGTCTTATACTCTGGACTACTGAGGTCTTATTCAGAAAGTCTTTCCCTGTGCCTATATGTTGGACTATTTCTCTATTTTTTGATGTTTTCAGGTCTTTGATCCATTTGGAGTCGATTTTTGTGCAGGATAAGATAAAAAACTCTAGATTCATCCTTCCATATCTAGTTATCCCATTGCTTCAGCACCATTTGCTAAAAATGTTCTTTCTCCAGTGAGCATTTTTTAGCCTCTTTGTCAAAATTTTGGAATCTGTCATTACTAGAACTTATATGTGGACTTTGAGTCTGTTTTTGTGCAGTATCATGCTGTTTTTATTACTATGGCTTTGTAGTGTACCTTGTAATTAGGTATGGTGATGCCACCAGCAAGATTCTTTTTGATGAGGGCACTTTTGGCTATATGAAGCCTTTTCTTCTTTCATTTTTATTATTTCATGAGATTTCTTTCCATTTCTATGAAGAATACTACTGGAATTTTGATTGAAATTATGTTGAATCTATATATTGCTTCTGGTAGGATGGCCACCTTCACAATATGAATTCTTCCAATACATGAGCATGGAAAGTCATTTATCCTCTTATGTCTTCCTCAATTTCTTTCTTCAGTATTTTACTGTTTTCATTGTAGAGGTCATTTACTTCCTTGGTTAGGGATGTTCCAAGATATTTAATTTTCTGTTGCTATTGTAAATGGGACTGCCTCCCTGACTTCTTCCTCAGTTTATTTGTCATTTATATATATGAAGGCTGTTGACTTTTCTGAGTTGGTTTTATATCCTGTCACTTTGCTGAAAGTATTTATCAGTTCTAGAAGTTTTTGGTGTCTTTAGAGTCGCTTTAAAAAATTATATATTTGTTTATGAGAGAGAGAGGGAGAGAGAGAGAGGTGGGGGAGGGGGATACACCAGGGCCTTCCATCGCTGCAAATAAACAACATGCACCACCTTATCACTGCAAATGAACCACATGTGCTACCTGTGTATCTGATTTACATGTGTCTTGGAGAATCGAACCTGGGTTCTTTTGCTTTGCAGGCAAGAGCCTTAACCACTGAACCATCTTTCCAGCTTGAGAGTCTCTTGAGTATAGAATTGTATCATCTTCAAATAAGGCAAATTTCAATTTTTCCTTTCTAATTCATATATTTTATTTCTTTCTCTTATCTTGTTGCTCAAACTAAGCCTTAAAGCACTATATTTAATAGCAGTGATGAGAGTAGACACCCTGTCTAGTTCTCAACCTTAGGGGAAATGCTTCAAGTGCCCATTTAGTATGTTATATACTGTAGGTCTGCGGTATAGAGCCTTCGTTAGGTTCAGATATGATCCCTTCACCCCTAGTCTCTCAAGTGTTTTAGTCATGGCAGGATGTTGTATTTTATAGAAGACCTTTCTTGCATGTATTGAAATTATCATGTGATTCTTGTCTTTAAGTCTATTTATGTGATATATAGTATTTTTTGATTTCCATATGTTGAACCATTCCCGTCAAACCTACTTGATTAAGATGAATAATACTTTTGATGTGCTTTTGGACTGATTTGCAAGAATTTTATTGAGAATTTTTGCCTCTCGGTTCATCAGGGCTATTGTTCTATAATTTTCCTTTTTTTCTTGTGTCTTTGTCTGGTTTTGGTACTAGGATAATGCTGGCTTCATTAAGGAATCAGGGAACATTCCTGCCTTTACAGCTGTGTGAAATAACCTGAGAAGTGGTTTTAGTTTGGCAGTGAATCCATATGGCCTGAACTTGTTTTGGTTGGGAAGCTTTTAACTACTCTCTCAACTCATTAGCTGGTACAGCTCTATTCAGGTAGCATGCCTATCCTGGATTTAGCTTTGTGGGTCATATTATTCAAGGAATTCATCCACTTCGCTTGATCTTTCTAATTTTGTAAAATATAAGTTTTTGAACTATGTCCTGACGATTATCCCAATTTCATTGGTATTTATTGTTACATCTCCTTTTTAAAAAAAAATCTCTAGGGCTGGAGAGATGGCTTAGCGGTTAAGCGCTTGCCTGTGAAGCCTAAGGACCCCGGTTCGAGGCTCGGTTTCCCAGGTTCCACGTTAGCCAGATGCACAAGGGGGCGCACGCGTCTGGAGTTCGTTTGCAGAGGCTGGAAGCCCTGGCGCGCCCATTCTCTCTCTCTCTCTATCTGTCTTTCTCTCTGTGTCTGTCGCTCTCAAATAAATAAATAAAAAATTAAAAAAATCTCTATAATTGTTTATTAAAGTCCTCTATCTTCTTCTGATCAATTTGGCCAAGGATTTGTCAATCTTGTTGATTTTTTAGATGAACCACCTCTTTCATTTCATCAATTTAAAAAATTATTTTCATTTCTAATTTATTGATTTTTTTTCCCTCTGATCTTGTTTCTTTACTTCTGGTATTTTTGGTTTGGATTGTTCTTGTTTTCTAAAGCCCTCACATGTATCACTAGGTTATTTATTTGAGATTTCTCTGTTTTTATAATGGGCCTGTTGTACCTGGATGGGTCTCTCATAAGATTCAGAAAATTTTTGTCTATCATTTTATTGAAGATACTCTCAGTATCCTTGTCCTTCAGTTCTTCCCTTTGTACATGTCCACAATTCAAATGTTTGGTCTTTTTAAGGTGCCCCATATTTTCTTTATGTTCATCTCCTTATTTGATTTTGAATTTGTCATTGATTTTGTCCTCCCAACCTACTTTTGTCTATACTTTCCTCCACATGATCTTTCATGTTGGTCAGGCTTTCTTGAGGGCCTTTTAATTGAGTTATTTTATTTTTAATTTCCATTATGCTTTTCTTCAGCATCTCTATCTCTTTATTGAATCCCATCTTTATTTCTTGGTTTGACTTTCTCATTGTTTCTTGGAATACATTCACTCATTTGATCATGTCCTCTTTGAGTTCATTTCACTGTGTATTGAGTTATGTTGACTTTCATTTCATCCAGCCACTATTGAGTCATTTTTGTTGTTTCCCTTCCTTTTTATTCTGCCATCTGTTCATGGCCTCATTAAGTTTGTTAATATGCTTCTTGTAATTGTATTTTGGAATTATTTGTCTGGAGTTTCCTCTAAGTTGTTTTCATTGAAGGCTTCCACTATGGGACCAGGCTTCTTGGGGGATATCGTGCCTTGTTTTTTATTTTTATTTTTATTTTTATTTTTATTTTTTTTTTCAAGGTAGGGTCTCACCCTAGTCCAGGCTGACCTGGAATTCACTATGTAGTCTCAGGATAAAAGGCATGCACCACGACACCTTGCTTTCCTTAGTATTATTATTTTCTTTTTGGTGTGTGCTATTTCTTTTGCTTTGGGGTGTACCCATCTCAAGATTATCCCTTAGCCTTCCTGAAAATGCAGCAGCAGCTCCACGGGGGCCTGTGTTGAGTGGTCTGGTTTATCTTGCTCCTGGGCGGGTGACTTACATTCTGCTCTGAGCAGGGTGTGGGGTGAAACTCTGGCATGCCTACCCAACATCTTCCCTTGGCCTCTACCTGGGTTCACACAGGGCATGTACTTGTACACATACTGCAAGCACACACCACGCACATGCATGAAAAAGAAAGCTAATCGTAAACAAGTAGATTAATATGAATATTAACAACAAAAGTACATCAGTATGTGTGGCAACAGTACATGCAATGGCCAAATTCTTAAAGGTAAACAGTAGTTGTGGAGCATCAATACAGGGCTTCAATAAAGATTGGAAAGGTTTATATTTTCTCATAGAAAATGCCAATAACAAAATAATAAATGAAAACAGTACACTTGCCAAAGAGCAAATACACATTCCTTTAGTTGCACGTGTGCGTGTTTACAACTGTGTATGGAGGGGGCTCAAGGACGGACCATGCATTACACCCATACCAGGTGACCGCTAAGACGTAGAGACCGCGGCTGGAGAACTGGTCCGTGGGCAGAGTGCGTGCTGCATGGGGGTAGGGACCTGAGTTCAGAGCCCAGCACCCATGTAAACACTGGCTGTGCTGGTATGTGCCTTTAATCCCAGTCCTTGGCAGACAGAGCCAGAGATCCTCAGGGCAAATCAGTGAGCTCTGTTTTGGGTGAGAGAACACATCTCAGTAAGTAAGGCAGAGGGTCCCCAAGGGTGACACCTGACATCAACCTCTGGCCTCAACATGCGCACACACTCACAGGAGCATACACTTGCACACACACATGAGCCCACACACACATGCATACATAGATAAAACACATCACACATTTAATGGGATTTTTTATTTTCTCTTGCCTTACCATACATACATTCATGAAGGCACATGTGTCATATATTTTTTAAATGCTGGCCAATCATGAGACCCTAAACCCAATATTCTCTCTTAAAAACTTGCATCAATTCCATAAGCCTATACCAAATCCACAATATTTCCTTCCTACTGCTTACCACTGGGTGATAGTTACCAACAGTTTATGTCAAGCTCATGGCATAGGATTGAAGAGAAAGTGAAAGCAGCAGCAGTCATTATAATCTGTAAAGTGTTATGAAAAGGACAGAACTGTTGAGAGCCTTGCTGTTTCTATCACTACACGATGGACTTTACAAGCAACTGCTTTTTATTTTTTTATTTTCTGATGTAGGGTCTCCCTCTAGCCCAGGCTGACCTGAAATTCACTATATGGTCTTGGGGTGGGCTTGAACTCACAGTGATCCTCTTACTTCTGCCTCCCGAGTGCATGCTGGGATTAAAGGTGTGCGCCACCACACCCGTCTCAAGCAAGTACTTTTAATCACTGAGCAATATCCCTAGCTCCTGTTTTTTTTTCTCTCTCTCTTTTTTAATAAGTTCATTTATTTGTGTGTGTGTGTGTGTGTGTGTGTGTGTGTGTGTGTGTGCATTTGCGTGCATGAGTGTGTGTGGTGGTTTGATTCAGGTGTCCCCCATAAACTTAGCTCCCCAGCTGATGGATATTTGGGAATTAATGCCTCCTGGAGGGAGTGTATTGTTGGGGGCGGGCTTAAGGGCTTTATAGCCAGTTTCCCCATGCCAGTGGTTGGCACACCCTCCTGTTGCTGTGTCCACCTTATGTTGGCCAGAGGGTGATGTCCACCCTCTGCTCATGCCATCGTTTTCCCCTGCCATCATGAAGCTTCCCCTCGAGCCTGTAAGCCAAAATAGATCTCTTTTGCCCAGAAGCTACTCTTGGTTGGGTGATTTCTACCAGCAATGTGAACCGGACTGCAACAGTGTGCATGCCACAGCACACATGTGGAAGTCAGAGGACAACTTAAAGGTGCCTGTGCTCCACCTTCCTTGAGACAGGGTTCTTTGTTCCTGCAAATGAACTGGCAGACTGCAATCAAATAGCAGACTAGCTGGGCCATGAGCTTTGATTTCTCCTGGCTCTATTCCCTATTGTTGCAGAGTATGGAATCACAGATGCATGTGCAACTTTACATTTGGTTTTATGTGGGTTTTGAGGAATTTAACCCAGGCATATGAGTTTTGCAAGCCAGCATTTTTAACCGTTGGGCCATCTCCTTGTTCCTATGACTGTTTTCCAAAGATCATAAGGGAAAACTCTAGTCTCTGTCAAGCTGTTTAGGGGCCAAAGGCAAGCATTTTGAATACACAGTCTCTGAATGATCTTAGGCTCTAGTTAGTTGAGAAGATAATATGCCAATACTTCACTTCACTCAACAGGTAACCAGAACCAAGCTCTGTCTGGGGGAAGATATTGGTCAGAATCTACATTGGCTGGTAGCACAAGGTCAGAGCCTCAGGTGGGCTGCAGGTAGGGGAGGGTCCCACAGGCTGGAATAGTGTGCTCCTGTTCGACTGTGGCATTATATTGTTAATTGCTTTTCAAATGCTGTGACTGGATTTATTCACACTTTATGGTAGTCTGCAGTACAAGTTTAGAAAGCAATTAGAAGGCTGAAATGATGTTGAGAATAAAATCTACTTTGTTCATATTTTTAGAGATCTTTCACAGCTTCACAAGTTCCAGCACTCATTTTATTCAGGACAATAATATCCTGAAGACAAATATATGGCAGTGTGGGCATGGGTGTATGCCATCCTTTCTGGCTTTCATATTAGCAACTTGGAAGCAAAAAATATCAACTTCATAAAAATAAGCTCAACTCAGGGGCAAAGATCTAGTCTCTTTTGCTCATTGATGTAGTCTAAGAGCCTGGAATAGTGTTAGACTATATAGCAGGTGTTTAAAACATGCTTAGTGAACATGTGATAACTCTCATTTTCACTTTCACCATGAAAAAGGATAAGTTTTTCTTCCAGACACATGGGGGTTTTGCTCATTAGTATGCCTGCATGAGTGGATAATAGTCATAAGAAGTGTGCTTGACTTGCACAAACACGTGTGAGGATTACATAGGTTTGACTTGGATGATGAGGTTCTCTGTCCAGCACCTGGAATCAAAAAGTAAAGCTGTAGGGAAGAATTTGGCAGGTGGCCTCTCCTTCTTGAGGATTTCCAAATTCCTCATTTACTGACGGTTCATCCTCTTGAGGAGGCCCGATAGGCTTTCAGGCTGTGCTTTTGAAACTTTCCCACAAAAATATCCCTAGGGGTTTAGGTGGTTATAGGCAGGCTAAGCTGCAATTTTTTGCTCTGTTTTTATGTTAAAAGCAAATGAATTTGCTTTTTATACTATTAGTGTGTTTATTCAAATATAAAAATAAGGAGGCTTCCTCCAAAAACATTCATCTAAAATTAATCATTCAATAGCTACTTTTTACTCTCAGGGTAATTTAACTTCCATCCAGAACCATGAAGAGCTGGCCCCTCCTGACCTCCTGGTCTCCCACGAACTGTCACCCGATACCACACGGGCATCGGCTCTTCACCATAGTGGCTGCTTTATTTCCCTTCAAGCTCTCACGATCTCTTGACACTAGGGCCCGCTTCTTCTGTCCTTTCTGGGTGAAATACTGATCCTGCTCTTCTCCTCCAGAAAACTCCTTCTGTGTCCAGACATCTCCTGCCTTTGCTCTGTAACG
Organism: Jaculus jaculus; assembly: GCF_020740685.1. Classification (NCBI taxonomy): domain Eukaryota; kingdom Metazoa; phylum Chordata; class Mammalia; order Rodentia; family Dipodidae; genus Jaculus; species Jaculus jaculus. The sequence goes on along the minus strand of NC_059103.1, from coordinate 207,844,294 downwards.
GAGGGAAGATGATGGCTCTTTCATGTCCTCACAGTACCTTCCTCTTCATTCAGAATGCACATTTTATTACTTATTGCTCAGCCATTTTCTTTTTAGGTTGAGCTCTGTTGGATAAGATTATCGCTGGGTTTCTCTCCACTATATGCCACTCTCAAGGCCTTTCTCAGTCCTATGTTGCTTCATATTTATTCTGAGCACTTAATCCTTCTGATTCTATCCTCAACCAAGCCCTCATGTACCAGCAAGTTCTGAAAATTTGTCACAGAAATACTCCCTATTTGTTGATGGTGAAACTTTTTATTGCTATTATCCAATCATGCTGGCATACTAGTGATCGAACCCCCATGTTTCTGAAAATGTTTGGGTATTGAATGACCCCCAGAGGCCTAGGCCTTGAAGGTGTGGCCCTGGACCTGCGTTGCTAGTGTGATGGAGTGGAGCTTTAGGCAGGTGGAGACTATGGGAGGAAGTTAGGTCGCTGTGGGTGTGCTAGTGAGAGGAATATTGGGGCCCTCATCTTATCCTGCCTCTCTTTGCTTTTCATACACCTTAAGATAAACAGCTTATCTCTTCTACCAGTTTCCCACCATGATGTGCTACTTTGCTGCTGGCAGAAAGAAATAGGCCAGCTGGCCATGGGCTGAAATCTCCAAAACTGTGAGCTAAATAAACCTCTCCTGATGATTTCATTAACACAGTACTATCTTGTCTCAGTGACAGAAAGGCAAGCAACCTAGATTAGGAATAACAAATAAGAGGGAAGTTAGCTGATTCAATTTTGGATTAATATTATTTCTGAGATAGGTGTGGTGAAACATGTCTATGATCCCAGCATTCAGGAGAATGATACAGGAAAATTGATGTAGGTTCAAGGCCAACCTGAGCTATAAAGTAAATGATACAGCAGCCTGATCTAAGCAGCAAGATCCTGTCTCAAAAACAAAGCAAAGCAAAACAAAACAAAACAAAAACAAAAACAAAAACCTCTCACAGTATATACACACACATTGCTAGAATTTAGATCTACTAGCTTTCCAAAACCTTCATGGCAGGTATTGGAGTTAACAAAGTAGATAAATGTACCTGAACTTCTGCCTGGAGACAGGCACAGAGAGGGAGAGTGCCCCATGCCCGTGGCAGTGTATTTCCATCCTCTCTGCCTCTGCCAGCTGCTACTTTCAGCCGTTTCTAGGTAGCTGCTGGGTGCAGTGCAGGGCATGTGCACTAGCAAGCGGTTTCCACTTATCAGAGTGGCATGATTCTTTAGGACGGATGATGCCTTAAAATTTTTATATTGATTCATTACTTTGTGAGAATTCTTCTTGAACACTGGCTGCATATGGATTGTGTTGCCTGGGGCTTATTTACGAAATGAATGGTCCTGCCTTAGTCCACACTAAAAATGCTGATTCATTCATGATGACTTTAATTCTGAGATAGCATTTACTGAGGTTAGGAATGGATACCTACAAGTTCAACCCGTATTGATCGCCTCCTAACTGGCAGTCATGGCTTCAATAAATGCTGGAAGTCTCATTGAAACAAATAGACAAGTGCACGCACAGCTGAGGAGATCTGTGATGACTCTTAAGATCGCTGTAACCCCACCCCATCAACCAGTTCCTGAACCTTTATACATGAGGTGCCTTTAGGCTGTGGCAAGCTGCTTGGCTTGTGCCCTATAAAGAACAGAAGTGCTCGTGAATCACTTTGGAGATAGCCCCTGACCAATGGCACATCTTTAGCACCCTTGAGCTCTGATGGGACAACTTGAGTGTGATCTGTGCTATCTCCACAGCAACCTTGTGGGACAGAGCTCCAGTTTCCCTCTTGGACAGTTTAAGCCTTTGTTTCCTTCTCTTCTCTCCCCACAATCTCAGTCTCCTATTTTTTTTTTCCTGAAAATTATTTCTATAAATCACTTTCATGTGTGTGTGCATGTTTGTGTGTGTGTGTGTGTGTGTGTGTGTGTGTGTGTGTGTGTATCTGCCTCCGGGGAATCTAGCCTATAAAAGTATTTCCGAACAGAACTAGCAATGTAGTCCTTCTAAACTGGTTGTTAGTTCCCTATCAAGAGTATTAGTCCAAGTGTGCCAATGGTAGGACTTTATCAAACTGTACAGCTGACTTGGCAAATCTCTCCAAAGTGAAAAAGCCTCTAGGAACTGTCATTTCAGATCATCAGATCATCTTCCATGATTAGCTTGTTTAAAATACACTCCACTTGCTCTGGTGTTCTGCAGTGTGGCATCTTGTTAGTTTCCAGCAGACACTTGTGACAGGGCTTGCAATAAGTGGAACTGTTTCTCCCACTCATTTTGCCATCTTTAGCCCTAGACTATAAGTCCTTCAGGCCAGGGGTTTCCTGCTAGGTCAGGAACCTCATTTGTCCCATTTCCTGCCATGCTCTTTGTGCTGGTTCCTGAAGAGTGAGTTGGTTAAATGGATGGAAACCACAGGCAACTGCCTTCTCCTCCCACTACGTTCTTCACCAAGACTGACCTTTGTCAAAGTTGCTGATGTAATTTTGTCCAGTTCCTATAAAAAATAAGTAAGGGTTTGATGTATAGAATTTCTGGAAAACTCACTGGCTCAAGGCATGGAAAAAGCTTGTTGTACATGTATGAGATTATTTAGCCTGGGAAGTACCAGCCAGTAAACAGATTGTGCCTGACAAATCTTCCTGAAAGGTGTGGACATTTTGAAGTCAAAGTGTTGCTGGCATTGATTTGATTCTTGGAAAACATAAACCCTCTTTTCCCCTGAGTCCTTCCCTGTGACAGTGGCTGATGTCTGAGTCAGAGTCTCCTGATGCCCCAGAGCTTTGTGGGTTGTACATTAACCCTTTGGGGGGAGCAGTTAGGAGTTCTCCAAAATAGCAATGGCAAGATGTGTTCTGAAATCACCAACCCACTTGATAAAATCAATAGAAAAGAATTTCTAAAACTGACTTTCACAGGACACAATCACCACAGTATAGTACCATGGTTCCACAGCAACAAAATGCATACGTGAATGTGAACATATACTTGGAGACAACTTTTAATATGTTAGTATATTTTGTGTATCATCATGGTGGTTAGGTGACCATGGGAGATTTCCTTGAGCATGGACATCACAAACATGGAGAACCTTGTAGTTGAGACTGTCGATGCATCAACTTTGTGCTTGTTCTTAACGACCCAGTTCTCCCACTTCTTCCATGTGGAGTATCTCAAGGGCTTCCTCCATCTTGCTGCATCTTTTGCTCCTTCTGAAGTCAGACTAGCCAACAATTCAGGAACATTCTGCTGGCTTTCCTAGCTGTGCTTCCTAACAAGCTATCCCAACATTTAATAGCTTCAAACAGCGAACCATCATTAATTTAGCTCCTGTGTCCACACTGGGGCGGGGCTCAACTGGGAAGGCTCATCCCTCTCATCAGCATCAGCAGGGATTTGAGCTCCACTCCAATGCAGTGCGTCCTCATACTTGGCAGTTGGTTATGGCTGGGGCGCTCAGGTTTCAGCTGGGAATGTCCGATGGAGCAGTTGTATCTGGTTCCTGCATGGAGATTTTTGATATCCTCACAACCTGCCAATTGAGTTTCAGGAGTGAGCATGCAATGACATAGTAAGTCAACAGGCATTGGAAAGAAGCTTTTCAGCCTACTGGATTCTGTGACTGAGAGAATCACAGAACTCAGATTCCAATGCAGAAAACATCGGCTTCACCTCTTGATGTGACAAAGAATTTGGGAGTCATCTTTCAAAAATGACTACAGCAGGTCTGTGAATTTTCTCTTACAATTCCCTCTGTAGAGTTCCTTCACGCCTACATCTAGCTTGCCACCTGGAAAAGTACTGATTCTCCAGGCTTTCATGCAGTATGCTTCCTCTGAAAGTATTCTTGCCCGTGCTTCTTAGCATACTATTTTTATTGGTGGTCTCCCATGTAACACATTGTATTAGCATTGGTTGTCTCCGTGGGACAATAAGACGTTTTGTTCATTCATCATTCTTGTTCCTGGCAAAGAACTTGCACTGAATTGACTAATTTTTTTAAGAAAACATTGTTTATTTATTTGCAAGCAGAGAGACAGAGATAGACAGAAGAGAGGCAAACAGTGGCTATGGGCACAGCAGGGCCTTTAGCCCCTGCAAATGCATGTGGTACTTCATGCATCTGGCTCTGTGGGAGCACTAAGGAATGAAACTTGGGGCGTTAGGCTTTCCAAGCAAGTGTCTTAACCACTGAGCAACCTCTCCAACTCCGAATGTTTGACTATATATTACCGTAACAACCATCATTCCATACATAGTTACTGTTCAATAGTCTGTAAATAAAATATGTATTTTATAAATACTGTCTTATTGAGTCTTTACATATAGCAAACTAGCATTATTCACAAAACAATGTAAGGTGAGTCAGTTCAGGACTCTCCTTTCCTCTCCTGTGGTGGTTTGAATGTGAGTGTATTCCCCCTAGCCTGAGACAGTTTTGATTGATTTTCAAATGCAGGAGGGTGTGTCATGGCGGGGGGGGGGCAGGTATTAAGTCCAGCCCTGAGGTGTATTCTGAGCAGTTGAAACTCTGGCTGTTCTTTACTGTCTTTTCCTGCTCACTGCTGCTGGCAGCTGTTTCTCTGTGCTGGGGATGCTGGAGAGAGCCAGCTTCCTCTAGCACTGATTGAGTTTCCCCTGGATTTGGTGAGCCTGGAATAAACCCTTACCTGTCACAAGCTGCTCTGGTCGGGTCCAGCAACACCTCCTTACTTCTTCTCTATGTCAGGTGGGCCTGCTGGGAAGCTGCATCCATGAGTCAGTGAGGCAGACAGAGGTGGCACAAGGAGAGATTGATGGCAATCTCTCTGTACCACATGGAGTTCTACCTTACCTGGAAGGTACCGGTGGGGCCAACACAGTAGCTAAACTTCAAACTCATGTGTCTTCAATACGGCAGTGGGAGTCAGCTGGGTGGGGCCCATTAGGAAGATAAAAACACAGACACATACACCAGACCCTTCATCAACAGATCAGCAGGAATAATGTGGTAAAAGAAAGGTTTCTGGGCATGGTGGTGCACGCCTTTAATCCAAACACTAGGGAGGCAGAGGCGGGATGATCACTATGAGTTTGAGGCCACTCTGAGACTACATAGTGAATTCCAGATCAGTCTTGGATAGAGTGAGACCCTACATCGAAAAAAAAAAAACAATCCAAAGTGTATGCAATCTCAAAAATCACTTATCAGAGCATGAATCAGGCGATTACAACATGGATGAGAATGACAGCTAAACTCTGCCAGCCACAGGGTAAGTCCGAGAATTGTCTGATGAGGATTTTAAGGCAACCATTAAAAATGCTTTACTAAGCCACTATTACTTCTCTTAAATGACATAAATAGTGAAATATAACAAAGAAATAGAAGTTATAAAAACAGCCAAATGGAAATTGTAGAAGTGAAAACTGCAATCATGGAGATAAAAGTCTCAGTAGTAGTGAAGATTTTGAACTTGAAGACAGGACAATAGACTTTACCCCAAACCTGGAAAAAAAATTAGATTAGTAAGAAAAAGTAGACTTAACACATAAATGAAAGCAAGAAGTACCTTGTAGCCTGTTGGGTAAGGAAATTCATTAATAGGCTTACCCAATTGCTGAAAACTCCTGAGTGCTACAAAACTAGCGAGCCAGCCCATCTGCACCCATTGGTGCAATAGTGACAGGATTGATATAGGTAACCAAATGCTCTCGGATTGGATCCGAGACCCACTTAATGGGGGACAGTACATGGCTTGTACTGAAAATGTACCCCAGAAGTCTATGGTTGTGAAGTTACAAGCCTTGAAAGAGGCAGCCATGAGTGTTGTCTGACTGGATGGTACACTGTGCTCATCCAGAGTGTTGTCTGACTGGATGGTACGCTGTGCTCATCCAGAGTGTTGTCTGACTGGATGGTACGCTGTGCTCATCATGAGTGTTGTCTGACTGGATGGTACGCTGTGCTCATCATGAGTGTTGTCTGACTGGATGGTACGCTGTGCTCATCCAGAGTGTTGTCTGACTGGATGGTACGCTGTGCTCATCATGAGTGTTGTGTGACTGGATGGTACGCTGTGCTCATCATGAGTGTTGTCTGACTGGATGGTACGCCGTGCTCATCATGAGTGTTGTCTGACTGGATGGTACGCTGTGCTCATCATGAGTGTTGTCTGACTGGATGGTACGCTGTGCTCATCATGAGTGTTGTCTGACTGGATGGTACGCTGTGCTCATCATGAGTGTTGTCTGACTGGATGGTACGCTGTGCTCATCATGAGTGTTGTCTGACTGGATGGTACGCTGTGCTCATCATGAGTGTTGTCTGACTGGATGGTACGCTGTGCTCATCATGAGTGTTGTCTGACTGGATGGTACGCTGTGCTCATCATGAGTGTTGTCTGACTGGATGGTACGCTGTGCTCATCATGAGTGTTGTCTGACTGGATGGTACGCTGTGCTCATCATGAGTGTTGTCTGACTGGATGGTACACTGTGCTCATCATGAGTGTTGTCTGACTGGATGGTACGCTGCGCTCATCATGAGTGTTGTCTGACTGGATGGTACGCTGTGCTCATCATGAGTGTTGTCTGACTGGATGGTACGCTGTGCTCATCATGAGTGTTGTCTGACTGGATGGTACGCTGTGCTCATCATGAGTGTTGTCTGACTGGATGGTACGCTGTGCTCATCATGAGTGTTGTCTGACTGGATGGTACGCTGTGCTCATCATGAGTGTTGTGTGACTGGATGGTACGCTGTGCTCATCATGAGTGTTGTCTGACTGGATGGTACGCTGTGCTCATCATGAGTGTTGTCTGACTGGATGGTACGCTGTGCTCATCATGAGTGTTGTCTGACTGGATGGTACGCTGTGCTCATCATGAGTGTTGTCTGACTGGATGGTACGCTGTGCTCATCATGAGTGTTGTCTGACTGGATGGTACGCTGTGCTCATCATGAGTGTTGTCTGACTGGATGGTACGCTGTGCTCATCATGAGTGTTGTCTGACTGGATGGTACGCTGTGCTCATCATGAGTGTTGTCTGACTGGATGGTACGCTGTGCTCATCATGAGTGTTGTCTGACTGGATGGTACGCTGTGCTCATCATGAGTGTTGTCTGACTGGATGGTACGCTGTGCTCATCATGAGTGTTGTCTGACTGGATGGTACGCTGTGCTCATCATGAGTGTTGTCTGACTGGATGGTACGCTGTGCTCATCATGAGTGTTGTCTGACTGGATGGTACGCTGTGCTCATCATGAGTGTTGTCTGACTGGATGGTACGCTGTGCTCATCATGAGTGTTGTCTGACTGGATGGTACGCTGTGCTCATCATGAGTGTTGTCTGACTGGATGGTACGCTGTGCTCATCATGAGTGTTGTCTGACTGGATGGTACGCTGTGCTCATCATGAGTGTTGTCTGACTGGATGGTACGCTGTGCTCATCATGAGTGTTGTCTGACTGGATGGTACGCTGTGCTCATCATGAGTGTTGTGTGACTGGATGGTACGCTGTGCTCATCATGAGTGTTGTCTGACTGGATGGTACGCTGTGCTCATCATGAGTGTTGTCTGACTGGATGGTACGCTGTGCTCATCCAGAGTGTTGTCTGACTGGATGGTACGCTGTGCTCATCATGAGTGTTGTCTGACTGGATGGTACGCTGTGCTCATCATGAGTGTTGTCTGACTGGATGGTACGCTGTGCTCATCATGAGTGTTGTCTGACTGGATGGTACGCTGTGCTCATCATGAGTGTTGTCTGACTGGATGGTACGCTGTGCTCATCATGAGTGTTGTCTGACTGGATGGTACGCTGTGCTCATCATGAGTGTTGTCTGACTGGATGGTACGCTGCGCTCATCATGAGTGTTGTCTGACTGGATGGTACGCTGTGCTCATCATGAGTGTTGTCTGACTGGATGGTACGCTGTGCTCATCATGAGTGTTGTCTGACTGGATGGTACGCTGTGCTCATCATGAGTGTTGTCTGACTGGATGGTACGCTGTGCTCATCATGAGTGTTGTCTGACTGGATGGTACACTGCGCTCATCATGAGTGTTGTCTGACTGGATGGTACGCTGCGCTCATCATGAGTGTTGTCTGACTGGATGGTACGCTGTGCTCATCATGAGTGTTGTCTGACTGGATGGTACGCTGTGCTCATCATGAGTGTTGTCTGACTGGATGGTACGCTGCGCTCATCATGAGTGTTGTCTGACTGGATGGTACACTGTGCTCATCATGAGTGTTGTCTGACTGGATGGTACGCTGCGCTCATCATGAGTGTTGTCTGACTGGATGGTACGCTGTGCTCATCATGAGTGTTGTCTGACTGGATGGTACGCTGTGCTCATCATGAGTGTTGTCTGACTGGATGGTACGCTGTGCTCATCATGAGTGTTGTCTGACTGGATGGTACACTGTGCTCATCATGAGTGTTGTCTGACTGGATGGTACGCTGCGCTCATCATGAGTGTTGTCTGACTGGATGGTACGCTGTGCTCATCATGAGTGTTGTCTGACTGGATGGTACGCTGTGCTCATCATGAGTGTTGTCTGACTGGATGGTACGCTGTGCTCATCATGAGTGTTGTCTGACTGGATGGTACGCTGTGCTCATCCAGAGTGTTGTCTGACTGGATGGTACGCTGTGCTCATCATGAGTGTTGTCTGACTGGATGGTACGCTGTGCTCATCATGAGTGTTGTCTGACTGGATGGTACGCTGTGCTCATCATGAGTGTTGTCTGACTGGATGGTACGCTGTGCTCATCATGAGTGTTGTCTGACTGGATGGTACACTGTGCTCATCATGAGTGTTGTCTGACTGGATGGTACGCTGTGCTCATCATGAGTGTTGTCTGACTGGATGGTACGCTGTGCTCATCATGAGTGTTGTCTGACTGGATGGTACACTGTGCTCATCATGAGTGTTGTCTGACTGGATGGTACGCTGTGCTCATCATGAGTGTTGTCTGACTGGATGGTACACTGTGCTCATCATGAGTGTTGTCTGACTGGATGGTACGCTGTGCTCATCATGAGTGTTGTCTGACTGGATGGTACGCTGTGCTCATCATGAGTGTTGTCTGACTGGATGGTACGCTGCGCTCATCATGAGTGTTGTCTGACTGGATGGTACGCTGTGCTCATCATGAGTGTTGTCTGACTGGATGGTACGCTGTGCTCATCATGAGTGTTGTCTGACTGGATGGTACGCTGTGCTCATCATGAGTGTTGTCTGACTGGATGGTACGCTGTGCTCATCATGAGTGTTGTCTGACTGGATGGTACACTGCGCTCATCATGAGTGTTGTCTGACTGGATGGTACGCTGTGCTCATCATGAGTGTTGTCTGACTGGATGGTACGCTGTGCTCATCATGAGTGTTGTCTGACTGGATGGTACGCTGTGCTCATCATGAGTGTTGTCTGACTGGATGGTACGCTGTGCTCATCATGAGTGTTGTCTGACTGGATGGTACGCTGTGCTCATCATGAGTGTTGTCTGACTGGATGGTACGCTGTGCTCATCATGAGTGTTGTCTGACTGGATGGTACGCTGTGCTCATCATGAGTGTTGTCTGACTGGATGGTACGCTGTGCTCATCATGAGTGTTGTCTGACTGGATGGTACGCTGCGCTCATCATGAGTGTTGTCTGACTGGATGGTACGCTGCGCTCATCATGAGTGTTGTCTGACTGGATGGTACGCTGTGCTCATCATGAGTGTTGTCTGACTGGATGGTACGCTGTGCTCATCATGAGTGTTGTCTGACTGGATGGTACGCTGTGCTCATCATGAGTGTTGTCTGACTGGATGGTACGCTGTGCTCATCATGAGTGTTGTCTGACTGGATGGTACGCTGTGCTCATCATGAGTGTTGTCTGACTGGATGGTACGCTGTGCTCATCATGAGTGTTGTCTGACTGGATGGTACGCTGTGCTCATCATGAGTGTTGTCTGACTGGATGGTACGCTGTGCTCATCATGAGTGTTGTCTGACTGGATGGTACGCTGTGCTCATCATGAGTGTTGTCTGACTGGATGGTACGCTGTGCTCATCATGAGTGTTGTCTGACTGGATGGTACGCTGTGCTCATCATGAGTGTTGTCTGACTGGATGGTACGCTGTGCTCATCATGAGTGTTGTCTGACTGGATGGTACACTGTGCTCATCATGAGTGTTGTCTGACTGGATGGTACGCTGTGCTCATCATGAGTGTTGTGTGACTGGATGGTACGCTGTGCTCATCATGAGTGTTGTCTGACTGGATGGTACGCTGTGCTCATCATGAGTGTTGTCTGACTGGATGGTACGCTGCGCTCATCATGAGTGTTGTCTGACTGGATGGTACGCTGTGCTCATCATGAGTGTTGTCTGACTGGATGGTACGCTGTGCTCATCATGAGTGTTGTCTGACTGGATGGTACACTGTGCTCATCATGAGTGTTGTCTGACTGGATGGTACGCTGTGCTCATCATGAGTGTTGTCTGACTGGATGGTACGCTGTGCTCATCATGAGTGTTGTCTGACTGGATGGTACGCTGTGCTCATCATGAGTGTTGTCTGACTGGATGGTACACTGCGCTCATCATGAGTGTTGTCTGACTGGATGGTACGCTGTGCTCATCATGAGTGTTGTCTGACTGGATGGTACGCTGTGCTCATCATGAGTGTTGTCTGACTGGATGGTACGCTGCGCTCATCATGAGTGTTGTCTGACTGGATGGTACGCTGTGCTCATCATGAGTGTTGTCTGACTGGATGGTACGCTGTGCTCATCATGAGTGTTGTCTGACTGGATGGTACGCTGTGCTCATCATGAGTGTTGTCTGACTGGATGGTACGCTGTGCTCATCATGAGTGTTGTCTGACTGGATGGTACGCTGTGCTCATCATGAGTGTTGTCTGACTGGATGGTACGCTGTGCTCATCATGAGTGTTGTCTGACTGGATGGTACGCTGTGCTCATCATGAGTGTTGTCTGACTGGATGGTACTCTGTGCTCATCATGAGTGTTGTCTGACTGGATGGTACACTGTGCTCATCATGAGTGTTGTCTGACTGGATGGTAAGCTGTGCTCATCATGAGTGTTGTCTGACTGGATGGTACGCTGTGCTCATCATGAGTGTTGTCTGACTGGATGGTACGCTGTGCTCATCATGAGTGTTGTCTGACTGGATGGTACGCTGTGCTCATCATGAGTGTTGTCTGACTGGATGGTACGCTGTGCTCATCATGAGTGTTGTCTGACTGGATGGTACGCTGTGCTCATCATGAGTGTTGTCTGACTGGATGGTACGCTGTGCTCATCATGAGTGTTGTCTGACTGGATGGTACGCTGTGCTCATCATGAGTGTTGTCTGACTGGATGGTACGCTGTGCTCATCCTGAGTGTTGTCTGACTGGATGGTACGCTGTGCTCATCATGAGTGTTGTCTGACTGGATGGTACGCTGTGCTCATCATGAGTGTTGTCTGACTGGATGGTACGCTGTGCTCATCATGAGTGTTGTCTGACTGGATGGTACACTGTGCTCATCATGAGTGTTGTCTGACTGGATGGTACGCTGTGCTCATCATGAGTGTTGTCTGACTGGATGGTACGCTGCGCTCATCATGAGTGTTGTCTGACTGGATGGTACGCTGTGCTCATCATGAGTGTTGTCTGACTGGATGGTACGCTGTGCTCATCATGAGTGTTGTCTGACTGGATGGTACGCTGTGCTCATCATGAGTGTTGTCTGACTGGATGGTACGCTGCGCTCATCATGAGTGTTGTCTGACTGGATGGTACGCTGTGCTCATCATGAGTGTTGTCTGACTGGATGGTACGCTGTGCTCATCATGAGTGTTGTCTGACTGGATGGTACGCTGTGCTCATCATGAGTGTTGTCTGACTGGATGGTACGCTGCGCTCATCATGAGTGTTGTCTGACTGGATGGTACGCTGTGCTCATCATGAGTGTTGTCTGACTGGATGGTACGCTGTGCTCATCATGAGTGTTGTCTGACTGGATGGTACGCTGTGCTCATCATGAGTGTTGTCTGACTGGATGGTACGCTGTGCTCATCATGAGTGTTGTCTGACTGGATGGTACGCTGTGCTCATCATGAGTGTTGTCTGACTGGATGGTACGCTGTGCTCATCATGAGTGTTGTCTGACTGGATGGTACGCTGTGCTCATCATGAGTGTTGTCTGACTGGATGGTACGCTGTGCTCATCATGAGTGTTGTCTGACTGGATGGTACACTGCGCTCATCATGAGTGTTGTCTGACTGGATGGTACGCTGCGCTCATCATGAGTGTTGTCTGACTGGATGGTACGCTGTGCTCATCATGAGTGTTGTCTGACTGGATGGTACGCTGTGCTCATCCAGAGTGTTGTCTGACTGGATGGTACGCTGTGCTCATCATGAGTGTTGTCTGACTGGATGGTACGCTGCGCTCATCCAGAGTGTTGTCTGACTGGATGGTACGCTGTGCTCATCATGAGTGTTGTCTGACTGGATGGTACGCCTTGCCTATCATGAGTGTTGTCTGACTGGATGGTACGCTGTGCTCATCATGAGTGTTGTCTGACTGGATGGTACACTGTGCTCATCATGAGTGTTGTCTGACTGGATGGTACGCTGTGCTCATCATGAGTGTTGTCTGACTGGATGGTACGCTGTGCTCATCATGAGTGTTGTCTGACTGGATGGTACGCTGTGCTCATCATGAGTGTTGTCTGACTGGATGGTACGCTGTGCTCATCATGAGTGTTGTCTGACTGGATGGTACGCTGTGCTCATCATGAGTGTTGTCTGACTGGATGGTACGCTGTGCTCATCATGAGTGTTGTCTGACTGGATGGTACGCTGTGCTCATCATGAGTGTTGTCTGACTGGATGGTACGCTGTGCTCATCATGAGTGTTGTCTGACTGGATGGTACGCTGTGCTCATCATGAGTGTTGTCTGACTGGATGGTACGCTGTGCTCATCATGAGTGTTGTCTGACTGGATGGTACACTGTGCTCATCATGAGTGTTGTCTGACTGGATGGTACGCTGTGCTCATCATGAGTGTTGTCTGACTGGATGGTACGCTGTGCTCATCATGAGTGTTGTCTGACTGGATGGTACGCTGTGCTCATCATGAGTGTTGTCTGACTGGATGGTACGCTGTGCTCATCATGAGTGTTGTCTGACTGGATGGTACGCTGTGCTCATCATGAGTGTTGTCTGACTGGATGGTACGCTGTGCTCATCATGAGTGTTGTCTGAGTGGATGGTACGCTGTGCTCATCATGAGTGTTGTCTGACTGGATGGTACGCTGTGCTCATCATGAGTGTTGTCTGACTGGATGGTACGCTGTGCTCATCATGAGTGTTGTCTGACTGGATGGTACGCTGTGCTCATCATGAGTGTTGTCTGACTGGATGGTACGCTGTGCTCATCATGAGTGTTGTCTGACTGGATGGTACGCTGTGCTCATCATGAGTGTTGTCTGACTGGATGGTACGCTGTGCTCATCATGAGTGTTGTCTGACTGGATGGTACGCTGTGCTCATCATGAGTGTTGTCTGACTGGATGGTACGCTGTGCTCATCATGAGTGTTGTCTGACTGGATGGTACGCTGTGCTCATCATGAGTGTTGTCTGACTGGATGGTACGCTGTGCTCATCATGAGTGTTGTCTGACTGGATGGTACGCTGTGCTCATCATGAGTGTTGTCTGACTGGATGGTACGCTGTGCTCATCATGAGTGTTGTCTGACTGGATGGTACGCTGTGCTCATCATGAGTGTTGTCTGACTGGATGGTACGCTGTGCTCATCATGAGTGTTGTCTGACTGGATGGTACGCTGTGCTCATCATGAGTGTTGTCTGACTGGATGGTACGCTGTGCTCATCATGAGTGTTGTCTGACTGGATGGTACGCTGTGCTCATCATGAGTGTTGTCTGACTGGATGGTACGCTGTGCTCATCATGAGTGTTGTCTGACTGGATGGTACGCTGTGCTCATCATGAGTGTTGTCTGACTGGATGGTACGCTGTGCTCATCATGAGTGTTGTCTGACTGGATGGTACGCTGTGCTCATCATGAGTGTTGTCTGACTGGATGGTACGCTGTGCTCATCATGAGTGTTGTCTGACTGGATGGTACGCTGTGCTCATCATGAGTGTTGTCTGACTGGATGGTACGCTGTGCTCATCATGAGTGTTGTCTGACTGGATGGTACGCTGTGCTCATCATGAGTGTTGTCTGACTGGATGGTACGCTGTGCTCATCATGAGTGTTGTCTGACTGGATGGTACGCTGTGCTCATCATGAGTGTTGTCTGACTGGATGGTACGCTGTGCTCATCATGAGTGTTGTCTGACTGGATGGTACGCTGTGCTCATCATGAGTGTTGTCTGACTGGATGGTACGCTGTGCTCATCATGAGTGTTGTCTGACTGGATGGTACGCTGTGCTCATCATGAGTGTTGTCTGACTGGATGGTACGCTGTGCTCATCATGAGTGTTGTCTGACTGGATGGTACGCTGTGCTCATCATGAGTGTTGTCTGACTGGATGGTACGCTGTGCTCATCATGAGTGTTGTCTGACTGGATGGTACGCTGTGCTCATCATGAGTGTTGTCTGACTGGATGGTACGCTGTGCTCATCATGAGTGTTGTCTGACTGGATGGTACGCTGTGCTCATCATGAGTGTTGTCTGACTGGATGGTACGCTGTGCTCATCATGAGTGTTGTCTGACTGGATGGTACGCTGTGCTCATCATGAGTGTTGTCTGACTGGATGGTACACTGTGCTCATCATGAGTGTTGTCTGACTGGATGGTACGCTGTGCTCATCATGAGTGTTGTCTGACTGGATGGTACGCTGTGCTCATCATGAGTGTTGTCTGACTGGATGGTACGCTGTGCTCATCATGAGTGTTGTCTGACTGGATGGTACTCTGTGCTCATCATGAGTGTTGTCTGACTGGATGGTACGCTGTGCTCATCATGAGTGTTGTCTGACTGGATGGTACGCTGTGCTCATCATGAGTGTTGTCTGACTGGATGGTACGCTGTGCTCATCATGAGTGTTGTCTGACTGGATGGTACGCTGTGCTCATCATGAGTGTTGTCTGACTGGATGGTACGCTGTGCTCATCATGAGTGTTGTCTGACTGGATGGTACGCTGTGCTCATCATGAGTGTTGTCTGACTGGATGGTACGCTGTGCTCATCATGAGTGTTGTCTGACTGGATGGTACGCTGTGCTCATCATGAGTGTTGTCTGACTGGATGGTACGCTGTGCTCATCATGAGTGTTGTCTGACTGGATGGTACGCTGTGCTCATCATGAGTGTTGTCTGACTGGATGGTACGCTGTGCTCATCATGAGTGTTGTCTGACTGGATGGTACGCTGTGCTCATCATGAGTGTTGTCTGACTGGATGGTACGCTGTGCTCATCATGAGTGTTGTCTGACTGGATGGTACGCTGTGCTCATCATGAGTGTTGTCTGACTGGATGGTACGCTGTGCTCATCATGAGTGTTGTCTGACTGGATGGTACGCTGTGCTCATCATGAGTGTTGTCTGACTGGATGGTACGCTGTGCTCATCATGAGTGTTGTCTGACTGGATGGTACGCTGTGCTCATCATGAGTGTTGTCTGACTGGATGGTACGCTGTGCTCATCATGAGTGTTGTCTGACTGGATGGTACGCTGTGCTCATCATGAGTGTTGTCTGACTGGATGGTACGCTGTGCTCATCATGAGTGTTGTCTGACTGGATGGTACGCTGTGCTCATCATGAGTGTTGTCTGACTGGATGGTACGCTGTGCTCATCATGAGTGTTGTCTGACTGGATGGTACGCTGTGCTCATCATGAGTGTTGTCTGACTGGATGGTACGCTGTGCTCATCATGAGTGTTGTCTGACTGGATGGTACGCTGTGCTCATCATGAGTGTTGTCTGACTGGATGGTACGCTGTGCTCATCATGAGTGTTGTCTGACTGGATGGTACGCTGTGCTCATCATGAGTGTTGTCTGACTGGATGGTACGCTGTGCTCATCATGAGTGTTGTCTGACTGGATGGTACGCTGTGCTCATCATGAGTGTTGTCTGACTGGATGGTACGCTGTGCTCATCATGAGTGTTGTCTGACTGGATGGTACGCTGTGCTCATCATGAGTGTTGTCTGACTGGATGGTACGCTGTGCTCATCATGAGTGTTGTCTGACTGGATGGTACGCTGTGCTCATCATGAGTGTTGTCTGACTGGATGGTACGCTGTGCTCATCATGAGTGTTGTCTGACTGGATGGTACGCTGTGCTCATCATGAGTGTTGTCTGACTGGATGGTACGCTGTGCTCATCATGAGTGTTGTCTGACTGGATGGTACGCTGTGCTCATCATGAGTGTTGTCTGACTGGATGGTACGCTGTGCTCATCATGAGTGTTGTCTGACTGGATGGTACGCTGTGCTCATCATGAGTGTTGTCTGACTGGATGGTACGCTGTGCTCATCATGAGTGTTGTCTGACTGGATGGTACGCTGTGCTCATCATGAGTGTTGTCTGACTGGATGGTACGCTGTGCTCATCATGAGTGTTGTCTGACTGGATGGTACGCTGTGCTCATCATGAGTGTTGTCTGACTGGATGGTACGCTGTGCTCATCATGAGTGTTGTCTGACTGGATGGTACGCTGTGCTCATCATGAGTGTTGTCTGACTGGATGGTACGCTGTGCTCATCATGAGTGTTGTCTGACTGGATGGTACGCTGTGCTCATCATGAGTGTTGTCTGACTGGATGGTACGCTGTGCTCATCATGAGTGTTGTCTGACTGGATGGTACGCTGTGCTCATCATGAGTGTTGTCTGACTGGATGGTACGCTGTGCTCATCATGAGTGTTGTCTGACTGGATGGTACGCTGTGCTCATCATGAGTGTTGTCTGACTGGATGGTACGCTGTGCTCATCATGAGTGTTGTCTGACTGGATGGTACGCTGTGCTCATCATGAGTGTTGTCTGACTGGATGGTACGCTGTGCTCATCATGAGTGTTGTCTGACTGGATGGTACGCTGTGCTCATCATGAGTGTTGTCTGACTGGATGGTACGCTGTGCTCATCATGAGTGTTGTCTGACTGGATGGTACGCTGTGCTCATCATGAGTGTTGTCTGACTGGATGGTACGCTGTGCTCATCATGAGTGTTGTCTGACTGGATGGTACGCTGTGCTCATCATGAGTGTTGTCTGACTGGATGGTACGCTGTGCTCATCATGAGTGTTGTCTGACTGGATGGTACGCTGTGCTCATCATGAGTGTTGTCTGACTGGATGGTACGCTGTGCTCATCATGAGTGTTGTCTGACTGGATGGTACGCTGTGCTCATCATGAGTGTTGTCTGACTGGATGGTACGCTGTGCTCATCATGAGTGTTGTCTGACTGGATGGTACGCTGTGCTCATCATGAGTGTTGTCTGACTGGATGGTACGCTGTGCTCATCATGAGTGTTGTCTGACTGGATGGTACGCTGTGCTCATCATGAGTGTTGTCTGACTGGATGGTACGCTGTGCTCATCATGAGTGTTGTCTGACTGGATGGTACGCTGTGCTCATCATGAGTGTTGTCTGACTGGATGGTACGCTGTGCTCATCATGAGTGTTGTCTGACTGGATGGTACGCTGTGCTCATCATGAGTGTTGTCTGACTGGATGGTACGCTGTGCTCATCATGAGTGTTGTCTGACTGGATGGTACGCTGTGCTCATCATGAGTGTTGTCTGACTGGATGGTACGCTGTGCTCATCATGAGTGTTGTCTGACTGGATGGTACGCTGTGCTCATCATGAGTGTTGTCTGACTGGATGGTACGCTGTGCTCATCATGAGTGTTGTCTGACTGGATGGTACGCTGTGCTCATCATGAGTGTTGTCTGACTGGATGGTACGCTGTGCTCATCATGAGTGTTGTCTGACTGGATGGTACGCTGTGCTCATCATGAGTGTTGTCTGACTGGATGGTACGCTGTGCTCATCATGAGTGTTGTCTGACTGGATGGTACGCTGTGCTCATCATGAGTGTTGTCTGACTGGATGGTACGCTGTGCTCATCATGAGTGTTGTCTGACTGGATGGTACGCTGTGCTCATCATGAGTGTTGTCTGACTGGATGGTACGCTGTGCTCATCATGAGTGTTGTCTGACTGGATGGTACGCTGTGCTCATCATGAGTGTTGTCTGACTGGATGGTACGCTGTGCTCATCATGAGTGTTGTCTGACTGGATGGTACGCTGTGCTCATCATGAGTGTTGTCTGACTGGATGGTACGCTGTGCTCATCATGAGTGTTGTCTGACTGGATGGTACGCTGTGCTCATCATGAGTGTTGTCTGACTGGATGGTACGCTGTGCTCATCATGAGTGTTGTCTGACTGGATGGTACGCTGTGCTCATCATGAGTGTTGTCTGACTGGATGGTACGCTGTGCTCATCATGAGTGTTGTCTGACTGGATGGTACGCTGTGCTCATCATGAGTGTTGTCTGACTGGATGGTACGCTGTGCTCATCATGAGTGTTGTCTGACTGGATGGTACGCTGTGCTCATCATGAGTGTTGTCTGACTGGATGGTACGCTGTGCTCATCATGAGTGTTGTCTGACTGGATGGTACGCTGTGCTCATCATGAGTGTTGTCTGACTGGATGGTACGCTGTGCTCATCATGAGTGTTGTCTGACTGGATGGTACGCTGTGCTCATCATGAGTGTTGTCTGACTGGATGGTACGCTGTGCTCATCATGAGTGTTGTCTGACTGGATGGTACGCTGTGCTCATCATGAGTGTTGTCTGACTGGATGGTACGCTGTGCTCATCATGAGTGTTGTCTGACTGGATGGTACGCTGTGCTCATCATGAGTGTTGTCTGACTGGATGGTACGCTGTGCTCATCATGAGTGTTGTCTGACTGGATGGTACGCTGTGCTCATCATGAGTGTTGTCTGACTGGATGGTACGCTGTGCTCATCATGAGTGTTGTCTGACTGGATGGTACGCTGTGCTCATCATGAGTGTTGTCTGACTGGATGGTACGCTGTGCTCATCATGAGTGTTGTCTGACTGGATGGTACGCTGTGCTCATCATGAGTGTTGTCTGACTGGATGGTACGCTGTGCTCATCATGAGTGTTGTCTGACTGGATGGTACGCTGTGCTCATCATGAGTGTTGTCTGACTGGATGGTACGCTGTGCTCATCATGAGTGTTGTCTGACTGGATGGTACGCTGTGCTCATCATGAGTGTTGTCTGACTGGATGGTACGCTGTGCTCATCATGAGTGTTGTCTGACTGGATGGTACGCTGTGCTCATCATGAGTGTTGTCTGACTGGATGGTACGCTGTGCTCATCATGAGTGTTGTCTGACTGGATGGTACGCTGTGCTCATCATGAGTGTTGTCTGACTGGATGGTACGCTGTGCTCATCATGAGTGTTGTCTGACTGGATGGTACGCTGTGCTCATCATGAGTGTTGTCTGACTGGATGGTACGCTGTGCTCATCATGAGTGTTGTCTGACTGGATGGTACGCTGTGCTCATCATGAGTGTTGTCTGACTGGATGGTACGCTGTGCTCATCATGAGTGTTGTCTGACTGGATGGTACGCTGTGCTCATCATGAGTGTTGTCTGACTGGATGGTACGCTGTGCTCATCATGAGTGTTGTCTGACTGGATGGTACGCTGTGCTCATCATGAGTGTTGTCTGACTGGATGGTACGCTGTGCTCATCATGAGTGTTGTCTGACTGGATGGTACGCTGTGCTCATCATGAGTGTTGTCTGACTGGATGGTACGCTGTGCTCATCATGAGTGTTGTCTGACTGGATGGTACGCTGTGCTCATCATGAGTGTTGTCTGACTGGATGGTACGCTGTGCTCATCATGAGTGTTGTCTGACTGGATGGTACGCTGTGCTCATCATGAGTGTTGTCTGACTGGATGGTACGCTGTGCTCATCATGAGTGTTGTCTGACTGGATGGTACGCTGTGCTCATCATGAGTGTTGTCTGACTGGATGGTACGCTGTGCTCATCATGAGTGTTGTCTGACTGGATGGTACGCTGTGCTCATCATGAGTGTTGTCTGACTGGATGGTACGCTGTGCTCATCATGAGTGTTGTCTGACTGGATGGTACGCTGTGCTCATCATGAGTGTTGTCTGACTGGATGGTACGCTGTGCTCATCATGAGTGTTGTCTGACTGGATGGTACGCTGTGCTCATCATGAGTGTTGTCTGACTGGATGGTACGCTGTGCTCATCATGAGTGTTGTCTGACTGGATGGTACGCTGTGCTCATCATGAGTGTTGTCTGACTGGATGGTACGCTGTGCTCATCATGAGTGTTGTCTGACTGGATGGTACGCTGTGCTCATCATGAGTGTTGTCTGACTGGATGGTACGCTGTGCTCATCATGAGTGTTGTCTGACTGGATGGTACGCTGTGCTCATCATGAGTGTTGTCTGACTGGATGGTACGCTGTGCTCATCATGAGTGTTGTCTGACTGGATGGTACGCTGTGCTCATCATGAGTGTTGTCTGACTGGATGGTACGCTGTGCTCATCATGAGTGTTGTCTGACTGGATGGTACGCTGTGCTCATCATGAGTGTTGTCTGACTGGATGGTACGCTGTGCTCATCATGAGTGTTGTCTGACTGGATGGTACGCTGTGCTCATCATGAGTGTTGTCTGACTGGATGGTACGCTGTGCTCATCATGAGTGTTGTCTGACTGGATGGTACGCTGTGCTCATCATGAGTGTTGTCTGACTGGATGGTACGCTGTGCTCATCATGAGTGTTGTCTGACTGGATGGTACGCTGTGCTCATCATGAGTGTTGTCTGACTGGATGGTACGCTGTGCTCATCATGAGTGTTGTCTGACTGGATGGTACGCTGTGCTCATCATGAGTGTTGTCTGACTGGATGGTACGCTGTGCTCATCATGAGTGTTGTCTGACTGGATGGTACGCTGTGCTCATCATGAGTGTTGTCTGACTGGATGGTACGCTGTGCTCATCATGAGTGTTGTCTGACTGGATGGTACGCTGTGCTCATCATGAGTGTTGTCTGACTGGATGGTACGCTGTGCTCATCATGAGTGTTGTCTGACTGGATGGTACGCTGTGCTCATCATGAGTGTTGTCTGACTGGATGGTACGCTGTGCTCATCATGAGTGTTGTCTGACTGGATGGTACGCTGTGCTCATCATGAGTGTTGTCTGACTGGATGGTACGCTGTGCTCATCATGAGTGTTGTCTGACTGGATGGTACGCTGTGCTCATCATGAGTGTTGTCTGACTGGATGGTACGCTGTGCTCATCATGAGTGTTGTCTGACTGGATGGTACGCTGTGCTCATCATGAGTGTTGTCTGACTGGATGGTACGCTGTGCTCATCATGAGTGTTGTCTGACTGGATGGTACGCTGTGCTCATCATGAGTGTTGTCTGACTGGATGGTACGCTGTGCTCATCATGAGTGTTGTCTGACTGGATGGTACGCTGTGCTCATCATGAGTGTTGTCTGACTGGATGGTACGCTGTGCTCATCATGAGTGTTGTCTGACTGGATGGTACGCTGTGCTCATCATGAGTGTTGTCTGACTGGATGGTACGCTGTGCTCATCATGAGTGTTGTCTGACTGGATGGTACGCTGTGCTCATCATGAGTGTTGTCTGACTGGATGGTACGCTGTGCTCATCATGAGTGTTGTCTGACTGGATGGTACGCTGTGCTCATCATGAGTGTTGTCTGACTGGATGGTACGCTGTGCTCATCATGAGTGTTGTCTGACTGGATGGTACGCTGTGCTCATCATGAGTGTTGTCTGACTGGATGGTACGCTGTGCTCATCATGAGTGTTGTCTGACTGGATGGTACGCTGTGCTCATCATGAGTGTTGTCTGACTGGATGGTACGCTGTGCTCATCATGAGTGTTGTCTGACTGGATGGTACGCTGTGCTCATCATGAGTGTTGTCTGACTGGATGGTACGCTGTGCTCATCATGAGTGTTGTCTGACTGGATGGTACGCTGTGCTCATCATGAGTGTTGTCTGACTGGATGGTACGCTGTGCTCATCATGAGTGTTGTCTGACTGGATGGTACGCTGTGCTCATCATGAGTGTTGTCTGACTGGATGGTACGCTGTGCTCATCATGAGTGTTGTCTGACTGGATGGTACGCTGTGCTCATCATGAGTGTTGTCTGACTGGATGGTACGCTGTGCTCATCATGAGTGTTGTCTGACTGGATGGTACGCTGTGCTCATCATGAGTGTTGTCTGACTGGATGGTACGCTGTGCTCATCATGAGTGTTGTCTGACTGGATGGTACGCTGTGCTCATCATGAGTGTTGTCTGACTGGATGGTACGCTGTGCTCATCATGAGTGTTGTCTGACTGGATGGTACGCTGTGCTCATCATGAGTGTTGTCTGACTGGATGGTACGCTGTGCTCATCATGAGTGTTGTCTGACTGGATGGTACGCTGTGCTCATCATGAGTGTTGTCTGACTGGATGGTACGCTGTGCTCATCATGAGTGTTGTCTGACTGGATGGTACGCTGTGCTCATCATGAGTGTTGTCTGACTGGATGGTACGCTGTGCTCATCATGAGTGTTGTCTGACTGGATGGTACGCTGTGCTCATCATGAGTGTTGTCTGACTGGATGGTACGCTGTGCTCATCATGAGTGTTGTCTGACTGGATGGTACGCTGTGCTCATCATGAGTGTTGTCTGACTGGATGGTACGCTGTGCTCATCATGAGTGTTGTCTGACTGGATGGTACGCTGTGCTCATCATGAGTGTTGTCTGACTGGATGGTACGCTGTGCTCATCATGAGTGTTGTCTGACTGGATGGTACGCTGTGCTCATCATGAGTGTTGTCTGACTGGATGGTACGCTGTGCTCATCATGAGTGTTGTCTGACTGGATGGTACGCTGTGCTCATCATGAGTGTTGTCTGACTGGATGGTACGCTGTGCTCATCATGAGTGTTGTCTGACTGGATGGTACGCTGTGCTCATCATGAGTGTTGTCTGACTGGATGGTACGCTGTGCTCATCATGAGTGTTGTCTGACTGGATGGTACGCTGTGCTCATCATGAGTGTTGTCTGACTGGATGGTACGCTGTGCTCATCATGAGTGTTGTCTGACTGGATGGTACGCTGTGCTCATCATGAGTGTTGTCTGACTGGATGGTACGCTGTGCTCATCATGAGTGTTGTCTGACTGGATGGTACGCTGTGCTCATCATGAGTGTTGTCTGACTGGATGGTACGCTGTGCTCATCATGAGTGTTGTCTGACTGGATGGTACGCTGTGCTCATCATGAGTGTTGTCTGACTGGATGGTACGCTGTGCTCATCATGAGTGTTGTCTGACTGGATGGTACGCTGTGCTCATCATGAGTGTTGTCTGACTGGATGGTACGCTGTGCTCATCATGAGTGTTGTCTGACTGGATGGTACGCTGTGCTCATCATGAGTGTTGTCTGACTGGATGGTACGCTGTGCTCATCATGAGTGTTGTCTGACTGGATGGTACGCTGTGCTCATCATGAGTGTTGTCTGACTGGATGGTACGCTGTGCTCATCATGAGTGTTGTCTGACTGGATGGTACGCTGTGCTCATCATGAGTGTTGTCTGACTGGATGGTACGCTGTGCTCATCATGAGTGTTGTCTGACTGGATGGTACGCTGTGCTCATCATGAGTGTTGTCTGACTGGATGGTACGCTGTGCTCATCATGAGTGTTGTCTGACTGGATGGTACGCTGTGCTCATCATGAGTGTTGTCTGACTGGATGGTACGCTGTGCTCATCATGAGTGTTGTCTGACTGGATGGTACGCTGTGCTCATCATGAGTGTTGTCTGACTGGATGGTACGCTGTGCTCATCATGAGTGTTGTCTGACTGGATGGTACGCTGTGCTCATCATGAGTGTTGTCTGACTGGATGGTACGCTGTGCTCATCATGAGTGTTGTCTGACTGGATGGTACGCTGTGCTCATCATGAGTGTTGTCTGACTGGATGGTACGCTGTGCTCATCATGAGTGTTGTCTGACTGGATGGTACGCTGTGCTCATCATGAGTGTTGTCTGACTGGATGGTACGCTGTGCTCATCATGAGTGTTGTCTGACTGGATGGTACGCTGTGCTCATCATGAGTGTTGTCTGACTGGATGGTACGCTGTGCTCATCATGAGTGTTGTCTGACTGGATGGTACGCTGTGCTCATCATGAGTGTTGTCTGACTGGATGGTACGCTGTGCTCATCATGAGTGTTGTCTGACTGGATGGTACGCTGTGCTCATCATGAGTGTTGTCTGACTGGATGGTACGCTGTGCTCATCATGAGTGTTGTCTGACTGGATGGTACGCTGTGCTCATCATGAGTGTTGTCTGACTGGATGGTACGCTGTGCTCATCATGAGTGTTGTCTGACTGGATGGTACGCTGTGCTCATCATGAGTGTTGTCTGACTGGATGGTACGCTGTGCTCATCATGAGTGTTGTCTGACTGGATGGTACGCTGTGCTCATCATGAGTGTTGTCTGACTGGATGGTACGCTGTGCTCATCATGAGTGTTGTCTGACTGGATGGTACGCTGTGCTCATCATGAGTGTTGTCTGACTGGATGGTACGCTGTGCTCATCATGAGTGTTGTCTGACTGGATGGTACGCTGTGCTCATCATGAGTGTTGTCTGACTGGATGGTACGCTGTGCTCATCATGAGTGTTGTCTGACTGGATGGTACGCTGTGCTCATCATGAGTGTTGTCTGACTGGATGGTACGCTGTGCTCATCATGAGTGTTGTCTGACTGGATGGTACGCTGTGCTCATCATGAGTGTTGTCTGACTGGATGGTACGCTGTGCTCATCATGAGTGTTGTCTGACTGGATGGTACGCTGTGCTCATCATGAGTGTTGTCTGACTGGATGGTACGCTGTGCTCATCATGAGTGTTGTCTGACTGGATGGTACGCTGTGCTCATCATGAGTGTTGTCTGACTGGATGGTACGCTGTGCTCATCATGAGTGTTGTCTGACTGGATGGTACGCTGTGCTCATCATGAGTGTTGTCTGACTGGATGGTACGCTGTGCTCATCATGAGTGTTGTCTGACTGGATGGTACGCTGTGCTCATCATGAGTGTTGTCTGACTGGATGGTACGCTGTGCTCATCATGAGTGTTGTCTGACTGGATGGTACGCTGTGCTCATCATGAGTGTTGTCTGACTGGATGGTACGCTGTGCTCATCATGAGTGTTGTCTGACTGGATGGTACGCTGTGCTCATCATGAGTGTTGTCTGACTGGATGGTACGCTGTGCTCATCATGAGTGTTGTCTGACTGGATGGTACGCTGTGCTCATCATGAGTGTTGTCTGACTGGATGGTACGCTGTGCTCATCATGAGTGTTGTCTGACTGGATGGTACGCTGTGCTCATCATGAGTGTTGTCTGACTGGATGGTACGCTGTGCTCATCATGAGTGTTGTCTGACTGGATGGTACGCTGTGCTCATCATGAGTGTTGTCTGACTGGATGGTACGCTGTGCTCATCATGAGTGTTGTCTGACTGGATGGTACGCTGTGCTCATCATGAGTGTTGTCTGACTGGATGGTACGCTGTGCTCATCATGAGTGTTGTCTGACTGGATGGTACGCTGTGCTCATCATGAGTGTTGTCTGACTGGATGGTACGCTGTGCTCATCATGAGTGTTGTCTGACTGGATGGTACGCTGTGCTCATCATGAGTGTTGTCTGACTGGATGGTACGCTGTGCTCATCATGAGTGTTGTCTGACTGGATGGTACGCTGTGCTCATCATGAGTGTTGTCTGACTGGATGGTACGCTGTGCTCATCATGAGTGTTGTCTGACTGGATGGTACGCTGTGCTCATCATGAGTGTTGTCTGACTGGATGGTACGCTGTGCTCATCATGAGTGTTGTCTGACTGGATGGTACGCTGTGCTCATCATGAGTGTTGTCTGACTGGATGGTACGCTGTGCTCATCATGAGTGTTGTCTGACTGGATGGTACGCTGTGCTCATCATGAGTGTTGTCTGACTGGATGGTACGCTGTGCTCATCATGAGTGTTGTCTGACTGGATGGTACGCTGTGCTCATCATGAGTGTTGTCTGACTGGATGGTACGCTGTGCTCATCATGAGTGTTGTCTGACTGGATGGTACGCTGTGCTCATCATGAGTGTTGTCTGACTGGATGGTACGCTGTGCTCATCATGAGTGTTGTCTGACTGGATGGTACGCTGTGCTCATCATGAGTGTTGTCTGACTGGATGGTACGCTGTGCTCATCATGAGTGTTGTCTGACTGGATGGTACGCTGTGCTCATCATGAGTGTTGTCTGACTGGATGGTACGCTGTGCTCATCATGAGTGTTGTCTGACTGGATGGTACGCTGTGCTCATCATGAGTGTTGTCTGACTGGATGGTACGCTGTGCTCATCATGAGTGTTGTCTGACTGGATGGTACGCTGTGCTCATCATGAGTGTTGTCTGACTGGATGGTACGCTGTGCTCATCATGAGTGTTGTCTGACTGGATGGTACGCTGTGCTCATCATGAGTGTTGTCTGACTGGATGGTACGCTGTGCTCATCATGAGTGTTGTCTGACTGGATGGTACGCTGTGCTCATCATGAGTGTTGTCTGACTGGATGGTACGCTGTGCTCATCATGAGTGTTGTCTGACTGGATGGTACGCTGTGCTCATCATGAGTGTTGTCTGACTGGATGGTACGCTGTGCTCATCATGAGTGTTGTCTGACTGGATGGTACGCTGTGCTCATCATGAGTGTTGTCTGACTGGATGGTACGCTGTGCTCATCATGAGTGTTGTCTGACTGGATGGTACGCTGTGCTCATCATGAGTGTTGTCTGACTGGATGGTACGCTGTGCTCATCATGAGTGTTGTCTGACTGGATGGTACGCTGTGCTCATCATGAGTGTTGTCTGACTGGATGGTACGCTGTGCTCATCATGAGTGTTGTCTGACTGGATGGTACGCTGTGCTCATCATGAGTGTTGTCTGACTGGATGGTACGCTGTGCTCATCATGAGTGTTGTCTGACTGGATGGTACGCTGTGCTCATCATGAGTGTTGTCTGACTGGATGGTACGCTGTGCTCATCATGAGTGTTGTCTGACTGGATGGTACGCTGTGCTCATCATGAGTGTTGTCTGACTGGATGGTACGCTGTGCTCATCATGAGTGTTGTCTGACTGGATGGTACGCTGTGCTCATCATGAGTGTTGTCTGACTGGATGGTACGCTGTGCTCATCATGAGTGTTGTCTGACTGGATGGTACGCTGTGCTCATCATGAGTGTTGTCTGACTGGATGGTACGCTGTGCTCATCATGAGTGTTGTCTGACTGGATGGTACGCTGTGCTCATCATGAGTGTTGTCTGACTGGATGGTACGCTGTGCTCATCATGAGTGTTGTCTGACTGGATGGTACGCTGTGCTCATCATGAGTGTTGTCTGACTGGATGGTACGCTGTGCTCATCATGAGTGTTGTCTGACTGGATGGTACGCTGTGCTCATCATGAGTGTTGTCTGACTGGATGGTACGCTGTGCTCATCATGAGTGTTGTCTGACTGGATGGTACGCTGTGCTCATCATGAGTGTTGTCTGACTGGATGGTACGCTGTGCTCATCATGAGTGTTGTCTGACTGGATGGTACGCTGTGCTCATCATGAGTGTTGTCTGACTGGATGGTACGCTGTGCTCATCATGAGTGTTGTCTGACTGGATGGTACGCTGTGCTCATCATGAGTGTTGTCTGACTGGATGGTACGCTGTGCTCATCATGAGTGTTGTCTGACTGGATGGTACGCTGTGCTCATCATGAGTGTTGTCTGACTGGATGGTACGCTGTGCTCATCATGAGTGTTGTCTGACTGGATGGTACGCTGTGCTCATCATGAGTGTTGTCTGACTGGATGGTACGCTGTGCTCATCATGAGTGTTGTCTGACTGGATGGTACGCTGTGCTCATCATGAGTGTTGTCTGACTGGATGGTACGCTGTGCTCATCATGAGTGTTGTCTGACTGGATGGTACGCTGTGCTCATCATGAGTGTTGTCTGACTGGATGGTACGCTGTGCTCATCATGAGTGTTGTCTGACTGGATGGTACGCTGTGCTCATCATGAGTGTTGTCTGACTGGATGGTACGCTGTGCTCATCATGAGTGTTGTCTGACTGGATGGTACGCTGTGCTCATCATGAGTGTTGTCTGACTGGATGGTACGCTGTGCTCATCATGAGTGTTGTCTGACTGGATGGTACGCTGTGCTCATCATGAGTGTTGTCTGACTGGATGGTACGCTGTGCTCATCATGAGTGTTGTCTGACTGGATGGTACGCTGTGCTCATCATGAGTGTTGTCTGACTGGATGGTACGCTGTGCTCATCATGAGTGTTGTCTGACTGGATGGTACGCTGTGCTCATCATGAGTGTTGTCTGACTGGATGGTACGCTGTGCTCATCATGAGTGTTGTCTGACTGGATGGTACGCTGTGCTCATCATGAGTGTTGTCTGACTGGATGGTACGCTGTGCTCATCATGAGTGTTGTCTGACTGGATGGTACGCTGTGCTCATCATGAGTGTTGTCTGACTGGATGGTACGCTGTGCTCATCATGAGTGTTGTCTGACTGGATGGTACGCTGTGCTCATCATGAGTGTTGTCTGACTGGATGGTACGCTGTGCTCATCATGAGTGTTGTCTGACTGGATGGTACGCTGTGCTCATCATGAGTGTTGTCTGACTGGATGGTACGCTGTGCTCATCATGAGTGTTGTCTGACTGGATGGTACGCTGTGCTCATCATGAGTGTTGTCTGACTGGATGGTACGCTGTGCTCATCATGAGTGTTGTCTGACTGGATGGTACGCTGTGCTCATCATGAGTGTTGTCTGACTGGATGGTACGCTGTGCTCATCATGAGTGTTGTCTGACTGGATGGTACGCTGTGCTCATCATGAGTGTTGTCTGACTGGATGGTACGCTGTGCTCATCATGAGTGTTGTCTGACTGGATGGTACGCTGTGCTCATCATGAGTGTTGTCTGACTGGATGGTACGCTGTGCTCATCATGAGTGTTGTCTGACTGGATGGTACGCTGTGCTCATCATGAGTGTTGTCTGACTGGATGGTACGCTGTGCTCATCATGAGTGTTGTCTGACTGGATGGTACGCTGTGCTCATCATGAGTGTTGTCTGACTGGATGGTACGCTGTGCTCATCATGAGTGTTGTCTGACTGGATGGTACGCTGTGCTCATCATGAGTGTTGTCTGACTGGATGGTACGCTGTGCTCATCATGAGTGTTGTCTGACTGGATGGTACGCTGTGCTCATCATGAGTGTTGTCTGACTGGATGGTACGCTGTGCTCATCATGAGTGTTGTCTGACTGGATGGTACGCTGTGCTCATCATGAGTGTTGTCTGACTGGATGGTACGCTGTGCTCATCATGAGTGTTGTCTGACTGGATGGTACGCTGTGCTCATCATGAGTGTTGTCTGACTGGATGGTACGCTGTGCTCATCATGAGTGTTGTCTGACTGGATGGTACGCTGTGCTCATCATGAGTGTTGTCTGACTGGATGGTACGCTGTGCTCATCATGAGTGTTGTCTGACTGGATGGTACGCTGTGCTCATCATGAGTGTTGTCTGACTGGATGGTACGCTGTGCTCATCATGAGTGTTGTCTGACTGGATGGTACGCTGTGCTCATCATGAGTGTTGTCTGACTGGATGGTACGCTGTGCTCATCATGAGTGTTGTCTGACTGGATGGTACGCTGTGCTCATCATGAGTGTTGTCTGACTGGATGGTACGCTGTGCTCATCATGAGTGTTGTCTGACTGGATGGTACGCTGTGCTCATCATGAGTGTTGTCTGACTGGATGGTACGCTGTGCTCATCATGAGTGTTGTCTGACTGGATGGTACGCTGTGCTCATCATGAGTGTTGTCTGACTGGATGGTACGCTGTGCTCATCATGAGTGTTGTCTGACTGGATGGTACGCTGTGCTCATCATGAGTGTTGTCTGACTGGATGGTACGCTGTGCTCATCATGAGTGTTGTCTGACTGGATGGTACGCTGTGCTCATCATGAGTGTTGTCTGACTGGATGGTACGCTGTGCTCATCATGAGTGTTGTCTGACTGGATGGTACGCTGTGCTCATCATGAGTGTTGTCTGACTGGATGGTACGCTGTGCTCATCATGAGTGTTGTCTGACTGGATGGTACGCTGTGCTCATCATGAGTGTTGTCTGACTGGATGGTACGCTGTGCTCATCATGAGTGTTGTCTGACTGGATGGTACGCTGTGCTCATCATGAGTGTTGTCTGACTGGATGGTACGCTGTGCTCATCATGAGTGTTGTCTGACTGGATGGTACGCTGTGCTCATCATGAGTGTTGTCTGACTGGATGGTACGCTGTGCTCATCATGAGTGTTGTCTGACTGGATGGTACGCTGTGCTCATCATGAGTGTTGTCTGACTGGATGGTACGCTGTGCTCATCATGAGTGTTGTCTGACTGGATGGTACGCTGTGCTCATCATGAGTGTTGTCTGACTGGATGGTACGCTGTGCTCATCATGAGTGTTGTCTGACTGGATGGTACGCTGTGCTCATCATGAGTGTTGTCTGACTGGATGGTACGCTGTGCTCATCATGAGTGTTGTCTGACTGGATGGTACGCTGTGCTCATCATGAGTGTTGTCTGACTGGATGGTACGCTGTGCTCATCATGAGTGTTGTCTGACTGGATGGTACGCTGTGCTCATCATGAGTGTTGTCTGACTGGATGGTACGCTGTGCTCATCATGAGTGTTGTCTGACTGGATGGTACGCTGTGCTCATCATGAGTGTTGTCTGACTGGATGGTACGCTGTGCTCATCATGAGTGTTGTCTGACTGGATGGTACGCTGTGCTCATCATGAGTGTTGTCTGACTGGATGGTACGCTGTGCTCATCATGAGTGTTGTCTGACTGGATGGTACGCTGTGCTCATCATGAGTGTTGTCTGACTGGATGGTACGCTGTGCTCATCATGAGTGTTGTCTGACTGGATGGTACGCTGTGCTCATCATGAGTGTTGTCTGACTGGATGGTACGCTGTGCTCATCATGAGTGTTGTCTGACTGGATGGTACGCTGTGCTCATCATGAGTGTTGTCTGACTGGATGGTACGCTGTGCTCATCATGAGTGTTGTCTGACTGGATGGTACGCTGTGCTCATCATGAGTGTTGTCTGACTGGATGGTACGCTGTGCTCATCATGAGTGTTGTCTGACTGGATGGTACGCTGTGCTCATCATGAGTGTTGTCTGACTGGATGGTACGCTGTGCTCATCATGAGTGTTGTCTGACTGGATGGTACGCTGTGCTCATCATGAGTGTTGTCTGACTGGATGGTACGCTGTGCTCATCATGAGTGTTGTCTGACTGGATGGTACGCTGTGCTCATCATGAGTGTTGTCTGACTGGATGGTACGCTGTGCTCATCATGAGTGTTGTCTGACTGGATGGTACGCTGTGCTCATCATGAGTGTTGTCTGACTGGATGGTACGCTGTGCTCATCATGAGTGTTGTCTGACTGGATGGTACGCTGTGCTCATCATGAGTGTTGTCTGACTGGATGGTACGCTGTGCTCATCATGAGTGTTGTCTGACTGGATGGTACGCTGTGCTCATCATGAGTGTTGTCTGACTGGATGGTACGCTGTGCTCATCATGAGTGTTGTCTGACTGGATGGTACGCTGTGCTCATCATGAGTGTTGTCTGACTGGATGGTACGCTGTGCTCATCATGAGTGTTGTCTGACTGGATGGTACGCTGTGCTCATCATGAGTGTTGTCTGACTGGATGGTACGCTGTGCTCATCATGAGTGTTGTCTGACTGGATGGTACGCTGTGCTCATCATGAGTGTTGTCTGACTGGATGGTACGCTGTGCTCATCATGAGTGTTGTCTGACTGGATGGTACGCTGTGCTCATCATGAGTGTTGTCTGACTGGATGGTACGCTGTGCTCATCATGAGTGTTGTCTGACTGGATGGTACGCTGTGCTCATCATGAGTGTTGTCTGACTGGATGGTACGCTGTGCTCATCATGAGTGTTGTCTGACTGGATGGTACGCTGTGCTCATCATGAGTGTTGTCTGACTGGATGGTACGCTGTGCTCATCATGAGTGTTGTCTGACTGGATGGTACGCTGTGCTCATCATGAGTGTTGTCTGACTGGATGGTACGCTGTGCTCATCATGAGTGTTGTCTGACTGGATGGTACGCTGTGCTCATCATGAGTGTTGTCTGACTGGATGGTACGCTGTGCTCATCATGAGTGTTGTCTGACTGGATGGTACGCTGTGCTCATCATGAGTGTTGTCTGACTGGATGGTACGCTGTGCTCATCATGAGTGTTGTCTGACTGGATGGTACGCTGTGCTCATCATGAGTGTTGTCTGACTGGATGGTACGCTGTGCTCATCATGAGTGTTGTCTGACTGGATGGTACGCTGTGCTCATCATGAGTGTTGTCTGACTGGATGGTACGCTGTGCTCATCATGAGTGTTGTCTGACTGGATGGTACGCTGTGCTCATCATGAGTGTTGTCTGACTGGATGGTACGCTGTGCTCATCATGAGTGTTGTCTGACTGGATGGTACGCTGTGCTCATCATGAGTGTTGTCTGACTGGATGGTACGCTGTGCTCATCATGAGTGTTGTCTGACTGGATGGTACGCTGTGCTCATCATGAGTGTTGTCTGACTGGATGGTACGCTGTGCTCATCATGAGTGTTGTCTGACTGGATGGTACGCTGTGCTCATCATGAGTGTTGTCTGACTGGATGGTACGCTGTGCTCATCATGAGTGTTGTCTGACTGGATGGTACGCTGTGCTCATCATGAGTGTTGTCTGACTGGATGGTACGCTGTGCTCATCATGAGTGTTGTCTGACTGGATGGTACGCTGTGCTCATCATGAGTGTTGTCTGACTGGATGGTACGCTGTGCTCATCATGAGTGTTGTCTGACTGGATGGTACGCTGTGCTCATCATGAGTGTTGTCTGACTGGATGGTACGCTGTGCTCATCATGAGTGTTGTCTGACTGGATGGTACGCTGTGCTCATCATGAGTGTTGTCTGACTGGATGGTACGCTGTGCTCATCATGAGTGTTGTCTGACTGGATGGTACGCTGTGCTCATCATGAGTGTTGTCTGACTGGATGGTACGCTGTGCTCATCATGAGTGTTGTCTGACTGGATGGTACGCTGTGCTCATCATGAGTGTTGTCTGACTGGATGGTACGCTGTGCTCATCATGAGTGTTGTCTGACTGGATGGTACGCTGTGCTCATCATGAGTGTTGTCTGACTGGATGGTACGCTGTGCTCATCATGAGTGTTGTCTGACTGGATGGTACGCTGTGCTCATCATGAGTGTTGTCTGACTGGATGGTACGCTGTGCTCATCATGAGTGTTGTCTGACTGGATGGTACGCTGTGCTCATCATGAGTGTTGTCTGACTGGATGGTACGCTGTGCTCATCATGAGTGTTGTCTGACTGGATGGTACGCTGTGCTCATCATGAGTGTTGTCTGACTGGATGGTACGCTGTGCTCATCATGAGTGTTGTCTGACTGGATGGTACGCTGTGCTCATCATGAGTGTTGTCTGACTGGATGGTACGCTGTGCTCATCATGAGTGTTGTCTGACTGGATGGTACGCTGTGCTCATCATGAGTGTTGTCTGACTGGATGGTACGCTGTGCTCATCATGAGTGTTGTCTGACTGGATGGTACGCTGTGCTCATCATGAGTGTTGTCTGACTGGATGGTACGCTGTGCTCATCATGAGTGTTGTCTGACTGGATGGTACGCTGTGCTCATCATGAGTGTTGTCTGACTGGATGGTACGCTGTGCTCATCATGAGTGTTGTCTGACTGGATGGTACGCTGTGCTCATCATGAGTGTTGTCTGACTGGATGGTACGCTGTGCTCATCATGAGTGTTGTCTGACTGGATGGTACGCTGTGCTCATCATGAGTGTTGTCTGACTGGATGGTACGCTGTGCTCATCATGAGTGTTGTCTGACTGGATGGTACGCTGTGCTCA
This sequence comes from Jaculus jaculus, assembly GCF_020740685.1. Taxonomy (NCBI): domain Eukaryota; kingdom Metazoa; phylum Chordata; class Mammalia; order Rodentia; family Dipodidae; genus Jaculus; species Jaculus jaculus. The sequence continues at coordinate 207,809,994 of NC_059103.1, read as the reverse complement.
TCATGAGTGTTGTCTGACTGGATGGTACGCTGTGCTCATCATGAGTGTTGTCTGACTGGATGGTACGCTGTGCTCATCATGAGTGTTGTCTGACTGGATGGTACGCTGTGCTCATCATGAGTGTTGTCTGACTGGATGGTACGCTGTGCTCATCATGAGTGTTGTCTGACTGGATGGTACGCTGTGCTCATCATGAGTGTTGTCTGACTGGATGGTACGCTGTGCTCATCATGAGTGTTGTCTGACTGGATGGTACGCTGTGCTCATCATGAGTGTTGTCTGACTGGATGGTACGCTGTGCTCATCATGAGTGTTGTCTGACTGGATGGTACGCTGTGCTCATCATGAGTGTTGTCTGACTGGATGGTACGCTGTGCTCATCATGAGTGTTGTCTGACTGGATGGTACGCTGTGCTCATCATGAGTGTTGTCTGACTGGATGGTACGCTGTGCTCATCATGAGTGTTGTCTGACTGGATGGTACGCTGTGCTCATCATGAGTGTTGTCTGACTGGATGGTACGCTGTGCTCATCATGAGTGTTGTCTGACTGGATGGTACGCTGTGCTCATCATGAGTGTTGTCTGACTGGATGGTACGCTGTGCTCATCATGAGTGTTGTCTGACTGGATGGTACGCTGTGCTCATCATGAGTGTTGTCTGACTGGATGGTACGCTGTGCTCATCATGAGTGTTGTCTGACTGGATGGTACGCTGTGCTCATCATGAGTGTTGTCTGACTGGATGGTACGCTGTGCTCATCATGAGTGTTGTCTGACTGGATGGTACGCTGTGCTCATCATGAGTGTTGTCTGACTGGATGGTACGCTGTGCTCATCATGAGTGTTGTCTGACTGGATGGTACGCTGTGCTCATCATGAGTGTTGTCTGACTGGATGGTACGCTGTGCTCATCATGAGTGTTGTCTGACTGGATGGTACGCTGTGCTCATCATGAGTGTTGTCTGACTGGATGGTACGCTGTGCTCATCATGAGTGTTGTCTGACTGGATGGTACGCTGTGCTCATCATGAGTGTTGTCTGACTGGATGGTACGCTGTGCTCATCATGAGTGTTGTCTGACTGGATGGTACGCTGTGCTCATCATGAGTGTTGTCTGACTGGATGGTACGCTGTGCTCATCATGAGTGTTGTCTGACTGGATGGTACGCTGTGCTCATCATGAGTGTTGTCTGACTGGATGGTACGCTGTGCTCATCATGAGTGTTGTCTGACTGGATGGTACGCTGTGCTCATCATGAGTGTTGTCTGACTGGATGGTACGCTGTGCTCATCATGAGTGTTGTCTGACTGGATGGTACGCTGTGCTCATCATGAGTGTTGTCTGACTGGATGGTACGCTGTGCTCATCATGAGTGTTGTCTGACTGGATGGTACGCTGTGCTCATCATGAGTGTTGTCTGACTGGATGGTACGCTGTGCTCATCATGAGTGTTGTCTGACTGGATGGTACGCTGTGCTCATCATGAGTGTTGTCTGACTGGATGGTACGCTGTGCTCATCATGAGTGTTGTCTGACTGGATGGTACGCTGTGCTCATCATGAGTGTTGTCTGACTGGATGGTACGCTGTGCTCATCATGAGTGTTGTCTGACTGGATGGTACGCTGTGCTCATCATGAGTGTTGTCTGACTGGATGGTACGCTGTGCTCATCATGAGTGTTGTCTGACTGGATGGTACGCTGTGCTCATCATGAGTGTTGTCTGACTGGATGGTACGCTGTGCTCATCATGAGTGTTGTCTGACTGGATGGTACGCTGTGCTCATCATGAGTGTTGTCTGACTGGATGGTACGCTGTGCTCATCATGAGTGTTGTCTGACTGGATGGTACGCTGTGCTCATCATGAGTGTTGTCTGACTGGATGGTACGCTGTGCTCATCATGAGTGTTGTCTGACTGGATGGTACGCTGTGCTCATCATGAGTGTTGTCTGACTGGATGGTACGCTGTGCTCATCATGAGTGTTGTCTGACTGGATGGTACGCTGTGCTCATCATGAGTGTTGTCTGACTGGATGGTACGCTGTGCTCATCATGAGTGTTGTCTGACTGGATGGTACGCTGTGCTCATCATGAGTGTTGTCTGACTGGATGGTACGCTGTGCTCATCATGAGTGTTGTCTGACTGGATGGTACGCTGTGCTCATCATGAGTGTTGTCTGACTGGATGGTACGCTGTGCTCATCATGAGTGTTGTCTGACTGGATGGTACGCTGTGCTCATCATGAGTGTTGTCTGACTGGATGGTACGCTGTGCTCATCATGAGTGTTGTCTGACTGGATGGTACGCTGTGCTCATCATGAGTGTTGTCTGACTGGATGGTACGCTGTGCTCATCATGAGTGTTGTCTGACTGGATGGTACGCTGTGCTCATCATGAGTGTTGTCTGACTGGATGGTACGCTGTGCTCATCATGAGTGTTGTCTGACTGGATGGTACGCTGTGCTCATCATGAGTGTTGTCTGACTGGATGGTACGCTGTGCTCATCATGAGTGTTGTCTGACTGGATGGTACGCTGTGCTCATCATGAGTGTTGTCTGACTGGATGGTACGCTGTGCTCATCATGAGTGTTGTCTGACTGGATGGTACGCTGTGCTCATCATGAGTGTTGTCTGACTGGATGGTACGCTGTGCTCATCATGAGTGTTGTCTGACTGGATGGTACGCTGTGCTCATCATGAGTGTTGTCTGACTGGATGGTACGCTGTGCTCATCATGAGTGTTGTCTGACTGGATGGTACGCTGTGCTCATCATGAGTGTTGTCTGACTGGATGGTACGCTGTGCTCATCATGAGTGTTGTCTGACTGGATGGTACGCTGTGCTCATCATGAGTGTTGTCTGACTGGATGGTACGCTGTGCTCATCATGAGTGTTGTCTGACTGGATGGTACGCTGTGCTCATCATGAGTGTTGTCTGACTGGATGGTACGCTGTGCTCATCATGAGTGTTGTCTGACTGGATGGTACGCTGTGCTCATCATGAGTGTTGTCTGACTGGATGGTACGCTGTGCTCATCATGAGTGTTGTCTGACTGGATGGTACGCTGTGCTCATCATGAGTGTTGTCTGACTGGATGGTACGCTGTGCTCATCATGAGTGTTGTCTGACTGGATGGTACGCTGTGCTCATCATGAGTGTTGTCTGACTGGATGGTACGCTGTGCTCATCATGAGTGTTGTCTGACTGGATGGTACGCTGTGCTCATCATGAGTGTTGTCTGACTGGATGGTACGCTGTGCTCATCATGAGTGTTGTCTGACTGGATGGTACGCTGTGCTCATCATGAGTGTTGTCTGACTGGATGGTACGCTGTGCTCATCATGAGTGTTGTCTGACTGGATGGTACGCTGTGCTCATCATGAGTGTTGTCTGACTGGATGGTACGCTGTGCTCATCATGAGTGTTGTCTGACTGGATGGTACGCTGTGCTCATCATGAGTGTTGTCTGACTGGATGGTACGCTGTGCTCATCATGAGTGTTGTCTGACTGGATGGTACGCTGTGCTCATCATGAGTGTTGTCTGACTGGATGGTACGCTGTGCTCATCATGAGTGTTGTCTGACTGGATGGTACGCTGTGCTCATCATGAGTGTTGTCTGACTGGATGGTACGCTGTGCTCATCATGAGTGTTGTCTGACTGGATGGTACGCTGTGCTCATCATGAGTGTTGTCTGACTGGATGGTACGCTGTGCTCATCATGAGTGTTGTCTGACTGGATGGTACGCTGTGCTCATCATGAGTGTTGTCTGACTGGATGGTACGCTGTGCTCATCATGAGTGTTGTCTGACTGGATGGTACGCTGTGCTCATCATGAGTGTTGTCTGACTGGATGGTACGCTGTGCTCATCATGAGTGTTGTCTGACTGGATGGTACGCTGTGCTCATCATGAGTGTTGTCTGACTGGATGGTACGCTGTGCTCATCATGAGTGTTGTCTGACTGGATGGTACGCTGTGCTCATCATGAGTGTTGTCTGACTGGATGGTACGCTGTGCTCATCATGAGTGTTGTCTGACTGGATGGTACGCTGTGCTCATCATGAGTGTTGTCTGACTGGATGGTACGCTGTGCTCATCATGAGTGTTGTCTGACTGGATGGTACGCTGTGCTCATCATGAGTGTTGTCTGACTGGATGGTACGCTGTGCTCATCATGAGTGTTGTCTGACTGGATGGTACGCTGTGCTCATCATGAGTGTTGTCTGACTGGATGGTACGCTGTGCTCATCATGAGTGTTGTCTGACTGGATGGTACGCTGTGCTCATCATGAGTGTTGTCTGACTGGATGGTACGCTGTGCTCATCATGAGTGTTGTCTGACTGGATGGTACGCTGTGCTCATCATGAGTGTTGTCTGACTGGATGGTACGCTGTGCTCATCATGAGTGTTGTCTGACTGGATGGTACGCTGTGCTCATCATGAGTGTTGTCTGACTGGATGGTACGCTGTGCTCATCATGAGTGTTGTCTGACTGGATGGTACGCTGTGCTCATCATGAGTGTTGTCTGACTGGATGGTACGCTGTGCTCATCATGAGTGTTGTCTGACTGGATGGTACGCTGTGCTCATCATGAGTGTTGTCTGACTGGATGGTACGCTGTGCTCATCATGAGTGTTGTCTGACTGGATGGTACGCTGTGCTCATCATGAGTGTTGTCTGACTGGATGGTACGCTGTGCTCATCATGAGTGTTGTCTGACTGGATGGTACGCTGTGCTCATCATGAGTGTTGTCTGACTGGATGGTACGCTGTGCTCATCATGAGTGTTGTCTGACTGGATGGTACGCTGTGCTCATCATGAGTGTTGTCTGACTGGATGGTACGCTGTGCTCATCATGAGTGTTGTCTGACTGGATGGTACGCTGTGCTCATCATGAGTGTTGTCTGACTGGATGGTACGCTGTGCTCATCATGAGTGTTGTCTGACTGGATGGTACGCTGTGCTCATCATGAGTGTTGTCTGACTGGATGGTACGCTGTGCTCATCATGAGTGTTGTCTGACTGGATGGTACGCTGTGCTCATCATGAGTGTTGTCTGACTGGATGGTACGCTGTGCTCATCATGAGTGTTGTCTGACTGGATGGTACGCTGTGCTCATCATGAGTGTTGTCTGACTGGATGGTACGCTGTGCTCATCATGAGTGTTGTCTGACTGGATGGTACGCTGTGCTCATCATGAGTGTTGTCTGACTGGATGGTACGCTGTGCTCATCATGAGTGTTGTCTGACTGGATGGTACGCTGTGCTCATCATGAGTGTTGTCTGACTGGATGGTACGCTGTGCTCATCATGAGTGTTGTCTGACTGGATGGTACGCTGTGCTCATCATGAGTGTTGTCTGACTGGATGGTACGCTGTGCTCATCATGAGTGTTGTCTGACTGGATGGTACGCTGTGCTCATCATGAGTGTTGTCTGACTGGATGGTACGCTGTGCTCATCATGAGTGTTGTCTGACTGGATGGTACGCTGTGCTCATCATGAGTGTTGTCTGACTGGATGGTACGCTGTGCTCATCATGAGTGTTGTCTGACTGGATGGTACGCTGTGCTCATCATGAGTGTTGTCTGACTGGATGGTACGCTGTGCTCATCATGAGTGTTGTCTGACTGGATGGTACGCTGTGCTCATCATGAGTGTTGTCTGACTGGATGGTACGCTGTGCTCATCATGAGTGTTGTCTGACTGGATGGTACGCTGTGCTCATCATGAGTGTTGTCTGACTGGATGGTACGCTGTGCTCATCATGAGTGTTGTCTGACTGGATGGTACGCTGTGCTCATCATGAGTGTTGTCTGACTGGATGGTACGCTGTGCTCATCATGAGTGTTGTCTGACTGGATGGTACGCTGTGCTCATCATGAGTGTTGTCTGACTGGATGGTACGCTGTGCTCATCATGAGTGTTGTCTGACTGGATGGTACGCTGTGCTCATCATGAGTGTTGTCTGACTGGATGGTACGCTGTGCTCATCATGAGTGTTGTCTGACTGGATGGTACGCTGTGCTCATCATGAGTGTTGTCTGACTGGATGGTACGCTGTGCTCATCATGAGTGTTGTCTGACTGGATGGTACGCTGTGCTCATCATGAGTGTTGTCTGACTGGATGGTACGCTGTGCTCATCATGAGTGTTGTCTGACTGGATGGTACGCTGTGCTCATCATGAGTGTTGTCTGACTGGATGGTACGCTGTGCTCATCATGAGTGTTGTCTGACTGGATGGTACGCTGTGCTCATCATGAGTGTTGTCTGACTGGATGGTACGCTGTGCTCATCATGAGTGTTGTCTGACTGGATGGTACGCTGTGCTCATCATGAGTGTTGTCTGACTGGATGGTACGCTGTGCTCATCATGAGTGTTGTCTGACTGGATGGTACGCTGTGCTCATCATGAGTGTTGTCTGACTGGATGGTACGCTGTGCTCATCATGAGTGTTGTCTGACTGGATGGTACGCTGTGCTCATCATGAGTGTTGTCTGACTGGATGGTACGCTGTGCTCATCATGAGTGTTGTCTGACTGGATGGTACGCTGTGCTCATCATGAGTGTTGTCTGACTGGATGGTACGCTGTGCTCATCATGAGTGTTGTCTGACTGGATGGTACGCTGTGCTCATCATGAGTGTTGTCTGACTGGATGGTACGCTGTGCTCATCATGAGTGTTGTCTGACTGGATGGTACGCTGTGCTCATCATGAGTGTTGTCTGACTGGATGGTACGCTGTGCTCATCATGAGTGTTGTCTGACTGGATGGTACGCTGTGCTCATCATGAGTGTTGTCTGACTGGATGGTACGCTGTGCTCATCATGAGTGTTGTCTGACTGGATGGTACGCTGTGCTCATCATGAGTGTTGTCTGACTGGATGGTACGCTGTGCTCATCATGAGTGTTGTCTGACTGGATGGTACGCTGTGCTCATCATGAGTGTTGTCTGACTGGATGGTACGCTGTGCTCATCATGAGTGTTGTCTGACTGGATGGTACGCTGTGCTCATCATGAGTGTTGTCTGACTGGATGGTACGCTGTGCTCATCATGAGTGTTGTCTGACTGGATGGTACGCTGTGCTCATCATGAGTGTTGTCTGACTGGATGGTACGCTGTGCTCATCATGAGTGTTGTCTGACTGGATGGTACGCTGTGCTCATCATGAGTGTTGTCTGACTGGATGGTACGCTGTGCTCATCATGAGTGTTGTCTGACTGGATGGTACGCTGTGCTCATCATGAGTGTTGTCTGACTGGATGGTACGCTGTGCTCATCATGAGTGTTGTCTGACTGGATGGTACGCTGTGCTCATCATGAGTGTTGTCTGACTGGATGGTACGCTGTGCTCATCATGAGTGTTGTCTGACTGGATGGTACGCTGTGCTCATCATGAGTGTTGTCTGACTGGATGGTACGCTGTGCTCATCATGAGTGTTGTCTGACTGGATGGTACGCTGTGCTCATCATGAGTGTTGTCTGACTGGATGGTACGCTGTGCTCATCATGAGTGTTGTCTGACTGGATGGTACGCTGTGCTCATCATGAGTGTTGTCTGACTGGATGGTACGCTGTGCTCATCATGAGTGTTGTCTGACTGGATGGTACGCTGTGCTCATCATGAGTGTTGTCTGACTGGATGGTACGCTGTGCTCATCATGAGTGTTGTCTGACTGGATGGTACGCTGTGCTCATCATGAGTGTTGTCTGACTGGATGGTACGCTGTGCTCATCATGAGTGTTGTCTGACTGGATGGTACGCTGTGCTCATCATGAGTGTTGTCTGACTGGATGGTACGCTGTGCTCATCATGAGTGTTGTCTGACTGGATGGTACGCTGTGCTCATCATGAGTGTTGTCTGACTGGATGGTACGCTGTGCTCATCATGAGTGTTGTCTGACTGGATGGTACGCTGTGCTCATCATGAGTGTTGTCTGACTGGATGGTACGCTGTGCTCATCATGAGTGTTGTCTGACTGGATGGTACGCTGTGCTCATCATGAGTGTTGTCTGACTGGATGGTACGCTGTGCTCATCATGAGTGTTGTCTGACTGGATGGTACGCTGTGCTCATCATGAGTGTTGTCTGACTGGATGGTACGCTGTGCTCATCATGAGTGTTGTCTGACTGGATGGTACGCTGTGCTCATCATGAGTGTTGTCTGACTGGATGGTACGCTGTGCTCATCATGAGTGTTGTCTGACTGGATGGTACGCTGTGCTCATCATGAGTGTTGTCTGACTGGATGGTACGCTGTGCTCATCATGAGTGTTGTCTGACTGGATGGTACGCTGTGCTCATCATGAGTGTTGTCTGACTGGATGGTACGCTGTGCTCATCATGAGTGTTGTCTGACTGGATGGTACGCTGTGCTCATCATGAGTGTTGTCTGACTGGATGGTACGCTGTGCTCATCATGAGTGTTGTCTGACTGGATGGTACGCTGTGCTCATCATGAGTGTTGTCTGACTGGATGGTACGCTGTGCTCATCATGAGTGTTGTCTGACTGGATGGTACGCTGTGCTCATCATGAGTGTTGTCTGACTGGATGGTACGCTGTGCTCATCATGAGTGTTGTCTGACTGGATGGTACGCTGTGCTCATCATGAGTGTTGTCTGACTGGATGGTACGCTGTGCTCATCATGAGTGTTGTCTGACTGGATGGTACGCTGTGCTCATCATGAGTGTTGTCTGACTGGATGGTACGCTGTGCTCATCATGAGTGTTGTCTGACTGGATGGTACGCTGTGCTCATCATGAGTGTTGTCTGACTGGATGGTACGCTGTGCTCATCATGAGTGTTGTCTGACTGGATGGTACGCTGTGCTCATCATGAGTGTTGTCTGACTGGATGGTACGCTGTGCTCATCATGAGTGTTGTCTGACTGGATGGTACGCTGTGCTCATCATGAGTGTTGTCTGACTGGATGGTACGCTGTGCTCATCATGAGTGTTGTCTGACTGGATGGTACGCTGTGCTCATCATGAGTGTTGTCTGACTGGATGGTACGCTGTGCTCATCATGAGTGTTGTCTGACTGGATGGTACGCTGTGCTCATCATGAGTGTTGTCTGACTGGATGGTACGCTGTGCTCATCATGAGTGTTGTCTGACTGGATGGTACGCTGTGCTCATCATGAGTGTTGTCTGACTGGATGGTACGCTGTGCTCATCATGAGTGTTGTCTGACTGGATGGTACGCTGTGCTCATCATGAGTGTTGTCTGACTGGATGGTACGCTGTGCTCATCATGAGTGTTGTCTGACTGGATGGTACGCTGTGCTCATCATGAGTGTTGTCTGACTGGATGGTACGCTGTGCTCATCATGAGTGTTGTCTGACTGGATGGTACGCTGTGCTCATCATGAGTGTTGTCTGACTGGATGGTACGCTGTGCTCATCATGAGTGTTGTCTGACTGGATGGTACGCTGTGCTCATCATGAGTGTTGTCTGACTGGATGGTACGCTGTGCTCATCATGAGTGTTGTCTGACTGGATGGTACGCTGTGCTCATCATGAGTGTTGTCTGACTGGATGGTACGCTGTGCTCATCATGAGTGTTGTCTGACTGGATGGTACGCTGTGCTCATCATGAGTGTTGTCTGACTGGATGGTACGCTGTGCTCATCATGAGTGTTGTCTGACTGGATGGTACGCTGTGCTCATCATGAGTGTTGTCTGACTGGATGGTACGCTGTGCTCATCATGAGTGTTGTCTGACTGGATGGTACGCTGTGCTCATCATGAGTGTTGTCTGACTGGATGGTACGCTGTGCTCATCATGAGTGTTGTCTGACTGGATGGTACGCTGTGCTCATCATGAGTGTTGTCTGACTGGATGGTACGCTGTGCTCATCATGAGTGTTGTCTGACTGGATGGTACGCTGTGCTCATCATGAGTGTTGTCTGACTGGATGGTACGCTGTGCTCATCATGAGTGTTGTCTGACTGGATGGTACGCTGTGCTCATCATGAGTGTTGTCTGACTGGATGGTACGCTGTGCTCATCATGAGTGTTGTCTGACTGGATGGTACGCTGTGCTCATCATGAGTGTTGTCTGACTGGATGGTACGCTGTGCTCATCATGAGTGTTGTCTGACTGGATGGTACGCTGTGCTCATCATGAGTGTTGTCTGACTGGATGGTACGCTGTGCTCATCATGAGTGTTGTCTGACTGGATGGTACGCTGTGCTCATCATGAGTGTTGTCTGACTGGATGGTACGCTGTGCTCATCATGAGTGTTGTCTGACTGGATGGTACGCTGTGCTCATCATGAGTGTTGTCTGACTGGATGGTACGCTGTGCTCATCATGAGTGTTGTCTGACTGGATGGTACGCTGTGCTCATCATGAGTGTTGTCTGACTGGATGGTACGCTGTGCTCATCATGAGTGTTGTCTGACTGGATGGTACGCTGTGCTCATCATGAGTGTTGTCTGACTGGATGGTACGCTGTGCTCATCATGAGTGTTGTCTGACTGGATGGTACGCTGTGCTCATCATGAGTGTTGTCTGACTGGATGGTACGCTGTGCTCATCATGAGTGTTGTCTGACTGGATGGTACGCTGTGCTCATCATGAGTGTTGTCTGACTGGATGGTACGCTGTGCTCATCATGAGTGTTGTCTGACTGGATGGTACGCTGTGCTCATCATGAGTGTTGTCTGACTGGATGGTACGCTGTGCTCATCATGAGTGTTGTCTGACTGGATGGTACGCTGTGCTCATCATGAGTGTTGTCTGACTGGATGGTACGCTGTGCTCATCATGAGTGTTGTCTGACTGGATGGTACGCTGTGCTCATCATGAGTGTTGTCTGACTGGATGGTACGCTGTGCTCATCATGAGTGTTGTCTGACTGGATGGTACGCTGTGCTCATCATGAGTGTTGTCTGACTGGATGGTACGCTGTGCTCATCATGAGTGTTGTCTGACTGGATGGTACGCTGTGCTCATCATGAGTGTTGTCTGACTGGATGGTACGCTGTGCTCATCATGAGTGTTGTCTGACTGGATGGTACGCTGTGCTCATCATGAGTGTTGTCTGACTGGATGGTACGCTGTGCTCATCATGAGTGTTGTCTGACTGGATGGTACGCTGTGCTCATCATGAGTGTTGTCTGACTGGATGGTACGCTGTGCTCATCATGAGTGTTGTCTGACTGGATGGTACGCTGTGCTCATCATGAGTGTTGTCTGACTGGATGGTACGCTGTGCTCATCATGAGTGTTGTCTGACTGGATGGTACGCTGTGCTCATCATGAGTGTTGTCTGACTGGATGGTACGCTGTGCTCATCATGAGTGTTGTCTGACTGGATGGTACGCTGTGCTCATCATGAGTGTTGTCTGACTGGATGGTACGCTGTGCTCATCATGAGTGTTGTCTGACTGGATGGTACGCTGTGCTCATCATGAGTGTTGTCTGACTGGATGGTACGCTGTGCTCATCATGAGTGTTGTCTGACTGGATGGTACGCTGTGCTCATCATGAGTGTTGTCTGACTGGATGGTACGCTGTGCTCATCATGAGTGTTGTCTGACTGGATGGTACGCTGTGCTCATCATGAGTGTTGTCTGACTGGATGGTACGCTGTGCTCATCATGAGTGTTGTCTGACTGGATGGTACGCTGTGCTCATCATGAGTGTTGTCTGACTGGATGGTACGCTGTGCTCATCATGAGTGTTGTCTGACTGGATGGTACGCTGTGCTCATCATGAGTGTTGTCTGACTGGATGGTACGCTGTGCTCATCATGAGTGTTGTCTGACTGGATGGTACGCTGTGCTCATCATGAGTGTTGTCTGACTGGATGGTACGCTGTGCTCATCATGAGTGTTGTCTGACTGGATGGTACGCTGTGCTCATCATGAGTGTTGTCTGACTGGATGGTACGCTGTGCTCATCATGAGTGTTGTCTGACTGGATGGTACGCTGTGCTCATCATGAGTGTTGTCTGACTGGATGGTACGCTGTGCTCATCATGAGTGTTGTCTGACTGGATGGTACGCTGTGCTCATCATGAGTGTTGTCTGACTGGATGGTACGCTGTGCTCATCATGAGTGTTGTCTGACTGGATGGTACGCTGTGCTCATCATGAGTGTTGTCTGACTGGATGGTACGCTGTGCTCATCATGAGTGTTGTCTGACTGGATGGTACGCTGTGCTCATCATGAGTGTTGTCTGACTGGATGGTACGCTGTGCTCATCATGAGTGTTGTCTGACTGGATGGTACGCTGTGCTCATCATGAGTGTTGTCTGACTGGATGGTACGCTGTGCTCATCATGAGTGTTGTCTGACTGGATGGTACGCTGTGCTCATCATGAGTGTTGTCTGACTGGATGGTACGCTGTGCTCATCATGAGTGTTGTCTGACTGGATGGTACGCTGTGCTCATCATGAGTGTTGTCTGACTGGATGGTACGCTGTGCTCATCATGAGTGTTGTCTGACTGGATGGTACGCTGTGCTCATCATGAGTGTTGTCTGACTGGATGGTACGCTGTGCTCATCATGAGTGTTGTCTGACTGGATGGTACGCTGTGCTCATCATGAGTGTTGTCTGACTGGATGGTACGCTGTGCTCATCATGAGTGTTGTCTGACTGGATGGTACGCTGTGCTCATCATGAGTGTTGTCTGACTGGATGGTACGCTGTGCTCATCATGAGTGTTGTCTGACTGGATGGTACGCTGTGCTCATCATGAGTGTTGTCTGACTGGATGGTACGCTGTGCTCATCATGAGTGTTGTCTGACTGGATGGTACGCTGTGCTCATCATGAGTGTTGTCTGACTGGATGGTACGCTGTGCTCATCATGAGTGTTGTCTGACTGGATGGTACGCTGTGCTCATCATGAGTGTTGTCTGACTGGATGGTACGCTGTGCTCATCATGAGTGTTGTCTGACTGGATGGTACGCTGTGCTCATCATGAGTGTTGTCTGACTGGATGGTACGCTGTGCTCATCATGAGTGTTGTCTGACTGGATGGTACGCTGTGCTCATCATGAGTGTTGTCTGACTGGATGGTACGCTGTGCTCATCATGAGTGTTGTCTGACTGGATGGTACGCTGTGCTCATCATGAGTGTTGTCTGACTGGATGGTACGCTGTGCTCATCATGAGTGTTGTCTGACTGGATGGTACGCTGTGCTCATCATGAGTGTTGTCTGACTGGATGGTACGCTGTGCTCATCATGAGTGTTGTCTGACTGGATGGTACGCTGTGCTCATCATGAGTGTTGTCTGACTGGATGGTACGCTGTGCTCATCATGAGTGTTGTCTGACTGGATGGTACGCTGTGCTCATCATGAGTGTTGTCTGACTGGATGGTACGCTGTGCTCATCATGAGTGTTGTCTGACTGGATGGTACGCTGTGCTCATCATGAGTGTTGTCTGACTGGATGGTACGCTGTGCTCATCATGAGTGTTGTCTGACTGGATGGTACGCTGTGCTCATCATGAGTGTTGTCTGACTGGATGGTACGCTGTGCTCATCATGAGTGTTGTCTGACTGGATGGTACGCTGTGCTCATCATGAGTGTTGTCTGACTGGATGGTACGCTGTGCTCATCATGAGTGTTGTCTGACTGGATGGTACGCTGTGCTCATCATGAGTGTTGTCTGACTGGATGGTACGCTGTGCTCATCATGAGTGTTGTCTGACTGGATGGTACGCTGTGCTCATCATGAGTGTTGTCTGACTGGATGGTACGCTGTGCTCATCATGAGTGTTGTCTGACTGGATGGTACGCTGTGCTCATCATGAGTGTTGTCTGACTGGATGGTACGCTGTGCTCATCATGAGTGTTGTCTGACTGGATGGTACGCTGTGCTCATCATGAGTGTTGTCTGACTGGATGGTACGCTGTGCTCATCATGAGTGTTGTCTGACTGGATGGTACGCTGTGCTCATCATGAGTGTTGTCTGACTGGATGGTACGCTGTGCTCATCATGAGTGTTGTCTGACTGGATGGTACGCTGTGCTCATCATGAGTGTTGTCTGACTGGATGGTACGCTGTGCTCATCATGAGTGTTGTCTGACTGGATGGTACGCTGTGCTCATCATGAGTGTTGTCTGACTGGATGGTACGCTGTGCTCATCATGAGTGTTGTCTGACTGGATGGTACGCTGTGCTCATCATGAGTGTTGTCTGACTGGATGGTACGCTGTGCTCATCATGAGTGTTGTCTGACTGGATGGTACGCTGTGCTCATCATGAGTGTTGTCTGACTGGATGGTACGCTGTGCTCATCATGAGTGTTGTCTGACTGGATGGTACGCTGTGCTCATCATGAGTGTTGTCTGACTGGATGGTACGCTGTGCTCATCATGAGTGTTGTCTGACTGGATGGTACGCTGTGCTCATCATGAGTGTTGTCTGACTGGATGGTACGCTGTGCTCATCATGAGTGTTGTCTGACTGGATGGTACGCTGTGCTCATCATGAGTGTTGTCTGACTGGATGGTACGCTGTGCTCATCATGAGTGTTGTCTGACTGGATGGTACGCTGTGCTCATCATGAGTGTTGTCTGACTGGATGGTACGCTGTGCTCATCATGAGTGTTGTCTGACTGGATGGTACGCTGTGCTCATCATGAGTGTTGTCTGACTGGATGGTACGCTGTGCTCATCATGAGTGTTGTCTGACTGGATGGTACGCTGTGCTCATCATGAGTGTTGTCTGACTGGATGGTACGCTGTGCTCATCATGAGTGTTGTCTGACTGGATGGTACGCTGTGCTCATCATGAGTGTTGTCTGACTGGATGGTACGCTGTGCTCATCATGAGTGTTGTCTGACTGGATGGTACGCTGTGCTCATCATGAGTGTTGTCTGACTGGATGGTACGCTGTGCTCATCATGAGTGTTGTCTGACTGGATGGTACGCTGTGCTCATCATGAGTGTTGTCTGACTGGATGGTACGCTGTGCTCATCATGAGTGTTGTCTGACTGGATGGTACGCTGTGCTCATCATGAGTGTTGTCTGACTGGATGGTACGCTGTGCTCATCATGAGTGTTGTCTGACTGGATGGTACGCTGTGCTCATCATGAGTGTTGTCTGACTGGATGGTACGCTGTGCTCATCATGAGTGTTGTCTGACTGGATGGTACGCTGTGCTCATCATGAGTGTTGTCTGACTGGATGGTACGCTGTGCTCATCATGAGTGTTGTCTGACTGGATGGTACGCTGTGCTCATCATGAGTGTTGTCTGACTGGATGGTACGCTGTGCTCATCATGAGTGTTGTCTGACTGGATGGTACGCTGTGCTCATCATGAGTGTTGTCTGACTGGATGGTACGCTGTGCTCATCATGAGTGTTGTCTGACTGGATGGTACGCTGTGCTCATCATGAGTGTTGTCTGACTGGATGGTACGCTGTGCTCATCATGAGTGTTGTCTGACTGGATGGTACGCTGTGCTCATCATGAGTGTTGTCTGACTGGATGGTACGCTGTGCTCATCATGAGTGTTGTCTGACTGGATGGTACGCTGTGCTCATCATGAGTGTTGTCTGACTGGATGGTACGCTGTGCTCATCATGAGTGTTGTCTGACTGGATGGTACGCTGTGCTCATCATGAGTGTTGTCTGACTGGATGGTACGCTGTGCTCATCATGAGTGTTGTCTGACTGGATGGTACGCTGTGCTCATCATGAGTGTTGTCTGACTGGATGGTACGCTGTGCTCATCATGAGTGTTGTCTGACTGGATGGTACGCTGTGCTCATCATGAGTGTTGTCTGACTGGATGGTACGCTGTGCTCATCATGAGTGTTGTCTGACTGGATGGTACGCTGTGCTCATCATGAGTGTTGTCTGACTGGATGGTACGCTGTGCTCATCATGAGTGTTGTCTGACTGGATGGTACGCTGTGCTCATCATGAGTGTTGTCTGACTGGATGGTACGCTGTGCTCATCATGAGTGTTGTCTGACTGGATGGTACGCTGTGCTCATCATGAGTGTTGTCTGACTGGATGGTACGCTGTGCTCATCATGAGTGTTGTCTGACTGGATGGTACGCTGTGCTCATCATGAGTGTTGTCTGACTGGATGGTACGCTGTGCTCATCATGAGTGTTGTCTGACTGGATGGTACGCTGTGCTCATCATGAGTGTTGTCTGACTGGATGGTACGCTGTGCTCATCATGAGTGTTGTCTGACTGGATGGTACGCTGTGCTCATCATGAGTGTTGTCTGACTGGATGGTACGCTGTGCTCATCATGAGTGTTGTCTGACTGGATGGTACGCTGTGCTCATCATGAGTGTTGTCTGACTGGATGGTACGCTGTGCTCATCATGAGTGTTGTCTGACTGGATGGTACGCTGTGCTCATCATGAGTGTTGTCTGACTGGATGGTACGCTGTGCTCATCATGAGTGTTGTCTGACTGGATGGTACGCTGTGCTCATCATGAGTGTTGTCTGACTGGATGGTACGCTGTGCTCATCATGAGTGTTGTCTGACTGGATGGTACGCTGTGCTCATCATGAGTGTTGTCTGACTGGATGGTACGCTGTGCTCATCATGAGTGTTGTCTGACTGGATGGTACGCTGTGCTCATCATGAGTGTTGTCTGACTGGATGGTACGCTGTGCTCATCATGAGTGTTGTCTGACTGGATGGTACGCTGTGCTCATCATGAGTGTTGTCTGACTGGATGGTACGCTGTGCTCATCATGAGTGTTGTCTGACTGGATGGTACGCTGTGCTCATCATGAGTGTTGTCTGACTGGATGGTACGCTGTGCTCATCATGAGTGTTGTCTGACTGGATGGTACGCTGTGCTCATCATGAGTGTTGTCTGACTGGATGGTACGCTGTGCTCATCATGAGTGTTGTCTGACTGGATGGTACGCTGTGCTCATCATGAGTGTTGTCTGACTGGATGGTACGCTGTGCTCATCATGAGTGTTGTCTGACTGGATGGTACGCTGTGCTCATCATGAGTGTTGTCTGACTGGATGGTACGCTGTGCTCATCATGAGTGTTGTCTGACTGGATGGTACGCTGTGCTCATCATGAGTGTTGTCTGACTGGATGGTACGCTGTGCTCATCATGAGTGTTGTCTGACTGGATGGTACGCTGTGCTCATCATGAGTGTTGTCTGACTGGATGGTACGCTGTGCTCATCATGAGTGTTGTCTGACTGGATGGTACGCTGTGCTCATCATGAGTGTTGTCTGACTGGATGGTACGCTGTGCTCATCATGAGTGTTGTCTGACTGGATGGTACGCTGTGCTCATCATGAGTGTTGTCTGACTGGATGGTACGCTGTGCTCATCATGAGTGTTGTCTGACTGGATGGTACGCTGTGCTCATCATGAGTGTTGTCTGACTGGATGGTACGCTGTGCTCATCATGAGTGTTGTCTGACTGGATGGTACGCTGTGCTCATCATGAGTGTTGTCTGACTGGATGGTACGCTGTGCTCATCATGAGTGTTGTCTGACTGGATGGTACGCTGTGCTCATCATGAGTGTTGTCTGACTGGATGGTACGCTGTGCTCATCATGAGTGTTGTCTGACTGGATGGTACGCTGTGCTCATCATGAGTGTTGTCTGACTGGATGGTACGCTGTGCTCATCATGAGTGTTGTCTGACTGGATGGTACGCTGTGCTCATCATGAGTGTTGTCTGACTGGATGGTACGCTGTGCTCATCATGAGTGTTGTCTGACTGGATGGTACGCTGTGCTCATCATGAGTGTTGTCTGACTGGATGGTACGCTGTGCTCATCATGAGTGTTGTCTGACTGGATGGTACGCTGTGCTCATCATGAGTGTTGTCTGACTGGATGGTACGCTGTGCTCATCATGAGTGTTGTCTGACTGGATGGTACGCTGTGCTCATCATGAGTGTTGTCTGACTGGATGGTACGCTGTGCTCATCATGAGTGTTGTCTGACTGGATGGTACGCTGTGCTCATCATGAGTGTTGTCTGACTGGATGGTACGCTGTGCTCATCATGAGTGTTGTCTGACTGGATGGTACGCTGTGCTCATCATGAGTGTTGTCTGACTGGATGGTACGCTGTGCTCATCATGAGTGTTGTCTGACTGGATGGTACGCTGTGCTCATCATGAGTGTTGTCTGACTGGATGGTACGCTGTGCTCATCATGAGTGTTGTCTGACTGGATGGTACGCTGTGCTCATCATGAGTGTTGTCTGACTGGATGGTACGCTGTGCTCATCATGAGTGTTGTCTGACTGGATGGTACGCTGTGCTCATCATGAGTGTTGTCTGACTGGATGGTACGCTGTGCTCATCATGAGTGTTGTCTGACTGGATGGTACGCTGTGCTCATCATGAGTGTTGTCTGACTGGATGGTACGCTGTGCTCATCATGAGTGTTGTCTGACTGGATGGTACGCTGTGCTCATCATGAGTGTTGTCTGACTGGATGGTACGCTGTGCTCATCATGAGTGTTGTCTGACTGGATGGTACGCTGTGCTCATCATGAGTGTTGTCTGACTGGATGGTACGCTGTGCTCATCATGAGTGTTGTCTGACTGGATGGTACGCTGTGCTCATCATGAGTGTTGTCTGACTGGATGGTACGCTGTGCTCATCATGAGTGTTGTCTGACTGGATGGTACGCTGTGCTCATCATGAGTGTTGTCTGACTGGATGGTACGCTGTGCTCATCATGAGTGTTGTCTGACTGGATGGTACGCTGTGCTCATCATGAGTGTTGTCTGACTGGATGGTACGCTGTGCTCATCATGAGTGTTGTCTGACTGGATGGTACGCTGTGCTCATCATGAGTGTTGTCTGACTGGATGGTACGCTGTGCTCATCATGAGTGTTGTCTGACTGGATGGTACGCTGTGCTCATCATGAGTGTTGTCTGACTGGATGGTACGCTGTGCTCATCATGAGTGTTGTCTGACTGGATGGTACGCTGTGCTCATCATGAGTGTTGTCTGACTGGATGGTACGCTGTGCTCATCATGAGTGTTGTCTGACTGGATGGTACGCTGTGCTCATCATGAGTGTTGTCTGACTGGATGGTACGCTGTGCTCATCATGAGTGTTGTCTGACTGGATGGTACGCTGTGCTCATCATGAGTGTTGTCTGACTGGATGGTACGCTGTGCTCATCATGAGTGTTGTCTGACTGGATGGTACGCTGTGCTCATCATGAGTGTTGTCTGACTGGATGGTACGCTGTGCTCATCATGAGTGTTGTCTGACTGGATGGTACGCTGTGCTCATCATGAGTGTTGTCTGACTGGATGGTACGCTGTGCTCATCATGAGTGTTGTCTGACTGGATGGTACGCTGTGCTCATCATGAGTGTTGTCTGACTGGATGGTACGCTGTGCTCTTCATGAGTGTTGTCTGACTGGATGGTACTCTGTGCTCATCATGAGTTTGTCTGACTGGATGGTACGCTGTGCTCATCATGAGTGTTGTGTGACTGGATGGTACACTGTGCTCATCATGAGTGTTGGTCTGACTGGATGGGTACGCTGCGCTCATCATGAGTGTTGTCTGACTGGATGGTAACGCTGTGCTCATCATGAGTGTTGTCTGACTGGATGGTACCTGTGCTCATCATGAGGTGTTGTCTGACTGGATGGTACGCTGTGCTCATCATGAGTGTTGTCTGACTGGATGGTACGCTGTGCTCATCATGAGTGTTGTCTGACTGGATGGTACAGCTGTGCTCATCATGAGTGTTGTCTGACTGGATGGTACGCTGTGCTCATCATGAGTGTTGTCTGACTGGATGGTACGCTGTGCTCATCATGAGTGTTGTCTGACTGGATGGTACGCTGTGCTCATCATGAGTGTTGTCTGACTGGATGGTACGCTGTGCTCATCATGAGTGTTGTCTGACTGGATGGTACGCTGTGCTCATCATGAGTGTTGTCTGACTGGATGGTACGCTGTGCTCATCATGAGTGTTGTCTGACTGGATGGTACGCTGTGCTCATCATGAGTGTTGTCTGACTGGATGGTACGCCGTGCTCATCATGAGTGTTGTCTGACTGGATGGTACGCTGTGCTCATCATGAGTGTTGTCTGACTGGATGGTACGCTGTGCTCATCATGAGTGTTGTCTGACTGGATGGTACGCTGTGCTCATCATGAGTGTTGTCTGACTGGATGGTACGCTGTGCTCATCATGAGTGTTGTCTGACTGGATGGTACGCTGTGCTCATCATGAGTGTTGTCTGACTGGATGGTACGCTGTGCTCATCATGAGTGTTGTCTGACTGGATGGTACGCTGTGCTCATCATGAGTGTTGTCTGACTGGATGGTACGCTGTGCTCATCATGAGTGTTGTCTGACTGGATGGTACGCTGTGCTCATCATGAGTGTTGTCTGACTGGATGGTACGCTGTGCTCATCATGAGTGTTGTCTGACTGGATGGTACGCTGTGCTCATCATGAGTGTTGTCTGACTGGATGGTACGCTGTGCTCATCATGAGTGTTGTCTGACTGGATGGTACGCTGTGCTCATCATGAGTGTTGTCTGACTGGATGGTACGCTGTGCTCATCATGAGTGTTGTCTGACTGGATGGTACGCTGTGCTCATCATGAGTGTTGTCTGACTGGATGGTACGCTGTGCTCATCATGAGTGTTGTCTGACTGGATGGTACGCTGTGCTCATCATGAGTGTTGTCTGACTGGATGGTACGCTGTGCTCATCATGAGTGTTGTCTGACTGGATGGTACGCTGTGCTCATCATGAGTGTTGTCTGACTGGATGGTACGCTGTGCTCATCATGAGTGTTGTCTGACTGGATGGTACGCTGTGCTCATCATGAGTGTTGTCTGACTGGATGGTACGCTGTGCTCATCATGAGTGTTGTCTGACTGGATGGTACGCTGTGCTCATCATGAGTGTTGTCTGACTGGATGGTACGCTGTGCTCATCATGAGTGTTGTCTGACTGGATGGTACGCTGTGCTCATCATGAGTGTTGTCTGACTGGATGGTACGCTGTGCTCATCATGAGTGTTGTCTGACTGGATGGTACGCTGTGCTCATCATGAGTGTTGTCTGACTGGATGGTACGCTGTGCTCATCATGAGTGTTGTCTGACTGGATGGTACGCTGTGCTCATCATGAGTGTTGTCTGACTGGATGGTACGCTGTGCTCATCATGAGTGTTGTCTGACTGGATGGTACGCTGTGCTCATCATGAGTGTTGTCTGACTGGATGGTACGCTGTGCTCATCATGAGTGTTGTCTGACTGGATGGTACGCTGTGCTCATCATGAGTGTTGTCTGACTGGATGGTACGCTGTGCTCATCATGAGTGTTGTCTGACTGGATGGTACGCTGTGCTCATCATGAGTGTTGTCTGACTGGATGGTACGCTGTGCTCATCATGAGTGTTGTCTGACTGGATGGTACGCTGTGCTCATCATGAGTGTTGTCTGACTGGATGGTACGCTGTGCTCATCATGAGTGTTGTCTGACTGGATGGTACGCTGTGCTCATCATGAGTGTTGTCTGACTGGATGGTACGCTGTGCTCATCATGAGTGTTGTCTGACTGGATGGTACGCTGTGCTCATCATGAGTGTTGTCTGACTGGATGGTACGCTGTGCTCATCATGAGTGTTGTCTGACTGGATGGTACGCTGTGCTCATCATGAGTGTTGTCTGACTGGATGGTACGCTGTGCTCATCATGAGTGTTGTCTGACTGGATGGTACGCTGTGCTCATCATGAGTGTTGTCTGACTGGATGGTACGCTGTGCTCATCATGAGTGTTGTCTGACTGGATGGTACGCTGTGCTCATCATGAGTGTTGTCTGACTGGATGGTACGCTGTGCTCATCATGAGTGTTGTCTGACTGGATGGTACGCTGTGCTCATCATGAGTGTTGTCTGACTGGATGGTACGCTGTGCTCATCATGAGTGTTGTCTGACTGGATGGTACGCTGTGCTCATCATGAGTGTTGTCTGACTGGATGGTACGCTGTGCTCATCATGAGTGTTGTCTGACTGGATGGTACGCTGTGCTCATCATGAGTGTTGTCTGACTGGATGGTACGCTGTGCTCATCATGAGTGTTGTCTGACTGGATGGTACGCTGTGCTCATCATGAGTGTTGTCTGACTGGATGGTACGCTGTGCTCATCATGAGTGTTGTCTGACTGGATGGTACGCTGTGCTCATCATGAGTGTTGTCTGACTGGATGGTACGCTGTGCTCATCATGAGTGTTGTCTGACTGGATGGTACGCTGTGCTCATCATGAGTGTTGTCTGACTGGATGGTACGCTGTGCTCATCATGAGTGTTGTCTGACTGGATGGTACGCTGTGCTCATCATGAGTGTTGTCTGACTGGATGGTACGCTGTGCTCATCATGAGTGTTGTCTGACTGGATGGTACGCTGTGCTCATCATGAGTGTTGTCTGACTGGATGGTACGCTGTGCTCATCATGAGTGTTGTCTGACTGGATGGTACGCTGTGCTCATCATGAGTGTTGTCTGACTGGATGGTACGCTGTGCTCATCATGAGTGTTGTCTGACTGGATGGTACGCTGTGCTCATCATGAGTGTTGTCTGACTGGATGGTACGCTGTGCTCATCATGAGTGTTGTCTGACTGGATGGTACGCTGTGCTCATCATGAGTGTTGTCTGACTGGATGGTACGCTGTGCTCATCATGAGTGTTGTCTGACTGGATGGTACGCTGTGCTCATCATGAGTGTTGTCTGACTGGATGGTACGCTGTGCTCATCATGAGTGTTGTCTGACTGGATGGTACGCTGTGCTCATCATGAGTGTTGTCTGACTGGATGGTACGCTGTGCTCATCATGAGTGTTGTCTGACTGGATGGTACGCTGTGCTCATCATGAGTGTTGTCTGACTGGATGGTACGCTGTGCTCATCATGAGTGTTGTCTGACTGGATGGTACGCTGTGCTCATCATGAGTGTTGTCTGACTGGATGGTACGCTGTGCTCATCATGAGTGTTGTCTGACTGGATGGTACGCTGTGCTCATCATGAGTGTTGTCTGACTGGATGGTACGCTGTGCTCATCATGAGTGTTGTCTGACTGGATGGTACGCTGTGCTCATCATGAGTGTTGTCTGACTGGATGGTACGCTGTGCTCATCATGAGTGTTGTCTGACTGGATGGTACGCTGTGCTCATCATGAGTGTTGTCTGACTGGATGGTACGCTGTGCTCATCATGAGTGTTGTCTGACTGGATGGTACGCTGTGCTCATCATGAGTGTTGTCTGACTGGATGGTACGCTGTGCTCATCATGAGTGTTGTCTGACTGGATGGTACGCTGTGCTCATCATGAGTGTTGTCTGACTGGATGGTACGCTGTGCTCATCATGAGTGTTGTCTGACTGGATGGTACGCTGTGCTCATCATGAGTGTTGTCTGACTGGATGGTACGCTGTGCTCATCATGAGTGTTGTCTGACTGGATGGTACGCTGTGCTCATCATGAGTGTTGTCTGACTGGATGGTACGCTGTGCTCATCATGAGTGTTGTCTGACTGGATGGTACGCTGTGCTCATCATGAGTGTTGTCTGACTGGATGGTACGCTGTGCTCATCATGAGTGTTGTCTGACTGGATGGTACACTGTGCTCATCATGAGTGTTGTCTGACTGGATGGTACGCTGTGCTCATCATGAGTGTTGTCTGACTGGATGGTACGCTGTGCTCATCATGAGTGTTGTCTGACTGGATGGTACGCTGTGCTCATCATGAGTGTTGTCTGACTGGATGGTACGCTGTGCTCATCATGAGTGTTGTCTGACTGGATGGTACGCTGTGCTCATCATGAGTGTTGTCTGACTGGATGGTACGCTGTGCTCATCATGAGTGTTGTCTGACTGGATGGTACGCTGTGCTCATCATGAGTGTTGTCTGACTGGATGGTACGCTGTGCTCATCATGAGTGTTGTCTGACTGGATGGTACGCTGTGCTCATCATGAGTGTTGTCTGACTGGATGGTACGCTGTGCTCATCATGAGTGTTGTCTGACTGGATGGTACGCTGTGCTCATCATGAGTGTTGTCTGACTGGATGGTACGCTGTGCTCATCATGAGTGTTGTCTGACTGGATGGTACGCTGTGCTCATCATGAGTGTTGTCTGACTGGATGGTACGCTGTGCTCATCATGAGTGTTGTCTGACTGGATGGTACGCTGTGCTCATCATGAGTGTTGTCTGACTGGATGGTACGCTGTGCTCATCCTGAGTGTTGTCTGACTGGATGGTACGCTGTGCTCATCATGAGTATTGTCTGACTGGATGGTACGCTGTGCTCATCATGAGTGTTGTCTGACTGGATGGTACGCTGTGCTCATCATGAGTGTTGTCTGACTGGATGGTACGCTGTGCTCATCATGAGTGTTGTCTGACTGGATGGTACGCTGTGCTCATCATGAGTGTTGTCTGACTGGATGGTACACTGTGCTCATCATGAGTGTTGTCTGACTGGATGGTACGCTGTGCTCATCATGAGTGTTGTCTGACTGGATGGTACGCTGTGCTCATCATGAGTGTTGTCTGACTGGATGGTACGCTGTGCTCATCATGAGTGTTGTCTGACTGGATGGTACGCTGTGCTCATCATGAGTGTTGTCTGACTGGATGGTACGCTGTGCTCATCATGAGTGTTGTCTGACTGGATGGTACGCTGTGCTCATCATGAGTGTTGTCTGACTGGATGGTACGCTGTGCTCATCATGAGTGTTGTCTGACTGGATGGTACGCTGTGCTCATCATGAGTGTTGTCTGACTGGATGGTACGCTGTGCTCATCATGAGTGTTGTCTGACTGGATGGTACGCTGTGCTCATCATGAGTGTTGTCTGACTGGATGGTACGCTGTGCTCATCATGAGTGTTGTCTGAGTGGATGGTACGCTGTGCTCATCATGAGTGTTGTCTGACTGGATGGTACGCTGTGCTCATCATGAGTGTTGTCTGACTGGATGGTACGCTGTGCTCATCATGAGTGTTGTCTGACTGGATGGTACGCTGTGCTCATCATGAGTGTTGTCTGACTGGATGGTACGCTGTGCTCATCATGAGTGTTGTCTGACTGGATGGTACGCTGTGCTCATCATGAGTGTTGTCTGACTGGATGGTACGCTGTGCTCATCATGAGTGTTGTCTGACTGGATGGTACGCTGTGCTCATCATGAGTGTTGTCTGACTGGATGGTACGCTGTGCTCATCATGAGTGTTGTCTGACTGGATGGTACGCTGTGCTCATCATGAGTGTTGTCTGACTGGATGGTACGCTGTGCTCATCATGAGTGTTGTCTGACTGGATGGTACGCTGTGCTCATCATGAGTGTTGTCTGACTGGATGGTACGCTGTGCTCATCATGAGTGTTGTCTGACTGGATGGTACGCTGTGCTCATCATGAGTGTTGTCTGACTGGATGGTACGCTGTGCTCATCATGAGTGTTGTCTGACTGGATGGTACGCTGTGCTCATCATGAGTGTTGTCTGACTGGATGGTACGCTGTGCTCATCATGAGTGTTGTCTGACTGGATGGTACGCTGTGCTCATCATGAGTGTTGTCTGACTGGATGGTACGCTGTGCTCATCATGAGTGTTGTCTGACTGGATGGTACGCTGTGCTCATCATGAGTGTTGTCTGACTGGATGGTACGCTGTGCTCATCATGAGTGTTGTCTGACTGGATGGTACGCTGTGCTCATCATGAGTGTTGTCTGACTGGATGGTACGCTGTGCTCATCATGAGTGTTGTCTGACTGGATGGTACGCTGTGCTCATCATGAGTGTTGTCTGACTGGATGGTACGCTGTGCTCATCATGAGTGTTGTCTGACTGGATGGTACGCTGTGCTCATCATGAGTGTTGTCTGACTGGATGGTACGCTGTGCTCATCATGAGTGTTGTCTGACTGGATGGTACGCTGTGCTCATCATGAGTGTTGTCTGACTGGATGGTACGCTGTGCTCATCATGAGTGTTGTCTGACTGGATGGTACGCTGTGCTCATCATGAGTGTTGTCTGACTGGATGGTACGCTGTGCTCATCATGAGTGTTGTCTGACTGGATGGTACGCTGTGCTCATCATGAGTGTTGTCTGACTGGATGGTACGCTGTGCTCATCATGAGTGTTGTCTGACTGGATGGTACGCTGTGCTCATCATGAGTGTTGTCTGACTGGATGGTACGCTGTGCTCATCATGAGTGTTGTCTGACTGGATGGTACGCTGTGCTCATCATGAGTGTTGTCTGACTGGATGGTACGCTGTGCTCATCATGAGTGTTGTCTGACTGGATGGTACGCTGTGCTCATCATGAGTGTTGTCTGACTGGATGGTACGCTGTGCTCATCATGAGTGTTGTCTGACTGGATGGTACGCTGTGCTCATCATGAGTGTTGTCTGACTGGATGGTACGCTGTGCTCATCATGAGTGTTGTCTGACTGGATGGTACGCTGTGCTCATCATGAGTGTTGTCTGACTGGATGGTACGCTGTGCTCATCATGAGTGTTGTCTGACTGGATGGTACGCTGTGCTCATCATGAGTGTTGTCTGACTGGATGGTACGCTGTGCTCATCATGAGTGTTGTCTGACTGGATGGTACGCTGTGCTCATCATGAGTGTTGTCTGACTGGATGGTACGCTGTGCTCATCATGAGTGTTGTCTGACTGGATGGTACGCTGTGCTCATCATGAGTGTTGTCTGACTGGATGGTACGCTGTGCTCATCATGAGTGTTGTCTGACTGGATGGTACGCTGTGCTCATCATGAGTGTTGTCTGACTGGATGGTACGCTGTGCTCATCATGAGTGTTGTCTGACTGGATGGTACGCTGTGCTCATCATGAGTGTTGTCTGACTGGATGGTACGCTGTGCTCATCATGAGTGTTGTCTGACTGGATGGTACGCTGTGCTCATCATGAGTGTTGTCTGACTGGATGGTACGCTGTGCTCATCATGAGTGTTGTCTGACTGGATGGTACGCTGTGCTCATCATGAGTGTTGTCTGACTGGATGGTACGCTGTGCTCATCATGAGTGTTGTCTGACTGGATGGTACGCTGTGCTCATCATGAGTGTTGTCTGACTGGATGGTACGCTGTGCTCATCATGAGTGTTGTCTGACTGGATGGTACGCTGTGCTCATCATGAGTGTTGTCTGACTGGATGGTACGCTGTGCTCATCATGAGTGTTGTCTGACTGGATGGTACGCTGTGCTCATCATGAGTGTTGTCTGACTGGATGGTACGCTGTGCTCATCATGAGTGTTGTCTGACTGGATGGTACGCTGTGCTCATCATGAGTGTTGTCTGACTGGATGGTACGCTGTGCTCATCATGAGTGTTGTCTGACTGGATGGTACGCTGTGCTCATCATGAGTGTTGTCTGACTGGATGGTACGCTGTGCTCATCATGAGTGTTGTCTGACTGGATGGTACGCTGTGCTCATCATGAGTGTTGTCTGACTGGATGGTACGCTGTGCTCATCATGAGTGTTGTCTGACTGGATGGTACGCTGTGCTCATCATGAGTGTTGTCTGACTGGATGGTACGCTGTGCTCATCATGAGTGTTGTCTGACTGGATGGTACACTGTGCTCATCATGAGTGTTGTCTGACTGGATGGTACGCTGTGCTCATCATGAGTGTTGTCTGACTGGATGGTACGCTGTGCTCATCATGAGTGTTGTCTGACTGGATGGTACGCTGTGCTCATCATGAGTGTTGTCTGACTGGATGGTACGCTGTGCTCATCATGAGTGTTGTCTGAGTGGATGGTACGCTGTGCTCATCATGAGTGTTGTCTGACTGGATGGTACGCTGTGCTCATCATGAGTGTTGTCTGACTGGATGGTACGCTGTGCTCATCATGAGTGTTGTCTGACTGGATGGTACGCTGTGCTCATCATGAGTGTTGTCTGACTGGATGGTACGCTGTGCTCATCATGAGTGTTGTCTGACTGGATGGTACGCTGTGCTCATCATGAGTGTTGTCTGACTGGATGGTACGCTGTGCTCATCATGAGTGTTGTCTGACTGGATGGTACGCTGCGCTCATCATGAGTGTTGTCTGACTGGATGGTACGCTGTGCTCATCATGAGTGTTGTCTGACTGGATGGTACGCTGTGCTCATCATGAGTGTTGTCTGACTGGATGGTACGCTGTGCTCATCATGAGTGTTGTCTGACTGGATGGTACGCTGTGCTCATCATGAGTGTTGTCTGACTGGATGGTACGCTGTGCTCATCATGAGTGTTGTCTGACTGGATGGTACGCTGTGCTCATCATGAGTGTTGTCTGACTGGATGGTACGCTGTGCTCATCATGAGTGTTGTCTGAGTGGATGGTACGCTGTGCTCATCATGAGTGTTGTCTGACTGGATGGTACGCTGTGCTCATCATGAGTGTTGTCTGACTGGATGGTACGCTGTGCTCATCATGAGTGTTGTCTGACTGGATGGTACGCTGTGCTCATCATGAGTGTTGTCTGACTGGATGGTACGCTGTGCTCATCATGAGTGTTGTCTGACTGGATGGTACGCTGTGCTCATCATGAGTGTTGTCTGACTGGATGGTACGCTGTGCTCATCATGAGTGTTGTCTGACTGGATGGTACGCTGTGCTCATCATGAGTGTTGTCTGACTGGATGGTACGCTGTGCTCATCATGAGTGTTGTCTGACTGGATGGTACGCTGTGCTCATCATGAGTGTTGTCTGACTGGATGGTACGCTGTGCTCATCATGAGTGTTGTCTGACTGGATGGTACACTGTGCTCATCATGAGTGTTGTCTGACTGGATGGTACACTGTGCTCATCATGAGTGTTGTCTGACTGGATGGTACGCTGTGCTCATCATGAGTGTTGTCTGACTGGATGGTACGCTGTGCTCATCATGAGTGTTGTCTGACTGGATGGTACGCTGTGCTCATCATGAGTGTTGTCTGACTGGATGGTACGCTGTGCTCATCCTGAGTGTTGTCTGACTGGATGGTACGCTGTGCTCATCATGAGTGTTGTCTGACTGGATGGTACGCTGTGCTCATCATGAGTGTTGTCTGACTGGATGGTACGCTGTGCTCATCATGAGTGTTGTCTGACTGGATGGTACGCTGTGCTCATCATGAGTGTTGTCTGACTGGATGGTACTCTGTGCTCATCATGAGTGTTGTCTGACTGGATGGTACGCTGTGCTCATCATGAGTGTTGTCTGACTGGATGGTACGCTGTGCTCATCATGAGTGTTGTCTGACTGGATGGTACGCTGTGCTCATCATGAGTGTTGTCTGACTGGATGGTACGCTGTGCTCATCATGAGTGTTGTCTGACTGGATGGTACGCTGTGCTCATCATGAGTGTTGTCTGACTGGATGGTACGCTGTGCTCATCATGAGTGTTGTCTGACTGGATGGTACGCTGTGCTCATCATGAGTGTTGTCTGACTGGATGGTACGCTGTGCTCATCATGAGTGTTGTCTGACTGGATGGTACGCTGTGCTCATCATGAGTGTTGTCTGACTGGATGGTACGCTGTGCTCATCATGAGTGTTGTCTGACTGGATGGTACGCTGTGCTCATCATGAGTGTTGTCTGACTGGATGGTACGCTGTGCTCATCATGAGTGTTGTCTGACTGGATGGTACGCTGTGCTCATCATGAGTGTTGTCTGACTGGATGGTACACTGTGCTCATCATGAGTGTTGTCTGACTGGATGGTACGCTGTGCTCATCATGAGTGTTGTCTGACTGGATGGTACGCTGTGCTCATCATGAGTGTTGTCTGACTGGATGGTACGCTGTGCTCATCATGAGTGTTGTCTGACTGGATGGTACACTGTGCTCATCATGAGTGTTGTCTGACTGGATGGTACACTGTGCTCATCATGAGTGTTGTCTGACTGGATGGTACGCTGTGCTCATCATGAGTGTTGTCTGACTGGATGGTACGCTGTGCTCATCATGAGTGTTGTCTGACTGGATGGTACGCTGTGCTCATCATGAGTGTTGTCTGACTGGATGGTACGCTGTGCTCATCATGAGTGTTGTCTGACTGGATGGTACGCTGTGCTCATCATGAGTGTTGTCTGACTGGATGGTACGCTGTGCTCATCATGAGTGTTGTCTGACTGGATGGTACGCTGTGCTCATCATGAGTGTTGTCTGACTGGATGGTACGCTGTGCTCATCATGAGTGTTGTCTGACTGGATGGTACGCTGTGCTCATCATGAGTGTTGTCTGACTGGATGGTACGCTGTGCTCATCATGAGTGTTGTCTGACTGGATGGTACGCTGTGCTCATCATGAGTGTTGTCTGACTGGATGGTACGCTGTGCTCATCATGAGTGTTGTCTGACTGGATGGTACGCTGTGCTCATCATGAGTGTTGTCTGACTGGATGGTACGCTGTGCTCATCATGAGTGTTGTCTGACTGGATGGTACGCTGTGCTCATCATGAGTGTTGTCTGACTGGATGGTACGCTGCGCTCATCATGAGTGTTGTCTGACTGGATGGTACGCTGTGCTCATCATGAGTGTTGTCTGACTGGATGGTACGCTGTGCTCATCATGAGTGTTGTCTGACTGGATGGTACGCTGTGCTCATCATGAGTGTTGTCTGACTGGATGGTACGCTGTGCTCATCCTGAGTGTTGTCTGACTGGATGGTACGCTGTGCTCATCATGAGTGTTGTCTGACTGGATGGTACGCTGTGCTCATCATGAGTGTTGTCTGACTGGATGGTACGCTGTGCTCATCATGAGTGTTGTCTGACTGGATGGTACGCTGTGCTCATCATGAGTATTGTCTGACTGGATGGTACGCTGTGCTCATCATGAGTGTTGTCTGACTGGATGGTACGCTGTGCTCATCATGAGTGTTGTCTGACTGGATGGTACGCTGTGCTCATCATGAGTGTTGTCTGACTGGATGGTACGCTGTGCTCATCATGAGTGTTGTCTGACTGGATGGTACGCTGTGCTCATCATGAGTGTTGTCTGACTGGATGGTACGCTGTGCTCATCATGAGTGTTGTCTGACTGGATGGTACGCTGTGCTCATCATGAGTGTTGTCTGACTGGATGGTACGCTGTGCTCATCATGAGTGTTGTCTGACTGGATGGTACGCTGTGCTCATCATGAGTGTTGTCTGACTGGATGGTACGCTGTGCTCATCATGAGTGTTGTCTGACTGGATGGTACGCTGTGCTCATCATGAGTGTTGTCTGACTGGATGGTACGCTGTGCTCATCATGAGTGTTGTCTGACTGGATGGTACGCTGTGCTCATCATGAGTGTTGTCTGACTGGATGGTACGCTGTGCTCATCATGAGTGTTGTCTGACTGGATGGTACGCTGTGCTCATCATGAGTGTTGTCTGACTGGATGGTACGCTGCGCTCATCATGAGTGTTGTCTGACTGGATGGTACGCTGCGCTCATCATGAGTGTTGTCTGACTGGATGGTACGCTGCGCTCATCATGAGTGTTGTCTGACTGGATGGTACGCTGCGCTCATCATGAGTGTTGTCTGACTGGATGGTACGCTGCGCTCATCATGAGTGTTGTCTGACTGGATGGTACGCTGTGCTCATCATGAGTGTTGTCTGACTGGATGGTACGCTGTGCTCATCATGAGTGTTGTCTGACTGGATGGTACGCTGTGCTCATCATGAGTGTTGTCTGACTGGATGGTACGCTGTGCTCATCATGAGTGTTGTCTGACTGGATGGTACGCTGTGCTCATCCTGAGTGTTGTCTGACTGGATGGTACGCTGTGCTCATCATGAGTGTTGTCTGACTGGATGGTACGCTGTGCTCATCATGAGTGTTGTCTGACTGGATGGTACGCTGTGCTCATCATGAGTGTTGTCTGACTGGATGGTACGCTGTGCTCATCATGAGTGTTGTCTGACTGGATGGTACGCTGTGCTCATCATGAGTGTTGTCTGACTGGATGGTACGCTGTGCTCATCATGAGTGTTGTCTGACTGGATGGTACGCTGTGCTCATCATGAGTGTTGTCTGACTGGATGGTACGCTGTGCTCATCATGAGTGTTGTCTGACTGGATGGTACGCTGTGCTCATCATGAGTGTTGTCTGACTGGATGGTACGCTGTGCTCATCATGAGTGTTGTCTGACTGGATGGTACGCTGTGCTCATCATGAGTGTTGTCTGACTGGATGGTACGCTGTGCTCATCATGAGTGTTGTCTGACTGGATGGTACGCTGTGCTCATCATGAGTGTTGTCTGACTGGATGGTACGCTGTGCTCATCATGAGTGTTGTCTGACTGGATGGTACGCTGTGCTCATCATGAGTGTTGTCTGACTGGATGGTACGCTGTGCTCATCATGAGTGTTGTCTGACTGGATGGTACGCTGTGCTCATCATGAGTGTTGTCTGACTGGATGGTACGCTGTGCTCATCATGAGTGTTGTCTGACTGGATGGTACGCTGCGCTCATCATGAGTGTTGTCTGACTGGATGGTACGCTGCGCTCATCATGAGTGTTGTCTGACTGGATGGTACGCTGCGCTCATCATGAGTGTTGTCTGACTGGATGGTACGCTGCGCTCATCATGAGTGTTGTCTGACTGGATGGTACGCTGTGCTCATCATGAGTGTTGTCTGACTGGATGGTACGCTGTGCTCATCATGAGTGTTGTCTGACTGGATGGTACGCTGTGCTCATCATGAGTGTTGTCTGACTGGATGGTACGCTGTGCTCATCATGAGTGTTGTCTGACTGGATGGTACGCTGTGCTCATCATGAGTGTTGTCTGACTGGATGGTACGCTGTGCTCATCATGAGTGTTGTCTGACTGGATGGTACGCTGTGCTCATCATGAGTGTTGTCTGACTGGATGGTACGCTGTGCTCATCATGAGTGTTGTCTGACTGGATGGTACGCTGTGCTCATCATGAGTGTTGTCTGACTGGATGGTACGCTGTGCTCATCATGAGTGTTGTCTGACTGGATGGTACGCTGTGCTCATCATGAGTGTTGTGTGACTGGATGGTACGCTGTGCTCATCATGAGTGTTGTCTGACTGGATGGTACGCTGTGCTCATCATGAGTGTTGTCTGACTGGATGGTACGCTGTGCTCATCATGAGTGTTGTGTGACTGGATGGTACGCTGTGCTCATCATGAGTGTTGTCTGACTGGATGGTACGCTGTGCTCATCATGAGTGTTGTCTGACTGGATGGTACGCTGTGCTCATCATGAGTGTTGTCTGACTGGATGGTACACTGTGCTCATCATGAGTGTTGTCTGACTGGATGGTACGCTGTGCTCATCATGAGTGTTGTGTGACTGGATGGTACGCTGTGCTCATCATGAGTGTTGTCTGACTGGATGGTACGCTGTGCTCATCATGAGTGTTGTCTTTCTGGATGGTACGCTGTGCTCATCATGAGTGTTGTCTGACTGGATGGTACGCTGTGCTCATCCTGAGTGTTGTCTGACTGGATGGTACACTGTGCTCATCATGAGTGTTGTCTGACTGGATGGTACGCTGTGCTCATAATGAGTGTTGTCTGACTGGATGGTACGCTGTGCTCATCATGAGTGTTGTCTGACTGGATGGTACACTGTGCTCATCATGAGTGTTGTCTGACTGGATGGTTCGCTGTGCTCATCATGAGTGTTGTCTGACTGGATGGTACGCTGTGCTCATCATGAGTGTTGTCTGACTGGATGGTACGCTGCGCTCATCATGAGTGTTGTCTTTCTGGATGGTACGCTGTGCTCATCATGAGTGTTGTCTGACTGGATGGTACGCTGCGCTCATCATGAGTGTTGTCTTTCTGGATGGTACGCTGTGCTCATCATGAGTGTTGTCTGACTGGATGGTACGCTGTGCTCATCATGAGTGTTGTCTTTCTGGATGGTACGCTGTGCTCATCATGAGTGTTGTCTGACTGGATGGTACGCTGTGCTCATCCTGAGTGTTGTCTGACTGGATGGTACACTGTGCTCATCATGAGTGTTGTCTGACTGGATGGTACGCTGTGCTCATCCTGAGTGTTGTCTGACTGGATGGTACGCTGCGCTCATCATGAGTGTTGTCTGACTGGATGGTACGCTGCGCTCATCATGAGTGTTGTCTGACTGGATGGTACGCTGTGCTCATCATGAGTGTTGTCTGACTGGATGGTACGCTGTGGTCATCATGAGTGTTGTCTGACTGGATGGTACGCTGTGCTCATCATGAGTGTTGTCTGACTGGATGGTACGCTGTGCTCATCATGAGTGTTG
This sequence comes from Jaculus jaculus, assembly GCF_020740685.1. Taxonomy (NCBI): domain Eukaryota; kingdom Metazoa; phylum Chordata; class Mammalia; order Rodentia; family Dipodidae; genus Jaculus; species Jaculus jaculus. The sequence continues at coordinate 207,775,703 of NC_059103.1, read as the reverse complement.
TCTGACTGGATGGTACGGTGCGCTCATCATGAGTGTTGTCTGACTGGATGGTACACTGTGCTCATCATGAGTGTTGTCTGACTGGATGGTACGCTGTGCTCATCATGAGTGTTGTCTGACTGGATGGTACACTGTGCTCATCATGAGTGTTGTCTGACTGGATGGTACGCTGCGCTCATCATGAGTGTTGTCTGACTGGACGGTACGCTGTGCTCATCATGAGTGTTGTCTGACTGGATGGTACGCTGTGCTCATCATGAGTGTTGTCTGACTGGACGGTACGCCGTGCTCATCATGAGTGTTGTCTGACTGGATGGTACGCTGTGCTCATCATGAGTGTTGTCTGACTGGATGGTACGCTGCGCTCATCATGAGTGTTGTCTGACTGGATGGTACGCTGCGCTCATCATGAGTGTTGTCTGACTGGATGGTACGCTGTGCTCATCATGCGTGTTGTGTGACTGGATGGTACGCTGTGCTCATCATGAGTGTTGTCTGACTGGATGGTACGCTGTGCTCATCATGAGTGTTGTCTGACTGGATGGTACGCTGTGCTCATCATGAGTGTGGTCTGACTGGATGGTACGCTGTGCTCATCATGAGTGTTGTCTGACTGGATGGTACGCTGTGCTCATCATGAGTGTTGTGTGACTGGATGGTACGCTGTGCTCATCATGAGTGTTGTCTGACTGGATGGTACGCTGTGCTCATCCTGAGTGTTGTCTGACTGGATGGTACGCTGTGCTCATCATGAGTGTTGTCTGACTGGACGGTACGCCGTGCTCATCATGAGTGTTGTCTGACTGGATGGTACGCTGTGCTCATCATGAGTGTTGTCTGACTGGATGGTACGCTGCGCTCATCATGAGTGTTGTCTGACTGGATGGTACGCTGTGCTCATCATGAGTGTTGTCTGACTGGATGGTACGCTGTGCTCATCATGAGTGTTGTCTGACTGGATGGTACGCTGTGCTCATCATGAGTGTTGTGTGACTGGATGGTACACTGTGCTCATCATGAGTGTTGTCTGACTGGATGACACTGTGCTCATCATGAGTGTTGTCTGACTGGATGGTACGCTGTGCTCATCATGAGTGTTGTGTGACTGGATGGTACGCTGTGCTCATCATGAGTGTTGTCTGACTGGATGACACTGTGCTCATCATGAGTGTTGTCTGACTGGATGGTACGCTGTGCTCATCATGAGTGTTGTCTGACTGGATGGTACGCTGTGCTCATCATGAGTGTTGTCTGACTGGATGGTACACTGTGCTCATCATGAGTGTTGTCTGACTGGATGGTAAGCTGTGCTCATCATGAGTGTTGTCTGACTGGATGGTACGCTGTGCTCATCATGAGTGTTGTCTGACTGGATGGTACGCTGCGCTCATCATGAGTGTTGTCTGACTGGATGGTACGCTGCGCTCATCATGAGTGTTGTCTGACTGGATGGTACGCTGTGCTCATCATGAGTGTTGTCTGACTGGATGGTACGCTGCGCTCATCATGAGTGTTGTCTGACTGGATGGTACGCTGTGCTCATCCTGAGTGTTGTCTGACTGGATGGTACGCTGTGCTCATCATGAGTGTTGTCTGACTGGACGGTACGCCGTGCTCATCATGAGTGTTGTCTGACTGGATGGTACGCTGTGCTCATCATGAGTGTTGTGTGACTGGATGGTACGCTGTGCTCATCATGAGTGTTGTCTGACTGGATGACACTGTGCTCATCATGAGTGTTGTCTGACTGGATGGTACGCTGTGCTCATCATGAGTGTTGTCTGACTGGATGGTACGCTGTGCTCATCATGAGTGTTGTCTGACTGGATGGTACACTGTGCTCATCATGAGTGTTGTCTGACTGGATGGTAAGCTGTGCTCATCATGAGTGTTGTCTGACTGGATGGTACGCTGTGCTCATCATGAGTGTTGTCTGACTGGATGGTACGCTGTGCTCATCATGAGTGTTGTCTGACTGGATGGTACGCCGTGCTCATCATGAGTGTTGTCTGACTGGATGGTACGCTGCGCTCATCATGAGTGTTGTCTGACTGGATGGTACGCTGTGCTCATCATGAGTGTTGTCTGACTGGATGGTACGCTGCGCTCATCATGAGTGTTGTCTGACTGGATGGTACGCTGTGCTCATCATGAGTGTTGTCTGACTGGATGGTACACTGTGCTCATCATGAGTGTTGTCTGACTGGATGGTACACTGTGCTCATCCTGAGTGTTGTCTGACTGGATGGTACACTGTGCTCATCATGAGTGTTGTCTGACTGGATGGTACACTGTGCTCATCATGAGTATTGTCTGACTGGATGGTACGCTGTGCTCATCATGAGTGTTGTCTGAGTGGATGGTACACTGTGCTCATCATGAGTGTTGTCTGACTGGATGGTACACTGTGCTCATCCTGAGTGTTGTGTGACTGGATGGTACGCTGCGCTCATCATGAGTGTTGTCTGACTGGATGGTACGCTGCGCTCATCATGAGTGTTGTCTGACTGGATGGTACGCTGCGCTCATCATGAGTGTTGTCTGACTGGATGGTACGCTGCGCTCATCATGAGTGTTGTCTGACTGGATGGTACGCTGCGCTCATCATGAGTGTTGTCTGACTGGATGGTACGCTGTGCTCATCATGAGTGTTGTCTGACTGGATGGTACGCTGCGCTCATCATGAGTGTTGTCTGACTGGACGGTACGCTGTGCTCATCATGAGTGTTGTCTGACTGGATGGTACACTGTGCTCATCATGAGTGTTGTCTGACTGGATGGTACACTGTGCTCATCCTGAGTGTTGTCTGACTGGATGGTACACTGTGCTCATCATGAGTGTTGTCTGACTGGATGGTACACTGTGCTCATCATGAGTATTGTCTGACTGGATGGTACGCTGTGCTCATCATGAGTGTTGTCTGACTGGATGGTACACTGTGCTCATCATGAGTGTTGTCTGACTGGATGGTACACTGTGCTCATCCTGAGTGTTGTGTGACTGGATGGTACGCTGCGCTCATCATGAGTGTTGTCTGACTGGATGGTACGCTGCGCTCATCATGAGTGTTGTCTGACTGGATGGTACGCTGTGCTCATCATGAGTGTTGTCTGACTGGATGGTACGCTGCGCTCATCATGAGTGTTGTCTGACTGGATGGTACGCTGCGCTCATCATGAGTGTTGTCTGACTGGATGACGCTGTGCTCATCATGAGTGTTGTCTGACTGGATGGTACACTGCGCTCATCATGAGTGTTGTCTGACTGGATGGTACGCTGTGCTCATCATGAGTGTTGTCTGAGTGGATGGTACGCTGCGCTCATCATTGTTAGAGACCATGACCTGACCACCCTAGGACAAAAGAAGAACTAACAGCCTTCATATGGCCCCTCACTGCCCTGAGGACAAAAGAGAACTAGCAGCCCTCATGCAGCCCCTCCCCCGAGAACAAACACCTGCTCTGGGAGACGTCACAAGAGAGATTCTGAGAAGATGCTCCAGAAGATTACAGCCAGGTGGCCCTACTTCCTCCTTCCTTGTACCCCCTCCCTCCTTTTCCCCCCTTATTGCCCTACCTGCTGGTTGATTATAAAAGAGCTAAAAAATCCAACATTAAGCTAGACCTTGACAAAACCTCTGCTTGGTCTCCTTCTTCTTTCCCACCCGTTCTTTCAGGTTGCAGCCCTCCTCAACCACCCTGCATAATATTGGCCCCGCAGGTTGGGGGCAAGTGGCACCCAACGTGGGGCTTGAGGCATGGGTCTCGACCGGATGACTAACCACACTGGAGATCTCCTCGGGACGCTGAGAGACATTTTGAAGAGTGCCCCACCATTTCGTCGCTCGCGATTTTGGCTACGGGACATGGTAAGTCAGGGCACTTATTTTTCATTCTCGTCCGATTTTCAGAATGGGCCAAAAGCTTAGTAAAGAGGCTCTTTTTCTTAAGGATTTAAAGAGCTCACTCAGGGAAAGAGGAATTAGAGTTAAGAAAAAGGACCTCGTTAATTTTTTTGTTTTCATTGACAAAGTGTGTCCCTGGTTCATTATTTCTGGTCCTGATATTCATCCTGAAAAATGGCAAAAGGTCGGTAAAGACCTAAATCGCCGTATTCTAGAGGAGGGACCTGATTCAGTTCCCTCCACGATTTTCTCCTACTGGGGACTCATAAGAGACATAGTGGAGGAAGCGCATTCAGATCCAGATAAACAACAACTCCTTTCTGTCGCTGAATACTGCCTCCGCCCTCTCTCACGCGGCGTTTCTTTAGTTTCACTTTCTTCTCCTGAGAAATCCCCTTGCCCGTCAGTCATTATCGATATGGGTTGTAGCTCCAATAACTCTGGTGCCCCCCGAACAATAGAAAAGTTATATCTGCTCTTACCTGAGCCTATTCCCCCCGAAACTGCTTCTCAATGTACACCCCTCATTAACCCGTTTTTTTCAAAAAATTGCGATCCCGAGCCTCTTGATCCGGGTGACGCTACATCTCTTGAGGAGGAGGCTGCTAAATACCATAATCCCGACTGGCCTCCCGCTGCATCGGCCCCCCCTTTCAGACCGCCCCCTTCCCCCTCCCAGCTTTGTGCACCCACTCTATTACCCACTCTGCTACCTCCAGGGGTTCACCCCGCTACCCTTACTGGTGCCAAAGAACATCTCACTAAACAGATAACTGAATTACGGGATGTGCTTAAGCTTCAAAAAGAGTTTGCTCAATTATCTACAGATTTAAGCTCTTTACAAGCTTCAATTAACGAGACCATACTTAAACCCCCCCCAAAAAGTCTTATACTGTCTCTGATCCAAGACCGCTAAATTCGGAATACGGACATGATTCTTCTAGAAAAGGGTGGTGTAATCCACTCAATATCAGCTTCATGCCAGAAGGCAAAAGACAGGATTGGACCAACAGAGGCTTTGAGTGGGGCCTTAGGTTATATGTCTCTGGGACAGACCCCGGCCTCACTTTTAAAATTACACTTCTTATAAAACCCCCTCAATTCTGTACAGTTACTATAGGACCAAATCCCATTCTTCATCAGCCCCCTCCCGGCCAGGCTAAAAACATACACCCCCTCTCTCTCAACACCACAAGCTGTTACTGATGTCACTCTATTTTGACCTACCCTACCATTAGGATTGCCTTCATCGGCAGACCTTATTCTGACCATGGTTAACGCCTCTATAGAGGCCATACATCAGACCAATATATCTGAATTTCAGGAATGCTGGGTATGTTATTCACCTCGACCCCCTTTTTATGAAGGGATAGTCTTATATACAGAATTACTGGTGACCAATAACACCATGGCTTTACGGTGGCAATGGCAAGATGGGGTTGGCCTCACGGTCGCCCAGGTATCTGGGTGCGGGATGTGCCTCCTGGGTCCGTCCATGCTTCCCCCTATAGAGCTTCAAACAACCTGCAATCTCACTCATGTTGTTAACTCTAGCTTTCTCTATATTGTTGCCCCTGCTGGCACTTACTTTGCATGCTCTACTGGTCTCACTCTTTACGTTGTAACTTCCACCTTCTTAGCTCACAAAGTGAGCAAAAAAGTGTCCTTGTACAACTCTTCCCCAAGCTAACAATACATTCCAAAGATGAGTTCCTCCATTTTTGGGAGGGAGGAACATCTCCGTCACGTGCCAAACGGGAGCCTATCACTGCCATCACTCTTGCTGTTATTCTGGGGTTGGGTGCCACCAGAGCAGGCACAGGCATCACTTCATTAGTCACCTCCCAACAACAATTTAATCAACTCTCTTTGGCAGTAGATAAGGACTTGCAGGAATTACAAAAGGGTCTTCAAGACTTAAAGGACTCTATGGTATCCTTGTCTGAGGTGGTCCTCCAAAACAGACGTGGGCTAGACCTAGTCTTTCTACAAGAGGGGGGACTCTGTGCTGCACTTAAGGAACAATGTTGTTTTTATACGGACAAAACTGACCTAGATCAAAATAGTTTGACAAGGTCCGTCCCAGTTTGGAGGAACGAAAGCGTAACCAGGAAAAGCAGGAGTCATGGTACCAAAACTGGTTCTCCTCTTCTCCTCTGTTTTCCACATTACTCCCCTCTATTCTTGGTCCCTTCATAGGACTCCTCATTCTTCTTTCTTTTGGACCTTGGGCATTTAAACGACTAACTTCTTTTGTCAAAGAACAGGTTGATTCTGCCACCAGAAATTCGCTGTCTGTCCATTACCACAGATTGCAGCTACAAGAAGAAGAGGGCCAAACACATGAGACACCCCTCAGCTCTCCTTTGGCCTGACTTGATTTTTCTCCCTTGGCTAACAATAGGTCATGGTTTCCATTCCCTAAATGGCTGTGAGGCTCCCAATGACGGGATTATTATGGTACCAAGCCCAGGGGCACACCGCTAAGCTATGGCCACAGCCAGAGACGAGAATATTGTAGGGCCCATTCCCTGGAGACCATCCACATAGCCTAAAACAGGCGGATCACCTTCCATGAGCTGTGATCGTGGCCAATGATGGGATTATTGTGGATCCAGGGGTGGAGGCAGCCCTCATAGCTTAAGACAGGCGGGCCATCTTCAGTAACTGGTGCTGGGACTGGAAGCATACCATATAGCCTAAGACAGGGTACCTTGCCCATTTCAATTATATAAAGAGGGAGGAAATGTCAGAGACCATGACCTGACCACCCTAGGACAAAAGAAGAACTAACAGCCTTCATATGGCCCCTCACTGCCCTGAGGACAAAAGAGAACTAGCAGCCCTCATGCAGCCCCTCCCCCGAGAACAAACAGCTGCTCTGGGAGACGTCACAAGAGAGATTCCAAGAAGATGCTCCAGGAGATTATGGCCAGGGGGCCCTACTTCCTCCTTCCTTGTACCCCCTCCCCCTTTCCCCCCCCTTATTGCCCTACCTGCTGGTTGATTATAAAAGAGCTAAAAGATCCAATATTAAATGAGACCTTGACAAAACCTCCGCTTGGTCTCCTTCTTCTTTCCCGCCCGTTCTTTCAGGTTGCAGCCCTCCTGGACCACCCCACGTAATATTGGCCCCGCAGGTCGGGGGCACATCATGAGTGTTGTCTGACTGGATGGTACACTGCGCTCATCATGAGTGTTGTCTGACTGGATGGTATGCTGCGCTCATCATGAGTATTGTCTGACTGGATGGTACGCTGTGCTCATCCTGAGTGTTGTCTGACTAAATGGTACACTGTGCTCATTATGAAGGTGGTCACATAAGCTTGCTTTTGCATATGGCAGTGATTACTGGGGAGAATAAAACAGTGCTGAGAATTAGTGAATGTTGGGTGCTCAGTCCTCATTGGATCATCTATAACATCCTTTCCAAGGCCCATTGAACATGGAGGAAGAGGGAGTGGCATGAGTGTAAGATGAGGAAGGTGAGGAAGAGCACTTTGGGATACCATGTTCTGAACACAAAATGAGCACCACAGTAAGACCTCAAAAAGTTTGTGTTGCTACCTCCATGCAAATGAGTTCCTTGACATGGGTAATGGAATAGGGTAGAAACACACACACACACACACATACACACATGCATATGCACACACACTCCAGTCATCAAAATAGAAGAAGGTCTCTTATTGGAAAGAAGATGTTCAGTGAAGGGGGATGGGCTGGGTAGGGGATGTAAAAAGGATACTGGGAAGAATTATGATCAAATTACATATCTTCATGCATGAAATTTGTCAATAGATAGAAATAGATAGAAGGTGAACGGACTTTTACAAACAACAAAAGAGTTCGCATTTGTATCATTAGAGTCTGTGAAAGGAAGAAGAGAGTAGAAGGTAAGACTATTTAACAAAACAGTAAGTTATTCACACCAATCTGAGTGAAGTATATTAACTCAGAGGATCAAGAATCTGAGAAAGGGCTGAAGAGAAGGCTTAGTGGTTAAGGTGGCTGCCAGTACAGCCAAAGGACTCAGGTTCGATTCTCCAGTACCCACATAAAGCCAGATACACAAGGGGGCACATGTGTCTGGAGTTTGTTTGCAGTGGCTAGAGGCCCTGGCACACCCACTTTTTTTTCCTGTCTCTCAAATAAGTAAATAAATAAATAAATAAATTTTTTTTTTTTAAAGGAAGCTGAGGGCTGGAGAGATGGCTTAGCAGTTAAGGTGCATGCCTGTGATGCCTAAGGACCCAGGTTCAATTCTCTAGGTCCTTCGTAAGCCAGATGCACATGGTGGTACACATGTCTGGAGTTCATTTGCAATGGCTAGAGGGCCTGGTGTGCCCGTTCTATCTCTCCCTCCAATAATAAATAAATACATAAATAAACAAACAAACAGATAAATAAATAAATAAAATATTTTTTAAAGTAGTCTAGAAAATTTTAAGTATGATAAATGCAAATAAATTCAATAAATATTATAAATTAAAATTTCCAAAGCTAAAAGCAAAGAAAAATGTGGAAGAAATTCAGAGAAAACAATAGATTACTTTCTTGGGGAAAACTACCACAGTAGAGAAATGGGATTTATCACCTGTAGCTATGCCAGGAGGAAGCAGCTTAGCACTTTTGAATACTGAAGAAAGAGAATTGTTCATTGTAAAGTCTGTCAGGGGACACTATTGTTTAGGAGTGAAAGAGAAATGAAAATATTCTCACCTGAAAGAGAATGGAGAGCACTCACTGCTGGCATGCTTCTTTACAAAGAGTAGCCAAAGGAAATTCTCTGACCAGAAAGGGTATAACAGAATGTAACTTCAGAGGGAAAAAAAACACTGAAATAGGAGATCTGATTGCTACAGTAGATATTTTCAAATAATTTTTCGTGTGCATCAAGATTTTCTCTGTGTGGTCAGAACAAAGAGAACTGAATGCTGGAGCTGATCTGAGATGTAAATTCTTTTGTCCTAAAGCAAACTTGCTGTTAGCAGTGATTCATTTTAAATAAGTGAAAGTTGTATATTTATAACTTGTTTTTCTATACTCCAGACATATGCTATTATAAAATATTGGAATGCTTCAAAAATTTTATCTTCTTATGACATTCCACTGCCCATAAGTATGTTATGACTTTTTGAATTTATTCTCAGCACCACACAACTCAGAAAAAATAATTTCCATTTATTTTATATAGACAGTAACAAAACTTGTTATTTACTATTAGTGACCTGAAGAATCATATTTTTATAGTTTAAATTTTCTTTTCAAATGTGAGGGAAGAGATTGCTACAGTTTTCAAACTTGTAGCAATATTGTGTTTTTTCAGCTCCTGAGTCACTTCTGTCCTTATGGGACTAATCAGTTTAAGTGTTGGTTGGCAAATAAACACTGAAGCAGGAATCTTAACATGAATGGGAGCTAGAAGGTAAAATAAAGCCAGGTTGAATATTTAAATCTGGTAGGCAAAGCTGAGAGGATATTAGTCAATCCCAGAAACAAATTTACAAGACAAACACTTAACAAAAAGAATGCCATGTTCATAAAGAATGAAAATAGCGATGTGTTCCCCTGTCCTGTAAAATGTTATGTGGTGAAGTGACATAGATGAGAAGGTCTGCTTTTTAAAATATATTTTATCATTTATTTAGTTGAGAGAGAGGGAAAGAGAGAGAGAGGGGGAGAGAGAGAGAAGGGGGGGGGGAGAGAGAGAGAGAATGGGCACACCAGGGCCTCCAGCCACTACAAATGCACTCCAGATGCATTCACCCCCTTGTGCATCTGGCTTACATGGGTCCTGGAGAATTTAACCAGGATCCTTTGGCTTTGTAGGCAAACACCTTAACCATGAAACCATCTCTGCAGCCCACTTCTTTTTTAAATATTATTTATTATTATAAATTATTATTTATTTGCAAGGGGAGAAAGGGAGGGAAGTATATGGACACTCCAGGTCTTCCTGCCACTGCAAATGAACTCCAGATGCATGGTACCACTCTGTGCATCTGGTTTTATGTAAGTACTAGGGAACTGAACCAGGCCATCAGGCCTCGTAAGCAGGTACCCTTCACCTGAGCCATCTCTGCAGCCCTAGAGTGGAACTTCTAACAGCATGTTGGAAGACGACTCTGCACGGGTCTCTCATGTTTCCACAGGTCTTGCAACGAGCAATGATTGCCTTCACTCTGGACTTTGCTCTCAAGGATGGACTGTTAGTTAGCAGCTGAGAAGACCCAGCTTTCTCTTCCAAAGCAAAGAGCATATTTCTCACAGGCTCGGAAGGTTGAGACAATTTCCGCTGAAGCAAAGGCAAGTGTCCACTGCTCCCATTATAAAAGAATCAGGTTCCCCAAGCCCCAGGTTCCTCTTGTAGAACAGGACACGCAATATATGCAAATGACATCTGTCTTCTTCATGTCCCTTTGTAGGAAGTGGGGCACAGAAAACTGGCTCAGTGACATGCTAACTCCATGGCTGTAATCAGTAAATACTTTTTCTCTGAGAAGGAATAAAATTTTGCCACAAAGAAAGCACAAGTTCTGGAGAATGTCATGGTAAATCCTGTTAACATTTAAAGAAGAAAATAAGATTACTTTTATACAAAAGTGTTATGAAAGTAGAAATGGAAATAAACATATTTCAATCATTTTGAATGGTCAATATTGTCTGACGTCGAAACAAGACAAAGACAGTGTAAGAAAAGAAGACTATAGATCAATGACCCCCATGAGTCTAGATATAAAAATCTTTTTAATAAAAGTTAGCAAATAAAACCACCCAAGTATAAAAAGGCTAATACATCAAAACCAAGTAATATTTATGCCCAGGATGAAAAGTTAGTGTGGTATTAAAAAGTTAAACAATGTCTTTCATGATATTAAAAGATTTAAAAATAAAATTCACCTGTGTTAGTTTACTTGGTGCACCCAAGCAAAATTATGTACACTGAGTGACTTAAGCAACAGAAATTGATTTTCTCAGGGTTCTGGAGATATGGAGCCTGTGTCAGTACTTTTCTCATTGCTGTGCCCAAATACATAAGAAGAAGCAATTTATGGGAGGAAGGGTTTATTTGGTGCATATTTCCAGGGGATGCAGCACATTCTGGTGAGGAAGACATGAGGCAAGAGAATGAGGTGCCTCGTGATATTGCTCCTGTGGTCAAGGAGAACTGAGGTTGGACTATCAAACCCCAAGATCTTGGCTTTCAGTTAAGATGGAGGACTGGGAGCCATGCTAACATAAAAATGAAAGCAGATAGGAGAAAGCTAACTTTGTTTATTTACTTGACAGAAAGAAAGAAAGGCAGATATATACAGGAAGAATGGGCATGCCACTAACCACTGCAAATGAACTCCAGATGCATGTTCCACCCTGTGCATCTGGCTTATGTGGGTCCTTAGGCAGCACAGGAAAATGCCTCAACTGCTAAACAATCTCTCCATCCCCAAAGGTTGCTTTTAAAAGGCAGTTTTAGTTTGAGATTGAGTCCCAGAGAGAACCAGGAGATGACACCCCACATGCCATCTCACCCTGGCAGAAGAACCGAACTCTTGGCACAAATGGAACTAGTGTCTGATCAAGACTGATCCGCAGAGACCCCTGCCTTGCACAGGCTACCATTCTACCTAGACTGACAGCCCAGGTGGGCTGGCTCTGGGATTCCCCCTCCTAATCTACAAACTAATCAGGTCTCCCCCTTGCCTGTAAAGAATGCTATCTTTTACTTGTCACTAGCTCTGCTCTGCTTTGCTCAAAAACTCTGTTTTTTTTTTTTTCCTCCTCCTCATTCTTCTTCTTCTTTTTTGAGATAGGATCTTCCTTTAGCTGAGGCTGATCTGGAATTCACTATGTACTCTCAGGGTGGCCTTGAACTCATGGCGATCCTCCTACCTCTGCCCCCCGAGTGCTGGAATTAAAGGTGAGCACCACCACGCCCGGCTAACTGTTTTTTTTTTCTGACTCTGCTGCTCTGCTCTGCCTCTCTTTACTTGGGTCTCAGGGGTACATATGGGTCTGGTTCTCCCCTCAGGCATTCTGGCTGGGTGGGTGGGAGGGAGAGCATATAACTGTTTCTTGGTCTGGAGAACTTTTCTGCTTGCCTCTGCTTTACAGTTTGAGGTAACTTCTCTCTTTGATCAGAGGCATTATTTTCTGCCCCGCCCAGCAAGGAGTTGAACAAGGACCTAAGGGGAAGCTAACCTGAGTGAAAAAGGAAAACAAACACAAGAAGGAGACCATGCTAGGTGTTTGTCAAGGCCTTGAGATTTTATTTTTACATGTAGGTTTATATAGTGTTGTAGGGGAAGGGGATGTGGTCAGGGCAAGGGGTTGTGGGGGAAGGGGACGTGGTTAGGGCAAAGATCACAGAGTTACTGGTTAAACTGCAATGCCTTTGTTTCTTCATCAGCTACCAGCAGGATGGGGTAGTGTTCAGCCAGGTGTATGATCCCATTGTTTCTGGTAGTTGAATATTAGGTGAGGAAGTAGAAACTTAACTTGCTATATGGCAGCTTTGTTTCTGGTAGTTGAATATAGACACTTAACTTGCTATATGGCGGTTTCTGTTAACATGGCTGAGGTTTGGTTCATAGCTCCCAATATCTCCTCCCTTCTTTTATACAAAAAGAGGGGGAGGCCTGCTTTGCAGCAGTGGGCATTAACCAACTGGGGGAGTAGGGACCTGACCTCTCCCATGGGGATGTCTTTTTCCCACAATCTTTGGCTCTTGGTACCTTTTGGGGAGGGGAGGCAGGGCCTTTGGCTGTAGAGTGAGGCATGGCCTTAGTGATAACAGTTATGGTACCAACCTCCATGTAAGCCAGGTATACCTCTCAGGGAATCCAGAAGCGGTCATATAGGGACCTTCCCTTGTGGTGCTTTGCTCTGTACCCATGTTGGTGCCCATATCGCACTCACTTTATTGTGAGCTGATATGCATAGGTCTGAATCCTATGCAGCTCCTGTAGGAGGGGTAGCTATTTGGCCATGACAGGTAGACCACAGTGATAGCAGAGGTGTAGAGGACAGCAGTATAGTCAATATGCACAGAATGTATGTAGTATAGTAAATGAGTACAGAATGTAAGATCAAGGGAGAGTGACAGCTGCAGGTGGTAGGTCTTCAGTGGCAACGCCTCAATCCGCCATCTGCAGTCTGTGATATTGGACCTTATCCTTAGTGCTTTCTGACCCAGAGGGTTTCTCTGTTTTAGATTCTCCTTCTCCCTTCTTATCTGTCTCTGGCCACCAGCTGGACAAAATTCAGGGAGAACTAGGATAAAGTCTGAGAGAGCCAAGGACATGTCCTATAGTGTATAGCTCGGACCTCTGTGTGAACATTTACAATAGACTTTATTAGACAGTTGAAGAAAATAGGCAATAGGCATAAGAGAAGCAGAAGGCAAACTCCCACGGCTATAAAGCTGCTTATCCAAGAACTTAGAGAGGCCCAACCAGGCAACACAGACTTAATTGCAGCAAGTAAATCATTAGTAGCCTTAGTAGCATCAAAATCAAGATGACTGTTCTGTATGGCTAGAATTTTTCAATGTAAGTTAACCAAATCTAACGAAATGTTATCATGGTGTCAAAATTGAGACAGTTACTTTACATACAATAAAGTAGAATTTGGTCTTTTCTGAGCCAAAACAGCTAGCTAAGTATTAATATAACCCTTGATAAATTTTTTTGAAAGAAAAAACATTACTTGACAACCAATGATTTTGGTTTAAACTTGATAGTTACTGATTTTTATGTACCACAGAAATTTTTATAAACATGAAACAATTTTATGTTTTAACCATGTCTTAAATTTGATAAAACTTAAGCAAGTTATCCCAACATATTTTAGCCTGAAAATTAGTTTTTTGGTTTCTTAAAGATTGTAAACACTTTAAAAACCCTTAACTTTAGGCATGGTGTTTAGGTTTAGCCTGAAAATTTCTTTCTTTCTTTCTTTTTTTCTTTCTTTCTTTCTTCCTTTTTTTTTTTTTTTACATCTGCACACCTTTATTTACATACTTTAACATTCTGATATAATTACTACTCAGAAGGCATTTTTAACAAGTAATCATTGAAAAATTCCTTCCCAGTTCCTTCATACAATTCACCTTACCCCATCATTAATTATCTTTCTTTTTTTATTTCTCCGAGGGGGTGCACCATTCCTAGAGGTACTGCAATACCAGGTCAATGTGTGGAGTGGATGGAGCAAGTTCCTATTCCAACTCCGAGCTCCAAAAATCCACTTACTATATTGCTCTCAGATAGAGGACATATCAGATATTAAACTGATAAGAACAGATACTACACTTGATCTTAGCCAAAAGGCCGAGAAGTGATTAATTATCTTTCTTATAAGGCTATTAAAAAATTACACCAAATTGATTAATCCTATTACTAAAAGGAAACCAGTCTTAATACAATTTTTTATCATATCAATAATACCAGTAACACACTTGGAAATGATTTTATTAGGAGTAACTAAGGCAAATTTTGTTGTTATCTTGAGACAGGCTGGCTCAGAAGTCAGATCAGTTGCCTCCTCTTTTTAAGCAACAGGACATTACAATCTTTTAAAAAAAATCTGACAAATTATAAGTTACCTTTTTAGAGAAAGTTTTGTTGTTTTTAATAATCCTCTATTTAAGGTGAGCTTGATCTAGAACAAATACCTGGCAAATTCACTGCTGCAAAAGACATTTAACTTTTCCTTTTTAATTTTTATGCTTAGGTCTTTGATTTCCTTGAAATGGTTCTCTGGAAGAGAAAGGGGTGTCACCTGCGTCCGTCTCATCTCTTTAGTCACAAACAGTCACAGATACGACATGACAAGCAAGCACAATGAGCACACATAAACACATATAAAAAGAACATATCCTCCTGATAAATAAAAAAATTTGCTTAAAGAACTTGAAACAATCTCAATTCCTTGTGCTTTTAAAATATCTTTTACTATGGCAATGAGCTCCTTTTTTACTCTTTGCTAAATCTTCTTTTTTTCTTAACCCGTGTTCCTTGTTTCTTGAGAGAAGTTTTAAGCCCTTCAATAATTTATGTTTACTTAGGGTCTGTCCCATGATAGAAAAGGAAAGAGGAGAAATGGCAAGACCAGAGGGCAACGTTCCCAGTCGGAGAACCAGCACAGGGGATACCCCAGTGAACTTGACGTAAGCCTGTCTGCAATTTTAAGAACTGGCAGCTGTCCTAAGGACATTTACTAGCTGTTGCATAACCAGATTCGTTGGTAGGAAGAGTGACTAGATAGGAGGTCTTTGCCAACACCTGAATGGGCTGTCGGGATTCGCACAGGGAGCTAGGGGCCTTCAGTCAATGCCAGAGGGTAGCCCTGGCCAAGAGGCTTCAGTTGCAATGTTGCTATATTGCAATTTCATGCGATGGCACCAACCAAAAGTAAAAGGAGGAAAAGAAGTGCAAAAAGAAACCCTGCAGTTCTTTTGTCTTGCAAATATGACTAAATAGTCTTTAAATGTTTTGCCTAGAAGTCTGCATTGCTTGTCTTACCTTAGTGGATCTGTATCAAAGGTGGGTTTTTTCTGTGGTGATCACGGAGCAGATCTGTATTACAGGTGTATTGCTGGTAGTGATTTGTGCGAACCTTCACTCACCCCCTGGTGGGGTGGAGGTTCAATGGCAAGGACAGCCGTCCACTCCAGCAATGCCCAGGTCACACTTTGCACCTTGAGCCCCACATTCTGGCGCCACTTGCCCTGGCCAGTGGGGAGTTGAACAAGGACCTGAGGGGAAGGTAACCTGAGTGAAAAAAGGCAAACAGACACAAGGAGGAGACCATGCTAGGTGTTTGTCAAAGGCTCAAGATTTTATTTTTTCCATGTAGGTTTATATAGGGTTTTAGGGGGAAGGGGACGTGGTTAGGGCAAAGATCACAGAGTTACTGGTTAAACCGCAATGCCTTTGTTTCTTCATCAGCTACCAGCAGGATGGGGCAGTGTTCAGCCAGGTGTATGATCCCATTGTTTCTGGTAGTTGAATATTAGGTGAGGAAGTAGAAACTTAACTTGCTATATGGCAGTTTCTGTTAACATGGCCAAGGTTTGGTTGATAGCTCTCAATAGTTTTCCTCTGGTTTCTGAATCTATCATGTGTATATTTTCCTTACACTCCAGATATACCACTTGGGTGCTCTCACCAACTCCAGGCTTCCTACCTGTGTAATCTCTTTAAACTCTGGGTAACCATGAGTGTAACTCTTCATTACTCATTTCTCCTTCGAATCTCTTGGTCTCTGCTTTGATACTTGCCCTCTCATTTTTTTTCCCTTGAGCCTCACCATTTGTCCTCCTAACTTCTTTAAAAGCCCATGGCAGACACCGTGCAGATTCCTTCTAAATTTCCCCACACAAGCTCCTAAGTTCTGCTTTCCACACATTTGTGGCTTTACTCCAATTTCTCTTTAAAAACCTCAGTTTCTGTTAAGTCCCCATGCTTGAGGCTCTACTCCAGTATTTTCTCCCAAACCTCAATTTCTCTTAAATAAACCCACAATTTGTGATTTCCCCCTCATTTAACTTAATAATTCATCTTTTATACTTGAGTCAATTTTTATAAATTCTTTATTAAAGGTAGGACAGAACCCAAAACCTGGTATTCCTACATTCTGGGAGACCACTCCTGAGCCCTCAAATTCTGCCTCAAAACTAGGGGGGGAAATCCAACATAACACACTCTCCTACCAATAAGGGAAAGTGTGTAAGGAAAGATTTGCCTTGGGGTTCCCCAGCTTTCAAGCAGAAATGAACAAAGAATGTCCAGCAACCATACTATAAGCAAGAGAAGCTCCAGAGATCTGCAACCAGGAGTCTCAAGGTCCTGCTTGGGAAGCTCTCCCAGCAGCCAGGCCAGGCCTTGCCTCAAACAGCATTAGCAGATCTTCTGGGAAGGGAGTCCCACAAGCAAAAAAAGAAAAAAAGTTCAGAAGAATGGTGTGTGTGGAAAGCTGGTCTCCAGGCAAGTCCCCTATATGGATCTCACCGCCAAGTTCCAGCCTCTACTACAGCCAAAAGGAGGGATTCCACCCCAAAACACTGTGTCCACTTTCACCACTGCTTTTCAACATAGTACTTGAAGTTGTAGATCAAGCAGTAATGCGAGCAAAAGAAATAAAAGGGATACAACTTGGAAAGGAGGGGGCTGGAGAGATGGCTTGGTGGTTAAATGCTTGCCTGTGAAGATTAAGGAACCCCATTAGAGGCTGGATTCCTCAGGACCCATGTAAGCCAGATGCACAAGGGGGCACATGCATCTGGAGTTCCTTTGCAGTGGCTAGAGGCCCTGGTGTACCCATTCTCTCTCTCTCTGCCTCTTTCTCTCTCTGTCACTCTCAAATAAATAAATAAAAATAAATAAACAAAAAACTAGAAAAGAAGAAGTCACATTAGCCCTATTTGCAGATGGTATGAATCTTTACATAAATGATCCAAAGGACTCCACCAAAAAACACCTAGAAGTGATTAACTCTTTCAAAAAATGTGGCAGGATATAAATACTAGAGCTTCTCTTGCTTATAGTATGCAAAAAATCAGTAACCTTTGTATATACCAATGGCAAATATACAGAGAAAGCAATCAGTGAGACAGCCCCATTTACAATAGCCACCAAAATGTAAATATCTTGGAATATCTCTAACCAAGGGAGTAAAAGACCCATACAATGAAAATATAAAAACTCTGAAGAAAGAAATGGAGGAGGAAGACATGAGAAGATGGAAAGACCTCCCATGCTCACAGATTAGAATTTGTATTGTGAAAATAGCCATCCTACCCAAAGCAATATACAGATTCAATGCAATTCCAATCAAAATTCTAGCAGCATTCTTCACTGGATTAGAAAGAAAAAAAGTCTCAGTATTCATGTGGAATCCCAAAAGGCATTAGACAGCCAAAAGTATTCTCAGCAAAAGGAATACCTCTGGTGGCATCACCATACCTGATTTCAAGACACACTATTAAGCCATAGCAGGTTGGCACTATCACAAAATGGAAATGCATGTCACTGGATTAGAGTAGAAGATGCAATATAAGTGTCTCCAACTGCAGCCACCAGTCTCTGACAATGCTGCCAAAGATTCATGCTGGAGTAAAGTCAGCATTTTCAGCAAATGATCCTGAAAATATTGGATAGTCACATGTAGAAGAATGAACCTGGACCCTTTTCTCTCACCCTGCACAGAAATCAACTGCCAGTGGATCAAGGACCTCAATACAAGATCTGAAAATCTATAATGACTAGAAAAAAAAAAAAGTAGAAAGAACACTCCAAAAGCATAGGTATAGAGAAGGATTTTTTTTTTGTTTTGTTTTTATTTTTTGAGGTAGGGTCTCACTCTAGCTCAGGCTGACCTGGAATTCACTATGTAGTTTCAGGATGGCTTTGAACTCATGGTGATTCTCCTACCTCTGCTTCCCGAGTTCTGGGATTAAAGGCATGTGCCACCATGCTCCGTGCCAAGGAGGAATTTTTGAACAAGAACCCAGTAGCCCAGACAATTAGAAAAGCACTCAACCACTGGGATCTAATGAAACACAAAAGCTATTGTACAGAGTTAATAGACAACTTACAGAATGAGAAAAAATATTTGCCAGCTATACAGCTAACAGACGTCTGTACCTACAACTTAAAAATAACTAAAAAGGGCTGGAGAGTTGGCTTAGCGGTTAAGTGCTTGCCTGTGAAGCCTAAGGACCCCAGTTCGAGGCTCGGTTCCCCAGGTCCCACGTTAGCCAGATGCACAAGGGGGCGCACGCGTCTGGAGTTCATTTGCAGAGGTTGGAAGCCCTGGCGCGCCCATTCTCTCTCTCTCCCTCTATCTGTCTTTCTCTCTGTGTCTGTCTCTCTCAAATAAATAAATAAAAAATTAAAAAAATAACTAAAAAACTAAGCAATAAAAGTCAAGCAACTGACTGAAAAAATGGGGAGGACATTGAATAGAGAGTTCTCAAAGGAAGAGATGCAGATGTCTAATAAACACCTAGAATGTTGTTCAACATCCCTAGCAATCAGGGAAATGCAGATTAAAGTGATTTCCAGATAACATCTCACTCCAGTCAGAATGTAGCAGTAAAAAAAAAAAAAAATCAATTGTCAAATGATGGTGGGGATACAGGGCAAGAGGAACCCTCCTCCACTGCTGCTGGGACTGCAAACTTATACAACTATGGAAGTCAGTATGGAGACTCTGCACCAAGCTGAAAATAGACCCACTGTTCAATCCAGCTCTACCACTCCTGGGCGTGTACCCTAAACAGTCTGCTCTTTACCGCTTGCTCAGCTGTGTTCATAGCTGCTCTATTCACAGGAAGTAGACGTGGCAGGTGCTGTGAAGCCTGGAGGTTCAGCTTTTGGCGGGCCTGGTGGATAGAAATAATTACTTATTACAAAGGTGAAATGATCGTCAACCACCTCACTCAAAATAGATTTTTGGCTGTGGACATTCTCCAACAACCCCAAAACAATCTGGAGGAAAAACGAATAATTTAGGTCATGAAGCAGACTACCTTCTAATGTATGAGGCAACTTCCAAATGAAAGTGCAACTTTTTCTTTGCTGTGTATGAAGCAAAAAAGAGCAAGGCAAGGAGAGGAATGTTTCCTGAACCAGGGGCAGAAGTAGGTCACAAAATGCCTCTCACACTCACTACCAATGACGTATAAGTCTTTGTGTCCATAGATACTTAGCGTAGTAGTTGGCCTATGGTGGGAATAGAAGAAACCATTAATAAGTCAATACAAGTATGAAATGAATTTGCTACAGACTAAGCACTTATACTCCAAGATAAATGGGGCTCATGCCTGGCCCTTGAGGAACTCCTTGTCCTATGGAAAAGAAAGATGAATAAACCCACCATGGCCACTGTCATCTCTATCACATCTCCCAGGGCCCAGGACACCTGAGAGAGGAAGGGTCAGATTAAATACAAGAGCTGCTCTCACTGCCAGCCTTCTGGGAGATGGCAGTAGACACTGAGGTGACTCAAAACTTGTTCAAGCAGAAAATCAGAGGCCACTATGAGGTGAACACTAAAGGAGGAAAAGGAGACTTATGACACCACTTGTAATCCTCAGGGAATATTGCTGAAGAGGGGACAGAAAGAATGTGATCGCCTCAGAATGAGGAGTGTGCTGAGCTATTGCCCCCAACCCCCACAGAATGACTGGTTCACTGGTAACCCCAGAGTGAACGGGGGTGGTGGTCAACAAACATAAGAAGAATATAACTTGATGGGAATGGGACCAGTCTGCACTATGTTCTTAGAGTAGAATTCACAATTAATTAAGAAAATGAAATTCATCTGTAACTTGAAGGGCCAAGAGCATCGAACTAAAAACCTAGGAAGAGTATTCTTTAATTACCTGACAAATGCCTCGTGTCTCGTTGTTGGGCCCTGAAAGGCCCAGGCATGAGGCCTAGTGGAACTTCCTGAGCCTAGCTAAAGTTTAGCGACCTGTCCTCTGGCCAGCTATGACTCAGCAAGATGCCTAATGGCTTCTTGCTTGCCACCTCCGTATAGGAGTTGTTATTATTATTTCAATAGTCACAGTTTACTATTGGCCCTTACCTCTCCCCCCAACCCCTGTCCTAAAATCCCCGCCTTCGTCCCCAACATTATATAGGCAACTGCTTACAATAATAAAGTGAGTTCCTGTGAGTTCCTGCTTCCACAAGACTCCCAACTCAGTGTGGTTTTCCTCCGGTGACTAGGAGAGATTCTGGGTCATCTGAAGTCCACCCTCTTCCTCAGCCCCTTGGGAGGAACCAGCAGGCCTGGTCCTTCCTCAGCACTCCCTGCCCGCCGGCAGAGCCCGGCATCTCGTGTTTTCATAAATAGCTGCATTGACTCCTTGTGACACTTTCTTTGTCATGATTTTATGACACGTATTTGAAATCACTACTGCAAATCACAGAAAGGGACTTCTTTGTCACAGCTGAAGTGAAGAGATCACTGAACTCTGAATGCTAATCAAAGCGCTGCCATGACTTGGCTTTTAAATTGTAATTACGCAACAGGAAATCTAGTCTTCATGTTCCGTAAGAAACCTATGTTATCACCATGTAGCACATGTAATCCTACTGAAAATATAATGATGTTAGCTACACACAGAAGGTTCTGAAGTTCAGAAGCCAGTGACCGTGACTGAATGGAGCAGAGACTCCTTGGGGCTATCTTTTCATCTTGTGCTCAGCTTCACATTGCCTGCACAAAGAACCTGATCAAAAGCAGCTTGAGGGAGGAAAGGGCTTATTTTGGCTTACAGACTCAAGGGGAAGCTCCATGATGGCAGGGGAAAATGTGGCATGAACAGAGGCTGGACATCACCCCCTGGCAAACATCAGGTGGACAATAGCAGCAGAAGAGTATGCCAACCATTGGCAAGGGGAAGCTGGCTAGAACACCCACTGTCTGCCCCCCAAAATACACTTCCCCCAGGAGGCTTCCATTCCCAAATTGCCACTAACAGGGTACCTAGCATTCAGGAAGCATAAGTTTCTGCAGGGGGTTGGGGGGTGTGAGTCAAACCTCAATGTGCAAACTGTGACACGTGCAGCCATATGCACACACATGCAGACTGAAGCCTCTCAGTAAGTGGAAAAGTCCAGTTACAAACCACAGACACCCAAATAACAGGCTCACCTCTACCAATGGATCTCAGGATCTCCGAGTCTCAGTGCCACCTACGTATCTCCATCCAGGATCTCCAAGTCCTAGAGCCACCAAAATGTCTGTTCCATAGAGATGGTCAAATACACTTCAAGTTTTAAAATTACTAGTGTATCCATACACACATAAATGTCTATAATAAAAGGCAGGAAGGATGCTGTTATGGTTTGATTCTGAACTGTCCCCCACATGTTTTGAAACTTGGTCCTCATGAAATGGCCTGAGTTTTGGAGGTTCTGGATAACATTGGGTTTTGAGGCATCCCAGGAGGCTTTTAAAAAATATTTATTTTTATTTATTTATTTGAGAGCGGGGGGAGAAAGAATAGGTGTGCCAGGGCCTCTAGCCATTGCAGACAAACTCTAGATACATGCACCCCTTTGTGCATCTGGCTTACATGGGTCCTAGAGAGCCGAACTGTGATACTCTGGCTTTGCAGGCAAACAACTTAACTACTAAGCCATCTCTCCAGCCCCCAAGAGGCTTTTTAAGGTTATACTTGACCTCTGCTTCCTGCCTTGCTCTCTTCTTCCTGGTCTGCCATGATGTGAACATACTCTTCCAAGTTCTCCTACTGCCAGGAGTTAAGCTGCTGCTCTGTGCCTTCCCCACCATGATGGACCTACTGACCGAAAGCCTGTGAACCTGAGTCAAAGTGAACCTTCCCTTTGCTAAGTTGTGTCTGTCAGGACTTGTGGTCACAGCAATGCAGAACTAATACAGAAATAGAATCACGGCATTAGCACTACTTAGCCGCAGTCAAGGGAAAGAACGAGGGCAGAGGAAGGAATTTCACTGGTCCTGCCTGGTCTCAGCTTGGTCCTCACGCACATCCTTGGGCTGCGTCTCCAGCTGCTCTCCCAGTCATGCTCTGGTTTTCCCTTCTATGTCGCAGAAAGCACTGATTCTGTCACCCTGTGACCCAACGGTGATAGGGTTCCTCATTGCTCTCAGAATTAAGTCCACAGTATGTGAGGAAACTAGTGTTCTTTCTCCTGATCAGCTTTCATACTTACTGACATGGGGAGCTCTGCTCTGGTGGCAGTAGATGCCTCACACGTCAATAGACATGTGAGGCACTGTGCGCTCATCGGCACTGTTACTGGTTTAGACTGTTTCTTCTGCCTTAGTGACTGTCCTGCACCTGCTTTCACTCTTGCTGAGGTCTGCTCCCACATCAGGGCCTGCATGAGGGCTATCTCTGTCCAATGCGCCATAGCCATGCTCCTATTCAGAGCCACATCCAACCCCGTCTCTGTTCTTCTTTCAACTTCCCTCTTTCAGTCCTCACTGCATGGGTACCATCTGACAGTAGTAACTTTTTACCTGCCTGTCTCGCCCACCTTAAGGTGAGTTTCTAGAGGCTAACTTCCACCTAATCATGCACCTTGGTATCCTCAATGCCTATTTTAGGGTCCTGAAAAATGTATGACTTCAGGAAATATCTGTTAATGGATGAATAAATGAACACAGCCAGAGAGTTGTCTGTAATGAGAAGGGAAGGAGTCCTGATTAGTTAGTTGCCTTTCTTAGTATGATACGTGTAAATAAACATGTTAGTTCTCTCAGTGCTGGTGAAGTTGTTATGAGGCAGACAGTTACTGCCTTCATTCACACGTTGGACAGTGAAGTAAGTAAGAGCTAAGCACATGGGAGAATGCAGGCAGACTACTTGGTTTTGGATCACTACTGCTACTTCAAGCTGTGTGAACCTGACAAGCAGTCTGTCTGTGCCTCCATCTTCCCTTCAGGAGAGTGGGGATAATGATCAAACAATTACCCACCTCGTTATATTTTCTGGGATGATTCAATAAACTAAACTAATGCAAATACATGACATATAGACTTACATAGTGTGATTTAAACATGATACATGCATTTCAAAGGTTCGCTCACGGGGCATTTAGAGGGGTGAAGACATCTATTCAATACCTCAGACACCAACCGGCTGTGCTAGAGGAGGTAGATCCCCATGGCCACCACCCTACGCCCTGTTCTCAAGCAGTGCATGGAAGAGATACGAGCTGGGTCTCCTCCCATGCTCGGGGGCTTTGCCCACCACTCCCTGCGTGTGGGGCTGGTGACAGAAAGCAGGGCTTGCCCCAGACTCTAGGTGTGACTGAAATAACACCCACCACACCAGTGCCCTTGGACTCACCCTACACCCCCAAGAAAACTTGCTATGGGGAGGCTCCCCTAGAACTGGGCAGGCTCAGACCTCCTGCTTTGCCTCCGTTTGTACTAGGCCCAGTTAGGGACTTGTCAGTCCCACAGCTCCAACTGCGACAGTGGAGTCTGGAATCTCGTCTTAAGGACTTGAGATCCTGAGCCCTTAAGAACAGGGTCTGGCACGTAGATTCTTGATTAGAGACGGGAAGGAGCCTCAGGTCTGGGGGAGTCTTAGAATGTTTGACTAGATATAGTTTAGGGAGATTCTTTTTTACTCTTTTGAGCTCTCTGGCTGAGCTGACTTGTTCTATGTTAGTTTTTATGTGGAAGGGAAATAGAACTAAACCCTCAGGGAAGGCAGAAATTCTCTCTTTTTTCTCTCCTCCCCCCGTTCTCTCCAGTCTGCAAGCCACACCTGTCTAATGGCGTGCTGCTAAATGCTTAATAGCTATCTACAGAGGAGAACTCACGATTCCTGCTTATCCCTCTCTGCGCTGTTATATTCCCAGCATAGCCCATTGTAAACCACTTTCATGAGGCCACTGCCTGTGTGGTTGGGAAATGATGGATACTATCAGATCTGTGGAGCCAGTAAAGCTGGCTGGGCCAGCCACTCACGGAGGCCGTGGATCTAGGCTTTGGCAGCGGAGGAACCAGAATCCCTCAAGTTGGAGAGTTGCTTAACTGTGTACTATAGCTGTCTTACTTGTGAAATGGGATATTACAGAGCTGTGACAAGCAGTCAGGTTAATGTGCAGGGAAGCCTTGTCTGATCACATAAGCATCCCCTTGTGGTGGTTCATTTCACTCGTCAACTTGATTTGATTGGGAAATGCCTAGGGCATTAGTGAGGCCCACCTTTGGGGTTGTGTGTGTGAGGGTTATCCTAGGGAAGATTGACTAAGGGTGGAAGACCTGCCCTGAGTGTGGACTGCCTCAGCCCATGGACTGGGTCCTAAACTGAATTCAAAGAGAAAAAGGAGAAAGCAAGATGACCACCAGCAATCACTTCTCTCAACTTCCTGACAGCAGACACAGTGTGACCAGCTGCCTCATGTGCCCGCTGCTCCTCAATATGACAGGCTGCATCCTTGTGTCCTTTCAGAACACGAGCCAGAGTGAACATGTCCTTGCATTGCTTCAGGTGTTCGAACCTAGCTGTGAGAAAAGTAAGTAATATACCTAACAAGGTTGCTAATTTGAGTTATTATGGCAGGGGAGACGTGGTTGCAAAGACTTCCGATGCCAGTTCAGTCCTTCCCAGACACAAAGCCAGACACAAACTGGCACATACGTATGTCTGTGGTTCCAACATGCCCACGGCCATTGGAGGTGGATCCAGGGGACTCTGAAGCTTTCTGACCAGCTAGACTGGAGTCTGTGTTTCTCTGAGAAGGTGAAGGAAGAACACAGACATCTCTCAGTTGTCCTCGGTCCTCTGCAAGTACTCTGTGGCATGTGCACGCCCAAACATACACACATACCGACATACACACACACCAACCTGCCAGCCACTCAATCATCAAGTTTCCCCTGAAGTAAATAACTGCACAGCCCTCTAATATCCAGGTCATTTCTGTGTTGGCCAAAGTTGAGAACAAAGGCAGATGTTATTGAAGCACGGAGGCTTAGGTTTTGGGGGGCCCAGTGGATAGAAAGAATTACTTATTATAAAGAGGAAATTATCTCCTCTTCCCTCAAAATAGATTTTTGGCTGTTGATATTCTCCAACAACCTGGAAGATCATGAATAACTTAGGTCACAAAGCAGACTACATCCTACTGTATGAGGCAACTCCCAAACAAAAGAGCAACATTTTCTTTGCCATGTAGCAAGCAAAAGAGAGCAAGGAGAGGAATGTTTCCTCAACCAGGGGCAGAAATAGGTCACAAAATCCCTCTCACACTCACTCACTGCCCCATGACCTATAAGTCTTGGTGTCCATGGCTACTTAGTGTAATAGCTGGCCTGTGGTGGGAACTGAAGAAATCCTTAATAAGTCAATACAAGTATGCAGCGAACACCTGATTTGCTACAGACGAAACACTTATACTTAAAGATAAATGGGGCTCACGCTTGGTCCTTGAGGAACTCATTGTCTAGTGGAAAAGATAGATGTATAAACCCACCATGGCCACTGGGTAGCAATGATGTTAATCATGGGTCATGGACAAGAGCTAAGGTGGAAATTCAGTCTGCCTGGGGTCATAATGGAAAGGTTGACCCAGGACATGACATGTAAACTTGGTCCTGGGCTGTCAATAACTTCACCCACCAAAGAAGGGTCAGTGGTCATCATGGTGGGAGAGTCAGCGTGCATGCGAGATTCCAGGATTAGTGAGTGAGATGCTCTCCATTCTGGACTCTAGCAATCCTTGAGTTCATCCACCGGTTCTCTGAGGAGGTAAGTCCAGGCCAGCAGCATGATCATGTGGGCAGTGCAAGGGGACTGCCAATTACAGGTAGTAAGGGGTGTATTGCCTATAGATCATTAAAAAAATAAAGTCAAGATTTCTCTGTTTTATATAATCACATGTGCAGGCAATTCTAAGCAATATCTGTGATAAATTATGTCACCTCATCTGTGCTTGCTATCTCCAGCAGGGACATATTATTCCTCATTCTCCATCCCAAAGTTCAACTGGATGAGGCTCTTACATTTTGATCAAGTCAAAACCTGGGCCAGTTGGTCAGGGAGGACCTCACAGAAACAGATCTCCCTTAAACTACCATCCTAAGTGTTTTACATTGTCACTACTCATGTCTCAGGGATATATCTCATAACACTTCCTTTATGCCTTCATTTTCATCACAGTCCTAATAACTACCCTAGCATCAGTCAGGGCTAGGCCATGCTACACTGCAGAAACATCCAACTTCCAATGCTTAGTGGATTATTGTAGCCAAGGTGTTTTCCTCATCGCTGCGTCATGTCTTTGGCTCCTTGCCAAAGGGGTTTTCTACACACTGTTCCATGGTGAAGGTGCTTCCCCATTATGAAGATGCTCCCCCACAGTGAGGGTGATCCCCCATGGTGAGGGTGCTCCCCCAGGTGAGGGTGCTCCCCAATGGTGAGGGTGCACCCTCCTGGTAAAGGTGCTGCTCCATGGTGAAGGTGCTTCTCAACTGTCTTTCCATTTGGGATTCATGCTGGTGGAGTCTTCTCTTCAAGGTGAGCTGCCATGAGCACCAGAGCAGGGGAGGGGAGATTGTGACGTGGGACTCTAGCAAGGAATCTTTCTGTCAGAATGAACACATTCCATTTTGTTGATATTCCGTCCACCAAAGTGAGTCATGTGTGTGACTGAACTGAATATGGAAGGTACATGTAAACTTACATGAGGGCTCAAGAGCGAAAAGGCTGAGCATGGTGAGCATTCATAGGGGCCATCATCATCATTTGAACATTCGTAATGACTCGCATTAGCACATGGACCTACAGAATCCTGAGAAAGTGCCACTTCTGGGGAATGGTTTTGGGGCTGGGGAAAAGGAACACATGATCTTCCACTTCCTCAGCCTTCTGGTCAGGTTTCTTAAACCCTAGTACCCCTGACTTCCCCATTGTTACCATTACTGTCTAGATGCCACCCACCAACCTTGGAACTACCAACAAAATGCAAACCCCCATATTAGAGAAAATGTGCTTGAGCTTGGTTGGGATGGTGAGACCGTGTTAGAGAAAGATGGTTCTTGGTGCACAATGAGGAAAATTAGGAGCTGGATACACAGGAGACCCAGCAGTCCAACAAGGAGGCTCACACACAAGGCTGGGCAGAAATTGTAAGTATGGGACAGGCCATAGCAATGAGGACCACGTGGACAGCAGTGGGTTTCTGAGTGGCTTTGTAGTCGAGTTGTCTGAGGCTATTGATAGAGGAAAGCGATAATGGGAGTGATTACCTGGACCCCAGGGAAGGGAACATAGTCAGCTGTGCTTTTAGTAAAACCCAAGATATTGGAAAAGGAGTTTGGGAAGCTTTTGAGTTACTGTCTGGGTTCTTGTGTCAAGCCAGCTCTTATGGATATTTAGTAAGAACATAGGCCAGGTGAGGACATGTCCTTCACTCCAGGGACACTGCAAATGCCCCTGGCTCACAGCTTGTTTCATACATAAGATTGATAAAATGAAAGTAAATCAATTGTATGTGTCACTGAATCATGGCCCTAGATTTAGTAAGTGAGGAAGAGACCCTATTGTCTGGAAAGAGACAATAGAAATTCTCTCTGGTTCCAGATCCCAAGGGTAGCAAATCTATGTTTGAAAGGAGAAAAAGTGAAGAGAAGAAAGAATGGCTAGAAAACCAATACTGACCATTCTTCTAGTGGGAGAATGCTCACTTCCACCTGGGTTCTCTGTGTGTGTGTGGATGGAGGCTGGTTCTGAGGTCTTGCATGCCCAGCTCTGACCATTGCGGAGCACACCAGCTCCAGGTCCAGGAGCGCATCTATTCGCTCTGCCTCCCCAATGCCCCGATGTTCAGCTCCCCCCAGGCAAGCACAGCTCCCTGCAGATATTCACCTCCTTGGAAGGGAAACTGTACAAAAACAATTTGCAGTAGCAAGTTTTGTCTAGGCTTTTGTGTGGCTGCCATGTGAAAGCCCAAGTCCATTAGACTTAGAGCTCTTCCTGTGTGTGTTCAGCCCCCAGAGGGCTGCTGTTCAGCTGGAGCTTCAGCCGTGTCTGGCTGGATGCAGCCCAGCCGGGGCCCAAATCACTGGGTCACGATCAGGTGAAGAAGATGGAAACATATCCTGCTGGGGCAGTCTGGAGAACATCAGCTCCAGCTGTCAGCTCAATTCTCTCCTAGGGTCAGTCTTAGCAAGTACACTGTCTCAAAGGCGTACCTGCTGGGATGCCGCTCAGAACGGGTCCTCTCTGCACTAGAGTTCATAGGTTCATAGATAGATGAGATGTCGATGCTCATGACGTGTGTGTGTGTGTGTGTGTGTGTGTGTGTGTGTGTGTGTGTGTAAGGCTGTACTTACACTTGCAAAAGGATGCTATAGCAAAACATGGTAGTAGAAGACAGGATACCAGCTCGGGAGCCTCATTCTCCCAGTTCAGATTTTAGCCAAAGCTCTTGGAGGGCTTAGCTTGTGCCAAGAACAAGGAATGCCAGGTGTGGCTCAGGATGGGGAGGAGGTGGTGGCTTGGAAGCTAATATTTGCTAATGAACCACACTGGCTTAGATATAATATTTGTTATCCCGAGCCACCATTTCACAATTAGCATAGTTGATTTTCAAGACATTGCACTAAGCAGTTCAATTCATATTTTAACCAGGGGTGCCCCACCTTTTAGCTTCTCTGGCTCACAATGGATGAAGAATTGTCTTGGGCCACCTGTTATTTTTTAAAATATTATTTTATTTTAAAATTTTTAAAATTTTATTTATTTGAAGTAGAGAGAGAGAGTAGGGAGAAAGAATGGGTGTGCCAGGACCTTCAGCCAATGCAAAAGAACTCCAAACACATGAGCCACCTTGTGCATCTTGCTTACATAGGTCCTGGGGAATAAAACCTGGGTCCTTTGGATTTGCAAGCTAGTACCTTAATAGCTATGCCATTTCTTCAGGCCATTATTTTAACTTTCTTAAATAAACCTAGGAGTGGGCAATGCAGGAGAGTCTCATGCTAAACCACTGGTAGAAGTCACCCAGATATTTAACTCTGAAGCTCACAGCCACAGTTGGCATATGGTATCACATGCTTGCTTCCAAAATAGGGTCAGTGATGTCTCTTGTAGAGTTGAAAGTCCTCTTCATTCATTCAGAGTTTATGCTTAAGATAGTCTAGTGACACATTTCAAGCACTTATCCAGGGTATGGAATATGGAAGCCCTCATTGCAAGGTTTCTTTTTAATGTTTAATTATTTTATATATTTGCAAGAAGAAAGAGGGAGAGAAGAGGTAGGTGAAGGGACGAAGGGGAAGAGAGAGATAGAGTCAGGGGAGTGAGTGGGCATGCCATGACCTCTTGCCATTGCAAACAAACTCTGGATTTGGCTTTACAATGGTACCAGGGGATGGAACCCAGGCCAGCAGGCTTTTCAAGCAGTGTCTTTAACCACTGAGCAATCCCCCCAGCCTCTGCATGGTGTTCTTAATAACAAGTGGCCTAAGGTTCATTTTGACCAGGCCCTTGGCCCTTGGTGCTAGACTTCTCTTCTCTTCTCTTCTCTTCTCTTCTCTTCTCTTCTCTTCTCTTCTCTTCTCTTCTCTTATCTTATCTTATCTTATCTTATCTTATCTTATGTGTCTCTTCCACAGGCATGCACTTGCTTCCCATAGCTCAGTTGCTTCTGAGGGTCATTACACGTTGAAGGCAATGAGAACCAGGCTCATGCCAGAGTTATGACATCTGGTGCTGTTATCTTTTCCATCTCTCTCTGTATCTGTGGAAGGTTCTGGAATGGTACTGCTATTAAGTATAAGTAGTCGTCAGACAGAATTGTATGTTTTTTCAGCCTCCCAAGAAAGAAAGAATATTCCCTCTCTCTCACCTACTGACTCCATTCCTCTGGGCACCTAATCAAGGAATCACCTTGTCCTCTCTGGTCCCTAAGTGGCAGATATTTTCACCCCATCTTATCTCCCAGGCAGGTAAGCAATGGTGACTGGTATTCAGCAGAAAGAAAAGCCCCTTATAGAGGCCTTGTTCCTGGGCCAGCAGCACTTCTTATCCTGTGGGTGGCATGGGGCAGTTGGCAGGGGTGGGGTGTGGAGCCAATCTCCAAACTACTTCAGGCTTTTCTGTTCTTACCCACGTCTGTGGTCTCCCCGCTAAACTGCTGCCATATGTGCTCTTTGGCACCAGCCCTAAAGACCACCCAGGCACTGCGGCAAATGTAAAATGCAGCCCCTGACCTCAGCCCAAAGCGAGAGCCTCTCACAGCCAAGCATGCCCTGTGGTCTCCTGCAGTGAGGGGTCTTTGCTTAGGTGAGCTCCCATCACTTAGAGGGGAAGAGGGAATTGCAGAGGGCAATGCACACAGCAGCTCCCACGTCCTTAGGACATTCACTGCCATTCGGGCTCCTTGGAAGGGATGTCCGTGTTCCTGCGAAGGCAGGTGGCTCTGCTTCTTGTAACCGGTGCCTTTCTGCGATGCTAGGTGGGAAAAGGGTCCTTTTTCATCAGAAAGTTTAACTTATTAGCAGGACTTATGCTTTTTACTGCATCATTCTGGAATCCTTTTGTAAAAAGAGTTCCTACCCTAGTTCACACCTCTGTGTGTGTGTGTGTGTGTGTGTGTGTGTGTGTGTGCGCATGTGCATGCGTGTGGTATGGCATGCTGTGAGATTGCTGCATGTATGCATGCTGGGGTGTACATCCCATGCACAGGTACAGACCAGAGAAGAACACCAGGTGTCCCCTTCCATTGCTCAGCTCCATGTTTCCTTAAGATAGAGCCTCTTGCTGATGTTCATGAGCCCCAGTAATTTTCTGGTTTCTATTCCCCATAGAACTGGGGTTACAGATGTGTGGGGCCATGCTCAACTGCTTATGTGGGTGCTAGGGAGTGTCATTCAGGCAGTCAACCCCCACTAAGCACTCATGTTTGTGCTTTATCCATCTCTCCAAGCCACCCTTTTAAAACAAATTCTTCCAGCTCCCCTTTTTAAACTAAATTATAGCCTACGCAGTTTGATTGTGTTTTTTCTGGGTTGTCTTGGTGTTTAGCAGGACAGAGACTTCTGCCACACAGCTTAGCCATTCCCTTACTGGCTATTTGGCCTTGACCTTGGAAAAACCACCTAACCTCTTGCATTTGCTATTAAATGATGCAATGCATTTAAAATGATGGTACACTGCCAAGTACAAACTAAGACTCAACAAATGGCAATTTTTTTGGAGGGTGGGAAAGGTGTTTTACAGTTTTTGTTTATTAGCAAAATGTTACCTGACCTGACTCCTTGTGGAGTGTTTGTGAGTATAGTTCCTAGAATGAATTAAGATATTATTTATTTATTTACTTATTTATCATGTATTTTGAGTGTCTACTAGAAATGTATGGTCTTGGAATAAGTGATCGCATTACAGATTGGCTATTATTTTATAAAGGCTAAAACAAAGGAGAGTGGACATTGGAAGTGTGCATCATGTCCCCAGGGAGGAGGACTGGGCTTTGCAGAGCAGGTATACAGAATGGCTGATGTCTATTAAGTTCTGATCATGTGCCAGACACTGAGACTCTGCCAGGCAAATAGGTATAGTAGGGGGGTGTAGCCAGAAGGGGGAAGTTTATAGAGGACTTGTAAAGAACACATTTAGGGAAGAGAATGAGGTTCTCAGATTATTAATAACTGAACATTGCTGAAGGACTGTGGGAACTCCCCCATTCAGATAGTCCAGTGGTGCCTCATAAGTTGCTTCTTTGTATACCATAAAGGCTCTTCAGCAGGGCATTGGCACTTTTCAGGAGAACATTTGGACATGTGGGGAGCACATATTTCACTGTCATCATTATGAAGGATGACAGTAACGGAATTTAATGCCTTGGGCCCAGGGATGTTGAGTGCCCTACAAAGCACAGACTATCCCACCAAAGGAAGGGTTAGGCTTCCCCAGACGGCAGGCTGCCACCTCTGGGTCTCAATGTAGGGTATTTTGCTAGATGTATTTGTTTATTTCTTGTTTTCTGTGGGAAAATAACTGATGGAAGAGACTTAAGAAAGGAAGAATTTGTTTCTGTCTTATGGTTTGGGATGGTGCAGTCCATCATGGTGGGGAAAGCATGGTCACTGGACTGGACTCTGTCCATGGTTGTAGGAGTGCGGTGGTTTGGTTCAGGTGTCCCCCACAAACTTAAGATATTCTGAATGCTAGGTTCCCAGCTGATGGAGATTTGGAAATTAATGCCTCCTGGAGGCAGTGTATTGTTGGGGACGGGCTTATGGGCTTATGGGTGTTATAGCCAGTTTCCCCCTTGACACACTCTCCTGTTGGTATTGTCCACTTGATGATGCCCAGGAGGTAATATCCACCCTCTGCCCATGCCATCATTTTCTCCTGTCATCACAGAGCTTTCCCTCAAATTTGTAAGCCAAAATAAAACCCATTTCCAACAAGCTGCTCTTGGTTGGGTGGTTTTCTGCCAGCAATGTGAACTTGGCTGCAACAGTAAAGTTGGTACCACAGGAGAGGAATTGCTGCTAGATACAAGACTGTGTGGCTTTGGCCTTTGGGAGCTGGTTTTCAAGAGGAGTGTGGGAGGATTTGAAACTTTGGCCTAAGAGACACTTAACAGGACTGTAAGCACAGCTGTGGTCAGGGTTGGAAGACCTGAAGGCAGTAAGAACTATGGACTGTGAGGCTTGGCTTATGAGGGTCAGAAAGAGCTTTGCCTGGACTGGGCTAGAAGCAGTTTGTGTGCCGGGCTTGCTCTTATGCCCATGTCCTGAGAACTTGTGCAGAGTTGCATTGCATAGAAATGGACTGTTGAGCAGAGGGATATGGCACAGAAAAAAAAAAATCTTTGGCCTGAAATTTCTGGCGGTTCAGCTGCAATTATATGAGATTATAATCATTACGACTGGGCCAACTTCCTGAATTGGGACAACAGAAAAAAAAAATAGTCTTTCACTGGTTACCCACAGTGGCTCAGTGCCACCATTACAAAAGTGTGTACATCTTGTCAGGCTGGTTGCTTTGGTAGAGCAGTGTCCCTTGCTTGCTCACAATGTGGTTGACCATATTCTTCCAGTAGGTCATGTAGCAATTTCCAGCACTTTTTATGGCTTCCTTCCAGATTCTAGTGAGACCTCTTGTTGTTCTAAGTTGGCAGCATGTGGTGTTCTCAGCAATAGGATCTTACCTTTTACCTCAGGTGGGTAATTAAGTGCTTTGACAGAAGCCTGTCTTGTTTTGGGGACCACATAGTTCTTGCTGACCAACACCTCAATGTTGGGTTGCATTTCTGAAACTGGGAGTTACAAGCCAGAGTGAAATGTTTTCAGGTTAGGCTTCGTCCCATCCTATATGTGCCCTTCTTACCAGGTGATCCACCCACACCCCTGGTGAGGGTTCTATATTTTATTCTACTCTCTAAGAGGAACATTTCTATGGTTTTGTGTATAACTCCCCTTTTCCATTCCCTTCCCCTCAAACCCTTCCATCTATTACCTGTCCCTTTAGTTGCCTGTCATTTATGCCTGCAACTCAAGCTGTTCTAGGTTACAAACCACATATGGGGATAACATGTAGCATTTGTCTTTGTGTGCTTGTATGAGTTTGCTTAGTATGATGTTATTTCTAATGAGGATGGCCTTTTCGACTTTTTATGTTACCAATTGATCCTCCGTATAATTTCTGTAGTCATTAATTTTGTAATATTTTAGTAGGTGATCTACTTAATAAATATGATATTTTGTCATTTTGATGGGCTTTCAAAAAAAATGCAGTCTTTTGAAGGCCTGAATGCTGAAGAAATTTCTTGATCTTCAAAGTCTGCTTTATTCCCCCCTTGGATTAACAAAGTGGCACCTTTCCTGTTATTATGGAGTATAAGTCAGAGTACTTGATGACCCACCAAAGGCCAGTGGTAAGACCCTATTGCTGAAGACTCCATACGCAGCTGACACGTAAAATGGAATGGCATGGCTGGAATCCAGGAGAGAGTCAGTCCCCAGACAGTCAGCGTGTCTAGTGCCAGAAGGTGCTACATGGGCGACTGGGGGAAATGACCAATATCTGTCCAAGCAACTCATTGTCTAACCTAATTAGCAACAAAAAACCTATGTGATGCCCACACAAGTGCAATAGTGGCACACAGCCATGGTGGGGAACCAACTGCTCTTGATTTGGCTAACTGATCCCTTCAGTGGTACGAGACCCATAGCTGGAGCTGGGAAACAAGTCAGAACCATACCCAAACATAAGCCCACTCTCCAATATCAAGCTACCATCAATCATGGGCTACAAGAGGGCCTACACCTATCAAACTCTCTATCAAAAAAGTAATTGTTATCTCAATTTTCCGGGTGCCAACTTACTCTCCATTGGAGAATCTGCTTCTCTTTTTCTCTTTTAGGATGCAGATCCTAAGGAGAGAGCTGCCCCAACATACCTCAAAAGGGGCCCGACTGAAACTAAGGACAACTGGCGAAACAAGCAAGGGTGATGTTTTCCTGATGAACCAGATACCAGTACAAAGGGGAAGGAGACCAACACAGAGAAAAATCAACTCCTACCAAATCAGAGAGCCAGAGCCTCAGAGGCCCCCAATACCTCAGTACTGAAGCAGACCAAAAATGAATCCAACATGGCTCAGGGAAATTTTGCGGAAGAGGGGGCATAAAGAATGTCAGAGTCACATGTTGGGTCATGATATGCAGAGACATTTATCGTACCAATAACTGTGGGCTAACTCCACAAAGCACGACCCATTTGCATCAACAAGGAGGGTCCAATGGGAGGGGGTAGATCATGGATGAGCCTAAACAATGGTACTAAACTGCCTGTATTTGCTGAAAAGAAAACTAATAAATTAAATTAAAAAAAAAAAAAGAAATGCAGGGAAGAGAGGGTCATTGAATTTGTAACATGATCTTGTGTTTTCAAAATGGCCACGGGCAGTGTGAAGCAGGTTTGCTAGTTGCCTGCATGGAGACCCAATGGAGCAGTGAGGATGAACCATAGGTTGCAGCGCAGACCCAGTGGAGATGCCAGGACCACGAGATGGCTGCTAAGGAGAGCTGCTGGCCCCAGTGGAAGTTTTCCAGGACTGTGAGTAGACTAGCTGGAGGGTGGAATCGGAACTCCAGAGGCTTTCTGATGGTTAGAATTATTGGACTTGGAGACTTGTCACTGGCTAGAGTTTTTGAACTTGGAGCTACAGAGTTTGATATTTTACCTGTTTAAATCTTGTATTTGCAGAATATTTCTTTGCTATGTCCAATGCCATCTTTTGCAGTGTGAGTATTTATTCTTGACCATTATGGGCTTTGGGGGGATTTTTTGATACTATGGCTCAGTTAAAAGATCTTGGACTATGGGAATGTTTGAACATCACTAGGATTGATAAAAACTATGGGGACATTTAAAGTTGGATGAATGCATTGCATTTTACATCATGAATGATTATCAGTTTATGGGGGCTTGGGGTGGAATGTGGTGGTTTGATTCAGATGTCCCCCATAAACTTAGGTGTTCTGAATGCCAGGTTCCCAGCTGATTGGGATTTGGGAATTAATGAATCCTGGAGGCAGAGTATTGTTGGAGGCGGGCTTTTGGGTGTTATAGTCAGTCTCCCCTTGCCACTGTTTGGTACACTGCCCTGTTCCTGTTGTCCATCTGATGTTGCCCAGGAGGTGATGTCTACCCTATGCTCATTCCATTGTTTTCCCCAGCCATCACGGGGCTTCCCCTTGTTCCTATAAGCCAAAATAAACCTTTTTTTTCCCCACAAGCTGCTCTTGGTTGGTTGATTTCTGCCAGCAATATGAACGAGGGGTATGTGGCAGCTGCTTGCTCACATCTCCTCAGATCAAACCACAAGGGTAAAATAACAAAACAAGCTGCATACTTTGGACGTCTAGTGGCCCATGGGAGGAACAGGGAAGAGAGCAAGGAATGATTCAACCAGGGCAAGACTGGAGGAGATCACCAAGCCCTGGAGCTCAGTGTTCGGCATCCAGAGGTTTTGTAGCATCATCTGGGCTTCAGCAGGCTTGGGATCCCTGCTACAGCTCCACAGTCTGAAGCCCCCAATCCTCTCTCTTGGCCTGGCTCCAGTTGGTGACTGTTATTTTCCTTAACAGATGTCACACCTTCTCGGCTGTTCTCATGTTCTGGGACCCTCATTGAAGCCTAAGGCTTACCTTCACAGCATGACATAGTGACCCACTCAGAAGCCCTGTGCAGGGATCTGACATGCTACACATTGCCTGACTTCAGCAGCTTTCTTGAACTGCATTGTCAGCATCCGCTACTCCGTAGCTGTTGCATTTTGCATGCTTGCATGATCAGCCAGCCCCATGAATGACACCACCTGGCCCCCTTGGACCATGAGCCTAAAGAAATCATTTTATCTTTTTTCCTGCAGTGTGGATGAGTCATTTGCCTTCTGCTCCTCCTATTATCTCCAGGACCCAATCCAGGCCTTGGGCTTCTGGTTCTGAAAACTTTCGGGGTTATTGTGGAAGGCAGGCCAATCAAGAGACCGAGCACATGATTCCCCGACGCTGCTCGGCTGCTTCTGCGGGATGTGAGACATGTAGCCAACTTCTCTTTTGTGACTTAAACCTTTGCATCTGTTAAGTCACACCATTAATCATGTCGGTGGCTGCAAAAATTGAATGTGCTCACTTATGTTTTATGCACACAGAAAAATTTCTATGTGGGAATTAGTAGTATTTTTTTTTTCATGCAAAATGTCCCTTGCTAGGGGAAGACCTTGAGGCTTGTTAGCCTACTGTGTGTTCAGACATAGACCTCTTTTGCTGCTTCCTCCCAGCTGATGTCACACCTTTGCTGGCTCTGCCACGGTGGGTGACACTTCCCCTCAAAACCCTAAGCCCAAAGAAACCTTTTGCTTCCATATCTTTTGTCCCAGCAACAAATAGATGAGCAGTTCATTACTAACATGAGCCAAGAAGGCAATGTGAATGAGCGAACTAGGCAATGATAAGAAAACTGCAGACCCGGGAGACTAAGGGAACCCTACACAGTTTGGCAGGTGCTACTCAGCCGGAAGCCCTTTCCCAAGGGCTGCACGTGTATTTTGCCAGCTGCTTCTAGGGAAGTTCAAAATTGATGAAAAATCTTTCTCTTTGTTCTGGTTTGAAATTCTATTTTGTATGGGTTGTCATTTGTCATGTGTGGTGGGGGCAAACACTCCATTGGTCCTTTTGACCCATTTGGCTCATCAGTCGTATGAATATTGAAAAGCACCATGTCTTTCCATATCATGGGCCTGGGTGCATATGACCTCAGATGCCAACCCTGTGCCGCGCCACTGTAATTCTTACTGGCCTTTGCAAACCCAGATCTAGGGTCGCTCTTCCATAAAGCTCTCTGAACTGGTTTCCTGGGCTTGGCCTTCCTGCATCTTCCTCATAGAACTTGTTTGCTTCCGTCACTGTAAACATCATTTCCTTGCCTGGTACTTGAGATATTGTCCAGGCCCTCTTTCCACTCATGGCTCTCCTCCTACCTTGGCCTCCCAAGTGCCGGGATTACTGGCATGAGCCAGTACAACCATCAAGTGACTACCTTGTAAAGGAACAAATTGAACGATGAGTTGAAAGGGTTAGGTGACATAATGACTAGGATGCTTTTGAGCCCCAACATGATTCTGAGAGAGGGGGTGTGGATTTTCTGACTTTGTTGGCAGACCCAGAAGGCCCAATGCGCACAGCCACTGTTTCAGCTTGAAGTGCATAAGGCATGACTATGAAATGATGATATTGCTTTCAGATTCCCACGTCAGAGTCCTCTGAGAGGCTACACAAAGCATACCTTCCCTCCTCTGAGGGCGGATTTGATGTTTTTTAAAAATAGACATAATTTGTTCTGAGCTGCTTCTTATGAATAAGATGGAGAATAAGCATAGCAGCATCATTTTGGCCTCCTAAAAAAGAAATAGAGGGCTGCCTGTGAGGCTAGAATACCAATGTTCTTTCTTGATTTTCAAGCCAGCTACAAAGGCGATTTCCCAGAAACTTTCCAAATGTGTCCTGATCATAATGGCATCATGAGAATCAGCCATGGCGAGTCAGGAAATAAGGGGAAACTTTTGGAAGGACTGGCTGTCCTAGAGAGGTCAGGTCTGACATGTTACTTTAAGGTGCCTTATGTACCTTCTCATGTAATGAGACAAACCTAGCATTTACAGAGGACTTAGAGCTTCAAGGCATTCTTCATGTGTATCTCCCTGGGCCTCACAGTGATTTTGTAGAACACCAGGGGTGAATATTATCAGCTCCCTGTGACACAGGAGGGAATGGAGAATCAGGGAGGTTAGTGATTAGCTAAAGGTCACAGAGCCAGAGAGGGGCAGAGCCACCCACACTTGCTCAAACCTGCAATACTGAGGAGACAGATCAAGAATACGCTGCATGTGTGAGGGTGCCATTGGTGGCTTAGGGAATCTCATAATCCTCTTGGAGGTGAAGAGAGGTGATGTGTATGCTTTCTGAAAATCTACTCAGTTTCATACTTCATACAATTCCTGTGTTTATGAGACAACATAGTACAGTGGACAGGCAGGCACTGTGTCTATGAGGTAACATAGGCTGTGGACAGGCACTGTGTCTATTACCTAACAGAGGAGTGGACAAGAACACAGATTAGCAGCCAGATGGCCCTGAGCATGCATCCTAGCTCTGCTGCTACTATGTGTGACCTTGGGCATGTCACAATACCTTCTTTTTTTGAAATTTAATTTATTAGTTTTCTTTTCAGCAAATACAGGCAGTTTGGTACCATTGTTTAGGCTCATCCATGACCTACCCCCTCCCACTGGCCCCCACAATACCTTCTTAATGCCTTCATTTCCTTCTCTGTAGAAGACAGATGACCACTGGTAAAGTGTTGTGACTAATGCATTAGCATATAGCTACATTTCTTGTCGTTGTGACAAAATACCTGACCTGAAGCAACTTAAGGGGAGGAAAGGCTTACTGTGGCTGACGGTTTGGGAGATGTCGTCCGCCGTTGTGGGGAAGGCACGGTAGGAGGAGCAGCTTGGTGCTGCGGCGGGAGGAGCACGAGGCTGCCCTCACCCTCAGGGAGAGGCAGCCGAGCAAGAGGAGCACCGGCACCCTGGTTGCTCCCCCCCTCTCAGCCCAGGACCCCCAGTCCATGGAAAGTATTGCTAACATTCATGGTGTGTCCTCTTTCTTCAGTTAATCCTTCCCAGGAATGCCCTAACAGGCCCAAGAGAGGTGTGTTTCCTGAGCAGGACACAGTCATATTCTTAATTCAGGGATGAAATAAATCAAAACCTTAAAAAGCAGGTTTCTTCTCCAGTCAACTCTTTCAAAAAAACAGTTTGCATTTCTTTTATTTATTTATTTTCACAATTTTTATTAACATTTTCCATAATTATAAAAAATATCCCATGGTAATACCTCCCCCCCCTTGCACTTTCCCCTTTGAAATTCCATTCATCATATTACCTCTCCACCTCAATCATTGTACTTACATATATACAATACCAACCTATCAAGTACCCACCTTCCTTTCTCTTTCCTTTATATCTCCTTTTAAACTTACTGGCCTCTGCTACTAAGTATTTTCCTTCTCACGCAGAAGCCCAATCATCTGTAGCTAGGATCCACATATGAGAGAGAACATGTGTTGCTTGGCTTTCTGGGCCTGGGTTACCTCACTTAGTATAATCCTTTCTACATCCATTCATTTTTCTGCAAATTTCATAACTTCATTTTTCTTTAATGCTGAATAGAACTCCATTGTATAAATGCGCCACATCTTCATTATCCACTCATCATTATCCACACATCTAGGCTGGTTACATTTCCCAGCTATTATAAATTGAGCAGCAATAAACATGGTTGAGAACATACTTCGAAGGAAATGAGATGAGTCCTTAGGATATATGCCTAGGAGTGCTATAGCTGGGTCATATGGTAGATCAATCTTTAGCTGTTTTAGGAACCTCCACACTGTTTTCCACAATGGCTGGACCAGATTGCATTCCCACCAGCAGTGTAGAAATGTTCCTCTTTTTCCACATCCCCGCCAGCATTTATGATCATTTGTTTTCATGATGGTTGCCAATCTGACAGGAGTGAGATGGAATTTCAATGTAGTTTTAATCTGCATTTCCCTGATGACTAGTGACGTAGAATATTTTTTAGATGCTGATATGCCATTCGTATTTCTTCCTTTGAGAATGCTCTATTTAGCTCCATAGACCATTTTTTTTATTTGTATGATAGCATTAGTAATTATTTTTTATTTTTTATTTTTTTAATGTTTTTATTAGCATTTTCCATGATTATTAAAAAAAATCCCATGGTAATTCCCTCCCTCCCCACCCCCCACGCTTTCCGCTTTGAAATTCCATTCTCCATCATATTACCTCCCCATCACAATCATCGTACTTACATATATACAATATCAACCTATTAAGTACCCTCCTCCCTTCCTTTCTCGTCTCCTTTTTAACTTACTGGCCTCTGCTACTAAGTATTTTCATTCTCACACAGAAGCCCAGTCATCTGTAGCTAGGATCCACATATGAGAGAGAACATGTGGCGCTTGGCTTTCTGGGCCTGGGTTACCTCACTTAGTATAATACTTCCCAGGTCCATCCATTTTTCTGCAAATTTCATAACTTCATTTTTCTTTACTGATGAGTAGAACTCCGTTGTATAAATGTGCCACATCTTCATTATCCACTCATCAGTTGAGGGACATCTAGGCTGGTTCCATTTCCTAGCTATTATAAATTGAGCAGCAATAAACATGGTTGAGCACGTACTTCTAAGGAAATGAGATGAGTCCTTTGGATATATGCCTAGGAGTGCTATAGCTGGGTCATATGGTAGATCAATCTCTAGCTGTTTTAGGAACCTCCACACTGTTTTCCACAATGGCTGGACCAGATTGCATTCCCACCAGCAGTGTAGAAGGGTTCCTCTTTTTTCACATCCCCACCAACAGTTATGATCATTTGTTTTCATGATGGTGGCCAATCTGACAGGAGTGAGATGGAATCTCAATGTAGTTTTAATCTGCATTTCCCTGATGACTAGTGACGTAGAATATTTTTTTAGATGCTGATATGCCATTCGTATTTCTTCCTTTGAGAATGCTCTATTTAGCTCCATAGCTCATTTTTTGATTGGCTTGTTTGATTCCTTGTTATTTAACTTTTTGAGTTCTTTGTATATCCTAGATATTAATCCTCTATCAGATATATAGCTGTAGGTTGCCTCTTTGCTTTATTCACAGTGTCCTTTGCAGGGCAAAATCTTTGTAATTTCATGAGGTCCCAGTGATTAATCTGTGGTTTTATTGCCTGAGCAATTGGGGTTGTATTCAGAAAGTCTTTGCCAAGGCCAATATGTTGAAGGGTTTCCCCTGCTTTTTCCTCTAGCAGTTTCAGAGTTTCAGGTCTGATGTTAAGGTCTTTAATCCATTTGGACTTAATTCTTGTGCATGGCGAGAGAGAAGAATCTATTTTCATCCTTCTGCAGATATATATCCAGTTTTCCCAACACCATTTGCTGAAGAGGCTGTCTTTTCTCCAATGAGTATTTTTGGCATTTTTATCTAATATCAGGTGGCTATAGCTACCTGGACTTATATCTGGGTCCTCTACTCTGTTCCACTGATCTACATGTCTGTTTTTGTGCCAGTACCATACTGTTTTTGTTACTATGGCACTGTAGTACAGGTTAAAATCAGGTATGGTGATACCACCAGCCTTACTTTTGTTGCCCTGTATTATTTTAGATATTCTAGTTTTTTTGTGTGATTTCAAATGAATTTTTGGATTGTTTTTTCTATTTCCATGAAGAATGCCTTTGGAATTTTGATAGGGATTGCATTAAATGTGTAGATTGCTTTTGTAAGATTGCCATTTTCACAATATTGATTCTTCCAATCCAGGTACAGGGGATGTTTCTCCACTTTCTAGTGTCTTCTGCAATTTCTCACTTGAGTGTTTGAAATTTCTCATTGTAGAGATTCTTTACTTCCTTTGTTAGGTTTATTCCAAAGTACTTTTTTTTTTTTTTTTTTTGATTTTTGATGCAATTGTGAATGGGAGTGATTCTCTGATTTCATCCTCTGTGTTTTTGTTGTTAGCATATATGAAGGCTACTGATTTCTGTGTATTTATTTTGTATCCTGCTACATGGCTGTAGGTTTTGATTAGCTCTAACAGTTTGCTAGTAGAGTCTTTAG
Organism: Jaculus jaculus; assembly: GCF_020740685.1. NCBI lineage: Eukaryota > Metazoa > Chordata > Mammalia > Rodentia > Dipodidae > Jaculus > Jaculus jaculus. Next base: position 207,733,052 of record NC_059103.1, on the reverse strand, counting down.
GGTCCTTTATGTATAGAATCATGTCATCTGCAAATAATGATAACTTGATCTCTTCCTTTCCAATTTGTATCCCTTTTATGTGTGTCTCTTGCCTTATTGCTATGGCTAAGACTTCCAAAACTATGTCAAATAAAAGTGGGGATAGTGGACACCCTTGTCTTTTTCCTGATTTTAGTGGAAAAGCTTCCAGTTTTCCCCATTTAGTAATATGTTGGCTGTAGGCTTGTCATAATAGCTTTTATTATATTGAGATATGTTCCTTCTATTCCCAGTCTCTGTAGGACTTTTTATCATGAAGGGATGTTGGACTTTGTCAAATGCTTTCTCTGTGTCCAATGAGATGATCATGTAATTTTTGTCCTTCAACCCGTTCATGTAATGTATTACATTTATAGATTTGCGTATATTGAACCATCCCTGCATCTCTGGGATAAAGCCTACTTGGTCAGGGTGAATGATCTTTTTGATATACTCTTGTATTCTGTTTGCCAATATTTTGTTGAGAACTTTTGCATCTATGTTCATGAGGGAGATTGGTCTGTAATTTTCTTTTTTTGTTCTATCTTTGCCTGGTTTTGGTATCAGGGTGATGCTGGCTTCATAGAAGGAGTTTGGTAGAATTCCTTCTTTTTCTATTTCCTGGAAAAGCTTAAGAAGCAATGGTGTTAGTTATTCCTTGAAGGTTTGGTAAAATTCAGCAGTGAATCCATGTGGACCTGGGCTTTTTTTAGTTGGGAGATGATTGATAACTGTTTGGATCTCCATGCTTGCTATAGGTCTATTTAAGTGATTAATCTCATCTTGATTTAATTTAGGTAGGTCATCTAAATCAAGGAAAGCATCCATTTCTTTCAGATTTTCATACTTTGTGGAGTATATGCTTTTATAGTAAGTCCCTATGATTTTTTGAATTTCTCTGGAATCTGTTGTGATGTTACCTTTTTCATCTCTGATTTTATTAATTTGTGTCTCTTCTCTCTTTCTTTTGGTCAGATTTGATAAGGGTTTATCAATCTTGTTTATCCTTTCAGAGAACCAACTCTTTGTTTCATTAATTCTTTGGATTTTTTTTTTTTGGTTCTATTTCATTAATTTCTGCCCTAATATTTATTATTTCTTCCTGTCTACTGATTTTTGGTTTGCCTTGTTCTTCTTTTTCCAAGGCTTTAAAGTGAAGCATTAGGTCGTTTACTTGTGACCTTTCTAGTTTCTTAATATATACTCTTAAGGCTATAAATTTACCTCTTGGAACTGCATTCAATGTGTCCCAGAGATTTTGGTATGTTGTGTTCTCATTATCGTTGAGTCTATAAATTTTTTGATTTCCTTCTTGATTTCTTCATTGACCCATTCATCATTTAGTAGTGTTTTGTTTAATTTCTATGATTTTGTGTATGCTCTATAGCCTTTCTTGCTACTGATTTGTAGTTTAATTTCATTATGGTCAGATAGAATGCAAGGCATTATTTCAATTTTCCTGAATTTGTTAAGATTTGCTTTGTGTCCTAATATATGGTCCATTTTAGAGAATGTTCCATGTGCTGCTGAAAAGAATGTATTTTCTGCAGCCTTTGGATGAAATGTCCTGTATATATCTGTTAGGTCCATTCCTTCTATGACCTCATTTAGTCCAGATGCCTCTCTGTTTATTTTTTCCCAGGATGACCTGTCAATTGATGAGAGTGGGGGGTTAAATTCACCCACCACCACTGTGTTTGGTGTTATCTGTGACATTAGTTCTAATAGTGCTTGTTTGACGAATTTGGGAGCCCCCATGTTAGGTGCATATATGTTTAGGATTGTAACGTCCTCCTGTTGGAGTGTGCCCTTAATCAATATGAGGTGACCTTCCTTATCTTTTTTGACTAACGTTGGACTGAAGTCTGCCTTGTCAGATATTAGGATAGCAACCCCTGCTTGTTTTCTAGGCTCATTTGCTTGAAACACCTTTTTCCCACCTTTCACCCTAAGATAATGTCTATCCTTTGTAGAAAGGTGAGTTTCTTGGAGACAACAAATTGTAGGGTCCTGCTTTTTAACCCAGTCTGCAAACCTATGTCTTTTGGCTGGGACATTGAGGCCATTGATATTAAGAGATATTATTGAAAGGTGTGTATTTATGTTTGCATTTTTTTTTTGTGGTTCCGGTTCTACCTTTGCTCTCTTGTGTTAACTAGTATTTGAGTATTGCTAGTTTTTTCCAGGTTCCTTATATGTGTGTTTTCCCTTTTCTTCAGCATGGAGGATTCTATCAAGTATTTTCTGTAGAGCTGGTTTTGTCTTCAAATACTCCTTTAACCTGCTTTTGTCATGGAATGTCCTTATTTCTCCGTCTGTTTGAATGGATAGTTTTGCAGGATAAAGTAACCTTGGTTGGCAGTTGTTTTCTTTCAGAACTTGGAATATATCACTCCAAGCCCTTCTGGCTTTAAATGTTTTTGTTGAATAATCTACTGTAATCCTGATGGGCTTGCCTTTGTAGGTAACTTGATTTTTCTCTCTAACTGCTTTCAGTATTTTTTCTTTGGTTTGTGTGTTTGTCAGTTTGATTATAATATGGCGAGGAGAGGTTCTTTCCAGGTTTCATCTGGCTGGGGTTCTAAAGGCTTCCTGTATCTGCATTGGCACCTCTTTCCCAATTTGGGGTAAGTTTTCTTCTATTATTTTGTTGAAGATGCCTACTGTGCCTTTGGAGTGGAATTCTTCTTCTTTTTCTATGCCCTGAATTCTTATATTTGATCTTTTCATAGTGTCCCGAATATCTTTAAATTCCCACTCATACTTTTCTATAAGTTTGTCTTTCTCTTTGTTGGCCTGTATTAGATCTGCCCCCTGGTCTTCTAGCTTAGATATTCTGTCCTCTCCTTCATCCATTCTACTGGTGAAATTTTCTACAGAGTTTTTTTATTTCATTAACTGTGTTCTTCATTGCTAGTAATTCTGACTGGTTTTTCTTTATTATTTCTATTTCCTTATTTATGTCTTGTATTGCCTTCTTTATTTCATGAAATTGGTGTCCTGCATCTTCTTTGATTCCTTTGATTTTCTCTTTGAGTTCCTCTTTGACTCCTTTGATTTGTTCTCTGACTTCTTTGAACATATTTACAATCATTCTTTTGAAATTGTTCTCAAGCATTTCCTCTAACTCATTCTCACTGGAGGTCATTTCTGATGCATTATTACTGTTAGGTGGATTTATATTGTCTTGCTTTTAATGTTTCTTGTGTTATAATGTATATATTTTTGCGTCTTGGATTAAGTTAATGCTTGATTTTTCTATCTAGCTAGGTATTCTTAGCTGTATCAAATGATTTGATGTTATATATCTTTAGGATAGGAGCTTAAGGTGTTAGGTGTGGCTCTTAAGTCTCTCAGAGTATCTACAAAGGTGTTCCTAGGGGTTGAGTTTCCTTGTTATGGGGGTATTCAAGTAGGCTGAGTGGAATAAAATACAGGTAGAATCTAAAATTGAACTAAACACTGTACACATTCAATCAAAATCAGCACTGAATATTTATGCAAGAGTAGTTGTTATAACAACCAGATCCTCTATCAACAAAGAGGTTAAGATTTCTGGTCTGCTGAGGGATCCAAGTCAGCTTGTGACCAAGTGAGACCCTTCCCTGGTGCAATAAATCCCAGTTACCATTTTGGATGATTTTGGTCTCAGTCAAGTTGCTGGCTGGGTCTTTGGCCTGCTGTCCTGATTTCTGGAGCTGGGCACTGGCTTTTCCTGTGGGCAAACTGAGCCTGGCAACTGTGTCCCTGCAGTTTGGTACCCCTGTTGCTGGAACTGCTACTGCTGCTGCTGCTGAAGCTGCTGCTGCTGGATCTGTTGCTGCTGCTGCTAAAGCTGCTGCTGCTGTATCTGCCACTGCTGGTTCTGCCACTGCTGCCTCTGAAGCTGCTGCTGCTGCCTCTGAAGCTGCTGCTGCTGGATCTGCTGCTGCTGCCTCTGAAGCTGCCACTACTGGATCTGCCGCTGCTGGGGCTGCTGTTGCTGGTGCTAGAGTCGCTGATGCTGCTGCCGGACCCTGCTCCTGCTTAGGTCCTGCTGTCGGTTCAAGTTGGCATGGCAGGGTCCTGGGACCACACTCTGTTTGCTGGAGCTGGGCTCAGGTGGTGGGGGAGGGGAGGGAGCTGCAGCTGCTCTAGTTCTGTTGCTGTTCCACGTATTCTTCTACCTCGTGGTCTGCTCCTCCATTGTTCACTGCTGCTCTCCCTTCACGTTTCTTGAGTTGCGGAGAGCTCTGGTGTGAGTGGAAGCTCCCCACACTTTGTTTTTCCAGTGGCTCAGGCCAAACCTGGTGGCTTTCTGGTGCGCTTCTGCTGCTGCCACGGTGGGCGGACCTGCCGGGGCCGCTTTTGCTGGCCTGTGTGGGCTCTGGATGCTTGGGATCTCTTCTACTTCTCTGCTGCTGTTTCAATTTCCTATACACCTCACTTTTTAGTAAAAGTGTGTATTTTGCTGAGTTTCTTTGGTCTTGTTCCCCCATAGGCTGCTTTGGCGTGGTACCTACACCACCATCTTAACTGGAAGTCCAGGGTTTGCATTTCTATCATAGTCTTTCCTCAGGCATTCTCTCCATTGTTTTAATGTAAAGCAGTTGGGCCATCTTCATTAAGATTGGTAATTTGTTTCACAATAGTAGCTCCAGCAACCTAGAACCAGTCTCAGTGCCTATAATTTTAACTTGCTTGAAATTTTCTAGCTTAACATCTTAACTCTTTCAGCCCAATATCTTTAGCCACACACATCAGTCCATTGCAAATTTAACTTTGATCAAACTCTCTAGGTCTGGGTGGCAGGATGCAGCCAGCCCTTATGCCAGTAGCACAGTTCCAACAAAGTCCTCTGAAGTCTTTCCTTCCCCTTAGAAATCTCATAAGTCAATCTTCAAAGTTCAATAGTCTCTACACTTAGCATTTTCAAACACTTACAAGAATAGTACATAATACTTGGCTTACAGCTCCAGAAGGCATCTTCAGTTGCAAGCACCAAATCCATGCCCATTGTTACAAAACAATAGTTCCAAAAGACCTAAATGCACAAGGTCTGGTCAATCTCACCCCATACGCTGGACCACCTTTCTGTAGCAGACATCTCTGAGTTGAACTTCCAGACCAGACAGTTATAGAGGAAGAGATTTATTGAAGCTTATAGATCTAGGGGAAGTTCCATTATGGCAGAAAAATCTGGCCTGCTTTCACAGGACCAAATTGAGAGAGAAACCCCAAGCCAAATGTCACAAAGCACACTTCAGGAACTCCAGTTAGGCACTTTGCTTATCTTTAGATAGTAATCTTAAACCCACCACCATACCTTAGGGCTGGACTGCCCAGTGACAGCTCCATTAGCCAGGTGGCCGCAGATTCAAACTACAAACTAATAAAACACTGAATATATTGGGGGTCATCAATTCAAAGTGCCAGACACCACAGCAATGGCAACAAAACATGCACAACTCAGTCTAACTGGAAAGCTCAGGTAACAAGTCTGCTTCAAGTTGGGGAATCAACTTACATTTTCTTTCTTCAGCTTCCTGGCCATCCACTCATCTGTTTATCCATGTGTTCATCCACTCGTCTGTATATCCATGCATCCCACTCATCTGGATATCCATGGATTACACTCATCTGTATACCCATGCACTCATCCACTCGTTGTATATCCATGCATTCCACTTGTCTGTATATCCATGTGCACATCCACTCATCTGTATATCCATGCATTCCACTCATCTGGATATCCATGGATTACACTCATCTGTATACCCATGCACTCATCCACTCATCTGTATATCCATGTGTTCTTCCACTTGTCTGTATATCCATGCATTCCACTCATTTGTATATCCATGCATTCATCCACTCATCTGTATATCTATGCATTCATCAGATAACTTGTCTTCTTTTTAGTCCTTCCTGAGCCTGCACCTCTTCATATTTTGACCTCATTTTCTTTCTTTCTTTCTTTCTTTCGTTCTTTCTTTCTTTCTTTCTTTCTTTCTTTCTTTCTTTCTTTCTTTCTTTCTTTTTTTTTTAGGAGGGTCTGACTGTAGCTCAGGCTGACTTGGAATTTACTATGGAGTCTCAGGGTGGCCTCTAACTCCCGGTGATCCTCCTACCTCTGCCTTCCAAGTGCTACGATTAAAGGCATGCAACACCAGGTCCTGGTAGACCTCATTTTCTTCTAGAGTGAAATTCACATTGTACATTTGCTACAGTGTAATTTATTGAGTACTATTTCAAGAAGATGCTTTGGGAAAAAGCAGGTCCCCATGGGCTAACAGACATGAGAAAGAATATTTACTACATTTCAAGTTTAGAAATTCACATGGCATCTTGACAAGTAAGCAACCAAACAAACCAAAAAATAAACCCACAAACAAGAGAAGTTTTGCTAGCAGAAAAAAAAGATTTCTTTTTAAAAAAGATTTTATTTTACTTTGTTTTTTTTGGTTTTTTGAGGTAGGGTCTTACTCTAGACCAGGCTGACATGGAATTCACTATAGTCTCAGGGTAGCCTTGAACTGTCCGTGATCCTCCTACCTCTGCCTCCTGAGTGCCGGGATGAAAGGTGTACACCACCATACCTGAGTAAAATATTTTATTTTTATTTACTTATTTGAGAGAGAGAGAGAGAGAGAGAGAGAGAGAGAGAGAATAAGAATGGGTGTACTAGGGCCTCCTGCCACTGCAAAGTAAGTCCAGATGCATTTGCCACCTTGTGCATCTGGCTTATGTGGGTCCTGTGTAATCAAACTGACCTTTGGCTTTTCATGCAAGTGCCTTAACTACTAAGCCATGTCTTCAGCCTGAAAATAAAAATTTTAACATAATTTGTTTAGTGTTGCTCTTCCAAAGAGGGTTTGACCACCAGAATTATTCTTGGTGTGTGTTGGGGGAAGTGGTGCTGTATTGGGAGTATACTGATAGGGACTAGGAGACCTACATTAAGATTTTGGCTCCTCCACAAAGTTACCTACTTCCTCTTCTTGAGTTTTGGATCCTCAGATACACAGTTAAATTGGTTGGTCATTTAACACTTTATTGGAGTCAGCAATCTATGACTCCTGAAGTGTACCATATTCCAGGTAGGGAAGGGTAACATTACTTGAAAAACAATGGTTAGCTTTTGGGTGGTAAGCACCATATGGAGCTATAGAGACTATTTGGTCAATACTCTTTAAAAAATTTAATTTTTTTTTTTTTTATGAGAGAGAAAGAGAGAGAGAGAGAATTGGCGTGCCAGGGTCTCCAGCCACTGCACTCGAACTTCAGATGCATAAGCCATCTTGTGTTCATGTGTTTCCTTGCACGCTTGCATCACCTTGTGCATCTGGCTTATGTATGACCTAGAGAGTCAAATATGGGTCCCTAGATGTCAAAGGCAAAAGCCCCAACCACTGTGTAATCACTCCAGCCTTGGTCAGTTCTTTAGAAAGTTCCAAACATTGGTACAAGACATGTCAGATTAAAGAGGATGGTGGGGATCCAGTCGTGGCAGCTTCTTTGTCCTTCTTGGATTCCATCATTCTACCCCAGTCTCTCTTCCTCTGTGTGTACCCTCTATGGCAAATTGTTGGTTATTTTTCATGATGTTCAGCCCAGATGCTGGGTAGGGAGGAGAGGTAAGAGAGTTTACTTTGAATCTTGTGTTATTCAGGATGATTTTGGTGGCAAGAAGCAAATTCCTGACTTAGACTGGCTTAAACAACGGGGAATTTATTATTTTGCATATCAGGAATTCCACAGGGCAGGGCAGACCCAAGTTTGGTTGAATCAGCAGTTCAACAATGGCATTCAGGACTTCTATGCTCTATCAGCATTATTTGGCATCTTAGGTGAGTATCAAGATGGTGGCAGTAGTTCCGAGTCTAGTATGATGACAAGATCTAGAAGATGAAGGAACACATCATTCTGTTTTTCTTTTCTAGAAGCAAAGACATTTCCTCATAAATCCCTAGGTGGCCATCCACCTGGAAGAAGACTTCTTATGTTTCATTGGCTAGAATTACGATGATCATTCCTGGGTCTATCACCTGCAGAGAGAATGGGATCACCCTTAGACTAGCCACAGCCCAAGGGTAAGATCAACTACTACTCTGATGAGACAGTGGTAGAACTAAACCTTGGTTATTTTTAAAAATGGCCTATGTTGTGAAAGGAAGGAGAGAAGGTGTGGTGGTTTGAACTCATAGCCTCAGGTATTTTTAAAAATATTTATTTTTGTTTATTTATTTATAAGAGAGAGAGAGAGAGAGAGAGAGAGAGAGAGAGAGAGAGAGAGAGAGAGACACAGAGGGAGGGGAATGGGTATGTATCCCATCTCTAGAGGGCCTCCAGCCACTGCAAATGAACTCCAGACACATGTGCCACTTTGTGCATCTGGCTTACATGGGACCTGGGGAATGGAACCTGGGTCCTTAGGCCTCATAGGCAAGTGCCTTAATAGCTAAGACATCTCCCCAGCCCTGCCTTGGGTATTTTGATTAAGCTTAAGCTTCCTGATTAAGTCTACAGTATCCTGTTGGAGGAGGTGTCACTGGGGACAGATCCTAGAATCGAATTCTAAGGTATGTATGCAAGCAGATATGAATTCCAGCCCAAAAGTTTGCAAGAGCAGTTTGAGCTCTGGCGGCTCATGATTGCTGGTGGTGCTGGCGATTTGGTTGTTTCTCTCTGCGTGGGTCTATGCAAGACAGCCAGCTGTTTCCACTGTTGATGGAACTTCCTCTGGATCTGTAAGCTGAAATAAATCCCTTCTTTCTATAAACTGTGTCTGGTTAGTATTTTGTCTAAGCAGTGTGGAGCTGACTACAACAGAAAGAAAGAAGGACAAAATGCCATCTAAACAGAAAATAGTAAGACCTTAAGAGTAGAAAGGGGAAGGGAAATAAACCTTAAACAAACTGCCTTAAGTAAATCTCTCAGCTGCAAATATCAACCCAGAGCCAACCTTTCTTTGGTTTCATAATGTGCTTGCTCTGAGTTCCATATGACACTTCCTCTCCTCTTTGTATCTGTATGCATCAAACTCTGTGAAAAAGAGATCACAGAGGAAAGCAACGCAGTGCATCTACTTTAGTGATTCTGTTTACACTATGACTACGTCTACATTTTTAAAAGTCTTGTCTGCTCAGCTCCTATGAGGACTAGCCAGTCAAAGTGTATTGTTCAACGTGGAAGTGACCTCTTGGTATGCTGGTTCTTGTCTCCTGTGAGAGTGCAGGGTGCAGAGTCTCTGTTCCTTCAGGGCAGAAGCTACTGGAGGAAGTAGCTATGTGGTCCAGGCCCACAACTCCAGCCTCGTAGCCAGGCTGATGAGAGCTGCGGTTTCACTTCTACCATTTCTTAGGAATACATTCTTGAGTCACCTACTAACTTCCTTTTTTTTTTTTTTTTTATCAGTTTACTTCTCTAGAGCAGAAATAATAACAGTGATTCCCACTTCCTGGGATTATTGATGAGATGAAAGAAGAGAAAGCTAATAAATATCTTACCACAGCAGGTTATTTGAGAGCTCTTGATGGGTGCTATCTTTCAGATTATAGGAATAGAGATATTGTTGTAATAGCATCTGGAAATGTCTCACAGCAGCCAATGGAGCCATGCTGAGGCTTCCAGTCCCACTGAGAGCTAACATTTTCTTCCCTGATCCCTAGCCCGAAGGACACAGCATCACATGGCATAAGGAGGGAAGCCAAGAACTCCACTGATTCTTGATTCAGTGGAATCACTTGGGCTGCCAAGTACACTTTTGGAAAATTTCTTGTTCCCCACCCGCCTGGAGCATATTTTGGTCGCCTACTTGTCATACTGCAAAGCGTGGATGACTAACCAATCTGGGATTCACTGACAATTCCTCCCTTCATGCTGTAGATCAGAATCACTTGGCTCAGTGCATTTGTTCAGCCTCACAAATTGTGTGAGAAGATATCCCAGAGCAGAGAGTGCCACCCCACAAGAAGGTTCAGAGGCAGGGCATGGGCAGGAACCTGTTCAAAACCATATGGACTTTTCTCATCATTTCCTAGCCCAGACACCTCTCTCAGAAGTCTCTCCTTAGGAAGTAAGGGTTTTCCCGTCTTGGCTGGGTGAAGGAAAACAACAGATAATAGGAGCAGAGAGCATTTGTTAAGCCCATCTATTGAGTTCCTGAGGGTGGCTATAACAAATTTTCTCAATCTTGGTAGTTTAAAATAACAAAGTTATTCCTCAATTCTGAAGGAACCAAACAAGACTTCCAAAGGGCCACACTCCTTCCAGGGGTTCTAAGAGAGCATGTTTCCAGCATTTTCCACCTTTGGGTGGCTACAGCGTCCCTTGGTTTGGGGCTACATACCATTATTCTTTGCTTCTGTCTTCATATGCTCTTGTCTTTTATGCTCTTGTCTTTTCACTATTATCTTATAAATACACTTACAGCTGGGCTTAGGTTCACCTCATCTGGGATGACTTTATCTTGAGATGCCTAGCCTGACTACGTCTGTGAGAGCCTTTTCTTAATAGTGTCACTTTCCTATAATTCAGATGGTTAGGGCTTTGGCTGGATCACCATTCAAGCCGCCTATGTACCTTCTGAGTAACAGGTAGCCAACCATATAAGCGTGACTGAATGTCACCCCAGCAACCTTGAGGGTCTGCCCAACTTCAATCACCATGCCGGGTGAGGACCCTGAGTTATTGATATTCTTTTAATTAAGAAATAAATATTGAGAGGGGCAGAGGAGGCCTATGAAAACATGTCAGACCTGGGGGGAAATAAAGTTGTCATAAGAATATCCCTGGAGTACAAGATGTTGGGCTGAGCTGAATGTATTCCTGGAAGGTTAGAAGAAATTCTCTATGGAGTTTTTAGATTAAGATCTAATTTGAGGGCTGGAGAGATGGCTTAGCGGTTAAGCGCTTGCCTGTGAAGCCTAAGGACCCCGGTTCGAGGCTCGGTCCCCCAGGTCCCACGTTAGCCAGATGCACAAGGGGGCGCACGCATCTGGAGTTCTTTTGCAGAGTCTGGAGGCCCTGGCGCGCCCATTCTCTCTCTCTCCCTCTACCTGTCTTTCTCTCTGTGTCTGTCGCTCTCAAATAAATAAATTTAAAAAAAAAGATTTAATATGATGCCAGAAACCATCATTATATCATCCCTTTTCGTATTATAGTATCAATCTGTATTTTCCAGATAAAGAGAACATATACACATGTGTGTCTGTTATAAAGAGCTTGGCTGTAAGGAATTGGCTCATATGTTTGCAGATGCCAAGAAATCCTAGTGTCTGTGCTGTTGTCTGGAAATCAGGAAAGCTGATGGTATGTAGTTCCAGCCTGAGGGCCGGGTCCTGAGAACCAGGGGACCCTCAGTGCAAGTTCTAATCCTGCAGGAGAAGAGAGACACACTGGCTTCAACACAGGCAGAGGGTATTTACTCTCACTTGGTCTTTGTGTTCTACTCAGGGCTTCCATAGACCAAATGAGACCCACACTTGCCGTATTCTTTCCTCAGTGTACTGATGCAAGTGTTAACCCCACCCCATTGGGGTGTCTCAAACACCCTACAATAATGCTTAATCAACTCTGCGGTGCAGTCGAGTTGACACATAAACTTAGCCACCTCACCCCTTTAATAAGCCTACCCATCTTTGGCTCTAGAAGCACTCATCTTGGAAGGCACCCTGTTTCCTATGGCTCTTTTTTGCGATATCCGTTCTATTCAGAGAACACAGTGAACTCTTGCTTTATAATAATCCATTTGGTCTCGGCAACCAATGTTCTCTTTAAAGATGTAAATCGGGTCAGCAATCTCTCTCTCACTTCCATTCTTTTGAAAACCCGGCCTCTTGACAGGGCTCTGGCTGAAGGGCTCTGGCTCCTGTCTAGTGGCCCCAGCTCCTGCCTTCCTCCCATTCTTAGTCTCAACAGTATTGGACTTCTGTTTGCTGCACGTGCCAGGTTCATGCTGGCCTTAGAGTCTTTGCGTGTGCTGTTCTGTCTGCCTGAAATGCCCTTTCCCCGGAGCAAAACAGCCCTTTCCCCTCACACTGCTTTCTGCTCCAATGTCATCTCTGTGAAGGTCTCTCTCTGATCACCCAGTGGAGGCAGCCGTCTCCTATGGGCCCTCTCTTCCTGCCGTGTGCTCTGGTTATCACCCTGGCTCCTGTTTCCTCTCCTGTCCTCATCTCCTGATCACGGCTATGACAGTAAGGATTTTTATCTATTTGCTTTATATTTTATATTTACCAATATAGCTCCAACATGGAGAATACCACAGACACTTGGTAGGCATTTGTGGAAACTGTGAAGTCTATCTTTTTTGGTGACAATACCTGAGATTGTGTGGATGCCTGTCAAGGCCACTTGGGAATCTCTTTAAAGCTAAACACCACTAGGGAGCCTCACTAAAAATGTGATTTGAGGGCTGTGGACATGGTTTGGTTGCTAAAGTGTTTTCTACACAAGCATGGCAGCACCCACATACTTGATGGGTGTGGCGGTGTGCACCTGAATCCTGGGCTGAGGAAGTAGAGACAGGAGGACCCCTGGGCTCGCTGGATACTTAGACTATCCTGAGTAGTGAGCTCCCGATCTAGGGAGAGACACTGTGTTGTAGTTATTTGTGTGGCTGGGACAAAATGTAACCAAAAGCAGCTGATGGGAGGAGAGGGTTTATTATTGTAATGTTGAGGGGAAGCTTCCTCAGGGCAGGGAAGGATGGTAGAGCTGGGAGCCCTCATTGCAACAGGAGCTTGCAGGAAGCCGCAAGAGAATGAACTAGCTCTGGCAAGCTGGGCTCATGAACTTCAAGGTCCTACCTCAGTGTCGTACCTCCTGCAGCAAGGACTCTTCTCCGACGCTGCCACCAGCTGGGGATTCGAAACACATGAACTGTGGAGGACATTTCACATTCAAAGTCCCATACTCTGTCTCAAAAAAATCAGGTGCAGAGCAGTGGAGGAAGACACCAGGCACTGACCTCTGGTTTCCGTACATGTGCTCATGCATGCATGTACAGAGCAGACAAAAATAGTCTAGACGTAATCTGGACCACTAGAGAGAATAAATTATTCACTATCAGTTGATTTATTATCCTCTGGGCTCTCTCTCCCTTCCTCTCCCTTATTTCTCCCTTTTCCTCTCTGTCTCTCTCACACACATACAGAGAGAGATTGTGAGAGAATACATGACCACATCTCACATTTTATGGCCTTAAACTTATCCATGTTTCAAAGATAAGCAAGGAGGGGCATTTTCAAAGTGATCCACGCAACCACACCATGCATTTACACACCCATGCAGACCTGCTTCCTCATGTCTATGCTGGTTTTGCACTGCAATGGATATCAGCCAGGCCACATGACTCTGACCAAGGCAGTGCCAGCTCAAGCAGATAGCTCTTTTTATTACTGCAATACCATTGATCTAAGTTATCTACTGTGAAATAGTAGCTTCTCACCATTCATCAAACCTGAGGGGAAATTGTTTCATATACCACAAGGGAGCCAGGTGTACTAGCAGCAGCCCTATGAGAGACAGTAGGAGGAAGAACACTGGAATTGAAAGCAAAAGATACATTCACACCCCATTAATTAGTTCAGTAAATGCTTTTGGGTTTCTGTAGTATGTCAAAGACTATTGAAGAATGGGAGGTCTAGCAAGACAAGGCCCTGATCTTGTGAGTCTTACATTACATGAGGAGCTGTGACCAAGGAATGATTGGATGAGAGGAGATACAGGGAATTCAAGTGATCTGATGAGAAGTGGCCATTGGTTACTTTGGGATGTGTGGCCCAGGAGTGATAATTAACCTGGGTTCTGAATAAGGAAAAGAAGTTAGCCATGTATAAGGGCTGTTCCTTAGGAACCATTAGACCAGAGTGAGCAAGAGAATGGGGCAAACAGAGCAAGATTAGAGCACGTGAGGCCAGGTCCTTCGTAAATTGCTCAGACCTGGACTTGATTCTCAGTGCACAGGAGTGATGAGCTTGGATCAGCAATGACCCGAGGATAAGACAGTGCTTTTTTTGTGGGGCAGGAGGAAGGCCAGCCCAAGGCCGGAGTAGCCTGCTAGATCATTCTGCTCACTTGGCCTCTGTCTCCTCAGAGGGGGGTAGGAGACCCACTGTGAGGTTTTAGAACCATTAGTTGGGCACTTCTCAATCATCTGTCATTATCTCCATTTCACCCAACTTACAGGGTTGTTAGAAGCATTCCCGTTAGAGAAGAGTAGGTGCCATAATCAAACCTGGCACTTGGTAGGTGATACCAACAGTGCCATGCTATAAACAGCATCATCGCTTCATAGATCTGGAAAGTGAGGCTTTTAGAAGAAAAGGAAGTTTTGATCAAACCGTGAGGGGGAGTGGAGAGCAGAGTCAATATCTAAGCCTCGCCAATGAAGGGCCAAGGCCTGTATTGATGGCTATACTCCATTCTCTCTCAAGCCCTGGATGTAGACTTCCCTGTTTATTTTTTGTCTGGCTTTCCCTCATTGTGAGGCACAAGGTTACATCTTTGTCATTAGCATAAGTGATCAGCTTGAACATGGGTGACTGTCCCTTCTTAGCCAGAGGCAGTGAGCTTGACCTATCCAGCTTCTCTGGGCTCTCTGTCACAGTCATAAACAAAGTATAGATCCTCAAACTCTGCCATTAGGTATGTGCTAGCATTTGCAGCAGCAGCAGCAGCAGCAGTAGCAGATAATTAGTTTGCTCCCAAACTGTGTGACGTGATTAGTGTTTTGAATGTGGTGTTGAGCAGATCTAGCAGAGAGCTGCAGGGTAACAGTTAAATTTACACGTCCCCTTTGGAAGAAGCCAAACCTGCTTAATTACTGCTTTAAATTCCCTGCTGAAAATGAGTCAACAAATCACCTCACCATTGACCATAACCAAGGCCAAGAGCATCTGAATTCTGCTTAGAATGGCAAAATCCACACTGGCTGCAGAGGCATGGGATGTGGGCTTCGGAGAATAATCCGACTTTTATTTTTTGTATGCGTATGTTGTAGTTACCTTTGTTTTGCTGAGACAAAACACGCAACCAAAAGCAGTTAATAGGAGGAAAGAACTTGTTTCGGCTTAGTCTTGCAGGGAAGGTTCATGATGCCAGGAAAGGAATGGCAGAGCAAAGGCTGGTCATCGCCTCCATCCCACAGCAGCTGGTGGAAAGCAACGGGAGAGTGAGCTGAGCTCTAGCAACAGAGAGATAATTAGAACACCCCTAAGTCCATCCCCAGAAACACACCTCCTCCAGTAAGGCTCCACCTCTCAAATTGCCACCAGATGGGGTCCAAGCATTTAAAACACACGAGTTTATGGTGGACATACGATTCAAATCACTGCATATGGCATGTGTGAATATCACATATGCACACTTGTATGTGTGTGGGTACATGTGCAGCAAAAACTCTCCACCTTATGTATTGAGATATGGTTTCTCTTATGTCCAGAGTTCATTGAATTGGTTAGCTTACGTAGCCAGCTAGCGCTGGGGACCCGCCGCCTTTCTCTTTTGAGGGCTGAGAGTTCGTGCATGCCGCCATGCCTGCCAGTGCAATCACGTGAGTGCTGGGGTCAAATTTCAGGTCCT
Organism: Jaculus jaculus; assembly: GCF_020740685.1. Classification (NCBI taxonomy): domain Eukaryota; kingdom Metazoa; phylum Chordata; class Mammalia; order Rodentia; family Dipodidae; genus Jaculus; species Jaculus jaculus. Next base: position 207,717,467 of record NC_059103.1, on the reverse strand, counting down.
CACATTTTTTGTGGCAAGAACTTTACTGACTGAGTCATTTCTGTAGCCCCTCTTACAGTAATATTGAGCAGACCAGAGGTCATATCTGTTCTGGGGACATTGTTGTGTCTGCGTGTGGTGTCTGTGCATGTAGTAGCCAGCCTGGGTTGTGAAGTATAAGGTTGATCAGCAGAGAGTGAGAAAAGAGGAAGGAAAGAGGGCCCCAGGTTCTTGAAAGTGTTGTTGAGAAATAAATAATCCAATTGTGAGACTACTTTGTCTATGGAACCTTCATTGTGATAGCTGAGAAAATGAATGCCATTGTTCTTTAAGCCATTTTGAACTGGTCTCTATGCTACTTGGAATGAGAAGAATGCTAATCTGTATATTGGAAAATCATGAGACGCAGCAGAGGCAGTGCATGTAAATTGCTTTTCTGAGTAGTCTGTGATAAGGTGGTATTAATGGACAATAAAGTATCCTGGAAATCAAAATTTTGGTGTTTTTGCCATTGTATTTGCTTTACTTTGCACAGGAGGGAGAAATTTCAATTTCACAGAAGAGGGTAGAATAGAATACAGAAGGGCCAAGGACTTTAACCTTAATAGAGGCATAAGATGTGGTTGGAGTTTGTTAAGGACCCTTGCCCGTCCCAAAGCAGGCATCAGAAATTAAACACAGACTTCCTTATCATGCCTGAAAATACTCTTAAGCTAGTAGCTCAGACTTCCAGTCAAGATGGCATTTGCCTAACTGTGCTGTATTTCCTGGGAAGGAAAGCAAGACATTTGAGGTTCATTGAGTCTTCTAGGAGTGAGCAGACTCTAGTAGACCTCAGTGGGAGGAGCAAAGCAGGGAATCTCTGATTCCTACCCTCTCAGGTAGCCACCAGTCCCCTCATCCCCTCAAGCAGCTGTCCTAGCCGGAGTCCCAGCCACAGGCTCCTCCTGCACTAACGGAAGGCAAGGGGACCCAGGCCAGCAGGCTGGCATAGATCCACACATGCCTCCAACTTCATGACTGCTGTCCCACTTGCTGCCATTTGGGTCAAGTAACTCCAGCTACTTGATATTTGACAAAGGCCCTAACAATGTAGGCTGGAAAAAAGAGAGCATTTTCAACAAATGGCGCTGGACAAACTGGATAACCATATGCAGGAAAATGAAACTTGATCCACGCATCTCGCCATGCACAAAAATCAAGTCCAAGTGGATCAAAGACCTCAATATAGGTCTGGAAACTCTGCTATTACTAGAAGAAAAAATAAGAGGAAATTTTCATGATATAGGAATGGGAAAAGACTTCCTGAACAAAACCCCAGTAGCTCAGGAAATTAAACTCAACCATTGGGATCTGATGAGGCTGAAAAGTTTCTTCACAGACAAACATACAATAAGCAGAGCCAATAGATTACCCACAGAATGGGAGAAAATTTTTGCTGGCTATACAATCGATGGAGGCCTAATCTCTAGAGTCTACAAAGAACTCAAAAACCTAAACAATAAAAAGTCAAACAACACACTCACAAAATGGGGCAAAAAACTGGACAGGGAGTTCTCAGAGGAAGAAATGCAAATGGCAAACACACACTTAAGAAATCGTTCATCATTCCTAATCACTAGGGAAATGGAAATTAAAACAACTATGAGATTACACCTTATTCCAGTAAGGAAAGCAAACATTAAAAAAATCAAATGGGGCTGGAGAGATGGCTTAGCAGTTAAACTCTTGCCTGTGAAGCCTAAGGACCCCGGTTTGAGGCTCGGTTCCCCAGGTCCCACGTTAGCCAGATGCACAAGGGGGGGCACACGCATCTGGAGTTCGTTTGCAGAGGTTGGAAGCTCTGGTGAGCCCATTCTCTCTCTCTCCCTCTATCTGTCTTTCTCTCTGTGTCTGTCGCTTTCAAATAAATAAATAAATAAAAATTAAAGAAAAAAAGAGAAGCTTAAAAAAAAATCAAATGAAAACAAATGCTGGCAAGGACATGGAGAACAGAAAGGGAATGTAAAATGGTACAACCACTATGGAAAGCAATATGGAGGCTCCTAAAAAGGTTGACTATAGAATTACCAACAGACCCTGTTATTCCCTTACTGGGCATTTACCTTAAAAGCTCAATGCCTCAGTTCAGAGAAATTTTCTCAACCATGCTTATAGCTGCTCAATTCATAATACCTAACTAAGAGCTGGAATCAACCCACATTTCCATCATTAAATGAATGGATAATGGAAAAAATGACCCATGAAATTTAAAGAAACATGGTCAAACCTGAACAGGTCATTCCCAGCAAACTCACTCAATCACAGAAAGATAATAGTCACACAGTCTCACTCATCTGTGGATCCTAACCTGAATCTTCCCAAGATGCTGACAGACCTAATAAGCGTCTTGAGGACAGGATAATAGGGAGGATGGGGTAGGAGGGGAGGGGAGGATTCTGGGTTGGGGCCACAAAAGTGGACCCAATGGCAATGGTACCATAAAATTTTACATCCTAAAAGACAGACTAAATGGTTAAACCTTCATCAGGTCTTTAAAAGAAACACTTGAATCACAGGTCCCTGGTGAGGGTATGATGAAAACTGACCTTAATCTTCTCCTGTTTCTCTGTCTCTGTCTCTCTCTCCCTCTTCTCTGTCTTCTATCTCTTTTATATTACCTATATTTTTCTTCCTTGTTTTCCTTGCACTGGCCTGTAACTCCCAGTACCAGCATGTGGTTAACATCCACAATGAGCTGTTGATCAGAGAGACTTACAAGGTTTCCCAAAAGAAGACAGATTTCTGTTAGAGTACTTGATGACCCACCAAAGGTTGGTGGTAAGACCCTGATGCCGAAGACACCGTATGTTGTTGGTATGGAACATACCAGATGGACCCAGATCCTGAAGAGAGAATCAGCCCCTCGTACCTCACCAGGGGCCCAGCTGGAACCAAGAGTAACTGGGGAAATGAGCAAGAGTGCTGCTTTCTTGGTGAACCTGGGTGAAGGGTGAAGGTTACAGACAAAGAGAACACTCAAATCCTACCAAACTATATATCTAGAGACACAGAGGCTCCCAAGACCTCATTACTGAAGTATATTGAAAATGAGCCCAACATGGCTCAGGGAAATTTGCAGAAAAAGGGGAGGAAATATTAGAGCAACATGTTGGGACATTATGCATAAAGACATTTCTTCTTACCTATAACTGATGGCTAACCCCACAATTCATGATCCACATTCCCCAATAAGGAGGGTCCTTGCAGAGGAGGAAGGAGAGAGAGGAGGCTAACAGTGGTGCCAACATGGCTGTATACACACTGTGCACATAACTAATAAAAAAAGATAGTAGCTCAGGCAATGGTAGAGTTAATCTAATTTGTTTCCCATCTCTTAGGCATCATTGTCCTTCTTTGCTCTTTGTCCATTGAATGTTATCATTATTAAATTAGTATATCATAGACATATTTTATATTTGTATTATGCATTAAATGTTACATAACCATTATGTAATATATGTATACTATCTAACTGTATATTATAAACATAAATATGTAATGATCTGATAATAATAACATTCTTATAGATTATACTTCCAAATGGATGTCTTACTGTTAAAAGAATTATTTGGACTTCCATTATAAAAATGTGCATATTATGTGTAAGTACATACTTCTATAATGTAGTATGGAATACTACTACTACTACTACTACTAATAATAATAATAAATGACCTGGTGGTTTACAATTTCAAACAGATCCTGCACTTTGAAGGGAATAGCTTGGTCATTCATGCCAGCAGGCAGGAGGTAGGGTTGGGAAAAGGGCTGTCTTCTCTCTTTCACCTGCAATCATATCTCAAAGTCTTCACACTGCAGTGCAAAAAGTTGCCACTTGGAAATTAAGTGACCCTTTGGCACAAATCCAGTAGATTACTGTTGCCTGGGTCTGACTCCAAATGCCAGAACTAGGGTAGGTGACATAGATTCATAATAACATCTGTTCTAATGTAGCCTCCCTCTAACCCTTGAAACCAGTTTCTGAATAATGCAATGTGGTTTAAGAGAAATGGAAGTATGGGGTTGAGTCCTGAAAGGAGGTAGACTGTCAAGTTCCTCTGATCAGGAGACAAGCAGGCAATGGTCATCTCCCCGCTCCCCAGTTAGCAAAGCTTTCTTTGAGATCCATCTTCCATCTAAAACTGGAGAAGGGAACCCTTGCCCAACCTTCCTGAAGTGGCAGAACACCAGGAAATAGCCAAGGTAATGCTATTTAAAATAGTGTTCATCTCTGAGGCACTGTATAAATTAAGGGTAATGCACCCTCAAATTCCAAATAGCAAGATGAAGTCATCACACCTTGTAGAATAACTCATTCTTCTACTTGGGAAAACATTTATCAATTGCAAAAAAAAAAAAAAAAAAAGGTTGATTCTTCATTCCTTTCTTTTCTAGCAGCAATTTAAGTAACTCAACATTTGTAAGAAATAATAGGCAAAAACTTTATTATGAAACTGGCTCACACATCAAAATGAAATGTCAGAAAGAGATTTGCCCATATGCATTAAAGGCTTTAAATTATTTTTAATGTTTTCTACAACAATATCTCCTATGAAAACACTTCATAAGGTTATTCAAAATGAAAAAGGTTATCCTCACAAAATATTCTCCTTGATATATAAATATAGGAGAGCTATATTAATTCAGAGTAAAATTAGTTATGATACACCCACTAGCCCGAAAATTATACAGCCCTGAAAACTGCTCATGAAGTCTATTATAACAAGATTATTGTAAAATATGTTAAATAAGGTACAAAGATATTATATGTAATATATTTAATTTCAGTGGTAGTTTAAGGTAGGGTCTGGCTCTAGTCTAGGCTGACCAGGAATTCACTTTGTAGTCTCAGGGTGACCTGGAACTTATGGTGATCTTCCTAACTCTGCCACCCAAGTGCTGGGATTAAAGGCAAGCACCATAGTGCTCAGCTCTAAAAATATATTTTTTTCATAGTATTAACACTATATGATAACATAAAGATCTTGACAAAATACTGTAAGTGTTTGTAATGGTGTGATTCTGCAGTTTACTTTCTCATTGCTGGAGCACACACTTGGCCAGAAACAGCTTATGGAGCGGGTGTGGGGGAAGGTTTATTTCAGGCTTATAGAATTCAGGGGAACACCATCAGTGGCTGAAGAAGCTGACTCATTAACAGAGTCAGCACAGGGACACCACAAAGCAGCCAGCAAACACAAATAGCCAGAGCTCCAACTGCCTCTCTCCTCATAGGGCTGGACTTAAGGCCTGTTCCTAGTGACACCTACTACAGCAGGGTGCTGGAGACTTAAATAGGAGGCTTAACCTTAACGAAAAGTCCCTGAGGCTGTGGGGACACATTCACATTCACAGCTCCACATTCTGCCCCTGGCTCCCATAGACTCATGACCATCTTATGATGCAGATTACACTCACACAAACTTTAAAGGTTCCTATAGTCTTTGTCAACTTTAATATTGTTCAAAAGTCCAAAGTCTCATCTGAGGTTCAAGATTGTCTCCTAAGTGTGAGCCCTGTAAGATCAAAACACAAGTTATATACTTTCAACACATAATGGCACATAGTAAACTTTTCCACTGCAAAAAGTCATAACATGGAGAGGTTGGACCCATGCAGAATCAATAACCAGTAGGCAAAAAACAAACATCTGCAGTTCAAGTCTAACATCCATAATATTTATGGGAAATAATATCCAGTATGAAAGCCTCCGGAGCTAGTTCCACTGCTCCATCTGTAAGGCAGCTATGCTCACCACTATGCCACCAATGCCACACCATCTGGATTCACCCCTGCATATAGGCTGAGGAGCCCAGGGAAAATTCCAACCCACGGCAGCAGCTCCCCATGGCACCCATCCTACCATTCTAGTATGTCCAGAACGTCTCTGGGTCTACATTGCAAACCATGGTTAATATTAACAGGTCCATCCCGTGGCCTTACTTGCCATCCATCGGCTTTACTTGTCCTCCAATACCGGGGTTTCAATCCTGGTTCCCATATTACATCTTAGCAGCAGCTCTGGAATTGGTTTATCTTCATATTATGGTCTCACTGGGTCTCCATACAGGGATTTCAACCCTGCTTTACTTGGCCACAGGAGCTATTTCCAAACAAAGCAAAACATGTACTTCATGAACCACTTCCCTCCATTTTTCATGCTTCAAAAACCAATATGACCATAGCCAAATGTGTAAATCCAATGGGGGATAAACCTTGACCTTTAAGAGCAGGTTACTTCTTTGGAATTCTTCCTTAAAGCTTCCTCCTTACAAAAGAATTTGTATTCTTACTCATTTGAGCCTTCCATGTGTGGACTTTACCCTCAGGCATCTTTTCCACTGTCCCAGTGTGAAGCAGTTGGTCCACAGCTAATGGTGGCAGTCAGCTTAACAGTTACAGTTTCAGTAACCTAAAACTAGTCTCTCGTCTTTGTGCCTGTAACTTTATTTTTTATTTTATTTTTTAAAATTTTATTTATTTATTTATTTGAGAGCGACAGGCATAGAGAGAAAGACAGATAGAGGGAGAGAGAGAATGGGCGCGCCAGGGCTTCCAGCTTCTGCAAACAAATTCCAGATGCGTGCGCCCCCTTGTGCATCTGGCTAACGTGGGACCTGGGGAACCAAGCCTCGAACCGGGGTCCTTAGGCTTCACAGGCAAGCGCTTAACCACTAAGCCATCTCTCCAGCCCTGTGCCTGTAACTTTAAACTGTCCCAAATTTTTCTGGTAATAAACTGTACATTTTTCATATCTTTTTGTTATATGCCTTCTGCCAAGCACACCAGTTTATTATTTTTCAATCCAACCTTGATTAAATTCTCTAGGCGTGGGTGGAAGAACACAGCCAGTCTTTCTGCCAGTATCCCAGTCCCAACAAATGTCTCTCTTTCCCGTTCAAAAGTTCTTAAACTTTCCTTCAGAGTCCACAAGTCTCTCTTCTCTCTGTATTGAGCACTTTCAAACTCTCACGAGAATAGTCCATAATGTTCTTCTTATAGTACTGCAAGTCTTCTTCAGTCCAAAGTACCAAATCCTTCCATATTTTTCTTGCAAAGAAGTACCAAGATCAAAACCCACATGGACAGATTCATTTCAGTAACTACCCCACCTTTGGTACCAATTTTTGGTTGCAGTTACTTTCTCTTTTTTTGGACAAACCCCCAACCAGAAGCAGCTTATAGGAGAAAAGGGTTTATTTCAGGCTTACAGAATCTAGGGGAAACACCATCAATGAAGAAGAAGCTGGCTTCCCTTCTATTGATCCACAGGGGGAGAGAGAGAGAAGGAGAAAGAGAGAGAGAGAGATCAACACCAGCAAGCACAAACAGCCAGAGCTATTTCCTAATTTTATCCTCCCATGTGTGAAATTCCTCTGGATAGCCCTTATAAATGCATGGATATTTACCTAATGTTCCTAGAATAGAATCTCCTAGTTGCCTACTTAATATTTATTATTTCCTTCTGCCTTAATAATAGAACTCCCATTTTTATGCACAGAAAAAAATAGCCTTATGTAAAGATTATACTTCCCAGTCCTCCCTTGCAGCTAGCTAGGGCAATTGGCTGAATTCTGGCCAAAAGAGTGTAAATAGAAGTTGTTGGGAAAGACTTCAGAAATTCTTTTTTTTTTTTTTGTTTTTTTTTGGTTTTTTGAGGTAGGGTCTCGTTCTAGCTCAGGCTCTCCTAGAATTCACTATGTAGTCTCAGGGTGGCCTCGAACACACTGTGGTCCTCCTACCTCTGCCTCCTGAGTGCTGGGATTAAAGGCATGCGCCACCACTCCCGGCTTCAGAAAATTCTTTGACAGGGTATTTTACCCTTTCCTTCCTCACTTAGGATGGATTCATAATGGCAGTAACTCCAGCAACCATTCTGGAATATAAGCAACCTTGAGCTTAGAATCCAGAGAAGACCAGAAGAACTGAAGGACCCTGGGTCTCACTGCCTGTGGAGCTACTAACCCTTTCCCACAGGCTTCTTACATACAAGGCTGGTGGGAATGTACATTGGTCCAGCCACTATGGAAATCAGTTACAAAGATTCCTCAATATAACACTAAAATAGGACTATCTTATAAAATAGCTATTCAGTTCTTAGTATATAACTGAAGGCATCAAAATCAGCATTTCACAGAGATACTGACACATCCTTGTTTATCATTGCACTATTGACAAAAATGTAGCAAGGCAGGTAATGGGATCAGCCAGGGTGTCTGTCAGTGGATGAATGGATAAAGAAAGTATAGTATGTTTACCCAGTAGAGTTTTTATTTAGTCATAAAGAAGAATGAAATGGTGTGATTTGTAGGAAAACAGTTGTGCAAATGGAAAAATACATTGTTATGACAGTGAGGTTTCTGAGTGGGATAGAAGTGAGAATATGAGTGTTTGTCTTGTAAGGCAGGAGGCACAAAGTGGGGCATCACAGAGGGTCTCAGGAGCAGCAGGAGGAAGGGGAGAGGCCTGCCAGCGGGTCTGTCTGCTTCCTCTTTCTCAGCTGGCCTGCCTCCAGATGAATAGCGCGGCTAAGAGGACAGGAGGGTTGGAAGCAGAACAACTTTTGTCTTCCACAACCAGCCTGAGTTCTGACATGATGAGCAATGCCTTCTACATCTTAGGTCAGAGCTTACGTTCAGGGACATGTGGCGGTTCCTGAAAGAATGATCCAGGCTTGAGCTGATTCTCTGAGGCATAAACAAAAGGCTGCTTTCCATTCTGTCACTAAAAGCATCCTCAAACATCAATCTCCGATTCCACACTGTAACCTCAGAGTCCATAGCTGTGTTTGTGATTATCAGCTGCACCATGCCTGGCACCCAGCTAAAGCTTAATACATACACTTTGATGTATAGACATATATCTACCTCAACCCATTAGGATAAATAGCACAAAGTCAACTCAACAACTTTATGGGATGTGAGTAGTTAGTATGAGCAAAACACTGCTATTCTTTAGCTAATATGGGAAGTGGGGGAAAAGAACAAATACTGATTACAATTCTTGCTCTACAACTGGTGCTAGCCTGGAACTCACTAGGCAGCCCAGGCTGGCTTTGAACTCCTGACCCTCAAGTCTCAGCCTCCCAAGTCTGTGACTAAAGATGTGTTTAATTTATAAATGTCACCAGTCTTTTTTATAGGTAAGAAGATTAATGTATTTAAAATTTTTTTTTTGGTTTTATTTATTTATTTGAGATTGACAGACAGAGAGAGAAAGAGATAGAGAGAGAGAGAGAGAGAGAGAGAAAGAGAGAGAGATGGAGATAGGGAGCATGGGCATGCCAGGGCCTCCAGCCACTGCAAATGAACTCCAGATGCATGTGCCACCTTGTGCATCTGGCTTACATGGGTCCTTGAGCTGGGGTCCTTAGGCTTCACAGGCAAGCGCTTAACCACTAAGCCATCTCTCCAGCCCAAGATTAATGTCTTGAGAGACTAAACACTCTGACCAAGTTCAAATAGAGATGTGATTCCCCTGTCTAGAATTCATATGTATATTTTCTTCAGCTATCCTAAACTTGTATCTGATCTCCTTCCACTGTTTCTGTTTGATCCCAAGTTTGTTTTTCTTCTTTTATTTATTTATTTGATAGCAACAGAGAGAGAAAGAAGCAGATGGGGGTGGGGAGGGAGAGAATGGGTGTGTCAGGGCCTCCAGCCACTGCAAATGAACTCCAGATGGATACGCCTCCTTGTGCATCTGGCTTATGTGGGTCCCGGGGAATTGAGCCTCGAACTGGGGTCCTGAGGCTTCACAGGCAAGAGCTTAACCACTAAGCCATCTCTCCAGCCCTTGTTCTTCTTATCCACTCATACACAGGGAGATCTCAGCATATCTTGTGCCTGAGCATTCCCATGTATTAACAAAAACATTAATTCTCAGAACTTATTGACCCAGTTTAAGAAACATCCATTTAATGCTAGTCGTTGCTAACTGACTTTGTATTGTGTATCAAGAACACAGAGATTAACACCCCAATGCTTGGTTTTACTGTGTAGAAGATGAGGAAATGAAGCACAGAGAGGTTAGCAGTCCTGACTATGACCATAGAGACAATTCCCACTGTGTACTTCCCTACTCAGTACCATGTCCACTCTACCTGTTTCTGATGGGGGAACAATAAGCAACACAGCTCCCATGCCACAGACCTGGTTTTCACATTGTGGCATGAGCCAAAACCTCTGATTCCCAATGGCCTTTTTTTTTTTTTTGTCAATTCCCTTGCAAAAAACAAAACCACCACCACCACAGACAACAAAGACCTCAGGGTGGCAGGAGAGCTTCTTCCCTCTGCTCTTTGAACAGGTCATCCTCCAAGTCTCCTTTCCTCCTAGATATTGGGATGATGTACACACCATTCAAGATGGTCAGATGCAACTCTCTTCTGTACTGGGGGCACTGCTACAAGATCAGAAGTATTCTGCCCTGTGGTTTAGAAAGATGGCATGACCAGTATATGCATGTCTTCCCCTGTACTATGGACTTGGCCATACTCCATCATGTGGTAGGATGTATGAACTTCACAGAACCTAAAGAGCAGCTTTGTCCAGAAATCACTCTACAGATCCCAATCATAAGAAGAACCATAGATTCTGCCTGGTATTCTGTTTTTGGACAAGCACCCAGGGCTGACCTATAGGAAGACCTGTGTTTGCTAGAAACACCACATGGAGATAGGGAGTATGTACGAGGATCTTTCATTGTTCCTCTCCCACGTGCCCAAGCCTTCCAAGCCCAGGAGACAAGCAGCCAAGACCTTCTGGACAAGAGCAGCCTTCCCACTGCTCCATTTGGTATTGAATGGACTGGAGATGAATGAATGTTCCTGCTGAGAACTGCTCTGCGCTTCAGATTCTGTGGCATGTTATTGCAGTTTAAAGCCGGTATGTGCCCGAGCGCTTGATTACATCAGCCGCAGTAATAGGCAAGAGGGATGAGAACGGAGCAAAGCCCCGGTAGCGCTGCGCTGTGTAACGTCAGGTGCACTGGAGGCCACCTTAGCAGGTCACTTTTGTAGCAGTCTCTGGACCATGAGACTTGGGTGTCTGGCTTTCATAAATCAGAACCAGAGTTTTTCAAGTGACTCAAACTCCTTGGGAGGTAATTTTTTAAAGCAATTCACGAGCTACAAGCCCACAGGAATGTAAAACCCAGTTCAAAAACACACTATAAATTGACTCATTTTCATGAGGCTATTAAAAAAAAACATTGAACGTGCGCTTAATTTTCTTAGGGCTTCCAAAAACAATAGGAAAGTCTTTGTGTCAAGCCATGTGTGTGGAAGATCTGTCTAGAAGCCAAATCCTCCCTTAATTTAGCCAAGGGAAAATTCTTTTGTTTCATTGAACCTGGAACCAGAGAAAATTGCTGGATTACAAAAATGGCTTCTTATCATGTGCCTTGAAAAACGTCAGGCAGTGGTCATGGAGTGATCCAGGGCGACCTCCCAATAACGTACCTGTCTGTCCATCTGACTCTTGCTTGTGTAAACTGTGTGGTTGACCTCAGGTTTTCTTTTCTTTTTGGTTTTTTCATGGTATGGTCTCACTCTAGCTCAGGCTGACCCAGATTTCACTACATAGTCTCAGGGTGGCCTCGAACTCACAGTGACCCTCCTACCTTTGCCTCCCAAGGACTGGGGTTAAACGTGTGCACCACAACACCTGGCTAGGTTTTCTGAATCCTGATGGCATGGAGGGACAAGGAAAACATTTTGAGTGAAGAAGCTTAACATTAGTAGACTTGTTTGGACGCTGTAGCTCAGGCCCTTTCATGCCACAGGATGAGAAGTTGGAAGTAAGCGCAAGAACAGGCTCACAGGGCAGGAGGTAGAGTCAGGACAGAATGTGGGGATGCCTGCCTCTCCCCGAAACACCCACAGCCTGCCACTTGTCATGGCTCATTTTTCTCTCTCCCTTTTTCATTATTCATTTTTAACTTGCTTTTGAAAGTTCTTAACCCCCCAAGAGAAACCTGTGAGCAAGTCTTACATGTTCTTAATGCAAGGTAAAATGAAACCAAGCAAAACATGGTGACTATGTAAGGTGATAGATGTGTTAGTTCACAGGGTTGTGGTAAACATTGCACCGTGCACAGGATGTGTATGCGTATACACACATCATGTATACTTATCTGATATGATCTGATTTATCAATTATACCTCATTAAAACTGTGAGAATAAAATAAGCAAGAGATGGTGTGGTTGAGATCTCCCTGAGATCATAGGCAAGGGGCAGACTGTGAAGGATGTGAGCTCCGGGAGGAGTCTCCGGGGTTTCCTAAGGACCATAAGATGTTGAGGGACTTAAGCACAAGAAGGTATTGCTCACATTTATTTTTCCATTAAAATCATTACTGGGAGTTTAGAGAGAAAGGCATTACTTCTAAGTAGAGACCTGTAGTAGTAGAATTGACTTCTTCAGAGGAACCAAGTTCCCTGTTTTTCGGAGGATTCTGGAATAATCCAGATGACTTATTGATAGGGGCGACAGAGGGAGAATAGACCTGGTTAGTGCTAAACTCGGAAGCCATGTGATCCTTTCAGTTCATTGTAGTCTATTTTTTGTATGTGTGTGTGTATTACGGCTGGTGTGTGTGTGTGTGTGTGTATACCCTTGTATGTGTACATGCAGAGGCCAGAAGTCAACACCCTGTGCATCCCTGTACTATTTCTCCATCTTAGTTATTTTTGGTGTGTGTGTCTTGGTGTGTGGTATGTGTGGTGTGTAGGTGTTGCATATGCACATATGTGTGCAGATACATGTGCACACATGCAGAGGCCAGAAGAGAACATTGGTATCCACCTCTATTGCTCATCTACATTGCTCCTGACACCAAGTCTCTGACTGCACCTGGAGCTGCTGATTTTGGTCAGGCTGGCTGGCTAGTGAGCCCCAGTCAGTCTCCTGTCCCCCTACAGGAATGGGGGTTACAGGCATGCGTGGCCATGCACAGCTTTTTATATGCATGTTAGGGATTGGACTTGGGCTGTATGCTTGGGCGGGAAGTGCTTGTAGCTGCTGCTCCGTCTTCCTAGCCATTCATCTTATTTTTTGGGACAGGGTCTTTTGCTGAGCCCAGAACTCAGCCATATGGCTACAGAAACTAGGCAGCGAGTCCTAGGCGTCCTCATGTCCCTGCCTGCCCAGCACATGGCCACACCTGGCTGTAATGCAGGTGCGGGCCTCCGAGGTCAGGGTTGCATACTTGCATAGCAAGCACTTGGCCCACTGGCCCATTTCCCAGCACTGGTTCATTCTATTCTTCGTCTTTAAAAAAAATACCTTTTATGTTTATTTATGTATGAGAGAGAGAGATTGAGAGAGGATAGTGCCAGGGCCTGTAGCCACTGCAAACGAACTCCAGAAGTCTGAAGTTCAGAAGGGCCACCTTGTGCATCAGGCTTATGTGGGTCCTGGGGGATCAAACGTGGATCCTTCGGCTTTTCAGGCAAGTAGCTTTCTGATAAGCCAGTTCTGCAGCCCCCCATTCTATTCTTAAACTCATTCCAATCTTGAATCTCATCCTGTCTTCCTGCTAAATTTCTTTTCTTCACCTACAATGTGTCCGGCAGTGTGAGGTGCCAGTTTGCCGTCAGGGGTCACTTAACACAGTTTTTTTTTTCTTGTATTACTTTTGAGAGAGAGAGGGAGAGAGGAAGAGAAAGAGAAAGAGGAAGAGAGAGAGGGAGAATGGGAATGGTGCCAGGGCCTTTCAGCCCCTGTGAATGAACTCCAGAGATGTGTGCCCCCTTGTGCACATGTGTGACATTGCACACTTGTGTCACTGTGCATCTGGCTATGTGGGACCTGGAGATTTGAGCATGTGTTCTTAGGCTTCACAGCTAAGTGCCTTAACTGCTAAGCCATCTCTCCAGCCTTTAGCACAGTTTTAATGTGTAGGATATGATGTGCTGTTATGGGAAGAGAATGTGATAAGAGCTTATATGTCAGGGGCTGGGGAGATGGATAAGTGGTTAAAAGCACTTGATTGCAAGCCTGACGCCAACTTCAATCCCCTTGAACCTGTGTAAAGTTGGATGCAAAGTGGAGCCAGTATCTATGACCCCAGCATGCCTCAGAATTGGTGTAAGGAGCCAGGAGAATGCCACGGCTTGCAAGGCTTAGCAGATTGGTGCACACCACAATAAAATAAAGAGGGAGAGCTTGTTTCAAACACAAGTGATGGTAACATCTCCATCACACCTTCCAAGGCTGAGGATCTATTGCAGCAGAGGTGGTGGAAATAATATAAGAGCCAAAGGAAGGGTAGGACTCTCCACAACATGCTCCTCCATACACAAAATGGCCTGGATACCCATGACCTCACAGTGCCTGACACTACCTACACAAGACCATCATAAGAAGAGGAAAAGATTATGACATAAAAATAAAAGAGAGACTGATTTAGATGGGGAGGGGGTATGATGGAGAATGGAGTTTCAAAGGGGAAAGTGAGCTGGCAGAGAGTATTACCATGGGAAATTTTTTATGATCATGGAAGTTGTTAATAAAAGTTTGCAATAAAAAATAAAAAACAAGTGGACAGGCTGGAGAGATTGCTCAGTAGTTAAGGTCCTCACCTGCAAAGCCTAACAACCCAAGTTCAGTTCCCCAGTACCCACATAAAGCTAGATGCACAAAGTGGCACACACACCTGGAGTTCAGTTGTAGTGACTGGAGGTCTTGGTGTGTCTAGTCTATTCTCTCTGTCTTTTTCTCTCTCCTCCCTCTTTCTCTGCTTGCAAGTAAGTAAATAAATTACAAAAAACCCATAAAGTGGAAGGCAAGGACAAACAGGCCAAGGCTGTGTTCTGATCTCTGTACATGTGCCATAGTGTGCCCTCCTTCATGAACACATTAGCAAAGAGGTGATGTACTGGAATTTGGTTGCAGGTCTTCTCACTGTCGTCTGTCCCTGGGAATAACAAGGACTATATCCTTCCTGCTCATCTCCTGGATCTTCTTTTTTTTATAGCTGTGGCATCCTGGACTCTTATCTTTGCCCCAATGTTCCCATTTCTGATGGTCCAGGTTGAACACTGCCAAGTTCTTCATTTTCCTCTCTGTAGTCATTTATATCTTAATTTTGAAAGTTTGGAAATTTCTGCTTCTAGATTCAGGTTTGGACCCTGTGATAGTTAAGGTAATGTCCACTTGATCTATTTAGTAATCCACAAATTTCCCTTTCGGGTGGGTCTCAGAGGTTGCTTCCAGGAAGGATCAACTGAAGGAGGAAGTCCTTCCCCCAGAGTGAGCACTTCCCCCAGAATGGGCGGCCCTGCTCAGAGGGGGACTTGATATAAGGAAGCTCTGGGGGAAAAGAGCCCCTCCTTTTCTTCCTTCCTTCCTTCCACTTGGCTGCCAGAGCTGCTTGCTACCTTCCAGAGTGGATTGAAAACCAGAGTGGACTGAAGACCAGCATCAACTGAAGACCCATGTGGATCGAAACCCAGCGGCTCCTCAGGAAGCCTACAGGCCTTCCAATGCCATCTGCAGTGCCGGCTCAGGACTGCTGAGGCATCTGGCCACGTGGACTGAGCAGCTATCAGGTTCGGTGATTCTTGGGCCTGCAACTGCTATTGGACTACTGTAAACTAATCCAATAAATTACCTTTTTAAAATAATTAATTCTAACAGTTCTGTTCCTTTACAGAACCCTGACTAATACAGACCACATTCCTTTTTTTTAATTTAAAAATATTTTTATTTATATTTTGAGAGAGAGAGAGAGAGAGACAGATAGATACTGGGCACACAAGGCCTTCATCTGCTGCAAACTAACTCCGGATGCATGTGGCATCTTGTGCATCTGGCTTACATGGGTCCTGGGGAATCAAACCTAGGTCCTTTGGCTTTGCAGACAACTATCTTAACCACTAAGCCATCTCCCCAGCTGCACATTTCTTTTTTTTTTGTTAAATTTAAAAAAAAATTATTTGCAGGAAGAGAGAGGAGAGAGACAGCAAGAGAGGATGGACATGCCAGGGTATCTAGCCATTGCAGACTAATGCCAGATGCATGTGCCACTTTGTGTATGTGAATTACATGGGCACTGAGGAATTGAACCTGGGTTCTTTGGCTTTTCAGGCAAGTGCCTAAGTGGCTGAGCCATCTCTCCAGCCCTTGGTCCCTCGTTTCATTGGTCTTGGTTGGCTGATCTGCCAGTCCATGAAGACAAATGCTGCCATGCCATAGGTTTTGCCCTTCTCTAAATGTTTTGTCATTGACCTCTGTGGGTCCCTGGATCCTTGGGGCTGTGGTTCCCCAAAGGTGTCCAGGCAACCATGGACAGCAAGGTTGTGCCTGACAAAAGAACCGCTTTGGGGAGGCAATTCAATAGGGAAAGGGGTTTATAAACAGTTGAGAGTGGAAAGAGGGTCCTAAGGGGATTGGTAGGTTCTAAAGTTATGCCTAGGGACATTCATTCCAGCACATGTTGGGAGAGAGTCAGGTGATCTACACAGTGGTGTGAAGAGGGTCCCGGGAGAAGGGCTGTGTGAAGGCTGCTGTCTGAGAAGGAGTTTCTTGGGCAACTGGCCAAAGGTTGCAGGTTTTGGGCAAAGCCTAGGTCTTATCTGGATATCCTGGTATCCCAGGTATCCCAGACTTGGAGAGGGAGTGGCCTCCTGTAACCTGGGGGTCGTCCTCACACATGACATGGGGATCTTGTTGAAATGCTTTTTAGGCACAGGTGGGCATGGGGCATTAAATGGGCAAAGCATGTGAAATATGGGTCTGGTCCAGAGTTAGGTGTTCGAGTTATGGGTTGGGTGTAGCCCAGAGCTGTGGATGGCTGTGGGAACGGTATTTTGGGCAGTGGGAATGGGCTTCGAGCATCTGTGAGAGGAAGAGTTGGTACATGGGGCTATCCAGTGAGCAAGGTGGTGTGACAGGTGACCATGTGGTTGAGGAGCAGAGTCACTCCTGGGGGACATGCTGTATACTTGGGAACATAGTGTGGATATCTGGACCTTACTCTGAATATGACAGGAAACCTATGGGACGGTTGTAGTCTGGAGAGATTTGTCAGGGCTGGGGTGCATGGTCCCCAAAGCCAGGTGCACCTCTGAAATCTGTGCTAGGAGGAGGTGTGAGGGAAGAAAGGGCTGGGCACTGAGACGGAGTTGTGCCGCCCTCTCATTCCTGTTCCATCTTTCCTGACCTCCTCTCCCGTGACTAAACAGTGAAATCTATATTCAGAGCAGAAAGCCAAGCTAAGACTGACTCGCCCAGACGAGGTCCTTGCGCTGTTCACAGCAGGCTTTGGCTGAGGCCCAGGCGTGCTTCCGTCACCAAGGGCTCCCTGAAACCCGCTTCTCCTGAGTGCGCCATCCCCAGGGCTGGCAGCGCCTCCTAGACACTCCACCAGAGGAGTCGCTGCAAAGCCCTTTGCTGTGAGCAGAAACACGCTTGCAGGGACTTGGCAGACTAAACAGAGAGTGTTACCCACAGGACGTCACCACAGAGAAACCATCTGCTCCCAAGAGCGGCTGAGGAAGACATCCACGTGGCACCCACACTGTGCCTGTGATGAGCTTGTGCTGAAAGCCAGGGGCCACCATTGTGCAGCCCCCAGTGCAGACCCCCAAGCAGCAGACAACGGGATTCGGGCCCTCAGAGGTGTGCAGAAGTGTAACGTTCTTTGTTTTCCTCCCAGGGGAATCTTGTTTTGAAGTCAAGCTGCAGCCAGGTGTGGACGAAAGTGTACTGTCAGCCCACTTGGGCGTCTTCACCTAGGGATGACATTAGGCTCGCCTCCCTGAGTCTCACTGACCTCCAGAGTGCGGCAGAAGAGCCAGTCGGAGCTGTGTGTTGTCTTTCTGCAGGCTGATGTTCCCACTGCAGCCTTAGCCTCATCTTCATCTCTGCGTCCTCTCTTGCCCCGATGATGACTCAGTATCTCTTGGCCTCCTGGGAGAGTGGTATGTGCCTGATTCCTGCCCCACTCTTTGGTAAAGGAGGCACCACTTGCAGGCTCATTCTGCTCTCTGCTGACCGACGAGGCTGTGAGGACTCAGTGAGCTCTCTCACAGATGTCGAGATCCAGTGCACCCATTCCTTCTGCTCCCACTCCAGCCTTCTCCCTCCCTTGACTGCCTGATCACACACATATATATATATATTAGAATTACACTGGAGTGGGAACAGAACCCCAAGTCTGTCTCTTCTCCTCTGTCCTAAGTGTAGCTCAGACAACCTTCCTGTAGTCTCAGGGAGCCCAAAGCATCGTCTGAGCTCACTGCATATTCCACTGACCTCGTGTCTTGTGCTGGAGGGTTAGACTTCAGACACAGAAAGCCCAAGATGGCATTCTTCGGTCTGTCTGCTTTCTGCTTGTTTATCGTTTCCCTGGGCCAATAAACACTGAATGTCCTACCTGCGGCTTCAGTGTGGAGAAAGAAACACAGGACAGAAAGAAGCAAGAAGACCAGAAAACCAAATGAGACACAGCAAAGGGAAGCTTATTAGTCTTTCAGTAGCAACCCATGCATTCCATTGTGTGCCTGATGCTGAAAACAGCTGCTTGGATGCAGAATCACTTGGCTTGAATACTAACAGCAAGGTGTTTGGTTTATCAGTTGAGACAAATATATGACCATGTCACTCATCTGTAAAGCAGAACTGTTCTTGTATGATAGGTTTCCCTGGGGACTTCCAAGGACTGCAGTCGAGCTGCTGGCACAGTGTGGGTGGGTTGTTATCAGCAGAGCAGTCTTCCAGTTGGTATTAACATGATGTTTCTCCACCTATACATTTTGGAAAGTCTCCAAGACCACCTTTGGGTTCAATGATTTCCTAGAAGTTCTCCCAAAACTCAAGCTGTTAAACTCATCATCATCACAGTGTTTTAGACCAAATCTTCCAAAAAGACCAAAATTCATATGTTGACAAAAACTCCTGATCTGACATATTAGAAATGGACCCTTTGGAAGGTACTAGTGATGCAGGATTTTAGTGTTTATGGGTGGGGGCTGTGAATCCCAACTTCTGGGTCCTTGTCCAATTTTAGCAAAGAATTGATAAGGTGGATTCTGAGCAGTAAATTATGAATTATGAGGTTTATTGTAGGGTGAGTTAAGATCCAGAGAGGAGAGTAGCTAAAAGACCCAAGCTAGGGAATTTTCCTTCTTGCCTGGAAAGGGAGAGGAGAAAGAGAAAGAGAGAGGGGTGGGGGGGGGGAGAGAGAGAAAGATACTCTCCCTCATGGAGAAACCTTTGGTGTGAATGGGCTCTGGAGGAGGCACCCCCAGCCACATGTAGAGGGCAAAGTTTAAGAACCAAGAGATCCCCTTCACAGAACAGACCAGAGAGGATTAATAAATACTGCAAAGATTAAAGAGAGATTATACCTGTAACAAAGTGAGAAAGTGCCCCAAAGCAAGACACACTTGGGAGGAACATACCCAGCAGAAAATACCCAGGCAGAGAGCAGTGCACCCCTCTTTCCAGCAAGGCCAGGCAGGGGAGAGAGAAACTTACACCCCATGTTCAGGTGAGACTTACAGGAAGAAGAGAGAGCTTAGGTTAGGCACCTTTGTACAGATCAGACATCCAAGAAGGCACTCAGGTGTGTGTTGGAGAGACCTGATTGTTGGTGAACTCAAGAAGCTGACTCAGGAGATTCCAGGACAGCCAGGTGTGCTATGCTGGGGAAGAGCAGGAGGTTGCTGCGGGGGAGCGCTGCTTACAGCTGTCTGGGATGGGGCTGGATCACGCCTAGGTCCTAGTCCTATGAGGGCAAGCAAGGTGGCAATCCTTGGGCCTTTGTCCCTGGCTAACTGCCTATAAACAATCTCTTTCTCCTGTTTCTCTTTCACTAGGTGAGAAGAGAAGATACTTCATGGTTGGGATTAGTTTCTTACCCATCCTTCCCTGTAAGAATACAGTGAGACCTCTGTGAGCAGGAAGTGAGGCCTCATCAGACACCAAGTTAGCCAGTGTGGCAACCTTGGGGGCCTCCCAGTTTTGAGAACTGTGAGAAGTAAATTTGTTGTCCATAAGATTAAGATATTCTGTAATAGCCTTCCAAATGGACTTGTGCATACTAACAGAAGGACACAGGTCAGAGCCAGCAAAATGGAGCAGCACACAGATCAGGAGAGGTCTATGTGAGCTTCAAGCTGTCATCTGTTGGTGGACTCATAGAGGCAATGCTTCCTCTTCCCCATGATGTGACATAACACCTGAAGAGTTTTTAAAATTTTTTTTGTTTATTTTAATTTATTTATTTGAAAGTGACAGAGAGAGAGAGAGAGAGAGAGAGAGAGAGAGAGAGAGAGAGAGAGAGAGAAAATGGGTGCTCCAGGGCCTTCAGCAGTGCAAACAAACTCCAGATGCGTGTGCCCCCTTGTGCATCTGGCTGACGTGGGTCCTGGGGAATCGACCCTCAAACCAGGGTCCTTAGGCTTCACAGACAAGTGCTTAACCACTAAACCATCTCTCCAGTACACACTTGAAGAGTTTTAAGAGCGGGAAGACTCACCCGAGCCTTGGTTTTGGGAAATTAATGTGTTTAGTGTCACACACGAGTTGACTGCCCATATGGCTGTCCTTCAGAGATCAAGTGGAGACACCATGTGACTCCTCACCATAGACCACACTGTTATCATAGACTATCTGGTGTAGATCACAGCCTTCAGGTAAGTAAGGGACATGACAAGGCTTATAGCTGATGACAAGGGGTGAACATGTTCTATCTATCTATCATCTATTTATGTATTATCTATCATCTATCTATCTGTCTCTATCATCTATCTATCATCTATTTATCTATTATCTAGTATCTATCTATCTATCTATCTATCTATCTATCTATCTATCTGTCATCTACCTATCTATCTGTCTTCTGTCTCTTCAGTATTGGTGACTGAAGCCAAGGTCACATTCCTGCTAGGCAGGGGTTCACTAAATCCCTAGCCATTCAAACTTGTCTCTATGGGCTTACCTCATACCACATGGCCAATTTCTAATCTGTTCTGCCAAGCCACTCAGTACCGTCTCTGTCTTCTTAATGCCTCGCTTTGTTGTCTTTGCCTCCCTTTGCATTATGCTTCTTTCCCATACCAAGCTCAACACTTACTCCACTCTCCAACCTTCTCTCTTCCCACCTCACCCCACTGGCTTCCTGAGCATCTCACACCCTCCATCTCTTGCATTCAGACCTCCTTTTTGTCCTGTCGAGGCTGCTGCTCAGGTAAGCCTGGTAACTTCTCCTGGGCCAGGAAAGACTCTAACTGGCTTCTCTACCTTGAGTTTTTTCTTCCAGCCCTCACACTGCTCCCCACCCCCTCACCACATCCTTGCTCAGACAGTACCAGTCAGACGTTACCCTCAGCTTCCAAGTCTTTGGAAGTCTCTATTATCCACTATGCTCATGCCGCCTTGGCACACAGCTTTGCTTCATTTTCTGGCCCCTTGCCCTGTCACCTCCTCCCCTGTCTTCTAAACCCATGATGTTATCCAAGTATACCCCTGGGAACTTGCTCTCTCCATCTGGACTCCTTCCTCCTCTCAGCCCTTCTCTGAGGGCCTCCTTCCTGTGCCCATTACCATCTGCCAACCAGGCCAGGCCACTTCCTTGGGCTCAACTCACATTGTCGCCTCCCTGAAGCAGCCTTCACAATCCTTGCTGGCCGTTTCCACAGTGCTGTGGGCAATCTGATGCTGGAGTGTTTTTGATACTGGTTCAGAATGTTATTAAACGTTACTAAGCCTGGGCCTGCACACGGGACACACTTGGTAAGTACTTGTTGACTCAATAAACAGTGAAGTGAAAACAAAATCGCAGCAACTCTATCTGACTCCATGTAAGGAAGACTCCTGCACACTGGGCTCTGTTCAGGTTGATTCCCAAACACATGGGATTGCATTTCAGATTCTCATTTTCTTCTTCATTTAGACAGTGGTTGTAAATTTAAAATATTTTATTTTTACTTTTAGTCTCCACGTAGCTTCTTCTCTTATCCTCTCATTGTGTTTGGTGCTCTACACAAATCATTTTTTCTTTCCTCGCTGTTCTATGATCAGGAGTCAGCAGGCTGGTCACTTTGTCACATAAACCCCGGCTATAAAGAAAATCAAATACTCCTGGAAGCTTCTGTGTTATGTGAAAATATTTATTATATTTTCACTCTGCTGTGGAAGACCGTTTTCACTTACTAGCTGCGTTTTAATATTGTGTTGTTTCTCCCTTATTGCTTTGGTTGCCTGCAGGAAATCCCAACGGTCTGGGAGACTGCCCCCTGGTGGCGAAGCTCACAGATAACAAAGCAGCGAAAGGCGGTTTGGCCACACTTGCTTGCTGGAGAATTGAAGATACAGGGAAGGGAAGAACCACTTTTGGAATGCTTCCATGCTAGTAATTGAGAAAGGCAGGTGACAGCTGGTAGCTCATCCAGCCCCCACCACGGCCTTACAAGGGAGTCGCTACGGTCTCATTTTGCAGATTTGGAAAAGAGACTCTGAGAAGTCAACTTCCAAGGAGGCTGAGGCTTGGGGCGTCCATGCTGGGAAGCATCTGACCATAAAACCCCGGCTCTTTCCGCCACCCTACTTATGTCCTACAGCTAGGCCATGCTTCTAGAGAATCCAGACTCACAAACACTCTGTGTCTTGCGCATGTAAGGACAAGTTGTCAGCACACTCAGACATCTGGTAGGATGCCATTTAGAAGAGAAATTAGGTTGGTATCCTACAAGCATGGAGCCATTAAATCGAACAGGTACAAGTTACATGAAGATAAACTTCAGGGCCCGGGAGGTGGCTCTGTGGATAAGGTGCTCGTCACACAAGCATGAGGACCTGAGTTGTCATTCCACGCACTGACGTTAAAGGCCGGTGTGGTGGCCTATGCCTGTAATCCAGCATGAGCAGGTGGAGAGAGGAGGGTCCCCAGGGCTTGCTGGCGAGCTACCCTAGTGAATACTCTAGAGAACTGGTGAGTTCTATCTAGGTTTAGTGAGTCTGTCTCAAAAAATAAGACGGAGAGTGATTGAAGAAGACACCTAACATTGGCCCTTGGCTTCCACATATACACAGGTGTGTACCCCACATCCAAACATGCATAAATACACACATGCAGAACATATGTGCGTGCGCGTGCATGCACGCGCGCGCACATACACACACACACACACACACACACACACACACACACCCATCAACTCAACATAAACAAAAGCTCTTAATGCATGGGCTCATGTCTTTCCTTGGATGACTTCAATTCTTTTTTTTTAAAAATATTTTATTATTTATTGAATTTTAATAAAAAGGTTATACTCTTAAACCCCCTTAAACCCCCTTACCCTTGTCCCGGCTCTGCTAAGGATTTTC
The DNA here is from genome assembly GCF_020740685.1 of Jaculus jaculus. Taxonomy (NCBI): domain Eukaryota; kingdom Metazoa; phylum Chordata; class Mammalia; order Rodentia; family Dipodidae; genus Jaculus; species Jaculus jaculus. The sequence continues at coordinate 207,694,109 of NC_059103.1, read as the reverse complement.
TTTGGTGGGGTTATTGGTATTCCCTGTGGGTACCACGAGTCCTCAGTCAGTCCCTGGGGTGGGTACAGCGCCTCAGGCTATTCCCACCCCCCCTGAGGCCCTTAAGGTCTTTCTCTTCCACAGGCAAGTGGGGTCTGATTCAGTGCTGCTTTCTCAGTAGGCTCTGGACCTCTGTTTTGATGAGGTTTGTGTGTCCACAGTCTCTGTCACCATATCCTTGGGACTGGTTTGCAGGCTAGCCAGAGAGCAGTATTTATGTCACTGTTTCCTCTGCAGTGACTTCCGGGCCCAGGAAGATGAGGCCGCGCAGACCCATCTTGTGGTAGACGGTTGGCTCTCTCCTTCACGTATTGATGTATGCGGGTTCTCCTCGGTGCTCCCCACCACCTGGAAGGTGTCTGGCGGTCTCCCTAGTCACTGCACGTGCTGAGTCTCTCTCACAGCGCCGCGTCCTCTCGGAGCGAAGCCACAGCTGACTCTTCTCTGCATCCAGGCCCCAGGACAGAGGCAGTACATGAGGCCTGCACAAGCTAGTGGTGAAGGAGAGAGGGCGAGCAGTTGGGAATGTTCAAAGCTACCTGGGCTTCCTTAGGAGAGGTGAGCTGGGTGGGGTGAGGCTGGAGGACTCCCGGGTAGAGAAGCTCCTAAAGGCCCTCCAGCTGCAGACAGGACTGGCTGAGGGCATCTGAGACACAGTGACCTACGACAAAGCTGTGCTGAGTTCCAATAGGCTGCAAAATTGGCCTCTTAACTGAGTGGGCCGCCAGGTAAATGCTAGAATCACAATTTTCCTTGGGCACAGTGCCTTTGGTCATGAGTGGCCGTCTTTGCTTACTGATATACTGTTGTAGGAGAAGAACACTCGGATCTAAGACCCTTCTAGATCAGAGAAGCTAATGACACACACACGCACACACACACACACACACACACACACACACACACACACACACACACACTTTCCATCTCTTTTGCCTTCATGAGAGTCTACCCAGCATACTGGAAATTCTGCTCTGGGCTGCCCAGATGAGGAAAGAGACTATAAAGCAGGGACGCTTATCTGAATCGTTGATGTTGGGTAAGACTTTTTTTGTTTGTTTGTTTTTTTTCTTTTTTTTTTTTTTCATGGTAGGGTCTCATTCTAGTCCAGTCTGGCCTTGAACTCACAGCGACCCTCCTACCTCTGCTTCCTGAGTGCTGGGATTAAAGGCGTGTGCTGCGACGCCTGGCTTCCAGTGAGATTTTGAATCTGCCTTAAATAACTAGGGACAGCCCTGTGGACACGTGAGCACCGGGCTGCCTTCCCAGGTTGAACCCGCGTGGCAGGCCCCGTTGTTGCCTCGGCTCCTTCCTCTTGTCCTGACTCGCGCATGTCCCACCCTGGGTGGGTGCTGGTAAGACGACTTCCCACGTGCTTCTGTGGGCTGTGGCCGGGTGACTGGTTGGCTTTGCCGCTGGTGGGTGAGAGGATGTGGTGCAGAGGCTTGAGAGGCTGCCTTGGTTCCCCGTGTTCTCTGAGAGCTGAGCGAACTCCAGGGGCAGCTGGCTTCAGAATGAGAGCGCGGTAAAACAGACCTGAACTTGACCACAGCTGCAAGCAGCTGCCCCAGGCACTGCAGTTGATGTATAGACCTGTGCATGGGAGAAAATTGTTGAAAGCCACTGGGATTTCGGCATTTTAGAAAAATGCACTATTACATCAATGCAAATTAATATACTCCAGTAGAAAGAGGTAGGGCCCATGGATGAGAGTGATAGAGAGATGCACTGAGTCATATTCTGTGTACTCTCCAGATTCCTCTCATTTGTCTATAAATGTAGGAAGGGGAGTACTTAGGTTTCGGGGACACAATGATAGATTTGGGCACGGGACTTCGGAGGCCGGAGCTGTCAATGGAGAGGTTTGCTCAGACAACAGAGGACAAAGGATGTGCAGCTCCCCGAGCAACGAGGGAGGGAGAGGCACGGTGAGAAGGAACATGGTGACACGGTGATTGCTGTCGTTATGGTCACCTTCCCATTGCTGGGACAAAGCACTCAACCAGAAGCAGCTGATGGAAGGGAAATATTTATTATTTTCGCTTTCAGTCTGCAGGGAAAGCTCCGTGATGGCGGGGAAAACATGGTATGACAGAGGCCGGACATCAACTGTACCCGCAGCAGGTGAAAAAGGCAGCAGAAGCGTGAAGCAAATTATGGCAAGGGGGCGCTCGCTCTAACAGCTCAAAACCCTCCCCCCAAAACACACCTACTTCAGCAAGAATCCGCTTCCCATATTGCCGTCAGCTGAGAACCAAAGTATACAGAACACATGAGTTTTGGGGGAACATATGATTCAAACTGCCAAAGATATGGATCAAATTGTGTTTCCCCCCACAATAAAGATGCTTAAACCTTAGCCCTTGATGTGATGGTACTTGAGACAGTGTCTTCAGGGAGTTGCTTAAAGTTACATGAAGTCCTAAGGAGAAAGTCCTAATCTATGGAATTGGTGGCCTTATAAGAAAAGGAAGAAGGAAGATGAGAAATAAGAAAGGGAAAATGTGAGGGAAAGGGAGAGTGAACAAGAGACTGAGACTGCACACCAGAAAGGGTGACCTCATCATACCTTGATCTTGGACTTTACAGGCTCCATAACTATGAGAAATATATTTTTGTTATCCAAGCCATACAATATGCAGAATTTTGATCTGGCAGCCAGAGCAGACTGCGGTCTTGTGAAGCCATGTAAGGATCTCATCATGGTCACCCTTGGCCTACACATACACATGTGTACATGTACCCCCCCATGTCATATCTTAAGGATTCTGTGCCTTTATTTTAAGACACTCAGAGTTGTTGGGCTGGAGAGATAGCTTGAGAGTTAAGGTGCTCGCTTGCAAGGCCAAACATCCTGGGTTCTGTTGCTCAGTTCCTGCATAAGTTCAGATGCAAAGTGGCACATGCATTTGAGGTTCATTTGCAGCAGCTAGAGGCCCTGGCATGCCCATTCTCTCTCTCTCAGCTTACAAATAAGTAATAAAAGCATTAAAAAAAAGAAACTCTGTGTTTTTATCACCCAGGTCTGGTTCTTAGAATGTTAATTGGAGCTTAAGAAATATATACTACATATCTTGGGAAAGTATGACTTTCCAAAATACTGTCTTGAAAAGATATATTTTATTATCTCAAAGATTAATAAGAAACATGCTTCCTTTTTTGTTGCATCTTTACTCTGAGAATCTTAATCACACATGCCCCTCCACTTTCTTGCCAGAGCAGAGGGGGGCCTTTGGTTGCTGAGAACGTGCAGGTAGGGACACGTGAGCATTAACACCGCCTCTGCTTCACTGTAGTGTCTTTGACAAAAGGCTCCGATTTCACTTCTGTGCCTCTCCATGGCATCCAACATCTGGGGTGACCTGACACTTTTTCCAGTTAGTGTGGGACTCTAGTAGTTTTAACACGAAAGGCTCATGTTTAGGACACTCCTCCAGTAAGAGCACGGGGACAATTGTCCACTCCTCTGCTCACTCTCTGTACTTATTGTTGAGGAAGATGGGGATTTGTTTGATGTTACATGATCATCTCTGGAGAAACTCCAGTCTCTGAGTAAACAATACTGTGCTTGAATTTCTCTCAATCATGACCCTTGAGTTTCAGGACAATTCTTCCTAGCCAACAAAGAATTGACTGATGATGTTTCATTTCAACTAACACATGATTACACCTCACAAAAGAAGAATCAACACAGTCCAGATGCATACATTTGCTAATTGTTTGCCCTGACCCTGGGTCTTAGGCCATAGCAAGGGCTCGACTTCAAAGGACCTGAGTAGCGGTTGACTTGGGTGCAAAGGCAGAGCAAAGCAGGGTTCACTGTGTGTGTACGTGTGTAGATATGCACAGGCCCCAGGAAGATGTTGGGTGTCCTCTATCACTCTTTTGCCATATTCTTCTGAGACAGAGTCTCTTACTGAACATAAATTTGCCATAGTCTTATTTATTTTTGTTACATTAACTGACTTGCAAACCCCAGTGACCTTCTTGTCTCTGCCTCTCTCAACATTGAAGTTACAAGCAGCCAAGTTCTGGGGATCAAATTCCGGTCCTTAACCTTGTGCAACAAGTATTACATCTCTCCAGTCCAGGACCCATCCTTTATTCCCAGAATTCACTCTTTAAAAAAAATATTTATTTGACCAAGAGGGGAGAGGGGAAGAGAGAGAGAGAGAGAGCGAGAGAGAGAAGGGATGAGATAAGTACGGGTGCACCAGAGTGTCCTCCTGATGTAAACGAACACCAGGTGCATTGACCACTTTATGCATCTGAATTCATGTGGGTACTGGGGAATTGAACTTCAGCTGTCAGGCTTTGCAAGCAAGCACCCCTTAACTGCTGAGCCATCTCTCCAGTCCTAGGCTCCACTCTTTAAGTCTATTAAATTCTTGTTTTGATGTTTCAAACAGTAAGTAATTGCATCTTATAAGCAATACAAAGACAAAGGAGGAGAGACAGTCTTATGAATAGTTTACAATAGATGGAAATTGTTCTCCATGGTGCTTGGCTCGAGATGGTGGTGATCAAGGACTCGGATTCAGGAGACAAGCTGCCTCGTGCTGGTTGTGCTTCCCATTGACTTTCATGCTACGACTAGAATTTCTCTTTGCTGAGAGGCAAATGAAGAATGTTTAGACTCATGGATTAACAGGTCATTAAGTGTAAACTCTTCATATAAAATCAACCCATGATGTCACTTCTCCCAACGTTTCCCACATCTGGGTAAGTCTTGCTGGTCCTTAGTCATGCTCAGTCTTCTTTACCTCAAGCATCCCTCCACCCTTTGCCAGATGAAGGCATTTATTCTTCCCTCAGTTTTGGCACAGGCTCCACTCGCCTCCAGGCACTAGATTCCTTAACCCCACAGTGCACAACCCATATTCCCCAACAAGGAGGGTCCCTGTGGAGGGGGAAGACAGGGAGGAGGCAATGGTGCCAACATGGCTGTATACACTCTGTGTGCATAAGTAATAATAATGATAAATATTGGGCTGGGGAGATGACTTAGCGGTTAAGGTGTTTGCCTACAAAGCGAAAGGACCAGATTTGATACCCCAGGACCCACTTTAGCCAGATGCACAAGGGGGCGCACGTGTCTGGAGTTTTTTTGTAGTGGCTGGAGGCCCTGGCACACCCATTCTCTCTCTCACTTTCTCTGTCAAATAAGTAAATAAGTAAAAATAAAAAGATATTAAAAGGAAAATTCTAAGCAAAAAAAAAAAAAAAAGACCATGACATTTGTATTCTTTCTGTAAATATTAAGTCAATCAGCTGGTATAAAGTGCTCTTTGCTTAGCTTAGCCTTGTCATACCCATCCCCCTTCAGGGCTCCATAGGGTTGCGTAGATCCCAGGCTAGGCACAACACTATCTTGAACCCAGTGTCCCTTTACCACAACATCTCTCCATATCTTCTTTGAGGTAGGGTCTCACTGTAGCCCAGGTTGACCTGAAACTCATTCTGTGACCCAGGCTGGCCTCAGACTCACAGCTACCTCCTACCTGAGCCTCTTGAGTTCTGGGGTTATGGGCATGAGCCAGCATGACTGGCCTGCTAGTTAAATTGTGACAAAATGTGCCTTGAATTTTTCCTGTAGACCAGTTTCAAGTGAGCACTTCAGTGATATTAATTACCTTTGCAGAGTTGGGCAGCTGTTATCATTATTTCAAAACTCTATCACAAACAAGCAACAACTCACTTTCCTCATCCTTCAGTCTTTCATAACCTCTCATTTACTTTCCATGTAGCATTGTATGAGGCGACATGACAGATATATGACTGTGCCAAGGTTTGGAAATTTATTGCCTTTTGTCCATTTTTCCATGAAGTATTGAAGCTTTTCTTTTCAGCTGAGAATTTTTTAAAAGGAAATACTTATTTATTGTTTGTGTGTGTTTTCGGGGCGCTGTGGGTGTGCGCATGCTACAATGCGTGTGTGGATGTCAGAGGACAATTTACAAGTCTGTCCTCACCTGCTGCAAGGCAGGCTCTCTCGCTGCTGTTCACCGCTCCACTCAAGAGCTTTGGAGAAATGCTTCTGTCTCCGTCTCCATTTTTATGGGAGGTGCACTAGAATTACGGAAGTCAGCCACAGCTACCATCTTTTCACACGGGGCTTGGAGGTCTGAAGTCAGGTGCTTAGAGGTGCCAAGCAAGCACGTTATTCAACGAGCCATTTCTCCACCCCGAGAACCCTTCCGAATATCATTCTGAAGAAAATATGCTGTGTGCAATCACTAGCCTGGCCTTTTGACCCATGATGTAACTTCTCCCAACTCTTTCCAGATCTGAGTAAGTTTTGCTGGTCCCCAGCCATACTCAATCTCCTTTCCTAGAGATCCCTCCACCCTTTGCCAGATAAAAGCATTTGATTTTATAATATTTTCCATATTTAAACAGCCACACTAATAAATCTGGATATTAGTTAAAAAAAATACAGATTCAAAGTGAGTAGGTCCAGGATGGGGGTCCTACTTTCTGAGTTTCTTACAGGCTTCTAAGTGCTGCCAGTGCTCCTCATTCGTGGACCACATTTGGGTAGCATGCTTCCTAAGCAGCAAGTGCTGTCACGATACGATGGACATCCTTGAGTGCCTGCCCTCAAGATTTCCATAGACTACTTGTAGAGAGCAGTGTGGCTACCTATCTTAGTGTCGTCCCCATACGTAAACATGTGCCATATGGCCGTGTGTTGCTGGAGCGGCTTTGGGGGTGCGGTAGCCAGCTCTACCTTTCTGGAGCTTGGCTGACTCTCCTGCTGCTGTTTGACACCTGCTCTACTATCTCTCCCCTGCCATCATGGAGCTCTTCCCCGCAAAGCTGTAAGCCAAGATAAACAACTTTCCTCCCATCCACCGCTTTTGTTCAGGTGTTTTGTGCCAGCACCTGGAGGTAACCACAGCAAACACTAAGAATTTCCCCCTTCCATTTGGCTTTTATTACAAAGAGATGCCGACTGACACAGTAAACAGATATACCCATTGTTTGCACTTGCAGAATAGCTCTTTCAACTTTATACAGGTTTACCCCTCAGAGGCGTAACTGAACTTGATTCAGCATATGGAGTGGAACAGTTTTTTCTTAATGTGTTGACATGGTGGCGCTTATAACAATTCCATCAGATAAGGAAACATGTCGGTGCTGATACTCCAGGAAGGTGACATATCAGACCAAGGTTACAGAGTGACATAGGAGAATGGCTGAGCTCAGAGCCCAGAGAGAGGCGTGTTAGTGGAGGCCACATGGGAGCTTTAGAGGACCTAACTTCCTTTCTCCACATGGGAGCTTTAGAGGACCTAACTTCCTTTCTCCTGTGACACAGAGTGGGAGTGATATTCCGTCCCCGCCCTTATGGAGTTTTTATCAAGCTCAAATAGAACAACGAATGTAAAATTACATCATGGGGGCTGGAGAGATGGCTTAGCGGTTAAGCGCTTGCCTGTGAAGCCTAAGGACCCCGGTTCGAGGCTTGGTTCCCCAGGTCCCACGTTAGCCAGATGCACAAGGGGGCGCATGCGTCTGGAGTTCGTTTGCAGAGGCTGGACGCCCTGGCGCACCCATTCTCTCTCTCTCCCTCTATCTGTCTTTCTCTCTATGTCTGTCGCTCTCAAATAAATAAATAAAAAATGAACAAAAAAAAATTAAAAAAAAAATTACATCATGGACTTGGAAGCTATTCAAGGTTATTACTATTGTTAGGATAATATATCCAGTGTATGAATCTAGAGATACGTGACCTACATGGATATGTACTTACCTACACAAATCACAGCGGCTTACAGACTCTGTCCCATTAGCTTGTAGATAGATCGAGTTTCTTGCATAGACTTAGCCCTATTACTGTTAAATTAAAAAGTTGGTCTTGCTGGAGAGATGGCTTAGCAGATAAGGGGCTTGCCTGAAAAGCAAGACCAACTTTCCCCTTCACAGCTCCACTCTCCATCTGTCTATGGATGATAGTGGAGTACTGAAGTCTCTGACTATGATGGTGTTGGGGTTTATTTCTGTTTTATTGTTGAATACATTTTCTTTTATGAACTGTGATGATCCTGAGTTTGGTATATATATATAGTTATGATGTGCTCATGTTGAATCATTCCCTTGATGAGTAAGAAGTGACTGACTTTGTCCTTTTTGATTACTTTTGGTTTGAAGACTATTTTATCAGATATTCATATAAAAACACCTGCTGGTTTTTAATTTCCATTGCTTAGAATGTCATTTTCCAACCTTTCATCCTGAGGAGGTGTCTATCTTTAGTGGGGAGGTGGGTTTCTTGAAGACAGCAGATAGAAGGGTCCATCCTGATAACCTGTGTCTTTTGATGGGTGAATTAAGAACATTAATATCTAAGGTTATTACTGTAAGGTTTGAATTAATCCCTGCTCTGATGAGGTGTTTTATGGGGTTGGGTGCTTACTTGTGTTATGTACTGCTTTGAAACTGGTCTCTTTTGGTTATTGTGATCTTCTTGTTGGCTCTTGAGATTCATTGTTTGACTCTTCTGTGTGGAGTATTCCCTCAAGTGTGCTCTGTAGGTTTGGCTTTGTGTTCATATAACCATAAAGTTGACTTTTTCATGGAAAGTTTTTCTTTTACTGTCTATTATGAGGGATACTTTTGCTGGGTAAAGTAGCTTGGGTTGAAAGCCATTGTTTTTCAGACTTTGATGTGTTCCATCCAGGCCTTCCCTTCTGGCTTTCAGGGTTTCATTGAGAAATTTGATGTAATTCTGATGGGATTGCCTTTGTATGTTGTGAATTGCTTCTCTCTTGATGCTTTTAATAATCTCTCCTTGTTTTCGTTGTTAAGAGTTTTAACTATGAGGTGTCTTGGAGAGCTTTTCCCTTGGTCCTGCCTGTTTGGTGTTCCGTGGGCTTCTTGGATATGGATGGGCCTCTCTTTTGAGAGATTTGTAAAATTTTCTTCAATAATTTTGTTCAATATATTCTCTATGACTCTGGTCTGGATTTTCTCCCCTTCTGGCATACCCATGATCCAGGTGCTTGTTCATTTTAGGGTGTCCAACAGATCTCTCATTTTCTGTTCACTTGATTTTTTGAATTTAGCAAAGTTTTTGGCCCCCTGAACAATTTCTTCTGTCTTGTCTTCCAGGTCAGAGGTTCAGTCTTCCACATGAGTAACTCTGTTGGTGAGTGCTTCTAGAGATGTTTTTATAATTTCTATTTGATTTTTGTTTTCTGTGTATTATTTCTCATTGTGCCCATCTCTTTTTTGAGGTACGATTTCAATTTGAGTTCTGATTTTCTTGATGCTTTCTGTGGCTCATTCTTGCATTTGATCAAGTCTTCATTAAGCTTAAACAACTGGTTGTTGAGATCTTCCATTTATTGACTTACCTTCAAATTATTCCTATCTCTTTGGAGTGTTCTAACGTTTTCTTCAATCAAGTTGAGCCTACTGTCAAAAGCTGAACACTCTAGGAGATGATTCTGTCCAATTTTAGTGATACAATTGTTGGTTCTTTGATAGTTCACTTCAAGCTCAGTGACTTTTTTTTTTTTTTTTAGCAGGATCTCATTGGTTATTGTGTTTTCATTTTGGGAATGAATTTCTGTTGATTTCTTTGTGATTTCATTGGAGGCTTCCATTGTGGGACAAGGCACTCTTGGTGGAGATTTCTCCATTTTCTGACTTTTGTTGGATTTTTTGCATTGTTGTGTACTCATTTTAGGAAGACAATTTATTTCATTGAGGAGGAAGCAAATTTTTGTCCTTTGGACCATCTACCCTCTGACTCAGGTGAACAGGGATATTGGTACCTAGTGGCCAGTCAGGAAACCAGAGCAACCACCCTGATTCCACGGCTCCCACAGGCACCAGGCCTCCCCAAGCCAGGCACAACGGGACCTACCAGGACCACAAGACTGGGAGGAGCAAGGGATCAGAGCTCTGTCTTACTTCATGCCACGTCCTCCAGCACACCCACCTGCACAGGCGACTCACACCAGGGAGGTGGGAGGAGCCTGGAAATGGGTCTGACCTACTTACTCCAGACGGATGTGCCTGTCCACACACTGTCTGTGCAAGGAACTCAGACAGGGCTATTTATTTTGAGAGACAGGGAGAGAGGGAGGGAAGAGACGGAGGAAAGAGAGGAGAAAGAGAGAGAATGGGCACACCAGGGCCTCCAGCCATTGCAAGCAAACTCCAGATGCATGCACCACCTTGTGCATCTGACTTATGTGGACCCTGGGGAATTGAGCCTGGGTCCCTTGGCTTTCCAGGTAAGCACCTTAACCTCTAAGCCATCTTTATAGCCCAGTCATTACTTTTTCTATTTCCCTGCCCATCCCTCTAATTAGCAAGCCATGGCTTCTCCCAGAGGAGCTGACCCCTGTGGTTGTGTGTTCTGTGATTATGAGGATATTTCAACTCAGGTCACTTCTTCACTTCTTCACATGGTCTGGGCCTGGGTGCCATGATGAAGGCGTAATGAGTGCTAATGAAGATCACTGAATGATTGACAGCCACAGACCCCGACACCAGAATCAAAGTCTGCCCAGTTAGAGCAGCTGCTGAGCACCGCTGAAGTATGGAAGAGGTTACAGAGTACTAACCCTGGTGCGGAAGGAGCTGCTATGGCAAGTTACTCAGGCTGGGAGTGGGGTGACAGCTGATTTGAGTTTGAAAGATGAAGGGGGATTGGCCAGAGGAATGACAAGGGGGTAAGGAATCCAGCGGGTGGAAAGCAGTGACGGTTGAGACAGTGCAGGATGATGAGGCCCTGCTGAAGCACAGAGTTTAAGGACAGGAGCTATGTGAGAATAAAGAACTTCAGAGACTAGAAGGACCCAAGGATACAGGTCCTTCGTTAGCATGATCTGAGAGTCATTAAACTGAAGAGAGAGAATCCACCTAACACAGGGTCAGGAGGATACGGGAGCAACACTGCCCAGGTTTGATGTCTAATCCTGTGATTCACCAGAATGTGACTGTGGTAAGATTCTTATTTTAAAAAGTGCTTTTTTTTTTTTTTTGGCACATTCCTTCTATAATTGTGGTGAAAATCAGATGTATTTAACTTGAAAAAGACAGGAAACTGCTCAGTATGTAGTAAAATGCTCAACAATACTGGCTCTTATTATTGCATTTCATTGATTCTCAGACACCGTTCTGTAGCACAGCACGTGTAAGCACTGGTGTGAATGTGATGCTTGCTCAGAGGTAGGCAGGTGTGACGCTGTCCGTGTGCGTGTGCATGAACTTGGCATCGATGCCTGAGCTGTTTCAACTTCAATTCCATGATATTCATCACTGAAACTGTGAATGTTGAATTTCGTACCCATTCAAAATATCTTTTAAAAAACTTTTCTTAGCTGGAATGGTGACGCACGCACGCCTTTAATCCCAGCACTCAGGAGGCAGAGATAGGAGGATCACCATGAGTTCGAGGCCGCCCTGAGACTACACAGTGAATTCCAGGTCAGCCTGAGCTAGAGTGAGACCCTACCTCAGAAAACCAACCAAACAAAACTTTTCTTATTAACAACCTTATTAACATACATAACAATGTGCTCTGATCATAATTCCCCCCCTCACTAGCTTCCTTTGTCCCTCCTCCCATCCCCTGTTTTACTGAACATACTCTTATTTCCAACTAATCCTTTTCTATTTTGATGTCTTTATTTGCTGTCCTCCATCATCCGTGACAGCATGTGGATGGGCCCAACATTATTTAGGTCTTGCATAGGTAACAACAGCTGTTGTGAGATCACAAGTACAACTGGAACTTTGTGTCTGGAAGAAGTATTCCCAAAGCATTTGTTTCTATCTTTTGGCCTTTACATTTCTTCCTCCAGCTCTTCTGCTATGGTCATCGAGCCTTATTTAGTGCGGAACACTATACTGTCACTTTCTCACTACTTGGATGTCCTTTGAGTCATTTCAGTGACAACTGTTATCTGAAAAGAGAAGCTTCTCTAACTGTGGTAGTTTGAATATATGGCCTCATAGACTCAGGCTTCAATTTTGAGTCTCCAGTGGGTGGAACCAAACTGGGGAAGAGATGTCACGGGGGCAGCTCTTGGGGTGTGTTTGGCGATGGATTTGAATTCTAGCCCTTGCTGGGTGTGTTCAGAACAGCTTGAGCTCAGTGGTTAGTACTTGCTGGTGTTGGTGTTTGCTTGTTACAATTGTTTCTCTCTGCTTACATCTGCAAAAGGCAGCCAGCTTCTTCTGCCATTGATGGTGTTCCCCTGGACTCTGTCACCCTGAAATAAACCCCTTCCTCCATAAGTTGTGGCTGGTTTGATGCTCATTCTAGCAACAAAGAGCTGACTGCAAAACTAACCAACAGTGAGAGCAGCATTACTATATGGACCCATTTAATACACTGTGTTTGGTTCTGTGGTTTGACACTGGATCAGAAAGCTCTTGCAGGCCTGGAAACAGAGCAGTGTGGGAGACAGATTTATAATTAGTGAAATAAATATTACCTGATAAAAATGCCATATTTTCTTGAAAAAAAAAAACACCAAATGCTTATAAGGTCTGAGAACAGTGTCACTCGAGAGAGATGCTGTATTACATTTTATTGGTGTGATGTATGCAACAGGATTTCCCACCAAACATAAAACATTGCAGGTGGTAGCAACATAAATGCCCAATTCTTAAAAACAGACAAAAAACTTCAAAGCAACAACACGCGGGAGTAAGCAGCTCAGATGTCTTTGTGCAGCTGTGTGTCACAGTCTTAGAAGTGATCTTTCTTAGCAGTGAACAAAATAATGACACAGGTTATAATTGATGACAGGTTGCATTAAGTGAAATATAGTTGTTGCAGGCTGGCAGAAAACATCCAACCAAGAGCAGCTTGTGGGAGGAAAGGGTTTATTTTGGTTTCCAGACTCAAGGGGAAGGTCCATGGTGGCAGGGGAAAATGATGGTTTCAGCAGATGGTGGACATCACCTCCTGGCCAATGTCAAGTGGACAACAGCAGCAGTAGAGTATGCCAAACCCTAGCAAGGGGAAGCTGGTTTTAACACTCCCAAGCCCACCCACAGGAAGCTCCAATTCCCAAATTGCCACCAGCTGGAGACCCATAATTCAGAACACATGTTTATGGGAGACCCTGAATGAAACCACCACAATAGTATTGCTATTTTTATTTCAGTTATCCTGAAGCTCATGAGGGTACCGAATGTGGGATTGGGTTTGATCGGCTAAGACCCCTTTCTTCTCTAAGAGACTCTGTGACCATGACATCCTGATGCTAGGTACATCTCCTTGGGACTTCTTCCTTCCAACCTACCCCATAGCACCTGGACTCCCTGCCAGGATACAATTACCAAACACCCATCACTGCTAGTGGCAAGGCAGGGCAGGCTCATTTGAGAAGGAAGGTCTCACAGAGCAGAAAAACGCCTACGGATGGAGTAACAGCCTTTATCTGCCGCTCCTTGCAAGCCAGTGCCGGGGCAGCCGCAGTCTCTGGGTGAGAGGTGCTGGGCACGTGCCTCTGCTAATAGCACCGTTAGCAGGCGAGTGCTCTCCAGTGAATGCCAGAATGAGGCAGGGAAGGGCTTTTGTGAGAGATGGGCGCTTGGACATCTCATTCACCTCCTTGACCCCAGGACTTGAGGAAGCTAGGGCCCATCTGACAGTTTTCTCTTGACTCTGGACAGCCCAGTGTGGCTTACAACTGACTTAGGAGTCTCTTACATCCCAGTTGGGGGGCTGATCCCAGTCTTTCTGCCCCACTGAGATCCAGGCTCCCTTTTTTTTAATGGTATCATGGACTCCTAATTTATAGCTGCTGCCGGGAGGACAAAGTCAAGGCACAAATTAAGCGTGCCCAGCAATGTGGCTGTAAGACTAAACGGTGTTCTATTTCATTTCTCTTCCTTCTTTTATGCCAGGGTTCATTTTTACTATTCCCTTCTCTGCTTAGAATTAGATTAGATGTGAAACCAGAATCCTGAGTGTATCAAGAATTCCTCCACATCAATTGTAAAGACATAAAAATTCCAGTTAAATGTAGGCAAAAGTCTTAAGCAGGCACTGAACACAAGAAACAGAGAATGAGGAGATGCTAAATGTCGATAATTATGGAATGCCTCCACACATCGTCGGAATGGCTAATATGAACAGTAACAGCATCAAGTGTTGGCGAGGGAGTGGTGCTAATGAAATGCTCGGCATTTGCTAGAGGGAGTTAAAACAGTAGAGATACTTTGAAAGCAAATGGCACTTTCTCATAGAGTCAATTCACATCATCACCTGACAGCTAGCCAGTGCAAACACGACCACATCTACCATCTTCTTTTATGGTATAGTTGAAGGGTCGTAGAGTGATAAGTTAAATTGTTACCAAAATCATCAAAATCCATCACTAAAGTCATGTGTTCCTCAGGATTAAGTTCCACCAAGTAGCATAGTATACATAGGTGCTCCGAGTCTGCCCTGCTTACTCTCCATGGCTGGGTTCCTCCTGATTTGTGCCTGTAGTGGTTGGGAAGTACAATGACCCCCCCCCCCCATTCCCTTGTGTGTTTGAATACTTAATGCCCAGCAGATGGCGCTGCTTGGGAGCGTTCTTGAGAAGAAAGAGCCTTGCTAGAGGAAGTATGTCATTGCCAGCGGCCATGAGGTTTTATAGTCCCCCGAGGTTATTTTTTTTAGATAGGGACTCACATTGAACTTGGTGCTCACTAATTCAGCTAGACTATTTGGCCAGCAAACTCCAGGGATTCTATTCTTTCTACCTCCCCATTGCTGGGGTTACAGCCACACGCCACCGTGCCTGAGAGTTTACATGAATGCTAGAAATCCGAACTCAGAACCTCTTGCATGCATTGTAAGCGCTTTACCAGCTAAGCCATCTCCTCAGCCCTCCAGGACTTTCCTTAGGGTTGGGTGGGATGTTTATCCCTGCTCTTGGCAACATTTACCCCTTCCAACGTCCTGGTCTGAGCTTGCTTGCGCTCTCCTTACAGTAGCTTTCCTGATCCCTCAGTGCAAGCCACCACATATCCACCGGGGTATTCTTTCACAGGGTCCTGTGTGGCTCTTTCACAGCCCCATCATAATTCAACTACATGTGTTACTTGTTGAGTGTCTGCCCCTCCCCGTGGACTCTGGCTACCACGAAGGCGGTCCGTCTGTTTTGTTGCCCTGCTGCAGAGGTACAGCAGAACCCAGCATGGTGCGCGGTGCAGGTCCGCGTTACAGTAGGCAGGCTGGCTGGGAATCGTGCCCATTAGCTGCATCAGTGTATGACCAGAGTACGAGGCATCTTAATTAAGGACCCTTTTGCCGACAGACTTATTTACTTGGTTGATACAGGATCAAAATACTTCATGCTCAATTAAAAATGTTGATTTTTTTTACATTACAAAATAAACAAGCCAAATAATAATAATAATAATAATAATAAAACACCTTCTCCACTTTCACAATCCCTCTCCTTTATACTAACCAACACTAATAGAGTTTGTATGTGAAGATTCTCTCCTAGATTTTTACATACATATATATATTTTCTTCTTTCATGTGTGTGTTTACATCATGAAGTTATTTATTTACTTATTAGAAATAGAGAGAGAGAGAAAGAGGGAGGGAGAGAGAGAAAGAGAGAGAGAGAGAGGGAGGGAGAGAGAATGGGTACACCAGGGCCTCCATCCATTGCAAATGAGCTCCAGATGCATGTGCCTCCTTGTGCATCTGACTTATGTAGGTATTGGGGAATCAAGCCTCAAACTGGGGTCCTTAGGCTTCACAGGCAAATACTTAACAACTGAGTCATTTCTCCAGCCCTGAAGTCTTTCTTTTTTAAATTAAAAAAGGTACGGCAGGACTGGAGAGATGGCTTAGCGGTTAAGCACTTGCCTGTGAAGCCTAAGGTCCCCGGTTTGAGGCTCCATTCCCCAGGACCCACGTTAGCCAGATGCACAAGGGGGCACATGCGTCTGGAGTTGGTTTGCAGTGGCTGGAGGCCCTAGCGTGCCCATTCTCTCTCTCTCTCTCTCTGCCTCTTTCTCTCTCTGTCACTCTCAAATAAATAAATAAAAAATAACAAAAAAATTTTCAAAAAGGTATGGCATTTTAACATCGCAATACTAACTTGATTTTTCACTGAGTGACATGTGGACATTTCTGCAGAAGACACATATGCGTCTCTTTGCTTTTAGTAGAAACACAGTATTGTATAAGATGGATCTCATAGTTCTTCATCCCATTCACACTGATGATCTTGAAGTTATTTCCAGTGCATTTTCATTATGAAAATCATGCAGTAATTATCCTCACAAATGTGTCCTTATCCACTTAGTTCTCTCAAAATAATGCAAATTCTGAGAGAGAGAAAGAGAATGAGAGTGAGAGTGAGCAAGTGTATTTTAAAATAGACACCACCAGCCTTGTTTCAGGAGGGAATATATACTTCCTTAAGCAATGTGTGGATGTGTCCGTTTTTCTGTATCTTTGCAAAGAATGAATGTTCTTGTTTCTAAAAATGCTTTATAATATCTTGTTTTTTGTTGATGATGGCCTACAGTGATGGCCTCTTCTGAAGTGCTGAGTCCTGGGAACTTGGGGGTGTAAATGGGAAACAAGCCCAAAGGGAATGGAGCCACCCACCCATTCCGTAGCTCATGCATGGAGCAAAGACTAAGTGCGGTTTTCTGAATGCTAGTGAGACTGTCGCTGTGACCACACGCAGTTTGGTGAGGGGAACTTACTTGATGCAGTCAAGCTTAGTGTGATGCTGGGCTTGGGGAGGCATGGCATTCGGTCCACACTGACTGCTCTCCTCACCAGCACCCAGAGGAGGGCACTGCCAGCGGCATCCGCAGCTGGTTGCTCACTGCAGGGCATGTGGGAGGGAGAGGAGTGGAGTTCTGAGAATCCCAGGCACTGTGGCGAAGGCTAGGCTGTCCTGCTGATGGTGACCCTCTCATAGAGACTCTGAGAACACATCAGCTCTTTCTCAGGCCTTAATGACCTCTTCCTTGCAGTTGGATCCTATATTTTGATAAGCCCCTCACCTGAGAGTGGTTCAGGCAGAACATTTGCAAAGTGTTGGCGATTCTGGGAAAGGCTGTGGGAAAACTTCCAGATATATGCTTCCCTGGTGTTTGGTTTCTTAGAGATTCGCTTGCTTATTCCCACCTTATGGAGACAAGTGGCAGCCAGTGAGGGAGGAGGGAGCATAGGGTACCTTAAAGTGTAATGACATTTGTATTAAGATGCCATGATGAGCCCCATTAATTTGTATACACACCTAAAATAATAGAAAGGAGTTGGGCATGGTGGTGCATGCCTTTAATCCCAGCACTTGGTAGGCAGAGGTAGGAGGATTGCTATGAGTTTGAGGCCACCCTGAGACTACATAGTGAATTCCAGGTCAGCCTGAGCTAGTGAGACCCTTCCTTGGAAAACCAAAAAAAAAAAAAAAAAAAAAAAAGAAAGAAGAGGTTTGGAGCTGGGGAGATGGCTCAGTTGTTAAAGGCACCTGCTTGCAAAGACTGCAAGCCCAGATTCCATGCCTCAGCATCCATATAGCCCAAGATGGAAAGTGGCACATGCATCTGTGATTGCAATGTGCTTATGACAATGGAAGGTGGAGCCAGGAGAATCAAAGCTTGTGATCCAGCCAGTGTGACGTTGGTTTGCAGTCTGGCTGTTCTTTCATAGTGGCAAGAGATTTTTCTCTCAAAGAAGGTCAGAACACTTTGAGGTTGTCTTCTGTCCTTCACATGCACACCATAGCACGTGCTCACACTTATGTATATGTGCACATGTGAATACACACACACATACATAAATAAATGTTTTAAAAGGAAAGGATTCTCATAATCTACTTTTACAAATAATAACATTTACACAGTCCATAGTTCAGCCAAATTGAAAAGATGAAAATGCCAATAGCTGCCTGAGATGCAGGAGATTGAAAGCGTGTACACATTATCTATGGGATTACAGATTGCTACAATCACCTTGGAGAGAAGAAAACAGTTTGGCAACATTTAGAAAAGTTGAGCGTGTGCTCACTCCAGAGAATGTACTTGGTATTTCCACTCCATCTATAGCCCTTGAGAGACCTCTCATTCTGTCTTTACCAGGAGAGTCAAGTAAGGACATTCGCCAAAGTAAATTTTTTTAATAGAATAAATGTAGATCAAGCTACATTAGGGTGGATAGAAAAATGAATATATTATTCGTAACAGATGAGTAAAATAACCTATAGATACCAATATGAGTAGATTAAAAATTTAGCATTGAGTAGGACATAAACATTGTAAAGGGATTGACACAACGCATCATTTAATTAAATTCGAAAAATCAACCATCCATATGCATTTATGGATGCGTATCTATAACAAGGCAAGTGACATTCGTGACAGTAAGTGTCACTGAGGAAAAGACAGAGAATTAGAATGAAGACTGTGACACGCTTGGGGTAAAACTTTGTATGTTTTTATATATTTAGTTGTAACTGAAGCTGGGAGATAATATGATGTAAATTTTAAATTCTGGATATTTATTAAAACATTTGTTGTAGTTTTTTGTTTTCACATTTTAACTTGTAAAAAGAAATCTTCACCTTAATCCTTTAACCATATGTCTCACTCCTAACACTATATCATACTAGAACTAAAATGGTTGAATAAACATGAGCTGAACATACTCATAAAATTAATAAGCCATTCTATATTCATATTTTGAACATCTTTCCAAGTATTTGCCAAAGACTTATCTGGACACAAAAGACAGGCAGATGTTTAAAAGGTTTATCTTTGGCCTGGAGAGATGGCTTAGCAGTTAAGGCTCTTGACTATGAAGCCTAAAGACCCAGGTTCAATTCCCCAGTACCCACGTAAAGCTAGATGCACAGGTGGTGCATGCATCTGGAGTTTGTTTGCAATGTCTGGAGGCCCTGACACATCCAATTTTTTTCCTCTCTGTCTGTCTCTCAAATAAATAAAATTATACATAAAGAAGTTTATCTTTGATATCTGTAGCAAAATATAAGATTAGGATAGTTAGTAGTTATGGTTCTCATTGCTGTTGGCATACCAGGGTTTAATTCGGCTCACAGTTCGTAAAGTCCATCCTGGGGGGGATGGCGTGGTGACAGGAGCATGAGGCAGCTGGCCATGTTGTGTCCTCTGTCAGGAATCAGAGAAAAATGAATTCTGGTGCTTAGCTTTCTTTCTCCTTTACATTCAGCCTAGCACCCCAGCCCATGGGACTGGAGCTGCTCACATTCAGGGTAGGTCTTCCACCTCAAGCCAATCTAGAATCACAGATACACCCAGAGGCTTATCTCCCAGATGCTTATAGATGTAATCATTCCTGTCCACCATCAGGCTTAGTCTAGTGTGAGGGAGAGGGAGGGAGCACCACCTACAAAAGTTCCCATAGCCTTTGAGGCCCCTGATTTGTTCTCACAGTTCTAATCACAATGGTGATTCTGACTATTTTAACAATTGTGTATGTTCTCTGTGTCTATCAGCCAGACCAGAGGTGTGTGGGCAAGAACCGTGTCCCTGGCCTGCTCACTATTGTTCCTACCACTTGGAGAAGACTTGACATTGACACATGATCACTTTGTGCATATTTTTTGAATCAATGAATGGAAAAACATGTACTTGAGATGAGTATTTCATTGTATTGTGCATGCCTCATCAGCATCTGAGGAGCAGGGCAGCCTACATTTAATGCTTCTTTTCAAAATAAGGCCAGTCAAGGAAGAGTCTGGTATAAAGCGAGTAAATTATTCCACTGAGGAAATGTGGTATTTTTGGCTCCAGTATTAACTAAGAGCTGCTATTTCCAGGCTTGGGCTAGAACAGATATTAGTGAGCCCCGCAGGTGGCTACAGAGCATCCTTGAGAAGAAAAGACAGCCCGAAAATTTTCCATTTTGATTTGTTCAGGAAATCTAACAGCAATGTGCTATGTGGAATAAGAAAAAATGAGCAAAGACGAAAGAAATGATCATGCCTATGGGATCCCAGTGAAGGAAAATTTCAAAATAATTGGATTCAAAGGGAAAAATATATAACCTTTGAAACTGGGAGGTGGATTTTGCAGGCTGCCCTGAGAGGTGCATTTTTGTTGGAGCTTCACAGATCCCCTGAATAATTATAGACCTTTTAACCCATGACAGTGGGGACTCTATTATATGGCACTGACATTATTGGAGCTAGATGGTGTTCTGTTCCAGGAAAGGTCTGCGAAGGGTTTCCCCTTCTAGTCGCTGGAATAAGCCATATGATAGTATTGTTAACCTCATTTTAGAGACAGGGATGGCTGATGCGCAGAGGTAATCTGCCCAGGACCTTGAAGCTCACAAGTGCTGATTTCCAAATCACTACATGGAGCCCCAGGCCACAATTTGCAGCTAGATTCAAAGCCAGGCTTTCCTTTTCTTTACTTGCTGAGCAGTTGAAGGCAGCTGGGTTTCAGTCCCCTCAGCAGTAGAATGCGGCTTATGCTTTCCTTGCAGGGGTGTTGGGAGAATTCGACACCACAAATACAGAACCCTTTGCACTCAGTGGTGCTCAGTCCATGCCATTGTCTTACACTAGGTTATATGGCTGGAAGGTAGGGTGCGCAGGGGCTGAGGTTGGTGGTATTGAAGACGCAGGACTAGACTGTGAGAACCATACTGCTCTGTACTAAGTCGGGGTTCTCTAGAGGAACAGAACCAATAGAATGAATTGTATTAAAAGGGAATTTGTTGGATTGGCTTATGGCAGTGCAACAAACAATAGCAGGTTGCAGGCCTGAGAGTCAAGGAACCTGGTAGCTGCTCTTCAGTCCATGCCGGCCTTCAGTCCACACTGGAAAGCAGCAAGCAGCATGCTCAGCCAGCTGGGAGAAGGGGATACCTTCTTCCCCAGAGCTTCCTTAGATAAAGCCCCCCACCCCAGGGGCTTCCCACTCTGAGGGAAGGGCTCACCCTGGGGAAGGATTCCTCCATCAGTTAATCCTTCGTGGAAGCAATCTCAGAGACCCATTTATGAGAAATGTCTGTGGATCCCTAAATAGATCAAGTCAACACAAACTTAACCATCACAAGTTCACCCCTTGCCAACTTGACACCAAACTATATCTCCCTACATCATGCTTAAATTTCCAAATGAAGACCGTAACAAGGTCATAATTCCACCTAACATGATATGACTATCCCTCATATAACCAAAAATACACAATCTCCCCGACACAAAGCAAACCTTGAGGAATACTTAGTCTGTAATATTTGTCAAATATAAATTTGATAGCAGTTAACTAGCAATGTGATCTTAATCAGTATTTACTACCTAGTAGAGAAATAGAGGAATAACACAGCCTCTTAATATTGGTGTAGATATGTCCAAACACTCTTAACAAGGTAGGATGGAAATACTCACGGCAATTACAGTCCTCGTTTTGGTAACTGGTCACATGTCCTTAGCTAGTATTTGTAACTACTTTCTTCTGGTACTCATTCTCTATTTCCTCCACCTTCAGCAAGCAGCTCTGCTGGTGGTATTGAAGACACAGGCTGCATATAGACTGTGAGACCCGCACGACTCCCAATTTACCAGGTGCCACACAGTTGGAACACAGGGCTAATGATGCTAATTCCAATGTGCTGCTTGGGTTTCCACAGAAGTTGCAGCACCCAGGAGGGGTTTTCCATGAATCTACTTACAACCAAAGTTCTGAACACGTTCACTGAATTTTCCTCGACTCCTCTTGCAGTTCTCCCACAGCCTCCCTCAGGTCCCCAGGTAGCCACTGATAAGCTTTCTGTCATTACAGATTAGCTTGATTTTCTGTGGCTACAATGATAGCATAATGTCTTGTGATCTGGCTTTGTTCTTCCAGCATGAGTGACAGATGCATCCATACTGTTCCTTGTGGCAGTCGCTTAGTCCTTTCCCTTGCTGACTACTGTGGCTGTGTATAAAGATGCCACAGGTTTTAGCATGCCTTTAACTGTTAAAAGTTTATTAAAATGCAAAACTTGTACACTTAATGTACATATGATGTCATCAGTGCATAAGGTCATAAGCATTAATATTTCCATCTTTTCCAAGAACTTCCTTATGTCTTTGATTTTTAGTGGTAAGACCACTTCACAAGAGGTCTGCCTTATTAACCAAATTTTTACGTGTACAATATTATATTGTTAACTCTAGGCACCAATTTGTATAGCAGTGGTGTACATAATTTATTCACCTCTCATATGTGAAATTTTTTCACCACTGAAAAACTTCTCGCCATTTTCCACTCCTTTCTAAAGTCCCTGGTAACTACTTTTATTCTCTATGAGTTTGGCTATTTTAGATATCATGTCTATATATATATATACACAGCATTTGTCTTTCTGTGATGGGTTCATTTCACTTAGCTCAATGTATTCCAAGTTAATTCATGTCACAAGTGGTAGGAATTTTTTTTTTTTTTTTGAGGCACAAGTGCTGAGATTAAAAGCATGTGCAACTATGCCTGGCATAATTCTTTCTTTTTCAATGTTGAATAATATTCACTGTATGTGTACATGCCACAAAACTTCAATATATCCATTCATCCATAGACACTTAGAGGATGCCATATCCCAGTTAAGATGAATAATGTTACAATGACCATGGAAGTGCATATATTTATTGGAGATTCTAATTTTAGTAAGTTTGGAGGATACACACACACACACACACATATATATATATCTTCTGAGAAGTAGTGGATTAATTCATGCTTATTTTTTTGTAAACCATTTTCCCATAATGAATTCACCATTTCACCTTCCTACCAACAGTATATAAGGGCACTACCAATTCATCCTCATTCTCCTTATATGCTTTTTTTTTTTTGCCAAGTGAATGTATCCCCAAAAGTATGAGAGGATATCTCATTGTATATTTTAAAATCTTTTCATATACTTGTAGGCTATTTGGTATGTTTTATTAGAGAAAATATCTTTTCAAGTCCTCTGCCCATTTTAGAAATCTAATTGATTTTTCTTCTCTTGAGTAGGCATATCATGTGCATATTGGAGATCAAAGTATAATTTGTAAATATTTTCTGCTATTTTCCTTTTCTTTTATTTTTGAAAAAGTGAGAGCACACACATGCACACAAGGGAAAGAGGGAGAGAGAGAGAGAGAGAGAGAGAGAGAGAGAGAGGGAGAGAATTGGCACACCAGGGCTTTAGCCATTGCAAGCAAACTCCAGAGACTTGCACCACCTAGAGAGCATGTGAGATCTTGCACTTGCCTCACCTTTGTGTGTCTGGCTTATGTGGGATCTGGAGAGTTGAACATAGGTCCTTAGGCTTCATAGGCAAGCGCCTTCACTGCTAAGCCATCTCTGCAGCCCTGCTGTTTTTTTAAGTTGTTTTCTTCTTCATATTGGTTGTTTTCTTGTGTGAAGTACCATTTGACTAATTTACATGTATTGTTGTGCTTTTAGCCTCATGTCTTAGAATTCATTGCCAAGTCCAATGCCACTTATCTATGTATGGGCCTTTAGGCAATTTCCATTGTTTTGGTTACTACCTATTAGGCTGATATGAACATTGGTACATGGTGTGCATGCACTTTCATTTATTGTGTGTAGGCATGTGCACGATCATATGGTAGATAAATGTTTAACCTTTTAGGAGACTGACACTTCATCTGGCATGGTGGGAACTAAGGTTTCTTCACTGTGGCTTGATATCTTTCCATAATTTTGGAAATCTTTTAGATGCTCTTATATTTTTGGCCTATTGTCTCTCTACTCATTTTGTGATTTTAGTTGTACATACATTAGGTATTTGGAATATCCTATATGATTCATCCTCTTTTCAGCATTCTCATTGAAATCTTTTGTTTTGAGGAATGTTTTCACTATGTGGGTCAAACTAAACGTGAAATATGATTGTCCTGCACTGACCTCCTAAGTGCTGGGGTTACAAGTATGAGACAGGTATCATAACAGGTTTTTACTGTTTTCTATTTTTATGTATTTAAAAATGTTTATTTATGGATTTGAGAGGGATAGAGAGAAAGAAGGGGAAGGGTGGGAAGGAGGGAGAGTATGAATTGGTGCACCAAGACCTCCTGCTGCTCCAAGACTACTCCGGATGCATGCACTGTTTGTGCTTCTGGCTTTATGTGAATACTGGGGAATCAAACCCAGGCCATCAGGATTTGCAAGAATGTGCTTTGAACCACTGCACTATCTCTCCAGCCACACTATGTTTTTAAAAAATGTGCTTTAAATTGGTTATTTTGTCATAACCACAGGAAACATATTCTAATTTTAGCTGTTTGTAATCTATTAAAGCTATTAAGATTTTTATTGGCATGTATTCATTGTACATATGGATGGTGTGGTAGTTTATATAAATTCCCCCCAATATTCAGGAGTTGTTGCAGTCAGGTTTGTATTACTGGCAGAAAACACCTGAACAAGAGCAGCTTGTGGAAAAAACAAGGTTTGTTTTGGCTTACAGGCATGAGGGAAAGCTGCTTGATGTCAAGGAAAAATGATGGCATGAGAAATGGGTGGATATCACCTTCTTGGCAGCATCAGATACACAACAGCAACAGGAGAGTGTGCCAAACACTGATAAGAGGAAGCTGACTATAACACCCATAAGCCAGCCCCCAACAATACATCTCCTCCAGGAGGAGTTAATTCCCAAATCTCCACCAGCTGGAAACCTAGCATTCAGAATACCTAAGTTTATGGGGGAAACCTGAATAACCACCACAAGAGTTTATTAAAACTGCTTGGATTTCCAGTCACCTGGCTGGAAGAGGTGTCACTGTTTGTATCATAGGGTCCAGCCCTAAAATGTGGTGATGGATTGGAAATTCTAATCTAAAGACATAGAAAATGCCTGGAGTTCCTAAGTGTCCGTGTGCAGTGTAGATTTTGGGTTTTTTTTGGCTTGTGTCTTCTCTCTCTCTGCTTAGACCTGTGAAAACAGACCAGTTTCTTCTGCCATTGTGAAAGTTCCTAATAGATCTATAAGCTTCAATAAATCCCTTCCTTCCATAACTGAACCTGGTCTAAACATTTATCTCAACAACCTAATGCTGTCTACTCCAGAAATTGGTACCAGAAGTGGGTGAGATGAATCTGACCATGTGGATTTTGGTCTTTTACAACTTTTGTTTTGGAGGAACAGGCATAAACTTGGTACTTACAACTGCAATGCCTTCTGGAGTGGTAAGCCGAGTATTATGGACCATTCTGATGAGAGTTTAAAAATGCTAAGTGCAGATTGAATTATGTTTTGAGGCTTGGCTTATGAACTTTCTAAGAGAAAGGAAAGACTGCAGAAAATTTTGTCAGGGATACTGGTATAAGGGCTGGCTGAGTTCTGCTTCCCAGGCCTAGGAAGCTTGGTCATAGTTAATTTATAATGCACTAATATGCTTGGCTAAAATATTAGACTGAGACTTTTAAGGTGGGCTTGTGGTTTATGTGTTGTGGGAGAAGCAGTCAGTTATTTTGGGGGGACAGAATGCCTCTGAGCATGATGTTTCAACCTGTGGTTCTTATAATCTTTGTGCCCCCTCTTTCTCAAAATTCCTTAAGCCATGGTGGGTGAGTTTTAAGTCTACTTCAGTGGTAAGATCTTATGAAGAGTTAACTGAAAAAAAACAACAACACAATGTTGCTCTTCAAGGTCATGAACTATTTTGTCTCTGAATTAAAAATATGGCTGTGTCTTATATACCTGGTATTGATTTTGGAAACATAAAAAAATGCATAGAGTGGTCATGAAATACACATGGTTGCAGGAGCCACTGCTGAGATGTGGCATATAGACAGGACATGTGACCCTCATGAATAGGTTGGAAGAAACTTTAAAAGATAAACCATGGTTTACTTGGCAACCCAAAGATGTTTTAGATATACCATGATTATACAAGGGCAACCATAAATTGCTGGCTAGAAATAAAAGTTTTCCCTGGCTACTCAACCCAGCTGAAAGGGCATAATTAAAAAATCCAGATTATCAATCACTGCCTATATCAAGCTTAAACTACAAAAGTTTGATATTTGGGCTAGAGAGATGGCTTAGCAGTTAAGGCGTTTGCCTGCGAAGCCAAAGAACCCTGGTTTGATTCCCTAAGAACCATGTAAGCCAGGTATCTCTGTAGTAGAGTGGTGTCCTCATGGTAGATGCCCAGGAGAGGCACAGCTGGGCATACGGGAGCTCTATTTCTACCTGGGTGAGATCCCTCCACACTGATTTCTATAATGGCTGTGTTTGTATGCACTCCCACCAACAGTAGATGGCGTTTCCCTTCCCCCACATCTTTGTTAGCATTTACTATCTGTTTTCTTGATGATAGCCATTCTGACAGGGGTGAAGTTGTTTTGATTGGCATTGCCTTGATGGTTATGAATGTTGAACATTTTAAAAAGGACTTTTTGGCCATTTATGTTTCTGCTTTTGTGAATTGTCCATTTCATTAGCCTATTTGGTGGTTGGCAGATTTTTTTTTTTTTTTGGTGTTTATTTATTTTTTTTTAGTTCTTTGTAAGCTTTGGCTATTAGCCACCTGTCTAAAGTATAGGTAGCAAAGATTTCCTCCCATTCCGTAGGCAGTCTGTTCGCTTTGTTGGTGGTTTCTTTTGCTGTGTAGAACCCTTCTAATTTCATGTCATTGTTGATTCTTGGCGCTATTTCCTGCACTATTGCTGCTCTGTTCAGAAAGTTCTTGCCTATGCTTATGTCCTTCAGCATGTTCCCTAGTTTTCCTCTAGCACTTTCTGTGTTTCAGGTTTTTTTTTTTTTTTTTTTTTTTTTTTTTAATTTTTATTAACATTTTCCATGATTATAAAATATATCCCATGGTAATTCCCTCCCTCCCCACCCCCACACTTTCCCATTTGAAATTCCATTCTCAATCATATTACCTCCCCATTACAATCATTGTAATTACATATATACAATATCAACCTATTAAGTATCCTCTTCCCTTCCTTTCTCCACCCTTTATGTCTCCTTTTCAACTTACTGGCCTCTGCTACTAAGTATTTTCATTCTCACACAGAAGCCCAGTCATCTGTAGCTAGGATCCCCATATGAGGGAGAACATGTGGCGCTTGGCTTTCTGGGCCTGGGTTACCTGACTTAGTATAATACTTTCCAGGTCCATCCATTTTTCTGCAAATTTCATAACTTCATTTTTCTTTACCGCTGAGTAGAACTCCATTGTATAAATGTACCACATCTTCATTATCCACTCATCTGTTGAGGGACATCTAGGCTGGTTCCATTTCCCAGCTATTATAAATTGAGCAGCAATAAACATGGTTGAGCATGTACTTCTAAGGAAATGAGATGAGTCCTTTGGATATATGCCTAGGAGTGCTATAGCTGGGTCATATGGTAGATCAATCTCTAGCTGCTTTAGGAACCTCCACACTGTTTTCCACAATGGCTGGACCAGATTGCATTCCCACCAGCAGTGCAGAAGGGTTCCTTTTTTTCCACATCCCCGCCAACATTTATGATCATTTGTTTTCATGATGGTGGCCAATCTGACAGGAGTGAGATGGAATCTTGTTTCAGGTTTTAGACTAAGATCTTTCTTCTACTTTTCTGTTTTCTTTTCACCCTCTCTGCCCTGTGCCGTGAACTGGCAAATATCCAAAGGGAAGAAAACAGCACCTGATAGACGCAGGTCTCCTGTGGAGGCAGTCCTTCCGCTTCTCGGGAAAGGGTGAGGGTGTGGCGGTGGGGCTGTTTGGCCTCTTCAGTTTCTGCTACTTTCATCACTTGATGATACTTTGAACAAATGCTTCTCTTTTCAGTTTATACAAATTTTATAGCTCTTCCTTTTTTTGGGTTCATCCATTTGATACAATAATTTCATTATAGATGGAAGCAGAGTTCCTCTAAATTTCTTAAATGTATTCATTTTTATATAAGCCAGTGGCTTATTTTCACCATGCTCTAAGGAACAATATTCATAAAACCACTGGTTTGGCATGCATGTAAAATTTTCTTTTAGAGAGAAAAACTATTGTGGTGATGAAGTTATGTTGTCAACTTGATTTGTTTAGGAATCCACAGACATTCTTCTTGAGTGGATCTCTGAGGTTGCTTCCAGGAAGGATTAACTGAACGAAGAAGTCATTTCCCCAGGATAAGCTCTTCCCCCACAGTGGGTAAGCCCCTCTTAGAGGGGGGCTTTATCTAAAGAAGTTCTGGGAAAAAAAAAGAATCACTTCCTCCCATGTGGCTTCAGTGCTGCTTGCTGACTTCCAGCATGGACTGAAGACCCTTGTGGACTGATGACCAGTGTGGACTGAAGACCAGAGGTTTTCTAGGAAGCCTCCAGGCCTTCAGTGCTGGATTGGGACTGCTGAGAAATCCAGCTTCATGGACTGTGGGTTCTGGTTCCTTGACTCTTGGGCCTGCAGACTGCTATTGTTGGGCAGCTGTAAATGAATCCATTAAATTTCCCTTTAATACAATTCATCCTATTGGTGCTGTTCCTTCAGAGAACCTTGACTAATGCAGCTGCTGAACTAAATACATATTTAAGCTTCATCTGTGCACCTGGTAAAATCATTTCGTAGTCTTTTGGCATGTGTGTGTCATACTCTGAACAGATTTCTGTTACTACCCAAAGACCATTCCCAAGATGCTTTCTCTGTTCAGGAAGAAATACAAGTAGAACCCCCACAGTCTAAGACTATCCCTGTTTTGCTGCTTGCCTGCTTTCTATAGTCTGATTACGTCCTTTCACATTCATGCTTTCAAATCTATCCATCAATATTATAATATCAAGAACTAAGTCTTTAGGAAGTGATCAAGTCAGGATGCTGGAGCCCTCATGAATGGTATTAGTGACCTGATAAAAGATGAGCGAGGAAGCTGCCAGTCACCCCTGCATAGTCGCCATCCGGGAGGCCGAGAGCAGCCTTCCCCAGGAACTGAGCCTGCGGGAGCCTTGACTTGAACTTCCACTCAACAGGAATGTGAGGCATACATTCTATTCTAGTCTGAAATCCTTACTTTAACAGACTGAGGCATTGTCAGACCCTGCATTGTCAACCATGTAACTTCTCTGTGTATCATTTATAAAACCAGGCATGTAAGTACACTCACACTAGTCCACAGGACTGGCATCTCAGCTGGTGGGATGACAGCCTTGCTGAGTCCCTGGTTTTCTGGGTTCTGACTGAGCTTGCAAACCTTGTCAGATTTCTAGAATGTTCTCCTGCTTCTCACTTAGGAGAATGTCTCTCTCTATCTCTTTATAGTGAAATTTAAGGAGCTGTTGTAGGTGTGCATCTGGGATCAGAGTACACCTGCACAGGCTCATGACTGGATTCTATCAGTCCATCTCATGAAACCAGTCACAGAACATCACCTGAACAGTGAAGAGCCTGTGGGATGAACCAAAGAGCCAAATTAACAGTTTCTTCTATGACATTTACATGACTTGAGAAGTAGGCCAGAGATTATTCACAAAACACTTCCTCTGGGGAGAAATGTCACCTCCAGAGATTGAACCACTGACCACAGGGATGTTTGAAGAGTGTAAAGTTGAGTGCGGAAAAACACATCAAGAATGTCTGACCCAGGGTACTCTCCTTTCTGCTTTGCAAACACTTTGGTTCATTTGTCTATTTATTTTACATCCCTGGAACCTACCCTGTGCTCAAAACTAGAAATGCCAGAATGAATGTCTTTGTTAACAAGGTTCCAGTGAAGTGGAGAAGGTAGGCAAAACCCAGCAGACTCAGATCTCCTCCATCTATTGGATTTAAGATGCACTGCTAATTTATGCATAGCTGGTGCGATCAAAGAAACATTGTTTAGTGTACACAGTCCTCTTAAGAGGCATATCAAGTTCTAAAAGGTTTCGATGTGGAAGAATGTTCAAGCACAGAAGTGAGGAAACAAGGCTCTATGATAACATGGGATGTGCTGAGAGAGGATTACAAACCTCAGGGTGAAGAGAGATGATGGCAGAGGGTATGTCAGTCTTTGTGAAGGCCTCCCCCATGACAACCATGATCATATCAGAAAGACTACGGTGACTGAAATTCACATATTAAAACCTAGGAGCTGGAGAGATAGCCCAGCAGTGAAGTATAATTTCTGTGCCAAGCATAAGGGCTTGAGGGAGCCCGAGACTGTCAGAGTTCAAATCTCCGGCTTCCACATAAAAACACCTGGGCATGGCCACATGCTCCTGTAACTCCAGTCTCTCAGGGGAGGAGAGACCCGAGGATGATTGGAGCCCCCTCAAACTCTGGAATTAGGAAAAAGACTCTCGCTTAACAACAAAGCCTGGAGGAAGAGGGATGGAGTGGGACACCCCTGACACTGCGCCCCAGATACCATCAGTGAGTGCCTCCCACTTCAGGTGAGTGCAGGAGGCACCACACCACACAGCACCACACACACACACACACACACACACACACATCTAATATACAAAGTGATGATGTGAAGAGTCAGAGCTTTTAGTAGTTGTTTAGGTCATGAGTAGTGCTGCAGTAGTTACCCCCTCTTTGCTGGAAAAAACACCCTGCCACAAGCAGCGGATGGGAGGGAAGGTTCTGTTTTGGCTTACAGTCTCTAGAAGGCAGGAGAAAGAATGGCATAAGCAGAGGCTGAACATCTCCTTTGCCACACAAGGTGGAAGACAGCAGCAGGAGAGAGAGCCATGTTCTGGCACGGGGGCGGGGGGGGGGGACGAGTGGCTATGCCATCCCTAAGTGCACTCCTAGGAACGCACGTCCTCCCACAAGGGCCCACCCCCCAAATTGCCACCAGGAGCAGAGCAAGCATGCAGAGCATATAAGAATATGGGATTTTTGAGTACCAGCAGGTGGCTATCATTCACAGTGAGCTTTTGATCAGAGAGACCTACAAAGTTTCCGAAAAGAATGACAGATTTCTGCCAGAGTACTTGATGACCCACCAAAGGTTAGTGGTAAGTCCCTACTGCTGAAGACACCATATACTGTTGACATGTAACATGGAGTGACATGGCTGGAAGCTGGAAGAGAGTCAGTCCCCAGACAGTCTGCATGTATATTGCCAGAAGGTGCTACATGGGCGACTGGGGGGAAAATGAGCAGTCCAAGCAACCCATGGTCTTACCTACTTAGCAGCAAACAACCTGTTGTGAGGCTCACAGAAGTTCAATAGTGGTGCACAGCCATGGTGGGAAACCAACTGCTCTTGATTTGGCTAACTGATCCCCTCAGTGGTACAGGACCCATAGCTGGAGCTGGGAAACAAGTCAGAACCATATCCAAACATGAGCCCACTCTCCAATATCAAGATACCACCAGTCGTGGGCTACAAGAGGGCCTACACCTATTAAATTCTATCTAAAAAATGGTTATCCCATTTATCTGGTGCCAACTTATTCTTCGTAGGAGAATCTGCTTCTCTTTTTCAGATATATGCAGATCCTAAGGAGAGAACCACCCCATTATACCTCAAAAGGGCCCCGGCTGAAACTAAAAATAATTGGCGAAACAAGCAAGAGTGCTACTTTCTTGGTGAAACTGACACCAGCACAAGAGTGAGGAGATCAACACAGAGAACAATCAACTCCTACCAAACCAGAGATCCAGAGACCCAGAGGCTCCCAACACCTCATCACTGAAGCAGACCTAAGATGAACCCAACATGGCTCAGTGACATTTGTGGGAGAGGGGGTGGAAAGAATGCCAGAGCCACACATTGGGTCATGATACACAGAGACATTTCTTCCTACCCATAACTGATGGCTAACCCCACAATGCATGACCCATATACCCCAATGAGGAGGGTCTCTGTGGAGGCAGAAGGACAGGAAGGAGGCTAACATTGGTACTAACTTGACTGTATTCACTGAGTACAAGACTAATAAAAAAATACATATCTAAAAAAAGAAAACAAAAGAATATGAGAGTTTTATAGGATCAGTGCCTGACAGAACTTGAGGGGCCTTGTTTCCCCCTTTTACCGCGTGAAGACAAATGGAAGGCATCGTTCATGTTGAATGAACCCTCACCAGATACCATGTCTACTGGCACCTTGACCATAGACCCCTCAGCCTCCAGAACACTCAGTGATGAATTTCTCTTGCTTTATAAATACCTGGCCCAAGGGGCTTTGCTATGTAGTCCATGTGGACGAAGACTGTGGGCACTGGCGTTTGAGATCTCTGCGTAAAGAT
The DNA here is from genome assembly GCF_020740685.1 of Jaculus jaculus. Lineage (NCBI taxonomy): Eukaryota > Metazoa > Chordata > Mammalia > Rodentia > Dipodidae > Jaculus > Jaculus jaculus. Next base: position 207,661,908 of record NC_059103.1, on the reverse strand, counting down.
CTGTGACACTCAGGTGAAAGGAGAGAGCTCTCTCTCTCTGGACAGTGCAGAAGAAACAGCAGCATTTCCTGCTTACAGCCCCTTCCTGACATGCATAAGCTAACATGAGAAACACGGCTGAGCATAACTGAAAAGGTCAAATGAGTGAACATCAGCGAGTTCTCTGTCTGGATGCTAGCCTGGGACTTCCAATGAGTTAGAGGCAAACAGTGTTGGCTGTCTTGAGACTTGATCTAAGGCCATGCGAGAAAGGCATCTTGCACATTGCTTCAGCCCCAGTGAGCGCCCCACCTCTGTGGATGCCCCAAGCGTGTGTTCATTACTGGCCTACTTTTTCTAAACTGAGCCATGAGAATTCCACTTTCTCTGCTGGGAGGTCTTTGTGGCGTATTTGAGGCAGGATGTACAGATTCCTGTCCAATCATGCTGCATTGAAAACACTCTCCATGTTTCACCTTTGGCACTGCCCTTCACTTTTGTGAGGGTGTGTCCATGTGTGTGTGTGCGTGGATACACAGGGGTGCATGGGTGTACTTGCACATGGAAGTCAGAGGACAATCTTGGGTATCATTCCCCAGGCGTTACTCACCTTTTGTGAGACAGGGGCTCTCAGGACATTGAACTTGCCAAGTAGGTTAGACTGGTTGATGATTGGGCCCCAGGGCCTCAACCTTTCTCTCCTCTCCAGCACTGGGATTACAAGTGTGCCCCATCATGTACAGCTATTAAAACAAAATCATGGGCTCTGGGGATCAAACTCAGGTCCTCATGCTTGCAAGGCAAGTAAGTGCTTTAGTGACTGAGCCACTTCCCCGGGCCCTGCCCTTCACTCTTGAAGATCAGCCATGTTGACTCAGCAGACAGAGAAGGCAGGCTGTTCCCATGGACTTAATGCTGAGCTCCAGGCCAGGGAAGGCAGTGGCCCAGCAGGGAGCGGCTTTGCGCGATGGGCGTGGGAGCACAGCAGGTGTGCTTTCATGGGAAGGCATAGAATCCCCGAAGCGGAAGGGGCCTTAGGTGCCCTTGATGCAGTCTGCAAAGGAAGCAAGCCACAAAGACATTTGGGTTCCTCCAGAGATGGAGAGCTTCCCGACCATTAGGCACAGTTGATTCCATCTTTGGATGCTAATGGTATAAAATAATCTTTTTGTTTTGTTTTTGTTTATGACTCATGCAATAGCACTCTCTCTGTTGTTGGTCCCCATTCTTTGCACTCCGTGTAGTTTTTGAGCCCTGGAGATACACCAGTGAGCAAACTGGAAGAAAAGTTTATGACCTGATGCCTTGTATTCCAGAGGAAACATACAATGAACAATAAATACAATCATGCACTGAAGTATAAGGTGATAGAGGCGTAGTACTCAAAGTACTTGACCTTAGTCACACACCATCCAGGGGTTTCCAAGAGGAAGAGCAAAGGTGTCCAAGGACTTTGAGGCATGGAATTAGAGGTGCTAGCAGATGGATTTTACTGTTTCCTATTGACCAAGCAATTCATAGGGCCAGCCCAGATACAAGGCACACTGGAAGAGACCTCTTTCTCTCAATTCAAAGACATGCAATGTGACATTGAAAAGTTCACAGGTGAGACATGAAGGAGAACTGTGGCAAGTATTTTTGCATCTGACCTCAATGACTCATGTGTTACATGCAAAGCTGAGGTTAACTAATTACAAGGGGCTCAATTAAACTAAATTTGGCCCGAGAATGCTTCCATACAGCACTCATTACAACCCAAGTTAGTTATGAAAAGTGGCTCTGCGGTGCAATGGATAGTGCTTTAGACTTCTAAGTTAGTATGCAAACTAACAGAAAGCCTCACTCAGGAACATACCACTGAAATAACTTCAGCCAATCAGGAAAGTTGAAATTCAGTAAATCACAAGTAGGCATCCAATTAGACCATGTTCAAATGATACAACACCAAGATGCAGCCATTCACTTCTATTTTTGTGTCTATAAAATACTGCCTGCCCACATATTGGAGTGGAGCTCTCTGAACCTCTTTTGATTTGAGGACTATCTAATTGTAAATTATTCTTTGTTATGCTAAGCTCTGTGAAACTTAATTTGTCTTTAGTTTTTCTTTTAACAAAGGAAACAAGACCCAGAGGCAAGTTAGTAATTGCAAAAACATTAAGACAACATTTTATCAAAGTAAGGTTAATACTCCAAAATCATTACCACACTTTTTTTTAACTCCTGGGACCAATCTGTGGACAGTTCTGTGGGTTGGATGTTGTGGTAGTTTGAGTGGAGGTCCCCCAATAGATTCACGAATCTATTAAAGCTTGTAATATAGATCTGCAACCGCGCTGGAGGAGGGGTCACTATGGGCAGATCCTGGGGTCCAGCCCTAAGCTGTGTTTGGCGGTGGATCTGGAATTCCAGCCTGAAGGTAGGCGGCACGTCTGGGCTCTGCCTGGGGTTCCTGGAGTGTGCGTGCTTGAGGCGCTGCTGGTGGTGCTTCTGTCTGCGTGGACCTGCAAATCTTCTTCCACCATTATGGAACTGCCTCTGGATGTGTAAGCTTCAAATAAATCCCTTCCTCCCATAAGCTCTGTCTGGTTCGGAGGTGCATCCCGGCAACATGAAGCTGACTGTGATGGATGTGGTTCTCATTTTATTTTATTTTATTTTTTGTGTGTGCGTGTGTGTGTGTGTGTGTGTGCGCACACACTGTGTGGGGGCTAGATATGGATGTCAGATGTCTTCAGTCAGTGTTTACCATATCCTTTGAGACTTTGAGAGACCGGGTCTCTCATTGAACCTATAGGTTTTTGATTTGGTGAGTGTAGGTAGCCAGCGAGCCCCAGGCATTCCCAGTTTCTGCCTTCCCAGTGCTGGGATTACAGACACACACCATGACTCCTGACATTTTACATTGTTTTTGGGCATCTAGATTCAGGTCCTCATGATTATGTATGTGGCAAGTCACTTCATTACTCAGCCTGGATTTTATTTTTAATCACCTGAGATTAGAAAAGGCTAAGGTATTTTCATGAAATCTAAGTTAGTTCTCTGTAAGATAACATTTGAATAGGATGAGGATGAGATTTTTATAAATACCAAACAGCTGCCACATTGTTTTTTTTTTATGGCATTTTTTTTTTTTTTTTTTTTTTTTTTCTGAGCTGGAGACACCCGCTAAGGTTCCAGAGTGATCCTGGCTAATAACTTGGCAGTAAATTAGTGAGACTTATCAGTGCTTTTGAAAAATGTCCTACGTTCTCAGCATAGCTCTGGACCTATTGAAAACTCTCAACAAATGATGTCCATGTTATTATTTTGCTTGTAGCTTAGATAAAATTCTGTTCACTGGCTGCTTTTGGTTTTCATCCCTTATCCCTTCGCCCAACTGCTCCATCCCCAGGAGAACTGCTGTCAGTCAGGTGAGTGGGCACCCAGCTCGAGGAAACAGCTGGGAGGGGGTGGCACGGAGGTGGTGCACGCAATAAGATGCAATCTGTATCCTTCCTAAAAATGGCTCTCCTGGGAGAAAATTACTAATCACTGCCATTCTTCTGCTTGGGCGTTAAGTATTCTGGGTAAGGACACTATACGTGGAATGTGAATTTCTTAATGGAGGGTATTTGGGTATGGGAGAAAGCTGTGCATTTTATTAGTCACTATTCTAGGCCAAAGTTTGGATATTGAAAGAAATGGCTAACTTAAGAGGGTCATATATATATTTTTTTCTTTTGAAAGATCTAGCCCTTTATTAGAAGTCAGTGTGGCTGTTGCTGTGCTTGGCATGCTCTGATATAGATGGAGGGTGGTGGAGGTAACAGGGGTGATGTTCACACAGCCAGGTAATTGCAGTGTTCTCACCATTTGTCTGCTGCTTTGTCCCCATCCAATTCATTCTTCATGCTGTGGACAGAGTGTTCCTCTTTTAAATTTTTTTTGTTTATTTTTATTTACTTATTTGAGAGTGACAGACTGAGAGAGAAAGAAAGAGAATGGGCATGCCAGGGCCTCCAACCACTGCAAATGAACTCCAGACACATTTGCCCCCTTGTGCATCTGGTTAACATGGGTCCTGGAGAATTGAGCCTCGAACTGGGGTCCTTAGGCTTCACAGGCAAGCGCTTAACCACTAAGCCACCTCTCCAGCCCCAGAGTGTTCCTCTTTAAGATTACATGTCATACTGGTGACAATAAAGCAAATTCTTTCTTTGGTGGGTAGAGTCACATTCCTTATTTCAGAGCTGGCCTGCTTCAACCAACCTTCCAGTGCCTTAGCTCTGGTTGGTCTCTTTATGTAACTAAAAGTTCTAGCTAGTGTGGTCTTTTTTGCAAGCACCTGGACCACGGTAATCTTCTCCGTGCACTTGCAGTGTTTCCACCCATCACTAGTTTCTTGTCCCTTGGGCCTCAGCTTATACTGTCTCCCAAGAGAGGTTTCCATCTCACCAGCCAGCGTTTTCCCCTCCCAAGATGATGGCAATGATTTCAATAGATAATTACTAAATATTATAAGTGCCATTCAATCCCACTCGACCAAAAGTCCTCCCAAATTAGCGTGCATCTTGTTATTGCTCGAGAACAAGGATTCTAGAGTCAAATTGTCATTCAGGTCCCAGTCAGCTGGCTACTAGCTACATGCTCAATCCTGGGGTAACTTATATAACCTCTTCATGCTAATTTCCTCATTTACTAGAGCCTGGGTTGGTATTTAATAATCTCTCAATATTTTTTGAAAAAAAATAATAAAGGAAAGAAAACAATCTAAAATGTATTTATTATAAAGTCATTAAATGGATAACTAGGTTTCAATGACATGCTTTTCCATCACAAAAATGCTCCAGTCCCCAAATGTAAAACTAGCCAAGGAGGAATCAAATACCAGGATTGAGTTACATTACCAGTTAATGTGCCTAATAGAGGTATTTCCTTTTTTCCCTATGTTCATTCATTTGTTTATTCATGTGTTCACTGGGAAACCATTTCTTTGTTCCCTTAATATGTATTTGCTGGAGGCCGTGCATCTCTTGAGGGGGTTGATCATTGATCTGATCAGAAACAATACTATAGGATGGATGTGAAATAGATGGATGAACAAAGGGTAGAACGGATAGGGTAGAAGGTAGAATGGATCAATTTCTTGCTGCTATTTTCTACCTACTGTGGCACATGTGATGTCCACCCTTTGTCCATGCCATGCTTTCTGCCAACATCATGAGACTGTCAGCCAAATAAACCCATTCACCCCATTACTTGCTTTTGGTTGGGTGTTTCATCAATGACAAACACCTATTGGGGAACTCCACCGTGAAGGAAGCACTGGGCAACCATGCAGATTACATGCCTTAGCCACTTGACACCATCTATTGAACACATTGGTGATGATGAGGCTCCTCAGAAGGGGAAGCCACGGTGGAAGGTGTGCAGACTGCACATGGCCCAGCAGCATGGGCCCCTCTCCACCCAGGCTGCTTTCTTCACTACTGCGGCCATATATCTGGCATGACAGTAGAAGCAAATGTGGTTTGCTTGTCAATATGCACCATTCCCTGAGAAAACAAACCAGAGGGTGTTGTGGAGATGGGATAATTTCCAAGAAGCTTGCAGCAAGTACGTCAAAGGGCCAAGAGCAGAGTGAGAATCCAGAGCAACAAATTCCTTCAAGCTGGGCATGGTGGTGCACGCCTTTAATCCCAGCACTCAAGAGGCAGAGGAAGTAGGATCACTGTGAGTTCGAGGCCACCCTGAGACTACATAGTGAATTCCAGGTCAGCCTGGGCTAGAGTAAGACTCTACTTCCAAAAAACAAAACCAAAGAAAAAAGAAAAGAAATTCCTTCAAATGAGATGGGCAGGAGAGGACCAAAACTGCCCTCTTATCTCTACACGTGTGCATGCCACTGCATGCACACGCCTCTGTTCAGTTCATGCACCTCTATTCACACATAAATGTGTGCACAAGAGAGTACGCACATACACATATAACACAGTTTCATTAAGATGCTACGTGAAGTGTTTCAATCATACTTCTTGTGAGGATCACTAAGGCTTTGGTCCAGGAGATTTGAATGTAAACCCAAGTTCATCTGTTTACTAATTATGTACTCTTGAGCAGTCTTTGTCTCCTTTTGCTTTAGTTTTTCCACATGTAAAATGGGAACAGCAGCCCTCTCTGTGAGGGAAGTCAAAGAGTGTGGTGTGACGGGCCCTCTGCACGTAGTGGATGACTGCATGTTGAGCAGTCATCTTGGGAGTCAGCTTTCTTGCTAACCTCTTCTTGGGAAAACTCTGTTTCATGCTGATCTCTTTATTTCTTGATTACTCTCACACATTGGGTGACACATTTAAACTGCATATCATAGGTTTCCAGGGCTACTTTCCTTCATTTTAGTTTGGTAAGATGGCATCCAAGACTATATTTGGCTAGGGAAGCATGTAGGACAGCTTTTGATAGAGAACTTCATAAGGATTTATAAACTTGAATTCAGTCCCTCAGCCGAAACCAGATAAAAGACAAAAGTACAAGTGGAAGGATATATGAAATTTCTTAGAAATAGTACAGATTTTATTCCTTTAGGGCAATCTGATTCATCTTCTTGAGTTTCAATCTGAGGCCAACAAGTGAAATAATAATTCCCTGAAAGGTAGTTTTCGGGTGAATGGCACAGGCATGGCACGGAGCGCCATCAGGCAATCCAGTTCTGCAGCCCCAGGACCCGTCAGTTCCCTTCTTCACCCTCCCCAAGAACAAGAACAAGCACGTGAATTAACCTGGGTGATGCCCATAGCCTGTGTCACCCACAGTGGGGGCATCACATTAAAAGCAAGGGTGGTGGGTGTACCTGTTGCATGCGAAATTGAAAAATCTATGGGAGGTCCCCATGGTGGTGACTGAACATTGAGAACGCCTTCCAAGACCATCTCAGGAAGGTGAGTACAAGGCAATGGTTTTCCTACCCTTGGAGCACATTTGTTTATCAAGCAAGGCTTTCGGCATGCGTTCTGACATCACATAATCAGATACCTACTGTATGAATCACAAATCAACATGTAATGGGGCCAGAAAATCAGATGAGGAAGAGTTGGGGGATGTAAGGCCCACAGAAAGAATAGTAACTTCTCTCCTTTCACTTCAGGGGTGTTCATTTGTGGACACCTGGCAGTGAGATTTCTCTCTTCTGTTGCCTTGATGCTGTGGTCCAATAATAGAATGTGTTTAATTCAAACAAAGCCGGGTTCCATCATAAGCATTAATATTTGGTATTAGTATTTGGCAAATTGTAAGCACTTTGTAAACATCCACTACCTTAATATTTCTCTATTACAGGCAACTGCTGAAATGGTACTCTAAGGTGAAGCAGGTTGCATTGAGTGAATATGCCAGTGTTTTCTGTGGGTGGTGAATAACTTTCTTCACTGACATCTACAAGCAGACAATAACAGGTAAATTAGTGGTGGAACCAGTGGTCAAAAATTGTCCAGCACATTTTCATCACAGGAAAGATTACATCTTCATGAGAGAAAGTAGATCTATATTTTCTTTGGTCTATGGCTGCTACTGATTGGTAAGGACCTGGATGTAATTCATCAAATTGGGCAGTGATATGCAGATGAAATAAAAAAATGTTTATTTTTATTTACTTCTTTGAGAGCAACAGACAGACAGAGAGAAAAAGAGGCTGATAAATAGAGGGAGAATGGGCGTACCAGGGCCTCCAGCCACTGCAAACGAACTCTAGACGCATGCGTCCTCTTGTGCATCTGGCTTATGTGAATCCTGGGGAATTGAGCTTTGAACAAGGTCCTTAGGCTTCACAGGCAAGTGCTTAACCACTAAGCCATCTCTTCAGCTTCTGAAGTGAAATTTCAAAAAGGGTTGTAAAATTAATTTAAATACTTCAGGATCCACACATCCCTCTGTAGACTACTGGGAACCTAAACTGTTTAGAGGTGTACATGAATCCATGAATGAACAATTTCCAAAATGTTTGTGTGTATGTGCATGTGTTCATGTGTAAATGCATACATATGTGTGTGTTCATGTGTATATTCATACATGTGTGCATGCTGGAGCATGTAGAGATCTGAGGAAAACATTGGGTGTTGTTTCTCAGGCACTATCCGTATTTCTCGAGATGGAGTTTCTTACTGGCCTGGAGCTTGCTAGGCTAGACTGGCTGGCTAGTGAGCCCTAGGCCTCCTCCTGTGTCTGCCTCCCCAGTACTGGGATTAAAAGCTCCCTCTACCATGCCTGGCTTTTGGTCTGTCTGGGGAGCTACTGTGAAGGCATTAAATAAGGAAAGGTCCTGACAACTACATGACTGGGCCACTGACCTGAGAGGGTTGACTCCGAGCTCCTAGCTGTGCACTGGTGGGATGGTTTGCTTTTACGGGCCTCATGGAATGAGGAAAATTGATTCTGTCTAAGAAGATACAGAGCTCAATCAATACTTTGTCAGTGCTGATGAAAGCCTTCTGCACTTGAACGTTGTAAGAAATAAATAATTTGTTTTCTGCTATTTTAACACTCTGCACTATTTATTTTCTTCCTTTCTTGACCTGAAGCTACTTTTTTTTTTCTTTTTTTTTTTTTTTGCTATTGTTGTTCTTGTGTCTGGTGGTGTTACCAGAGCCAGCGCTTGGATTAGACTATTGATTTCCATCCTTCCTATGGGACTAGAGGACACTGTGGTGACAAGAGGATCCTAGCCAGTGCTCCTACTTTTCAGTTAAGGAGATTTAGACCCAAAGAGGTTAGCTCAAGCCTTATGGAGTTAGTAAAAGGACCAGGATTCCAAAACAGGACTCTGATCTCACATTATCCTGTGAGCTCTTCTTCACTAGTGAGGCAAGTCTTGGGAATGTAGGACCCGCTACTCTCCCTTTTGTGACAGAGGTGGGCCAGCCTCCAGACAATAAATGGCCTGGATATCCATGACCTCACAGTGCCTGACACTACCTACACAAGACCATCATAAGAGGAGTAAAAGATCATGACATCAAAATAAAAGATTGAGATGGGGAGGGGATATGAAGGAGAATGGAGTTTCAAAGGGGAAAGTGGTGGGGAGGGAGGGTATTACCATGGGATATTTTTTATAATCATGGAAAATGTTAATAAAAATTGAGAAAAAAGGTTGCATTCATAGACCCTTCTCCTCTGCCCCAATTATGATGAGGGTCTTTGGTGTAGTTATCGTTATACATTGTGGGGACCAAGAGGCCTCAGTCGCTCTGGGGGTGGGGGCAACATGGTTTCTCGAGCTATCCCCACCCTCCCCGAGGCTCTTGTAATCTTTCTGCCCCTCTTCTGAGACGCTGCCCGAGCCTTGGTGCCAAGATGGAGATTTGATTGAGCGGTGCTTCCTCCTTTCACTCTGGGTCTCTGGGTTTATGAGGGTTGAGTGACCACAGAGTCGGTCACCATTTCCCTAGAACTGGTTTTCACTCTGACCATAAAGCATTATTGGTGTCACTATTTCCCAAATTCTGAGCCTGGACAGATGAGATAGAAGTGACCATCTCCTGGTAGACCGTCAGCTCTCTCTTCTTGATGTTTCGATGTGTCCTTGCTCTCCCCCTGTATTCTCCTCCATCGGTAAGGCAGAACAGATTCTCCAACCAAAAGTGCAAACAGTTTGAATAAAAGGGGATATGCCTACTCATTAGAAAGCTATATTGATGTACATACTCGTTTTTCTTACTTGAAGAGCAGTCAGGGTTCCCTCTGGAGCCTATTGGATTCCCAATCTAGGGGATCTGGATTGGTTCCTAGAGCCAAATAGGGGTTGACCCCCCACTGAGCAGGTTTCATGAACAATCCATGGGCAGTTGGTTACCTACATTGGCTGTGAGCCACTATCACACAAGTGCATACGTCTTGCTCGGCTGGTTGATTTTGTAACTGGCAGGATCTGCTGCTGAACCAATCAGTTGTCAACTGTTGCTCTCCAGCTGCTGCCATAGCACTTTCCAGCACTCTGAGAACTATTAGAGTGCTGAGTCTTCAGGGTACGTGCCCCAAAGAGGCATAGCTAATTCTGAGAAGTCTCCATAATTATTTCCACAAGTGGTCATACAAATTTGAAATGCCACCAGCAGTGGATGGGGGTTCCTCTTTCCTTACATCCTCACCAGCATGTGCTGTTATTTGATTTTTTGATGGCTGCCCTTCTGACTGGAGTGCGATGGACTCTCATAGTAATTTTAATTTGCATTTCCTTGATGACTAGAGACGCTGAATATTTCTTGAGATGTTTAATGGCCATTTGCATTTCTTCCTATGAGCACTCTCTGATCAATTCCCTGCCCCATTTTTTGAGTGGGGTGCTTGTTTATTTTACTGTTTAGGTTTTTAATTTCTTTGTGCATTCTAGATATTAAACCTTAGTTGGCAGTATTGCCAGTTCAGTATTACCATTCAGTAGGTTGTCTATTGACTCTGTTGATGGTTTGCTTATCTTTACAATCACTTTTTATTTTCGTGAGGTCCTAGGTATTAAGTGTTTGCCTAGTTCTCCAGGCCACTGGAATCTTGTTCAGAAAGTCTTTCCCTGGAGTGTTTTCCTTACCTTATCTTCCAGTTGATTTAGAGTATCAGGTCATATTTTGAAATCCTTAATCCATTTAGAGTTGATTTTAGTGCAATGTGAGAAGATGGGATTCAAATTTAGTCTTCTACATGTAAGTATCTAGTCTTTCCAGCACTGTTTGTTGAAGAGGCTGTCTTTGCTCCAGTGAGTGCTTTTGGCTGCTTTGTCAAAGATCGGATCCCTCCTTGTACTGCACCACAGAGACAGCCTGTGTGGTTGAGATCTAAGCCAGAGGGACCAGAGAAATGGAACAGCTAATCCACACCCCAGATCAGGAGTATTCCTCCTGTCCCACCCTTCCCCCAGGATCCAACTCGGTGATTTCAAAGGCCTGGATGTACACATTAGACAGTCAGAACCTGAAATTAGGCCGGGGTGTCCTGATTTCCTACTGCACTGGGACTGTCCTGAGTTGTTTGACATTCTTGAGATTTCCAGCATCCAGAGATATGGTAGCATGCTGTGATCACATAAATGTTGAGGGGCAAAGACTGGTGGGTGATAATCTCAGCTGTAAATATCTAAGACTGGTCGGAGCATGGAGGAGATTAAGATTATTTTTTCATTTTGTTGAAAGAAAGTAGCTTAGCATCTTGCACTTCTCTTGCTGTAGGAGGCTTCTCATTTTATCATAATTATGTGCATTTTCTGTTCATGTGTAGGCTTGGGAAGCATCATTTTTTTCTCTGTATTTTTAAAACTTAGTTCAGAATTAATATATATTTGTAAAATGAATGAATGAGTCTTGAGTGTGGTAACATAGCTCCAACAAAGGCCACCACAGGGCTTTCACTGTGTCATTCAGTAGAACAAAGGGGTTAGAGGTAGAATTAAGCATCTGCCAAGGAAAGTCCCTAAAGCAGTGCCTGGTATGACTCAGCCCCTTCCTCTTCTCCTCTCCTTTCACACCCGCTTACCAGATGTGTTCTGCTAGATGTGGAACGTTCATAAGGAAACCTGGGCTATAGCCCTACCTAGCTTTCTCTTTCACCATCCTTTTTGCTCACAAACCCTGGGCTAAACTGACAGTCTAGAGCTGGTTGGTGCCATGGAAGAAATGGGAGGTCAATAACTGGTGGCTTTAGCAAGAACACACACACACATGCATGCACGCACACACCCCACAGTTGACAGAAGGAGCTATAAATGACTTTAGAATGCTCTCTTCTTTGAAGGACTTTGATGTTTCAGGTTGTGGTTGTTACAAGAGGAGAGTGAATGCTCTTGGCACAAAACAAGTACAAAATTGGACAAAATAAAAAAATTCCTTTCAGGACTATGAAAATTGAACTCAGACAAGAAATTGAGAAACCTGTCTGTCTATCTATCTATCTATCTATCCATCTACCTACCTATCATCCCTTATCATATATACACATATGTTACATGCATGCACATATCATACATGCATGTTATTTATGTATGTATGTACCTATCATGCATAATTTGTCTATCATCTGTCTAACCTGTTTATCCGACATCTATTTGTGATTGATGATTTATTTATTTAGACTGGATCTTGCTCTGTTGCCCAATCTAACCTTCAACTTGCCACCCTTCTATCTTAGCTTCTTGAGTGTTGGGATTGCAGGCCCACACCACCATACATGGCTTGAAAAACACCCATTTTAAAATATTTTTCATTGGGATATTATTTATATATTATGAATTTTGTCATTCTAAAGCAAACAGCTAAATAATTTTGGTATGTGTTCACAGGGTTATGCAAGAGAAGGGTTTTGAAAACCTATAAACATTGGGAGAGAAGTGGAGATGTTTGGCTGTCCTGACTGGAGCTTTGTATGGGGCTCTCCTCAAATACCCAGAATTCTATTGAAAGAAAGGGAAAGCCCTGGCTCTCTGGGCAGGGGATGAACAACTGGCACTGTGCCAAGGAATTTGGTAACCAGATGGGGAAGCAGCATCATTATTTTATGAGCTAAAAACCACAATATGTTATTAGTTAGTCTTAATTTTGGTTGTAAAATGTGTTCAACTTTCAGAGATTTTTTAATATGTTCCATGGTAAAATAAATGTGATATGGCAAGTAGTCAGATTTGTATGTGTGTGTGCGCGTGTGCATGCATGCTTGCACATATGTGTGCATGTTCACTCAGTGGCAATAGTAAGATTGACCTTGACTTGTATGCAGGAAAAGGAGATGTAGATGCCAGAGAGAGGGAAACAAAAGGGATCCCAGGAATATGGATGAAGATCTATGTGTGAGGGTGTGGAGTTCAGGGTCTCTCAGCACAGGATTCTCAATCCTGTGCTGTTTAGGACCACCATGACCTCTCCCCAGACTCCAACAAACATCCATGCCTCAACGGTGACAGTGGAAAGTATTTGTGGACATTGCCAAATGTCCTTTGTTCTCATACCCTCATCCCTGTTGAAGCAGAAAAGAATGAGAGAAGACAAATTTCTAATGACTCTAATGTTTAAGATGTACCCCAATAAGAACATAGTGGAAGATTGTAAGAAACAGTATCAGGTAAAGAATGGGGTGTTTAGTTGGCTTTTTATTCTTTTCCTTTCTCTTTTTCATTCTACATGGCATGGGTGCTTTAAACTCGCACACACCATGCAGGCCATGCTGGAAATAGTCCCATTCCAAGTTTGACTACTACCTACCCGGATGGCCTTGGGCACTGCATAGTTGTATGATCTTGTTTTGTCCTTAGCTACATGGATTTGAACTCTTTTTTTTAAAATTTTTTATTTATTTATTTGAGAGCGACAGACATAGAGAGAAAGACAGATAGAGGGAGAGAGAGAGAATGGGCGCGCCAGGGCTTCCAGCCTGTGCAAACGAACTCCAGACGCGTGCGCCCCCTTGTGCATCTGGCTAACGTGGGACCTGGGGAACTGAGGCTCGAACCGGGGTCCTTAGGCTTCTCAGGCAAGCGCTTAACCGCTAAGCCATCTCTCCAGCCCTGAACTCTTAATATAGGCATGACTTTGATCTCTACCCAGCTGTATGACCTTGACTGCTGCTTAGCTATACGTGATCTGAAGTTTGTTACTTGTTCTCATTCCCTAGCTACCGGTCTCCTCCTAACACTTTCCTTTCATCGGTATTTATGAAAGCTAGCTTTTAAAGGAAGTTTCACTTAGAGATTGAGGCCCAAAAAGAACCAGCAGATGCCACTCCACATGCTACCTCACCCTGGCAAAAGAATGGAATGTTAAAGAATGGAATGTTGGGCAGAAATGGAACTTGTGTCTGATCAAGACTGATTTACAGTGCCCTCTGCTGCCTACAGTCTAGTGAGCTACCTGGATAGGCTGGCTCAGGTGAACTGGCTCTGGGGTCCGCCCTCCAAATCCATGAACCAATTAGGTCTTCCCCTTGCATTCCTGAATCTGATGCTACAAAGGCTGTGGCCTTCCTGTCCTTCCCTCTGTCTTGACTTGATGTGACCCTTGCTCTGTGTGTGTGTGTGTGAGAGAGAGAGAGAGAGAGAGAGAGAGAGAGAGAGAGAGAGAGAGGGAGGGAGAGAGAGGGCGCGCTCGGCTTCCTTTTAATCTCTGCTTGGATATATGTCAATCCGGCCTCTACCCACACCCAGCCTGATGGTGTTGGGGTGGGAGAACATAACATTGTTTCTTGATTTGAGCTTTTCTGCTTGCCTTGGTTTTACAGTTTATAATTTACCACTTTGTTTACATGTCTGATTTTCCTCAAATCTACCACATGCATTCTTTCCTTACGCCCCAGCTCTCCCACGTGGGTGTTCTCACTGACTCTAGGCTTGTTACCTGTGTAATTTCTGTAAACTTGGGCTAACCACGGGTATGGCACTCTTTACGACTCACTTCTCTTCTGAATATTTTCGCTCTGATATTCCTCCTTAACTCACCACCATTTTCCCTTTTAACTTTCTTCCATAGGGAAACCTAGGGTGGATGCTACGGGTGTTTCTTCTAAATCTCTTTACAAAAACTCCTAAATTTTACCCTCCATGTCCTGGCAGCTTTATCCTAATATTTCTTTGGAGACCTCAGTTTCCATGTGCTTATAGCTTTATTCTAGACTTTCTGTAAAGGCCTTTAACCTCTTAAACCCCAATCTCCCTTAAATAAACCCCACAACTTATTATTTACCTCTAAATATTCTTAATGATTCATAATTTATCCATCTTGAGTCCATCTTTATTAATTCTTTATTAAATGTAGGACACAATCCAAAAATTAGGGTTCATAAATTCTGGGGCACTCCTCTGAAACCAAAAATCCTGCATCAGTAGGAGGTGCTATCAACACAGCTCCTCTGGTGAGGCTGCTACTGGGCCAGGAGATGGGAAGAATTGCAGTCTACAGGGACTCACCTGGAAGGTCGCCTAAGCTACAGTGGACCCCAAGGGTAGGAAAGACAGTCAGACTTGGAAAGTGTGGAGGTTACAAGGGTATCATTAGTCCTAATGATCAGAGGATCAGGGGAAAAGAGGGTGTGGTAGTTTGAATGTATGTCCCCTAAAAGACTCAGATGTTTTATTTATTTATTTATTTATTTATTTTTTGGTTTTTTGAGGTAGGGTCTCGCTCTATACCAAGATGACCTGGAATTTGCTACGAAGTCTCAGGGTAGCCTCGAACTCATAGCGATCCTTCTACCTCTGCCTCTCAAGTGCTGGAGTTAAAGGCATGTGCCACCACGCCCAGTTCAGATGTTTTATTAAAGCTTGTAACTTGGATTTCTAGCCACCTAGCTGGAACAGGTGTCACTGTGGGAAGATCCTGGGCTCTATTCCTAAGTTGTGTTTGGGGGTGGGTCTGAATTCCAGCCTAAGATGTGCAGAGCAGGCTGAGCTCTGTTGGGGTCCCTGCTTCTTAGCTGCCCTTGGTGCTTGCTTGTGGTGCTGGATCTGTGAAAAAGGGCCAGTCTCTCCCACCATTATGGAACCTCCCCTGTGGACCTGTGAACTTCACATAAATCACTTCTTCCTCTAAATGGTGTCTAGTTTGGATGTCTATCCCAGCAACGTGAAGCTGAATACAACAGAAGGTGGGCCTCTGAGAGCTGGAACCTTGAGGCTCTATCACCAAGCAGGCGGGCTGGAAGGGAATGAAGACTTCCCCAGCTTGTGACTTCCAAACGCTGACACAGTGACCGCACATGATATGTGTCCAATGAATTGTGTCAGGAGCACAAATGACCAGAGGTAACGTGATTATGCTGTTTGCGGATGACCATATTCACTGAGCGTTTTCCTTAAGGCCACTGAGAGGGTGGTAAGGCCTAAACACAGTCCAAAGGCTCTTTAATTTTAGCACTTGCCTGTTTTCTTAAGATTTTTCACATGCCCTCTTCCACCCAGAGTCTCCACCCTGACCTCGGCATGCTTATGAGAAGGCCAAGGGAGGTCTAGTTCAAGTCCTACATATACATTTGTAAGATGCGTGGTATGGGCAAATATTTTACCTCTTCAAACCATATCACCTCTACAAGTGCGAATGATTCTGCCTTTGCTGAGCGTTGTCTGAGACAATCAGCTCCAACGTAAGCTCAGGAAGGGCAGACTTTCACGTCTACTGCTCTGTCTTCAGCACCAGGGCCCAGAACAGCGCCACACCTAGCTGCAGGGTTAGCCAATCTACTTCTGACGGCTGTTCCCACACTTGACCACAAGATGGCAGCAAAGGAAAGCGTGTACCAATGACCAAGGTGTCATGGTCTTAAAAAAAAAAAATTCTACAGAGTTCCAGGACACAAATCTCCTGCTTCAGGACGTGAAAGACTTATGCTGTGTCCAATCCTGCTTGTGACCTTATGAGGAGCTTAATGACTAATGCTCCTTGACTTGGCCCAGTGCTGCTCAGGTGTGTGAGAACAGTTTGACCGTTTGACCACTGAGGAGCTGCATGGCCTCTGCTCATTCAGCAGGCTACAGAACCTTCCACAAGGAAGAGCCTCCTCACATCTTAGGTCTTAAATCTTTCTTGGTGGGCCACTGGGGTGGGGATGAGGAGTCAGTGTGTGGCACGGTTTAGCTGTTGGGGTTAGAAATAATGTCCATGCATTTATGTAGTGATCCATTCAGACTCTCTACCACTATCTCACTGGAGGTAGACATTATTACCCATAGGTCTATAGCAGTTACCTTCCTGTTTCTGAGACAAAACATCTGACCAGAACCAGTTTATGGACTAGGAAAGGGTTTATCTTGGCTTACAGTTTAATGGGAGTTTCACCGCAGCAGGCAAGGCATGGCAGGAGCAGGAAGCTGGTTCCCAGCCTCACATGTCAGTTGCAGGGAAGAAGCAGCAAGAGTGAGAAAGCACTGGAAAATACTGGACTATAAAGTATCAAGCACCCCCCTTCCCCCCCAGGACACATCTCCTCCAAGCTACCACCATTCAAAGGCTCCACCTGCTGGTGATTAAGAATGAGGCTTAATCACAAAACATAAGGATATGGGAGTTATTGAACCACCTCAAGCTCCATTAGGTTTCAGCCTAAACATGTCCACTTCAGCAATGACTCCTTCCTTTAAAGTAGCTCCTGCTTCCTTGTGTCCGTCTTGAAGCCCTTACCCTTATCAGCAGTGCCGCCATTCCCTCATTCTACAAAAGGCTTTGGTACGCTGTGGTCATCCAATCACAGAGATGTTGTGTTTCCTATGTGTCCACGGATGGACCAATGTTTGGCATCTGGTAAGTGCTTGGGCAGGAACTGAGGGATGCTGAACAATGGATTCTTCTCACTCATGAAATCCTCAGCTTTACGTTGTGCAGCCCACATCTTTGTTTGGGGATTTATTGGTCAACTATTCCACTCGCCAGAGGTCTGAGAGACCAACAAGGGCACAAATCATACTTGTCTTCTTGTTCAGTACTCTTACCTTGTTTCTCATGAAATACCTGGTCCCCAAAGCAAGCAGAGAGGGTTGAGCATGAGCCACAAAACCAATAACCAAGGCATTTTCCTACTTATGTATCACTTTAATGTCTCAGTATAGCTACAGGCTCCAGTGTGAAGTGGATAAAAGTTAAAATCTATCAGATCATTACATGTTGGATTTTGAGGGGGTGGGACTACTGTCCCCCATCTCATGTTGATAGCAGCATGAGGACCCTTTTATTTTAGTCTTCATTAGCATGACATTGAATTGAGCCATGGATCTGTCTACTAAGTCCCTCTAGGCTTTTTCTATAACTGGCGAAAACTGAGACCAACGAGAGTGATTCTTATTTGAGGCATTGCAGGTAGGGCCGGCATGGGAGCCCCAACTTGCCCCCCTGATTGCAGATGTGACCTGAGCTGAAGGAGATCAACAGAAGCATGCTTCTGCCATCTCTCTTTTCATGGATATTTTTTCTTGAATGTCTTTACCATCTCTCAAACCTGGCATCTATACCCTTGGCCTCCAAAGATGATTCAAACCATCTTGTCTCACAGGCATTTTCACTATGACTCCTGAACTCTCTGTAATTGGTACTAATACACATATTTGAAACAGCCTCACTCTCCTTCCTGCTCTTACCCCTTTCCCTGCGTCTTCTTTGTGTCTGTAGAATTGTCTTTTCAGTGCAAGCTTCCCATTTTCCTGGCACTGGATCCTGCTTTTCAAAAGGCCAGAGATTTACCTCAGGCTTTCTTATTCTCTCGGAGATGCCTATCTTTCCCTTGAAGGATTCCAGCCCTGGGACCGATTCTGGTCCCCATTCCTGTGCTGTGGACTTGAAGCGAATGACGTTTACTTCTTCTCCAGCTCTTGGAAATGTCCTAAAAGCCTCCCCTCTGTGCTGGCAGCTCTTTTGCTCCACCTTCACTAAACAAATGGAGGAACAAAAAAGAAAAGAAGATGAACAGAGAGTGAGTGGGTGCTCAATGAGCTGAGCACCATGCAGCAGCAGGGGCACTGAGCAACCAAATAATTAGACCAGGGCTTGTCTTGGAAACCCACCCTTTCATCCAAAGGGATCTGCTGGATGACTGAGAGCTTCACAAAGCACAGGATGCATTTTGGTGGTTCATAATTTCTCCTAATCATCCTCTCCTTCCTTCCAATGACTCTGTCTTGGCTGGCTTTTGGAGCTGTTTGTCCATTGTCTTGCAAGAAGGTGGTATGGACTATGTATTCCCTGGCCGTCTTCTTAGAGCTCTCTCTCCCCAAGGAAAGAAGAGGTGCTCCACCTGTGAGAGCTCAGGGAACTTTCTGGGCAATGGCTTGGCAGTCATCAAGGTTACCATAATGCAGTGGAGAAGCCCATTATCTTCAATTTTTCTGTGTTTCCTAGAATTGGTAAACTGAGGCAGGACTATGCTGCTACCCTTTTCAATTGGAATCCTCTCAGACTCTTTCATCTGCTGCTCTGCTCTACTCCGCTGACTCCCACGTTTCCACTGGATGGAGAAGAGGCTCCACTGAGATTATGACTATTGTTGATCCTCAACTTCCATTGTTGAAGGAGGAATCAGGAGCCACGACTGCTGCTCCAGCTGCTAGGAAAATAGCATTTGTTTTCTTTTCCTGTTATTGACATTTTTATCCCTTTCTCTCTCCTTTTCTGTTACAGTTACCTTTGTGTTACTGGAAAACATCTTGCCAGAAGCATATTATGGGAGGAAAAGGTTTATTTCAGGCTTATAAATTCCAGGGGAACACCAACAATGGTGGGGAAAGTTGGCTTACTTCCATAGACCTAAGGAGATAGACACCATCAAAAGCTAGCACAATGAAATTGTCGGCACCAAGAACATCCAAACCTCAAATAGGCTCTGAACACATGTTAGGGCTGGACTTAAGACTCACTACCAGTGATCAAATCCTGCTGGAGACTCAAGTTGCAAGTTAATCAAAAATACCTCAGGCTATAGGGGACATACATTCACATCCAAACTATCATATTCTGCCCCTGGTCCACACAGACTTAGGACCATCTCACAATGCAAACGGCACTCAGCTCAACTTCAAAGGTCCCCATAACCTTTACCAACTTTAACATTGTTCAAAAGTTAACAGTCTCATCAGAAGACCGTCTCTTAACTGTGATCCCTGTAAAATCAAAACACATAATGGCACAAAGTAAATATTTCCATTGTCAAAAGGCCAGAGAAATAGAACCAATGAAAAATTAGTAACCAAGAAGCAAACATCAAACATCTGGAGTTCAAGTTCAACAGCTGTAACCAGTAATGAAAGCCTCTGGATTCTAGTTCTACCCCTGCAGCTGGGCTAAGCAGTACTGGGGATGATTCCATCATGAGGCAGTAGCTCCCCATGATAACCATTTCACAGCCCCAGCAGCAACTACAAACTATGTTAATCTTAATAGCTCCATACAGTGACCTCAATGGGCCTCCACCTGGGGATTCCGACCCTGTTTTCTATCTTGCATCTCAGCAGTGGCCTCTGAAATTGAATCACCTTCATACAATGAGCTTACTGGGTCTCCACACAGAGAATTCAACCCTGATTTACTTTGCCAAGAGACCATTTCCATAAAACAAAACTGTTGCACTTCATGGCCTGCTCCCTGCAGTTTTTATGCTCCCCAAACTAATACCAGTCAAGTGGCACAGCCAAATTTGTATTTTTTGGGGGGTGGGTAAACCTTGACCTTGAAGATCAGGATACTCCTTTATCAGTCTTCCTTCAAGCTACCTCCTTTCAGGGCTCACCTTCAGGGCATCATTTCCATTGTTCCAATGCAAACCACTTGGCACACCTTTAATGGTGGTAATCAACTTAACAATTGCAGTTTCAGTAACCTAAAGTTGGTCTCTGTATGTGTAATTTCATACTTGCTTGAATTTTTGCTTTAATAAGCCATACATTGCTATTGCTTTTAAATTCAACCTTGATAAATTTCTCTGGGGATGAGCAGAAGAACACAGCCAGTCTTTTCACTGGTAGCCCAGTTACAACAAATTTCTCACTTTTCCCTTTGAAAGTTCATAAGCCAGGACTTCATAGTCCACAGTTCTCTCTGCGTTTAGAATTCTCAAGCTCTTCCCAGAACAGCCCATAGAGCTCTGGTTATAACAGTGCAAGGCTTTTCCAGTCCAAAGTACAAAATCCTTTCACATTCTTTCCAAATAACACATTTATAGTAGACCAAAATTCACATGGTCAGATTCATCTCAGCAAAGACCCCACGTCTTGGTATGAATATCACTATTAGTTACCTTCTCTTTGCTGGACAAACATCCAACCAGAAGCAGCTTATGAGAGGAAAGGATATATTTCAGGCTAACAAAATCCAGGGGAACATCATCAATGGCAGAAGAAGTTAGCTCACTTCCAGAGATCATAAGCAGACAGCACCACAAAATTGCTAGCACCAAGAACAGCCAGGACTAAATCTGGCTCAGAACACCCCTCAGGGCTGAATTTAAGATCCACTCTAGTGCCATCTCCTCCAGCAGGGCTTTGCCTGCTGGAGACTCAAGTGTGGTAGCTTGAAGCTATGTCCCTCAATGACTCACATGGTACTGTAATTGGGTGTGCAGCTTCTGCCTCTAACAGGTACTCCTGTTAGAGGGCTGTGGATCTGAATTCCAGCCTAAGGTATGTAGCATGAGTTCTTCTTGAGTCCCTGTGTAAGGGTCCAAGAATCACTGAAGAAAGACCCAGGACTCAAATACTATGTAAAAGCAAAGAGTGTTTCTTTGGCAGAATCAGCCAGCATGTGGGGGTCAACCATTCATACAAAATGGTGATCCTGAGAGGAGCAGGCAGGCCCCTTTAAAGCACAGCTAGCAGAATTGTAGGAGGGTTAGGTCTTCTTCTAACGTGATTGGCTAAGCAAGCAGCAGTTACATTTGTACGCCTTTGATTGGCTCTAGCTCAGATTTTACCATCCTTGGACATGTTTAGACATGTTTTAGAGACTTTTCAGGAACCGCCTTAGCCCTGGAGCCTACTATCTCGGGCAAGTCCTTTTTTTTTGGTCATAGTCCAGAGGTATTTCAGAAACTGACTCAGCCTCCTGGATAGCTATCGTCTCCAGCTACATGTCAGGGTCACTGTTGATTAACAGCCTTTTGTTTGTGGTTTTTTCCTGAAGTCTTTCCTGCCTCTCCTGGAAGCTGAAATGTAGGCCTAGCTGTCAATTAGAGCAAATTTGATCCTCTCACTTGCTGTTCATTTGGTGCTTGCTTTTTGTGCTTTTCTTCTCACTCCTCTATCTCTGCTGGGTCTATAAAAGGAAGCCAGCCTCTTTTGCAATTATTAAATTTTCCCCTGGATCTGTAAGCTTCAAATAAATTTCTTCTTCCTTCCATGTGTTTGTTGAGAAGTTCATCCCAGTGATGTAAAGCTGACTGCAGCATCAAGTTACAAATTTAATCAGAAATACTTCAGGCTATGAGAGAAATTCATTCACATTCAGTCTACTACATTTTCATTCCCCTCTCTGCACTAATGAAACCCTTTCCTGAGTCAAATCAGGAACAAGAACAGCTCAGATTCATGAGCTAAAGAGATTAAACAGTCACAGTATGTTGGGGAAAAGACAGTATATGTGTATATATATATTTGTATTTTCCCCTGTGGTATGAGGGAGGGAACATTAGAAAGATGGCAGAAAAGGCCCAGTGGATAGTCTCTGAGGGTCTTCTAGGGAGTGGGGGCTGTATCTGTTGAACCGGCCTATATTAATTAATTTATTGATTGATAAATCATATGATTTTGATGAATAGGCTTTTGGAAGGTACTGGAGTGGTACAAGCTGTGGAATAGATCATGGGGGGGGGGAGTTGCTGGAGTTGTGGAGGAAAGTAGTTGTTGCCGGCAGCGTGCTTTTGAAGGGTGTGTGGGATTGTGGTCCTGGCTGCCATTAGGCAAGCAGTTCTACTCCACCTTGCTGTCCCACCACACCGTTCCTCCTCACTACAGACCCAGAAACAAGAGAACCAGCTGGTGTTGACTGAAAGCTCTGAAAGGTAATTTATGCCAGATATTTGTCATAACAGTGAGAAAAATCTAACCCAGCTGTGGTGGTTTGATTCAGGTATCCCCCCAAAACTTAGGTGCTCTGAATGCTAAGTTCTCAGCTGATGGAGATTTGGGAATTAATGTCTCTTGGAGGCAGTGATTGTTGTTGGCAGGCTTATGGCCAGTTTCCCCATGCCAGTGTTTGGCACACTCTCCTGTTCTTATTGTCCACCTTATGTGGGCCAGGGGGTGATGTCCACCCTCTGCTCATGCCATCGTTTTTCCTGCCATCATGAAGCTTCCCCTTGAGTCTGTAAGTCAAAATAAATCATCTTTTTCCCACAAGTTGCTCTTAGTTGGGTAATTTCTACTAGCAATGCAAACTTGACTGCAATACCAACTTGGAATAGAGTTTAGCAAACTTTTTCTTAAAGGGTCAACAAGTAAATAGTTGATAGTCAAACAATCAAAAAGACACCAAGGTAGATGTGGGGTTAATTGGGAAGAAGGAGTTCAGCAGGGCTGGGAGGGGGACAAGAGAAAGTAACAGGGGTGACTAAGATAAAAACACAATATGTACATATATAAAATTGTCAATAAAACAGTAAAGGAGTCAAAATTAAGGATATGATAAGGACTGTAGAATCTTAGGAGCTCATTTAAAATGTCACTAATTCTTGCATGCATCCACTTATGAAGGACAGCATGTGATGCTCATCTTTCTGAGTCTGGCTTACTTCACTTCAGATAATGTCTTCTCGTTCCATTATGTATATAGTCAGCAGACATGCTCCAAACAGGATGAGGAGATAGAAATGATAATTTCTCCAATTTGATCAGTGTATGCTGTTCATGTGTTGAAATATACTACATAATATTAATATTTACAATATCTTGTTAATAAAAATAAATATAAAGTAAAAATTAAATAACATAAACATCATTCATGTTCATGGCCACTCAGAGGCTGGTGATGGGTCAGTGTGATGGTTTGAAAGTAAAATTTCCCTCAAAGCCTCACATGTTTGTGATTAAGGCTCATATTTAACCCACAGCTGGTGGCACTATTTGGGAAGTTTGTGGCGCCTGTGGGAGGGAAAGCTTGCCGGAGGAGGTCTGTCACTGTGGTTGGGCTTTGGGCTGTCAGTAGCCCAACTCTCTTTGCCACATATAGCTAGCTGGCTTTCTCTCCTTTCTCCCTAATGACAAGATGTGACATTTGGCTGTCTGCTCCTGCTGTGCTGTTGCTGTCATGGTGAAACTTCCCCTCAAAATTATAAGCTTGAAATAGACCCTTTCCTTCCATAATAAACTGCTTCTGGTTAGGAGTTAGATCCGCCCATGGACTACATACTGTTCATCAGTGTGTGACTTACATCGACGATGACCTGCCACCCGAGACTGGACACACAGCCATCCTAGATAAGCCTAGGTATAGATGGGAGGGAACGACTGTTGCTGGTCAGACCACAGGGTCTGCCATGAGCAGGACAATGCACTCTGGGGTCTGGGCAGTTATGCTGTGGGATGGCACTGCATGATGGGTCTTTCTTCTCCTTTGTTGGGAAGCTAGTCTTCTCAGGAAGGGCTGGGTATGGCTCCCTGTGATGCTAAGACCATGCATCTTTGTTGTGACAGGTAGCAGTCCATCCAAAGCAGCCTTGGGGATGGCAATAGTGTGAGGAGCTCCTGTGTCCACCACCGGCATTAGGACATTGTGGTCAGCAGATCAGGTCTGGACCTCTGCACCTCCCCAGCACTATCCACAGTCCTGGCCGTTTGGAAATCTGGCCTGGGAACATGTAGAGTTCTTGACCTCCTACTTCTCAGCCACAGTGAGAAATCATGATGTGTGGGCACTGTCAACACGACTGGAGGTACTTAGAAACATTTTAAGGAGATGGTTGCTCTGGAAAAAAAAGATACAGATCTCTTCTATTCCAGCAAATGCTTAGGCAACAATTTTAACTTACTTATTCAGGCTGTGATCTCATTTGTAGCTAGTAAATGAGGGTGTCACATGCAACGATTGCCCTATAATGAAGTTGAGGGGGATGTGTGGATGCACACTGTCCTGGGCCCCAAGACCACAGCATGCAGTGGTGGTGGCTTAGAGGGAGACAGCTACTGTGCTGCTTGTTCTCTGTCATCTTGGCACCCTGGGTCATTCTCATTTCTGATTTCCTCCAGGTTACAGAGCAGCCAGCATTGCATTTCCTATAATCCCTTCCTCATGTAGCTTTGGGCCACAGTTTTCCAAGATGTACATTGACTGAGGAGTTTTGAGTATGAAAGAAAAAAAATCTATTAACTGTGAGGTGTTAGAAACACATACAAGCTTTGCTAAGGGAGAGGAGGAGATTAGAGAAATGGAAGAGTCTAAGTGACATTGGTCCCCATTTATAGAGGAGAGCTCCCCAGGGAAGTATCGACTCAGAGTCTTATCACTACAAGGCTCTGTCTCATTATGATCCGAGGAGATAGTGGACATGGTTTTGTGGCGAACACAAGGTAGGCAGGTCCTACGTGGCTATAATCTGCTTGTAAGGGTTATGTTTGAAACAGCTGGGGTGGGGCTGGGAGATGTCTCAGCGGGTAAAGTGCTTTCTGGGTAAGCATGAGGATTTGAGTTTAATTCCCAACACCCATGTCAAAAATCTGGTTACACCTGTAATCCCTGAACTCGGGCTTAGAGACAGAAGAGTCACTAGGCCTCTCTGGTCAAGCAATCTGCCCAAAACACAGTGAGCACCAGCTTCCACGAGAGATTCTGTCTCGAGGAAGTAAGGTGGAAGAGCGACAGGAATAGTCCTGGTAGCTTCCTCTAGGATCTTGCGTGTGTGTGCGCAGTGCGCATGTATCTTTGCATACACATGTGCCACACACACACCCTCAATTAGACACGTAAAAAATTGAGTTTGGCAAATGGATCTCAGCCTTCAGTGAAGAAATAAAACACTCAAAAACCGGTGTACAGAGGTGTCTGTGGCTAATTTTCATACCCAGGAAAGGCATTTGTGGAAGAGCCAGAGAACTGAAGAGCAGGAGAATCTGTGGCCTCTCAGGACGTAGCATAGCAGCTTCCAGGGAAGCCTGCAGAAGATGGTTCCTGAGGCCCATGCCGAGAGCCCCAGATGCTCTTTTGGCTCCCAGGACAGCTTTCGGACCTTCCAGTTCTCTGCCCTGCACAGGTTGTATTAGCCTCCAGGGGCGACTTCTAGATTCCGGCTCTGGCCTTTACTCTTTCCTGTGATGCCCGTGTTCTCAGCCTTCACACCTTCCACAGTCAAATGGGGCCACAGTGCTCCGTGTGTGTGTGTGTGTGTGTGTGTGTGTGTGTGTGTGTGTGTGTGTTTTGCAGGAATCACATAAGACGCTTACACAGAGGACCATCTCTGGCAAGTAGCAGATGTGTGACAAAGGTTACTCCTTTCTCTCTCCCGCTGGGCATCAGAAATGTATGATAGGTAGTGAACAAAGGGAAGCAGGGAACAATGACATGAAAAAAAGCTGAAGAGTGGCAGCTGGAGCTGCCTTTCAGTTGACAAGGGCCCAGGGCAGGTTTATGTTGGAGTGGGCCTGGAAGGGAGGAGGCCGGTGTTTGTGGGTAAGGGAGTAAGGAAATGGTGCTGGACAAGTAAGAGTGCGGCTGCGTAAGGGAGTGCGAGGCTGTGTTTGTGTCCCTCCTGTGCCATTAAGGGATGCAGAGAGCACAGCAGGAGCCTCTCCGCACTCTCCTAACTGCCTGAAGCTACTTAGCTTGCCGGAGACCTTGGCCCTCGCCAGACTGAGTAAACGCCCAAAGCACGTTCAATTACTGCGGCAGAGATCCTCGGATGGAAAAGGTCAGAACCACTGGAGCGCATCAGGGAGCTGCTGCAGTGTATCTCAGATGTTGCTCGGTGGTCTGTGAGCCATGGTTTTATTTTTCTCTAAGGAGAGGAGAGTGCACATGTGAGAACGATATTAATCCGATTAATCAGCTGTCTCTGTGAGAGGTCCCTTTCCTCTGACGTGGACCTTTTGCTGTGGTCTTCTGAAGGTCTCCTTGGGCTGATCCCCGGTGGCTTAGGTATGTGCAGAGGTTTCTTCCTCCAGAAGGAGTGAGCGCTGAAGGAAGAGCACAGTAGC
Organism: Jaculus jaculus; assembly: GCF_020740685.1. Lineage (NCBI taxonomy): Eukaryota > Metazoa > Chordata > Mammalia > Rodentia > Dipodidae > Jaculus > Jaculus jaculus. Next base: position 207,635,333 of record NC_059103.1, on the reverse strand, counting down.
TCCTGCTTATTGATTCTTTGTCTTGTGCAAGGACATGGCGGACTGTCTTCACAAGTTTCTGTGTGACCAGCTGCCACTTCTACTTAACAGGACGTAGAGAAGCCATCGAGTCCCCTTGCCTCAGGCCAAGCATCCAAGGAAGTGGCACAGTTAGGATTCTACTCAGCCAGCTTGACCTCAATTTCCATATGGTCACTGTCCCACTTCTCCCATTCCCACATGCCTGGAAGTGGCCAAGGTCTCTTGTTAGCTCTCCTTAGTGGCTTCCTACCAGGACTTATCATGTGTAATCTTCCTGGGGATGGCCAGGATGTCACAGTCCATCGGACTAATCTAGTCATTTAGGACTCTGAATTCTCTATGTTGGGGTATAAAACCATAGCCTCCCGATGCCACAAATACAGCTTTAGGAGTAGGACTGGCTGGGAATATGCTCTGGTCCATTGTGGATTCACATTTCCTCCAAAAGGATAAAACATTTCCAGTGTGTACCAGCTCTAGCCAGGTTCTGCAATGCACATACACAGACTCTATGGATGTGGATTGTTTAAGTATTTTACTTTATTTCACTGACAGATAAAACTATCTGTATTGATCGTATGTCACATGATGTTTGGTGGTAAGGACACATTAGGGGATAACTAGATGTAGGTAAGTAGTCCCTGTATCATCTTTGTTGCAGTTACCTTCTTGTTTTTTAAAATTTATTTTTATTTTTATTTATTTGAGAGAGAGAGAGAGAAAGAGGCAGATATAGAGAGAGAATGGGTACACCAGGGCCTCCAGCCACTGCAAACGAACTCCAGATGCATGCGTCCCTTTGTGTATCTGGCTAATGTGGGTCCTGGGGAATTGAGCCTTGAACTGGTGTCCTTAGGCTTCACAGGCAAGCGCTTAACCACTAGGCCATCTCTCTGGCTCTGCAGTTACCTTCTTGTCGGGACGAAGTACCTGACCAAAAGCAGCTGATGGAAGGAAAGCTTTTATTTTGACTTACAGTCTCCAGCAGAAGCTCCATGATGCAGGGGAAAGCATAGCATGAGCAGAGGCTGGACGTCACCTCTGCCACTGCAGGTGGAAAACAGTAGTAGAAGGAGTTAAACCAAGCTCTGGCAAGGTGAATCTGGCTATAAGACTTGTAAGCCTGCCCCCAGAGACACATCTCCTCCAGCAAGGGTCTATATCCCAAATTACCATCAGCTGGGAGCCAAGCATATGGAGCTCATGAGTTTATGGGGAACATCTGATTCAAATTACATTCTACTTTTTTTTTGTGGTTTCTCTGAGAATGCTTAAAAAAAAAAAAACCTTTTAGGGACTGTCAAATATTCAAAACATTGCTATTAAGCATAGCACATATCTTGTTTCCCCTCATCTATCTGGAATTTTGAATTCTCTGACCAGTAGTTTTCCAGTCCCGTCCTCTCCTCCTTATCCATCACTGGCAGTCAACTTTCTGACTCTATTAATTGGAGTTTTTTTAGAAAAGGTTCCACATGTAAATGAAATCATGTGGTACTTATATTTTTGCTTCTGGATTATTTAATTTAATATAATGTTCTCCAGGTTCACCCATGTTGTCACAAATGGGATTGTTCAAATTTTCCAGCGAAGCCAGAATTTTAGATTTTAGTGTAAAATATTTCCATGCTTTAAATACAGAACATTTATCAGTTCAAAACACTGGCCTCCAATCATCCCTCCATATAAGTTGAGCTGATAATTTACCTTCTTCCTCAAGCATTAGTTTAATGATTTGATGTTTATTCATTGCATATCTACTGATAGGCTGGGCAGAGGCAGTGGGAAGCCACGTGAGCAGGACAGGGAGGACCAACATTGTAAGAAACAATATGCAGCCACTGTGACTCATTCTGAACTAAGAAGCAGACGGAAGTAGCTTTATAAAAGACAGGATATAGTACTTATGCTTTTCACAGTTGTGCTTTGAGAATGTGGACAATTATGGAGGTTATTCATAAAATTTAAATTGTCCAACTGTTAAAAGAAGGAAGTGGAGCCCCACATCCAGGGAGCAACTAGACTTGTTAATGGCCTGCCACTGTGGATGCTGAGAAGGGAGCTGTGGAGGCAGGGAAATTTGGCGAAGTCCCAGTGAGGAGTCAATAGGGAATGCTGAGAAAGTCAATACAGTGACAGAGGATAGGGAAGACACACTAGATATGAGGATGAATTATGGGAAAGAACTGTGAGAATACTTCATATTCATCTTACAGATAACTTTCCTGAGATTATTTCTGTGCAAAGCCTTTTCTGGTGAATTCCTAACTAAGTTAAAAATATGCTTTGAGCTTGATTTACAATCATGTAATCAGCCTGCTTAGGTCTCTCTCATTTGGTGTGAAGTGGGAACTCAGTCTTCACACTTTTTGGTGTGAAGACTAAGTTGTAAAGGATACCCCAGGATTTTGGAGGTGACTTGAACATGAGTTGTCTGCTGAGAAACTGCAGGCACAGAGCAAACTCAGTTAGAGATCGGTCATCAGTGCTGCAGGTGACGAGGACGTAGGGACAGGAGTGTCCACGCTGACTGGAGCTCACTTTATGACGCAGTGCACTCTAGGTACCAGCTGTGACTTATCCTGATGGGCTCTGGGATTGATTTGGTCCAGTGTTTCCTTGTTATCCTTCCCTCATTCCCTTTTGGAATGGGAGTGGTATGTTTGTACTATTGTATGTTGGAGATATTTAACATTCTCATTGAGTTGATAGAGGCTCACAGCTAAGAGATTTCCTTGAGTTTCAGGCGGCATATTGAACTTTGGACTTTTGAACATTGGTTGGGTGAGGCTATGGGAACTTTTGAATTTGGACTAAACCCATTTTGTATTATGAGAAGGCTATGAACCTTTTGTGGGCTGTGATGGAAATGTTACAGTCTAAATCTGTCTCCCACAGTTTCATGTTTTGAATGCTTATTCTCCAAAGTGGTGGTGTTTTGGGAGAATGTGAAACCTTTAGGAGTTGGGCCTAGCTGGTGGAAGCAGGTCACTAGGGGCGGACGGCTACACCTGGTCTATTCTGGCCTATGCTCCTTGAGTCTTGGGCTGCTTCCATGTGAACCATGTGAACAATCACAGCATACTCCTAACCACCAGCAGCTTAATCACTCCACCATGCATTCCCTGCTACAGTGAGAGTAGACCATCTAGAACCTTCCTCTGTTGTTATCTCTGTCATATATTTTGTCACAGAGCTATAAGAATAATTCATATACCCCAGGTGTCTGCCACTTACCAGAGGCCTCTGATTGCTACCCAGGACAGAGCTGCTCTCAGCGCTGCTGTCTAAAAGATGATGTTCTAACACCCCATAGCCCTATAATTGTTTATGGGGCCATTTTTTTTTCTTTCAGGTAGTCCTCTGTCATTTAAAAGAACTGATGATCCACCATTGATCATTGATGACTTCAGGCATGTCACCAAACTGCCCTTCCATTGATGACATAAGGTTCCAGGGATTAAGGGAGGGCTGAGCTTGACTCTTGGTACTGGCTGCACAAATGTGTATATGATGGAAAGATGTAAGGAAACTAATGAGAAGTTTTTAAGGAATAACTTAGCTCTGTTGTTTTTCTGTTGCTGGAATGTTTATATTGGAAAACTTTTTTTTTTTTTCATGTGTGTAGCTTGAAGGATACTTTCTTTGAGTAAGAACTTGGGAGCTGAAGGCCAAGTATTTAATAGAACTCAAAGAAATAATAAAAAACTTGTCTGGAAGAGCTGGCTTCTGGCAGCTCCTCTGTCCTCATTACATGCTCACTTTCTCCCCACGTGCCTTGTTGGTTACTGCCACAGGGCCACTTCAGTGGTGCCTTCCCCGTCAGAAGGCTCTTCTACAAGACGTCCACTAGTTCCCTTCATGACTTCATGTCTTGGATTAAATGAAGTCTTCTGTAGATCTTTTCTAAAATGCATCAAGGAAATAACAGACCACTAGAAGAAAAACAGTATTTGTGGAGGAGGGTAGGTGCTCAGTAAGTGTTGGACAAATACAAGAAAATTTAAGCTGCCTTTCAGGAGAATATGAGAGGGATTTTCTTTTTTTCTCTTGAAAAGCATAAGAGAATGATAAAGGTCAGAGGAGGTGGGATTGAAGCAAGTGCCATTGTGTGTATGTGTGCATTAGGGTGTGAACCTTTGAGTATGTCTAAATGTGTGTGACCATGTGTATTTGAGTATGAGAGATAAAGGTGTTTATGTGTAAGAGTGTGTGAGCATGTTAAAGTGTGTGAGCAGGTGTGTGACCGTGTACATGAACCGATGAAGGAGTGAGACTGTGTGTGCTTGGGAGAGTATAAGTGTGACAGTGAGCACCCAGCAATAAGTGTGTGTGTATGTTTATGGGCGCGAGAGCCTGTGAGAGTGGAGTGGGGCTGAGTTTGAGTGCTGTGGCACGATAGAGGGGGGTGTGAAACAGGGGGAATGTGAGGACAAGAGGGTGGGGAGGGGCAGGGCTGGCAGGCCTCACACCTTCCTGCTTCCACGGAGATGTGGGTCAGCCTGATTTAGGCCAGGAAGGACTGACGTGAACTCTGACTTGCAGGGATGTCTTATTTGCAGCACACAGAGGAAAAGTGGTCAGACCTGGCACCGTGGAGCCAAAGCACAGCAAGTAAACTGGCTCTCTGTGTTCTGGCCTTCAACAGAGTCATATAGAAATCAAGACTTTGGACCACGTATGATTGCTCTTCTCAGTGTTAACACTATGGAGCTGATTTTTTTATTACTTTTTTGTGAGCCCTGGTTGCCTGGAAAATTGACATAATTATCTCCCTCTGAGTTATTACAAAGATAAATAAAAAACATGCTTGCAAATGACTTTTCAAACTGTACAGCACTCTAAAAATGTTAGTTCTTGCTATTATGATAATGATAATTACGTAAGGCTGGCCAGTGTATTATGAGGGGATGTGAGTGGAACAGTTATTTTCAAATACGGCAGCCTCTCTTTGAGCCACGATGTCGGTTTTATGAAAAGCGGAGACAAGTTCACAGAGTCAACTTGAAATGCCTAATACCCGCCCAAAGAATGACAATTTGATCTTCCAGATCGGTGGGATAGGAATAGCTGGAAACGTGCTGATACATAATCAATAATTCAAAAAATGCACATGGTGTTATTCTGATCAGTGCCCTGTCCTACACGCTCATCAGTAACATAGTGGTACGGTTGGAGCTCATGGCTAATCGGAGAACAACATGCTCATGGGGGAAATGCTGGTTGACACAGGCAAAAGAGCATCAGAAAATTTGTGGCCTGGAGCAAAAAAGTCAGGGAAGGAAATAAGCTTCAATACCCTTGTTTTGCTCTACCCAGAATGACATGGTGCATTCCTGAAATCAGGGTCCACAGTGGTAACTGCAGTGTTGGAGAAATTCTGCATCCACTGGAGAGCTCCAAGCATGTGTCTGGTAGGTCAGACGCATGCCAGAAGCAATGCAGACCTTGAAGGGACAAGGGTCAAGAGAATCCTTTGCACCCCTTAAATCAACCCACATTCTTCAATTTGGCCTGATTATCATTTTGCATGACTAAACAAACATCCTTATTAAAGATAAATTTGTAACTATAAGGTGAAATGATTTAGATAAGTTGAAATTTTGGATGGGCACTATGCACATGAGATCAAGGGGTTTCTAGCCAGCAACAAGAGCAAGCATTGGTGGAGTGTAACACAGGACTGAGTTGCAAACGTATTCAATGCATGGCTGCCTGCTGCTCTTCTCCTAGCCTTATGAGGGTCTGTGGGCTTACTGGTTTGTATGCCCAAGTCCAAAGTCCAAAGAATTTAAGTGATTAGGGAGACAGCTCAGTGGTGAGAGTGCTTATTTGCAAAACGTGTCAGCCAGAGTTCAGGTTCCCTAGTCACTCCCATAAAGCTAGACAGGCATTTGTCTCAAACACAGACACACACACGCATGCACACACACACACACACACAGATAAATGCAAACAAGAAGTTCTAAAAACTGAAGTCAGTCATACATGAATTCGGTTCCAAACATGACCTGATAAGAGCTGAATGTACTTAGAGATTTTCTTTATTCTGCTTAGTATGAATATTCACATTTCATTATAATGTTATTAGTGAATATTCATATTTCTTTATAATTTAGTTAATGGTTTTAGTTATCAAGCATTGCCCCAGGGCCCTGGGATGCTCTTTAGTAAATGGTGTATTTACCACATATCTCAAGTCTGAATGCTTCAGAATGCCAAATCCTGACAGCTTCCTTTGTGATGATGCAGAGTTCATGCCACTTGTCCAGTGTCAAGCTGGGAAGCTGTCGAGACAGGAATCAAATGAAGAAATGGTCCCTTAACTGTCAGTCCAGCCTTCCTGTCCTTACCCACATTCCAGCACGCGGAGTAAGTGGCGGCAGTTTGTCTGTGCTTGCAACTTGCCCGTCTCAGCTCCCCATCTCCAACATCCTGTGCTTCCAGGACTCACCATACTCCGAACTTTATCTTATACAAGTATCTTTAGAAGGTTGAGCTGAATGACCTTTGTGGCTTTCATAAGCTGGAATTCTGCATTTGTGAAGACTATTACAGCCCTATGCCATGGGTACAGAGAGTTATGGTTTCAATACGAAGTGTCTCCTCCCCAATCTCATGTGCTGAAGGCATAGTACCCAATGCAATATTCAGTGGTAGGACTTTTGGGAAGTGATTGGATCATGAGAATGCTGACCCAATCCATCCAGTGACAGATTCATACTTGAACAACTGGAAGGTGGTGGAAATTGAGAAATGGGCCCTGACTGGAGGCAGTAAGTCATTGGAGGAATGCCTTTATTTATTTGTATGAAAGAGAGAGAGAGAGGAGAGGGAGAAGGAGATGGAGAAGGATAGACAGAGGAAGAAGGGGAGAGAGAATGGGTACATCAGGGCCTTCTGCCCCTGCAAATGAATTCCAGATGCATGCACCACTTTGCATATCTGGCTTTATGTGGGTAATGGGTAATTGAACCTCGGCCATCAGGCTTTGTAAGCACCTTTTACTGTTGAGCTATCTCTTTAGCCCTTTAGGAGTTTTTCTCATCACTGCTCCCCTCTTCTCTCCCCTCAGCTATCATGAGAATATTCTCAGATTTAAACTGCGACATACCCTTCATCACAGATGCAGAAAGAGTAGATCCAGACAGCTTGACTGAAACCTCTGAGACTGTGAGCCAAAATAAGCACTTCCTCCTTTAAGTTATTGTTCTCAGATGTTTTGTTGCAGTGATGCCAAGCTGAAATACATATGAGGCATTTGTATGGCAAACTTTTCATGTTGTGTTGGTGCCTCATGTTTCTTTGAGATGCACATAGTTTTCAAGAGCAAAAGGCATTTCAAGCATGGTTATGAGTTCCACATCCACCCAGATCAACTCCTGCTTTGTGCTTTGCTCCTCACTAGAGAAGATCGTTTTACTGCTGTCATGAGGGTGGCATCTGAGGCGCCCCCAGATTGACATTTTTTGAATACCTATCTATTCTGAATTTGCTAATTGGCACTAATTTTTTTTTTTTAAACTGGCTGCCGTTCAGATTTAACAACTCAAGGAATAATTGAGACTTCCTATTTCTTTCCTAAACCTTGTACTTCGAACATAGCCTTGATCAGGATAGCTTTGGATTTACAAATATGGGCTCTGGATTGGTCAGATGCAAGATCTTTGGCAGAGGTGACACTATCCTTTAAATTTTGATTGCCCATACATAAGGAAAGACTGGAAGAACATTCTCTAGTTTCCTTCACAGTGAGGTAGCAAAGAAATATCACAGTCTACTTTCAAGTCCCTGAGGGCTTCTGTTGGATAATATGTTCCTTAGCTGATTGATTATAAAGGGCCAAACAGCAAACTCTACTGCCTCAGTTGATGGAGTTGCATTGTAGAAACATTCAATGGAAGTCCCAGTTCCACACAGCCAATAGAAGATGAACAAAAAATCAGGGGCTGGGGACATGGCTCAGTGGTAAAAGGTACTTGCTTGCATAGCTTTCCAGCCCCGGGTTCAATTTCCCAGTACACATGTAATGTGTTCATTTGCAGTAGCAGGAGGTCTTATTTTCAGGAGTTCCTTTGTAGTGGCAAGAGTCCCTGAAGCATCCATATTCTTATAAGTTCATAAATAAATAAATAGTAAATATTTTTAGCTGGGTGTGGTGGCACACACCTTTAATCTCAACACTCATAACTCAGAGGTAGGAGGACCACCATGCATTCAAAGCCATTCTGAGACTACATAATGAATTCCAGATCAATCCAGCCAGACTAGAGTGAAACCCTACCTTGAACAAAAAAGATAAAACAAGGAAATAAAAAGGTCTATCTTTTGTTATGTCTTAGCCCCTCAGAGGGCTGTCATTTGTTACCAGCTTTCTGCTTCTGATGACCACCCTGGGTCTACAGCTATGTGATCGTGGGAAAATCTTTTTTTTTTTTTTTTAATTGAGTTTTGTAATCTGTGCAACAATTTCCTTGCAATCTTGTACTCACAAGAGAAGAGGGTGCAATACAATCTTTCCAGAAAACCACTAACAAGCCTCTAATAACTCATCTGCCCATTACTTTGCAAGTGTTCCTCCAACATCAACCCAGTATAAGGTTTATGTTGCTGGCTCCTTTTCTCATATTCTTTTTCTCTAAGGTCCTGTGAACTTTTACTCATTTTAATATTATTTAGGGCTATTATTCAGTGTTATATCCTTAAAAAAAGCCTTCCTTGGTATCTTGGCAAACTCCTCCTATCTAATTTTTTCTTGTAAAAGTTATAGTAACTCTTTTTTTTTAAAATTTTTATTTATTTGAAAGCGACAGACACAGAGAGAACGACAGATAGAGGGAGAGAGAGAGAATGGGCGAGCCAGGGCTTCCAGCCTCTGCAAACGAACTCCAGACGCGTGCGCCCCCTTGTGCATCTGGCTAACGTGGGACCTGGGGAACCGAGCCTCGAACCGGGGTCCTTAGGCCTCACAGGCAAGCGCTTAACCGCTAAGCCATCTCTCCAGCCCAAAGTTATAGTAACTTTTAAAACTGCTTTGAAACCTAACTGGAAGTATGCTATTTATGTATTTCTTCCTAAGAATATTATCTATTATCCTCTGAGCAAAGTGGTAGCTCCATGAAAGAATTTCCCTGGAGCATCAGACAGCACAGCCACACTGCAGATGCTAAGTGAATACTTGCTGAATGAACCCTTGTGTATTTTGATGTTATAGCATAAGAAACTTGATCCCTGTCTAGAAATATGGCAAGTGTTTAAAAATGGTAATTGTTATTGCATACTGACTGCATTGAGTTCCTGAAACTCTCAAAATCAGAAGTTTGGCCTTTCCTTTAGTTCCAATGGACCTTATTATACAAGCTGTGGTGAGTGATGTCTGTGACTGAAGGGGACACCAGATTGTGTCCATGACACAGCACATTCAAGACCAGTGAAACCATCCTTATTCTAAAAAAAATTAAACCTTTTTATTAGTATATTTATTTTATATATAAAAGAAATACAAAAGAAAAGAAACACAAAGAAAATGATTTTATGGCAAATCAGACTTATCGGTGCCTTCGGCTTGAGCTCCTGGCTCTGGCCCGCTGGGTGTCAACAAAGTCCGCCGGTTGTAATGCCCCTTGATGATGCCCGTGTTGCTGTTCTCATTAAGTAGTTGCTTCTGCCTTTGCCTGTTGAGGGACTGGACCAGGCCCAGGACAACGGCGGCCAGGGAGTACTGACCGGGTACTCTTCTTGGGGGCAAGATGAATGGGTTGGGTTGGACTCTTCCCAGGAGAAAGTATGTTTTGATTTTCCCTTCCTGCTCACTGATGCCTTTCACGTAGATTTCCCCTCGGTAGTCGAAGGCAAAGCCCTGATCCTTCAGGATGAGATAGGTCTCCTCGGGAACCTGGATCCGGCCGCTCACTCCTGTGCTGTCCATTCGACTTGCCAGGTTCACAGTTTTGCCCCAAATGTCATACTGGGGTTTCTTAGCGCCGATCACACCTGCTACCACTGAGCCATGGCTGATGCCTGTGAGTGAACCAAGAGCAAGATGTAAGGGACACAGGGGTAGCGAGGTGTCTGGACCTATTAGCAATGGGATCATCCTGTGTGTGGTCCCTGTGGAGGACCTGCCTGCTCCAGGTCCTGCCTCCATCACTGACCGGGCCTGGGACTTGGGTCAGTTATTTAACCTACCTGGACTTTACTTTCCCTTTTGCAAAGTAGAAATCATGAAAGGTTTGCATAAAATGAGAGATTCAGTGGAAGAGTGCTGCTACTCAGAGAGTATTCTACATAACAGAATCACCTTTTCCACATACACCTGACTCATCTGAGTCTGAGGGGTGATCAGGGTGCTGACGTGGAACCAGAGCCTTGGGGTCTCATCCTGCCTCTGCCTGCACAGGGCAGGCACTGTGTTCCCTTTTCATTCAGGTCCTCAGCAGCTTTCTCTCAGCTTATTACAGTGGCTTCCCCGTGGACCTCCTGGCTCCCCCGTCCTCTGGAAGCCCACTATCTCCACTGTTGCAGGAGGGAGAGGGCTTTCTGATGTGCACATCGGATCCACTGACAACCCACTTACACATCTGCCAGGATTCCTGTGTCCCTGAAGAGAAATTCAGCACTCCTTATGGTCCCCAGCTAGGGCTTCAATCTGGCTCTTGTGTAACTTGCCAACCTCATCCACCTCACCCATTCTCTTCCCTGAACCATGCCTTACTGCACCACTAGTTCCCTCACCTGGCCTCTATGCCCATCTTGTTGCCTTAGTCCTGCCTGTATTTTTGCTTGGGACGTTTCTTCCTCCCAATCCCATAACTTATTTGGCATATGCATTGTGTGTGTGTGTGTGTGTGTGTGTGTGTGTGTGTGTGTGTAGGATACAGTTTGATGTTAGATCTCTTTTTCAATCACTCTCCTCTTTTTTTACTGATGCTGGGTCTCTTGCTTGAACTCAGAAATCTCTGATTCAGCTAGTCTAGATGACCACCTTGACCTGAGTGTCCCCATCTCTGCATCTTGAGTGCTTGGATTACAGGTGCTTGCCATGCCCACCTGGAATTCACGTGGGTGTTGGGTGTTCCAACTCTGGTCCTCATGCTTGCGAGGCAAGCACCTTACTAACTGAACCATCTCCCCAGCCCAGGAACATTCTTTAAATGGTTGTTTAAACACATCATTCTTCAGGAAATGTGGGTAGCCCTTTTGGAAATGACAACAGTTTACTAACTATGATAGTGGGCTTGTCTGTATCCCCTAACAAAAATTTTTGCCATTCTACAAACACTGACTAGGCACTACTATGTCAGATCTGGGCAGGGCAGGCAAGGAGATATAGGTGTGGCCCTGACCAAGCCTGCCTCCTGGTCAGGAGAGAAAAAATAATGAAAAATAGGTAATCATCAAGAAATAATAAAAGCAAAATCAACCATTTATAAGTATAGGTAAAGATAGGGGTTGCATTCAAGTAATGAAATTAGGAAGGAATTTTTGGTCTCGTATGTGAGAAAAATTATAGCATTAGGCATACAGATATCCGGGTAAGAGCATTCTAGGCAAAGGTAAGAGCAAGACACACTCACACATGTGCGTGCACGTGTGCGTACACAAGCACACAAGCCCGTACACACACCATGACGCTTTAGAATGGGTGAGAATCACAGTAATGGTTAACTCTTTAACACTCTGAGACCCTTCATCCCATTTGATTTTCAGGTAACTTCTATGAGGAGGTAGTCATGTAACATGTAGCTTGCCCACAAGGAAACAGGCTCAGTGTTTCATCTTCTTATCCAGTTATGGAGCTGGTTACAGCAGACATGATCAATGAAATGATCATAGTAGATTAATACTGCCAAGGGTGAACCCTTACCTCAGCAATGTCTTTGGAGTTTACATAGAATCTCTCTCTGTTCAGGACTAACATTCTACTTTGATTCCTGGTTTTATTGTATAGTCAATGAAAGGACATACAGGGCTGATGGAAGATGTGGAAACAAACCCTGAACATCCCATTCATAGATCAAAACAATAAATGAATAAATAAATACATAAATAATTCCAAAAAACAAAGGTATGGCATTCATTAGTCTGACCAGTCAGATATTGGCATTTCCCAACTTTATTTTCTTCAAGCTACTAAGCTTAAAGCCAAATGGCATGTCAACTGTAGGGTGTCTGTAATGCAGGGACAGCAGCAAAGACATTTTAAATGACCCCTTGGTAGTCAGAATGTTACTCCTCTCAGAGTCAGGTTCCCTGGAGCTGCTGTGGGCATGGCTGGCTGGGTGGAGTTACTCCGCTCTTCTGGGTCAGAGTTCATCATCTACTAATAGGAATTTGGGTTGGGCTTATTCTTTTTTTTTAAATTTTTATTTATTTATTTATTTGAGAGCGACAGACACAGAGAGAAAGACAGGTAGAGGGAGAGAGAGAGAATGGGCGCGCCAGGGCTTCCAGCCTCTGCAAACGAATTCCAGACGCGTGCGCCCCCTTGTGTATCTGGCTAACGTGGGACCTGGGGAACCGAGCCTCGAACCAGGGTCCTTAGGCTTCACAGGCAAGTGCTTAACCACTACGCCTTCTCTCCAGCCCGGGCTTATTCTTATGACTCAGCAGAGATAAAGAAGCAGCTGGGAAATCATGCAAGCACAGAGGTCATGCTTAAGCTACAATGGCTGTGCTGCTACTTTGTCTAAGGGTGTCTGCCCCCAGCCCAAAGGAGGGTGAGCGCAATGGCCAAGTAGCTGCAATAATGCTCCTTATAAGTCTATTCTTGCTCAACACCGTAGTGGACATTCCCAGGACTAGAATCCTGCTTTGGCCTGAGGCATTATCAAAAGAACCAGATAGCAACACATTGACCACTAGCTTTGAACAGCATGGGGCTGTCAGAACGAGGTGATTCTTAGGTCATCTGCTACCTCTCTTAAAACTTGACTTTCCTGGGATACCAGATGCACTGTCTAGGGCACAGGCTAAGATCCTGCCTTGCTTCTAGCGTCTTGAATGAGAGGAAGCTCAGACAGGCCTGTATCGACTCTGTGCCTGTCCTTGTCTTGGTCACACTGAGCCTCACACACATTCTGCAAGAAAAGGCTGCCTTTGGATGGATCCCTAGGACACGGGAGGGGCTGATGGAACAAAGGCCCTGGGCTCTGTGGGCTTCACCCTTCCAGCTGCTACTCACCAATCCGGAGCTCAAAATTGTTGAATGAGTGCTTGTTGATTTCTTGTATGCTTTCAGTCAGGGCGAGAGAGAAGTCAGCCAGGGCACACAGATGCCCCCACTTGTCTTCACACTGCTGCAGCAAACAAGAGGAAAGAGTTCATTCAGCGGGATGAGCGTGAGCATGCTGGCACAGGTGTTTTCTGCCCTCAATCCATCCACACATTCCTCAGAAGGAAGTGGCCCTCTTCTGAGTGAGCTGCTAAACACTTAAGCCATCACTATCCCAGATGCACTGGATCATAGGAGAATCGCTTAGGAGTGTGTGGGGGCCCATCACGTCATTCCTCAGTGCTTGTGGTTGCCTACGAAAGCCGACGCATCATGGGTTTCTGAGAATGCTCACTGGTGTGAGTGCACTTGCATGACCGTCCATGTATGCATTTCTCTTCCAATCTGGGAGCCATGTCTCTTTCCTGTGAAGTGCTCATAACATCGGTTTCAGGAATATTTCTCATAGACATTTGCTCTTGAAACTCCCCAAGGGAAATGCAAAGTAAGCCTCTTTGTCATGCTGGGCCTCAGTTTCCAAATCGATATAGAGAGAGGCCCACTGGCCCTGACTCTTTCCTCTTCAGAAGTTAATGTGATTGTTGATGGGAGAGAACTGTGGAACCCTACAAAAGTTGGGTAAACCCTACAAAAGTATAGGTAAAATACCAAACAACATATTTTTTTAGGGTTTTTTCTTTTTCCAGACCATATGATCTTTGCTATAATTACTCAGTATAATGATTTTGGCTTGAAAGGAGCAAATTATATATATACATATATATATTATATATGTATATTTTACATATATATGTATGTATATATAATTTATATTATTATTTATAATTATAATTAATATAATTAATACAAATATAATTATATATAAATAATATGTATATGGGCATGGCTGTGTTACAATAAAACTTTATTTACACATATGCACATTGGGCCAGATGTGGCTTGGGAGCCACTACTTTTCTAACCTTTTGACATTGGGGGGCTACAATCATGGCCTGGTAGGTTTTCCTCCAAGTTAGTCATGGTCAGAGTATTTTCTTGTGGTTAGAAAATGTTTGCAGAAGGAACAAGAAGGATTTAATGCACATTCCATCTCTCCCTAGTGGCTTGGGCTCATGGTTATTTAGCACTTCTCAAGGATTTATGAGGTACAAGGCTTTGTATAGGTTGTATGAGTGTGTCTCAGGAAAATCATCCACTAGATCTGGCAGGCAGAGGCCAGTGTCCCCACTAACACTAATGCCTGATGCATAGTCAGACATCACCAAATGCTATTATCACCATTATTGAACTTCTGAAGGAGAAGTTGGAATATAGAATAAAGAAATAGGCTAGTGTCAGGGATTTTGTACCATTCAAAATCAGTCTCAATCAGGGTATTTTTTGACACAGATTTTTGTTCAAGAGAACAGTGAGTTTGAGGATGAAACCTGAAAGTTTCTCAGCAAAGCAGTAGCATCTCATCCAGTAAATCACCCCCTGCTTGTTGGAGGCAAATATACATACATATCTATCTATCTATCTATCTATCTATCTATCTATCTATCTATCTATCTCATAGCCCAGTTCAGATTCCCCACACCCATCACTTCCCAAGCCTTCTCCAACACGTCACAACAGCAAGGTCCCTGCAGAGCGGTGCTGAGTCTATGGAGTCAATCCTTTACCTGTTTTTCTGGTGACAGGCCAGAGACAGCCATGTAGGTGCTACCAATGGTCTTAATCTTCTCAATGTCTTGAAACCGATCTTCCCCAAGCAGCTGGAACAGATACAGACAAGATGTTAGGCATTGTGTTTGTTAACCCTGCAGCCCTGGGCTCCTGAACACTGCCTCCTTCACTGTGGAGAAGGCTCCAGCTCAGTGGCTGAGCATCTTTTTTTTCTTAAGTATTTTTTTTTTCATTTATTTATGGTGGGGGGGGGGGAGAGAACGAGGTAAGGCCCTGGATATGTCCATGTCTCTAGATTCCGTGCAGATGCAATCATACATGGTCAAAAGACTTTGTAGGTGGATTAGGCTAAAAATATTGTGATGGGGTGCTACATCATGAGTGCCCTTATAAGGCAAAGAAGGAAGCAGGAGAAATAGAGAAGGGATATTGTGGTAGTAAATGAAATAAGAATGATTTGATTACTGGCTTTACAGACAGAAGAGGGAATCACAAGCCAAGGAATTCAGGAGCCTCTAGAAACTGGAAAAGGGTAAGAAATGGATTATCCCCTTGAGTGTTCAGAGAAGGAACACAGCCTTGCCAAGACCCTGATATTAGTCTCATGAGATCCCTTTTGGGTTTCTGCCTCAAATTGTAAGATGATAAATTCCTGTTGTTCTCTGACACTGTTTGTGGTAATTTGTTACAGAAGCAATAGGAAAATAATACAGTAATACTAATTCACAGAGTTCCTCCATGTCTGATGAACAAAATGGATGTGGTTTCAGCCATTACAGAGATAATGGACCAAGTCATATGTTAACAATACTTATGGCAAAATATTCCTGGGCTCAATTTTAATGAAATTTATGATGGAAGTATATAAGGTGTAAGGCCTCCCCCCCCCCTTTGTGTGTGTGTGTGTGTGTGTGTTAGAGAGAGAAAAAGAGAGAGAGAGACTCACACACACACATATAGAAAATGAATGAGGGAAAGTGTCCATGAGCAACAGATTTCTAACTTCGATTCTAGAATGGGAGAGTTTCTGAGCAGTGGAGGAGTGATTGCGTGTTTGGGAAGTTGGAGCATGTAAAAGTTGGGGGCACATCCAGGAAACAAGAGAAGGCATAAGCAAAGCATGGTGGGTTCAGAGAATTAAGAAAGCTATGTACAGTAAGCCAGACTGTGAGATGAAGGCGGGCTGGAGCACAGAGACTCCTGCTGGACACAAGGCGTGGAAGACATGGGTCCCAGGGCCACGGCGGTGGCAAGCACCAAAATAGTATAGAAGACAAAGACAAACGCCAGTTTGAGCTTGGATTTTGGAAAACTCGTCTGGTTGCTGTGGGACTGAGGAAATGTTTGTGATGCCTGGCAGGAGATGACAGTGATAGGGGCTCGGGTTAGGGACAAAGACAGATTTGTGGATAATTTAAGAGATTTTGTTGGCAACAGAATCAGCAATGCCTGGTGCTTTGTGGGCTTTCTGAACAAAAGCTAATAACACTTGCTAGTATAGAATGGATTTGTATATGTGTTTTCCTATGTGCATATGTGTGTTGGATTGTGGTATTCATATGTGCATGGTATGAGCACATGTGACTTCAAATTGCATATATGCATATAGTTTGTATAGGCAATGTTTTATGCACATTTGTGTGTGAGTGTACAGATGTGCTGTTTATGTGTGTGTCTGTATGGGTGCATTTTCGTGTGGAAATTCACTCATAGGTATTTGCAAGTGTGGTCGTGTATGTGCATGGTTGTGAACAAGTGAGAGAGAGAGAGAGAGAGATCAGGAGGCAAAAAAGAGGCAGGTAAGAAAGTTAAAGCTAATTTTGAATTATTGACTTGCTTTTGTATCTCTGGCACTCATTTCATATTGACTCCATGCACAAGCACCAAGAAGTTTACACTTCAGAGATTGCCAAGTTATAAACTCATAGGTAATAATTCTCTACACTCACATAGGCTGGCTGATCTGAAGTGATGACTTGCTTGGCAATATGAACCGTGTACCTGTACCTGGTTAGTTCCCTGAGTGGGATTCTTGAATGCTCTGCCTCTCACCCTCAGACCACTTCTGTCACTGCCACTTTACCACGAGCAATCGCTGTTTGGCATTTCAAGTGACCAGTGCTATTTTTGAGGCCGAAGACAAAGGTATGTGTTTTCTTGTATCTTCAGTCTGAAGGGCTGGGATAGATTGCTAATTATTAATATTCCCTGGGAAACCTTAAGCGATATTTGATGGCTTCTCATGCAATGTAGTTTATGAAACCTTCACCTAGTATCGAGAATGTAACATATAGTCCTATCTAGTAATTGTTTTATGTAAAAGAAAATTGATGTAACAAGTAGGAATCAGGGCTAAAGTTTCAACCCTGATGCTTAACTCCAAAGCCATGCATTCCTATTCTGCCATCTTGCTTTCTAGCACTGCTTTTCAAAGTTTGATCCCAGTGGCATCATCAGAAATGAAAAATCATGGCCCCATCCCCATCTGACACAGAAATCCTGGGAAGTGTCTGACTATGACCTCCCGGTGATCTTAGCGCACACTCAAGTTTGAGAAACACTGCTTTAGTTAAAGGAAGAGAACAAACAGCCAAGGGCTAGTCACCTACCTATTCCTCATTGGAAGAAGGAACTAAGGACATAAGGTTGATATAAAGAGAGCAAAATGTTATATTTCTATACATTTCTTTATACTTAGCCCAGGGAAATAGAGCAGTCAGGAGGCTGTGTTGACGGCAGACAAACAGGAGGCTCTGCTAATGGCAGGTAAACAAGAGGCTCTGCTGGGATGAACAACATCTCCTGGGCCTGCGTTGTTGAGCAAACGCCTTAAGCTAAGCAGGACTCCTGGTCACAGGCCTACCTTGTACCCCAGGTGGCGCTTCCTGTAACTGACCAACAGATCTGTTTACAAGTTCCTTTTTTATTTATTTATTCATTTTTTTTAGTTTTATGGCTGTAACACTTGCATGTAAATTGTGATTTAGAGTTTAATTCCCATTCTGTTTTTTTTTTTTTTTTTTTTTTTTTTTTTCTCTAACATCATGTGGTTGTTTCCAATAAAAGCTGAAACTCAGTTCAGGGCTTCATTCAGAATCTGGAGTGGAGACCTGATATACCAGACTTTTATTTTCTTTCCTTTTCTTTCTTTTTTACCCAATAAAACTTTGCCTCACATTCCATGAGTCCATGGTCTTACTTGTGTGACACTGGACCCCCATAAGAGCTGATAAGCTAACACAGTGGATTTGAAGAGCCCCAAGTCACCCTTTGCAACCTCTGTGACATTCACATGTGGCTTTGAAGGTTCAAGCTACCATGGATTTGAACTTTCTTTCCTGACCTGAACTGAAAACCATGTAATTCTGTTATGTGTGCTACTAAGCTTAAGCATCAGATAAGTCATAGAACTTTTCAGTCATACTTTGGAAGACTTTATGAGACAGACCTATTGGAAGCTTCTGTATATTCCCTCCTTTCGGAGGCTTCTGTGTTGGCTCAACCTGATAACTGGTTATTATCCTCCTGAGGTGTTCTTCTGGCTTGACTTGATTCTACATCCTCACTTCTAGGATTTACAAGCATACAAGACCCCTTTTTGATGATCTTATCTGAGGTTGCACTATGGACATCCACCCATCTTGCTCATCTGGGTCAGAGGGACGTCTTCAGATGTGAGACATGAACAGCTAATAACACAAAAGTCCCAGGCTGAGTGATATGCACATCTGTCCCCCAAAAAAGTATTGCCCCCCTATTCCTAGCTACATAATTTGTAAGGTCCAGTGCCAAGATAAAAATATGTAACTGCTTTTCTGAAAATGTCAACAGAACGTCCACAGCGCCTCGTCAAATCAAGAGCAGGGTCCTGTGTCACCATGTGCGTTGGGCACCCATGAAGCTGGCTCCAGATGGAAAAGACAGGGGTACTAGGCTCTCAACATTAAATTTTTGCCTCTTATTTCCCACTGTTGGCAGGTATTTAGACCTGTCTCCCTCTAAGTCTGAAATATTCTCAGGACTCCATGCTCTGGGTATGTGTAGCCAGACAGGATAGATAAGTGGACAAGGTGGCTTATCTTGTGCTATACACATCTTCGCAGAATGAATCTAAAGCTAAGAAACTGTAGAACAGCATATTGCTAAGAAGAAACTGTCCTGGGTCCATGGGGACACAAACAGGTCCTTTTATACTTGTTTTGTGCTATGTGTGTGTGTGTGTGCATGTGTGCTCATGCACGAACATGTGTGTATCCAAGGCAGCTTTTGTTCACCACTTCTATGTTCTTGACTTAACTTAAACCTTACTCTTCTGCCCTCACTGAGGTTCTGTACATTGGGTCCAGGATGTGTGGTTCTGTAGTTTGAGTCTTTGACATTTCCTGTATGCACCACCACATAGATCTTGTTTTTCAGCAGTCCTTAGCTGCTAATATTTTAGCTCAAAGATCTTGGGGATGCCTTCAGCTTCCCACCTCTGTCTACCTCATACAACTGAATTCTTACAACTTTCTGCTGCCCATGGCTGAGCTGATAGGGTCCTTCTATCTTATGTTTACAGCTATTTGCTCAAGAGCCAATTTTTCCCAGGCAAAGATACCTAGTCCTTATATGTCAGCATGGAGAAGCAAAAGATTTCATTGTTTCACTCAATATCCATGGAGCAAATTACCTCCTCCACAGCTAAAAGTAATCGGGGAGTATAATGGGTTTCCCAGTCACCCCTTTTCAATGTGCAAAGTTGAGAACTGAGATGTGAGAGCACTCTTTTTTAACCCCTTTATGGAGGAGGATGGTGCCATGGGGTGGGGAGTCCTGGGTATCAAAAGCAGTCTTGGAGAGGAGTTTTGGCACAATGAGCATCTTGCCTCTGTGCCAACATGGAAGTTCTCAGGATCTCAGGTTCCTGTAGTAATTACATCATCCAGAAGAGCAGCATCAGTATTAAAACTAGCTCAGCCAGGAAGATGCTAACGAAGAGGAAAGCATATCTGGGTGACCTAAGGATCCATATGGGGAAAGTTTTAAAAGTACTTCGGTTCAATAGGGAACACTTATTTTTCCTGTTGGTTGCATTTTCTTTTCTTCTTTCCTCCTCCTCTGACTCTTCTACTTTATCCACTTTTCAAATATTTTATTTATTTATTAGAGACAGAGACAGGGAGAGAGAGGAGAGAGAGAGAGAATGGGCATGCCAGGACCTCTAGCCACTGAAAAGTACTACAAATGCATACATCCTCATGTGTATCTGGCTTACATAGGATCTGGTGAATTGAACCTGGGTCTTTAGGCTTTGCAGACAAGCACCTTAATCTCTAAACTATTCCTCCAGCCAATATACTTTTCTTTCTCTTTTTCCTTCTTATCTCTGCCTCTACTCTTCTACCTCTCCCCTTACTTCCTCCTCACTTTCCTTTTATTGATTATTATTCATCCAGCTTCATTGATCTAAAGCCCATGTTCTAAAGGAGACAGCCTACTGGACCACCTCCCTTGTCTCCAGCTTCCTTTTGTTCATCTTTACTTTAGGGATGCTGCCCTCCTTTCCTGCTTCTGGAAGACTCCAGAGTATCACAGTTTGGAAAATTGAGATGAACATTTAGTTCAAATTTATTTTATTATTATCTAAAAATATGCTGTGACCACATTTGAGAGATAGGCTGTAATACATCTTAGAGTGCAACAAAAGCTTTTGTCTCAGCCTTTAATCAGATAATTGTTGTATTTTATATTTATTTTAGAATATGTCTTGGATTATAGTAGCTTATCTTCACCTTACTATTTTCCAGCTAGTTCCTATACCCTCAATAATTAATTTCTTTATCAAACACCTAACAGTCGTCTGGCACATAATTCTACTAATGTCTTTGATGTGGTTTGTCCCTTCCAAAATTCATGTTGAGATTTATTTCCCAGTGTATCAGTGTTGAGAGTTAGTGGGGCCTTTAAGAGTGATTAGTGTCCTCCTGAGACTACATTAGTGACTATGAGAGTCAGTGTTGTAAAGAAAGGCTTTCCATAGTGTATTTTATTTCTTTTACTTGAGCCAACTTTCTTGCTAATTTTTCTTTGACCATATTATGGCTCAAGATGTAGTTGCCTGACTAGTACTGAGAACTAAATGAGCTTATTTTCCTTAAATTCCACTCTCAGCCTGCCTTCTTTCTCTTTTCTCTCTTCCTTCCCCCCTCTCTTCCACCTCTCTCTGCAGTGATTGGATCTCACACATGCTAGGCAACTGACCTAACTTTGAACTACATTTGAAGCCCAAGACACTATCTTTAAACATGCTAGACTCAGTGGTTAGTTCTGAGGATGTAGAATATGGAAGATTATGGTTCTGATCTGTGGCCTTGCCTGGAGGATGGGAGCTGGAGGTATTGACACCATGGAATCATTCTCTCCTCATGCCAGAACTCCTTGTGAAAATGTTGCTCATAAACTGGATATCAAGATCACAAGAGGCATTAAGTGACTGTGTTTCATTTTCCTTGGCCCTATATATACCCTTCCAGGTGAATTTCACTTATATGAGGATTCTAAAAGTGTCAAGCTAAGAAGCAGAAAACTGAACGGCAGTGATTGGGGACTGGGATCTGGGTGGAAGGGGGGTACTTGTTACAGGATATTGTGTTTCAGGTCGACTGCAGCAGTGAGTTCCAGAGCTCTGTTGAATGCTGTGTTTACTGGAGTTTGTAGAAAAGCATTGCATATGTGAACATTGCTGGGATGCTAGAGTTTAGTGATCATCTCTCAAAAATGGTAAATTTGCGATGTGATGGATCTGCTGTCTGGTCTAATCATCCTATGGTGTATACATTTATCATGCTACTAGTTTATACAGATGACAGTTATGATTGTGAAAATTAAATCCAGTAATATACCTTTGTGTTTATGATGCATACTAGAATGCTGGAGGTACTAAAAAATGACAGTAAATAAATATAATAACATAATGCTATGAAGAGATAAATGCCCACTTGTGACTGTGAATTTCCTAGGTTTAGATTTACCTCATCAAAGTCAGCGATGATCTCATTCAGCAAGCGCAGGCATTCCACCCCTTGGTTGTTCATTTCCGTCTGAGAGTAAAAGTCCGCGAATCCTGGGATGGAGGCGAACATCACCCCAACAGCATCGTAGGATTGAGAGTACAGCTCCTGCACAGAGACAAGAAAGGCAGCCAGAAGTGATTATCCTGCTAACGTGCATAAGGCCTAGGCACACAGACACAAGTACCTAATGTGCTTCTCATTTCTATAGCGTGGGAAGTACAACATCAAGGTGCTGGCAGATTTGGTGTCTGATAAGGATCCACTTCCTGGTTCAAAGGTGACACATTCTTCCTATGTCCACACAGTAGAAGGAGCAAGGGAGACATGGGAACTTTTGAGAGGACACTAATCCCATGGTTATGGGTTGGACACCAAGTGTTTCCCAACAGCTTTGTGTGTTAAAGACTTAGTCCCTACCTACTGGATTCAACCACTGAGAGTTATGGGATCATGAGGATTAGACTAATTAGGTCATCTGCCTCCACCAGTAGTTTGAGCCCTTGATGGATTTATAAGATTGTGGTGGGGCACATTTGGAAGAAGTGTGTCCAGGAAAGATACATCTTCCTGTCTCTCTCTGCCTCCTAGTCACCATGTGAGAAAGCTCTGCTTCTCCAAAGACTCCTTGTGAGTCCTGCTTCACCAAAGCCCAGAAACAAGGCAGCCAGCCAATATGGACTGAGCTATCTGAAACCATGAGCCCAAACATGTCTTTCTTCCTTTAACTATTTCTCATGTTGGAAAACTAACCGCCAAGTCATGAGGACCCTTTTCTTATTTGATCATCATCCAGTGTTCACACCTCCTAATATGATCACTTTTTGCATTAGGATTTCAACATATAAATTTGTTCCATCTATTGCCCTAAATTCGTGGCATCATCGCATGGACTGGGGCAATCAAACAATATGTGAACCTCAGCTGGGCCCTCACTTGTGAATGCTGGTGCTGGTGCATTTCTTATAGACCCATTATTACATTTTTTTTTTTTTGTCTTACTCAACAGCTGGTCCAGATCCCCACCACTCACCTTAGCATTGTTAATTATGTTCCTCTCAGTAAATGATCTTGCCTCCTACCTCACCTAGAAAATTGCTGGTTTGGATTGTGATTCAAGCCTATTCCCATCCTCACATATGCATTTGCATTCAGATTAATCTTTTGCACCAATTCCAAGCATGTATTTTTCTTTCCTCCACTGAAAGTCAGAGCTTCTAGCTTTATAAGTTCTTCTGCAATTTACTCCTTCGGCACCTCTTTCCTTTCTTGTTTCCTGTTCTCTCTGTGCTTTTCCTCAGCCTCTAAGTATGTTTTCTAAGGGAAAGAACAGCATGGCCTGGATCCTATAGACACTGTGTCTATCAAACTGTCCCTCTTCACCCTGGCTTACAACTTTCTGGCACTGCTTTTTCTTTTGTTTCTTTTCTTGTATAAAAATATTTTATTTATTTATTAGACACACACACATACAAACACACAGAGTAAGATGCAGATAGAGAGAATGGGTAAACCAGGACTTCCAACCACTGCAAACAAACTCCAGACACATGGGCCACCTTGTGAGTCTGGCTTACGTGGGTTCTGGGGAATTGTACCTGTGTCCTTAGGCTTCACAGGCAAATGCATTAGCTGCTAAGCCATCTCTATAGTCCTCTTTTGTTTATTTTTAATGACATCTCAAGCTTAAGGAATAAAGAACAAGCCACCCAGCCCAAATGAGAAAACCAGTGCATGGGTACCAGTTCTTATGTTACTGGGCATCTCTTCTGCTTCACATACTGATCCCCAAGACCTTAATTTTCTTCACTTTCCATGCTTCAGTGAAAGACAGTTTCTTATATGTGACCCTTCCAAGGACGACTTATTTCTTGCTGCTATTCCATTTTAAATGTTGATGATTGCCAAGTTTTTGTCGTTGACTCATTCATTGATTCAAGTTCACACAATTACCTGGCCCACCTCATTCGTAGGTCGTCTGTCTGTGGTGAGTCTGCAGTTTTTCATGGGCTCTACGTGTCCACTGCTCATGCTGGGTTGTCTTCATACTGTTGAAACTGCAGCACTATAAGCCTGGTATGTATTTCCCCGCTAACTCTGTGTCTTCTCCTTCCTTCATTCTTTAACTTAACAGGAGGCACTGGATTTTTTATTTATTTATTTTTTTGGTGGTACGTCTTGCTGTAGCCCAGGGTGACCTGGAGTTCACTATGTAGTCTCAGGCTGGCATTGAATGAACAGAGCTCCTCCTATCTCTGCCTCTTGAATTCTGGGATTAAAGGCATGTGCCATCATGCCTGGTGGCACAGATTTTCTACATCACCAAAGTTAGTACTACTTTCATCTCTATTCCACAAATGACCACATCCCATTAGTCTTAATTTTGCCTGTTAAACACATTTTAATGCTGATTTTTTTTTTAAAGGATGGTTTCCAGTTCTCTGCTGGACTAATGTAATGTTATTTTCTCATTGCCAGGACAACACACTCAATCAGAAGCAGTCCATGGAAGGAAAGGGTTTATTTTGGCTGACAGCTTTGAGGAAAGCTTTCTCGTGGTAGGGAAAGCGTGACAAGTGTGAGCAGGAAGCTGGCTCACACAGTCATTTATTAGCAGCAGCAGGGAGGAAGCAGCAAGGACTAGCCAGCTGGGAGCACACACTGAGACTGGACTGATAAGCCTCGAGATCCTCCCCCGGTGGCATACCAGCTTCAGCAAGGCTGCACCTCCCGAGGGCTTCCAGCTTCGTGCCATTCAAACACAACCTCCGCCTGCCACACAAAGTGGATTTCTAAAATAAAAGATATGATACAGTACCTGCTTCTTTCACTCCTTTTAATTTTTATTTATTTATTTATTACAGGCAGAGAGAGGGAGAGAGAGAGAGAGATAGAGATAGAAAGTGAGAATGGGCATGCCAGGGCCTCTAGCCACTGCAAATGAACTCCAGACACATGCGCCAACATGTACGTCTGGCTTATGTGGGGCCTGGAGAATCGAGCCTGGGTCCTTAAGTTTTGCAGGCATGTGCCTTAAATGTCAAGCCATCTCTCCAGCCCTCCTTCACTCTTTAAACCCTCCGGTGGCCACACTTGCCTCCAATATAAAGCTCAAATGCTATAGTATGGTGCATATTCAGGAACTCACCTTCACTTACTAGTTCAACTTAATTGCATATGATTCCCCAAGTTGGACGTTGGGCTTCAAAAAATGCTCAAGCTTCTTTGCTTCTTGTGTTTTTTTCAAACTCATGGTGGTCCTCCTACCTCTGCCTCCCGAGTGCTGGGATTCAAGGCGTGCGCCACCAGGCCCGGCTGCTTCTCTGCTTGCTTTATTTTTGGTACTGCATGTGGTAGGCAAACATTCTCTCACTGAAGTCCATCCCCGGCTCACAGTTCACTGCAGGGTCCATGTGAACTAGAGTTAACAGGCACCTGGCTGCAGGTATCTCACCCACTCCAGGGTCAGTGTTTGTGCATCATTGTGTGGCTTTTCTCTGGACACTAGAGGGAACTGTGCCCATGTGAGCAGCAGCTTTAAAGAGCCAGAAACTTAACCTCATGCCCCTTAGGTGCAGCTCTCCACCAAAGAAAGACGGGTGGGCAGTGGTACTTTGTTCTTAGCCTCTTCACTCCCAGAACCAGGTCACTTCACTGCATCTTCCCGAATTCTGTGGGAGTAAGCTCCACTTGTCCTCTGAGGTAGCTTCTCTCCTCAGTATTGCATCGTTCTGTCACTCGTCATCCCTGAGGCCTTTCCTGGGACCACGCTCATGGGAAAATGCTGCTTTTCAAATATTGGCTTCAAGGTTTGCTTCTGGAAGAAGCCAAACAAAGGCACAGCCACTTTGATGTCACATTTAAGTGCTTTCAATTCCCAGGCCAAGTTGAACTTGAACAGCTCTGCAGTGCCCCCAGTCCTGGCATCATTTCTGATCTTCATCTCTGCCTTTAGATGGGAACGCTATGAGGGCAGACACCACTTTTCCTTCATCTTCGTGTATTTAATTCAGTTGGCATTTCAGATGCCTGCAATATAATGTGACCCTACATAAGGGCTGGTATAAAACAAACTTTCAGGAAAGGTCCTTAACAACTGAGCCATCTCTCCAGCCCCTTTTAATGTAAACTTTCAAAGTTATTTGCTGAGTTAATGACTTCCTGGACTTTGAAGGGACATTAAAGCTTAAAAAGTGCTTTCACACAAGTGCAGGACTTTCAGAACTACGTGAAGTAGCTTAATTATTACCCTTACTTTATAGATGAGCAAACTGACAGAGAGGAGTTGAGTTGTTTTGGATCACACAGCTCATAGAAGAAGGCAGAGGGATAGAGGATTTGAAAGGTTCCTCACTCTGCACATCTGAATGTGCCTCCTTTACCTGTGACACCCTAGGTCTGAGAAAGACGATGCCATTGATTCATGATCAATCTATCCTGAGTTTTATCTGTGGCTAAGTCTATTGCTTATCCAAATGGGCACAGGCAGTTGGTGACTGGCTGGGCTGGGTTTAAGTGGGTGAGGGAAAGATCACAGCCGAGGAGCAGAGTAGAAGCAGGTGGATTGATGAAGCGGGGCCTTGTTTCCTTGACTTGGAAGGTGGTGATGACTGAAAGGAGATTGCCTGCCTCAGGGGTCACAGAATATGCTTTGGTATGGAACCACATCCTCCAGGTGGCTGTGATTTTGGAGAAAAATTCTCTTACCTAATACAGATAGCATTACTTTGTCAAGGCTGATATCACAAGTGGCTTAAATTGCAGGACTTAACTTCCCACAGCCCTGGAGGGTGGAGGCTTGATATCAAGAGTCTTCTGAGGCCTCTGTCCTCAGCTTGCAGATGGACATTCTCCCCTGTATGTTTCTGTGCTCTTCACTCACCCCAACCTCTTTTTTTTTTTTTTATAAGAAGAGCATAGACTGAACCCGCTGAAACCATGAGCCAAGGAAATCTTTCCTGTCTCAAGTTTCTTTCTCAGGCATTTAATCCATTACGGTGACAAAAAACAACAAACACACTGACCTTAATCTCTTTCTTACTACTTCAACTAGGGACACAAAGGCAAGAAGGTGACACATTGAAATCAAGATATTTAAGAAGTTAGTTTACAAAAGCCTTAGTTAAAAAGACAGTGGAAGAAGTAGGAGACCCTAAGAAATCCCTCAGAGCTCAGCTCAAAAGACCCATCATCTCTCTAGACACAGCGGGATGAGGAGAGGCTAAAGCTGACTGTACTCTGGTGTCAGCACAACGTGGTCTTGAGAGGATCTTTGTGGGCAGACACAGATGACCTCACTTGGTGCCAAGGGAATATGTATCTGTCTCACTGTCCTTCCTCTCTCTCAGATGCCTCTATTGGTTATCCTCAGCTGGGTGCTAGAATTTATGGTATGGCATTGCTATGATCCACGCAGGTCAGGTCTAATCCCTTCCCCAAGCAGGTCAGAGAGGAGGGGCAAGGGAATTGGAAGGTCATATGCAAGAGCTCCAGCCCACCTCCCCACATCTTTAGAAAGGATTCTTTATTCATCTCACTCTAATTAACCACTTAGAACGTACCATCTGTTACTTGCTATTCTGGGCTTAAAGAAGAAAAAAAGCATGCTGTAAATGGGGAAGGCCTGCTGAATATAGAAAAGTTATAATTGTTTTGTTGTCATCTCCTGGGATGGAAGGATAGGCTTGGACTTTGTAGTGGATTCTGAAAATCCGCATGCACCTCTTCTCCACTCCACATGCCAACATGACGACTTAGTTCTCTTTGCTCAGGAGTGGTGATCTGATCAGTCGCCTTTCCAGGCCTGTCTCCTTCCAATCCTGGCTTTACACCAAGGGAAGCCAACACCCTGCAGGGTAGGAAGGTGGAGACCTGTTGATCTCATGCTCTTTCATGCCATTCAGGTCTCTACTCGAATGCCACTTTCTCAGAAAGATTGTCCATGACCCTGTAATGGTCTGAATTCATCTCCAAGTTTGCATATTGACACTTAGCATGTGAATTAAGCATTAGGAGGTGGGCATTGTTAGGAGATGGATAGGTCATGAGAGTAGGGTCTAACAAATGGGGATGGGTCTTGGTATTTTATAGTACATCCCTGCTTGCCAGTGCCAGGAGCTGCTGTGGGATGGAGTGCTCTGCTGGCTGGCTGCTCTTGTCATGGTTTCCCTGCCACAGTGAAACTTTCTCTTGAAACCACAAGTTGGAAATAAGCCCTTTCCCTCCATTTGCTTCTTCTGAGAAGGTAACTGCCAAACCTAGTCTCTGGTATTTTGTGAAACAACATAAATGGACAAAGATATCATTGTAAATATCCTTACAATGCTCTCTTTCACAACTCAGCCTTTTCTGCCTTTAGAATTTTTCACTGTCTTACTTACTGTCTGTCTTCCAAAGGGAACAAATGTTTCATACCAAGAAGGGCTTTTCCTGCTCTGCTTTACTGCTTTGACTGTATCTACAACACCAACACCAAGTTGATCCTCAATAACACATGCTGACAGAACAGGTGAAGAAGTGATAAGAGATGGGCTGTGACAGGAGGAGTGGAAAGAATAATGGCATTGATGATTCACTTTGACCAATAATGATAATGATAGTAATAATAAAAACAAACTACACGCTCTTAACATATTCCAGTCATCATGAGATTTTTTTTTTTTGCATAGTAATTCAGGTAGGTGTTATCACAAGTTGAGTGAAGTTGGGAGGTGTTTTGCAGATGAACAAAGTTCTACGTGAAGGCTCCTGATGCCTTGTGGTATAGGCTTTGTTGGACACATAAGGCGTGTTGTTACTTCTCTCTTTGTACACACAGACACACACAAACATACTGTGTCTGACCCAAAAATGTTACAGGCAAAAGTGGCACAGAAGCCATAAATGTAAAGGCTAAAGGACTCTACAGGAGATGTACCACTGCTTAGAGACCATGAGGTAGACCATGAGCTCTTGAGGCCTCTACTTCTTCCCTAGTAATGTGGAGATGGTAAGAGGGTAAAAAAGCTATTTTTTAAAAAAATATTATTTATTTATTTATTTATTTGACAGAGAAAGAGGAAGAGAGAGAGAGGGAGAGAGAGAGAGGGAGAGAGAGAGAGACAGACAGACAGAGAGAGAATGAATGGGCACGCCAGGAAACTTAACCTGGGTCCTTTGGCTTTTCAGGCAAATGCCTTAACCATTAAGCCATCCCTCCAGCCCAAGAAAGCTAATTTTTATCCATTGCCTATCTCAGTACCTGGCATACAGTAAGTGGCATTTCATTATAATGTGAAAATTCTCTAGGCAATGCAAACATGCTTTGTGGCTAATTATAGTTGAGTTTGAGCTGTCTAAATATTTATACAACCTCACTCAATCCTGATGACTTTTATTGAAAAGGTCGCATACACACGATTAAGGTTGAAGCTGCCATGATTGTTCAATGACATCTGGTCAGAACTCCAGCTGACAACTGGGGCTCTCATGGATCCCCAGTTGGTGTCTTTCATTTAGGGGTGAAAACAGCCTCTTGTTACCTTTTCCTGCTGGCCTATGTATCTCACTGTTTTTTTGTCATGATTAAAAAGCATCTGCATTGCATTGTCTTTGAGTTTTCCCTCTGAGATCTGCATGTTTGCCTCTTTTCATCTGCTGGTCATGGTTGACACTCATTCACCTCTGCTCTGCTCTCATGGCTCTGTCAAGAAGCTCTTATAACAAAAACTTTGTTCTCAGCCAGGCTTAAGGCAACCAGACCTATCTGTGGAGGAGGGTGCGTGGCTTTGATCTGCTTCAGAGAGGCCCTCCAGGATCCAAGTACTTCCCATTATGAATCCCTCATCCCCTTGGATTCTCTTTCATTGAGTTTTATTCAAGGCAATTTAAATGCCATTGCAGCATCCTTGGCAAGGATCATCTGGTCCTGGTTGAGTGCCTCAGTAAGAGAAGGATCAGACTTGAGGATCAGTGATGACCAAGGCTAACATTGCCTCCATCCTGGAAAAGCTGTTCCTGAGGTGGAGCCCATGGCTGGCCACAGTGGATCTGTCCATGGTGCTAGGGCTATGTTGCATCCCACAGAGCAAAGCCAAGCTCTCTCACATGAGAACCCTCTCTCACATGAGGACCCTCAGACGTTTGAAGGTTATTGGATGAACTCAATTGTTTGAGTGTTTTAATTTCTCATCTCTGACATGGGCTATATCATTGAGTTCTATTCTATGAATCACAACTCTAAAAGCATCCTAGAACTAATTTTCTCTCTGTTTTTTATTGCCTTATATAAGGATCTTATCTGGGTTACTTTATGGTATCCTATCTAGCTTCTGAGTCAGTGGTCCTCAGTTATAATCACTGCCATTAGATAATTGACCAGGTTCTGCTTTTTAAAATGAGAAATTTATTGTATAAACATGCTGCACATTGGTCATATTCAAATCTGGTTACAGTCTTATGTTCCCTCTCTGCACTCCTATTTCACTGAAGGCCCTGCTTAGTGGGTTATCAGAATTCACTGTGGGATTATGCACCAGTCCTCAATGCCTTGGAGCATACCTTACCACCCAGGGGCTCTCACATTCTTTCCATACTCTCTTCCACCATGTTCCCTGAAAAACTAAATGTTATGCTTTAAACTTCCTTGAGAGCCTTATTCCACCTATAAGTATTCCTAAGTTGTTCTGGAGAGATAGCTTAACAGCTAAGGTGCTTGCCTGCAAAGCCAAAGGGCCCAGGTTAGATTCTCCAGGACCCACATAAGCCAGATGCACAAGGTGACACATTTACCTGGAGTTTCTTTGCAGGCCCTAGCATGCTCATTCTCTCTCTACCTTCCTCTATTTCTCACATAAATAAATAAATAAATAAATAAATAAATAAATAAATAAATAAATAAGCACTTCTAAGTCTTGTCACAGCCCATCAGGCCTGAGTGATAGGCCCTGGCCATGTTTCTTTACACACCACCCATCTCTCTATCTGTATCTTTGTAGTGGGTAGTGTTCCTATACAAGTCATGACTATTTGGAGCATCAAAAATTATTTAGAGGTGTTATCTCTGTAGATGTAATTAAGTAATGATGAGACAATACTGGTTGAGGGTGGTCCCTAGATCTAATGACTGGTATTTTTGAGGAGGAAGGAGAACATGTGTCTGTATAAACAGGACCATGTGAAGATGTAGGCACAGTTTGGAGAGATAGGTCCATAGGACAAGGAATATCTGGGGTATCAGAAGCTCAAGAAGGCAAGGAAGTGTTCTCTCCTACAGCTTATGGAGGGGGACATTACAGCATCTTGAGTTTTGAATTCTGTGTCACTTTCCCAATGTGAACTTTCAGGCATGATGTAAATACAATTATTGTTTGTGAGCACCTATTCTATATGGAGAAATGTGTCAAGACTACATATCCTGATACCAGCCAAAGGGGAAGGAGATCAACACAGAGAAAAATCAACTCCTACCAAATCAGAGAGCCAGAGCCCCAGAGGCCCCAAACACCTCAGCATTGAAGCTGACCAAAAATGAACCCAATATGGCTCAGGGAAATTTTGCAGAAGAGGGGGGTGTAAAGAATGTCAGAGTCACATGTTGGGTCAAGATATGAAGAGACATTTATCGTACTAATAACTGTGGGCTAACTCCAGAATGCACGACCCCTTTACATCAACAAGGAGGGTCCATTGGGAGGGGGTAGATCATGGATGAGCCTAAACAATGGCACCAAACTGCCTGTATTTGCTGAAAAGAAAACTAATAAATTAAATTTAAAAAAGAGTATATATCCCATACCCCCTATATATACAGACATGCAGGTATATATTACATACCCCATAATACATATGTGTATGTATATATATATATATATATATATATATATATATATATATATATATACACATACATATACATATATATTATATATATGCATACATGTTGGTGTGTATGTATTCATAATTATTATTTTAATAAAATACATGTCATGCACCACTCACCATCTTTACCTTTTGTGTAATTCAGGGGTCATAAGCACATTCACATTACTGTGCAGTTATCCCCACCATCCTAAAACATTTTGTCTCTTGCAAACATGAAAACCAAGTATCCATGATACAGTAATCCCCCATTCCATCTTGTCTGTAACCTCTACCAACCATCATTCTAACTCTCTTTCCTCTGGATGTGACAACTGCAAGTATGTAACATACATGGAATCATATGTAGCATTTATTCTTTTGCAGATGGACTTATTTCACTGAGCATAAGGTTTGTTTCTCCTATACCATGTGCCAGAATTTCCCTTCTTTTAATAGATGGATAATATTCCATTGATGTAATATCACATTTTTTAAAATCCATGTATCCTTTGATGAATACTTGGGTTGTTTCTGTCTTTTCTGTTGTAAATAGTAAATATAAATATTTGTAAATAGTAAATATATATCTCTTTGAGACCTTTCTTTCAATTCTTTTGGGTATATATTCAGAAGTGGAATTTCTGAGTATATACACATGTGTATATTTATAGTTGCAGGACTGATTTTTACATACTTAATTTCATGAGCACACACACACAAAACTGAAATTCCAATTCATTCATGTAATGAGAATCTTATATCCATCTAACTGGGGAGGGACTAGAGGATGAGAAGCCAGGTGTAAATCTCATGGCACCAGACAGGTTGGCTCCATGGAGTAGGCCTGGTCTTTGTTCTCATGTCCTCACATGAGGATAGCAGAGTGTCTTCCTGAGCTCAGGATCAACATGAGCATCTGTCCACCGCCACCAGACAGGCCTAAGCTCACCTCGTTGTCTCGGTCCTTCTCCAGGAAGTGGCGGGCCACGTGGCTGGGCAAGATGTTGCGCAGCATGTTCTCGTTGTGCTCCCTCAGCTCCCTCATCTCATTGATCTCCTCTTTGGCCTGCACTCGCCATAGGAAGTCCAGGCGGGCTGTGTACTCCAGCTACAATCCACAGCAGACAAAAGAGAAATAATGGGTGAATCTCTGGGACCCAGGTTTTAGGGACGTGTATCTGAAAGTGGGTGGGGAAATTTGTCAAGGACTCTGCACAAGTGAAAAAGAGCCTGGTGGGCTCATTTTGAGGCATTGGCTTGAAGCCAAGTGATCTGGGATGATTAGAGCTTGTAAGAGTGTACATCTACTCTTATAGGCATTATTGTACCTGTGATTTTGTTCTCATTTGTGTGATTATCTGACCGTGCCTGTGTCCTTGAATACACTGTGGGTGCTAGGTATACATGAGTCCCTTCACCTGTTTTGTATTACATGCTTCCAATTATGGACTGAATGTATATCCTCTTCATTTTGTGAGCCTAACTCCCGATGGCATGGCATTTGATAAAGGGACCTTTGGGAGGTAATTGGGGTTAGATGAGGGTGCTGAGATTAATTTTCTTACTAGTAAAGACACAGGGGACCTTGCTTTTCCCCTCTATATATGCCCACACCAAATAAAGACCACCTAGGGCATAGCATCATGGTTGTCTACAAGCCCAAAAAAGTTTTCATCAGACACTAAACCCTGTCTGACCGTGACATTAGATTTTCTAGCTGCCAGAAATATGAGAATAATAAATCTCTGTATGCAAGCCATGTTATGATATTTTGTTAAGACACTGCAGGTCTAGGATGTTTAACATGAGGAGATGTGCCTGGCACAAGGCAGAAATTGGTCAGTATTGGTTACCTCAACAAACATGAATTATGAAAATAAGTACCACCTAGGTGTTAGTTACCTTAAGCCAGGCTCTGCCTTAAGCAACATTCAAATACTAAGTCTTTAAACAAAACCTTAACAAGAACATGCCACTTTCATTCTTTATTTCTCAATGATGAGTCAAAGAAAACACAGTTAAGGAACTTGACCCTGCAGGTCACACTGAATTGGTGGTGAAGTCAGGATTCCAGGTTAATTCCCAGACTGGATATGAGAGTCTGAGCTCTTGACCATGAGAAGGTGAGCAAGAAGATGAATGTAGGCATACTGAAAGGTTCTTGGACTTAACATCAGGCAGTCCAGGTTCACATTCAGACACTGGACACTGGACCAGCAGGGAATTCATCTCGGTTTCTTCACCTCTGTGTTTAAGAGGAATACCCCCGACACGCCGGGTGGAATAGAAAGTATTTAGGAAGTTGGACTTAATACAAACTTGTCCGTCTTGTTGTAGCTGCTCTTCACACTGGAGGTAGGCAGCTTCCTTTCTGAGGCAGCTCACAAAGCACCTTAATCACAGCTTTCGGGATATTATTATTATTATTTAACAATTAACACAATATGATACACTGCTAAACACATGGTTGGATGTCCCAATTCAAAGCCTTAAAATATTCAGCTAGTTTCTTTGTCTTATTTTCAAGTCTCAGTGGATAGCAAAAATATGAAAAGACCCAGGCACAAGGTTATTCATTCAGTGACATTTATAACAGCAAAAGCTGGAAAGAACCCAAGTGCTCATTCTGTTGGCTATATAAACTATAGTTTATGCACACAATAGAACATGATGCAGTAAAAAAAGAAATGAATACGATTTCTCTGTGCTTTGATGGGCTGATTTCCAAGGACAAAACATGTATGCTATCACTTTATAGATCACTTATCTAAAAGTGGCCTCTGTCTCTCCATACACCCCCCCATACACAAGTCTTTATTAAAATGGAAGTGTAGACCAACAAAGGTGGTTATCTAGAAGACAAGGAAGCGATGGGATATGGGATAGAATGGCATACTCTGAATAAAATAGTAGCTTAAATTCTATCCCTAGTATTCCATCCTGTTTTTTTTTTTTTTTTTTTTTGGATAGTTTCATTTATCCCAGGCTAGCTTTGAACTCACTATGTAGCAGAGAATGACCTCAAACTCCTGATTCTCCTGGCTCTACCTCCCTAATGCTGAGATTACAGGCATGCATCACCATGTCCTGCCTAAATACAGGTTTTTATAACCTCATTAATCTTTCATTTGTAGATCCTTTTTCTCCTTCCTAATCTTCCTATTTTCAGTGATGTTATAGTTACTTTCTCTGTGCTGGGACAAGACACCTGACCAAGAGCAGGTGAGGGGAGGAAAGTTATATATTTTTGTTTATAGTCTTGAAATGCTTCACGATGGCAGAGTAAAAGATGGCATGAGTTGAGGCTGGATATTACATCTTCCACAGCAGGTGGAAAACAGCAGCAAGAGAGTGAACTGAGACTGGGCCAGGAGGAGGTGGCTATAGCACCCCTAAGCCTGCGCCAGACTAGGGCCTGGTTTACGGACGGGTTTGCACACTATGCGGGCACCAATGTTGATAGAAGTGATTGATCTAAAATACCCGGGGTAAGTTGAGATGCTCTTCCACAGAGGTAAGGAAGATTATGTCTGAACTTCAGGAAATCTTACAGTGATGCCTCTTTGTATTACCATGTTCCGTGATCCAGGTCAATGGGAACTTGCAGCAGCCTAATCAAGGCAGTGTGATATGACCTTCATTCAGGAATGAAGGTATGGGTTACCCCTCTGTGTAAAGAATCAAGACCTGCTGAGGTGCTTGATGATGGTGAAGGAAATACAGAATGGGTAGTAGAAGGAGGTAGTTACAAATACTAGCTAAGGCCACATGACCAGTTACAAAAACAAGGACTGTAATTGCCATGAGTGTTTCCATTCTACTTTGTTGAGAGTGTTTGTGTATATGTGCACCCGTGTTTTTTCCTATATTTCTCTACTAAGTAATTGTTGTTGGTTGATATTATATACATAGCTAAGTGTTGTTGGATTAATACTTAAATTATTGTACATTAGAGACCAAGCATTCCTCAAGGCACCTTGCCGTGTGCTTGGGGGGAAAGATTGTATGTTTCTGGTTGTATGTGGGATGTTAATATGTTAGACAGAATTATGATCTTATTATCTTCATTTTGAAACTAAAAATGGTATAAGGAGATATAGTTTGGTGTCAAGTGGACAAGGGGTGGATTTGTGATGGTTAAGTTCCTTTTCAACTTGATCTGATTAGGAATCTGCAGACATTCCTCTTAGGTTGCTTCCAGGAAGGATAAACTGAGGAGGAAGTTCTTCTTCCAGAGCAGTCAGCCCTCTCAATGGTGGGGTACATATAAGAAAGCTCTGAGAGAACACAGTTTCTTTTTTGCCCTCGGCCTCCTCTGCTATTCACTTATATACACATCTGTCCTGTTCAGCTATCCTTCCTTGGCATTGGAACAATGTTTTATAAGCATTCTAATGTGGATATGAAGACCAGTAGATCTCCAGGAATATTATAGAACTTTTGTTCCAGACTGGGTCTACTGAGAGACATGGGTTGAGTAGCTGCCAGGTTCCTTGATCCTTGAGCCTGCAAATAGATATTATGGAACTGCTGTAAACTAATTGAAAACACCCTCTTACTAATACTAGCTCATTCTATCAGTTCCGTTCCACTCGACAACTCTGACTGACACAAACTACAACACCACAGTTTCCCATTTGCTTTATTGTGTGACTCACATACAATAGTCCCAGACTAATAAGAAAATATTGCCACCTATAGTATGAGTATTATAACAGCTTTAACTTTCTCTTTGAGCTATTTCAATCATTTGGGGACATCTCTCTAGGAATGTGTCATCACATAATTTAAGGGCATAAAGAAAAAAAATGATATCTCAACAGACTGCAATAGTCATACTGTATCAATGGAAAAGACAGAGAGAAATCAATTGATCTTTGAAGTTATTGTTAATTAATAAATTTTAATTTAAAAACTGTTCTTTTTTTAAATTAAAGATTTTTATTTATTTTATTTTATTTATTTATTTGAGAGTGACAGAGAGAGAAAGAGGCAGATAGAGAGCAAGAGAGAAAATGGGCTCACCAGGGCTTCCAGCCACTGCACACGAACTCCAGATGCTTGCGCCCCCTTGTGCATCTGGCTAACGTGGGTCTTGGGGAATCGAGCCTTGAACCAGGGTCCTTAGGCTTCACAGGCAAGCGCTTAACCACTACACCATCTCTCCAGCCCTTAAAAACTGTTCTTTAAAAATACAATTGAGAGGCTGGAGAGATGGCTCAATGGTTCATCAAGCCTGATGGCCCAATTTTGAAGTACCCGTGTAAAGCAAGATGCACAAACTGGCACATGCATCTGGAGTTTGTGTGCAGTGGCAAGAGGCTCTAGCATGCCCATTCTCATTCTCTCTCCTTGTATATAAATAAATAAGATACTAAAAAACACAATTAATATATGTATTTCAACTGTGTGGATAGACCAGAAGGTTCATTTGACTGTTTTCAGAGAAAATCTTAAAGTCTATTTAGTTTATAATTAAGGCAGCTCCATGATTCCAAAGTAAATTTTACTCAACAGAAGATGTTAGTAAAGAAACTTGTGGCCAGGGAGGTGGCTTAGTTGGCAAAGTGCTTGCCTTGCAAACATGAAGAACTAAGCTCAATCCCATGTAAAAGTGCTAGTTCTGGTGGCACATACTTATAATTCCAGTTCTAGGAAGGTCAAGATGGGCAGATTCCTATGGCTTGCTCATCAGCCAGGCTAGTCTACTTGGCTAGTCCCAAGTTCATGAGGGACACTGTATTAAAAAAAAAAAAATAGAAAAGGAAAAAAGAAGTTGGAAAACACCTGAAATGAACAATTCCTTACGGTGTCTTCTGACATCTATACAAGGTGTACCCACACACATATGCACCCCTCCTTATACACATAAAAATTATGTAAACAAGACTGATAAGATTATAAAACTTGTGTTCAGACTGGGCATGATAGTGTATGTCTGTAATCCTGGCCAGAAGATCAGGAGTTCAAGGCCAACCTCCATTACATATTGAGTTGGAAGCCAGCCTGGGATATATGAAATCATGTGCCCCACCCCTAAATAAAAGCCTACTGTCCTCAGTAAGAAGTTGAAATCTTACTGAGAGTGAAGAGTCCCAGTTACTACCTCTTCCCTCTGAAACACAGGCCTGGGCACAATAAACATGTACTAGCAACGAGAATTTCAGGTGGTAGATCCAAACGTCAATACAACAAAGCCAGTCTCTACTCTGTCAAAATAAGGGTGAAAGCCACATGTGCTGGCGCATGTCTTTAATCCCAGCACTCAGGAGGCAGAGGTAGGAGGATTGCCGTAAGTCTGAGGCCACCCTGAGACTACATAGTGAATTCCAGGTCAGCCTGAGCTACAGTGAAACCCTACCTCATAAAACAAAAAACAAAAAAGGGGTGAATTTTAGAGTATAAAATTTACAGACCTAAAACATATTTTTTATACTTTATAAAAAAAGCCTTTCTGGGGCTGGAGAGATGGCTTAGCGGTTAAGCGCTTGCCTGTGAAGCCTAAGGACCCCGGTTTGAGGCTCGGTTCCCCAGGTCCCACGTTAGCCAGATGCACAAGGGGGCACACGCGTCTGGAGTTTGTTTGCAGAGGCTGGAAGCCCTGGCGTGCCCATTCTCTCTCTCTCCCTCTATCTGTCTTTCTCTCTGTGTCTGTTGCTCTCAAATAAATAAATAAATAAATAAATAAATAAATAAATAAATAAATAAAAATTATAAAAAGAAAAAAAAGCCTTTCTGAAGACTACTGGGTTATGCCGAAGGACACAAAGCCAGATTGAACAGGCTTGCAGCTGTCAAAGGTGTGACAAATTGCGCTCTCGGAAGAATGACAATTGCAACGGAGGAGAACACAGAAATTGTATTAAAATGCATAAATTCACAGGGACACTGAAGCAAGACCTCATCTGCCACCTTTGCATGATACTAAGAAAAAAATTGGCTAATTTATATGAAACAAACTTAAAAGATTTTCCTATTTATCTTTGCTTTAGGAGTTGCACTTGTAGTTGACAACCGTTGGCAAGGAAATCACTCTCCTTTATAATGTATTACACCTGATAAATTATAGGCTGTTGATAAGATTGGGCTGTCACCATAAAATAAATGACTATAGTTTAGTAAGATGAATGACTGCTAATATCATCAATACATGACAAGAGGACATTATGTACTTAACTAATTGTAATTCATAAAACCAACCAATTAAATATTTTCTAGAAAAAAATTGAGACTGAATTATCGCTAATATTCTCCACACAGCAACCCACAAACAATAGAGGAACGTGTCTGATAGCCTTACAGGGGAGTAAACAAACTAGACAGGGAGATGTTAGAGAAGTCAGATGGGTCTCAGGAATGTGCACCTCTTTCTTTTCTCCCCTGTTTCCCTCTCTCCCTCCCTTTCTCTCTCTTTGTCAGGTGCACATATCACTTTTCTCCCTCCCTCCATTTTTCTTTCCCTCTCCTCTCCACCATTAAAACAGTCTTGGATTGAGTGGGATTACATACTCAAAAAAAATCTCCCAAATGATTATGTATATTCTATTTAGTCCAAGCTCCTCTGACACTTGGTTGGAGAATCTTTTATTTTATGTATGTGAGAGAAAACATGAGAGGACCAAAGACTCGTCAATACGACAAGAAAAGACAGATGGCTGCCTGTCATAAGAGATGCCACCCCACCACATCTGCTGTGCCGAAAAGAAATTGCAGAGGCAGCGGCAACACACGTGCTGCTCTCTCTACTAGCCCAACAACCGGTTCCAGGATGATGGTGACAGACAGTATGGTCCCTCAAAACCCATCAAAGAAGAAATCCAGAGGCAACAGAGAAACCAACACTAAATTAGACTGCTAATAGCCCTGCCATGGCTCAGGGAGCATTATTGAAGAGGGGGATGGAAAGATTATAAGAGCCACAGACTGAGTAGGAA
The DNA here is from genome assembly GCF_020740685.1 of Jaculus jaculus. NCBI lineage: Eukaryota > Metazoa > Chordata > Mammalia > Rodentia > Dipodidae > Jaculus > Jaculus jaculus. The sequence continues at coordinate 207,595,584 of NC_059103.1, read as the reverse complement.
TATCCTGAGGCACATTCCCCTCTCTGACAGAGACTGAAGCCTTCATGACCTGGCAGTGAAAACCAACAAACCCACTGAAGAGGGCACCCAAGGAAATGTAAACAGGGACAAGGGGGTAAAAAAAATGTATACCCTTTTATAAAATAAAAAAATAAAACAGGGCTGGAGATATGTCTTAGCAGTTAAGATGCTTGCCTACAAAGCCAAAGCACCCAGGTTCAATTCTCTAGGACCTACGTAAGTCAGGTGCACAAGTTGGTGCATGTGTCTGGAGTGTATTTGCAGCATCTGGAGACCCTGGTGTGCTCATTCACTCTCTCTATCATAAAAGACAGTGTTCACATCCATAATTATTTCTAAACATTTTTTCCTTAAAAATATGTAGTAGGTTGAAGTATGTAATAATTGTTTACTCTTCTCCTGCTGTCATTTAATTGAATTCAACTAAAAAATAAGTGTAGAGACATTTGGAGGGCTGTACTCAAGCCAGGATATTCCAGTTATTATCAAAGAAGACAGTTTACTTTTCATACTATTGATTGCAGGCACCTGTATCTAAGGCAGGTCCATAAAGAGATGCTCTGGTCCAAGGCAGCCCCATATCCTGGTGAGCAAGTGTCACAGAGACAAGTGCTACTTGTAGCAACACCCACAGGTTAATATCCCCTTCTGTTTACTAAAGTGCTATTGTTCCTGCTGGACGGTGGGTGCTGGATGCCAGGAACGAGTGAAACACAGTCCTTGCCACCTCAGCATCGTGGTTAGTGCAGACATGGAGAGAAAGCAAAGCATATGGAAGGCTGGGACCTAATATTTAAAAGGAAAAAGTAATTGAGCATTTGATCAAAAGTATCGAGTGCATTCTCTTCCCCGATTTTGTCAAACCACGGAGAAACCTGCTATATGGAGAGATCAGCAAGGGAGCAGTTATTTATGGTTCCTGAACTCAGGGCCAGGCTTGTCACATGACAGCTGATGCTGATGGAGCCTTGTTCTGGACCAGGGGCTGTTCTAGCACTTTCACATGTAGCCTCATTTAATCCGGCAAGGATTCAGTAAAGCGCTCAATAAAGAATTCACAAAGCATGCTCTTTATGGTTTATTTCACAGATGAGGGAGTGGACGCAATGAGGTAAAGCAGTTTTGTGAGGGTCACTGATGAATGTTGGTTTTGAACCCTAACTGTGATTCAGCTCTCATACTGTACATACATGGCCCCTATTCAGCTGTTCACTAACTTGAACAGGTGACTATGATCATTTTCAGATATTTTTATTTGTCTATGAAGAAAGAGAGAGAAAGGGAGAAAAGAATCTATCACCACTTTCACCTTACAGATATAAAAAATAATGACAACTCTGGGAGGTTGACTGTTTCAAGGTCACCTATTTTGTGAGTGGCCTTGTTAGGGTTCCAAGGCTTGGGCCGGGTGTTTCCTTCCAGGTCACAGTTTCTGGGGCCAGACATAGAAGTAGGTGATTAGATACATGACCTCATTAACCTCTGATATAAATAGAGATACCCAAGCAAAACCCAAACCTCCAGGGCTGCGAGTGAATCGGCCACCAGGTGGGCTCCCCTGTACATTATTCCAAACACTCACCTGCCTCTGAGGAGGAGGAAGTGCCTTTGCATAGTGCTTCCACATATGTGCAAAACGAAACTTCCCAATTATTCAGTTACATAACCACCTCCGTCACTGTGGAAATGTCTAATTCCCCACACTCCCACTGGACACTGCTGTGTGCCAGGCATCAATGGACATTATTCAGCATCTATTAAAAATAGAGGTCCTCTGAGTCACAAAGGGAAATTGGTGGAAGCAGGTAGCAAGCCCAGGAGTGGGTAGGCTGGTATCCAGGATGAATGGGTCCCTGCTGGAAGCTATAGATAGATACCTGAATGATGCAATCCTACAGAAAGCTGCCTCTAACACAGGGAGGCAAGACACGTGGAAGAGACAGAATGGAACCAGAAACTCTAGAACACTTGGATTCTTATTCCAGGATGGCTTTTTTATGTAGGTTTTGATCTTAGGAGATTTGAGCCTCTGTACCTGTCTTGGAACCAGATGGACAATATCTTTCCCTGTCTGAGCCTTTCTAAATTTAATGTTATATTAGCTAACAATTTTTGAACACATATTTGTAAGTCACTGAGTTAAACATCTCACAATTAGTTCCCTATATAATAATGCAACAACCCTGTGAAGGTAACCTTTCATCACCATATTTTTATACGTGAGGAAACAGACTCAGAAAGTTAATCAAATTACTGAAGGTCTTATATCTACTCAGTGGCACAGTTGAGACTGAAATACCAGCAAATACCTCATAACTGCCATACTTATGGGATTTGCTTATGTTATTTCAAAGTCCTGAAAAAATTATAAAAAACCATAGGAACTGTCAACTGTTACAAATTGGGCTGGAGAGATGGCTTAGTGGTTAAAGAGCTTGCCTGCGAAGCCAAAGGATCCAGGTTTCATTCCCCAGTACCCACGTTAGCCAGATTCACAAGGGGGCACATGTATTTGGAGTTCATTTGCAGTGTCTAGAGGCCCTGGCATGACCATTCTCCTCTGTCTATCTTTTCTCTATTTCTCTCTCTGCTTGAAAATAAATAAAATAACAAATGTCACAAATAACCATGCCATCAGAAGCACTTACACAGTTTATCTTATGTATGATCTTAATTTGATCAGGCAAAGTATCTGCTCCCTCAGGACAAATGCAGAGTAGGATATGCTGAATTAGCATGTTGGAAAGGTACCATTTCAGGGAGAGAGCATGGGTGAGGCCTGGATAATTATTTATGGCAACAGAGGATGCAATCATGTCTTTATCTTGAAGGGATGGAGATTCTCACCCTGAACTTGTTCTTTCAGCTATCTCTCTCTCCCTTGTGAATTTAAGACCTGTGTGATGGAGCAAAACTCCATAGGAGCTTTGTTTGGCTGTGTCTTCATAGTCCTCCAATGGGGACAGATTATACTTTTCATATCAAACTAAGGAGCTTTCCTCTATAAATGGAAGCCAAGAGCACTTAGAACACAGGGCACCAGTTCTCCAAGTCAGCCAGAGACCTAAATTCAAGAAATTCTGGAAATGTCTAGACCCACACATTCTACTTACTTCTTTTTTTAAAATTTTTGTTCATTTTTATTTATTTATTTGAGAGTGCCAGAGAGATAAAGAGGCAGATAGATAGATAGATAGAGAGAGAGAGAGAGAGAGAGAGAGAGAGAGAGAGAGAGAGAGAGAGAATGGGCACGCCCAGGCTTCCAGCCACTGCAAATGAACTCCAGATGCGTGTGCCCCCTTGTGCATCTGGCTAACATGGGTCCTGGAGAATCGAGCCTTGAACCGCAGTCCTTAGGCTTCACAGGCAAGCGCTTAACCGCTAAGCCATCTCTCCAGCCTGTCTCCTTACTTCTTTATCATAAATTCAATAGAGACATTAGAATTGCTCAAAGTCACGCTTTAGAAATAAATGACCTAGGTCATCATATTGCTATGGAGACAATGTTTTGTTCTTCTCCAGTCTGATGAAGTAGAAAGGTGGTCTTTGGTGATAGAACTGGGTTTGAATCCTGGTTCAAACCAGAAGAAGGGAAGGAAAGTGTGAGGTATACAACAGGAACTTAGCAGTTAACTATTTGCCAACTTCTTTTACTTACTAAAATTTCTAAGTACTCATTCTTTTATTGACTACATTTTACCCTCCCTTTTTGTTACAAGTGAATTTATATAGGTATCTCTAAAGTCTTGGTACTTTTTGACTGTTTCATCAATGATTTTCCAGGGCTTGTAACTTCCTTGTTTCCATGGTGATTTTCCAGTGCTATGTTTCTATTTCTGCTCTGGCTGACAGTTTTCTTGAGTTTCTTTCTTTCCTTTCTGGTTACTTTTTTTTGAAGTAGACACAGACCAAAGAAAGACAGACCAATATCCATAGAGAAACAGTGAGGATGGCAGAGCCTGGTTCCTATCAGGGAAACTTCTCTGTAGAGGGTCATTGTTCATAGGTTTCAGTGTGCCTGGAGAGATCCTACCTATTCCTGAGGGCAGCCACCACCTCTGTGTAGAGGCTTTTGTCCTGTGCAGGATCATTTCCTTTCTTGAAGACCCTGAGCAAGTGTGTTGTACTCATAATACTATTACATTATTAAGTGACAAACTTCTTCCAAGAGACATTTCCAGAATGGTTTTTTAAAAAGATTTATTATTATTATTATTTATTTATTTGAGAGAGAGAGATTCAGGGACAGAGACTGAGAGAGAGAGAAAGAGAGAGAGAGAGAGAGAGAGAGAGAGAGAGAAACAGAGAGAGAGAGGGAGGGAGAGAGGAAGGGGCAGATAGACAAAGAGAGAAAGGATGGGTACACCAGGGCTTCTAGCCCCTGCAAACAACCTGCAAACACATGCAGCACCTTATGCATCTGGATTACGTGGGTCCTGGGGAATTGAACTTGGGTCCTTTGGCTTTTCACGCAAGCATCTTAACCTCTAAGCCCTAGAATGGTTTTCCTTTTTATTTCACAGCTTGTATACAAGATGTTTATCAAAAAATGTTTATCAAGCTTACTATGATGTTAACATACCAAAAACTCCTCAAATTATATAGCAACTAACCCCTCACCACACAAGGATGTGTTTGCAAAGGACATAAATAATATTTGGTCCATGTGAAATTAGCCCTAGTAAGGAATGTCAGCTGGGTTTGGGGATCTTGCCTTACAATGCCAACTCCTTTATCCCCAGCAGTGTTAACTTGGAAAGCTAAAGATGTAGCTCAGTGATACAAAACTTGTGTAAATGGGTTTCAATGCGTGCGCGCGCGCACACACACACACACACACACACACACACACACACACACACACTGAGTCTTAGACATTGCAACCTATGGGATGGTAGTAGCTATGCTCTTCTTGAGACCCTCCCCTAAGAACGAGACCAGACTTGGCTACATGAGACACTGTGTCAAAATAGAAACCCAAAATTTCCCTTTGTAAGTAGGAGGCTTGTATTGGCTGTTTTCCATTTATTCAACAGCATCAGAATTGGGATTTTATGCATTCAACCCCATTCCAAGTCCCATTAAATAATAGGGGCTGGGCTGGAGAGATGACTTAGAGGTTAGGGCACTTGTCTGTGAAGTCTAAGGACCCATTTTCAGCTCTCCAGATCCTACATTAGCCAGATGCACAAAGGTGAGGCAATTGCAAGGTCACACAAGCCCACTAGGTGGCACAAGCATCTGGAGTTTGGTTGCAGTGGCTGAGGCCTCAGCGGGCCAATTCTCTCTCTCTTCTCTCTCTCTCTCTCTCTCTCTCTCTCTCTCTCTCTAAAATAAAATATCAAAAAATAATAGAGGCTCAAGTAATGCAGAATCAATCTGGTAGGCACATTACCTAATCAGGACAAATCATCAATGAGGTTTTTCCTCTGCTGTGTGGTTTGAACATTAAATGTCTCCATAAGCTCATATGTTCCACCACTTGGGCCCCAGCTGGTGGGGCTTCTTTGGAAGGTTGTAGACCATTTAGGAGGTGGGACTTTGCTGAAGGAAGTGAGTCACTGGGGACTGAACTTGACGTTTGATAGTCTGGCTCTTCTTCTTATCTGCTCCCAGCTTCCTCACTCTGAAAGCATTGTAACCAGCCACCTCCACACCTTCCCCTCCATGATGGATTATATCCCTGTGTAAATTGGTAATCCAAAAACAAACTCTTGAGTTCCAGTTACCTTCAGGTTGCTGGGACAATACCCAACCAGAAGCAGCTTATGGAAGGAAAGGGAATATTTCTGCTTACAATGTTAAGGCAAAGTTTCCTCATGGCATGCTCACACTGGAACAAATTATCAAGGAGGGAGTAGCAAGAGTGAGCTAGCCTGCACAGGCAAGGGTGGCTGGGTAATGAAATTCCAAGGCCTGCCTCCAGTGACACATCTCTTTCAGCAATGCTCCACTCCCCAAAGGCTCCACTTCCTGGGATCAAGTATAAGGCTTATTCACAAAAACACGAGGCTATGAGGGATATTGTTTTAGTTTGTTTGTTTTTCTTCTTTTTTTTAATTAACAACTTCCATGATTATAAAAAATATCCCATGGTAATGCCCTCCGTCCCCCCACTTTCCACTTTGAAACTCCATTCTCCACCATATCCCCTCCCCCTCCCAGTCAGTCTCTCTTTTATTTTGATGTCATGATATTTTCCTGCTATGATGATGGTCTTGTGTAGGTAGTGTAGATATCCAGGCTATTTTGTGTCTTGGGGGAGCACGTTGTAAGGAGTACTACCCTTGCTTTGGCTGTTACATTCTTTCTGCCACTTCTTCTGCAATAGACCCTGAGCCTTGGAAGGTGTGATAGAGATGTTGCAGTGCAGAGCACTATGAGGGATATTTTGCATTCAAACCTTCCACCTTCTTGTAAGGCATTTGGTCATAGCAATGAGAAAAGTAACAAATACATACACATATGCCTTTACACATACAAGGCAGCACACCAAATATGTGTACAATAATCTCAAACAACTCTTCAAAACAGACTGTTCAGATATTACTATTTTATTCTAGAGTTGAGGAAACTTGGCTTCATGGAGACAAGAACTTGTCCAAGGTTATGCGATGTTAAGAAGAAGCGTTGGGAGAGAGCTTTGGCTCAGCTAATCCTCAAATGTGAATGCTCACAAAGTGCAGCACACATATTCTCTAGTAAAGCTTTTATCCAGGCAATGGAAGTGGGAAGGATGATAATTTGTCTTAGCTAGAAAATGAAAGCTATTTTATTAGGACAATTGACTTTTTGAAAGAGACAGGCTGAAAGGATGTTAAAACCACATTGCTTACTAACTCATTGTGCCCAGCTTGGCTTTTCATTAGGGATTCTTTATTAGAGGTGGATTCATTAAGAATCACAACCTTGATTTGGCTAAAGGATCTGCTCAGTGGAATGGAACCCATAGCTGGAGCTAGGAAACAAGTCAGAACCATATCCAAAATATGAGTCCACTCTCTACTATCATGCTCCCACCAATCATGGGCTACAAGAGGGCCTACAACTATTAAATTCTCTCTAGATAATAATGGTCACCCTATTTATCTGGTGCTGACTTCCTTCTCCGTTGGAGAATTTGCTTTTCTTTTTCAGATGGACACAGAACCTGTGGAGAGAATCAGCCCATCACACCTCAACAGGGCCCCAACTGAAACCAAGAGTAATTGGGGAAATGAGAAAGAGTGCTGCTTCCTTCGTGAAACTGGTATCAGCACAAGGGTAAAGGAGATAGACACAGAGAACAATCAACTCCTACCAAACCAGATATCCAGAGACACAAAGGCTCCCAAGACCTCATCACTGAAGTAGATCTAAAACAAACCCAACATGGCTCAAGGAAATTTGTGGAAGAGGGGCAGAAAGATTGTTAGAGCCACAAGTTGGGTCATAATGTACAGAGACATTGCCTCTTACCCATAACTGATGGCTACACCCACTATGGATGGCCCACAATCTCCAACAGGAGGGTCCCCATAGAGGGGGGAAGAAAGGGAGGAGGCTAATGATGGTACAACATGGCTGTATACACACTGTGTACATAACTAATAAAGAATCACAACCTGATGCAAAGTGCTAATAGTCATTTGTTGCCAAGAATAAGGAGTCTGTGTACCTTTCTGACAACAGGAAATGCCAGGTAACTATGGGCTGTTGGTGAAAAATGTCCCATTACCTGCTGTCCGTGATAGAACACAGCCAGGAGGAACATGGCCATCAGCAGCAGTGATGCCTCTTTGGTCCCCAGGAAATCTCTGCAGGAAAAACAAAGACAAATGGTGACATGGTGATTAATAACCAGGGAGGGTGTTCAAGGACACTCATGAAGAAATGAGTTCAGCAAGGAATGTGATGAGGAGAAGCAGTTATTTCCTGAACATATGTGATAAAAGACTGCCCTGAGAAGTTACATGGTGGCTCATTCTGAAGCCAAGTGACCACCAGGCACCTGAGGCCACCCTGGACCTATCTGTGGCAAGAGATTCTAGGATTTAGAATTTGATAAAGTGCACACATTAAAAAAGTCTCTATTTGTAGGGTGAGCTTTCTACTTTCTCATGACAAAAGTCCATGTATTTTTCCATACACTGTTTAAGGTATTATCCACTCTAAGAAGTCATTATGCAACGATTGTTAAGTCAAGGTCTTTATTCTAAGTCCGCACATGCTTAAATCCTTTATCAGTTCAACAGATTGGATTTTAATTTCTGTATCATTTCTTTTACTCTTTATATCAATTATAGGAGTGGCAGACTACTGGTCCCTTTTTAAAATTGTATACATGTTTGTATGAAGGCTTTGTTTTTCTGTACTGTTTTTTTTCCCCCTAAAGTAAACCCTCAACATTCAACCCATGGGTCTTGTGTATCAGCAGCTGAGCTGTCGCTGACCTGGAATATCCTGGGATGTTTGGATGACCAAGCTGAAAAGATAAGTGTCTGGGGATATTTACACACTGATATCACTTCCAGCCATGAGGGGAATTCAGAAAGAGGTCAAGGATTCCTTGCTTGATTTTTGGATACTTTCTCTCTTTTTTTGCTTCTTTTAGTTAAACATGAAACCTTTTCAGGACATTTTAGGCCAGGGGCTCAGGGAAGGTTTGGAGGAAGACCCACTGGACTGCCAAGGAGGGCACAGGTACATGTGGAAATAGATGGCCCTTCTGGTAGGTTAACATTGGCCAAAGAGGAAAATCTAAAAGAAAAATGTTCAAATACAAATCAGTCCTCTACATGATGCAATGAGCCTTATGTCAGTTAATGTTAGTCCCCCTCCCCTCCTTCTCTTTCTCGGGCAATATCACCTTATGTGTTCATCTGTGTTCTTGAGTCAGAAGCAGATCTTCAAGCCAGGCCTTGTCACCCCCTATCATCTTCAGCCAAGTCCTGTCTCTTTCCCATTGCAACCACTGTTTCTCACCCCCTCCACCACCTGAGAACAGCCATTAGGATCTCCATCAGCCTCCTCACACTGCCCTCCACAATCTGCTTATATTTTTGCCAGAGTATTCTTTATAATCACTAAAACCGAATCAAAAGTAACTTTGTAGTTCAATGTCTCCCCATGCTCAAGCATGCATATCACTCAGAACTCTCCGTGATGCGGCTGAAGGACAGGAAGGGGCCATCAGAAATCAGATGCACTGTCTAGAGGGGGAAGTTGAGTGCATATCACAGTGGATGCATGAAGGCAGTCTCAAGTTTTCCCTTCCCTGGTTTTGCTGGGAAAAAGCAGGTACAACAAGAACTCAGGAAAGGGAAGGTATAAGGCCAGCGTGTAATTTCAGCTTCTCATACACCTTTATGCTAATAGACCATGCAAGCTCATAGCGGCGTAGGCGGGTCTAGCTCATCGGGACACACCAGGAATCTAGGATTTGAAATGTGCTTTCTCTTAGGGACATATTGTGTGTGGAGACTAAAAGGACCAAGGAGCTCTGGGGGTTGAGATAGAGCCAGGTCTATGAAGTCATCGTTCTATCTTGTTTTCCTTGGAGATAGGGTATTAGCAATAGATTTTATTACTGTATTTCTTATACAGAGTCTCGGAGAGACACATCATCATTATTGAGCATGGACCGCAAGCTAGACATATGCTGGGATACAGAGATGAGGAAGGAACACTGGCCCTGCACTCAAAGTAGTCCAACAGCAACAAGAATTAAATATGCAGATAATTTTATAATTTAATAGGATCCATGGAATGTATACATATTCTTGCTGCTGTGAGACTACTTGAATTGAGAAAGTAGCCAACAGAGGAAGGGAAGATTTAAAGAATGATAAGACTTCAGAAAGGAAAGGTGGAATGATTTTTCTAGGAACAAGCCATATGCTTTCTTTAGTTAGCTTATTTACAAGTCTCCAGACTAGGTATAATAAGCAAATGCCATACACCAGATTTGAGGCCATTTGAAAACTCAATTCAATGAGAGAGAGTACTTGATTTGTTTGGGTCATCCAACACAAGTGCTGATGGGAATAAGGTTGGACTGTAAATCATATATTAAGGCAGAGATCCATTCATTAATCCATCTATCTATTAATTATTCACCATTATTCTTGCCTTGGGATAGATTCATTTCAGGGTCACTCCTTCTTGTCAATTTTATAGCATCTGATGTATGATGACCACTGGAAAACTTGTTAAAAACAAACTTTAATGGCGCCTAGACTCAGGTTCCTAGCCCAGCTATGTTATTGGTCTGTTGTTGACCTTGAACAAGTCATTTAATCTCGCTGAACCCTTGCTCATTCATCTGTGAATGACTGCACAGTGTTTACCTGAGCAACTCTAAGGATTAAATGAACAATCACAGCAAGACACTAGTCTGGCACCCACGCCTGCCTCCCTCAGCCCTGTGAAGTGTCTGGTACATAATCCTGTTCATGGTGATTTTGCTTTAAACAATCATTTGTGCATGATGCTTAGCTTGAAGGGCAGTAGCCTATGTTTAGAACCACCCCTGGAATCTGAAAATCTGCCCCCATTCCTGCTCTTTGGATATCTTATTCTTCGTGATGTAGACAACTTATTTTAAGCCTAGCAATTTATCATTTGAAAAGCACTTTTTGGGAGAAAACACAAAATACTTCTTGAATCACTTTCAAAACAGTGACTGGCTAGAAATAGAGATATGACTAGCCCAAACTGAGAAGAAAAAGTAAAAGAAAGTTATGAACAATCTCTGTTCATCTGTACTTCAGATATTAAAAGAAGCCTGAACAGGGAGCATAACACATAGGTAGTAATCTACCTACATTGCGGAAAGTCCCAAAAGAATTTTCATTTGAATTTGGGAGTTTACTTTGAAGCTTCTGGACTATTATGAAACATGTCTTGAGAGCTAAATGACTGATGTCTATGCCATATAACAATACTTTGCTTCATATTGGGCCTCAGAGACTTCAAGCCAAGGGCATTTTGAGATGATTTATTTGTATCAATAAAAGCACCGAAGTAATACTGCCATAACCCTATAGAAAGAAGCATTGGTAATTGAAAGCACATGTAGGAAAATGGAATTCCCAGGGCTATGATAATCTTTAGAGATCATCTCATCTGGTACATCATAAAAATTAACATTTAATTTGAACATGACTCACTAAAGAAACATTTGTGCTAATTGTAGTGGAATTGGAAGCTTAAAAAAGATAAAAAAATGAAAATAAAAAAATCATTTTTAAGCTTACCATCCAGAGAAAACTATGGTGAATATTTTGGGATCAATTAAATGCCATTTTATTTTCTTCCATGCATAAGTATGCTTACAAATTTGGGACTGTAGGATTCATGTTGGATGTGAAATACTTTTGTGCTAATATGGTTTATGAGACTGGTCCTATGTAATTAGATACTTTCCAGTGTGCACTTGGTAAATCTGTTCTCTGTTATAAGTATTACATGTAACAAAACATTCCTGTTAATTGCTTTATTTTACAGGTAAGAGATAGAAGCTCTGAGAGATGAGATCCCTGGGCCATGGTCACATAGCTCATCTCTGTAAATACCAAGATGAGAGCTTACATGTCAGATGCCAGTTTCTGAGCTTCCTCTGTGAGTGCTCACTTCTAAAGTTTTGATCCTTAGTTTCTACTTGCCTCCATGAAATCCTAAAAGAAACTTTAAAATTTATCTTTATTCTGGTCCCATATTAGTGGTGTGCATTTTTGACCACTTGTTTCATATTCTATCTGTACTAGTTGCCACTTCATGTGTCCTTATTGCTCTGTTATATCAACCATCAAGGTGCTATAATTCCTATTCTAGAAAAGAAACTTGAGTCTCGGATGTGTGGTAATTTGCTCCAGCAAATACAGCCAGTGAATGTTGAACACTGGCTATCAATCAATATCTCTGTGATGTTTAAGTTGCCCTCCTATATAAGCCTACCCATAATTACTTGCCCCCATGCTCCTAAAGAGAATAAATTTTGCCCTATTCATTTGTGGATCTTAGGATCTACCCAGAGCCCTCAGCAGAAGGTGTGATATGTATTAAGTGAAGACATGGATAGAAGATGAAGGCTGTATGATATTAGGTGAATCCTTTTTGGCTTTCATCCTGCATGTGATTATCCCCAGCTATTTGCTCCAGTATCTACCATGTTCTCTCACATGGATGAATACAATAGCCAAGATTGTGTTCATATTTTGTGAGGCCAGTTCAAGATACAAAGCAAAGGGCTCATTAAAGAATTAAGAATTTTAAGATGGTGACAGAAGAGTATCAAACCATGTATAGGACCCTCTAGAGAACTTATGAAGATCAAGTGGATCAAATTTAAGTTAGAAGAAGTCTGTTCCCAAGATATAGCTTCTAAATTCTGCCAACTCCAAATTTCATTAGTTCTTTCCAAATGCCATTTTATGCATAAATTTTTCTTGACTTCATCTTATACAACTTGTTTTCACTTGTGAGAACTTCATCTACTAGTAAATTTTACTTGTGAAATGTCTTTAGTACCTAACACTATTGACATAGTCTTGCAAGGGTGATTTTGACAACACTGGCTAGTTGGAGCCTGGAGACCTCACAGAACCTATTTTTCTTTTTAATGAATTAGTTTATTTATGAGAGAGAAAGAGACAGATAGAGAGAAAGAGAGAATGGGCATGCCAGGGCCTCTAACCCTTGCATATGAACTCCAGACACATGTGCCCCCTTGTACATCTGGCTTACATGGGTCCTGAGGAATCAATCCAGGTCCTTAGGATTCATAGGCAAATGTCATAACCACTAAGCTGTTTCCCCCTGTCTCTTCACAGAACCTTTTTATGCATACTGCCTAACTTCCAGATACCAGAAGATAATAGAGAGTCATGAAATATGGGATATGGATATGTAGGCATGAGGGATGGATGTGGAGGAGGACAGGTGTATATGCAAATGAGATGGAAAGATGGTACTTGTTTTGTTGATAAGCACCTACTTCAAAATACCAAGTGCATAGTAGGGCCGGGGAGATGGTTAAGCAGTTATAGATACTTGTTTGCAAAGCCAGCTGGCCTGGGTTCCATTTCCCAGTGTTCATGTAAAGCTAGATGCACAAAGTGGCACATGCATCTGGAGTTTGTGTGCAGTGTCAAGAGGGCCTGGAGCCCTTTCCGTACCTGCCTTCACTCCCCACCTCTTTCTGCTTGAAAATTAATAAAATACAATTTAAAAAAAGTACATGACAAATATATAGAGATTTTGCTGAATTAAAATAAATATCCTTGCTATTGTGCTCAAAGCAGAGGAATACTACAAACACAATTATTACCCAATCTAAACTTTGATGTGGCGATTGGAGAAAGACCCTCTCGTAGTACAATCATTTACAAAGTGGGGTAATTATTGCTAGAACCAGAAAAGTTGATTGATTCTAGTTCTTATTTATATGAGAGAAAGGGGGGGGGGGAGGGAGGGAGCAATAGAGAAAATGGGTCTGTCAGGGCTTTCAGCCATTTTAAACGAACTCCTGATGTATGCACCACCTGGTGCATCTGGCTTACGTGGGTCCTGGGGAATCAAACTTGGGTTCTTTGGCTTTGCAGGCAAGTGCCTTTATACTAAGCCATCTCTCCAGCCCTTGATTCTCTTAATAAGCAATTAATACTCCTTGCTTAAACTAACATTATGGTCATTGGTGAGCAGAAGCAATAGAGATAACTTTATTCTAGTTTTACATTGGCCTCTATTTTAATGCAAGAATGGATTCAAGTATTCCAGTATTTCCAGAAGTTTACAAGGAATTGGTGGTAAATAAATAGGTCTTCTGCTTATCAGTTAGGATATGTAGTTAACATAAACAAGGATAAGAATGGTAAAGGTTCTAGAATGAGCTAGAGCCAAGTGCAATTATTTCACACTTAAGTCCAAAAGCTATTGTGATTACAGGATAGGAGAGGTGTGGTGATTTGAATGTATGTTCCTCATAGCTACAGGGATTTTTGATTAAGGTTAAGCTTCCTACTTTGGCCCCCAGTGAGCAGAACTCTGCTGGAGGGGATGTGTCACTAGGAGAGAATCTCAAGTCCATTCCTAAGGTGTGTAGAGAGCCAGTTTTAGCTCTGGCTGTTTGTGCTTGCTGGCTGTTGGTTTTTTCTCTCTATGGTATGGATCTATGGAAGTGAGCCAGCAATTTCCGCCATGATGGAACTTTCCCAGGAATCTGTAAGCTTGAAATATGCTGCTTCTGGTCCAATGCTTGTTCCAGCAACAAGAAGGTAACTGCAACAGGGGGGCATGCAGTTTAAAGGTGACAGTGACATGAACTCATAAGCATTGTAGATGAGAGTAGGCTTACGATGATTCTATATAATTATATGGTCCCAAATGAGTTAATGCTTCTCTTAGGCACTCATTCACGTAATATTTCATCTCACACATAATTTATTGGACACCTATTTACCAGATACTCTAAGTGCTGAAATTATGAACATGAGTAATGGTCCTTGCCCTCAAAACCTCCCATTGTGAAGGAAAAGGAAGACAAGGAAATTAATGACTACAACATGGAGAGGTGATGCAATGCAAAACAATTATTCACATAGATTTGAGAATGAGGAATTATTACAGAAGCCATCACTAAGAAGACTGTCCTTGAGTCGAATCGTAAGCGTACTGGATTGGCCTTACAGAGACGCAGGTCATTTGGGACATAACATGTGAATTTTCATGGCTTCAGTACAGGTTATAAATGGTGACCTGTGAAATTGCAGGACATCATTAAAGAGGTCAGTGTGGGCAAGATGAAGGATAAGCTGGGAGGGAGCACCTAGTAAACTCGTTCAACTTTTCCTTTCTTAGAAGTAACAGGGAGCCCTGGAAGGGTTTGAAGAAGGAGTAGGAGTTGACAAGATCAACTTGAGATAGATTAATTAAGAATAGATGGTGGCAGGTTGGTTAGGGAACAGACGTCCTGAGGTGAGGAGGAGGACATTTCAATAATTAAAGCATTCGTGGAATGGAAAGATCATGTTTGATAGCAAATGTAACAGTGGTCAAGTTGTAAAAGGTTTCCATGATCAAATTTGATCCTTATGCCATTTTTACAGCATATGAACTAGTATTATTCCTGTCTTACTGATGAGAACACTTACACCTACATGTATGGAGTATGTGTGATGTGGTGTTGAGTGTATACATATACATGTACAGATGTATGTATAAGGCAGAGGAGAATGTTGAATGTTTTCCTTCATAACTTATCTGAGTTGTTTCCTTAAAGTGGAGCTGTTCAGTATTGTGGTTTAAATCAGAAGTCCCGTATAGCTTCCTGTATTGTGAAAATTTAGTCCTCAGCTGATGGCAGTTTTGGGGGGTGGAGCCTTACTGGAAGAGGTGTGTTTCAGGGGACAGGCTTAGAGGTGTTACAGCCCAGTTGTCCTTTGCCGGAGCTTGGCTCATTTAAATTGTCGTGCAGAGATATGATAGTAGTTGTCTGCTTGTACTATGACTGAACTCCCCCTCAAAACTGCAAGCTACAATAAACCCTTTCTTCCCAAGAGCTTCTTTTGTCTCAGCAATGGGAGGGTAATTAAGATATAGTCATTGAAACTGAGACTGAAGCTGCTATTTGTAGTTAGACTGGCATGCCCCAGCAAGTGTCCAGTCTTAGTTCTCCTCAGGAATGATGTTATGGGCACACATGACCATACCTAGCTGTTTACATGGGTGCTGGGGAATCAAACTGGGGCAGATTATTCTTTCCCAGACCCTCATGCCTTCATGGCAAATGCTCCTACCTACTGAGCCACCTCTTCAATATAGAATCATTTTAAATTGACTTTGTCAAGGCTAGATACTTGGCGGGTAGAAGAGCTGAGAACCCAATCCATTGTGAATTTAAATTCTAAACTTATACTAATTTGTAATATGCTGTAATGTTTCCCACTGCCAATAAAGGATTCTGAGAAAGATTAGTGTCTAGTGATTGACATGAAACTGGGGGCAAGACCTCTCCTGAGGCGCTATCTCCTGAGGTAGGTTGTCATGGAGGGGGCATGATAAGCAGGTTGGGAGATAATAGTCTGAAGCATTAGGACCATCCAAGTTGAGAAAGAGTCCTGACTGTTTCCAAGGTTCTTTATGATTGCCCTGTTTTATATCTTGCCTGCCTTTCTCGTGAGCAATCATTGACAAGTAGAAGAAATGTCCCTAAACTAGCTTCAGCTCCTAAAGCACTAGTTAAGTCCCATCAGCTTGTGATGGTCAACGGAATGCGTAATCTCTACTGACTAGTTACCTTTGCATGTTAAAGTTCTGACACCCCCCCTCCCCTTACACACACAGGAATACTTCCAGCCTTAGAAGAGAAGGAGACCTTGTGACTTTCAGCAATATAGATGACCTAGAGGATATTATGTTAAGTGAAATAGACCAGACACAGAAAGGCAAATACTTAATATTCTCACTTATATGTGGAACTTAAAAAGGTAGATCTTACTAGAAATAGGGAGTAGAGTTGTATTTATAAGAACTAGGAGTGGGAGTTGGGAATTGTTGGCGAAAAGATTAAAAATTTCTGACAGACAAGAGGAAAGAGCTCAAGAGTTCTATTGGACAACACATTGATTAATTACTAACAATGCCATGTATCTTGAAAATTGATGAATGGATTTTAAGTGCTTTTCCACAAAATAAGTGCCAATATATGCATATGTTAATCATCTGTACTTAGCTATTCCACAATGTGTTCATTTATAGAAAGTCATGTTGTGCAACATAAACATATACAATTTGCTTTCCAATTATAAACAAAAAGAACACTTGTAGATTTGTAATAAATTTGTGAAGAAATTCAGGTCAAAGTAACTCAAATGAACAACCAATAAACAAAAAAAGATGTGAAGACTTACTCATAATCAGGGACCTACAAGTGAAAATAGTGAGATAAAAATGTATGTCCATAAGTTTAGCAAGATTTCAAAGGTTTATCAATGATATGGGTGAAAATAAGAAGCAACAGAACTACGATGTGAAGGAGAGAAATGATTTCAGACATGTTGGAGAGTCATTTAGCAATACGATATTTTTCAAGTAGCAAATATAGGTAGCCTACAATTCATTAAATATGCTCTTCTAACTGCCTCAGGAGATATGTGCTGGCTAAGATAGTCACAGCCTATATGTCTATTCATAGGTCAGTAGACACAATATATATTTTTTCTTTTCTTTTTTCCTTTAATTTAAAAAATTATTTATTTATTTGAGAGTAACACAGAGAGAAAGAGGCAGATAGAGAAAGAGGGAGGATGGACACGCCAGGGCCTTCAGCCACTGCAAATGAACTATAGATGCGTGTGCCCCCTTGTGTATCTGGCTAAAGTGGGTCCTGGGGAATTGAGCCTTGAACCGGGGTCCTTAGGCTTCATAGGCAAGTGCTTAAATGCTAACCCATCTCTCCAGCCCCTTTCTTTTTTAAGCTTTATTTTTATTTATTTGAGTGAGTGAGTGAGCAAGAGAGAGAGAGAGGGAGAGAATATATGGGCACACAACTACTGCAAACGAACTCCAGATGCATGCACCCCCTTGTGCATCTGGCTTATGTGGGTCCTGGGAATAGAACTGAGGTCCCTTGGCTTTGTAACCTTAACCACTTAGCCATCTCTCCAGCCCTACAATATATTTTGATATGTTCACATTATATGATGTATACAGGCCCCCTTCTCCAGATCAAAATGAATTATATCTATAAAACCAACCTAAGAGATGGGAGGAGCTCACAGGATCACACTTCTCCCTGAGGAGTTATTGGCAGGTAATGGTTGCTGGGGTAGGGGCAGATATTTTCTTCAGTGATGTAGCCATTGGTAAATTACCCATGCCATGGTATCACTAATTCATGTATGTAAGGAACCCTAACTGAAATCATTAAGTCACAAAAGACATGAAGGTAGAAAGGAGATGGGCAGGGAAAAAGAAGGACTTCAGCAGGAGTGGGAGGGGAGCAATAGAGGAAATGGAGTGAATGTGATTAAAATACATTAGATACATTTAAGGAATTCTCAAAAGAAAAGAAAATTATAAAGCAAATAAAAAGTAGTATTACACTTTATAGATATAGAAATAACTCTCTCTCTCTCTCTCTCTCTCTCTCTATATATATATATATATATATATATACACACACACACACACATATATATATATATATATATATATATATATATATATATATATATATATATATATATATAAAGTCACAATTGAGAAGGATACATACTCAGTGTACTAGTTGTTCATTCTTGAGAGATTAATAAAGGAAGAGAATTCAACAATATCAGACACAAGTAAAGTAAATGTGACTAATTGTTACCATTGCCTATTTTCAGGAGTTGCTTCGTAAATGTTCCTTCTACTTTCAGTCCAGTTTTGGAGGCTTCTTGGGTCAGCTTGGTCTTTGATTTTTATTTTTTTCTGATGGATGGAAATTTATTCTGGTCTCAGATAAACATATGTACTTCGTATTCTTGGGTCCAGCTTTCAATGTCTAGTTCCTCCTACTATTACCAGTGTGAGGTTTTTGTTTCCCCATTGGCTGTCACATGGGCCAGGTGATGTCAACACTGAAAGTGTGGCTAGTGGGGAAAGGAAAGCAAGGGAGCCAGGAGATACTTTCTTCGCTGTCTTCTGCTCCAAGACACATTTTCCCGCCTCATAGTGTACCCACCCGCACTGCAACTGTTGAGTGAGTGGAGCTTCCAAGGCCCCAGCTGAATCTCTTCACGACTTACGCCGTCCAAACCACGGGACCTCAGCTTGCATTCACCTCCACTCTTTTCCCCTCACTTTCATTGCTCTGGGTGTGCATTAGTACTTGTCTTGCTCTATGTTCTGTTATCTAAAGACTCTTGATTTAGATATCACTCTTTGTACTTTTCTGTATTTCCAAAATAACAATGGACAGTGATTGCTGTTATAAATATTGCTCCTGCTAAATTAAAAGTAGATACTACAAGTCTTAGAACCACGAATCATAAACTGTTAGGCATGAGGGTAAACCAGAGCTATTGCTTACATACAGTTCAGTACAAATTCTAAATGATTAACTAACCTATGAATTCATATACTGAAAATGAGGGATTTTTGCCTAGAATTGTAAGTTGGAAAAAGCCTTAGTTGAGATATTAGTCAATATCAAACCAGTTTTAATAACTACATCCATTACTTCATTTCCTGTGAAAGCAGAGAACTTTTGGAAGAGGTGATGGTGGCACTTACTCTCCACTGTGGTTTAGGTTGTCATAACGAAGAAAGAGGCCTGCATAGACGGTCTCTGTCAGCAGAGCATAGATGGCTATCATGATCAGTAGCACAGCCAGCTTCAGGACAGAGTTAAGTCGGAGAAAAACCGCACAGGTCACCATGGCCAGTACCCCCGTGAAGACAAAGTACTGCAAACACAGAATGAGGGCGGTCAGTCTCCTCAGGAACTCCCTCTGAGACTCCCTCTCCTACTTAGTTCCCATAGGTCTCTTTGGGCAAATATTTGTTGAGCATTTGCTCCGGGAGTTCTCAGGGCCTCCTGAAATTCAGTGAGTCACAGATTGAACCTTTAAGTCTCCTATCCCCAAACCTCTGTTTGCTATTCTGTGAAGGATGCCATCATTTGTATTGTCCCCTAGTCTGGAAAGTGTCATAGGCCATGCCTTCTTCTCACCCATGCCCATCAGTCAGTCATCTAATGTCTGTAGGTTCGATTTCTTCAACAGATCTCACATGCAGCCAGCTTCCTCCTTCTGACCTGCCTGTGTCAGTTCTCAGGGGCAGCTTGGGAACAGTTTGTCTTGGCAGATATACACCTGTTGCTGGGTTTCAGCTTCCCATCATTCTCTACCCAGCCTCTGAAACACATATCTTATGTGATAACTCAGAACTCACAGGCTACAACACATCACACTGCCTTTCAGTCTCAAAACCCTTCTCCCATGCGCCAGTGCACCGTGGATCAGCTCTCATCCATATGACTAAAGCTTACTCTGACAAATGTCAGTTCAGGTGTTGTTTCCCTCTGGAAGCCTTCCTGGATATCTGCATCGCCTCCTTGCAAGACTGGCATGGCATCTACCGCCCTGTGTCCAATGTCCCTATTAAAATTGCAAATTTGGAGTCACCTGAGAGCTGAGCTACTAGAAGAATCTGACCATCCAGATGGTCCTCAGCCCATTTCCCTCCGGAAGTGTTCTGGCTTGTAATTCTTGGTGGTGGGCTCAGATTGTGTATTTAGTGGGAACAAAATTTAATATTGTCAACTGCTGATTTTATGGCAGCATTTTGATCTTAATATCTCTAAACACACTTTACTTACAGTACTTGCAATAGCTACTTAATATGAGACTCATAACTCTCATTGTATAGGTTAAGAAACTGGGTCCATAGAGCTCAAGTGACTTGTCCAAGATATCGAATCTTAGAAAAGTGGACTCAGTCCATATAAATTTAACTCTAGTTAGAATGTGGGCTTGATAACTTCTACAATCTCTTCCTGAACACACTGTTTTCAAAATACAACTTCTCTTTTCTGTTGATTGAATTTCTGTTCAATTGTATGTATACATACAGACAATTTCTGAGTGGGTAGGGTTATAGGTAAAAATTTCTAAAAACTCATTGTGAAAGATTTGCTATGATTTACCAGGGAAATTGATGTATTTATGTAACTTTTCAGCAAATATTGATAAAAATATAAATGTCCTAACTAATTTCTCATTGAGGTCAAAAATCCTGTGTATTGGTGTGTAAAGTGGGATAAGAAAGTAATCAAGTATTGTCTGTATCCTTAAAACACTGTCCCATTCCCATGTCTGGTCCTACCTTTTTTTTTTTTTTTTTTTTTTTTGTTTTTTTCGAGGTAGGGTCTCACTCTAGCTCAGGCTGACCTGGAATTCACTATGGAGTCTCAGGGTGGCCTCAAACTCATGGCGATCCTCCTACCTCTGCCTCCCAAGTGTTGGGATTAAAGGCATGCACCACCAAGCCTGGCTACATCCTATCATTTTTACTCTCTTTTCTTAGTAAACCTGATTTTCAATCCTCATATCAAATAGGATAAGCTATTTTAGCTGTCCTTTTGGATCTTCTCTTGAGCAAAAATTTTAGGTAATCCTTTTTTAAAAATTTTTAAAAATTTTTTCTTTAGGTAATTCTTCTTAATACCTTTGTGTAGGAAGTTGTGTGTGAAGTGATCAGAAAAAAAGTACATTTTCAAGAGTTTATTTTCTCCATCCAGAGAAACTTCCAGGACACTCAATGTGAATTAAAACTACAGGAAAGAGAAATTGATCTGAGAGGTCATGTTTCATTGATCCTGGCATTACAACAATGGCTCATGTATGGCATTATCAATGCAAGTCATGAGTCATTCCTTAGACCAAAAGCCAATGAAATGACTGTATTCTTGGAGCAAGTGTTTTGGGCAAGAAGTAAGATGCATTTAGTGAATGTTTATTGCAATCAAGGTATTTAGTGGTCACTGGAAGTCCAGTGATGAATAAAAGACAACCCAGGTCTAAAAGAATTCATGGTAGAAAATGGGAAGAAGGCATGTAAGTGGCAGCATTAATATACTTTGCCAGCGATGTGAACAGACAAACACACATGCATAGAGGCAGGGGACAGCACACTCTGTGGAGAGAAGGTGTCTGAAGCCAAGGTGTGTTCAAACTGGACATTGATTGAGAGAGATTTTTTTATGGCCCTTGGGCTCATCACTGAAGTAGACTTAAAACACACCCAGCAAGGCTCAGGGAATTTTGTGGAAGAGGGGGTAGAAAGATTGTAATAGCCACAGGTTGGGACATCATGCCCAGAGGCATTGCCTGCCCCAAATAACTGACCACTGCTCCCACAATGCATAACCCACAACTCCATGGGGGAATATCAGCAGCGCCTCCAAGGAGGGGACAGGGAGGAAGGAAAAGATGGCACCAACACCTCATGTATCTACACAATGTAGATTACTCATAAGAAACCAGACATTGAAGAATAGAGAGGGTTTCACATGACAGAAAATTGGAAGATAAAAAAGCATAAGTTCAAATTTAAAGAGCAAAGTGTCATGGGAATGAATTCCTTGAATTAAACTCAAGAACCATGTACCTAGTTGTATGGAGAGCAGAAGATGTATTGTCTTCCCACTCTCTCTACCAAGATTATGAAGATTATAGTAAGCAAATAGAATCACACATTTGCAAAATGGATGGTACTCTTTTCTTTAGTTGTTTCAGTCAGCTGAATTAACAAGTTCTTGACATTTCTTCCCACCACCCTTCATTCCACAGTAAGGCATTACTTCACTGCTCTGTGTGGTTTAGCAGAACTTCTACCTTTATGTGTAAAGTGAAGCCTCATGGGAATGCTAAAAACTGCAAGTTATCAAGGACAGTGAGGCCACAGACAGCCCCAGGAGCATCTCTCCTGTCCCTTTTCTAACCTGCGTGAATAGTTAGGGTGGGATGGGGACATGGGCAGAAGGTTGGGAGCTGCAGAAACATCACAGTTTTGCAAACAGTTCATGGAACTTCATGAACTTACAGAATGGGAGATTCCAGATCCGAAGGAATGGTGATATTTCTGTCAAACAAAGGATGATCTCTGTGCTCCCTTCTGTTACCCAGGGAAGCCAGCTATGGCCTATGTTTACATTTACACATCTCACATAGTTGAAGTTACAGGTATGCAAGAGAACACCCAAACATATAAAAATACAAAGGCAGAAGACTCAGTTACAGATGTGTATATTGCAGTCCTCATGTGAGGGACTGTGGGAAAAAAAAAATAAGTATTTGTTAGTGGTTCTGGGTATGTGAATATCAGAACTAGAAGACAGTAGTGAGAAACCACTTACCCAAAGAACTAAGTGTCCTATTAATAGGGTTACTAGAAGGCATTTATCAATATAGGGGGTTTATTTTTAACTAATTAGACTGAAAAAGCAGGATCCAAAATTGTATATGTACTCTAGTTACAATGTAAAAACATACACAGATAAAACAGCTTACAGGTGACTTCTATACTTTTGTAGTGTACAATAAATCTTATTTTAACATGCCATATGAAAAGAGGTGTGGGTTGATGTTTTGGAATGAGTTCTTACATCCTATGAACTCAATATCTTACACAATAATGAAGTTCCTAGTTTCTTCCTAGATATTTTAGTGATAATAACAATGTCAAGATTTGTATGAGAAATGTTAGTTCTTGGGCAAAGTTCCCAGCAATCTCTGGCAATGGAGACAATCTGTGCAGTACTTTTCCTTAGTAAAAAAGGAAGAGACTCAATAACAACATCATTTTTGACCATTAAAAGTAGTGCATGTTGCAGTGTGCATTGGTACTTTTTGGTACCCAGAAACAGAAGTTAGTGGCAATTCAGGAGACAAGATGAACTGTGGATAGATACACAATCATTAAAGATGTGGAAGTGAGACAGACAAGAGCCTGTGTTAAGTGAGCTTCAGGCAAGATGGGGGACCATATTGGGAGTGATGCCTATGCGCGAGGGGTAAGCTGGTGGAGACTGCATGTAATAACTCTGACTAAACATTTACTTGGCACATATTCTATGCCAGGTACATGAGTGGCCTTACACACATCATCTTAATCATTTCTTAAAATGACTCAGGGTTAGATACTGTTATGTCTAGTCTATATAAAAGGTACCGTCCACATAGCACCTTTTATTTAAAAAATAAATTTTTAATTTTATTTTGTTCACCTTTTTAAACTTCTAAATACTCCAGGTTTTCTTTTGATGATATATGTGCCTGGGAAATCATGAATAAGGTAAATACTTCTCACTCTGTAACAACTAACTGTAAAGTGTAAAGGGTGGAAAGGTAAGACTGTTTGTATGGATTAGCCATTTTATACCCAAAACATTGTATTCATTAATTCACAATTGTTAGCTACTATGCACACAAAACTGCCAGGCTAGGATGCAACATGAAATTTCATAATGTGCCATAAATTACCTTGGAAACATATAGCATTTTTCTCTTAGAAGAGGAGAAAGAAGTCTTTTATACATTGGCAACTGAAGAAGGAACCAAGTGTCTACCCACACAAGTCATAGACTTGCCATTTTTTCCTCACTGTCCAAATGCCCATGGTATCATGAAATCACATGGCAAGAATGAAAGAATTCAAATTCAAAAAGTCGCTATGGTTAAAAGAAATCATCCAAACCAAACACTGACCATTTCTCATAGAACCCAATTCTGAGCAACTCCACAGCTTTGAAAGGTGGACAGACAAAACCCTCCCCTTCTCTGAGTCTCAGCCCGGGCTCCCCATGTGTTCAAGGAGTAAAGAAGTCACCTTTCTGGGGACACCGCTTGTGCAGTTGGAGAACACTGGGTTCATGCTCTACGTTGCTTAAGGGGTGCGCTGTGTCAGGAATGGGCATTTCGTGTGCTTTTGCTGCTAATACGCTGTCATGATTTTTTTTAATTCTAATTTTCCTATTTGGCATTTTTTAAAAAAGTGTTGTGATGCCTATACTTTTTTAAAGTATAGGACATATTTCTCCACTGTGCTTACTTTAGGTGATTTTTATTACTGGTTTTCAGCAAATTGATTAAGGTGTGTGCCTATGTGTGTGCACATGTTTAATGTTTCTTGGACATCGAAAAATTGTCTATTAGTTATTTAAATCATTTTTTTTGTCTCCATTGTCTTCCCTGTTTTGAGAGGAGAGGACCCCAATTATAATATATTAAAGTTTTAATTCCTGTTTTCATTTTGTAATTTCTTTTGGATATTTCTCTTTTATATTTCAGTAATTTTTTTGCTCAAAAATGTCTAATTCATTTTCTTCCAATGAAGTTTTCATCTCATCCTTCACAGTGTTCATTTCTAGATATGCAATTTGGGCCTCATATGTATCTCCCTTCTCTTTAGGTTTTGAGCAATTAAATTAACTATTTTATTATCTATGTTTGCTAGTTATACATGGCCAGTTATGGCTTCATCTCCATCAGTTCATTCTTTTCTCCTTCATTATCATATTTTTCTCCTTTGTAAATGTCTGATAATGTTGATTGGATGCTAGCCATAGTGACTTTACCATATGAAATCCTGGATGTTTATACATTCCTACAAATGCTCTTGAAATTAATTCTGGGACACAAATTACGGAAACATAGTTTGATCATTTTGGATCTTAACATTTATGTATTTTTAGTTAAGGGAGAAGCCGAGCTGCAAGGAATTTAGGAGCATAATTTCGTATTCCTAAAGCAGAGCCTCTCTGATTGCCAAGGGTCCAGTAAATTGGGATGCCTTTTGTCTGAGTTGGGGAATGAATGCTGTTTCCAGCTCTGTGCACACTGCAGAACTGATCCATCCTGGTGGCTCTTTCCTCATCATTGGTCGGTTCCTCATCTGCTTGCACTGATTGGACCCTGTGTATAGCTCTTGGCTTCTCACCATGCAGTTCTTCCTGTGTGGGAGTGTGCTCTACAAACTCTAAGCCACCTTGACCTTCCCTGGTCAGGAAGTCTGGGTCTCAGCTGTGCTCCCCTCCCTGAGCCATGCTCCGAAAAATCCTCTTTAACAAAGCTCAACCACAGGGCTCTTACTTCATTTACTTCCCATTTTTCAGGGATGACTGCCTTCACCGCTTCAGTGAGTGTGCCCAATCTCATCTGACCTCGCAAGCTAAGCAGAGTTACATCTCATTAGTACTTGGATGGGAGCGCCCTGAAACTATCATTTTATTTTATATTTGCTTGCTGTGGAAAGGTAAATCTTGCAAGGTACTCTAGTGGAAGTTGCCTTCTTTCTCCTAAACATTATTAAACAGGTATTGGCCTCTAATCTGGGCAGAGCCTTTAGGTAATTTTTATACTTTTATGCTATTATCTACTGGCTTTAAAGATGTGCTGAAAAGCATGTTGTGGTTAGGTAAGTCAGTGCAGGAAGAATGGAGTGTGAATCCTGTGGTCGGATAAGTTTAACACAGGAAAAATAGAGAGTGAGTCCTATGGTTATATGAATCAGTGTAGGAAGAGTAGAGAGAGAGTCCTGTGGTTTAAACAGTCAGTGAAGGAAGAGTAGAGAGTCCTGTGGTTTAAACAGTCAGTGAAGGAGGAGTAGAGAGAGAGTCCTGTGGTTTAAACAGTCAGTGAAGGAGGAGTAGAGAGAGAGTCCTGTGGTTTAAACAAACAGTCAGTGAAGGAGGAGTAGAGAGAGAGTCCTGTGGTTAGATGAGTCAGTGCAGGAAGAATGATGAGTGAGTTCTATGAAGATGCCATCAGTGTGTGTGAGGCTGTGGAAAGAGAGAGGTCTGGAGGAGTTGGATTTGCCAAACCACATGCAAAAGGGAAACAGGAAGGCCTGGCATAAGTACAGGATGCAGGAAACAGATAGTCACATCTCTTTGGGAGAACTAGCTCCTAGGCTCTCACACTAAAAGCCAGTTTTGATTGCTTTTAGAAACACAGTGGGCTGCTTGGGAAGACACAACACATAGTACAGGAACTTGACTCTAAAATGAGACTCTTCCCACAGAGCCTCCTGTGAACCATGAGTAGATATTGGAGATGATGACACTCAGGGATCCTATGTGTGATCTACATCCTTTTTATAGATAGGCCTATGTCCTTCCCCTCCCCCAGACTGCTCTTCAAGTCAGAGCTGGAACATGGCTTTCTACACTCAATTCTTGCATCTTCCCTCTTTTCGAGCAAGTGGCAGGCTTCCTGTTTAGAACTAAATTATACTTGACGCCACGTTTTATGACAGCCTCATATTTCTATCACAGCATCCAGTTTGGCAATGTGGTTTTCACTGAGCATGGTTTCTCATGAGGTGACACAGGTTTACCACTACCATAGCAGAGGAAATGGAGGCTCAGAGAGATGCAGTGATTTGCGTGGGGACAGATGCCAGTGAATACTGGGAGTGGATCAAGTGTTTCATGGGGCCCAATTGTCTAATGCCTTCAGTTTGGCAAACAGATGGCTACCCGTGCTGTATTGGCCAATGATGGGTCAAATCAGGTGGTTGTCACAGCTGGGGAATTTGTTCTGCGATCATTGCTTGCTAATCCTTGAGCGAGATGCTCCTTTTGTTATAGAGAAAAGACAATCTCCAATTCATATTTATTTTATCCCCTCCTTTTTACATTTGTGTCCATGTATATGTATGCGTATTTGTGTGTGCCTGTAGATGCACATGTGGCTGAACATGCATGTGCATATGCGGCGATCAGAGGACACCTTACATGTCATCCATAGGGATGTTATCCACCTCTTTTGTGAGACAGGGACTCTCACTGGACTGGAGCCAACCAATCATGCTTGTGTGGCTGGGCCCATGAGCCCAAACATTCTCCTCTCCCCACCTCCCAGTTCACTGCAAAGTGAATTGCAAGTGTGCACTATCATGCCAGGTACTTTTACATGGATATCAGGGATCAAACTGAGGTCCTCAAACGTACAGGGCAAGTGCTGTCCTGACTGACCTATCACTTCCATCTCCTGTTTGATCTCCTTCATTTCATTTTTGTGTGATGAGCCTGAATAGTGTATATGTTTATATGTGTATGTGGGGGGTGTGGCATAGACTAGAGGTTGTCATATGTTCTTATCAATAACCCTCCACCTTTTGGAATCAGGGTCATTTACTGAGCCCAGCGCTCACTCACTCCGCTAGATGAACTAGCCATTGAGCTCCAGGGATTCCCTGGATCTGCCTCACCAGTTCTGGGATTACAGATACACACCACCATGTCCATTGTTCTAAATGGGTTAGGGACCCAAACTCATGTCCTCATGCTTGAGCAGCAAGCATGTTACCTACTGAAGCACCTCCTTGGCCATTTATTTCTGTTTTTGAAGATATGTATTTATAAGCTATATTGGTCATGCATGCTCAAGATATTTGTACTGGAAATAATCATGGCTAACACCAAATAAACACATACTTTGTACAGATGGTTCCCGATGATATGGGTCAGCTTATTTAACACTTATAACCAGTCAGTAAGGACTACTTTTATCCTTATTTTATGTTCAAGGAAACTGAGGCACAGGTACAAAGCTATGTGATCATAAATCTGGCTCAAACCTTTCTTAACACTGGCAAATCTGTGAATGGTGTGGTCCTGAGGTTGACAGCTCAGGTGTGTGGCCAAGAGTATAGCATGTTGATTTAGAGCGGCATAGGGTCACAGAAAAGTAAGTCCCAAACATATGCCTTATGCCAGAGACATGTTAGGAACTATGTATTTGCTAACTCAAACAGGCAGGCACCATGAGAATGATAGCTCTATGAAGAAGGTATAAATTATCCCATTTTATAGATGAGGAAACTGAGGTTCAGTGGAAGTAATGATTGACTTGGTTTAAAGTGAAGTCCAACTTTGTCTAGCTCCAACTTTTTATCCAACTTTTAGCCAACTTATTTTCTCCCCAAAGTTTGGGCACTCCCCATGCTCTCCCACACAAGAAGTTCTCAGGAAGCTGGCATTGCATAGAGTCATATGAATCAGGGTGGAAGTCCCAGGCCATGCAGTCTGCCCCATTCAGCCATGCACACCCCTAGGGGTCTAGTTCCTCTTCCAGGAACCAGGATTGTGAGTAAAGAAGCCATGGTGCAAGTTAGAGTACCGAGTCACTGCAGATAGAAAGAGGCAGAAGGAAGGAGAGGAAAGACTACGAAAGGAAGTCAGGCAGGAAGTCTGGTGAATGCCGCTAGGCAGCTACTTTCTGAGCTCTTATTTTATTGAGGATCACTGTGAGTTCGAGGCCACCCCGAGACTACAAAGTGAATTCCAAGTCAGCCTGGACTAGGGTGAAACCCTACCTCGAGAAACCAAAATAAATAAATAAAACTAAATAAAATTATTATGTGTAGCGTCAGGACAGCAGCAGCCTTTGCACTGGGCATCTGCAAGATTTCAGCAGCGCTCTGTCTTTCAGCAGGTGCTCTCTGCATGCAGGTGGAGAGAGAGGTGAAGAGGCGAGGCCTCCTGTGTTTTTCAGAATGCTTCTTAGACCAAGTCCTGGGCCCAGAAAGACTCTAGAGCCTTTTGTTATCTCACATGCTGGACGTGATCTCTGAGTTGCAGATTCTTTGTTTAGGATCTTCTTTGTTCTCCTGAAGTTCTTGGGGCATGGGGTAGGTTGGGGTTTCCTGGCCCTACCATGGCTACTCTCTTAGAATTTCTACTCCCGTATATAAACATCTAGACTAACACATCTGTTAGACTGACCCTGATGAGATCAGTGGCTCTGTGGTCAAAAGAGGGTCAGACCTACATGGAGATCACAGGTAACTTGTCTCCTGACCTAATGGTACTCTGGACATGCCCCTTACCTCTTTGACTTAAGATGTAATTTTTAAAGTCTTTTTTCTTCTTTATTTACCCTTCCTTCTTTCCTTCCTCTCCTCCTTCCATTCTCCCTTCCATCTTCCTTCCCTCACTTTTGAATGCACCATGTACCAGGCACTAAGTAGTAAATTTGCTTGACGGCAGCATCTCTGATAGATTCTACTATAGGATTTTATAGGAGATATTGAAAGAAATGAGTAGGAGGGGAAGAAATAAAGGAGAAAGATAACTAGAAAGGTGAGAAAAGCAGACAGAGGGGGGGAAATGGAGGGAGAAGCAGGTAAAAGGCAGGAAAGCAGGAAGGAGGATGAGGAGGCAGAATATCTGCGGGGAAAGGAAAGGCAGAAAAGGGGCAGGAGACAGAAAGGAGGAGATGGAGGCAGGAGAGGGAAAGAGAGACTCTGAGGCCCTTTCTAAGGACCTCAAGCCAGGTCTGTGTACTTGAGCTGGTGGAGGTGTTTATGTCCACCTTTCACCAAGGTTTGCTTATAAATAAATACCTCTGGGTAGGAGCAGATATCTGTAAACACAGCTGAGGAATTGAAAGTCAGGTTCTTCAAGGGTATCGACTTGTCAAAATCACACCACAGCTGCGGATTAAACAAAAAAAAAAAAAGAAGAAGAACAACAACAACAAAAAACAAAAAGACACAGGAACAGCAAAGTCAGTGTGAGTGGGGTGTCGGGAATGGAGCTGTGAGCCAGCGGCTGCTGGCCTTCAGCCAAAGCTGGGGTAGGTGGGTCTAGAGGGGCTTGACTGCCAAGAGGAGGTGCCAGCTTGATTGCCTCTTTGATTACAAAAACAAGTGCTGGCTCAGAAAAAGTTTTGGCAAGCCAGTCACGAAACTGGGGAAAGACTGCTCAGTTGGGCCTGACGCTTAGAGTCACTGGAGTGTGCTTGTGGGGAGAGGCTCAGAAGAGAGAGGTGGATGGCAGGGAAAGAGGGCTGCCATG
This sequence comes from Jaculus jaculus, assembly GCF_020740685.1. Classification (NCBI taxonomy): domain Eukaryota; kingdom Metazoa; phylum Chordata; class Mammalia; order Rodentia; family Dipodidae; genus Jaculus; species Jaculus jaculus. The sequence continues at coordinate 207,565,238 of NC_059103.1, read as the reverse complement.
AAGCTTATGTCTAGGTCCATAGCTGAGGGGATTCAAGGGACCTGAAAGGACATTTTTTTTCCAGAACGACTGGGGTGCACTGGGGTGATGGACATTTTTCTAGGAAAGATGTGGCTTCAGAGAGTTTTGGTACTCTGAAAACAAAAACAAAAACAAGCTACCATTGGCTGAAAACCTCCTCTGTGCCAGACACTTTGTACAAAAAGTCTCACCATCATCTTAATATAGCTACTGGTTTTATCCCCATTTTACAACAGAAAAATATGAAACTCTGAGAAGTAAAGTAACTTGTCCAGGGACACCGTGCTTGTGACTGGTGGTGCCGAAATTTGAGCACAGGTCTATCTGACTCCAAAGCCTCCTATCTTCCGGCCACACCAGTGTGGCACAGTGACCCCACTCGAGCCAATGACCTTCTTTTCAAATCCAGTATCCCAGAAATATCTCCATCAAGAGCTGAGATCCTGGCTACCACTGCACTGCCCATGATGAGCGATTCACCTGATTTTGTTTCAATATCCATGGCCTATAAAATATTCCTCAGACAACCAGCTTCATGAGATGATGCTTTCTCTTTCCTTTATTCCCCAGAGTCCTTTGAGGCAAGGACAGTGCCAGAGCTTAAGCAAGGTACTATGGTGCCAATTGGACAGTGAGTTACAGGCAGTCTAAGCCTCCAAGCCATAAGTTGACAACCATGATAGTCTACAGGCTGGGTCACAGGATGTGTGGATATTCCCTCATGGCCCAAAGGGAACAATGACGGTTTCAGCCAAATGACAGTGCCTCAACTAGAGTGTCTCAACGTACCAAGTTTAAGACCCAGAACCAGATCGAACACCTGTAACTAGCTGCCTGAGCCCTAGGCAACACAGAGTGCATCTACACGAAAAGTACCTACTGCTATCATGGTATGGCTAGAGAGAGAAAATGAAGCCATTGGAATACAGGATCACTGAATTAACACCAATGATGAATAGCATGGCAGTTGGAATCAAACCTGAGTTCTGTGCGTCACAGTAGATATAGACTCTTAGAACGTCATAGGCAAGGCACTCAACCTTCCTGAAACCCAGTTTCCCACCCATCAAATGTGGATAATAATACCTACCTGTTTTACACAGTAGGCGCTTAATAGATGCCAGCTATTTTACTTCCATTTCCCTACCCCACCCCTCCTCCCAGAAGTACAATTTAGTAATTAGAATGAGCATGGGTCATGGAGTCAGACAGGCCTCATTAGCAAGTTATTTCATATCTCTGAGCCTCAGTTTCCTCAGCCATAAAGTGGGGATAAACGAGACTTACCTCATGGGGTTTATGTGAGCATAAGCTTGAAAAACATGTAAAGCTGCTCCTTCAGTGCATGGCACAGAGCAGGTTGATTATCATACTTTCTAGATAAATGGTGACTTTTCTTTACCGTTACAAGAGATTGACCGTGATTGGTATAGAAACTGAAGGACTCCTTCAGAGATATTCACCTCCCCTGCTGGGAAAAAGACAACTTTTCCCGAGGTGAAGCATTCTGACAATGGTCACACTTTTGCTCTCTGTCCCTAAGTTTGGGGCTGGACTGGCACATACAAATAAGGTACCAAGGAAGGGCAATGCAAGACGCTGCTGGTTCCACAAACTCCTAATTCCCAGCTCTAAACTAATTATCAGGGGGTTGGAGGGTTTGGGATGCTTACGATATTAAGTGCGGCACCCAGGAAGTTAATCAGGATAGAGGCAAAGATGATGACATTCCGGGCCAAGTAGGTTTCATTGATCCAACAGCAGGTTTTCCGGAGGACGAGGGGGAGACACTTGTAGTCCTCCGCGGTGGTGATGAGGACCAGAGCAGCATGCAGCATGATCAGAACAGAGAACTGGATGGTCATGGGCACCAGCCTGCAGGAAACACAGAAGGCACATCGTGGGGCACCGGTTGCCTGAACCCTGCCACACATAGATGTCATAATCCCGGAAGTCCCCCAGACTCTGCTGCCCAAGCTAGAGCTGGGTATTATGGCATTGCCCTCTTTTCTATGTTCCTTCCTGTCTCCTCGCCCCAACCCCCATCCCACCATGAGCAGGAACAGAACCACCCCTCCCATTTAGACTCTCTCTATTGCCTCTGTGATGTTCCTCATGTGTAAGCTGAGTCACATGGACTGGAACTTGCCCTTTCCCTCAAAAAAACATTATATGGGATCACCTTTCTTTATTTTTTTCTCCCTATCTCTTTCGCCTTCTATGCTCAGCCTGGAGCATGGTGCTATAACTCTCTTAATAAAACTTTTAATTCTAAAAGCACATGTCATCTCAGCTGCCTCTCATAGAATCAACCGGATGCTCTTTCACACTTCTCCAGCTCTCAAAACATAGTTATGAACCCCCACTTGTTTTTTTTTTATTAAGATTTTTATTTATTTATTTGAGAGTGACAGAGAGAAAGAGGCAGATAGAGAGTGAGAGAGAGAATGGGCGCGCCAGGGTTTCCAGCCGCTGCAAACGAACTCCAGACGCGTGCGCCCCCTTGTGCATCTGGCTAATGTGGGTCCTGGGGAATCGAGCCTCGAACCGGGGTCCTTAGGCTTCACAGGCAAGCGCTTAACCGCTACGCCATCTCTCCAGCCCTGAACCCCCACTTGTTAACCATCCATGACAGTCATGGTCATGATCTCCCATCCTCACACCATGTGTACAGCAGCTCTTCTATAGTTCTGCTTGCTCAGGAAAAGAGCTATTAGCAGGAGGCATTACATGCATTTATCACTTCTACTTTACAGTGCTCTCTGCTGAGAAGTTCTGGAAGGACTGTGAGCTATCTTGGCTTGATGTATTGCTCCTGCTCTTTATCCCCTCTTCACTTATCATCACCATTTGCAATGGGCAACTACTACAAGAGCAACACACCTTGGAATTGTACCACAATGCCCTCGTTGTGGGAGAGGCCCACATGATCATCTCTTTCAAGGTCAGCCTTTATGAAATTTTCTCCTTCCATCTACTCTGATGGCCAGAAAAGACTTGGCATTGATTCCAAGTTTCTCACTTTGGTTAATGATTTCTACAGCTTGCATGCAACATACCAGAGACTATATGTCACCAGAAAGGGTATAGTTTAAGACAAGGATAAGAACTCATTTTTTGACACCTTGGCTGGTATCAGCAACCCAGCATTCAATCTCTGGAGGTGCCTTTCACTGCTTCTCCTCCTTATTAACAGCTCATTCTTCCCTAGGTTTATTGGTTTTACTGGGGACTTCCTCCACTGTTCTAGAGTTCGTGTCCAATCATTTATGTCCTACACTGTCAGCCCCTCACTTCTCTACCACTCACCCATAAAACTGTTCCAAGTGCTAAAGGTTGTCTTTATAAAGTTCTGATCTTTTCCTTTTACAAACTGTTATTTATCTAATCTGTCTTTAGTACCTTCTATTAGCTGGTGCTCAGTAAGTATGTGCTTAGTGGATGAGTTTAGGCTCATCCTGCCAATACTGTCTCTTATTATCTTCCTGCTCAAGGCTTATTTATTAAACACATGAGTGTAGACAATGATTGAGCTTTGCATGTGAGGCACTTATGCTGAGTGTTTTATATGTGTCTAATTCCTATTCCTCAAAATAAACGTGGAAGTTCTTGTGACTTTTTAAAGATGAAGGTCTAAATCTCACAGGAAAATAACTTCCAATGTGTCATCCAGTTGATGAGTGTCAAAGTAGCATTCAAAGTCCCCAGGGCATATCATTCTGCTACTGCAATCACTTGAGTGATTAGTGAATGCTTCTTGTGTCTACAATAAGGTTTTTGCTTCTGTGGCTTAATCATGATATTTATTTAGTCAATAGGCTTTATTCTTATGCACAAGTCAGCATTGGGGTACCAAGACCAAAGATATATCACTCATTTTCTATGTCATAACCCAGAGGGGACAGTGGGCATACAAGAGACAATATTGTATGATATGCTCTAATCCCTAAAGAGAGACAGATATTCATTATTTGGAAAATTGGGAAAGAATTCAAAGGAGGCTTCAAGAAGGTGGTGTCATTTAGGGTTGTCCTTTCAGGGTGTAGATTTTTATAAAGAGAGTGGTAAACGGAAAACATGATTTAGGCTTCATAAGAACTTCAGTGGCTATCGCGTTTAGAGTTTTCCAATGACTGATGGTACTTTGAGGCTGAAGGGGGTGGAACTTAACAGCAGTTGTACTAGGAAGCTTACTTCTAAAGGCTTAAGGTTACCAACTAGGGAAAGATGTGATCAGACTTGTGTATTAGAAAAGCAACTGAGATAGAATGAAGAGGAAAAGAAGGTATAAATTGTCGAGAAGAAGTCAGCAAAGCAGAAGTACAGAGAATGGGCACTGATAGCTGGAAGCAACGGTGGAAGCTGTAAAACAATCTAGTAAGTGTTTTGTAGGTCTTCATAGGACTATTGTTGAGAGAGAAAGTTTTTACCATCTTAGATGGGTAAGTGTACAGAGAGAAGCTAGTTTGTGTAGGAAATAAGGAGTTGGATTTGGGAAAGTTAACTATTTAGCACTTAAGAACTTTCTAGCTGTAGATATTTAAGTGTTATGGGGACACTGAAAGAAGCTGTGGACTTCTGAAGATGGAGGCAAAAGGTGATGGCTGAAGATCTGGGAATGTTCCAAGAAGGTTGTACACAGCATGAAGCAAAAAGACCCATGATGATGTTGTGAGAGCAGTTAGTGGGCTTGACGAAGTGAAAGCAGTGAAAATAATTTAGGAACCATGGTGAGACACATTGGCGAGCGAGAGTGTTTGATATCATGGTAGCTGGCAGTGGGAGGAAGAGAAATTTACAGAGAACTAGAAAACAAGGACATGAACTCCTTCCACATGGTCAGGCAATGGGAAGGTTGGAAAATGGTTCTTCCACATTGCTGGGTACTGTTGCCAGAGGTGTTTTTTTTTTTTAAATGAGGCTTTGATTTTATGGGTCACCTTTACAAGAAATCTCTGTGGGTGCTCTAGATAAGAACAGCAGGTTGTGCTGTACTGAGGTCCCGGAGGACTCTAGGCAGACGGGACTCCACTTACCAACAGGCTGGAAAAACACTCCCTGACAGGGCTCCATTACTCACCAGCACCCAGGGGAGGTGAGTGAAATAGAATGCAGGTGGATCACTTTGTCAGGGAGTCCCACAAGAGATGAAGCCTATTCCAAGGCTGGCGTGTCTCAATAACGTGAAGCAGCAATGGAGAATAAGCATGCCTTGTTTCCACGTGTGAGGCAGGAGTAAACTGGGAAAGGTAACTTTGGAAGTTGCTCAGTTGATCTTCAAGCTCTTTTGCTTGTGTGTGTGGTGCAGACATGTACCACATGCATGTGGGTGAGCAATCACAAGCCAGGGGACAACACTGGATATTATTCCCCTCAGGGGCCATCAGCATTTTTTAAATAGCCTCTCACTTGCCTGGAATTTACCATAGATATTCTGGCTGGGCAGAAAGATAGGATCCTTCTTTCTCTACCTCCCCAGCACTGAAATGACAGATGCATGTCATGATGCCCAGGGCTTCTCTGCAGCTTCTTAGGGTTTATTTAGCTCAGGTCCTCATGCTTGCTTGCACTTTACCATAAGCTATCTCCCCAGCCCCAGATCTTCCAACACTTAAGTGGCCACCACTGCACAGTGTATGCAGCCGTGAAGGATGGATCCTGGCTCCGTAATCTGGACAGTATGGAATTACAGGTCTCCTGCCCCAAAGTTATACCACTTCAGCTTTTTGTGGGGGTTTTAAGGGAGCATGTCCTGTTCATCCTATAGGGTCCAGGTTTCTGATGGCCTTTTCTACAATACCTGGAAGAGGGCTGAGCACTAAGAAGGCACTCAGTGAAAAGTCACTGGCTTGGACTTTCTGTATTGGAAAACAATGCCTTTGTTTCCTCAGCAGTATGTATTAGGACCAGGACTTTGATCCCCAGCTCCAGACATGACATGCCTGCTGTGTCCTCCCAGACAGGAGTAAGGCTGATGCATTCCCATCTACACTGGTGGTCATGTCATATGTGTGTCATTCCCAACATCAAAGCAGTGAGCTCTCAGACTGAAGCTTGAAGATGGTTCTCAAGGAAGGCACAGCTTCAAGAGCAAGCATGCTGTCCACCTGGTTTCTTGGCTGTAGTTAAATTCTCTATTCCAGTGTCTGCCATGGGTTTGCAGGGGTATTTGTTTGAGAAATGTATGAAAGCAATGCCTTGTGGCTCATTTCATTATTGGGCTTTTGTGGATGCTCTACAGAGGGCAAGGTTACTCAGGGAATGCTGAAGGCCATGTGTGAGTATTTTCACTAGAACCCACTTGAATGTTGGCATAATTCTTAATGATATTTTTTGGGGGGTTGCTGAGAAAGGAAACAGTGATGTGAAAGACTGTGTAGTCCAGCAGCAAGATCAATGTCTCCTACGTTTGAACTTGTAGCTTCAAAACAGAGCTTGTAGTGCAGCCTTGGGGAATGTAACTAACTCTTCCCAGCATCTTTTTTTTTTTTTTTAAATCCACAAAACCAAGATTTTTAGAATTACCTTTTAAAGGAGGCTCTGAATTCAAATAAAGTAATAAAAAATATGATAACTCAGACATGGCAATTGTTTTCTCTATTCATGATGAAATACAAGAGATTGGAAGTATTTTAAAGATCTATGATTATAAGTGTATTGATTACAAGTAGACTTTCTCAGCAAGGTACTGACAATACATATGAAATTCTTCTGGAAGTCTCTGTAGAAGCTCCTCACTGTTTGCTTATTTTTGCACACATGAACATTATAACACCAGACTGTAAATTTCATTTAATTATACAGCTATTCAGGCATCCAAGGGTCCTGAATTTGCATTGGAGCTGTATATAAGAGATAAGGAAACCTCTCATTTCTGAAATCAAGTCTCACAAAGAATAACAAGGTATTCGCAAACAGCTCTGTCCAGGTTACTTCTAGACATTGAGCTCTAATTATTCTCTGCAGTCTGTGTTTAAAACAGTGATTGGGTTGGTATTCTAATGAGGCATTTGCTGGGGAGGCACAGACCAGTGAAGAGGACTGAACATCCCAGAGCAACATGTGGCTCAACAGGAAACAGCCCCTCAGACCATACCCAAAGATGACATGTGCATGGCCCTTCAGAACAGGCAGGGAGCCTGTAAGCACACTCACTGGACCCTGGTGGCAGTGCTGAGAAGTAGGCACTCTTCGTTCTTTCAACGGACACACTTATGTGACTTGGAAAGATGACAGAATCAGAACTTGTCCCAAATGGGCATGTGTGGTTTCATTGAATTATTATGGCAAACTTGGGAAGTGGGCACTGTTATCTCCATTATATAGAGGTGGAGATCACAGCTTCAAGGAAGTTAAAAACACATGCACAGCTGATAAGATGCACAGGAAATGATCAGAGTCGACTCCTTTTTTTTTTTTGACTTCCTGCCCTTCTTTCTTGATCAGTATTTTCCCATTTTCTTTTCCATCTTCTTTCCCCCTGCTCTCTCCTTCTTTATGTCTGTTGTCACCATATATGCAGAGTATTGTAGTCACACACAGTATTTAGCATTGTCTCCTGTTTATTGCCCAGCTTACTCTTCTGGGAGAGGAATAGCTGTGAATATGCAGAAAGAAGAATTGGGCTAGCTTTGTCTACCTTTGCCTAGGTCTATTAAGGGTTTGCTTCCAAGGCAGGGAATTAGTTGTGGTCATATGAGTAGCGATTGCTTCGTCTGCTAAAATATCCGCCCATGACAGAAGAAATATGAGGGAAAGGCAGCCACCATCTGTTTAGTTGCAAGGTATCCATCAGCACTAAGATGAGTTGGAGAGGAAACAGGCACATACTGAGAACGCTTTAACCCTGTCCAGGGCAAATGGGCCACTCAGTTTCCACAACAGGGGGATTGTTTGGTCAGAGTCCAACTTCAATGTTCCCTTCATGGACCTGGTTTTTTGGTCACTGTGTAAGTGAGATGGGGGCACTGTTGTTCTGCAGTCATGAGCTGAACATGGAAGCCAGATCAGAGGTGCCCACCCTCCATCTGGCTGCTTAGCCAGCTTCTAGGTGTGTCCTGGAATTTAAGATTCAGGATGTTGAGCCTGCTTCTACCTCCTAGTCGTGCCTCCTGCAAAGGGAACATGCCCAGGTTCCCTGGAATCCACTTTTCATTTACTCATTGTGTAGAAAATGCATATCTATACATACTTACATATATAGCATGTAACCAGCTGTATTTTAAATTTATTTATTTTAATTTTATGTGTGTGTAATGGGTGAGGTCTGGTTGTACATGGGTACCTGAGAAATTGAACTCAGGCTTTCAGGCTTTGCAAGCAAGTGCCTTTAACTGCTGAGCCATCTCCTCAACCTCCTAGTAGCTCAGTTTTTAGCATATATATTTACATAGACACATAGATTTTAATTTTTTAAATTTTAATTATTTTTGTCATATTATGCTAGATTATAAAGTCTAGGCTAGAGGTCTTTTTTTCTTTTTTTTGTTGTTGTTTATAAAAGTGCCCCCAACATCTAGAGGAGTTCTAGCTTTTAATAAGCATTCAATGGCTATAGGTGGAAGGTTTTTCTAACTCACATTTGAAAGCATTACACAGGCCTTCCACCTCTCTCTCTCCCTTTCCTCACTATTAAGAATTTTTCTTAAATTATAGAAGGAAACATAAAAAAACACACAAAGTGTAACTTAATTAGTTATTATAAATATTCTGCCTTTGTAACAAAAAAGCAATCTACCAACTGAGCCACCTCCCCATGCTGTGGTATTTCAAGTTTATGATTTCCTTAAAGTTTTAATTGGAATACTCTTTATGATGATTCCCCTTTATTGTTTGGTGATCTTTGGTATAGTCCATGTAGGAAAAATGAAAAAAATCATATTTTTCATCATTTTTAAAGATAATTATCCAGGTTTTAAAATTATCTGCCAAAGATTACCAAGTTTCAAAAATTCATCATCCTTTCTAGAAGTTCAATATACTTTTTTTCTGAGATCTGATTGAATATTTTGATATTGAGTCCCACTAAAGCTCAAATGATCCCATCTGTAAACACTGGGAGCTCTTTAAAGGCTTCTTAGTCCTTAGCCCATAACTCTCACAGGACTTGAAGGCTTCCTTGCTTTCTTAAAGGATGAATTGCTCTCTGGCTTGTATCATTAGTCGGGCATCTCCAGAAAAACAGAAACAACAGAACATATGATTAAAAGGGATGATTTAATAGACTGGTTTGTAGTATGAAAGGCTGAGCAGTCCCATAATGGTTGTCTGTAAGGAAAGGGAGCCAAGAAAACCCATAGCTGATCAGTTGAAGTAGCCATCAAGCTCAGAGGAAAAAAAGAACAATAATGCAGCCCCAGTCAGACCCTCTCGAGAGTCACTGGGGCAACTCCGTGTTCAAAGCCTGGAGAATCTGAAGTCTGATGTTCATAGCAACAGCAGCAGCAAAACACACATCTCTTAGCGTGAGTCAAGCATGTGGGGACCACAAGCTGGCTGGTTGCCTTTGGATCCAGGTGGGCTCTGGTCTGCCTATTGGATGGAGCTGCCCACATACAGAAGTGGGTCTTCTCCATTCAGTTTGTTGACCCATATGCCAATTTTCTTTGGAAACACTCCCACAGACATACCCAAAAAAGTGCTTTACCAATTTTCTAGAAACTTTTTGGTCCAGTGAAGCAGATAACCAATATTAACCAATACAAGACTCATCTTGCACAGTTCCTGTCCCAGCCCTTGTTATCAATCTTGGCTTTGGGGATAGGTCTCTTGGGTTTGAATCCAGGCTGTAACAGTTTTCATCTGTGAGATGTGGGGAAACCTGTTTTACTACTCTGAGTGACTGTTCCCTCCTCTTTATGAAGAGGACATCCACAGTACCTACTTTACATATTGTTACCACAGAGATTTCTTGAGTTGTTATATTCACAGTGTTTGGAGGTGATGGGCTTGCACACAAACGTTTCCAGTGCTATTGAATTGCCAGTGTTGCTGATCTAGGGTGATAGTTTGAATATAAAGTGTTCCCCATAGACTCATGTGTTTATGATTAAGCCTCATAATTAATCCCCAGCTCCTGGAGCTTTTTGTAGGCACAACCTTTCTGGAGGGGGTATGTCACTGGGAATAGAACTTGGGTTTATTAGTCCAGACATACTGGCTGTTAGCTAACTTGCTCACTCTTGCTGCTATTTCCCAGCTGATGAGACAAGATGTGATGCCAAGTCTCTGATCTGTCATGCTTTCTCTACCATGGCGAAATGTCCCTCTGAGACTGTGAGCTGAAATAAATCCTCCCCTTATATATGCTGCTTCTGGGTGTTTTGTCCCAGCAACGAGAAAAGTGACTGCAACATCTAGGAAGCTGTGATGTTGCGTCTATGAAGAGCTCATGTAGACAAATGAATAAGTAGTTGGTGACTGACACTCTTACAATACTTAGTTGCTTTTTGCAATGTTCAATAGGGATAGGGACTATTTCAACTTTGCTTGTTGATTTTATTTATATTTGAGAAAGAGTTTTGCCTTGGTAGAGTAATGAGGTTATTATGTAGTGTGAGATAATCAGAATAGATATCTTGGATTCAGGCATTAAATTTGACCCCTTGCAAAAGACAGAAGGCTGGATCCAGATGAAAGGACATAGCCTCTCAGAGCGAGTTGAGCTGATAACTTAGTCCTCTCATATTTACCTTGAAGAAGGAAGCAAGCTTTGAATCGCAGTGATAAACAGAAGGACGATAAATGCACAGACCAAGTTTGACTTGAATACTTCATCCCTCATTTGAGAATACTGTAATCAAAACAAAGAGAATGAATTATTTTGTAGCAGAGGCAAGTTTTTGGAAGGGTTAAGTTTCATCAGTATTTGACATCACAGGAAACAGTATGAGAAACAAGGCATCTGAATCTTTTTTTAAAAAAAATTAAGAGGAAACTTCATCTTCTAAATCTATTAAAGAATGCTGTTTCAATGCCTCCCACCAACTTTCTCTGAAAGGCCAGGAATTGATACAGCAACCTCTGCAGTGAAGGCCATATGAAGAGTCTGTGCCTGGATTTACCCAGCCTCCCTGACTCATGAGCTGTCGTGACTCAAACTTTCTTCACGAGTAAATTAAAGTCATGTAAGGAGGTTGTGGTATTTCTTATTAGCTTTTGGGACAAAGAGACATGTTTTATCAATGAGTCTTTCTGTCTCCTTTTAAGTAATAACTGTTGAAAATAAATTCCCAGTCTCAGAATTTAAAGCTATCCACAGATCTCCAAGTGTATAATCTCTTGTTTCACAGAAAACACACCAAGATTATTGATAGGCCAATGTGCTTGAGGCCCTTCTGTTATCTGTTCCAGGCAGCCCTGAGGGATGTCGCTAACTTTATTTTGATTACCCAGAGTACTCAGTAATTCAGGTATTTCATTGTTAAGTTTTAAAAGCTTCTTGAAGATTGGCAATGTATACATGTCTTCCCTTGCTTCATTTCTCAAATGATTTTGGACTCACTAAACTCAGGAATAATCTTTAAAAAAAAAAAGGTATGCAATACTGAAAAAGGCATTAGAGTCAGGTTTACCCAAGTCCTTCATTTTGTCTTAATGTAAGAGAGGTCTAGTAACTTGCTATAGATCACACTGCATGGAGCTCACTTTATTCTAAGGTAGGGAATGAGGCAAAAATCTGAGCCTGACACTGCAATTTTGTGATATTTGATTTGAACTTCAGAGTCAGTTTACTCAGGAAACTGGCCAACTACCCTCTTGCAATCTCCAGTCTCTGTGTCCACAACAGTGAGGCTTAATGAAATGAGAAAATTAGTTCAATTTGTTGGGATGGTGCAATAACAGTTACAGGATTGTTTTCTCTCTTTCACTGACTTACTCCTCAGTGCATGCCATGGCTGAGGCGTGGGGAAGGACCTATCATAGCTAATGAGAAGCCTAAGGGAAGCCCAGTGTTGTGCAGCATCTGCCCATTCATTGCTTTTGCTAGGCAATGCATTTCCCTTCCCCACTGCTGAGGCTTCTGTGCCGTTGCTGATAACCTGCTCAGAATCTGGAGGGTGTCCAGGAACATGGCCTGAAGAACCACTGTAAGCCGTCCTCACTCCTGATAGAACCACAGAAAACCCACGTTATGAACAGTTGCTACTAGTGATGCTGAGAGTAGGGCAGAACCACAGAGACCCACACAGGCCAACTAAGAAGCAGCAGAAGTTACCAGACAGCAATGAGCACACGGAGTATGCAACAGATGCATTCCTATCTTCCTTCTGACAATCGGTTACACAGAATTTACTTTTTATTGACAGATTATTTTTCAAACCAGCTGGGATATATAGATTTGATCATGGGAACTTACAACCTAATCAGTGCTCAGTGTACTGAATCCTTCTTTCTCTCCTTCTCTGCCTCATCATCACTGTAACCATCTGCCTTCTTCTTGAAGTTGTAATGTACCACCACCATCCCAATCCTGGAGGCCTTTCCAGGACATCCTTGTTGTATACTCACATGTCTGCTAACTAACCTCAGATGACCTGCCTCTATTGTCGGAGAAGCGGGCTTCCCCTCTCAGCAGGGGCCGGGCATCCTAGCCTGACAAAATACTTAAGCCCTCCCAGTGCCTAAGTCTAAGCATTCCTTTCTCCTTTTCACAGGGCTACTTCCTATTTCTGGGCTTTATCACATGAGGAGAATATCTTCTCCTGTAAATTCCAAACATTAAGCTCTGTGAGTCCTTTCATGAACCTTTCTTACTGATAAGTCTTAAAAATCTCACGATTATCATCTGTTCCAGTGAAAGTTACATGCAGTTGTGTGTTTCCATCAAGGTAGCAAGCTGGTGGACACAAGTTGGAATATTTACTTTTCTTCCAGCTCTGTGAGCATCTCCCCCGTGCACAGAGCCAACGTCTGTGAACCTTGCTTCTCTTTTCTGCCAAATGGGGACATTGTAGGTTGTGCAATGCTAGAGCATTCTACTATTTTCCTGTTTGAACTCCAGTTTCAGGACTTTCCAGGCTGGCAAACGTGTAAGAGGAGCAACAGAATAATTGCTTCAAAATAAGCTTAAAAACAAGGTCACAAAAATGACAAGATGTCTCATTTAGAAAAGTAAAAGACAACATGTGATACCATCTGGTGCAAGGTCCATTTTCCCACCTAACCATCTATTCAAGGGATAGAGGGATTCAATGAATTCTAATATCCATGACAAAAGTATATTTTTATTACCTTATTCTAGAATTCAATTTATAACAATTGGAAAATTCATTCATTTTCCAAGCCTTCTTTTCTCCCTTTTTTCATATTTCAATGATAACTCAAATAAGGTTTGCAGTATGTAATATTTTTCTACTGTAATTGTTAAGCTTCTGTATAATTTTTTTCTTTTTATTAAGGACAGAGAAAACTGAGAGGAATTCTAAACATAGATAAGAGTATCAATTGTACTCAGCCAAAGAATTATCTAAAGATTCTCTTTTGTGGGAAGTAGGCACTTTTATGTGGCAGGAAATTGTAACATTAAGTGAAAGTTTTGAAAATAATACAGAACTTGGTTCATACCAAGAACAGTTATGATAGTTATTGCTAAATAAAAATGAGCAAAATATGATAGCTGATTTGTGTATAAAAGGCGAGGCTTCTCACAGTTTTGATTTAATGTGCTTCGGCATTTTTAGGATGCTATCTATGCTTTTATATTTCTCTCCAGCCATTCAGTCACAGAGCTAGCTCCTCCTCAACAGCTTGACCTAATCTGCCTTCTTTTGCATATACAATTCAGGGGTCATTCCATGACTCATCTTTCCTATGCCCACTGTCTTTATAGAAAAAGATGTTTCACATACTTATTCAGTTATTTGATTGTCATCTCTGCGTACCTAGCTAGGTGACAGAGTTGCTCTTGTATTGGTTAATCTTTCTCAAGGTTCTCCATACTACCTAGACCTTGTGGCAGATGACTTGCGTGTGTGTATGTATTATTCATTTGTGCATCAGAAGGAGGGAGAAGGGCTAAGAAAAATGACCATGGATTTAAGTTTGCCTTCTTCCTTCCTCCAAGTCATCTGCAATATGAATTGCCATATAATCTCTTGTGTGCATCCTTCTAGGTGCATCACCATTATTTTTCCAACTGCATGGAAACCAGGTGCTAGGAAAATGGTAGGATTTTTTCCATTGTATAATAGTTTTATTTTTCTCCTTTACTGTTTTTCCATTTTATGCACAAATGTTTTTATCTGAGTAAAAATAGAAAATAACTGGATTTTTTTTAGTTGCATTTCAAGTAATATGGGCTTAGAAGACATACTGAATTAGATTTGAATTCCAGATCTGCTGCCTTCTACAACTGCAGTCCTTGGAAAAGGTATTCAAATTCTCTGAGGCTCTCTTACTTGTCAAGCAGTAAACCTAATATCTCCAGAAAGGGATGCTGTAACAAACTAAATGAGGTAACAAGTATGCACTCTTAATCAGGCAGCCTAATACAGTGGTGTTGGATATCAGTTATCTTCTGACATTGATGGCTCAGTAGCAATTTATTACAGCCTGTGAGGCACTTATTAAGCATTAACTGCCCTTATTCTGCACAGCAACTTTAGGAAGGGGTGCTGGCTATAATGATGCCAATCTTTAGGATAGGAAGGTTAATGTTTGCTCTAAGATTACAAAGTGTAGTGAGTGTAAATTCCTAGGAAGTAGAGGTCATGGCTTTCTTGATAAGTGATGTCTGGTGGAGCCTGGGTAAGCAGAGCACACACTGAGCCAAACAAATGTTCTGGTCTGTGCTCAGACTACCCAGAAATGGCAAGAAGAGTAGCTAGAATGACAGCATCATAAAGTAACTACTGTGTGAATTGATATTGAAGTCTGCAGATGGCTTGACCTCATAGGAACAAAAGCACAACATTTGGGGACGGTCAAACCCTGAATGCCCTTACACATTACAAGTGGCTTTTCCCATTTTATTTGGATGATGAGGAGTTTGGAGTAATCACATCATGTAGAGACATTACAGTCTTATGATACTTATCGATTTCAATACATCTCAGAGGCTAAAGTTGCCATTGCTTCTGTTTCAATCACCTGGAGCTATTGATGAAAGTACTAAAAAATGTGTGATAAAACTGTGTTTGATTGGGTGTATGTTTATCTGGGAACCCTGGTGATCTTAGATAGAAGATGCAGAATATTTCTTTCCATTGTTACTCATGAAGCAGTTTCTTTAAAGAGTTCTAAAAGTATAAAGTTTATTTTAGTGAAAGTTTAGCCTCACTCAGATTTGAGATTAGCATAGGACTAATGAAAACTAAGGGTAAAAGAATAATACTGAATTTACTGAAATATATATTATATGAATATTGTGTCATCTAATTTTCATATCAAACTCTAGGGGCAGATAATCATATGCATTCCAGTGAGATCGAATCCTTTGTCCTGAGTCTCTCAGTGTATACAGTCAGTAGTTGGATTCAAGCCATGTGACTGAGGAATTGAGTCTATATTGAGTCTATGCTCTTTCTTTCTTTCTTTTTTTTTTCAAAACAAAGACTAAACATTTGGGGACAAAATAAGCATTTTTCAGGACTACAAAAATTTCTATCTGAGTACAATAAATATTTGCTGCTGTAAATTAATCAATATACCTTTGTGCTCACTTTTTTTTTTCCAAAGTAGGATTTGAACTAAGGCCTGTTTTCTCCTGCTTCTACTGTGGGTCTCCCAGAAACATCCTATCTGGGACTCTCAAAGTCCATATTGGCATAAGTATGGACCCAGAGATCTCCTGATGAGAGCCAAACTCTGAACATGAGGCAACTGACCAGCTCAGGTCTCCATATTCAGCTGAGGGAAAAGACATGGCTCTAGTGATTCATAACAACAGAAATCCTGGAAGATATTTCTCAAATAACCTTGGCAAAAGAATCTTCAGGATAGGTGGAGGTAGGTAGGTACTTGCATTCCATAGAGATCTACAAGCAGTCCTCAAGTGTGAAAACTATTCACCTAGGATAAAGTGCTATTGTACACCTTTCACGAGAACTTAAAGAGGCCTTTCCTCAAAGGAAGAGGTTTCAGAAATAAGCAGAGATATATATGGATGCACTGAAAGAAGGAAGGAAATCAAATTTCCATTGATATGATTTTAACAGTTAGTTTCCTAAAATCCTCACGTCAAAAGTAGAAAAATCTAGTCATCTTGGAAATACGTATTAAACATAGCCTAACTTGGCTCAACATGAGGAAGTTGCTCTACTGTAAGGCGGTGCCATGGTTTTGAAACACTGTGCTTAATTAGCTCTTTGTACATGTGTTCGTTCAAGTGTTGCCACATTCATAAGCTCTTCTAAGCCTCTCAAGGTTTGCTGTGGGGTCCTCTGGCTCAGAAACAGCTGTTTATCATTGCCACTCTAAACTTCATTCAGAATGAGTCTTATCCCAGAGGAGAATGAAGACCCGGGCCTTTCATGTAAGTTCTATGAAAACGGAAGGCAAAAGATGAATGATTCTGCCAAGGGACAAGTTCATAGCGGGATAAAGCAGGCTTAGAACTCACAGCACAAACGAGCATCACAGTAACAGAAGGGCAGTTACGATGAGTGTGCATCACCAAGAGAGAACTCTAGACTAAGACATACACTGAACGACCTGGAACTTCAATCACGATTTTCAAAAGAGAAACAAAATGATGACGTTGTTTGCTTTCTATCAACTTGATAATTTTTTTAAAAAGACATAAGCACTATTCTTCAGGGCAGCAAAGTATTTTAAATGTACATTATATTTTAGTTTTATTAGGATTTTGTTCTAAGAAAAACAAGTAAACATGACAATGACCATGACAATATAGTTTGAACTTAGAATAGTAAAAAGTGAAAAAAACTCAGAAATGATTAACATATGCAGTGCAACACCATGCAATACTAAATTTGTGTTCTAATTGACTAGCAATGTAGAAAAAGGCTGAAGTAAGGAAAACTTAAAGTTACAATAGAGTCTACTATGTGTGGAATGGTGTGCATAAGAATGAACAAGTATGTAGGTACACACTCCTTGTAAGAAAAGATCAGAAATGACTCTATTTTACTTTTTTGTTCTCCATGTTTAGTATAAACATTTGTTAGTAAAAATATGCTATTTTAATAAGAAAAATCTAGTATGCAACAACATGTTATATTTTCTAGACCTTTTTCATTTAAAGTTGTAATTTCTGCCAGGCTCTGAGATCTGCAAGCTTCCCTAGAAAATACGTAGCCTTTCTATAGAACAACAATTTCTCTGACATTTAGGCCCTTTGATGACTTTTCCCTCATCTAAGGCTCTGCCCAGAATGTCTTCATGAAGCTCTGGGAAATAAAAATGTTGAGGAGCACTGATTCTAGCCTGGCCGAGGCCAAATGTCTTTTGTGCTCTGACTTTTACATGGCATCTCTTAGGAAACTGAAGGGGTTATGACTAATTATCTAATACTAATAATGACAATGGAGCGTAGCAGCAGTGAACTTTGATGGTCTTTGGCAAACTGGTCTGGAGTCCAGTGTGATTGCCAGACGGGGTGAAGAGCGGTCCAGCACAGCTGAGGAAGCCAAGCAGGGGGTGCTGTTCACAGGGAGCTCACTCACACGAGGGACGACAGGGTTTTCTGAAGCATTGTTGGATGTGGGAGTGAGGAAGGAATAAGCATATTGAATTATATGGCACAGTGTGAGCAAAACCATGATCTTTTCTCTTGAAAACCCGCTGAAAAAGGTCACATCAAAACCCATTCATGACTTTCAGGTCTTTGCAAAAAACTATTCTGAGACAAATCATAGAAAGTGAAGCATTCCCCTTCAATATTCTTACCCTACATATTTTTTCTTAAGTAGAAACTTTGTGTGGACAAGTCATGTGTTGGCAACCGTCTCCTTTCTCCCTGTCCCCATTCCACTGAAGGCTCTCCTCTGTGAGTTTGTTTATTTTCTTATTCATTCAAAAAGTGCAATATTAGATGCATAAATGTTGCATATAATGCTGTCTTGGTAACTATATTGATTCCTATGCGACATGAATAAGCAATGCCTGAGTGATATTTCTTTACATTTCAATGGGGCTTTGTGCTCCATAATTCACTCATAAAGGAAAAGAGGCCACACGTTCTTATTCATGTATCTTCTCATTGTTGAAACAGAATGAAGCAATTTCTCCCTTAAAAAATGTCAAGGGTACAATTATTGTTTCTTTTTTCTTTTTTACTTTTAGAAAACATGTTTTTATGTTTCCAATTACCCCCCAAATCCAGGGTAGGACAGGGAAGTTAAGGGAGTTTGGAATCATACGTTCTGTCTGTACTTCAAAAATTCTGAGATGCAGTTTTGATTAAAATGTGAATATTTTGGTAGCACACACACCTAAACATCTTTAATAGCATGCGTGTTACTATTGGTGGTTTGGTGGGGGAAGATTTGCTTTAACCTTGAGGGTTGGTGGGGGGAGTTTTGCTTTAACTAGCCACCAGGTGGCAGTGTCAAACCAGCACCAATTTAAATTCCTTGCCCAAGTTTTTTTTTAAGCTTGATTTAATTTTTTTTTTTTTTACAGACTTCCTTAATATGTATACGTCATGTGTTGGTACCATCCTTTTCCCATCCCTGTCTCAATTCCTCTGGGGGCCCTCGGTGCAGTTGCTGGTATTCCCCATGGGGTTGTAAATCACATCAGAGTATTAATTCAGGAGCACATAGGAGATTTTTTTTTAAATTTTGGTTTTTGAGGTAGGGTCTCACTCTAGCCCAGGCTGACCTGGAATTCACTGTGTAGTTTCAGGCTGGCCTCGACCTCCCAGCGGTCCTCCTACCCCTGCCTCCCAAGTCCTAGGTTAAAGGTGTGTTTTTTCATGCCTGGCTCAAATTGAATTTTTAATTTTAAATCTTGTGGAGTTTATCTACTCACTGATAGGTGTAGGGATGCAGGGTTCCCTGTAGCCTTTGTGTATTGTGTGGATATTTTCTTGCTCATCCTTATCCTGAGGGGTCTAGCCCAGCTGTGTGTGTGTGTGTGTGTGTGTGTGTGTGTGTGTTTGTGTGTGTGTGTGTTTTCAGAGACAGCCCATATTGGATGATTCTTCTTTCTGAGTGCTGCATAGAAAACAGATCATTTCTTGTATGATGATAGCTTAGAGTCAATGAAATATGGTTTCTGGATTTGGAGCTGTATGACCTTTGCTTAACTTCTTGGAGGCTCACTTTTCTTCTTGTAAGTGTGATAATGTTTTCCTGAGGATGTGATAAGCTGATCTACGTAATGTCAGAGAGAAGATGCATATTGATAGTATTCTTTGACCCTGCAGTTCTGTGGTTTGGCCGTCTCTGTGTACTTTGTTAAGGTGTTACAAATCTTTTATACTAAACCTTTTCCCCCAGCAATTCCTCTGCTTCTCATACCATCCAAGCATCAAATAACAGGGAGTGAAGATGGAGTGGCTTGTCTTGCAAGAACTACGGAGAGTGAGCCTTAGCAGAGGAGGTGACCTGTGCAAGAACACCAGCTTTTAAAATATTTTCGTTTGCAAGCAGAGAGAGATGGAGAGAAGAGAAAGGGACACACACACACACACACACACACAGAGAGAGAGAGAGAGAGAGAGAGAGAGAGAGAGAGAGAGAGAGAGAGGGAAAGAGAGAAAATGGGCAGCACCAGAGCCTCTAGCCACTGCAGAGAAACTCTAGAATCATGTGCCGCTTTGAGTATCTGGCCTTATGTGCGTACTGGGGAATTGAACCTGCATTGTGAGCCTCTGCAGGCAAGCACCTCAGGTGCAGAGTCATCTCCCCAGCACAGAGAACTGGCTTTGATGTCATGAAAAACTCCAATCCTGGACCCCTGCTGACAATTTGACCTTGCGATGGATTCATAATTATTCCTTCCCTCAAGCATAAGCTGAAGCTCATAATAGCCTCTACTTTATTTAGTTGTTAGAGCAAATTTGTACCATCCACTGCAAATGCTCAATTTATGTTACCTATTATATATTCTACTTAGCAGTAACCTAGTCCACAAAGAGGGTCTCAGGACAAGAATCAGTGAGAAAGTCTCTGTGATGTGAAAGATTGCATACACACACACACACACACACACACACACACACACACACACACACACACGATGTGTCTCATCATCCTCACCACTAGGAAACCCATAGGGCACATGTTAGATGGCACCTGGCTGGATCATCAGTGAGCAGCGGGCTGCTGCCCTCTGAATAGATGACCTTCCCTTGGTCAAAGAAATCACCCTCAGTCAAGCCTGGCTTCTTGGAGAACCATTTTTGTCCCAGATCCGGTGGCTACAGGTAAGATACAGGTACTATTAAGTAAAGCATATGGGAGATGGGAGATGTATTCTGCAGGAGTCAGTCATTAGTGAGGCCAGAAGGAACAAAAGGGTTTCTGTCTTCCTCTGGACATAGGAATCAACAAGCTAATTGACAAGATTCTTTGTAAAGACACCCCACTAGCTGTCCCAGCTTCTTCTCAAAGTATCCAGGGAATAAAATGCATTTGATTTGGTCTTTAAGCTCTTAATTATATTATGAGTTAAAAAAAAAAGGATGCCTGCTATATTTGTTGGGGGAGCAGGTGGTGAGTGAAGCTGGATGTCCTTTCTGTTTGCTAAGTACACAGACACAATGAATTTCCAATTGGGAGTCTCAGGTAAAAGAATTCATTTTGGAGCCTGCATTCTGCAGGTAGCTACTGAAGACGCTCAGCTCATTGCGAATGGTTCACGTGCACGGGAGTGTGAATGCTTCAAACCGAGGAAAGCAAAATCTCCCAGGCAGCTGAGCAAACTCACAAAAGAATTGCTCACTGGAGCTTTACAGAGTATTGGATCAAACTCCTGAAATTCGCTTGCAAATTCCCCACTGTTCTTGCCAGAGGCTCCTGCAAAAGCCGAACGAACCCCTCCTGTGCTCAGTCAAGGAAGGCCTGTCTGTTTTTATCAGTGCAAAGGAGGAGCTCAGTTAAGCAGGACATTTCTCCC
This sequence comes from Jaculus jaculus, assembly GCF_020740685.1. Lineage (NCBI taxonomy): Eukaryota > Metazoa > Chordata > Mammalia > Rodentia > Dipodidae > Jaculus > Jaculus jaculus. The sequence goes on along the minus strand of NC_059103.1, from coordinate 207,544,190 downwards.
AGTCTCCTCTCTTCCTTCTGGTTCATAGATAGGTTAGGGGAAGGGAGTTGGAAACAGGAATCAATAAGCCGGGCATGGTGGCACACGCCTTTACTCCCAGGTCTCGGGAGTCAGAGGTAGAAGGATCCCTGTGAGTTCAAGGCCACTCTGAGACTACATAGTGAATTCCAGGTCAGGCTGGGCTAGAGTGAGATCCTACCTCTGAAAACAAACAAACAAACAAACAAACAAACAAACAAACAAACAAACAGCATCAATATGGTGATGGCTTGTGTCTTTGAACATTCCAGCTAAGTCCTGAAGCCCTTCTAGTAACTTGGGAGGGAGGCATGCTCCTACAATTTACAGAAAGGAATGCATGCTCAGACAGGGCACTTCACTTTTCAAACATCACATTGGAAGGAAAGAGAGGTGCTATTCACCTGAGTTGGAATCCACACCTTATTCCTAGACCTACAGGAGGAGTTGAATCTGATTCAGCAGCGCTTAGACAATTAGATAACGTCTAAAAGTATTAGAAAGATGTTTTGATCACTTACGCTCACATCAGGTTGTTGGGTACTCTCTTATGTTGTTTTGCTAGGGTAACAACCGAAGTTAATTCCCCTAAGAGAAAGGCTGGCAATATACCTGGCTTCAAAGTTTACTGAGGTGAGGATGCTTTGTCGTTTTACGTGTCTTTTCCTTAAAGTACAAAGCCAAGGGTCTCCTGATCTAACCAGCTTCTCCCCTCATGATCCTGGCTCTATGCATTTTTTTTCAGAGAGAATGAGAAAAACACTGTACCAAGCCAAACCAATCAAAGCAAACCAAAGAAACACCAAACCAAGATACCAAGACCCCAGCCCTTGGGTGCTCTTTTGGGCCCCAAGTTTACTCGAGAAAATGAGCCGCCGGGAGGCTCAGCTCTACCTTGTGCTCCAGGCTGGAGTCTTTAAACGTCAGCGAGAACGCCTTGATGTGCTCTCTTCTCAGCTTATCGCCACTCCGCAAGTCGATGGTGTGCTCTATTCTCTTGTTAATTTCCTCAGGCCCAGACTGGACATGCAAAGCTTGTGCAAGATGGTTTGGAAGCAGATTTATTGAATTTCTTGTTAGGGCAGCCAGAGTCTAGAGGGAAAGCACATGCAAACACAATAAACCTGCAGGTCCCCTTTGGATTGCGGAGAAACGCGCTGTTTTTAAACAGTAACAGCACCCCATGCAGTTGTATTTCACAAGACCCACAACATTTGGTCAGTTAGCATTTTGTTCAGAGAAACACAGCCTGGCAAAAGGTCACATCAAGAGGAACCCTTCCCTTCCCTCTATGTAGGCGCCCTGCATTCCTTTGGTTGAGGCATTCAGCGCAGAGTTGCAGTAGACATGTTAATAGCCACTTTTTCTCTAACCAGGAGCATCCTGGGTAAGAGAGAAAGAGAACCTAAGAAATAATAGAACATCCATATATTTGAAAAGCCTACAGAAATGACCATCTCCCACTAAACAGATGCCACATTTTAATGCGGTCTTTTATTTAGTGGTGGTGAGGAGACTTGAGGTGCCTCATGATTTGCAGTTTCCTTTTAAGCATTCCTCAAAGATGGACAGTCATATGTACCAGGCTCTGTTCTTTAAACATGATAAATATTACTAAATTTTTGCAATGTCTTCACCAGCATAAATCATTATATATCTATACCTTCATATAGATATATGTATAATTTCCTTTAGGAAAAAAATTATGCAAGCAACTTCAGCATCTCAGCTTCCCAGTGTTGCCTGGCATGAGGTGGAGGAAGGCACACCACATGGCTGGTAACTGGAGGTGGGTACGTGGATGCAGAGATTGCATTGGCTCATGAGGATACACCAGAGACCTTGTTTCCTCGAGATTCAGCATCCAGTGATAAATCAACTGGCTAGCTCTAGCCAAATGCAATACTAACTCAGAGCTCTGATCAAAGACAGCTTCTTGACAACAGCAGAGGAAAAAAAAGAAATAATAATAAAATAAAAAAGAAAGAAAATCAAGCAAATGATGAATTGGCTTAACAGGATACAGGGGCTGACAAGACCCTCCCACCTTTAAGGGATCTCCTTGATGGGAGACAGCACACCCAGTTCATCTGTGCATGAGGATGTGGGAACGCCCCACCTCAGCACTCAGTCACCACATCTGGCTGAGCTGGCCATTCAGCCTGGCTGGGTTTGGAACACAGGCTAGACTGAGATGAGATTGTAAAAACATCCCTTAAGAGCTAATAGAGGATAGCGGAGATCTCCCTGCCCTGATCATTCATGTATCGATGACCTTGGGGTAGACTTGTTCAAGAGCCAGAAACTGAATCAAACTCAGTGATTTCAGGGCCAGAGCTGGAGCCTCAGGTTTTGACCTTTTTGAAATAGCTGCTTCTTGTGATACTGTTCGATGCTTCTGTTCGGCCTTCCCAGGGAGTGTCACTGTAATCTAAACTTGAAGTCTGTACAGATTCCCTAGCAAAGCTTTATTACAGGTAGAATTTACTGAAACTTTCTTCTCCATCCCTAGGATAATAGAAGGCATTGAATGTAGGCACATGGTACAGAAACATAAATGCTCTTAGGGCACTGAGTCAGTTGATTTAGGTTCTGAGAATCAAGCAGACTACTAAAGAGAAAGAGATAGATGGTTGGGATGTAAGGCAGGATGAGCGACAAGGAGAAGGGCTGGACTGGATGGAAAGAAGCAGGGCCAATGTTGCAGAAAATTAAACAGCATGATCCAGGCAGGACCAGAGAGTGTGATCCCCCAAGAAACAATGACATGATGCAACATCTCACAAAGCAGAGGAAGCTGGGTTGGCGCCAGTTGGTAGGTTCCCCATTGATTTCATAGGCAGTAATTCTTCCCACACACCTTAGATAAGAATGTTCTGTCTTGGAGAGGAGGGGAGAAGGATGCTTGGGCTGGCCTTGTTTGGGCCTCCATTATGACTGAGGGATGGAATCCATCAGCAGGGGAGGAAATCCACTAGAATATCTTGTGCATTCATAGTTCTCCATCATCTCTATTCATGTCTATCACTTTCTGGAATCTTAATTTTCTTATAGTTTTCCTTTCTTGAATTAAAATAAGCTTATGTAGTCTACCAGTCCCTTATGTTTGCAGTGGCTCTGAGACCTCTGGGTTTCACAGAGCAGGGGAATTTCAAAACACATTTTTGAGTTTGATGTATTTAAACTACAGGAACAGCTGCAGCAGCCACAACCATGACTGCAGCTCCAGGGCACATATGGTCAAGGGAGACCACTAGAAACTCAAAAAGCTAAGCACCTATGAGCGTTATTTCACAAAGGAAGGGCTTATTTTTAAACAAGAATGATACAATCTCAGAATAAAATGTCATTCTTCGCATTTCATTAATTAATATTAATTGTTTTCTGGCAGTCTGAGGATCAAATCTAGTGCCTCTGCTTATGCTAAGTAAATGCTCAACCAGTGAGTTATGCCCCTGATGAATATATTTAATTGGATAAACAAATGTATGACATGTTTTATTTTGCCTACAAAGTTATACCAGAATAAGCTATTTTTAGCAGAACAGAAGTTTTATTTTATTTTCAACATTTAACAGCATGTGAGCTACATTAGGATCAGGTTCAAAGATAACTTAAGCTTCCCAGTGTGATTTCAGTCTTAAATTGACTTGCAAAATATTGATGTCATTCATTTACATAAACAATTGGCTACAGAACCAGAAATACCACTGGATAAGACGGAATGAAATGGGAAAGACCTTGAGAATATTTGACTATAACACATACAAATATAATTGAATACCCATTAAAATATATTTAAATATATAATTGAAGACTATATTATATTAACACATAATAATACTATGGATATGAACTTTTAGCTGGTCTTTTAGATATCTGGGGCTCAGAATAGAGTAGCAGTACTATGTTATATTCTTATATGTGCATTGTAATATAATAAGTATTGTTATAGTGTTACAAATAAGCAGCTTAATACATAAATAATGCTATTTGTTTATACCTTTTCTGGTGTCTTAAATGTGTGAGAGGTCAGACTGGAGCAGTAGAAATATCTGGAATAGTCTCTCCTGACAGAGTTCTTTGACAAAGCAGAAGTTGTAGTCCTTAACTATCCTGTTGAAAACTATTCTCCCCAAGTATTTCTCAGAGTATTTTCCCTTGCCTTCATCCTTAAGATACACCAAGTCCAGCTGAAAATCAGACCCTTCTACAGGTAAGTTTCTGAAGGTAGCATCTTGCTTGAGAGTCTGGGAGTTGTGTAAATTATCACAAGAGGGTCTTTTTTAGTGGGTGGCAGGTTGTGATCCTCTTCGGGTCGTCACTGGGTTTATGACATGAAGGTTGTTCTTAGGGTTCTCTTTTAATCTGTAAACCCACTAAAGCCCTGGTTCCCTGCAGATTCTGTCACTTCATGGGTGGCCACAAGATTGAGACTGTTGATCTCCTAACAAGATTTCAGATTGAAAGTATACTGGTGAGACAGATCTAGCTCTGGTGCTGGAGAGACGGCTCAGCAGTTAAGCACTTGCCTGCAAACCCTAATGACCGGGCTCAGTTCCCTAGTACTCATGTGAAGCCAGAAGCACAAAGTGGCATATGCATCTGGTCTTTATTTTCAATGGCTAGATGCCCTGGCATGCTTTTTTTCTCTCTCTCTCCCTCCTTTTCCCTCTCTCCATATATACATATATGTATGTGTGTGTCCCTGTCTCTCCATTCTCTCCTTCCTTTCTCGGTTGCAAATAAATAAATAAAATATTAGTTCTTATGGTTCACATTTTCCAATCTCAACACTCCTTACAGCATAGCTGTGGATTCTTTGAACCATCTCACATAGGGTCAGTGATGAGGGGTGGAGGGCATTTCATGACTAGAACTTCTTAGTCCATTCTTTCTCAATAACATGTTTTAAGAAACACAAGTATGTCACGATGCTTTATGACTGGGCTTCTGGGGGAGCAGTCAGCTCTGAAGACATGGATCCATTATTTGCTCTATGCCATTTTTCCTCACCACTCTTCTTCAGACAGAGAACTAGGTATCTTTGGTTGCCTGTTGCCTATGCCAATGCCTGAAACTCTGCACTTCCTTAGTGGGAGTTTCCTGAACTAACAAACTCTTTTTTTAAATCTTATTTTATTTTTCCTCAATTTTAAAAAACATTTTCCATGATTATAAAAAATATCCCATGGTAATACCCTCCCTCCTCCCACTTTCCCCTTTGAAATTCCATTCTCCATCATATCCTCTCCCCATCTCAATAAGTCTTTCTTTTATTTTGATGTCGTGATCTTTCCCTCCTCTTATGATGGTCTTGTAAAACTCTTGCATCTGCACACAGGGAGCCACAATTTATCTTTTAATTTTATTTTTTTAATTTATTTGCACATGCGTGTATGTGCGTGTGTGTGTGCATGTGTGTAGGTGTATCAGTGCCTTTGCCACTACAACCAAACACCAGATACTTGTGACACTTACTGTACTTGGCTTATGTGGCTGCTTTGGAGTTGAACTCAGCCTGGAAGGCTTTGCAAGCACATGTCTTGAACTGCTGAACTAACTTCCAATCTCAAAGGAGCAGAAATTTATAAATATGATTTGTCATTTAGATAAACACTGACTTGGGAAAAGACCCATATAGATTCTCTAAGAACCTGATGTAACAACTGTTTCTTTATATGGGAGTGGAGATGATAGAAAACTGGACCATATTCAACATGAAAGGTGTGATTATCCAAATGATCTATTTCATGTATGTTTTAGTTAAGAATCCTACTTACTTTTGCTTCCCTTTTTTGGATAGTTATGTGAAGATCTGCTTTCCAAACAAAGCTAAGGGATGTCTAACTAGGTCTTACTGTGGGAAGAATTCTAAGGGACTCTGCCTCCAGAAGAGCTCCCCATAATTTTCATAGTAATGTCATAGCTTATTCCCCAAGAAATGAAATAACAAGGGTCAGAATGTCCCTTCTGTTTACTGAAATAATAGTCTAGATATATTTAGCAAGCCTGCTGGAGGATTTCAACACCCTTTGTAGCTTGGTTTCCAATTTCCAAATATGAACAAATGAGGTCCAGTTCAGAGTCCAGCATACTGGGACCTGATTACTTCCCATCATTAGGCAGAGCTGAGAGTTGTCAAATATTGTCTCGATGTTAAATTTGATAAGAATTAAAAGATATGTGAAATTCTTTGATTGGCCATTGTGACCTTGTGTCTTGAAATTTTGATCCCTTGGGAAGAGAGAAACTGAAACATAATGGTTTGTTTATAGGGGCACAGGATAGGTTTAAGTCAAGGGCCTCTAGTACTGAGATGGTTGGGGTAAAATGCTATAGACTGTGGCTGGAGAAGTGACCACTAACTCACTAAGTAAACTTGGTCACAACCTGGAGAATTTTCAGCTCAGGAAGTAAGTGGAAAACAAGTATCAGGCAGGACACAAATTTCTTAGTTTTCTTCTGTATATCAAAGACACATTTTTTTTCAGAAATGGCAAGGTCATAACAGCAAAGAAAGTTCAAGTAGATGTGTGCTGTTTGTTTATGTATGTGGGTGCTCTTAACAAAAATTGAAGAAAATATAAATATAAAGATTATCTAAACCTTAGGCTTCTTTAGAAACAGTAGTATTTCTTGTTTCTTATACATTGACAGAAGTCTCATATTTGAGTTGCTGGTAAGTTGATCATGTTTTGTGTGTTGAGTCTATAAGGATGAGCTTTGTTTTTAGATTCATACTATGTAATGTACTAACCAAATTTACTTATTATCATTTTTCTTAATTGGCTTCCAATGAAGGTGTAATTCCTGACCCTGAAAATCCAGGCTGTATAACTTTCTGACAGTATTTTCAGGAAGGGTGACACTGAGAAAAAGGGAATCACCTCTAAGGATGAAACTGAGAGTTTGTGGTTTCTAAGCCTGCTTAACATACACGTCTGTCACAGTTGACTCATTCATTTAGCTTTTCTGTGTTGTTATCTTCAATGTTTCTTTCTGAGTTGATCTCTTAAAGAATGTTCTTGCAGCTAATTTCTCCAAATATATGGACTCCTGACTGGAAGATATTGCATATAATGTATGCAAAGCTCATGGTTTAAAGACATCCTTAAGGATAGCTTAATATTGTAGAGTGGGCTTGTGTTTGGGTATGGTTCTGACTTGTTTCCCAGCTCCAGGTATGGGTCTAGTACCACTGAGTGGATCAGTTAGCCAAATAAAGAGTAGTTGGTTCCTCACCATGGCTGTGTGCCACTATTGCGCTTGTGTGGGCATCACATCCGGTTATTTGTTGCTAATTAGGTTAAACAATGTGTTGCTTGGACAGATATTGGTCACTTCCCCCAGTCGCCCATGTAGCGCCTTCTAGCACTAGACACGCTGACTGTCTGGGGACTGACTCTCTCCTGGATTGCAGCCATGCTGTTCGATTTTGCGGACCCATTTACATCAACAAGGAGGGTCTAATGGGAGGGGGTAGATCATAGATGAGCCTAAACAACGGTACCAAACTGCCTGTATTTGATGAAAAGAAAACTAATAAATCAAATAAAAAAAAAATAAAGACATCCTTAAGGAGCTAAAGGACACTCAGTGCCATGGAATGAGAAGAGATGCTACTCAGTCTAGTATTTCACAGCCTGCGAATCACAACAATAGTTCAAAGATGCTTAAGAAGTGGGAGAATTTTTTCAGAAAGTTGAGTCAGTTCTACATATTTCCATAGGATAAGCCACTGTAATTCCTTTGTGACAACAGATTCAACTAAAAATAACCGCAGACATGATCAGACAACATGAGCCTGTCCAAGCCAACATGGATATTGAGAATCTTCAATGTGGCTAGATTAAAACCACCCCAGGGTGGTGAGTCCTTCGCTGGCGCAGCACAGTGACACTGGTGGGGCGTGACATGAGTTACTGCACACAAGGTCATTAACGCCTAACACAGTTTCATTTCGCAAGAAAACCCCTTATAGATATGAATTCATATGTCAAAACAACAGAAGTTTTCCCTAATGTCTTAAGTTGGGGAGCAATAGGGTAGATCTTAATAAAGAAATTTTAATAAGCTGGGTGGGCGTGGTGGCGCATGCCTGTAATCCCAGCACTCGGGAGGCAGAGGTAGGAGGATTGCCATGAGGTCGAGGCCACCCTGAGACTCCATAGTGAATTTCAGGTCAGCCTGGGCTAGAGCAAGACCCTACCTCAAAAATAAAAACAAAAAAAAAAAGAAATTTTAATAATTTTAATGTGGAAAAGGGTACCAGGGTCAATACAAAGTAATTGCCAGTTTCTTTATTTGTTTTCAAACTGGTAAATTAAGTCAAGGAAAGTTTTCTATTTTTCTCCAGATCAATTTTCACATACTAACACACTACATGCAGGCTACGTCTACTGGTACAGGACTGTAATGACAATTATTGGGAGGCTGAAGCAAAAGATTACAACTTCAAGGCCAGCCTGGGCAACCTAGTGAGACCTGGTCTGATTAACAAAGAATGTGAATATAGCTCAGTTGTTGAGTGCTTGTCTAGTATGTGGCATCATTGGGTTTAATCTCTGGTACTACAAAAACAAACACACACAATCAAATGACTCCTACCTTCTATACGCACATCCATTGATCCCTGTTTGTCTGGTCATTGTTCATACCTGCAGAAAGCTAGTCAAGCCATGGCGAAAGAAGATTCCAACTTGTTCATTTAGAAAAGGCGCCACCTTTTGGTTGTCCTTAGCCATGGAACAGCTATGGGCTGTCTATTGTATGTTTACTGATTTAAGTTCAGGTTTCCAGGTCTTCAACGCTACAGGAGCTATATTCTCGTGTTTACCTTTATCTCCTCCACCTATATCTACCCAGGAACTTCAGAGAAAGGGTGAGCAATCAGGCAAAGCTAATGAATCAAATCGTCTGTTTAACCCACTCCATACTCCCTGGAAGGCTTTAAATCCACCTGCCTTTCTGAGCGGAGTGAAACACCAGACCTTCTAGTGGCTCTCCCTGGCTGAACTTAGCAGCTGTGCAACATCAGGGCTCAGGGACCTCTGGGGAGTTGTATTGTCAGAAATAGCCATGTTACTGGAAGCATGTAAATTAACCCCAGGGAAACTCCCAAAGCCTTTTGCAAAACTCTGTAGATGATCCATCCAGCCAACACCAAAATCAAAACTGATGTTAAAAATCCTTAAAAGCAAATTACCTATGGAGAAAAATCTATCTCTAAATTTCTGCATACCGAGATTGAAGGTGATCACTTAGATATTTGGTATATCACAGATCTAAATTTCTGAATATTGAGATTGAAGGTGAACAGTTAGATATTTGGTACCTTATCACAGAAGCAGTAAGTTCTGAAAACATAGCTTACTTTTTGAGACCAGTATTTCAGGTGTTTTTGGCAGAAGAACTTCCAGTTTATGCTCTGTGTGGAGGACAAGAAGTACATGCATTCACCAAACTTCCCCTAGTTGATCCAACGCCAAGCTAAGAAGGTGGACTTAATTTTCCCCTCTGTTTGGTCCTGTCCCCTCATTCCTGACTTATCTCCTCCTGTAGATCTCAGCTTGAGAATCACTTCTTGGGAAAGGTCTTCCCGCCTTCCCTTTTTGCCTCCCTGTCCTGATATAATCACACCACAGTCCACAGTGAGCACCGTGGTCCATCAGTGACAGCACTTGGGCTCCTGAGCACATGGACTGCCTTCCTCACTTAATGCCTCTGCCCTCACTCTAGCAGCTCACAAAGCCATCACAGTTACCCCAAAGTACCTGGCGGGTGCTATCAGAATGCATAAGTAAACAGATGGGCATCCTAGTGGAGCTCCCTCGCTCCTCTTGAATAGCAGAACCAGAATGGATTGAACTTAGTGTTTTCTTGTTCTCATATGCACAAAAGGTCCTTATACTTTTTTATTTAGGGGTACAAACAAGAAGGAATGAAACCAAATCCCAGGGATAAAAACATCATGATGTTGAAAGCAGGACCCTGAAAACTGACAAAATGTGATGGTGTTTGGGATGATGTTTACCACCATAAAATCAAAACTCAACTACCCAGAATGCTGAGAAAAAGGCGGCACGGGGGGGGGGGGTTATTTCTTAGTTATGTGAGTTTTTATTTTGGATTCTATTTAAAAATTTTTGTATTAGTTGCATTAATTAATTTTACTTTCATGTTTTATGACAGCTTAGTATGATGGCAGTTCAAGCATAATACTTGTCCTATACTGGGGTAACTATAAGCAGTGGGCACCCCCACTTGTTTCTGGGCTGTGGATGGCAGGATTCTGAAGTGGATATAACTTGACAGCACAGTCCTCAGCGTGCGCCTGTGGTAGAGGTCAAGAACGGACAGTCAGAGCTGGAAGGGATGCCAGCTTGGCCACTGTACACATGCATGCATGGGGCTATGGAGGGAAAAATGGTGAGGGAAACGTCAGGGCTTTTCTCAAGCTCTGAACTTACATTCAGGCCAGTGTCATGGAGGGTCATTATGGGTACATTTTGGAACTTGTGGAGATTCTCCCAAAGATCATAATATCCAGCCTATTATAGGACTGACCAGTCTTCTATCCAGAACCTGGGGATCAGCATCAGATCTACATGACTTCCAGTCAGGACAGCAATCAGATGAGGCTCCCTCCTTTTGTTCCCTCCCAGTGGATTCAGAACACAGGATTTAAGAAAACTCTCAGCCGGGACTGGAGAAGACTCAGTATCCTCAAGATTCTTGTCCAGCCTCTCTGTATTTCCTTTTCTTCTGTTCTCAGAATTCTCCAGTCCAGATGGGATGAAGTCAAATTGTTTCTTTTTAATTGCCTAGACACTAAGGCAATAAACAGCTACTGGTAAGGTGGCTGGTGACTCATCATTTCCTGGAGTTATCATAGAAAGTATCTAAATATGCTTTGAGAGCCAATGAGCCATATATTTCAGAAGAGGTCTCCCTATCTCTCTGCCTTTCTAGGATTGACTAGCCTAAAGACAGGGCATTAACTACCAACTTGGCATATTCTCAGCACACACTGGAGGAGTGGCTATGGTCTGATGGCAAGTACATGGAATCTGGAGTCAGACATAACTTGATTCTTTATTCTAGCTGTGTAATTTACTGATTAGCTGTCCTTCAGGGAGTGAATTAGACTGTTTGAATTACATCTGTGTGAGTTGCAAAACAAAATATACCACACTTTTGTAAGATTGCAGTGAGAGTTAAATGGAAAGTATGCATTCAGTGTTCTCGACATGGCCTCTGGCCCAGAGTTTTCTGCTTTCCTTACTGACCCATGGATGCTCACTTGTGTTCTGGACAGTGACACTATCAGCTACACAAACACCATTTACATTTAAAATCCTCATGATGCACATACTAATGTTAAGTTAATGATGTCAGTCAGTCTTCGGTGGCACTGAATGCACACTTTTCTCCAGGGGACTTTGTTAAAAGCCCTTGAAGAGTAATTTACCAATGCCTGAAATCTCAGGCCATCATATGTGTGAAAGGAATGGATGGAGAAAAGGTGACCATTTCACATTAATGGGAGACAGACCTCATGCTCCAAAATGGGTAGCTCTCTTTCTCCTGGCATTCTATTTGCCATAAAAATCCACTTAAAGTTGTTAATATTCTTTGTATAAATTTCATAGTGATGTAAAGGCCTCACCTTTTGTAAATCCAGAGTATTTTGTCTGACAAGTCCACCTTAACCCTTACAATGCACAGCGATCTCATACCAACGACAACGAGCTAGTGTCATTGCCATGCACGAGACTGGTCAGTTACTGCTCTTGGAAAGCAACACATGCTGAACAAGGGCTGAGAGAGCGAGTTTTCACATGCCGGTCTTCTTCCGACGTCCGCCTCCCCTGCCCACCATGGTCTGGGAAGAAGGTCTTTTAGTCTTCTAACACATTAAATTATTCTCTACCTCTGTGCCTTTGTGTTGTTTCCTCTGTTTAAAATGATTTTTGTCCTGGTAATTTGCCTTAGGGACCCTGTTAGCGCACAAATCAAGTCTTTAGGGAGGTCTTCTCTGACAGTTCCACCTGCAATGAGTCTGCTTGCTTCGAAGTCACATATCCCATTTCTTTCACAGAACTTATGTATTTTGGCTACTTGTCTGCATTCCTCATTCTCCTGAAATGTAAGGTTCTGAAAGACAGGAACGAAGCCTGTTCTTTTACTGTCAGATTCCCACAGTGAGGGATACTTTCTTGTTAAATCATAGCATCAATGACAGCTCAAGCCCCAGAGATTTTAGTCAGAGAATGTGCCAGGAGTGAAAAATATGATTTTGAATATAAGGAGCCCTGTATTCCCCCTTTCATACTCAATTTTGTTTTCATTCTGAAATATTCCAACAACCTTCCCTTAAAATTCGTGTGCATCCTTTCCCAACACTAAATGTGCCAGTTTCAGTCTGCTTTGACTATTCACTGATGTAAACTTAAATTCCAGTAGTCAGTTTATTATCATAAACTTGTCTTCTTGTGAGATTGCTTTCCACTACATATAGAAATTCAGGGCACAAGAGGCTTTAGAGTAACTGAACCAAGGTCCAAGTCTGTGGACAGGTCATCTGCACATATTTGGAGTCAGGGGTGCTCAGAATGTTCAAGCCAACCCTAGACAATAGTAACCAGCCTGGGTTAAATCAGAATGAAGGGAGGGTGGCCAGACAGGGACTGAAATCTCCAGAAGGACAGAGATAGATCTTAGAGTTTGCTCTTATTCCTCCTAAGACCCTGGTAGGCAACTGAAGTTGGAAGAAGGGCAGGGACAGGCATGGAATTGGAATTCTTCTTAAAAACCCAAAGTCCAAGAGAGACTGATTGAATGGGGCAAGGGAAATGGTGGAAAATGGAGTTTCAAAGGGGAAACTGGGAGGAGGGAGGGCAGGGATATTGTTTAAAATGATGGAAGTTGTTAATAAAAAAGAAAAATAATACCCCAAATCCTCTCTTATCAACTATAACAACCTACCGTTTGATGCCTGCATCTCACCCACTGCCTCCTGCCAATCATGCTTTTCAGTCCATTTCCAAAGGGAAGATTGAGTCTTCCCCCATCTTCCTGGGCCGCTTTGCTGTTTCTGTCTTACTGATGGCTGGTCATTTCCAATATATGCTGCACGCTGGCTTCTGTGTCATACTACCTAGTCCTCTTTCAATTGCTCTGCTTCTTCTTGGGAACCATTATTCTCTTTCACTCTATGTGGGTCTTCTTCAAGATCTGCTGTGTGCTTTCTCATGTCCTACCTTTAAACATTACATAGTTGAATGCTTTCCCTCAGCTGGCTTCTCTTAGCATTCAAATCTGACGGTGACTAGATCTGCCTCCATTGCATCACTCCTCCTGACTGGGCTGCTGAATCCCATAGGCAGCAGCCTTCAGCTCTCTGCCTGGATCTCTCCCAGGTGCTTCAAGCCAGTCTGTTCTTAGTGTTCCCTTCTCAGACTCTTTCAAACTCAGCACTGCTTATATCACTGAAGAGTTCTAGTGTCCACGTAGTTACCCAAGACAACGGGCCAGAAGTCAGATTGGACTGCTTTATCTCTTTTACCACCCATAGCTATCATTTCATTCATTCACTCATCAAACTTTAAATCGAACCCTTCTATTTACTAGATATTATTCTAATTATAGGCTGGCAAAACAGTTGTGGGGAAGATATATGCCTTCAGAAAGCATATAAAATACTGGTGACCTTAGCTCATTAAAATGTTTCTTTACTCTTTTTCTTCTCCTTTCTCTATTCTTTCCTTCCTCCATTGCTTCCTCCCTCTCTATCCTGATGTCTCTTTTTGCTTTATAGTAGTTGGCATTAAATAGATGCCCAGCTAATTCTTATTGAATGAATGGCTGTGTGATGATGTAACTATCTGCACATCTGCTGAATACACAGCATAGATTATGACACAGCATTCCGATATCATTAACACTATTTCCAAGCACATATTGTAAATCAACAGAAGCCAAAACATCTGGCCAATTTAGTTGGAAAATCCTCAAAGAAGCATAAGTATATTCTATTTTCATTATGCAAACATTCAGATGGTCTGGGCGTCTGTGGAATTGACTGGCATTTTGGCATAGGGTAGGCTCAGCCAGACCAGTCTTGTTCTCTTTCATTATGTCTCAAATCACACACATGGCTCACTGACTTCCAGAGTCAAGTGTAAGTACAAATTGAGTGGTTGTGATCATGTTAATCAGCTTAATCATTTCCAAAACCTTGTTAGTGTCACGTGATCACTCATGGAGATCAGCACAAATTCACTCACTCTTAAGTCTGAAGGAATCAGAGTAACTTGGAATTGTCCATACAGAGGATGATGGCACAAACAGGTTGCACACAGGCAAAGCTCAGATGACACCGGGCATATATGGTATGTTGCACACTCAGAATAATCATCCTTGACTAAGTCATCTTCTCTAACAACTATTTGATGTCATTTGCAAGCATCTTTAGGAAACTAGCAAATAAATATTCTGATCACTTCTGTAACATTTTATCAAGTCCATCCACCATGGAATGAAACCATGCATCTCCAGTTCTCTGTTCTTGGTTCTCAACTATTAGTACTAATTAGAACTATCAAATACAAAGCAACTAAGAAAGAACTTTATGCAAAATTATAAATATTTGTCAGGGCAAAGCACAAATCTTCTTCTCTGTAAATAACCAACATTAGCAAGCTAATAATAGGCACGAGAAGCTGGCCGTGCACCCACTCCAGGAAGCATATGACTTATTTTACATAATAGCATATTGTACCATGCACAACAATTCATGGGTGGAAAGAGGTAGGCATTGAAATTGATGATGACTTGTGTGGGAATAATATATTTTTTTGCTTATAAATTAAACATGCACAAAAGAGTAGTTAAGACCTAAGGGTAAACTTTTGCAAGGCCTGAAGTTTTTCTCAGTGGAATCTGGTACATGTATTTTCTCATGGCTCCCTTTCATAGAACTGGAAAGAAATTGCAGTTAACCTGGCCTTAGAGTGCCCAAATAATTTTATAGTGCAGAAGTAGGTGAGAAGATTTTCAGCATTTTAAACTTTTCCACTATATGTTTTATTTTTTAAATATGTTTATTTATTTATTTGTGAGAGAGTAATAGAAAGAGAGAGAGAGGAAGAGGAAGAGGAAGAGGAAAAGAGAATGGGTGTGCCAGGGCCTCCAGCCACTGCAAACAAACTCCCATGTGTACCCCCTTGTGTATCTGGCTTATGTGGGCCCTAGGGAATTGAACCTGGGTCCTTTGGCTTTGCAGGCAAGTACCTTAACTGCTAAGCTATTTCTCCATCCCACCTTTTCTACTTTAAATAGTCTTAAGTGGAAAGATATCTCTTATGTGCCATTTAATGGTAAATGTTCAAGTTTATAGATGTCAGAAAAAAAAAATCACCCTTAAATGTTACCATAAAAGTCCAAAGACTGTTAATTTGGTCTTTTGATTTCATAATACTCTTAGTCTTTGCTTGGCTTGGGGGCACACCAGAAGCAATTTGTTAAGTCTTAGATATTGGCATTTTCCATTTTGTTATTTTTTAAAAGCACAGAACAGTTACACTTTCTAACATAAATTTACCCACATTTGCTCTGTCTAAATGCTGAATACACAGCATAGAATATGACATGGCATTCTGATGTCATTAGCACAGTTTCTAAGCACATATGGTAAATCAACAGAAGCCAAAACATCTGTCTACATGGATAAAGGAAACACCTATTGGATTAGGCACTGATGCTCTGAGCTGGAGTCTGGCCTGGATGGACCCTGTCTTTCCACCTTGAAACTCGACCTTGTTCTGGTTCACTTCTTGAGTGGCTCTCATTGGTTTTAATGAGATTCTGATAGCTGGGAAAAATTAAAAAATAATTTTGATTATTGGAGATTTGTTCTCTATGCATTGATTTTGAAGTCCCATCCTTCATACAAGATACAAATCGCCACTGTGTAAAAACAGACCGTGTGTGTTTTGAAGTTGCTAGTCTTGAACACCCTTACAGTCATCTCGAGTGTCACTTAGTGCTGCTGTTATATTTCCAAGTCAGTGGTACCTTCCTGAATTTGAATCTCAGTGGCCTGCTCAGAACTGCTGCCTAAAAGGGGCATTCTCATATACTTGACCATATCCTTTAATTTAATAACATCAGGCTTGCCTTTTCCAACATGACTAGTGTCTTTGGATCAAGTTACATTCCACTTCATATGCTATTTATTTTTAGCATAAAAATGGAGAGGGTGTCAGGAACACTGGCATCTCTGTCATTTCCTGAAATTACGTGCATAGGTTGATTCTGCCCTGAGGAGAGTTGTTGATCACTTGCAATTATGGTGCTCAGTGGAGAAAAGGGTAAGGGCGAGTTGGTTTGCTCTGAGGCACCTGGGCTGGAAATGCACCCAGGCATGCATTTGTTTTAAACCAGAAGAAGGAAGAGAGGACTTACATTCTGTTTCCCCACAATGTTATCAAAAGGCAGTTCTGGGCTCCAGGATCCTTCTGTGAATGTTGCCCCACTGCTTCTCCTGTCTGCGGAGCTCACCGATTCCTTTACAATGTCTTCAGGCAAGGAAAGCAAACTCTCTTCTGGCTGCTTAATCAAATAGGTCTCTATGTTATGCTTTCTCAAGAATTCATTCCTCTCTTTACCATGACCCTCTTCCACATTATAGTCACCGTTGAGGCAGTCCAGTGTGGCTTTGGAAATGTGGATCCTCCTGTGTGGACAGACCATAGATCAGTATAATTCCTCATGTTGTCTGCAATCGACATCGTGTCTTCTTGTTTCTCAAGAAAATGAGGAATACACATAGGATACTGCTATGACATATCCTTAAGGAAAAATTTGTCACCTTCAAACGTGGAAGGAAAAAAAGAAGGAGCTAGAAGCACAGACATAAATGCAAGCAGGGTCTCACCAACTTCACCCGAGGTCTTGTAGCCTTGGATAAACAGCCAAACAGCCCTGTTGATTACACTGAAGAACCTCTTTTGGCTTATCCGATTCCTGTCAGCATTCTTTGTGCGTGTGCATGCTTGTGTGACGTGCATGCATGCTCGCATATGTGTTGGTGCATGTATGTGAGTGTATGTGGAGGGCAGAGTGCGGTGTTGGGTGTCCTCAGTTGCTCTTTATTGTTCTGAGACAGGGTCTCTCACTGAACCTTGAGCTCACTGATTTGGATATCCTAACTACCCAGCATGCCCTAGAAATCTGCCTGCCCTCTGCCTCCCCAGGGCTGGGATTATAGTCACGCACACCATGCCTGACATTTTATACAGCTGCTGGGGATTTGAGCTCGAGGCTCATGTTTGCATCGCAAACACATTCACTGAGCCATCTCCCCATTCCTATTGTCAGCATTCTTTGAGAATCAGTGTTTTTGTTAATTCTGTTGACTATATTGGAAACAAGTAATGTGACTGCTTCGGATCTCCAAAGGCAATTATCTTCCATGTCCTCTGGAAGTAGAGTTCTCTCCCTGTCTCGGAACTTATTCCTGTCTTAATACTTTTCACATATTTGTGCTTAGTTTCTTTAGTTTGTCCAAAATCATCACAAGTATGAGGGCATCCTTGTACATCCATAGGATTACAGTGAGGGCTCTTTTCGGAAATAACTCAGATGTGATTTCCCCTATAAAAGGAGGAAAGAGTAACAGATGCATGAATGCTGATAGCTGTCTGGGCTCTCACATGAATAAACAGCAGCTCATGTAGCTTATGGGTCCAAACTCTTTTGTGAACACAATGACATATAACAGGAACCTTAAGGATCAAACCTGATTTTGGAAACTTCATGTAATAGTTCCTTTTTGGGAAGAGATTTTCTTTTGTCCTAACTGCAAATCCATTGGATAACTTATTTTGCTCTGCTCTTGTGAGGAAAGGCTACCAAAGGAGTTATGTTCACAGACTTTGTTGCTAGATGGCTTGTTTTCAAACCCTGGCTCTACCTGTTGCTAGGCGAGAGATCGTGATTAAGAGCACTTAATCTTGCTGAGTCAATTTCTGACCCATACATTCTTCAAAAATAATAGTTCCTATCTCAGTGGATCATTATGAGTATCATGAGAGTGGATGAATGTGAATCAGTCAAAGCACACTGTGCAGCTACAAGAGCAAATCCTTTCACATGCTAGGAGGATTCTCAACAATAATGCTGTGATCATGTTGATATTGCATACCCCATGCCTCCCCAAGGCACACTGGACAGTCTAACTTCTGAACTAGGTATTCATATATTATGAGTCCTGCCCTTTCAAACCCCATTTTCTGACATTCCTTCATTATTGACCCCCATACTGTCTTCATCTATTCAAGCAATTGGCATCCCTTTCAATTCAACATTTGATTATATGTCTGCTAAATGTCCCATTCCCTATTTCAGCTCAAGGTTCCCTAAGTCAAGGCTGGTGAGGTGGTTTGGTTGGTAAAGGGCATGTCACATAAACATGAGGGCATGAGCAAGGATTCCCAGAACCCACATAAACATGTGGGCATGATTCCATACATCTGTAACCCTAACCGTGGAAAGGTAGAGACAAGACAGTCACTGGGACTTGCTGGCTTCATTCTCTGGCCGAGTCAGTGATTTCCAAGTTCAATGAGAGAGCCTGTGTCATAAAAAAATGAGGTGAGGGCTTTAAGAGATGTCTTAGTGGTTAAGGTACTGGCCTGCCAAGCCTGAGGACCCAGGTTTGACTCCCAAGGACCCATGTAAAACCAGATGCCCAAGGTGGCAAATGCATCTGGAATAAGTTACCAGTGGCCAGAGACCCTGGCATGCCCATTCTGTCCTCTCTCATCTGCCACACACTTTCTAAATAAAAAAATAAAATATTTTTTTTAAAAAACAAGGTGAAGCAATAGAGGAAACCCCCCAATGTCTACCTCTAGCCTCTACATGCATGTATATGCAGGGGCTTGTGCACCCACATGATACACACACACACCATATGCATATGAACATGCATATACACATGAATGAATACCAAGTGCACATACATCTGCAAAAATTTTTCTCCAAGCCAGTGTTGTGCTTCTCTGAGTGATTAAATGAATGACGTAGATACTTGATACTCTGGTTGGATTCTGTGATTCTAGAAATAGTTCTTTAGAGTGGCATTTCCAAGTGCATTGTGCTTTCAGTATTACCCATACTGTCCCCCTTCTGTCTTCTCATAAGTTCCTATTTACAGCGAAGATAGTTCATTGCAAAGACAGAAACAAACTACAACTTATTAATTTCTGTCCACTTAAGGCACATTCTCTATATCTTCCAAATATATTGATTTCAAGTATAAGCTAATTAAAAATATGTGAAAGTAGTTTGTTTTCTCAATAAATGTACTAAATAAATACAAAATCTTCTCACGTTGCCTTTTTATTAATGTATGCTATTGACCCGGGATAATAAAAGAAAATTTTGAATGCCCATGAAGCTGAAATTCTAGTTTTCTTTCTCAGATCAAGTTAAGATTTCCGATACTAGAAGGTTGCCTTTTATCTTAGGCATATGAGCTTCCTAGAAAGGTTTAGCATTTCATCTGGAGTCTACATTTTCTTATTCTGTTCTCATTGTGCAGAGGGACTAATACCTTCATATGTTAAATCAATATTATGTTTATAGTAGAGAAGGGCATCTTTGCCTTAACTTATTACTGATTTGTCTGCCAAGTTCTAATCAGTACACACTAGATATTTTTTTATATAGAAACTGGGTTTCAGATGTTTCTTTTCATCTTTGCTGCTAACTTAAGCTTTGGGGGAAGGCATTTACAGAGATAATAGTACAATGATTGCATTTTCCTCTAAGGAAAGGAATCTGGTCTCAGAGAATATTCTCATATATTGAATGTCAGGTAAGCATGACATTTTCTTATAATTTGAAATGCCAGGATATAATAATGATAGTCATGATAGTAAATATCTAACAATTGTGTACTTTTTACATAAATATATTGTTTAGCCAAAAATATTACTGCCTGTATGTTTGGCATAATGGACTATCTCATACATGTAATAAGCATTTCTTTCTTCTCCCCTTTTGCAGATGGAAAAACTTGCCAGGAACAATGAATATATATATCCTAAAGCCCCATCAGAAGTTGGCAGCAGTGTTGGATGGAGACAGCACTTTTAATTTCAGAATCTCTTTCAGATACTGGAACTGAACCATATGGTAGGAATTATTACAACCATGGCCATAATTGGTGTCTCATGATCTTAGGACAAAGGACTTCATACGTATTGTCTCACTTAAAACCTCTAGAGTGTTCATCTTTAAAATGCAGTATGAAGGCCAGAAATCTCACTATTACTTGGAAGTTTGCTATAAAGGTATAATGTGCGGGTCCCACTGCAGACATACTCTTGAGGGTGGGGCCTTGCCATCTGTGGTTTAACAGGCCCTCCTGTGCAATTTCCAATGAGGATCTTTGCTCTGCAAATCCAGTGCTTAGAGACTTGAAAAAATCCAGACATTTCAAAAGGAGAAAAACATACCAAAGTAATGTTAAACCTCAAGAGTCTAGATATTTGATTGTTCTGACATTTCTGCATTTCTGTGGGTGGGAACATCCATACCTACCCCTTCACCTATGAGGTGGATGATGTAGAGGAGTGTAAGCTCTCTGAAGACATAATCATATTGGAGTCTCATTGTTGGAGGGCAACGGTATTTTCAACTTAATTCTACAATGAGGTAACTGGATAAGAAAATGAATAAACTTACTCCTAATGTTGATACACACTAAGTAAACCATTTCAGATTCATTACTTATGATCTAAGTAACTAGCTTTTCTGTTTATTTTAAAAGAACTTTTGTTTATTTATTTGAAAAAGAGAAAAAAGAAAGAGAAAGTATAGGTGTTCTAGGACCTCCTGCCAGTGCAAATGAACTCCAGACTCATGCATTATTTTATGCATCTGGCTTTATGTTTATGTGGATACTGGGAAATTGAACCCAGACCACCAGGTTTTACAAGCAAGAGCATTTAACAACTGAGCCATCTCTCCAGCCCACTTTTATGTTTCTTATTGTGACTAAGGAAGCATGTTCACTAACTGAACCTCCAGAGGTAAAAAACACCCAAATCTGTGTTTTCATGTTTGCAAAGGGAACTTATTAATTGTGTTGGAAATCCAGCTAGCCTTTGAATTACCTATGCCCAGAAACCCTGCCCATCTGGTTTGTTTTAATTCAACTACTTATGGGAAAATCCCAAAGAATTTAAAGATTTAGGAAACCCAGTGGGAAATAGTGGCACCACACTGCAGACAGTGAGGGAGCCCTTGAAAGAATAGTAACCAACATGCTTGCTATCCCTGCTCACTTTACAAAAGTGCTTAGAACTCATGGCCCCAGATAATGTTCAGAAGTGATCTGTGAAGTGGATCATCACCATTTAGTAGAAGAGGAAACAAATTCTCATGGAGGAGGGAAAATAAATTCATAAGGCTCATCACCACAAGCAGTGCAGAAACTGAGACTCAGAGTCGTCATTCGTCTGGGCTCCTTCAGATACGGTGATGCAAGCAAGCCTCATACTACGCCTCATGCCAGACACTGCCCATATTTCATTGAGGTTGATGAAGATAGCAGAGCTTAGCATGGGTGGGCTGGAAGCTTCTGGTTCTACATTTAGGAACTTTGTAATTATGAGATAATCAACAAACAATGATGACAGATACCAGAAAAGGAAACATTTTCCCACAGAAAGATAAGCAGACACATAGGTGAAGGTACACATATGATGCACTTTGCACATATCTATCATCTATCTATCATTTCATCTATCAACATATCCACTCATCCATCATCATTTATCATAATCAGATATAAGGACTTCAACCTATAACATATATCTGTCATTCAGAGAGAGGGGGGTGGTTGAAATGAGTTCAACTCATGATCACTTATATTTTACTAGCCTGATCTTATCAGTTCTTAATTGTATCAATAGAATCTCAATACTACTGTGCTATTACTTTATGATAGACCACTACCATCTCCATGGGTTCTATGTCAGTCTTGACAGCCAAAGTTGTAGCACAACTATGTTTCCCAAAAAAGCACTGAACGTCTGAAATGGAGCCCCTGGTCTTATGTACACAGATGCTTGGTAGGTTTCGATCCTGGCTGCCCATCAGGGTTATTTCATAATTGAGATTCCACAGAGGCTCCTCTTTGGATGACTAACATGAGGTGTGGGCACTAGTCTTTTTACAATGTTGTGATTGCCATATGCAGCCAAGTCCTCAAACCACCTGGCCATCCTTGTTGCCTCGTGTTCTTGTCTCTGATTGCATTTCATTAGAATTGTAAGGGCCAGTCTACATAATGCTTTCTTGATATGTGGTCTCTTCCCAAGTAGCTGCTTCTTTTAACTCTGTCTCTAAATTCTCTACACAGGAAATTTGCTCTCATAAAGTTAGAAAATGACAGGACTTGGGAGGCAGAGGTAGGAGACCCAGTGTGAGTTCAAGGCCATCCTGGGACTACAGAGTAAGTTCCTGGTCAGCCTGGGCCAGAGTGAGACCTTACCTTGAAAAAAAGAAAAAAAAGAAAGAAAGAAAATGACAAGTTTTAGCAAGGACAATGCTCGTCTTTGGCTTACCCAGGAATTCCACCAGATTCAAGTTTATTTGCAATGTCCACATCCCAAGACCAGACATCAAACTGCCACTTCCTTAGGCCCAGCACACCGCACAGCACTGAGCCCGAGTGGATCCCGATCCGCATGTCGACGTCATGCTTCGTCCTTGACCTCACGTACCTGTTGACATCAAGGAATGAAGAGAAACATTTACCAGGCCAGAATGAACACACTTGCCTTCAGTCCTAGTCTTTCCTACTCCAAATATTCATCTGATACTCACTCAACTACCATCTCTTTCATGAAAGCTGTAGGTCCTCCGGTAAGTGGAAGGATTTTCTTTTCCCCTGAATACTTTTAACCTTTATACTTATAAACCTTCTCCCCAAGATTACTGCATAACCTCTGTCTTAGGAAATGGAACCAGCAGTTTTTGTACCCATCAGTGAGTAAATCTGGGGCACACTACTGACCCTGTACTTTAGTTCATATTCCATTTCCAACTGAATGCTTCCTTCAAACAGACCTTATACTTAGTCTGGGATCCCAACCTCAGCCATCCTGCTTCCAACCCACGTTGTACATGGTCTCCATGGATGCCTTAAAAATATTAATTCAGCCTTGTCACTTCATCACTTCCTGCTTAACTTTCCCCTGACCTCTTACTCCTTAGGGCAAAGACCTTGAAATAAATTGCTCACAACTTGGGTCTCAGCTAGGTCATTCATGGAGATGCAGGAAGGAAATGTTGGATTTCCATTGACAACTTTCAGTTTTTAACCTTGTAAAGGCTTTGCCAGAATTTCCCTCTAGCACCTTGTAAGGTCCATGCCATGCTGTCCTTTGTAAACATGAAGGAGGAAGCTTGGTAAAAGAGGAGTTCCCTTATCAGTGTTTCCTACAAATATGAGCACCCATCCATTCTTTACTTTCAGAACATATAAAACAATTTCACTTATAGTTAAAAAGACAGCATTTCTGTAGTATATACAACAGTGGAATATAATACATTTGGGGGGTAGAAATGTTTAAGTAAGAGTGAGGGTGAAATTATAGAAAAGTGGAGATGGCCAGGTATGGTGGTGTATGCCTTTCATCCCAGCACTTGGGAGGAAGAAATAGGAGGATCACCATGAGTTTGAGGCCACCTTGAGACTCCATAGTGAATTCCATGTCAGCCTGGTCTAGAACGAGACCGTACCTCAAGTTACCCCCCTAAAAAAATGGGAGAGGGCTTAGTGGTTAAGGCACTTGTCTGCAAAGCCTAAGGATCCAAGTTCAACTCTCCAGATCCCAGGTGAGCCAGACACACAAAGGTGAGGCAATCACAAGGTCTCACATGCCCACTAGGTGGTACAAGCATCTGCAATTTGATTAAAGTGGCTGAGGCTCTGGTGTGCCAATTCTCTCTCTCTCTAAAATTAAAAAAAATGTAGAGGGGATTGGGGGGAGTGTTAATCAACACTAAGGATGTGTGAAATAGCTACATGGAAATCTAATATTTTATGAGGTAATTAAAATATAATTTTAAAAAGAGTTTGGATGAGGGTACTATACATGGGTAGATAGCTCTCAGAAGCCATGGGTTATTAAATGAGTCTCAGTGCCAGGTGATGGATACCACCCTATGAGTTATTGTCAGGGAGGCTCTAGAGGCACAGCCCCCAGCAATACAGCCTACTCCATTGCTCCTGGTTGCCACCAGAATTAGATGGCAAGTTCCTATTGCTAAAGACACTACATACTTTGGTTATAGGATATACAGGAACCAAG
The DNA here is from genome assembly GCF_020740685.1 of Jaculus jaculus. Lineage (NCBI taxonomy): Eukaryota > Metazoa > Chordata > Mammalia > Rodentia > Dipodidae > Jaculus > Jaculus jaculus. The sequence goes on along the minus strand of NC_059103.1, from coordinate 207,519,774 downwards.
TTGGAAATTGGAAGTTGGAATTTTCTTCCATGCTGGCTAGCTGGCAGAATGCCAGAGATATTATATAGGGGAAAAGCTAGGGGTTCAACTGTAGACATTGTGAGCTACGTAACTGCACTGCAAGGCAAGACATGCCCACTGGTACTATAGTGACATGACTATTATAGTAGTAACCAACTGATCTCTGCTTTGATTTGAGGACTGCTCAGTGGGAGGGAATTCATGACTGATGTTGAAAACATGGTCAAAACACCATGGCGTGGAAGGTCATAGGCCCTCCGGGAGGACCCACTACTCTTACTTTGTTCAGTGACATGTTACGAGCTGTTAGACTGCCTTCTAGAGATTTATGTTTATAGCCATGCATTAGTGTTGCTCTCAGAATTGGTTGGAGAAGCTTCTTTCTGGACTGGGCAGAAGAGAACCAAAACTAGTCAAAGTGCTGAGAATAAATGACTATTGAATGCTTATTCCTGAATGGGACATCTATATGATTGTCATCAAGGTTTAAGAAGCACTGTGCAAGTTGGAGTGGAAAGATTATATATAGAGCTGTAGGGTGAGGAAGAATGCTGTGAAATTTTGTCTTCTGGTCATACCATGGCTGTTGCACTCATGAAGTCATAGCAGCTGCGGTTACCTGCATAAGGCTGGGCCCATCAACATTGTACCATGGATGGAGGAGGGGCTTATTAGGTCTTACTCCTCCCCTGAGGTGCTATTTGCAGTCAGTGGTTCTTGGGGAGGAGGAGTCTTGGATGGTATAGTCCCTGGCAAGATGTGGTGCTGTAATAAAACTCTCAGTCGGTGCTAATGAAAGCCACCTTAATTAAACACAGTGGCCCACATATATACAAAAATGATAGGAAGCAGGAGGGGGAACTAGCTAGGCAGAAAATTGGGCTAGCATGAATTGGAGGGCTTAAGAATGGGTAATAGAGGGTGAATGTCATCAAAATGCATTTTATACATGTATGAAATTGCCAAAATGTAAGTTTAATAAAGAAATTAATAATACTTAAAAATAAAATAAGTTTTAAACATTTAAAAACTTAAAACATGCTAGTCTCTTTTTTTCTAAAGGAAAGAAATGATTAGGCCATATGGGTTCTGCTCTCATGAGTGGGTTAATGCTGTGACTGGGTGAAGGGTTTGGCTATTAAATGTCTGATCCATTTTTACTCCATTTTGCATAATCACAGGTTCTTGTGCAGCAAGAAAGCCCTCTCCATACATGGATCCTCAATCCTGGCTTTCTCAGTGTCCAGAACCAATGATAAATAAGTTCCTTTTTATGTAAGAGTAGAAAAATTTTAAATAAAATAACAAGAAAGGTTTTCATTATAGAATGGTTATTTTGACTTCAAAATGATTAAAAAGACTAAAACAAAGGTGAGATTTTTTTTGGGAAGAGAATGTAATTGATTTTCAAAAGAAGCTGATCCTCTAAGGAGAACCTTTGAAAATGGAAGTTTTGAAATATTTTCATGTTTACAGAAATCTTGTTGTCAAACCTAAGTAATGTTATCAAAACTATCAGCACTGAACACGTATATCCTGCTTAGAAAAATCTTCCAGATAAAGAAATTTTGTGAAGTGGGAGTCATTGTTAAAACAGAAAAACCCACTCCCTTCTAGGGTAATAGCAAGAATAACCAACAGATGTCAAGGAAAAGGAAATTCACCAGCTTGAACCACACATCAATTTGTGTAACTGATTAGTGTCACAACAGCTGAGAGGGCAAGTCCCACCCAGTATCTGCCCATCTTTGTAAGATACAGGCTAAGCTCTGGTAGCTATTAAAGGTAGGTTTCCAAACAAAACAAAAGCGGAGTTGGTCTCCAACATATGATGTTTTCAGTTATCAATGTTTTAACTTTATGATATTGCAAAAGTGATATGCGTTCATTATATGAATTCACTGGACCCTTCGTTATGAGGCCTGAGATTTGATCTGTTTTTCTGGACAGCCACCTGCAATAGTGTGCCCCCTTGCAAAGCTCAGTGGTGGTAACAATTATTGTCTCTAGACAGCCCCATAGTCACGAGGACAAAGCATCCATCCTCAGCAGTGTACGGAAGTACTGGTGAGCAGCTATGATGTTCAGCAGATTAAGTGTTTTCTTTTAAATTTTATTTAAAAAACAATATAAAAATGTGTAGTTAAGCTAGCTATGGTGGTTCATGCCTTTAGCCCCAGCATTTGGGAAGTTGAGGTACTAGAATCACCCTCAGTTTTAGGTCATCCTGTGACTATAGAGTGAGCTTCGGGTCAGACAGGGCTACAGTGAGACCCAGCCTCAAAAGAAGATAAAGAATCAGGAGGAGGAGGAGGAAGAGGAGGAAGAAGAAGAAGTGAAAGGGATGGAGAGATGGCTTAGGGGTTAATGTATTTGCCTGGACCTCAGTTCAATTCCCCAGGACCCTACAAAAGCCAGATGCACAAGGGGGTGCATGTGTCTGGAGTTCATTTTCAGTGGCTGGAGGCCCTGGCATGCCCATTATTTCTCTCTCTCAAATAAATAAATAAAGATAAAGCAAAGAAAAGAAAAAAGAAAAAAAAAAAGAATATCCATGTGTGTGCGTGTGTGTGTGTGTGCACATGCGTGCACATGCACCATGGTACACATGTGGAGGTCAGAAGACAGCTTTGAGGCATTTGTGCTCCATCTTCTCTGAGACAAAGTCTTGTGACTCTTCTAGAGCTAGAGTGGATTAACAGTGTGAGTAAGGCATATCCTGGGTATGGCTAACACCATCCAGTGGGCTGTCGTCCTGGATTAAATAAAAAAGAAAAACAAGAAAGCCAGAGGAGTGCCAGTGTGCATTTCTCTCTGCTGTCTAATCTGCCCAGATATGAGCAAGCATCCTCAAGCTCCCACTGCCACGCCTTCCCCATGACAGACTGACTGCACCCTGGCAAACTATAAGCCAAAATAAATCATTTCTTCCTTTAGTTACTTTCTGTCAGGTATTTTGTCACAGCAGTGAGCAAAGTAACAAATATAAGTGTATTTAATAACATTTTAGATGTGTATGAGAAGGGGACCTTACATGGAAAGAAAAAGGCAAATGGAAAGCGGGCAGGGGGAAGGGAGGGAAAAGGAAAGAGGGAGGATGATGAACTGGAGGAAGAAAGGAAGGAAGCAAAGGAAGAAGAGGTGGAGGAGGAAGAGAAGAAGTAGGAAATGGAGAGAAACAAAACCAAATACAGTAACAACAAAATGCCAAACGATAAGCAAGAGGGAGAAAGGGAAAAGGGTTCCAAGAGGCAGATTCGGTCTTCTTGCCTCAAATGAGGAGAAGCAAGTTCATCACCACTTTGTACTTCTTGTCGTACTGTGCTGCCTGGCAGAGCAGCCCTGGCACAAGGAGTAGGACCTTTGCTCTAATTAACTGCTGGGGAAAAGCCAGTTTCTACTTGGCATTCTGGTGTCATTCCCCTGGCTTTTTAGCAATAGCACTGAAAAGGCTCGGCTCTGCAAATGTCATTAAGATTCATCAAGGACACCTTTTATAGATGATTAATAAAGATACTGTACACAGCAGAGCCCGGTGTCAACTGTGGCATCTTCTCAGCTATTAAGACTCCCTAGAATAGACCCAGCATGTGCAGAGAGGAGCCACCTGGAGCCACTTTCCAATCTATGTAATAGAAGCTATTATCTAAGCCTGTTTTAATTAATTTAATTTTATGAGCAGACATGCTTGGGCTGGTGCTAAATGCTTTATTAAAAATAAGGTTAAACTCGGTGTCTTTTTTGTCATTCATCTAGCTAATATCATATCTCTAAAATCAAGTATTTTCAATGGGATGAGCTTTTTTTATTATGAGGTTCTTTTGATTAGCAATTATTCTCTTATGATGTCCCTGGATGTTTACTGATTTTTCTGCATTCAACATCTGTTTTGTTAATTTAATAGGGCTGTGGCATCTCCTAAGCTATACACCAATCCTTGAGGTATTGATGTCAATTCCAGGCATCAGGGGCAATTGAATAAATCTAGATATGAGCGGTAGACACCACAACGGTTATGACTATGGAGCCACATGGTTTTGGATAGTCAGCACGGGGCTGGATGGACAGCTTGGGGCAATCATCCACCTCTGTGTGTTTCAGTTCCCTCAAGGTGAAGCTCGTTTCCAGAGGCCTCAGTAGTCAGGACATGTCTGTACAGCTGTACTAGCTGTCCATGGTGGGCGTCCCTTCTGGTCAGTGGCTCTGGACTATTCTGATTAGTACACATGTAGCTACACCGAGTACTGACTATTTAGCCTATCACCCCAGCTCAACTCCCAGAATCATTACAAGGACTTAAGGAGATAACACAAGTCAACTACTTTTTATCCCCAGGATTCGATATACTGTGTTTCATATACTGAAGCTGCTATCGTTATTTTAGTATTTTAGAAGTCATGATAATGGGTTCCTGTAACTTAGTTGAGTCAAATTTCCCCCCACCTAAAAGATCTACTTGTAAGGGTCTATTAGAACATTTATGTGGTGATGTGGTACACTATTTGCATTTTTTTTTTTTTTTGGTTTTTGAGGTAGGGTCTCACCTTAACCTTTAACTTGATCCTCCTACCTCTACCTCCCGAGTGCTGGGATTAAAGGCATGTGCCACCATGCCTGGCACCATTTGGATTTTAATGGAAGACTCACAGGTTGGGTTGGAATCATCTCCACCTTTGCATACAAGGCCATGGGTCATCCTCCTCTGACCACCTGTCCAGTAAGAGGTGGGAAACAGACCAAGTCTGCTCCTGTGGCTGAAGAGCTACCTAGTGCATACAGCATGACACTTGCAAGTCACTCTTCGGGGGAAGATTTTCCATAATTATGTTGAACATAAAATACATTGTTTGTTGTACTAATCATAGAATCCCGACTGTTTTCTTCTGGTGATTTCATTAGTAGGTAGGGAGTGCGTTATTTACTTTTCATGGTTTTTTTTTTTTTTCCTAATTGGTTGTTGTTCTCTTGTGTTATGTTTGGCAAAGATATTTAATATTATTTCAATTTTTTTTTTACAATTTGTTGTGACTTTGTGGCTTACCATAGGATGCCTCATAGAGAATCTTTCATTTGCTTTGAGAAGCATATGCATTCCACGGCTGATAATAGAATGTTCTGTAACTGTTAAACTTATCTGGCTTAGGGTGGAGTTGAACTCTGCTATTCCTTTTCATCTGTGGGATTTGTTCATTGACCAAAGCACAATGTTAGAGCTGTATTGAACTCACTCTTCTCCTTATTTGTATTAACAATATATAATAATATATATTTTAGGGCCATGATATTGGGTGCATATTTATTACAGTTGTTATTTCTTCTAGTTGAACTGGTACTTTAGCATTATATATTGACTTTGTTTCTCTTTTGTTTAAAGACTACTTTATTGATATAAGTATGGTATCTTTGGATTCTACTTACACAGACTGTATTCTCTCATCCTTCCAACTCTCAGCTTATTTATTCATGTTCTGTTTATGCAGTGAGTTTCATTTAAGCAACACATAGTTATGTCTAGATTTTGTAATCCATTCTGCCACTTTATGTCTTTTAATTGGAGAATTTAGTCACTTACATTGCAAGCAACTATTCACCACTACAGTCATTTTTGCTTGTTTTCTAGTTTTATTATAATTCCAATGCAAGTAAAGGTTATCCAATTTGTTGGCGAATTATTATTCATAATAACCTCTTACTATCCTTGTTGTTTTGTGGTGTCAGCTTTAATGTTTCTTCTCTAATTTATGATGGTCCTGATTAGGATCGCTTCTCTTCTTTTCTTAGTCTATGTAAAGATTTACAGCTTGTAAAAACTCTTTTAAAAAAGTTTTACTGATTTTTTTCTGTTGAATTTTCTGATTTGATCTTTGTTACTTTTTTCCTTAGGCTCACCTTAAAATATTTTATGTTTTCTCAACTTTTGAGAGACCATATTAGGTTTTTATTTGAGATATGTCTTCTTTATTTTTAATATTTTTACTTATTCATTTGTGAGGAGGGAGGGACACAAAGACACACACACACAGAGGTTTTTTAAATCTAGGTGTTTATTGTTATAGACTATTCTTGTAAAATTGCTTCTGCAATATTCCATAGGTTTACATGTTGTGTTTCTCTCTTCCTCTAATTTTCATGTATTTGTGTATTCTATGAACTTCCTTCTGCCATTATCATTTTTAGTATTTAAATTTTTTTCAATGAATAGTATATGAACATATGGCAATTTGCTTATATTGCTGTCCAGTTTGTTTTGTCCCCTCCCCCTTGCTGCGCATCCAGTGAGAAATGAAACAATACAGAAGGGAGGGGCCTGAGGGAGCAGGGACAGAAGGGGACAGAGGCACAGGGCATAATCACATTCCCGCATGCTCATAATCCAGGTTCTCATAAAAAGTAAAATAAAAGCAGGGAAAACTGCCATTGTGTTTTGATTGGATAATTTAATCCATTTACATTGAAGAGAAATACTGATAATTGTTACTGTTAATTGTTTTTTGGTTGTTTTATAGATTTTTTGTTCTTTTCTTCCCTTATTGCTATCTTCCTTGGAGGCAAAGTGATTTTTCTCTAGTGGCACATTTTATTTCCTTGTTTTTCTTTTAGTGCTTTGCATAATTTTAGATTTTTGCTTTGGAATAACCAAAAGCCTTACAAAGAATCCTATAGTACTAATGAATGTCGTGAAGTTGATGAAATTTTTCTTTCAGCTTGAAGAACTCCCTTTACCATTTCTTGTCTAATGACAAAGCAAATTCAACAGTTGTTTTCATAAGAAAACATTTTTCTTTTCATTTCTGGATGTGCCAGGGCCTCTAGCCACTGCAAACGAATTCCAGACACATGTGCCACATTTTGTAGGGGGCTTACATGTGGAACTAGGAATCAAGCCTGAGTCCTTAGGCTTCAGAGGCAAGCACCTTAACCCCTAAGCCATCTCGCCAGCCCTGTTATTTGTATAATTGTGTGGGTACACATGCATGGTGTGTGTATGTGTGTTTGTGTGTGTGTTAAGTTGTATGTGTACATGAGTGCAGAAGCTAGGCGTTAATGCCAGATGTCTTCCTCAATCATTCTCCACCTTATGTGTTGAAACAAAGACTCTCATCTGGACCCAGAGCTCACTTATTCAGCTAGTGAAGCTAGCCAGGTGGCCCTGGAGAAGGCCCTGCTTCTGGCTCTTGTGTGCTGGGATGGCAGGCAGGCTGCCACACCTGCCTGGCGTTTACATGGGTGCTGGAGGTCTGCTTTCACAGTGAGCACTTCACCAACCGCTCCTCAGCTACTACTTGCTTCTTTTCTCTTTATGGTTTCCACATGACATTTGCTAATTTTTAAATACTATGTTTTTTAAAATTTATTTGAGAGTAACAGACACAGAGAGACATGCACCTGGAGTTTGTTTGCAGTGCCTGGAGTCCCTGGAGTGCCCATTTTCTCTTTGTCTACCTCTTTCTTTCTCAAATAAATGAATAAATAAAAAAATATTTTTTTAAAGACAGTTATTGTGAATTTTTTGTCAGACAGTTTGAGTCTGTCCCTGGCACTTTATTTTATCCATTTCCTTGACTGTCTTTATCTTTTGTGGTCACATGTCACTCTATGTCTACTTGACAAAAGTGCCAATTTCAGTTTTCACAGACAGGCTCTTTTTCTGGGAATGCCTCAGAACAAGGATAGTGGTTGTGTGTGTGTGCACTACAACCCTAGGTTTTCTAAGGATTATGACTGTTGGCATTGTCTGAGAGATGCTAAAGCCAGGAAGTTGATTCCGTGATAGTACTCTAATGCCGTGTGCAGCCATGATGGATCTGGAGTCTTTGTCCATAGCTGCCAGCCTAGAATCTCATATTGTGGAATTTGCCCCCAGTAATAAATTTTATTATGATATCCCTATTGTGGAGGCTCGAAGCAAAGCCTTGTTCTTACCTCCCCATATGTTCTCAAGTACATGGTAGCACTCTCCCCTCTCTGCAGTTGGAGTTATGGAAGAGTTGGTACCAGTGATACAAAACTATCCTTCATGTATTTTCTTTTTATTATATGTATTTTATTGCATGCATTCATTTTTTTTTTCTTTTTGGGGGGCTGACTACCAGATACTGGCATCCCTTAGCTGGATTTCTCAGCTCTTATGAAGGTATTTTCATGTGAAAGTATTCTTTCAAAATAATGTTTCTGTAGTGTTATGACCTTAGACACTCCCACTCTGCCATCTTCTCCCTCATAAACTACTTTGAAACCTGTTGATGGTCTGAAAGCAGTAGATGTTCCTGGCTTGTCCTGATGATAACTACAGAGAAACTTCCATCAATCATCTAGACTTATATGTGAGTAAAAGAATCAGAGCAATTTGCATACTGGTTGTTAAATTTGTTTTAAAATGCTAAATCTTCTTGCTTGAAAAAGACAACTTTTAGAGTTACTGGCATCTACTAGCAAGAAAGGATTCTAAATACCATTTACTCATCATAGCATTAGGCTCCTCATTGATTTAAAAAAAAAAAAGTCAAAAAGAAAGACAGGAGTAGGCTGAGAAACAATGCAGACAATACTTCTAACTAGGACCCAGTTTTCACAACTAGCAGAGTGGCCATGAGATGGGGATACCTGTTAATAAATGATTTGTTGCTATTACACTCCAACACATGCATTATATTATCATGTAACTTTAAGACTTTATATTGTCCATTACATATTCCAGTTGGAACAAGTACTTTGTGGTAGAATAAAAATTGCTTTTTGTATAAGTGATAGATAGTGAAGATTGATAACTTTTTGGTCAAACCATATAATTTAGATGCTTTTTAACACACGTTAATGTGCAAGTATTTTTCAGCAACTATCTCAGAGTGCAATTCATGGCAGTAAGGAAAAACATTCTAGAAATCTGAGACAATGGAAGCAAGGTTTGCTTAAATCCAGAGTTCCTGTTCATTCCTCTGTGCCATGATTTCTCATTAACTAGAAGAAATAATGCTGGACCTCAAGTCTCCTACATTATAATCAAGGAGTTCTTTGGGTATTAATAGACTCTGAGTAATACAGTTAAAAAATATGCAACAAAATTGTCTTATCCTAAAGAAGTAAATGCAGTGCTTAATAAATGAACAAAAGAGAATGCCCTTGAGTTATTTCAACCTATCTAAGTTTGACTCCTCATTGTCCAACTCCCAACCTCCAGGAAATCCTTAAATTAGCTATAGAGTTGTCAGGGAACAAGTTTCTCTCTAGGAAGGGACGTGATGCTGCTTAGCACATAGTGAGGCATTGTAACAAATTTCAACCCTGCCCATGCCGTCACTGAGGCATGTCTTCTGTTGAAGGTTAAGATATGAAGTTCTATGGAATGTCTGCAAAGGCTTGTGCTATTTGAATGTGTGCATGTGGTGACAGCACAGACCTTTTGAACTGATAGAGACTGCAGAGATATCTGTTTAGTTTCCTCCCTGTGTAGAAATTAAATGAACTTCCTTCAAAGCTCTTCACTCTATCTCCAAAATCCTGCTGAAGTGTGCTTACATATCTCTACCCTGGAAGGATTAATTATTCTTCAATCCCCCTACTTGTCTGGATTTAATTTTTTAAATTTTTTTTGTTCATTTTTATTTATTTATTTGAGAGTGACAGAAAGAGAAAGAGGCAGAGAGAGAGAGAGAGAGAGAGGGACAGAATGGGAGCGCCAGGGCTTCCAGCCACTGCAAACGAACTCCAGATGCATGTGCCCCCTTGTGCATCTGGCTAACGTGGGTCCTGGGGAAATCAAGCCTTAAACCTGGGTCCTTAGGCTTCACAGGCAAGCGCTTAACTGCTAACTATCTCTCCAGCCCTTGTCTGGATTTTAATACGGAGCTTATTGCATCTCATCACAATTGTTTATGTGTTGTCCATTCCTCCCTGCACACTGTGACTCTCTAAAGAGGTCCTTGCTCATTTTCTTCTTCTCTGTATCCCCACAAAGACATTCACAAAACATAATTGAAAGTGAAGTATAATCACAAAACTAGGAAGTTTATATGAGAAGATTAGTGGACATATAGCATTTGTGAGAAAAGAGAAAGGTCTGTATCGCATACTATGACTCATAGGAAAGGATAGAAGGAAGGGACCATGGGTCTTCCTCACACTATACTGAAGGCTCAGAAACTAGGGAGGAGATCAAAAACTACCTGATGGTTTTGATCATGCTGAGGCCCATCTCCACACAGCAGTGGGCGTGGTCCTGGCGGGGCTCAGGGAGTCCAGAGACACAATAGTAGCAGTCCCCGAGGATTTTGATGCGAAGGCAGTGATGCTCCTGGAAGGAACAGAGTGGGAAGGAAAGGACTGTGTCAGCAGGAGGACCGGGTCTTCAGCAAGCCTAGGGAAAGATGCAAGCAAGGTCAGGTGGTCTACACCATGAGCTCAGGTGCACTCACCTTTAAAAGGCCCTTCTACCATTCTTACAGTTTGGATCTGCAGTGTCCCCTAATGTAATGTTTGGATCTATTATTCCTATAGTTTGGATCTGCTCAGTGCTTTTGCAAAGTGGTGGAAACTTCCAGTCACTGGCGTGGATGTTCCCTGGAAGATGATCATGGGACCACACTGCACATCCCTGCTCTTTGCTTCCCAACCACCTTGAGGCTAGTAGCTAGCTATGTTGTGTGATTCCTGCCTTGTTTTTCTGTCTCACTGCAGTCTTGATGCACTAAGACCAACTAATCATTATTGATACTCAAAACTCTGAGCCAAAATAAGTCATTTCTGTTTAACTTATCTGAAATATTGTGTTATAATAAGGGAAAGTTTGCTAACACTTTCTTGGGACAGAATGACCCCTGAGATAGTGGCTAGATTTTAGTCCTTAGTGCCTATGACTCTAGCTCCATGGGTGGGGAATCTCCTTGGGGAGGCAGGGCTCCAGGACTGGGGAAGGAAATTATTAACAAAAAGGGACAAGCTATCAAGCACTGTGCTGATGTCCTAGTCTCACAGAGAGTTTGGATAAATTCATTTTCCGAATAAAAAAACAGTCAACAGAAAAAATAGAAATGGAACTAGTTGTATCAATTTTCCATATGAGCCAGATTTCCAGGTCTTGCTAACCTCCCTAATGGGCATGGTGCCATTCTGTAGGACTGTGGGACGCACGGCCATTCCAGGGGTATTTGTGGCGCTCAGGCTCTGACTGTCGGCTGCTACAGTGCAGTTAACATTGCAAGAGAGTAAACAACAAAGTCTGGTTAGTAAGGGGAGCTCAACCTTTCAGTTTCTTATAGGACCTTGAACACCATGGCTGAAATGAAAACTAGGAAGTACCTTGTCTATCCATACTGCCCGTGCCCAGAACTGAGGGGCCCACAGACCATTATCAAACAATAAATATGAAAGGGCTTGGGGTATTGTCATAAGGGAAAATGTTTAAAACTTTTCTCTAAAGAACTATGAAATATCTGTCGACAATCCCCAAAAGCCACATTGGAAACATTGCCAGCCGTATATGGTAACACACACCTGTAATCCCAGCACTCAGGAGGTAAGGCAGGAGAATCAGAAGTTTAAGGGCAGCCTTTGCTACATAGAATGTTTGAGGCCAGTTTGGGCTACATAAAACCCTGTCTCAAAGAGCTAAGAAGGAAAAAGGAAAAAAATAAAGGACGAGAAGAAGAAAATAAGGAAGAGAAGGAGAAGCTGGAGGAGAAGAAGAAGAGAATAAAAGGAGGGGATGAAGAATGATAAAAAAAATTATGTACTAGACTTATTACTTCAAAAAAAGGAAGGACATTTTTAGCTCCTCAAAACAAGAAAGATACATTATTAGAATAAAGAACATATTTAAATAAATACAACATTATAAAACTCACTACATTGCTCCTATCTTGGTTGTTGCTTTTCCTACCTTGTGCTCACAAGCTAAAATCTTCTGTTTTTAAATGTAGATTCCCATAGGAGAGAAAACATTTGATACTTGCTTGTCTGAGGCTCGTTTCTTTCCTTTAACATATGATCTCCAGCTCCATCCCTTTTACTGGAAATGTTATAATTTCGTTCTTCTTTATAGCTGAATAAATTTCCACTGTGTATAGTTATCTAGATTTATGTTTCCATGAATATATATCTATCTATTTATATGTGACACATGAAATGGGACCATGAAGCTAGGTGTGATGGCTCACATCTTTAATCCCAGCACTCGAGAGGCTAAGATAGAGTCTCTGTGAGTTTAAGGTCAGAGTGGGCTATAGCATGAGTTCTAGCTCAGCTGGGACCTGCTTCATATAACTACAAAAAAAGAAGAAGAAAGAAAATAAATGGGGTTATGAGAGGTGGAGAGGACATCTAAGGGGCAGGGATAAGAGGTTAATGGATTCCATGTGATGAAAAACAAAAGTGAGGGCTTATTGCAGGAAGGAAGAGGATCAGCAAAGAGGGAGAAGGAGGTGGGGAGGGATTTGGAAGAGCAATAAGGGAGAGGGACAAATAAGAACACAATATAATGACTCATATGTGTAAAATACCACAAGAAAACATTTCTTTGTAGGCTAAACTTAAAAAGATAACTAAAAATTCCCAACTTTTGTCTGTGAAGAACTTGAAGACCAGTGTTCAATCCCTTGCTCTGCCTTTGTAGAGCATAACACTGAGGCTGGAAGTCAAGGGCCTGTGATTTCATCTATAAATGGTCACCCGGGGCCAGCACCTGGTTGAGTGACTCAGGCTGGTGGGAGATGGTGTCCCTCCCTGTGGGCTATGGGGAGAGAAGAGAGAAAGAAGTAAAGCAAAAAGTGCTTCGGTCTAAATTCAGTGATCTGTATCCCAGTCACATGTACGAGCTGTGTGTCTTTATGTAACATATTGAAACCACTGATATGTGAGCTGTAAATAACTATATGTGACAAGTGCCAAAAGATCCACCTAACCCTTCATGCATAACAGTGTAAGCGTGGCCACCCTGTGGCAGTGACAATGACACTTGGAAGTAGCCTTCCCTGTGTTCAACCTGTGGGTTCTATCCTTTTACTTTGAGCCTCCCAATAAAGCCTTGTAAACCAGGGCAAGTGGATGCCACATCTGGTTTATAGTTAGGAATATCACAGCATGAAGGATTCAGGAAACATAGAGGGGTCACAGATGAGCTGGTTCAAACTCATCACCTGGAGAGGAGTAGTACTCTTCTGATCAGCGATTCCCCCATGAATACAGAAACAAAAACATTTTTGAAAAATCTAAGTGAACACAGGAGCCCATAGCTATGAGCATGTGCCACGTGACAGATGAGTGAATTGCATCCTATGTACCTTGCATATCTCCATAGTCATTTTCTGTGTCATGAACCATTGTACAGTGTGCCGCAGGCTGAAGGAGGCCCAGCCACACTGCGTGTGAAGAGGCACACTTGCACTTGGGATTCAAATTTATACCTGCCTGACCATGGTCCCCCTATAGTTTTTCTCCACTGTAAGAACTATAGGAAAAATTAAGAGTGGCAGCTCACCTGATAAACCTATGTGCAAGGAAGAAAAATTTGTGTTGTGAAAGGAGATTGTATAGAATGATTTCTTATCTTTTCAGGGAAGACATTAAAAACTGATGTTCAGGGTTCATTCTTTCTTACAGACAAAAAGCAAAGAGGCTGGCTTTCTGGAAAATCTGTAAGCCCTAGGTAAATGAAGCATCATCTTTCTATCATCTATTTCTGTGAACATAAGTATATTACGTAAGTTATATTTTACATATAAAATATATACTGTATGTTTAACATTTATCCAAGTATATTAGAGAGACATGTAAGTGTCTACCTGCCTATGTGTATGCAAAAATGTTTATATTAGAATGGCCTGGCTTCGTATCTGACAAGTTCTGGCCATTTTTCAGATATTTTAAAATCATGTTTGATGAACTGTCCAGATAACTTTATAGAATGTTCCAAGTAAATTCCTTCTTCCGGAAACTGCTTTGAAAAGTTCATATTGGAGAAATCAGGCTGCTTTGGAAAAAGCACCATTGAAAAGAAAAATAAAGAAGGGTGAGGGGCTTCTTCCAAACTTTATTAAGTTAGTTTTGTAATAATTCCTTTTCTCCCATCTTGATAGATTTGTTATTAAAAACATGTTGGGAAAATATAAGGAGTTTATTAAACCACATACCTAGATAGTAGGCAAAAATTGGAATGTCCATGTACTAATTGTGAAAGTTGGTTATAATGTGTTGGAAAGCTTAGGATTATAGTAATGTGTATGCCCTGTAATGTACAGCTTTCATGTGTCAATTTCATGTAACAAACAAAAGTGTTTCTGTTTAATAAGCAGAAAAATAATATTAAAAATAAAAAAGAAATTCTCAAAACATATCCTATGCTCCTGTAAGTAACGTTTCACCACACTCCACTAAGAAAGAACAATAAACTTGTTTACCAAGAAAAAAAATTAACATCACCAATGTATGGTAACAATGGTTTATAATTGAAAGCATAATAAATTTTTAGTTATTTCAAATATTTTATTATATATTTATTTATTTGAGAGAGAGATTGAGAGAGAGAGAGAGAGAGAGAGAGAGAGAGAGAGAGAGAGTGAAATGAAGAATGGGAACATCAGGGCCTCTAGCTGCTGCAAGCACACTCCAGATGCATGTACTACCTTGAACATCTGGCTTATGTGGGTCCTGGGGAATCAACCCTGAGTCCTTTGGCTTTGCAGACAATCACCTTAACCACTAAGCCATCTCTCCAGTCCAATTTTTAGTTATTTTATCTAATTGGAATCAAAGTCATACAAGAGTACATTGTCCAATAACACTGAACTGTCGATAAGGTCAAAGCCCCCTTACCACCACATATGGTATACCCTGAGAACCCAGTGCCTGCCTGCTTCTCAGAAGCAGTGGTGCAGGTGCGTGTGTGCACACACGTAACACCTACGTCCTATGTTTCCTGATCTTCAGCAATGTTTTTATCATGCTATGTTTATAGATGTCAAACATGATTTTTCCATGTAGTGGCATGCCATGAAATCATCCTATTCCATATGCAAAAATGCTACCTTGCACTTAATCTATCCATCAACTCCCAATAGTGATGGGCTTGCTCTTTACTGATCAAAAACTGAGGCTGCTTCTAGTTTTGACAGAAAGTTAATAAAAAGTTGTAAGATACTTGTAATGCCGTTAGTATTACAATATGACAATCATTGTTTTAAGGTCTTCATTATGTATGTTCTCCCTCTGTTCCTAATTTGCATGGGAAAAAGGCCAATTTGTGTATATGTGTGTGGAGTGGGAAGTATGTCTGGTGTGTGTGTAGTGTGCATGTATGTACAGTGTGTGCCGATACATGTGCCCTGTGCACGTGGCTGAGGAGGCCAGAAAACATCGTCTATCACCTCACCTGTCACCGTTCTGTTTTGCTTCCTTCAGAGCAAAAGTGGCTAGCTGGCCATTCTCAGTGATTCTCTAGTCTCTGCTTCTCACACGACTGGGCTTACAGGCATGCATGACCATACCCAGCTCTTTCTGTGGATGCTGGAGATTAAACTTAGGCCCTCATGTTTGCACGGCGAGTGCTCTTACCCATTGAGCCACCTCACAGCCCGGGACTATGCTATTTATTTGTTTGTTTGTTTGAGAGAGAGAAAGAGGCAGAGGGAGAGAGAGAAAGAGAGAGAGAGGGAGAATGGGTACATCAGGGCCTCTAGCCACTGCAAACAAACTCCAGATGCATGTGCCCCCTTGTGCATCTGGCTTATGTGGGTTCTGGAGACTCAAACCAGGATCATTTGGTTTTGCAGGCAAATGCCTTAACTGTTAAGCCATCTCTCCAGCCCATGACTATGCTATTTTTAAAGAGATCAAAGACTAGCATTACCAAAGTTTGTCAACAGCACTATGAAGAGTCAAAAATGCTCCAAGGCTAACAGCTTGAACCCCAAGGGCCCAGAAGACTTCACACTAAGAGGACCTTTGATAGAAGACTTTGAAGTTATCCTTGCGTTTTAACAATTCAGTCAGTTAATGATACAGTGTAAGCTATATGTAAGGACGTTCTCTCTGATCTCTGTGTAATGAAAATCTACAGAAAAGTATTAGGAGAAGGCAAGTAAGGGCTTTGTAGAACCACAGGTTAAAAAAAAATAAGGGCTGGAGAGATGGCTTAGCTATTAAGGCACTTGCTTGCAAAGCCAAAAACCAGGGTTTAATTCCTCAGGGCCCATGTAAGCCACATGCACAAGGTGGCACATGTGTTTGGAGTTCATTTGAAGTGGTCAAAGGCCCTGGTGCACCCATTCTCTCTCTGTCTCCCTCTTTCCCTTTTTCTCTCCCAAATAAACAACAACAGCAGCAACAACAACAACAAAATAAGCAAGTGCAATTCCCTTTTATATAATGGCAAAGTAATAGCCTAGCTGATTATATGACTCTTTCTGGGACAGAAAGAGTTAAGAGTGTTTTCAATTTTCTAAGTGAGGAGAATCATTTTCACTAATTCATTGACAGAGGTTATCAAACCTTCTGAGACAAGTTCTCCTATAACTGCAGGTGCTGAGGCACGTGTGGAGGAGAGTAAAGGAGCTGACTGGGAGTGACTGGAAGTGACTGGGAGTGACTTGCAATGAGGACTGATTGTGAATTGAACTGTGCTGAGATGCTTCACAAGTATTGCTTAAGGTTATTTTTCATTTTGATTTTGGTAAGAAACAGTGACTCAGAGAGGCACTCTGCCCCGGGTACGTTCAAGGAAAGCCCATTCCTGTAGCTCCCCCTTTAAGGCGTCCTGCATGAGCACCTCTAGCCTCATCCTTTCCTCCCTCACATGTCTCGGGCCTGGCTTGGTGGTCAAGGAGCATGCAGCTGCCCTCAGTGGGCCTGGGTTTCAGTCACAAGTGTACCAGCTGTGAACAGTTCTAGATCATTGGCTTCTTTGAGACTCAGCCTCTCTGTGTAAACTGGGAACGCATGAGTCTGCCTTGCAGGTTTGTTGTGAGTGCACAGTGAGTGATCAAGGAAAACTTCATCAGAGGACCACACTCAGCACTAGGTGGCCTGTGGTGTTTAAATTTAACAATCTTACCAAAATCAGTGATGAATATACTCTACCATAGATCTCTCACTTGATTGTCATTTTCTCCTTAAAATCTTTTAACCAGAGCTGGAGAGCTAGCTTAGCAGCTAAGCACTTGCCTGTGAAGCCTAAGGACCCTGGTTAGAGGCCCGATTCCCTAGGACCCAGGTTAGCCAGATGCACAAGGGGGCACATGCATCTGGAGTTTGTTTACAGTGGCTGAAGGCCTTGGTGTGCCCATGCTCTCTCTCTTTCTCTCTCTCTCTTTCTTTGCCTCTTTCTCTGTCTGTTGTTCTCAAGTAAATCAATAAAAATAAACAAAATATTAAAAAAAATCTTTTAAGTACATGCATGTCTCAGGTGATCGATGTCTTCTTCCATCCATTAGTCTTTGGCCAGCTACATATTCCCTCTTAGCCTTCCCTCCTACTGTGGAATCGGTAGGCTGAAAAGTCTACACTTGAGAACACCCCTTAAATGCTACACCTTGCTCTCCAAGACTCGTTACACCTCCTTCAGGGTCATTTGCGGCTAGCATCTTCCATGCCCTTCACCAAGCAGCCTCAAGAGTCTCAGAACTCCCCAAACAAGTAAGGCACTTTTACACTTCTCTATCTTCTCACGGAGTCTAAAAAACCCTCATCTAACCTGATGTCACAAAGGCTCCTGCTGCCCTTCCAACTCCAGCCAGCAACTGGCTTCATCACTGCTCCAGTCCCCGAGCCTTGGCGGCTCTGTCCTTGCCCCATGGGATGCTTGTACTTATTATTTACAATTGTATTTATTATCACATTGCTGCAGTTATTATAGACTTGTTATTTTCCCTTGGTAGACTTTTCCTCAGGGAAGGGACTGGGTTTTTCTTCCCAAAGTCGTGTATTGTGCTAAGCACATAGCCAGTATGCAGAAAGTGATTGAATAATTTGGATTCAATTTAATTTTGCTACTTTTTTCTTTGTTTAACTGGGGTTTACCGTGACACCAGAAACTGACATTCATTGTATCTTTTTATTCTCAATGAAGACCTTTTATTCATCTTTATATCCTTAAGCAAAAAGCAAATGGAATGAGTGTAGTGGATACTAAACATCACTGATGCAATGACAAAAATAAATCATTTATAAATTGTAAAAATATTAAATATATTTCCCCTAAATCTCTAGTTTTAGATGAAATTAAATGCTTTTACTGGAGGAGACCTGTGTTCTCACCTCCTCCCTTCGCCTGCCAGTCTCTTATCTAATAGTTGCCCAGTTGCTTCAGCTTAAGAGTTTAGGTTTCCTGGCTAATTTCTGTCTAGATTTCCTTTCATTTCTACCACTTGCTCCCTTGTATTTTTTCCATCATGCAACATCTTCTGTTTTCATATACAGAGTCAGATCTCAGTTCTCGTATGAAACACCTCTGTATAAAACACCCTTCCATGATTTTTTCAGTTTGCTAATTAGTATATAAATTATATACAACAAGATTTTCTATGTTGACACATGTTAAGCTATGCAGCTACTATAATAAAGACACAAGTCAGCCATGGCATGCTGCAAATCACCCTACCACAGACTCCTTTCGAGCATCTATCTTTTCCCATAACAGCATTCTACCTTGTCATAGACAGGACCACTTGCTAGCGATCCATGCACTTCCACCATTTACTTAACTGCTTTCTGTTGTAACTTTACCTTGTACAGAGACTTTCTTGTGAATCACAAAATATCTATGCTGAATCTCTTGAACTTTTCACTTGATGTATTGTATTGAATTTGAGATTCATTAATATTGCATGTATCAGATCATTTTTAAATTTTTGAACAATTTCCCAATGTGTTTAATTATCCCATTATTAAGAATCAGCTTCAAGAGAGTTTCTCCTGGAAGCCTTTTCTGACCCAAAGGTTATATGTTACTTCTGTGATTCACAGTTAACTTTGTTATGGCATTATACCACCTGCGCCCTGATTATCCACTGATGCGTCCCCAACAAAACTTAACTTTAGAAAAAGAAACATATCCAATATGTCTCCATTATTCTCGTATTTGTGATATATGGTTTCGTGTACAACATCTAGTAGATGTTCAGATGTGGGATCTGCCACTTGATGTAGCCATTATCTACTTCTCACCACGGCTACGGAGTCTGCACTGTTACGTGTGCTTTACAAAGCCGGAGCTCAGGTCCCTCCTACTTGAACCCGAACTCCACCCTCAATGTGATGCGACTCTACAACTTGAGTGGCTTCAGGAATACAAGTCTGTTTCGATAGCAAGTGCCCACTTCCCTTCCTATTGTCTAGCTCAATTCTGCTCAAGGCAGCTGAAACGAGAAGGTGATGTCTTGTTGGCCGAAAATAAAGCTCTCAAGTTAGGTCAACCAAAATAGTGGTGGGATGGCCCAGCATATTACTGGTTCTTGAGAACAGGCTAATTCACTGCAGATGGCCAGGGTTGGCTTGGAAACAACAGGCAGCCGGCACACTGTACACCAGCTCTGAGCCTGCAGCTGGATGGCACCTGGCCACATGAAGGGGAATGGAAAGCAAAAAGAAAAGACTGGTCTGATTATCACCCAACCAGCTGTCTCTCAATTGGGGAAAATTAACGTGAAAAGCCTCCCACCTGAGACTGATAAATAACTAACAGTACTAAGAATGTGAGAGGGCCAGAGGTTCATGCTTGGGCACAGGATGCAGAACAGCAATGGCACTGATGATAAAGACTGAGTCCCTTTCCTTTCTAATTCCACATGCAGGCTCCCACTTTCGGAAAAGACTCAGAGGGAATTAAATTCAACTCACATGGGCCAGCCGATCAAATCTGGCAAAGAGCTCGTTGAGCATCCTGACCAGCTCCTGAGCAGACAAGGTCGTAGAGAGGTTTGTAAATCCTTTAACATCTGCAAAAAGAATACTAAACAACAGGAAAGGGGGAGGGGGTGGGAAAAGGCATATTAATATTTTAGCCCATCTGGGAGACACATAAACTCCATCCAAATCAATCAACTGCTTCTGTGCCTGAGACGTTAGCTCCTCCTGCCATGGCATTAAGAGAAAGGGCTCAGTGTTTGACATCTATGTCATCAGAGTGTCCACCAACAGGTCAGGAGGGACACAGGGACAACTGAAAATGTCTTGTCCTGTGGAGTGGAACCACTCCAAAAACCACTCCAAAGGGGATAATTGGTCACTATGAATAGGTTCATTTGTTATGCAAAGCAAAGCAAAACTTTAGGAATTATACAGATGTCATGAATATAGAACAGATCAGACTCTGGGTGTGGAGAGAACACAGAAGCTCATGTAGTGCTCAGTGACATGTCTTCTATTCCAATGGCAGCCAATGAGAATGAGGCTCTCCCCCCTACCACACACACACAAAATACATAAGACTTAGTGGAAAATCTAGGAGACCTCAGCAGAATGATTATCTAAAACATTCACATTCTCTGAGTTTCAGTGAGGTGAGGTCATCTATGTTGCGGCTTAGGAGAAGGGAAGGGGAAGGTATCCAAAGCCTCCTCTGAGCCAGGTACCATATGAGCACTGTCTTGGTCAATCTGTCTGGTTCCCCTGTTGAGTTGGCATTGTTCAATCTCTCCATTCTGCTGACAGAGATTGTCACCCTCAGGCACTTCTCCAATCCCCTTGCCATGCCGTCAGAGGTAAGGATGGGATACCAACCAGGATGTCACATTTTGTCAGTCCTCATGCCTCATGCTCCATGAAGTTTCAGAGCAGACTGCACACAGCTTATCTCTGTGCATGCCACACTTTCAGCGCTTGGTCTTTCTTTGCTTTTTCACACCTACCTGTGCTCCATGACCTCCCTATGTTGCCGTTGGACTTTTATAGGAAATGTTCCAGATGTAGCCTGTCACAGCCACCTCTAGTGTTCTGCCAAGCCTGTGTGGTGGCACTCCACTATAGTCACGTGGGGATAGTGTGACAAAAGTCACCCACCAGCATAGCACGTAGTCATCTACGTTCCACTGTTTGCTGAGCCTAACTGGCAGAAGACTTCAGAATTAAAAGTCTTCCTTCCCCAGAGTGTGGCCATAACTTCCAAGGGGCTCTACCTATTGGGGATTTTTCTAAAGGAGAACCTCATCAAGTTTCTCCCTGACCACAGTCCCATCATCTACTTCAGCCAGGGTACCAGGTGATTCTGTGCGTGTTAAAAACCAAGAAGCACCTTTTGTCACAGCTGCACAATAACCGCTGGTGACTGGTGGAGGCGGATAGATCCCAGTGCCATGTCACCGCTCCATTGCCCAAGGTCAAAAGTCTCTGGATTCTGCAATAAACTGATAGGCTTCCAACAGGAATAAACTGCACTCCTTGCCAACCTGAGGTGATGAGCTGTGCAACATAATTAATAAATAAGACTTAGAAATATACAAGAGACAAATTTTCAAGGAAAGATTCAAAAAACAAACAAGAATACTGAAAAAAAACAGTGGAGAAGAAAGAATGAACAAGGGAGGTTTCTATGAAAAGGATGTCAGGATTCTAAATAATTTTGAAAACACTTTTAACAACACAGTGGGTGGCTTTGGAGGCTGAGGAGGGGGCGTAGCAGCCGGTCTGGCTTTGTTCTCAGATACCAGCTAATAAATACCCTCCTCCACGTTCCTTGTCTCTGATCTTATTATAGCACCTAGCAGCCTCCCCCAGGCAGGTGAGGCTTCTCTAGCCCTGGCTAAGTTCATCCTCCCGATGCCAGGACTCTGGGTTTAGTTATCTTGCCACTGCCACTCTCCATCTAGCAAATCCTTGGGACCTCTATGTATGCAGGGCTCTTCTTGCTGAGGGTGCTGAGAATGTGGGGCAGGAAGCCACATGTTCATTTAGCATGGTGTGGACTTCAGAATAAAGGTCTCTAGCATATGATGAATTCAATAAGCAGGTGAGGTTGAGGGGGCAGAGGGACCTTGAGCTGCTCACCACAAGGTGCACATTAAAAACAGAAAGCAAGCGAACCTTGTTGTTGACTAAACTTCAGATTCCCAAGTCTGCTGGTGTAGATGTGTGGGCTTGTTCGATCCTTATTAATTTTTTAAAGGTATTTATTTTTCACTTCTTTCTCCATGGTGACAGGCTCTTTCATATGTCATATACACTATTTATATATAGTTATGGAATACACATACATATTTTATATTAATTAATAGTGCATTTAATTATTTATTTTCAAAATATCCATCCAATTTCTGTTCTCCTTGAACTTGCTTGTCATCAAGCCACCCTGTGAGGTGAAACAATGTGGAAAACCAGTGTCATTGGTATACACCAACGCCCAGCCTTCACTCAGGACTATCCTCTGTGTACACTGAGGCCCAGATTTCACTCAAGGCTATCTCTGTATACACCAAGGCCCAGCCTTCACTCAGGCACATTCTTTTGTCCAGGGTTCACGGTTTTCTTTCCCACTTGGTTGAACACATCTCAGACAGGGCCAGACAGGGTAACCTCTTCCAGAATGGCTTCTCTTTCCTCCCTACACTCCCACCCCAGGTTTGCCTCTTCTTATTTCCAATCATGATTTTTTTGCAGATTAAAAATAAAGTCCTACACTGTGTTGAATAATAGGTATTATGGTCCTACAAATGGTATTGACGAGCTCCTATATTCTATGGAACTAATTTCTGTCTGGGTACATCTCTTACTGGAGTATTTTTTTTTTTTAAATGAAGGACTACCAGGCAAACTTAAGCATCCAAAGCAGGGGTGTTGTATTGCTGCTGAAAGACTGGGTCAGAATTGTACTGTTTGCTGGGCATTGCATTGTAATGTGTGTCCCGCATACCAGGTGCAGAAAGTCTACATGTGCTTCTAGCAGTTGCTGTTCCCTCCACTAGAGATGGGAGCTAAAAGTGTTTGCCATTTACAGAGTTCATCTTGTTGTGGGCTTTTACCCCGTGTTTGGGAAATATTATAAGTGGTGGGAGGAAAATGTAAGTCCACTGTGTAAACCAAATATATTAGATACTTCCTTCCCTGGCGTGTGTGGGAAGTGAACAGGCTCATCCAATTGGACACCTTTGCCTTGGGCTTTAACTTGAGACTCAAACATGGTGGAGGAGCAGAAAATGGGGTGAGTCGAAGGTTGCAGTATCCTGTGGCCGAAGGGGTCCCTGTGCTGGGGGCACTCTGGATTGGAACAGCAGCTGGTCTGCTCCAAAACAGTGGCGGTGGCTTCTGACTGGCTTAGTGTCTGCTGTGATTGGGGCTATTTGGCTCTATGGCCACTTGTTTCATTCCCGCTCACTTCCCCAGCTTGCTCTTCTACTCTTCCCTAGGCAATTTGTGAGTTGCCATCCTCTCTGTGCATTTTTTTTTTAACTCAGACAGGGCTAGATTGCTAGAAACATGCCTCAAATAACCTACAATATGGTTAATGTGTTATTAGATGCTTAAACCTAAATTTTTGTGCATACATATCTTCACTCATGCAGTCTACAGAAAGCGTTTCAAGGTGGCTGCTCAAACATCATTTTTTTTTTAAATAAAGAAAGATCTTGAAATTCAAGGAAGTGAATTGGTGAAGACACTCTGAGGAGTGAAAATTATGATCTAAAAGCTGGACTTTATCACTATGTATTCTACCCTTTGACTCTCAGTATATACCATGTGTACTGTAGTCATGGGCACAAAGAAGACACAGACAGATGTGAGACTATACAGGTAGATGAACAGATGGGTGGAGTTTGAGTGCATGGATAGATGGGTGAGTGAATGGGAGGCTGGATAGATGGGTGGGTGACTTATGGGTGGATGGGAACATGGCCAAGAATGTGTTTTTAAAGGAAAGGAAGTTGTAGTCCCTTTTTATATTGATTTAAAGACACTTAGGAGGGATATATGGAGGAGATGTGAGTGATTATAGCTGAAGTCTCCAGATTGCATTTTGGATTATTTTTTCCATCATAGTCTGAGTGGATCGTGGATTGAAAATATAGAAAGTGTACTGTAGGGGATTCACACAGTAAATCAACCAGCAAGCATAATCAAATGCTCTGACATTCTTCTCCAGCTTCGTGTCGGAAATGTACACTTCTCAGATGAGCTACCGCTAGTTAATAGATTAATCAGGTGGATGGAGACATGTACCGACATCCGGGCCGGCAGCACGCCCCGCAGTGTGATGAGAGTGCAGGGCACGCGTGGATCACACACCTTACGGAGACGCACTGCGGGCCGCATTTCTCACCTGACGTTCTCGTAGCGGTGGATGTAGATGCGGTGGAACTGATGCTGCAGGTGCTCATCCTCCACGTTGGTCATGTCATTGATCATTTCCAGGACCACGAACCGGGGGAGCACTGACAGCACAAGCCGCTCCTGGAAGAAGCAACAAGAGGGACAGACTTGTTAAGCTGGTTAGTGAGTCCCTGCTGGGTGGGTATGGTGATTGGAAGGTTAAAAAAAAAAAAATGCTCCCATAACCCCAGGTGTTCATAATTAAGCCTCCTGTTTGGTCTCCAGCTGGTGGAGCCTTTGGGAGGTAGAGACGTGCTAGAGGAGGCGCTGCTGGTGGTAAACCTTGGCGTTGACTAGTGAAGCTCACTGGATGTCCAGAGCTAACTCACTCGCACTGCTTCCTCCCTGCTACCTGGTGTATGAAGACATGAGCTACTTGCTGTGCTTTCTCCCAAAACTTCCTTTTGATTGGGAGTTTTGTCCCAGCAATAAGAAGAAGACTGTTACAGTAGATTTAGGTAGGTATAGTAGCCATGAGCCTCTAAGGTCGATTTCTATAGGTCTTGCTAGTGTAATATTATTCTGTAAGCACGACCAATGTATCTGTTGAGTAATTGTTAATTGCCAGGTAGGGGACTGAGTGTTGGGTATGCTATATGAATTAAATGGGTGTGACTCCACTGTGGTGGAGCATGAATTCTCTAGTGGGAAAAAGTGCACTGAATATTAGCCACTAAGATGCATCTGCTCACATTACTAAGATGCAATAAGCGACGTGGAAGACTAAAACCCAAGGAAAGAGTAAGATTGTTGATGGAATGATTTGAACCAGGGATGATAAATATCCTTCTTTGGAGGTGAGCTGAGAGTTGAGTGTTTGTCATGAGCCAGTCCCCCCATAGAATGGGGAGAACCCCAGCTGGAGGAAAGAGCAAGTGCAAATGTCCTTGGGCAGAAAAGAGAAATATTGTAACTAGAGGGTGGTGGACAGGGGACAGGTAGCAAACAGTGAGGAGGGATGTAGGGATAGATCTTGAAGCATGGATGCTTGCATTTAATTCCAATTAAAAGTAGAAGTCATTAAGTCATACTAAGCAGAAGAGTGACGTAAACTGATGGACAGTTTAAGCTATCGTTCTGACTGTGGCTTGGAGAATGAATTGTGAGGCCAAGGATAGTGAAGAAACCAGTTGGGGAAGTTCCTGCAGTGGCTCTGGTCAAAGACGTGCTGGAGAGAAGATCCATGGGACCAGTACCTGGTGGGATGGCAGGAGCGAGCCACTGCAGTGGCTGAGTTCTAAGTTGTGTTGATGGGAAGAGTTTGCCAAGGGTATGGAACAAGGAGAGAAACAAGGTTTACAAAGTACTGTTAGAGATTTGAAGAACTGAGACAACAGCCTGGAAGCGAGGCTTTCAAGCCTGCCATGATCATATTCTTTTGTGATGACTTACAGAAAAAAAAAAAAGAACTGAGTCTGGGGCTCAATCAGTAAAGTGTTTGCTCCACATGCATGAAGGCCTTAGTTTGATCCCCAGGACTCACTTAAAAATGATGGGAGTAGGGCTGGAGAGATGGCTTAGCAGTTAAGGTGCTTGCTTGCAAAGCCTGAGAATTCGTCTTTGACTCGCCAGGTCCCAGGTAAGCCAGACGTACAATGTGATGCAAGCACGAAAGTTTGCACCTGCGCAAAAGACAATGCGCACATCTGAGCTTGATTAGAGTGGCTGGAGAACCTGGAATGCCAATTCTCTATCTCTCTGATAAAAAATCCTGGGTGCAGTAGGACCCCTGGTGCTCAGGAGAATACAGTCAGAGACATGCAGATCACTGGGGCTTGATGACCAGTCAGTCTAGCCTGCTTAGTAAGTTCTAGGCCAGTGAGGAACTCTGTATGAAAGCAAAGGTGGACAGTGCTTTAAACCATACCCAAGGTTGTCTAGCCTACACACACATCCCCAAACAAGTCTGGCTTCTGGCATATGGCTTTCTGAAGGGTTGAGCTGAGTTTTAAACATCCAATGTAATTACAATTTTTCATATCTTGTGGTTATATATATATTTTTAGGCATTGTCAGCATTCATTCTATCACATTTCTCACACAAGTCTGAAAATAAACAAGCAGAACCCATTTTCATTTAATGGCAAAGCTGAATCTGAGAGTGATGTAATGACTTGCACAGCCTGAGCTGCCTGGATCCACTCTTGATCCTCTTATTCCCTTCCTGGATTCCTGGTAAGACCCTGAGCTTTGCGTCTCATAGAAATCATTGGATCCCGCCCCGTGTCTTAGGAAAAGCGCAGCAGTACAGGAGATAAGTCACCTCTTTATGATTAATTCTTTATGACAGGAAGTGATGATACTTCATGAGGTTGCTATGAGCATCCAATGAAGTAAAATGGGCAAGGATCTGTCATTATCCCCTCTTTCTCCTCTATTTAATTCTACCTCTCATGCAAAGGGTTTTTTATTAATGAAGTGTCCAGTGAGTGGTGTATTATGATCCTTTACTGTCTCTTGAAAACTTCCCCATGATGAAACTGAGAGATGTGTTTTTTGCAAAAGCTCCTATATCCTCCTATATCAGGTCTTTCTCATGATCATTTGTGCTATTTGCCAACTTCTCAGGCACTTGTAACCATGTTCTCATTTTTGTCCCTGGTTGGGAGTAAGGGCTAATGGTGGCTCTGTGGAGCCCTGGTGCTCTGGGGTGGTGTGTTTAATTAAGATGCCATCTGTCGTACTTGGGAAAGCCTGGGTAAGTAAGGCAATGGAACTAGAGTAGAAGATTCACACACTCTGGAGACACTGATGCCAGTTTATAAAAATGTTCAGGTAGGAACTATGCTTTCACTAGAGTTGTAATTGGGGAGGATGTCTACGAACCAGTGACTAGAAGAGGGAAGGTTTACATAAGGAGGAGGCACAGCAAATATAAATATAAATATATATAATATAAATATAATATAATAATATGATATAAATATAAATAATATAAATATATAAATATAAATATATATAAATATATAATATATAATATAAATATATAAATATAAATATACAGTATAAATATAAAATAATACAATATAATATAAATATAAATATATAAATATAAAAATATAAATATAAAATAAAAAATGTAAATATAAAAATATAAAATATAAATATAAAAAATATAAATATAAATATAAAAAATATAAATATAAATATAAAAAATATAAATATACTGACCATAAAATGGGGAAGGGATGGAACCTTAAGAGAGGCACATTGAAGGTACTATTTCCCTGACACCATTAAGAACTTTGTTCCTGCAATCTCAACCCATGCCATGATCAGGACAGTCTCCCATGCCTTCTACTCCTGTTAGTGACCATTCAGCAAAATGGCCAGGGGCCACACAGACCCACGGAATTGGATTTTAGGGAACAGGACCAAGGAGTTCACGTGTTTAAGGTTCTTACATTGTTTGGAATAACCACACAGGACTGAGGACTTCTAGCCTACAACTCTGAACCAAGCATTATTAGGCACAAGACTATGTTTAGACTTTGCTATAGTTTTTGCAGGATGGTATTTGCAGAAGAGATCAAAAACATGCCTTTAGCAAAGTGATCACCAAGCTTCTAAGTAGCAGGGGATTCAAACCAAATTGTTGGCTTCCAAACAGCACTCTTTCTCTCTACCAGCTCTATTTCCTACAAAATGTATTCTAATCCCCCATCACCCAGTCCTTAAGAAACTTTAAAAATAACTTCTAATGAGGGCAGCAGGTGGACATTCCTGTGACAGGGTATTCCAGGATGCAATGGGGTCCTGGAGATGAAGGGAAAGCAGACGAGTGGTTTCTGAAGGACAGTCGTTGATGGATGGATGAGCTTTCAAATAGTCCTTTTCTCAGTTTTAGGGACCAAATCCAGGGCTTTGAATTTGCTAGGCAAGTGATCTACCACTGATCTCAGTCCCCAACACCTCAGATTTTTTCACTAGTTATCATATCCACCCAATAAATTTTTATTGAGAATATCCAAATGCTATCTCAGTTGTAGGCATAGAAGAAAGATGGGAATAAATTAGGCAGGTCCTAGAGGGAGGTTTTATAGACAGGGCTGGAGAGGGTGCCTGATGGCATGTCTGGATTGTGCCCTTACTAGCCATCATTTATGTGTCTCTGAGAGTACTCACTGAAGGCCAGACAGTGAGATAGGAAGTTTGTTTTAAATGTTTTTATTTTTATTTATTTATTTGAGAGAGAGAGAGAATGGGTGCACCAGAATTTCCAGCTACTGCAAATGAACTCCAGATGCATGGACCACCTTGTGAATCTGGGTTTCATGGGTACTGGGGAATCAAATCCAGGTCCTTTGGCTTTGCAGGCAAGTGCCTTAACCGCTAAGCCATCTCTGCAGCCCAAGAGAAGAAGTTTTATACTATAGCAGACAGCCTCAGGTCACTGAGATGAACTTCCAGGCCATGCACAGTTTTGGAGGAAGGGATACATATTTATTGAAGCTGACAGACCCAGGGGAAGTCCCATAATAACATAAGAAACTGGCCTGTTTTCATAGGTCCAAGGAGAGAGAGAGAGAGAGAGAGTGTGTGTGTGGGGGGGAGACCACAAGCCAAATCCCAAAAGCCACACCACAAACAAGCATACTTCAGGAACTCCAGGTATAGGTGTACAGGACATAGCCATATTTTAAATTTAGGTACGAAATAAATCATGACCTTGAAAAGTAGGTTTTCTTTTTTAGTTAACTCTTTTTCAAAAAAGTTTGTATTTTATCATAGTGATTTTCTAGGCATCTTTTCTATTTTTTACTGTAAAGCAGTGGGGCCATCTTTTTTTTCAAGATTGCTGATGTGTTTGACAGTAGCAGCTTTAGTAACCTAAAACCAGTTTCAGTGTTCGTAAATTTAACTCATTTAAGATTTTCTTAACTTAAAATCTTAAATCCCTCAGTCCAATATTTTTAGCCAAGCAATCAGTCCATTTGATCAAATTTAAGTTTGATCAAACTCTCTGGTCATGGGCAGAAGGACACAGTTAGCCTTATGCCAATAATCCTGTTTTAGCAAAGTTTTTTTGTTGTTTGTTTTTCCCCTGAGAACATTTAGAAGCCATGCTAGAGAGATTGCTTAGTGGTTAAGATGCTTGCTTATGAAGCCTAAGGACCCATGTTTGACTCTCCAGATCCCACATAAACCAGATGCACAAAGTAGAGGTAAGTGTAAGTAAGGTTGCACATGCCCACTAGGTGCTTATTTGTAAAGCCATATGGCCCAGGTTTGATTCCCCAGTACCCAAGTAAAGCCAGCTACACAGAATGGTGCATGCATCTGGAGTTCATTTGCAGTAGCAGGAGGCCCTCCTGGAGTGCCTGTCATCTCTTTCCCTCACTCTCTCTCTGCTTGTAAATAAATCAGTAATATTTTTTAAAAGCTCCTCCAATGCCTACTTCTCTCATGTAGAAAATCCAATTACCACTGAAGTTAGAAGTACATGGCATTTCTATAGTTAAAAATGCGTCACTTGGGACTCAATGATTGCTGAGTTGAACCTGAATACAAATGAATGCCACCAATCAAGCAGAATAGAGCAGCTAAAATCAATGACAATATGCAGATGATGCCTGTAAGATATGATACTGGATATTCTTCAAATTAAAAGCAGCTTTTAAAATAAAAAACTATTTTACCATCAACGAGAGAAGTATGCAAGAGCCTTCACACCTCCCAGAATAGCTGACAGAACCTCGTGACTGCTGGGAGAGGGGAGTCGGGTCCTCAGAGGTGCGGCCACTGCTGTGTTGCCCTCTCCCTTGTCAATAACCGCCCGCCCTGAGCCCCGAGCAAGCTGTGCCAGCTCAATGAAGCGTGCCAGTTGATGGTGATTGATGCAAGGGTGTGAATGGGAAGGGTAGGGGAATAGGAGAGGGCAGTTGGGGGAAATAAGATGAAACTATGTTACATACATCTGAAAATGGCAAAAATGGAGTAATCAATAAAAAATTAAAATGCTATAGAAGGAATGATTCCTTCTGTTGTATTCCTTGGATGGAACTCAACTGCTTTGGCAACATGGAGATTTAACATTAGATTTTTTTTTTCTTTTTTCTTTTTTTTTTTTTTTTGAGGTAGGTTCTCACTCTAGCCCAGGCGGACCTGGAATTCACTATGGAGTCTCACGGTAGCCTTGAACTCATGGTAATCCTCCTACCTCTGCCTTCCGAGTGCTGGGGTTAAAGGCATGTGCCACCATGCCCAGCAACATTAAGATCTTTTTATGTGAATAAATACTTTTTTTTTGCTCTTGTTTTTCAAGGTAGGCTCTTGCTCTAGTCCAGGCTTACCTGGAATTCACTATGTAGTCTCAGGGTGATACTGAATCATGGCAATCTTCCTACCTTCCCAAGTTCTGGGATTAAAGGCATGTGCCACTATACCCGGCTGTTAAGAAATTCTTAATAATGAATAAAGAAATAAAGAAATGCCTCAGAAGCAGATTATTAAAAGGATTTTGCACATTAGCAGTGGTGCTATTATAAATGACACAAATTATTGACATGAAAAGAGACCTACAATGCATTGCTGAAAATAATGTATACTGTATGCCTGTCTTGGTTCAGATGTGACTTGCCACCTAGTTGCATGTTTGTCTAGAAGGACATTCACTGAGATGTAAACAACAGCTGTATCTTGGGGCCATTCATTACCTGATACTGTTTTATCCTTTCTTAAGATGGTTTCTTACTATGATTACGTATTTCCTAATTTAAAATGTATTTTATTTGATTTGATATATAGAGAGACAAAGAGAAAGACAGAGTATGGGCACACCAGGGCTTCTTTCTACAGTAAACAAATTCCATGTACATGTTTCATATTGTGCATCTGGCTTTATCAGTACTGAGGACTTGAGCCCAGGACTCTAAGCACTACAAGCAAGTGCCTTAACTGCTGAGCCATCTGCCCAGCCTTATATTTCCTAATTATTTATTTCTTTCATGTGTGTGTGTTTGTGTGTGTGCATGCACACACACACACATTAGGGTGTATAGTTGCTGCTCACAAATGCCTGTTAGGGTTAATGTGGGTTGCTGGGGTGTTGAACCAAGGCAGGCCAGCTTTGACAGCAAGTACTTTTAACTGCTGAGACATTTCCCCTTTCCCTGTTTCCTAATTATTAATTATTAAGCACACATTTTATCCAGAAAACACAAAGTTATCTTGTAATTATAACAAACAAATAAGTAAAAGCAACTGGCCTGCAGTTAAATGCTTTGAACCTGACAGTTGGGTCTTCGGGTGAGATAACCCGCCTGTGCCCCTTCCTCTGACTGGCCCTTGTCTTCCCAGACCCACCGCATGCACTGTCAGGCCCTATCAGGCTGGGCAGCGAGGCAGTCCTGCGTTATCTATGGCCAGCGGCCCACAGAATAATCAGTGTGTTGAGTTCAGGTCACCTTGCTGCAGCGTGTGCTGTTGTAATTTCTGTCTCAGATGCACTTTCCCCCTTACTTCCTGTGGTTAGCATGTGGAATCATGTTCTTGAAACTTTAGGACAAATCTAATTTCCTTGGTGAAAGGGATTACTCACTTCTTCCCATGTCTCCCTCTGTGTGGATCTTTCTCACAGCATTTCTCTCACCTGGTGCCACTCTGTTTATGGGCCACTCTGAGAACTGAGCTTTGAGTTCATTTGTCTATCTCCCAGGTCTACACAGAATGCTTTGCATGAAGAGATTTGCATAAATGCACATGTAATGAATGGGCAAACAAACTGCTGGTCAGAACATGAAATGCTGGAGTGGTTCAAATGGGCTGCACAGAACACTAAGCAAGCAGCTATCACCAGTGGTGCAGAGGATTGCCAATCCCCAGAGGCAAGGGTTCTCCTTTCTGGGCTCTCAAGTCCCGTGGTGCTGGCGAGAAGCAGCTCCAGGCCTGGTTTGGAAGCTCCCCCAGTATGTTTGGAGTCCAGGCTGCATTGCTCCTGGGGTTCGCTGCGTGGAGGCGCCTTCTGAAAGCTCCCAAAGGGAGCCAGCGGGTCAGTGTCCTCCTATCAGGGTGTCACACGACAGAAGGAAACACTTTATGAAGAAGCATCATCCATCGGGACACCCAGGACTCTCGGTGAAGACAGAAAGGTGTGAGCAGATCTGTTTGTGCATAAGTGACTGACTTACAAGCATGTGCATGCTGAAAACAGCGAATCCCAATGTATAAGTGATTGTAGCTAAAGGAATAAATGAAGATGATATTGCACTCACTTTTTTTGAGGCTGTTACCTTAAGGTCACTTTCTCATGAAGACACTCCCGCCCCATTACATCCATATCAAAACACTTTCCCGCACACTTCATGCCCAACTTATGTCTTTCTCCAGTCTAATTCCCTCTTACTCCTGGCCAAGAGTAGAAAGAAGGATGATACTTCCTTAAGAAGCCCCTTCACGTTCATGACTATGGATGCCCACAAGTCTCTGTCCAGCTTCCACTGAGTCTCACCTGTCCTTCAGGGCTCTTCTCTAAAGTCATTTAGTTCCCATCCTTCAGGAGATCTAGGCACTTTTTCCTGTAGGGCAGACACTCCTGCCCTTCACCTTCCAACCCCGCCCCCCATGTTCATCACATTGCTTGGTTGTTTATTATCCTGATACAACAACAGTGCTTTGAAGACAAGACAGCGTCTTCTTTGGTCACTTTAAGATCCTTAGTAACTTCCTCAGTTCTTGAAAAAGAAGTAGCCTTTTGCTCATCCTTCCACAGAGAGGCAATAGGAGGGATGGAAATCAACAAAAACATACTGGATTTGAAACTTCCATAAATTAAAAAAAATGCAAAGTAAATAAATATCTCCTGAAGCAACTCATCAGAACTGCCTCTGTAAATACTCTGGAAGGCAAAGGCTGTGCCCAGCTCATGAATATATCCCCTACAGTGGCCAGTACTGTGCCTGACATAGAATGTTCAGGAAATATTTGTTTAAATGCATCTTTAAGTGACAATACTCATTCATGCTTTCATGAGAGATTTTGAAAATAACATTTTATAGAAAAGTTCTTCAAGCACCCAGGAGGCCATTCTCCTGCCGTTTGTGCTTCTGGCAACTGTCCTAGGTCCTTCCTCTGTAAAACATTTTCTACATGGCAAAAGGAATTTGCTTGGAGTCTGTTTATGAAAGCCCGCTTTCAACACTTTCGTTTCCCTTGGATTCGTTCACTGCCTGAAAACATCATCTGAAAGGAAACAGGGAAGTTTGTGAAACCTCCCTGCTCCTGCTGAGGTCCAATACATGCTATTCTGGCTTTGGAGATAAGAAATACAAGAATCTCTCTGGGAGCCAGACTGTGGCCCTGGGTGGCGTCTTGTGCTCTCATTGACCACCTCTTTTCCTCACTGGGTTTTTCTGTTTGCATGAAAAGAGACCCTGAGCAGATTTAGTCTATCAAATAGCTGGCTCCTTTCTGGATTCACCCTCATATCATATAACATCCTCTATTCACGTCATCAAAATGATTTCGTCGGAGGGCTTCGATTGTTACAGTGCATGGAAGGGCTCACTACATGAAAACAATGAGGTATTCAGGCTCACCTCTTTAAATTGAGAACTCTAATCCATGAACACGCTTCAATTCAATCATAATCTCTCCTCACTACCAGTTTTTGTCCCCCCTCCCACTCCATCCTATGGAATCCCCTTCTCTTTCCAAGCAATCCTTCTTTTTTGATGTCTCGTTTATTTTGCTGACCTCCGTCTTTATTTATTCAAATGGGAAAATGGGAAGAGAGAGGGAGCAAGGCAGCCAGATGACCACGGGGCAGGCAGCGCTTCCTGGTTTACTTGTAGTTGCAGAGTATCTCAGTGATTTCAGGAATCCCTCACCACTCCCAGATGCTCACAAACCCTGACATTTCTCCCTGGCCTCCCTCACTTCAGGCAGAGTAGCATGAACTTCAGCCAGGGTCCAAGCACCGTGAGATACTTGTTCTGGGCTTGGAGGCAATATCAGATTTTTATTGATCACACACTGTGTAGGATGCCACTTCTTTCACATCTAGTGTTGAACTAAAATCTCTTGTTCATTCGAGTTGCTAATTTCATCATATTTTGCATGTGAAGATCCTTAGAATCAGAGTTTATCAAGTAATCCAAAGTCACGCATGTGAAACTAGCACTGTGGCTCTAGCCTCTAATAGGAACCCCTCGGAGGCTGCAGTAGAAGGATAGCAGCAAATTTGTGGCCGATGGTGTTGCTAAGCAGTGCTGAGGTCAGTCCATGGTAAAACCTCCCTAGGAATATGCACAGATAATCAGGGATGGAGAGCAGGGTAGTTCTATCACAGGCAGATGAGGTGACACTATTAAGGAGGAAAAGAAGGCTACTATGTAAATATTCAGGGGCTGGAGAGGTGGCTTTGTGGTTAAGGCACTTGCCAGCAAAGCCAAAGGACCCAGGTTCGATTCTCCAGGACCCACACAAGCCAGATGCACAAGGTGGCACATGCATCTGGTATTTGTTTGCAGTGGCTGGAAGTCCCTGGCATATCCATTCTGTCTCTCTCCCTCAAATAAATAAAAACAAAATATTTTTTAAAAATGAATATCCAGATCCAGATGACCAGGAGGAGAACTGGTTGTTCTGTCTTAAATAAGGATGTGCGTGGCACTGGCCTACGGCTCCCCATCTTATATTTTAATCCATGTGGTTCCCTCACCAGAGTCATGTGACCCTTTGATGAGCCCAAGTCTGAACCTAGGATGCCTCTGCTGAAGGACTGTCACCTCTGTGAAGGTCCTGGTGTACCCACCTCCTTCTGGTTCCAATGAAACTGTACCACCAGCTGAAACAGCTCCTTTGCCACCTTAGTGTGCATCGTCTCTGCTTGACCAGTATCTGACTTGTTGGATGAACACATTTTCATTAGTACTTTCATATCACAGCTAAGCAGGCCATTGCTGGGTGAATGGTCTCTGAGTGGTAGGAAGCTCTCTAAATGACTATAACTTGGATTATTTCTTTTTAAAAAATTTATTTATTCATTTACTTATTTATTTGAGAGAGCAAGAGAAAAAGGGAGAGAAAGAGAGAGAGAGAGAGGGAGAGAAAGAGAAAGGGAAAGAGAGAATGGGCATGCCAGGGCCTCTAGCCACTGCAAATGAACTCTAGATGCATGCACCACCTGTGTATCTGGCTTATGTGGATCTTGGGGGAATTGAACTAAGGTCCTTTGGATTTACAGGCAAATGCCTTAACCACCAAGCCATCTCTCCAGCCCAGATTATTTCTTTAGACCCAAGCTGACCATGAAACATAGACCATGAGTTTTATCTGGTACTGTACTTACTCAATTTAATTAAATATTAAATTAAAAAATATTAAAGAAGTGGGGGGAAAAAGAGATGTTAGTAGGAAACTGGTGTGTGTGGGGGGGTAGTTTGGGTGTACAGGTATGGAAGCAAGTCCCAGAAAAGTGAGGGAGTGGTGAAGTAGGAATGTCTAAAATGACAGCCACTGGAAGGAAGAGAGGAATGAAAACTAAACCTGTCATCAGACCAAACAAGTATGGAGTTCTGACAGGAGGGAAGCAAATAGAAGGCCTGGGGTAGTGGGGACGTCTGCACAGGTGCCTAGGTGACACAGCACAGCAGTCATATGCCAGCCCAAAGCCCGGCTGCTACTTTGAACTCTAGCCCTGTCCCTTTCCAGCTGACTAGGGACACCTGCTTTTTACGTCACAGCGTCCTCATCTGTGAATTGGCAATGATAATGATTGCATTTATGTCACACAGTTGGTGTGCAGCTCACAGAGCTAATGGTTGTAAGAGAATTAGATGGTATGTAGCATCTTGCAACCGAAGCCCGGATGTTTGCTAAATTCACTGGCGAGCATGCTCTATTTCAAACACTAAGAACTCTAATTGTGCACTGGTGTTAAAGCTAGTGTGTGTTTAGAGGAAGCATACTGGGAAATACAAGGGGAACGAGTGGACATCAGATGTGGAGAGGCAATTGTGTTACTCAGTGAAAAAAACTCCAGTGACACTTTTAATTAAAAAAAATTAGGATGAAAGTTGTCAATATCTTGACTCAGAAACTTAATTTTATGTTTTAATTTCAAGGGTTGTTACAGTTTTTTTTTTCTTTTTAACCAAGGGCCAATTCTGAAAGCTACATGTAAGCACAGTGTGCAGACATTGCTGCTTTTCCAGCTCTTGAAAGCATAATCTAGGTTCACCTCAGACAGACTCAGCAGGGAACTGCAAGACTACACATCACCCTGCCTACTTGGTGGTCATTTAAGTCCCCAGAGCCTTCACTTCTTCTCAGACATTCCACATATGAAGAGTTTTGGAGTAAGCAAGCTTGGGCTGAATTCTAAGATTTCTTTATGAATGTGGTAACTCATCTAGTTTCTTGGAGCCTCCTTTTCTTCATCTGTAGAATGGCAATGACCGTTTCTGCCTACCTGTATTGTTTAGACTAAGGTCACAGCTCCTTTTACTGACCCTAGAGCATAGTAGGTGCTTAGTAAACACCAGTGGTCACCAGATGTGTTTTCTCAGTAGCCCATTCACAGGCAAGCCATGGCCTCAGTTACGCTAGTCTAGATTCCACAGAGAGGAGTGCAGTTTAAAGGGGACAGCACACAATTTACTTTCAGGGCTCTTTATTTCTTTTAACCTTTCCAAGGAGTCTTTACTGTTCATTTTTTCAGCATTTTCCAGATTTACTACTCTGGAAACCTGGAAAAGAAGGTCTTTCCTCATTCATTCTTTTTGTTCAGTCATAGTTAATCTCATTGTGAGCCAAGAGACCTCACTCAGCAGCATTGCAGACCAAGGCCACACCTTGACCAGCCTGATTGATCTGAGTGACCTTAGGCCAGCTCCCGACCCTCAACCCTCACAAGCCAAGCTGCACTCCCTTCATTTGCAAGTTGACAATGGGGGCAGCTTCCTCCGGGGAATATCGTCAGAATGTAGTGAGGGGTGTTTGTTACCACACAGAGCAGCAAGGGCATACCATGGGGGGTGGGGAGTGGAGAGGGAGTTAGTGTGGGAGACTGGGAGTCGGGGAGACAGTCATCATCTGTAAAGAATTTAAAATAATTACAGAAAGACTTAAAGATGGTCTGTGTTTATCGTCCTCAGGCATTGGTGGCTTTGAAAAGAGAAGAAATATTCCTCTTCACTGGGTTCCTGCCGCCCGGCCCGGCCCTGCTCCTCAGTGTCCCAGCATTAGCTCTTCAGTGATCTGTGATCTGGGTGGAGGGTAGAGCCATGGTAGCCTGTCCTCAAGGTCTCGGTATAAAATAGTAGAAGACCAATGTGAAACAAATGAGGGCACCTGTGGGGAGGGGCAATCAAAAGATAACCAAAGGCGGTGTAATGCCAGGACAAAATGCTGCACCGTCCTCAAAGGGAATTAGTCAAATGTGAGAAATAAGGAGAAAATTTACTGATCCTGGGAAAACATTAGGTTCTGAATTCACTGCTAAGCAGCTCCTCTGGGGAAAATCTTTCTTAAAGCATTTCTCAGGGTTGAAGACTTCAAAGTCTTTTTAGAGATTGCTCAAAGGTATTTTTATACAAGTTTTGTCACTTTTCTCAGACTTGAAAACACTTAGCTGCTAAAAGGAAGGTAAGGGGGTTTTAGTGTCAGCTTCGCTGGTACCCAGACATCTGGTTAAACATCTTTCGTGATGCTTCTGCAAAGGTGTTTGTGGGTGAAGTTAACATTTAAATGGATAGACTTTGAGTAATGCAGGTAGTTTTCCAGAAAGTAAGTGGCCCTCATCTGATCAGGCCAGAATGAGGTAAAAGATTGACTTCCTCCCAAATAGAAGAGCATTCATAGCTAAGGACTTTGGGTCCAAACTGCCAGGAGAGAGCTTTCTCCTGGTCTGCCCTCTGAAGGTGTCAGAGACAGAACTGCAGATTTAATCTGTGTCAGCCTCCATGATCGTATAATTGCATCGTAAGCCAAATGCTTAGCATAAATTCTCTCACCATGTAAATTCTGTTTCTCTTTCTGCTTCCTTTCTCTTTGAGGCAGACAGACAGATATGTGTATCCCATAAATTTTGTCTCTGCTGAATCCTAAAACACCTAGTAAGATTAATCTCACTGTTACTGTTGTTACAGTCAATGCCATCATTTTCAACTACACTCTAGTCAGTGTTGTGCATAGATCTTTTCCAACTATATGCTGGGCCACAGGGATATTCCAAGCACAAGCATAGGTTATAACCAGGGTGTTTAATACTTGGCATGGCCAGAGCCCCCAAGACAGTCACTTCTTGCTATGAACAGCATCCTTAGGTAGCCCTAGTCAAATATTAATTTTTCTTATGCAGGTGGAAAAAGTTAGAAACCATTTGCTGCTTTAACATCAGCTCAAACTCTCCCAATAGATATGAAAGTGAGGCTCAGACAAGCTCAGAGACTTGTCCAATGTCACATACAAGTGAATGGTAGAGGCAGAGTTTTAATAGGGTAATTTTCTCTGAAGCCTTTGGTTTAGATAGTCATCAAGCCTGTAGAAGTCAGGATTGACATCTACGCTGAGATCTATGATGACTGAAGCTAGCTAGGTCTTCGCCATGCTAGGCAATTACTTCTTTTACTTTATTTATTTATTTTTAATTTTGAGACAGAGTCTCACTTAGTTTCCCAGACTGGTCTTGAACTCACTCTGGAATCCAGGCTAGCCTTGAACTTGTGATCTTTCTACCTCAATCTCTCAAATATTTAAGACTACAGGTTTGCACCATCAGACTCTATAATTCCTCTTAATTTTGGATCTGAATATATTTACTTGAGTTTTGTTTATTAAATATAATTCCCAGATCCCCACTACAGAAACAATGACTCGTTTGTGAGTTTCAAAGTAGTCCCTTGCTCAGTGACTCATATTTGTTCTGTTTAATCTTTCTAAATCTATGCAGACTTCCAAAGCTAGTTTAGATGCATTCTCCTTATGTTGTGGTG
Source organism: Jaculus jaculus (assembly GCF_020740685.1). NCBI lineage: Eukaryota > Metazoa > Chordata > Mammalia > Rodentia > Dipodidae > Jaculus > Jaculus jaculus. Next base: position 207,480,532 of record NC_059103.1, on the reverse strand, counting down.
GTTTCTCCAGTTGCAATTTACCAACTATGGTGGAAAGCCGTTGCAGGGTTGAGCATGCTGAGTACTTCTTGTTTTGCCAGGCTGCTCTTAATCGTGACCAGATCATGACTTATAGGGAAGCAAGAATGGAAGGGGACAGCTAAATTATGGTCAAGAAGTGACAGAGGCTTGTAGAATGGTGGCAGTGCAGGAAAGCAGAAGGATTTTAGATCTGTCTCGGACTCGGTGTCACAGATTACATAAAAGAGATGGGGGGCTGGGGGATGGCTTAGCTATTCAGGCACACGCCTACAAAGCCTAAGGACCCAGGTTTGAGTCTCTAGGTCCCACGTAAGACAGATGCACATGGTGGCACATGCATCTGGAGTTCATTCGCAGTGACTAGAGGCCCTGGCACACCCATGTTCTCTCTCTCTAATAAATGAGTAAATAAAAATAGACCTTAAAAAACAAACAGATGCAAGGAAGAAAAGCATTCTGAATGATTTATGTGAAGGTTTGGTATTTAGAAAGGTATTAATAACTCTTAGCTGTTGGTGTTATGATTAACATTCCCTGCAAAGTCAAAGTGGAGTGTATGTTGCGCTTACCACAAACCTGATGTGCTGTAGAAACTCAGTGCCTAACACTCCTTCCTGTGTTGCTGTGACAGAAGTGGGATTGTCATGCTACTCACAGCATGTAGGTAATAAACTATTGGTTACATACTGTTAGAGTTAACTTTCTTACTGCTGGGACCAAACAACTGGCCATAAGCAGCTTATGGAAGGAGAGCGTTTATTTTGAATTGCAGTTCTGAGGATGTTTCCTTATGTCAGAACAGACAGCCAGGGTGTCACATCTTGTCAAAGCAGCAGGAAAGAAGCATCCAGGGTGACCCAACACTAACAAAGGGCTGGACTAATGAACCTCCAGGTCCCTACTCAGTGACACATCAAGGTTCCACCTTCCAAAGGCTTCGCCAGCTGGGGGCTAAGTAGGAGTCTCAATCACGCACACGTGAGGTTAAGGTGGGAGAGCATTTTACATTCAAACCACCACATACACTTAGCCATCACCTTACGCTGGTTTCTCTGGATTCCATTATTAAGAAGTACAAGCATAGCTGGCCATTGTGGCACACGCCTAGCACTTCCCAGCACTCAGGAAGCAGAGGTAGGAGGATTGCCATGAGTTCAAGGCCACCCTGAGACTACATAGTGAATTTCAGGTCAGCCTGGACTAGAGTGAGACATTACCTTGAAAACCTCCCCCCTCCCCACAAAAAAAAAAGAAAAAAGAAGTACAAGTATTACCTCCAGGTAGTAGAAATGTGATGGGTCTCTTCAACAGAGTTCTGTGTGGCTTAGACAGACACTGGGAATTATGAGAGGTAAGGAGAATGCCAAAGAACCTATACATCATTGCAGAAGGCACAGGTCTGGCTTTCTCCTTCTCATCCTCCTGTGATGATAATACTAAGGAGGACGGCAGTACACACTTATTCAAATCATCATTCCTCAAGGTTTTGAAGCTTACCCTCAAAATGGTATAATTTACTAAAGAAAAAGGTATGATCCTTCACAATCAATCATGGAGTCATGGAACAAAAAAGGTTAAGACAACCCAGATGATCCCTTGAACCCAAGAAAGTGGTGCTTTTAAGTCTAGCCTTACAAAATTTGAGGCAAATATGTATAGATATCTGAGAATGGTGAAATTGGTGATGGATGGTGGGAGATTAAGACAACCCAAGTCCAATGAGTGCATGTATTCCAAGTCAGGGAAGGCTGCTGGAAAGAGGTGATCCTGGAGCTGAGGTTGAGAGAATGAGCAGGGTTTAGCTATGAGGATAGCTAAGAGGGAAGAAATTGGGAGTGAAACTGTGTCCCAGAGATGCTGTATTCTGCAACTACATACAGAGTTGGATGGAGGCCAGGTCATCATGGTGTTTGTGAATTAAGCTGGGGAATGTTAACTTTTTCCACTGAAGGACTGTTTTCTAGTTTGTGTTAAAGTATAATTTGTATCAGGAAGAAAGTGCATATCCAATAGCTATGCAGCTCCACGAATTTTCACAAAGTAAACACTCATAAAGAAGACCTGAGAGTAGAGCAACTCAGCATCCCCAAAACCCCTTACTCCCCTGTCAATTCACTGTTTCCTTAAGGAGGAGCAGGTGCCTTATTTTCAGGTGCTAAAGAGAGCGGAGAAGTTATGCAGTCATCACCAACAACACTGCCCCATGTATCAGGCTGTATATAGTAGTCATCTCATATACTTACAGCATTGCGGTGCATAAGTTATTGCCAGTGCCTCACAGATGTGCAAGTAGAGAGGTTAGGTCACTGATCCAGGGGCCAGAGGAAGTAACAAATAACACTCAGATTTGACCCAGGTGTCTATCCATTTGTGAATTGTAAGCAGCTGACCTCGTGCTAGGGAGGTTGACTTAGAGGCCGTTGCTTTCTTTGGTGCAAGGGATCTCCTGGGTTTTCTATGACTACCTGACTGATTGTGTAGGATCACATCTACTCATTCATGGTTCTGATGAAATGCTATCCAATGTCATTCTCCACACTGCGGAGGGCAGTGTGTAAGCCTCACCTGTTTGCAATGTGCTTGTTGTCTGGTTGGCCAAAGGACTGAGAATAGTTGAAGTAAATACGAGTGTCAGCACAAAGTCCTACATGACTATGCATATTCCAGAGATGCCAAGATATCCAGGCGTGGTGGCGCACGCCTTTAATCCCAGCACTCAGGAGGCAGAGGTAGGAGGATCACCATGAGTTTGAGGCCACCCTGAGACTCCATAGTGAATTCCAGGTCAACCTGGGCTAGAGTGAGACCCTACCTCGAAAAACCAAAAGAAAAACAACAACAAAAAAACCCCCAAAGATTCCAGGGTAATAGATGTGAAAACTGAAACATAACTCTTTGATTTTTTGGGAGTCAGGATTTCTAGCACCATATTTTTTTCTGTGTAAGTTTCATGTGACAGAATCATATTCCTTTTTGTGCCTCTTTCTCTCATATCTAGGAGAAATGGGTCACTTGTGGGACCGTGTGATGCTTGACTTTTCTGCACCATCATGGAAGGCAGTCATCCACCACTTCTCATCAAGAATCCTCCAGGACACTGTCAGTTCCAGCTGCTTACACTCTCTGCTCTTCTGGCTTTGCTGTCGTTACCCAGGTGGCTTTGTTTTGAGCTGCTTTTACTGTCATTTACCTTTCCAGCGCCTTTCCTAATTCTATTTCTTCTATTCATCCTTAAATGTGGGGGAGTCCGAGAGTTCAGTGCTGCAGCCCTTGTCCTTCCGTATCTATATTCCCCTTCCTCAATTGCCTGCTCTAGGAAAATGACATGTGATGTTAACCTGTTCCAGGGATTGTATTTCTATCTTAACTTCTATTCTGGGCTCTAAGATCATGTAACAAACAGCCATCCTAACAGCTCTGAGAGGTTAAATAACAAGCAATCTAAATCAACAAGACCAAAAGGCAGGGTTTGGCCTCATTTCCCTTCATTATCCTTCTGAGCATCATCTTTTAATTACTTGCATCTTTCTGCTCCTGCACACAGTCAGCTTGCCCCATCATACAGCCATCGCACCAGGCCTTTCTTCTGCTTGGGATGTCTTCCCTCTGTTCCTTGTGTAGTTTCTCCATTTCGTTTACCTTCATCTCAGTTTAGAGCCACATTCCAGGTTCTCTGTCATTTCAGCAGCTTCTATCTTCATTCTTTCATCTTTCTGTCTTTCTCTGTGTGTGTGTGTATGTGGTGTGCACACATTTTCTTAGGTTGGGGCACATGTGTGTGCACATGCATTTAGAGGCTAGAGGTTAATGTTGGCTGTCCTTTCTTCTATGGCTCTCCACTATATTATTTGAGATAGGATATTTCACTGGATCTGGAGCTTGCTCATTCAGCTTGACTAGCTTACTAGTGGTCAAACTAAGGATTCTCTTCCTCTGTTTTCTCAGCATTGGGATTTCAGGTGCATGCCACTAGCCTTGTATTTATTTATACATGGCTGTTTGAGAGTGAACCAGGTCCTTTTGCTTGCATTGCAAGCATATTACCCAATGTGCCATGTCATCAGCACTATGTTTGTTTTTGAAATCATCTTACACCACTTCCCACATGTTCAGACTGGCTCATTTGTTAATTCATTTATTTTTTGTTTTTAGCTGCTCCTGTCTTCCTTTAAGTCCATGAGAAGAGTTTTCTTCCAGTGGTATGCTTGATATTTTAAGCAATGTCTAATACATATTATTTTCTCAATAGTTAAATGATTGATTTTCTTTGAAATATTAACAGAGATTGAAATAGGGCTATGCTGGGTGGAATGGAGGGGTTTAAGTAAGCAACAGATAGATAAGCATAGACTAGTTAAGAGCACATAATATTTATGGAAAGACTGGCAAGCCTCAGTAGATTCAAGTGGCACTGAAAGAGAGTCTGGGGTCCCTGGGGATAAATGCTGGCAAAGAGTGGAGCTACATGGTCTGAAATGTCTATTGACTGGACTGTTCAATTACATAGAACAACAATTTATTCCACACTTCAGGAGAACAGAGGTTGCAGTGCATGCAGGTCCATGCAAGCAAAAACATGTCCACAGCCTGTTATCATCTCCCACCATGTGGGTTTTGTCAAATCTTTGTGTTCCAGTGGCCAACAATGCTGGGATCAATTTGCAATAATCACATAAACACACACACAGACACACAATGAAACTGATCAAATCATAGACTGTTGTGATTCATTTGTCTTGTCAGAAAAAAATACCAATTTACAAGGCACTAATAATGAATTCAGAAATAAGACATCAATAATATTAAAAAGGCCTGAAGCATTTCTCAGGAATTACTTTCTGAACTTTAAAAATGACACATTTCTTTAGTTGTTGGTGGAACCAATGCTTTTTTTACATTTTTCCCAGCGGCCAGTTTGTATTTGCAGATCTGTTTTACAGTCAGTGTGAAAGTGCTTTGTTCATTTTAACTTAAAAAATTAGGGTGGACATTAGAAAACTATAGGTAAAATGCCTAGTATATTTACCATCCAGGTCTTCAGGCTACCTGGAAGAAGGAATCAGTTTGTTCTGGGGTATGACAGCAGGTTTCAATTTATTTTATAGTGGAGCAAACTTGCTTTAGCATAAATTTTTCCTCTAAAATGTGAGCTATACTGAGCATCCCATAGGGTGTTCCGAGCAGTCACGACAAGCTGAGTGATGGCATGAAGTGGGGATGTGGTACGTCCTGATTGCTTCTGTCTCTCTTCTTTCCCATTCTCTACTTTCATGCATTAAATGGTTATTATTAACCAGAAAACGGTACTATTATTCCGTTTCAGGGGCTGGAGAGATGGCTTAGTGGTTAAGCACTTGCCTGTGAAGCCTAAGGACCATGGTTCAAGCTCGATTCCCCAGGACCTACGTAACCCCGATGTACAAGGGTGCACAACATGTCTGGAGTTCATTTGCAGTGGCTGGAGGTACTGACATGCTCACTCATGCTCTCTCTCTCTCTGTCACTCTCAAATAAATAAGTAACAATAAAAATAAACAAAAATTATAAAGTATTCTGTTTCATTTCTATCTTTATGGATAATCACAACATACTCTCTCCGTATGAACATGTAGATGGGGCAAGTGGTTTTGTCATTCAGTATCTTGTAGAGCTTTTGGGTAGGGAATTATAGCCAACCCGTGCTTACTGGATGTTGCAGAGTTCTTGAAAACATGCAAACAACTCTGCTTAAGAAATGAATGACTCCAATATGTATTCATGGCTTGGCCACATTACAGACACCACACACACTCCATACCACTAGTACATTCTTGTCAAAAGAAAAAAAAAAAGAGGGGGTGGAGAGATGGCTTAGAGGTTCAGGCACTTGCCTGCAAAACCAAAGGACCCAGGTTCAATTACCTCGGATCCATGTAAGCCAGATGCACAAGGGGGTGCACACATCTGGAGTATATTTGCAGTGGCTGGAAGCCCTGGCATGCCTATTCTCTCTCTCTCTTTTTTTTCTCTCTCTCTCCTGGCCTACTTCTCACTCTCAAATAAATAAATAAAAATAAATATTCAAAAAGAAAAAAAAATGAAAAAAGAACTAGGTCAAAGTAGAAACCATCAGGCTCAAAGATTATGCACATAAGTGATCTGTGGATATTATTTTTGAGATACAAGCCTTTTTGAAGGAAGTAGTCAACCAAATTGATTATTGTTAGGAAAGGTCACAGGTACCCTTCCTGAAGTAAAGAGGTGGAAACGCCCATCATTGCATCTCCCATGGTCCGCTCAGCTCTGGATGCCATTTGGGTTTGGGGGTAGATGCACTCCTGCAAGGCAGAGGTGTGGATGTTAGAAGAAAGTCGTGTTTCAGCTTCTTCTGCTTTGGTCAGCTCTCGTAGTGTTTATGATGAGTTCTGGCAGCTATTCCAGAGTTGGCCAGCTGTCCACATTTGGTTGGGACAGCTTTAGAGGGCAACATAACCATAGAACTAGTGGTTGTAACAATGGTGGTTTGCTGACCACTGACCTTCACTACAAACAGAAAGCTAGTTCACAAGGTCTAGAAGAGGAACACCAATCTCCTCATGTAGAATCTTATCTACCTCCAAAGCCACTGGACAAAAGAGTGCCATCTTCGTGTTTTGTGATGGCAGAGGTGAGAGGAGCAGGAAGAAAGACACTTTAAAATTTCATCAGTATTCTGAAAAATCCTTTCTAAAATTCATCAGAACCTCACAAATTATGTATGCCCTGGAAGTCCTTCTGATTATGTATTTGCAAATGTCACACCACACATCTTTCCACCATTCCATTACATACCCAAAGAGCATGCATATTTGACTCTATTTGACTATTCGATTCAATTTCCCTCAATAAATAATAATCATGCCTGATATGAACCAGGCTCTGAGTGTACTGCGGGGTGCCGGTTTCAGCTCTGGCCCTGAGAAGCACACAGCCTATAATGAATGCAGGAGCAGAAACAATCAACCACCAGGAACGTCCACTCTAGAAGCCAGAGCCCCGTATTCTAGAGACATGCACTGGGATTAAGTACCATAGAAGACAAGAAGGGTTAGCTAATGGCACTAGTCTTCATGTCAGTCCCATCACTGACATTTATTTCAAATATACCTTACAGTGACTCTGCAAAGTGGGCTGGAATATTCCAAGTCAGCAAGTAGGATATGTGAGGCACATAAAGGTATATCCATGTACCCAAATCTGTACAGCTACTGTGATACAATGGTGGGACTCAAAAGCAGATCTGTATGACCATGCTGCCTACATAGCAAATATGTCACCTAGTCACACAGCTAAGATTCTCTCACAAATAAGCTTTTCCAATGAAACTCTAATAGTTTTTCATGGGTTATTGATTATTTCCCTTAATAATGAGAAATTCCTTTCATATATCACAACCCTTTAAATATGTGCTAGAATTGGTGTGGGGGACAGGAGTGATGTTACACAAGCCACCAGTATGCTGAAAGGCCACATATCGAGGGTGCCTGCAAATGCTGACATAGACAAGACCTCTCTATGGCCAGGTTTTCTTCCCTGAAGCGTATCTGGTCGTACAAGCCAAACACACCAACTTTCACACTGACATCGATGTCTCAGGATATCGTGTTATTTGTCAGATGAGGGCTTTGGTGCAGATGGTGTGGTAGGGCAGAGGATCTTCTGTCTGCTCTAAGGAAGCAACAGCCTGTTTCAGGTCTTGTGAGTCTTTAGTAAGTGCAGGATCAACAGCTATGACATCAATGTCTGTTAACTTGCTGCAACTCTTCAGAAGGCCTGGAAGTTTCTTTCCAGTGAAGGATTTTGAAGCTTGGCCTTCATCTGCTAGTAAGAGTCCATATCTGAGAAGGAGAACTACATTACATTATCATAAACATTAGAAGAGGCCAACATCTTGGAGACCTACCTAACCTGAGGCTGCATGTGGACAGATAAGACAAATTATTGCCTATTTCAAGTATGAATATATCTGTTTCCATAGAAACCTGCTTAGCACTAAGCCATGATACAGATTTCAGAAGGTCTTTACAACACCATCTTGGATCAGTCATTTCTTAATTTCAGATTCAAGTTTTGTAATTATACTCCATTTAAGCATATTTTTATTTATTGATTTAGCCAGTATAGTCATGTATTTAAATTTGACAAAAATATACATGATGCATTTTAACTGTATGTGCTGCTGAGCTTGAGCTTCTCATGTTAATTCAAGAGTGTCACACTATAATAGCATTAAGAGTGCCTAACTTGGCGGTTGAAAGAATAGTTAACATCCAAATACATAGCATCTTATTGAAGCATTATCAGATTGTATATCTGTCAAATACAACACAAAACAATATAGTTAATAACTATTTTAATAACACATCTGTGGTATGTTTACATATAAAATGATTCTCATGTTTACTATCTCATTTCATCACGAACACAACCCGGTGAGGCAGGAATTGCTGACAGCATGCCAAAGGTGAACAACCAGGCTCAGGAAAGCAACTTTCTCAAGGTCTGCCTGTCCAGGCATGCAGGGTGCTAACTCTTGTGTTCTGGGTCTGCTGCATCTGAATGGGTGCAGATGAACAGGCAAAATAAGTGATAGACAGGCAGATAAAACTGGGGAGATAGGAAGACAGATAGATCCATGGCTGTCCAGGTCAGTCCTACAAACATGTGACTCGGAGGCTAGCTGGAGGGCGCAGACCCTTGGCGGTCACACCTCTGCAAACTGCCTGCGTAAAGTGCAGTGTCAGGTTGGAGCAGTTGGTGTGTGCAGCCTCTACAACCAAGCAATTAATAAACTGAATCATCACTTTCTTCTCTGAACTTGGGTAGACTTTCTGCTCAGAAGAACTACTATCAATCAAACCTTTCCAATTTACACGTGAAAACCAACAAATAAGATCATCTAGGCTTACCTAGCCAATGTACACAACACTCATGCATTCACTAGTTTTCTCTTTTATTTTTCTAGCATAAGGTATAATCCAATTTCCTTTGATATTTCTATCTTTTCACCTGTCAACCATTTCAATTTGTTTCTCTCTGTACTTATTTAAAATCAAGTCAGTATCTGATTAGGTTTAGGAGTTTGTTTATCGTGGAAGGATTTTTGTTGTTGTTGTTATTAAAGAAAATGTCTAAATGACTATGGTAGCTCGTGTTTGTAATCCCAGCACTCCAGAGGTTAAGGTAGGAGGATCACAATGGTTTAAACATCAGCCTGCACTGCACTATATAATGTGTTCCTGGTCAGCTGGAGCTATAGAGTGAGACCCAGTCTCAACTCCTCCCCTCAAAAATCCTAAGAAAAAGTGCCAATAAATACTGATCAAGCCAAAACACTAGTCCTCATGGCAGACTTTAACTAGGCACTTACTTTGTATGTCAGGCTCTGGAAATGATTCATTTCATTAGGCCCCACTAATGAAACTGATAAAGTAGATATGTTTATTGTAACTGTTTTATAGTTGTGGAAAATGAGGCACAGAGAAGTTAGGTAACCAGCCTAAGGCTCTGTAAGTGGCAATGTCTGGATATGACTTCAGGTGGCTGCATCTATCTCTGAGTTATTGGAACCTGATTGAAAATCATTCTTTTCTGGGGTACAATGGACCCCCTGGGACAGTCCTGATCATCTCCTTTACTGCTCACTCATGCATTTGATGAATTTATCTGGTGAGTGTGTGTGAGGAAGGAGGTTGTTGGAGGCATGAGTTCTATGCTGGGCAGGTCCGTGGATCACTGTCTCTTTGCCTTCACCGTGCATGCCACCTAGTTGCTCGACAGCAGCAATGGCTGTATACTAATGGCATTAGGACAGAAATCACCACAGGGCACCTGTGCGTCTTATGTAATACAAAGAGATGCCAAAATGATAGTAGTGATCACTGAAATACTTCGAGATGTTGGGACTCAGGAGTTGCAAAGATGAAATATTTACATTTCAACAATTAATATGCAAATGAGGTGGCTCCCAGAGAGCTACACTGCAAACTGTATGACTATGGTAATGAAGAAAACTGATATGAGGTGTGGAGATCAGTAAGAACACCCTCTGCTGAAGATGAAAGCTCTGGGCACTGGGAATATGCCTTAGTGGCTATCGGTACTTTCTGCAATGCCTGCTGGCCTGGGTTCAATCCCCAAGCCAATCTCACAGAGCTTGACTTGATACAAAAAGTGGCCAGAGATGTTTGGCGTTCTTTTGCAGACCTATGAGCGCCTGGTGTCTTTATGTGCACACACACACACACACACACACACACTTATAAATTAAAACACACACACACACGCACACACACACTTATAAATTAAAACACACACACACACACACTTATAAATTAAAACACACACACACACTTATAAATTAAAACACACACACACACTTATAAATTAAAACACACACACACACACTTACAAATTAAAACACACACACACACACTTATAAATTAAAACACACACACACTTATAAATTAAAACACACACACACTTATAAATTAAAACACACACACACACACACACACACACACACACACACACCTATAAATTAAAACAGAAACTTCCACAAAATCATCCCTTGCCTAAAGTTGGGAGATAATTGATTCTTTAATACTTGTCAATACTGTTCACATATTTGGAGAAGGAACTGTGTGGGAAAGCCTGAATGCTGTTTGATCACAATTCAACACATTCAGTACAGAGCTACTGAATGTTTAAATGCCAGGGCAGAGGGAAACACAAGTCCATCATGCATCAAGGCACTTCCAATTTAATATAGAGACACATATAATTCTGAGACTAAACTGGCAAATGCCAACCTTCCAAAACTCCAGTTTACTATGAAAAATTCTGTATTACAATCTCATCATTTTTTTTAGAAAATATTTATTTTCAAGCACAAATGAGAAAGAGAGAGAGAGAGAGAGAGAGAGAGAGAGGGAGAGAATGGGCACATTAGGTCCTCTTGCTGCTACACACAAACTCCAGATGCATGTGCCACTTTGTGTCTGGCTTTATGTGGGTACTGAGGAATCTAACCCAGGTCATTAGGCTTTGTAGGCAAGTGCCTCAACTGCTGAGCCATTTCTCCAGCCCCAAAGATCTCATCAAATTTTTTTTAATTATTTATTTATTTATTTGAGAGCGACAGACACAGAGAGAAAGACAGATAGAGGGAGAGAGAAAGAATGGGCATGTCAGGGCTTCTAGCCTCTGCAAACGAACTCCAGACGCATGCGCCCCCTTTTGCATCTGGCTAACGTGGGACCTGGGGAACCGAGCCTCGAACCGGGGTCCTTAGGCTTCACAGGCAAGCGCTTAACCGCTAAGCCATCTCTCCAGCCCTCGTCAAATTTTTATTTAAGGCATTGAGTTATTTCTAACTCAGGGTGGCCTATAACATGTTTTCTATGAGGCACTAACCTCACTAGATAGTAAATATTCATATGTTTATATATATATTATGAAAGATCCTGAAGGAGAAAATGATGCAGCAAGAGGCATAGATTGTGAAATGTCATTGGGCATACGGGTTCTGGGGTAAAATTGTCAAGATTTGATTACCAACTATGCAACTTGCTAGGCATTATTTAGCTTGCTTCTCTGCATTGTTTCATCATCTACCTGAAGGAGGCAAAAATCTACCTTTTCACAGGTTTCTCTGATGATTAAATCCAGTACTTTATGTAGAGTGCATAGTAGAACACTGTAGAGGAGAAATCTGTGTAAGGGCTAAACGTAGTTAATTCCTTCCATGTGACATCTAATATGGGGAGAGAAGTAAGAAACGGAACAGAATTAATATCAGTCAGTGGGAAGGTGCATCAGTTTCCCACTAGCTACAAAAAGTAACTACAAATTTGGTAGTTTAAAACAATAATTCAGTTTCTCACAGTTGAGGAGATCAGAAATCTGAAACCAAGGTCTTGATAGGCTTTGCAGTCCTTTTATTCTGTTGCTAACAATACCATAGACTCTAAAAAAAAGAGGTTTATTTTGGTACATGGTTTTGGTGCAAGGCTAGGAATCCCAAGGCAAAACAGGCATAACACGGCAGAAGCCCGGGAGTGGGCAAGAGACCTAGCCAAACACCATTGAGGTAATCTATTAACCCAGCAAAACATTAGTGATATGAATAGATTAATCCATTAATGACAGAGGCCTACTCATCTTTCAAGGGTCACATTTGGTCTACTTCTCAGCATCTCTTAATAGGGATTACATTTCATTATGTTCCAAAAGGGGGCATCCTGTATTAAAATCATTGCACCAGGTGGTTCTTTTGGGATGGGATGTTCCATAGACAAACTGTCTGATGACACTGTCACTCTCCTAGTTAACTGGCTACCAGTCCCAGTAGATGCATGTTATGGTTAACTTTGTGTTAGCTTGATCTGTTTAGGAACCCATAGACATTTCTTCATAAGTGGGTCTCTGAGGTTGCTTCCAGGAAGGATGAACTAAATAGGAATCCTTCCCCCAGGGTGAGCACTTCCCCCAGAGTATGCAGCCCCTCTTGGAGAGAGGGGTTCATCAAAGGAAGCTCTGGGAAGAAAAGTATTCTCCTCCCCTCCCTACCTGGGCTGCCGGTGGTGCTGCTGCTTTCCAGCGTGGACTGAGGAGCACCGTCTCTCCAGGACACCTCCAGGCCTTCAGTGCTGGGTTGGGACTGCTGAGGCCTCCAGCCTTGTGGACTGAGCAGCTACCAGGTTTCTTAACTCTTAAGCCTGCAACCTGCTATTGTTAGACTACCATAAACTAATCCAATAAACTCCCTGTTTAATACAATTTATTCTATCGGTTTTGTTCCCCTAGAGAACCCTGACGAATACAATAAAATTACACCCTTCCGTGCCTCTTTCTGTACTCTGTGATCTCCCTGAGGATTTCCCCCTTCTGCTTTGGGGTTTCTCTCCTCTTGTGATTAGGACATCAGTCATGTGAAATGATGCATCTTTATGCAATGTAAATTCATGGTAACTTGAGCACATTTTCAAAGACACTATTTCCAAATAAGGGTGCCTATTGAAGTTCAAGAGGAAATAGATTTTGAGAGGATACTATTCCATCTATTATACAAATTAGAGACATGAAACTGAGATGAGGGGAATAGAGTTTTCTGGAAGGAGAGTTAGATATATGGAATAAAAAATGAAAGATGGCCAAGAAGGAGAACTAACAATCATGATTGTGTCTGTACATCAGAGAGAAGTTGTGGGCATGTGCTGCGCTCTGGTACATTGGGAAATCCTGGAGGAACAAAAGCTCTGGCCAAGGAAAGATCAGTGCTCATGTGAATGGGAATGAAATAGTTATTTCACCTATGCCAACTTTCTTCTTGCCTCTAGGAAGAGTGAGCCCTATAGAGTAACTGAGATTCCAATTGCTAATCAAGTTTCTATAGGTTTAAAGGATAAACTTGTTATTTATGAATTTTTAGACATAAATTTACAGAATTCAACTAGATGGCAGAGCAGTACAGTACCCACCCATTGAACTGGTTCCCTGGCTTATTCTCCTGAGGGCAGCTTTGAGCATGTTGGACAGTTACAGCTGATTGGTCTTTTCTAACTTAATCCCTCATCTGTTCTCTGAGCTGTCTCCTCTTTTTACCATGGAACAGCAATGTTTGTTTCCAGATCCATTTCTGTCAGTTGTATTGGCTATTGCTATACTCAGATTTAGCTGAACATGGCATAGCCAATGAAATAAAAGCATAAAAAGAAAACAAGCCTTTATGTCTAAGAAATATGAGTCGTGGGCTAGAGAAATGGCTTAGCTGTTAAGGCGTATGCCTGTGACATCTAAGGACCCAAGTTCAATTCTCCAGGTGCCACATAAGCCAGATGCACAAGGGGCACATGCGTCTGGAGTTCATTTGTGTTGGGCTCTGAAAGGCCCAGGCATGTGGCTTAGTGGAACTTCTTTAGCCTAGCTAAAGTTTGGCGACCTGTCTCTGGCCAGCTAGGACTCAGCAAGATGCCTAATGGCTTCTGGCCTGCTACCTCTGTGTGGCAATTGTAATTACCATTTCAATAGTTAAAGTTTACTATTGGCCCTTACCTCTTCCCCCATCCTAAAATCCCCACCTTCATCCCCAACACGATATAGGCTACTTCTCAGAGTAATAAAGCTAGTTGTTTCTGTGAGTTCCTGTATTGAAAAACTCCCGACTCAGTGTGTTTTTTCTCTGGTGGCCAGGAGATGTCTGGGTCGTCCGATGTTCATCATCCCCTCAACTCCTAGGGAGGAACCAGCAGGCCTGGTCCTTCCCTTGGCACTACCTGATTGGGAAGGAGCCCAGCACATTTGCAGTGGCTAGAGGCCGTGGTGTGCTCATTCTTTCTCTGTCTCTTTTCTCTCTCTCTCTGCTTGCAAATAAACAAATAAAAATAAAAATAAATTATTAAAAAAGAAATATGAGTTGTGTCAGAAGTTTTATTCTGAAAATATTGCCTTCAAATGAGACATGGGCAAAATATTTGCAAAGGAGTAGTAAAATAAAATTCTAGAGTGGATTTGCACATGGAAGTGCTTTTACATTGTTCCTCTTCCTTGTGAGAAATCTATTTTGAGTGTTGTTTATGTAAAACAGAGGATGTAGAATTGCAATCATGGAGGCACACACAATGAAGATAGTCTACTTTAGGCCTGGATGTCATTAAAAGGGACAATATACATATATATATATATATATATATATATATATATATATATATATATATGTATGTATATATATACTCACACACATACACGATGTATCTGATTCTTTACTGTGCTACAACCTTTGCAGTGTGTCCATTTTTGTGTTGATATAATGGAGCAGGCCTTCTTTTTAGTGCTTTCTAGGTAGGTTGTATCAAGTTCCCAGCTCTTTACTTATAATTCCATGCACGGATTTGTGGGATAAGAATCCCCCCATTTGTCTTCCAAGCTTTTCCAGGCTAGATCAAAAGTGTTGAGGGCTTTCAATGTGATTGATTTCTTCTCTGTGGACTGCCTTTGCAAATGTTAATTGTATGCAAATGAACACAGTGTGATGGCCTCTCTTTGACTTGGGTAGTCTTTAAAATTAGTACTTCTCCTGGATGCCAGATCTGAACAATAACACCAATAAGAAGAATCACCATGCTATTAGAATCAGAATGTTTTCTCCTGAAAACACTGTGGTCCAGACGTTCAAGGTTCAACCATGACCCTCATCTTATACAACCATGACCCCCATTTTGTACCTGTTGAGGATTGACTAGCTAACCAGAGGGTCTGCCCTCTTACATATTGCTTGATTTTCTGGCAGCAACCTTGATATGTATGGAGTCTTATCATTGACAGATGAAGGATCAAAGGCTCCAAGAATGTGAACTGTGAACCTAAGGTCACCTAGGGAGGGACTTAGAACTAGGAGTCCAGTCCAAGCTTATTCTTTTGTAAAGTTTTCACTCATTTCACCATCCTTAAAAATGCAAATAATGTACGTGAAAGATTGCAGTTGGAAAGCAGGATCGGAAGACTTCCCACATGAGACAAAGACAATCCTTTGGGTAAGACTAGATGCAGCCTGAAGGTCAAAGGCCATGACACTTGAGTCTGTGCTCACTGCTCAGCACCTTCCTAGTACCCAGGGGAAACGTAGTAATCCTGTTTCTGTAGATATTCCCTCCAAATTGAAGCATTCCATTTTGAATGGAGGCTCATAAGACTCACAAAACTCATGAAACTTATAGGCTCCTCAGGGTCTTTCCCCAAAGGTTATAAAGGCAGTAAATGCTTGCTGTAGTGGAGTTCAGTGCCAGTTGTGCAGGGGGCTCTAGGAATAGGGACTTCATGAGCTGTCACTCATGCTGGAGCTATGCAATGGCTTTTGATCACCCACATTCCTGGAAGTCACCCTTCACAATGCTCCTTGAGAAATATCCTATAAGCTTACTGATTCACTGAACTAGAGTAGGGTGAAATCACTTCACTGGTCTGTGTCCTTCCTTTCTGAGGTGAATAGATGTTTGCTCTAATTCGTCCAGGAAAAGTCATGCAATACTCTATCTCAGACAGCATGGGAAATATCCGTGGTAACTGAAAGATTATACGTGCTAAGACAGAAGAAAGAACTGACTAGAAACATTTTTCAAATGAGAGGCAGCTGAGTATCAGATTGGTGAGATATTTCACAGAAATAGTCCTCACATTTGTAAAGTTCTTTGCAGTTGAAATAACACTTTTTCAGGGATTATGTTGTCTCTCAATACACCCTCATGGATTATGGCACAAATTATGAAATTTATTTCCAATTGAGAGATGAGAAAACATAAGCAGCCTGAATTAACAAGTTTCTCCGTCATATCAACAAGTTAGAAAAAGAAAAGCTATTGCATCTAGACCAATAATATACATAAGAAATGTAATATGAGCCATGTACAGAATTCAAAGAATCATAGTATCACATTAAAAATTGCAAACAGTTGAAATTCATGCTAGCAACCCATGCTACTTAATCAGGTATATCCAAAATATCATTTTGATGTATAATTTATATGTAATCAGTATGTATAAAGTTATTCATGTTATATATTTTCTTTTTAAATGTTCATTGTGTATGCTTTATTTTTTATGGTATATCTCAAGCTAGACCAGACAAGTTACTGGTGATTGATATCTATCTGGAGTGGACAGTGGCAGAGATTTTGTGACTCTTAGCCCCATATCTTTCTGTTGCCTCACAGATATTGATGAAGAAGGGACATCCAATGCAAGAGAAACAATAGCAGTAGGTCATTTAGGATTCTGACAGGACATAACTGGCCACTCAGAAGAGGCAGTGAAGGAATGAATGTACAATGATTATTAAAGATACCCAGGGATGGATGGATAAGCATCCCAATGCCAGAGAGTGAGCAGTCACAATGAGCCCTGAAATAGGAAAATTCTGCCAGGAGCAACTTCTAGGAGTCTTTGGTAGAGAAATGCAGCTATTGTCAGCAATCAGCCCAGGCAGTATATATAATCCCACTGACCTCCCTACACTCCCATCTCAAGACTCCTTCCAGTGTCTCCCACAGCCAGGTGCAATAAGAAGCCAGTACTTTATTATGGCATGCAAGTGATCCCGCAGCGTCTGGAGTCATAATAAAGTACTAAAACAGAGACAAGGGCTGAACAAAAGAGAGCAGAAGAGACCTCCTCCTAACAAAATGCTAACATTTAAAAGTAATGAGCAGGAAGAGAGATGCCCACAGGAAGCAGAAATCTGAGAGACAGGAGGAATGCTCAAGAGCTCCCCAGGGGAATGAAGGGAAGAGAGTTTTTCAGGAGATGGTCCGGTCCTGTGGGGTCATGTGCTGCAGAAATCAAGAATGAGTGGATACTGTTGGTTTGAACATGTCGGGTCTGCAAGTTTGTGTACTGAAAACTGACTATCCAGTGCCACGAGTAAAGGACATTTGGAGATTGGGCTTTGGGGGGGTAGTTAGCTGAAGTCATGAAATTTCTCCTTTCTATTGCCACTGATGGCCTTGGGGCTTCATCGGAAGAAGGAAGATCCTAGCTAGCAGGCCTGCTTTGTCTCATCCTTGTGGTGCCTCCCACCCATTCATGATGGAGCAGGGAGGTCCTCATTAGATGCTGGTCCCTGATATTGGACTTTCAAGTCTCCAGAACCCTCAGCTCACAAACCTCCATTAACAAAATAGTTATCCAGTCTATAGTATCGAATTATAGCAACGGAAACCAAAATAAGACAAACATGAGAGAAGTTTTTAGAGAGCAGAGTGCAGTACTAGGCACTTGTCACTCATCTGTTAAGAGTTTTCAGGCCACAGTCAGGAAAGGGTGCCCAGTGAACATATTTCTAGTTCCCTATCCAAAGACTAGCCTGTCAGATTTAAGTTCCCATGCTTTCAGATTGGCAAAGAGCTTTTTTTTTTTGTACGTATGTATTCATGTGTGGTCTGTGTGCATGCTTCACATGTTCATATGTGTGTGGGTGTACAAACAGGCAGGAAGCCAGAGGTGTCTTCTTCTTCTATTGTACTCATACTTTTTCTTTTGAGACAGGGTCTTGCACTAATCCTAGAACTCACAAACTTGGATAGACTGGCTATCCACGAAGCCCCAGGGATCTAACAATAATGGTTTCCTGTCTTTTTGCTTTTTATAAAATTATTTTCTGCTTTTATTATTTATTTATGTGCATGAGAGAGAGAGAGAGAGGGAGAGAATGGGTACACCACTTCTAACCACTGCAAATAAACTCCAGACGCATGTGCTCCCGTGTGCATCTGGCTTATATGGGTACTGGGGAATCAAACCTGGGTCCTTAGGTTTAGTAGGCAAATCCCATAATGGCTAAGCTATCTCTCCAGCCCTTTAGTAGCTTTTTGATGACACAGATATGAACCACATCATTGTTTGAATGTGAAATGTCCTCCATGCTCTTGTGTCTGAATATTTGTCCCCAGTTGGTGGCACTGACTGAGCATGTTGGGGAACACCTAGGAAGGGCATCACTGGAGGAAGTGAGTCATTGGTGGTGGACTCTTTGAGGTGGTAAAGCACAGCCCCACTTCCTATTCACTATCTCTGCCTCCTGCCTCTTCTTGCAATATGACCACCTGCCTCCTACTCCTACCTCCACAACTTCCCGGCCATCATGGGATGCATTTTGTGGAATCATAAGCTAAAACTTTTCGACTTTTCTTCCATTAAGGTTCTTCATCTTCTTTTTCCCCATGAATTTGGTTACAGCAATTAGAAAAGTAACTAATCTGAGACATTTCTAGGAAGTTAGAGAACATTACATATTGTGGACAAGGTGGTTACTGAAATAGACTTTTGGGTTTGTTTTTTTTTTTTCCTAAAAAACATTTGAATGAAATAATACTGGAACTGTGAAAAGAAATGGAAGTATGAAAGAAATGGAATACAGAAAAACAGCTGCCTACAGGGGTAAGATGACTATGAAGGGATCTATACACACACAATGCCTATTTTGCTGTTGTTGTTTAGGCAACATTCTATGCAAACTGAAGTTCTTCCACTTTGAGATCAGCTTGCTTCTTTCTTCCCTTTTTGGTGTGTGCGTGTATGTACCATGTGTTGTGTGGTATATGTATAGACTATGTGTGGAACACACGTGTGTGTGTGTGTGCAGATATATGTTCCCCATGCATCCGTGTGGAGGCCAGAGGAGAATGATGGATTCTCCCATCTTTATGTTCATCCACTTGTTTCCATGAAACAGTCTCTCACTCGACTTAGAACTGCTGCTTTCATGAGCCCCATTGCTTCTCCTGTCTCCATTCCCTAGAAGACTGGCAGTGCTTGTAAGCATGGCCACACATAGTTGTTTATATAAATGCTAACGAATCTAACTCAGGTTGAATTGTCTGCAGAGTCATGTCCCCCACCCCTTCCCTTCATATGCTAAGTGTGCTTGTGTGTGTGTGTGTGTGTATCGTAGTTACATGTGTGAGTGTGAGCATGCATGTACCACAGAACATATGTTTAGGTCAGAGAATAACTCAGTCTTTGCCTTCCGTCTCTTTTGAGGTAGGATCTTTCATAGGTCACTGCTCCATTTTCCAGGCTACCTGGCCTCTGAGCTTTTGGCAGAGTCTCCTGTCTCTGCCTTCCGTCTGCTATAGCCATGACGGTGTCACAGAGGCCCACAACGACGTCCAGCTTTTACATGGGTTCTGAGGGTCCAAACTCAGGTACTCTTTATCTACTCCTAACCCTTGATTCTTTGTTATTAGCAATCAATATCTGTAGCTTAAAAATATTCTAGTTATTGTTATGAAGCACAAACATGAATCAAACCAGCCAACTCAGTGGGCAACCCAACTTTCTCAATCCATCGTCTAACCACTAACTCAAACCAATATTGTCTAACAAAGACATTTAAGGTAAACAGAATTGCTTTAATACAGTGAAAACATCTGCTGCATTTAAAAATAATCTCCTGCTGCTGCAGCATATGGTATCATCAGAAACTTTATTCCAAGGCCCCTAGAGCTTCTGAGACACCTCAAAATGCCATGATTACCATAAGGAAGTTTATATAACTCTCAAAGCTGAAAGAAAAAATAATTAATTCATTTTAATATTTAAAATAAATTTGGGCCATTTGGATCATTTGAGAGGAGAAATGGGATGGCAAAAACTATAGTAATTGGAATCTAAGTCCCCAAAGAGAGATGTTCTAAGTTGCAGCTTCCAGATGGAAAAATTTCCCAGCAGGCTGTTGAAGGTATGCATTCAGCTTATCCTAGCATCTCCTAAGTGGAGATAACAGGCCTTCAGTGGGGATTGTAATAGGCACAAGTCTGTTTACTTGTACTCATAACTCATATTTTAATGTTAATACGAGTAGAAGTGAAGCCAACAGCCAGTACAAGATCAATATAACTCAGTTAAATAAATATTAATCAGAAGAGCTTATTCTAGCTTCTGTGCTAGATTAAGTAGCAGAAAATCAGCTGGATATTTAAAAGACTTCTAAGAAAGCTTCACTAACAACCTCATGTGGAGCACAGACTGTCAGGCTTGAGACCAAGACAGACAAAATAGATCCAGAGGCCAAAATCAATAACAAGTTCTCAAATATGTATTAATAGATCATGAGAGATATGTGGGACACCTTAAAGAGACCAAGCATTCAAATCACGAGAATGAAAGATGTGGAGGAACTACCAGCCAAGGAAATAGAGAAAATCTTCAATAAAATTATAGGAGAAAGATTTTCAAGTACTATAAAAAAGAGGCCATGGAGCTTTTAAACTAGACCATATATCAAAATGTACTCAGCAGACATTTATAGAACTTTATAACCAAAAACTAAAAAATATATACTCTTCTAAGCAGATCATGAAACATTTGCTAAAACTGATAATAAATTAGGTCACACAGCAAGTCTCCACAAATTTAGGAAAATTGATATAACCCCTTGTATTATATATGACCATGATGCAATAAAACTAGGAATCAGCAACAAGAGAAACAAAACAAAATGCACAGACTCCTAGAGTTTGAGCAAAACAATTTTGAACAATGAATGGGTCATTTAAGACATCCAAAAGGAAATTTAAAAAATAAGTTAGAACTGAATGAGATGAAAACACAACATAAAAAAAATTATGGAATACAATGACAGCAGTCCTGAGAGGAAGTTTATGGTTCTAAATGCCTGCCTTCCAGAACTAGAGAGCTCTCAAGTAAATAACAACACGTCTGGAGGCACTGGAAATATGAGAACAATCCAAACCTAAAAGTATCAGATTAAAAGAAATAATCAAAATCAGGGTAGATATCAATGAGTAAAAAATGAAAATAATTTAAAAATTTGGTGAAGAGCTGGTTCTAAAAAAGTCTAAAATAGATTGATAAACCCCCAGCCAAACTGATCAAAAGGCAAAAAAAGGAAATACTCAAATTAATAAATTTAGAAATTTAAAAGGAGGGCTGGAGAGATGGCTTAGTGGTTAAGCGCTTGCCTGTGAAGCCTAAGGACCCCGGTTCGAGGCTCGGTTCCCCAGGTCCCACGTTAGCCAGATGCACAAGGGGGCGCACGCGTCTGGAGTTCGTTTGCAGAGGCTGGAAGCCCTGGCGCGCCCATTCTCTCTCTCTCCCTCTATCTGTCTTTCTCTCTATGTCTGTTGCTCTCAAATAAAAATAAAAAATGAACAACAACAAAAAAAGAAATTTAAAAGGAGATGTTACAGCAGATACCAATGAAATTAGGAGAATCATAAAAACATATTTTAAAACATATATTCCAAAAAATTGGAAAGTATGGAAAAAAGACGAACATGTTGACTAATATTATCTACCACAGGAAAACTCAGGATACATAGAATATCTAAGTAGAGCTCTAATATCTAATGAAATTGAGAGAGTAATTAAAAGTGTTCTGATCAGGTATAGTCTAGGCCCAGATGGATTCAATGCCAAGTGCTACCAAACCTTTATAGCAGAACTAAAACCATTTCTTCTCAAGTCATTTCACAAAACTGAAAAGGAGGGAGTGCTTTCAGACTCTTTCTATGAATCCACCATTGTACTAATACCAAAACAGGACAGAGACAAAACACAAAGCAGAGACCTATATCCAGGATGAATTTAGGTACAAATATTCTCTATAAAATTGATCAAGGAACATTAAAAATATTATCATCTATGTCAATCAGGTAGGTTTCATCCCAGGAATGCTTTGATTGTTCAACATATGGAAGCTGATAAATCTGATCACATTAATTAACACAAGGAAAGATATCACATGAGCATTTTAATAGATGCCAAGAAAAGCTGTTGATAAAATACAATGTCCCTTTATGTTTAAAGCACTGGAGAGGCTAGAGATGGCAGGTGATATAATAAAGGTGATAATAAAGGTGATATAAACCAGATCTAAAGCATATAATATATGAACTAGGGGGAGACTTGAAGCATTCCCACTGAATTCTAAAGCAATAAAAGGTTGTTTATGCTCTTTAATGCTATTTGGCATAGTACTTGAAGACTTAGCTCAAGCAATAAGACAATATAAAGAAATAAAAGGAGGTGATGGAGAGATTTCTTAGTGGTTAAGGCACTTATCTGCAAAGCCAAAGGAACCAGGTTCAATTCTCCAGAACCCACACACAAGGTGGCCCATGCATCTGGAGTTTGTATGTAGTGGCTAACGGCCATGGCATGCCAACTCTCTCTCTCTCAATCTCCCTGTGTGTCTCAAATAAATAAACAATAAAAAAATTAAAAAATAAATAAATAAAAGAAATACAGACTGGAGAGGAAGAAGGCATATAGCCTTATTAGAAGATGATATACTTTTATACTTACAAGACACTGAAGACTCCATCAAAAATTGACTAGAACTGATAAACACTTTCAGAAAAGTGGCAGTTATAAAACTAACACACAAAGCCAGTAGCCTTTGTATATACCAATGACAAACATATGGAGAAAGAAATCAGGGTAGCATTTCATTTACAAAATCCATGAAAATTAAATATCTTTGAATATCCCTAACCAAGAAAGTGACAGACCTCTGCAGCTAAAATATTGAAACCTTGCAGGAAGAAACTGAAGAAGACAGAATATGGAAAGATGCCCCATGCTCAGGTGTTTGAAGAATTAGTATCATAAAAGTGGCCATTGTACAAAAAACTATATAGAAATTCAAGGCAATTCCAATCAGAAATCTAGTATCATTCTTCACAGAATTAAAGAAAAAAAACCTTCAGAATTTGTATGGAACATTAAAAGGTCTCCGACTGCCAAAAGTGCTCTCATCAAAGAGAATACTGCTGGTGGTATCACCATCCCTGATTTCAAGATACACCACAAAGCCATAGAAATAAAAACAGGATGGCAGTGGCACAAAATCCGAATCACAGATCAGAGGAAGAGAATAAAAGGTCCAGGTATAAGTTCTAGTCACTACAGCTACTGGATCTCTGAAAAGGAATCCAAAATCCCCACATTTGAGAGAATACAGCATTTTCAATAAGTGGTGCTGGAGAACCTGGATAACCACATGTGGAAGGAGAAATATAGATACTTTTTTTCATCACGCACAAGAAATCAATCCAAATGGGTCAAATACCTCAATATAAAACCTGAAACCATGAAATAAGTAGAAGAGATAGTAGGGAGAACAAAGACTCTCTGAAAAAAGACTCCAGTGCTCCAGGGAATGACGCTTCACCACTGGGACCTCATGAAACCAAAGAGCTACTGTAAAGCTAAGCCAACCATCAGCAGAGTCAATAGACAACCTATAGAATGGAGAAAAATCTTTGTCAGCTCTACCATGGGCAGAAGGTTTAATATACAGAATATATAAGAACTCAAAAGACTAAGTAGAAAACAGTCAACCTAGTCATGAACTGGATCAGGGAATGGAACAGAGAGGTCTCAAAGGGAAGAAATGCAAATGGACAATATTTTTTTTTTTTTTTTTTTGGTTTTCTGAGGTAGGGTCTCGCTCTAGCTCAGGATGACCTGGAATTCATTATGTAGTTTCAGGGTGGCCTCAAACTCATGGCATTCCCCCTACCTCTGCATTCCGAGTGCTAGGATTAAAGGCATACACCACCACACCCGGCTAAAAGGAAGAAATACAAATGGCCAATCAAATGTACAAAATTTTTAACCATCAAAGAAATGAAAATTGAAACTATTTTGAGATTCCATCTCACTCCAGTCAGAATGGCCAACATCATAAAACCCAATGAAAACAAGTGCTGATAAGGGTGTGGGGAATAGGGAGGCCATCACTCACAGTTGGTGGGAGTACAAACTTATACAGCTATGGAATCAGTTTGGAGGTTCCTCCAGAGATTTCTACCATTTGATCAGCTATTCCACTCCTGGGCATATACCTTAAAGACTTTACTCTTTCCTGCAGAGACAACTTGCTCAGTAATGTTTCTTGCTGCTCTATTCACAGCAGCTTGGAACAGGAATTAGCTCAGAGATAAACTGATGGAATGGATAATGAAGTTGTGGTACATATACATAATGAAATTCTACTCAGCCTTAAGGCAAAATGAAATTGTGAAATTTGCAGGCAAATGAGTGGGCCATAGGCTGAGATCACAGGACATTGAGAGATCATGTTGGAGCTAAGTGAGTCTTACTCTATGTATCTACATCATGAATGGGAGTGTGGATAGATGAAAAGATGAATGAATAATCATGAATATGTTCACAATTTCATCCTGCAAGCTGTTAGTTTTCTTCAAGCTGTTCATATGTTTTTTGCCCTTTATAGGGTGCTTGTCACTACTCTGCTGAGCTAAATCGCACCCGCCCATCAGTTTGGACACTTTCCTCTGAGAAGCCATCTGTAAGCCTGCAGTTTAGCTTTGACCCATCCACCATTTCCTTTGGTATCTGTGTGGCAGTATTTCTCCTTCCCTACTCATAAACTCTGGAATAATCCCAGTTCTTGGGAGGCAGAGGTAGGAGGATCACCCTGAGTGAATTTGAGGCCACCCTGAGATTACGTAGTGAATTTCTGGTCATCCTGGACTAGAGTGAAACCCTACCTTGAAAACAAACAAACAAACAACAATAAAACTCTCAAACTCTGTAAGGAATTGAGTTCTGGCCTTCATTCTGTTCCTGTGTCCACAAGAACTCCCCTGACAGAATCCATAGTCAAAAATCAACAAATATGATGGGTCATGAGCAAAAAGCCATTGAAATATTTCCTTTGTAGCTCATCATAAAATAAACTAGTACTTAAAAAATACTATGAGCTGGGCGTGGTGGCACATGCCTTTAATCCCAGCACTCGGGAGGCAGAGGTAGGAGGATTACCATGAGTTCGAGGCCACCCTGAGACTCCATAGTGAACTCCACATCAGCCTAGGCTAGAGTGAGACCCTACCTCGAAAAACCAAGAAAAAAAAATACTATGAAACTTGATCATGTCTATTCAATATGGTCTCTTTAGTTCTGCATTTATAATTGTAAAAAAAGCATCACTGCTAGTATCTTTGAGATAATTATCCAAGGAAAAAACAATTGTCAGCTATTCTCTTAAGGTGTCTCCTTTGCATGGTATAGAATTATTGTAGTTATAGTATTACAATTCACTCTGACAAGTAAATGGGATGAATTCTTCAATGATGTGTGGGCTTTCTGAAAATACAGATGAACTGTAATGACGAGTTCTAGTTGCTGTGTGCCTAAGGAGAACCCACAATCTGATTTGCCCCCATATAAACCACCCTACGTTATTTCAGTCGAGAAAAGCCAATCCATAATGTTTTCATAATGTTTTTCTTAAATGAGTCCTCTTGGGACTGAACTGTTTGGCTGACTCATATAATTATACAAAATAATGCTAATGGAAACTCTTTACTGAGCTGCAATGACATAGCACACAATATTTCAAATTGTTCAGGAGAATTTTCAGCAGGGTATTATTATCCCCTTGCTCTAGATAGAGAAGCAATGCTCAAGCTCACCAAAATAGTAACCAAGCAGCCTTTCCAATCCAGGACAGTTTTATTTAAAAGCCTGTGTCTTCCACGCTATACTTCATTTCCTTTCACTACCATCGAAGGAAGGTCTTAGGGATAATGGAAACCTACAGTAGAGATCAAATGTCAGTGGAAAGGAACGTGACACTGGGTCACTTAGAGTCAGCTATCTTAGATACTAGGGGAAGCGGGAGGAGCCAATATGCCTGCCCATAGTTTGGTACCTGGGACTGTAAGTAGTCTACATTTTATTTTACTTAATTTGCAGCAAAAAGAATCTTCCACCAAATGAAAGCTTTTCCTTGCCTTTTATCCATGAAGCCAATGAGGCTGGCTTACGATTTTCTAGTTTCATAAACACCTTACCTAGTCTGATGTAAATGTAGTGTTATAAAGAAACATGCTGGACAAGGAACCTGAGGAAGAGAATTAAATGGCACAGGTGAACCAACTGGCAAGTAATGAAGCCTTGGCACAAACTCTCGTGGCCTTTCCCCTATATTTGAATTATTTCTTGCCTAAGCTGTATGTTATTCTTTTTCTCTTGCTCATTATACCAATTTAAAAATCAATTAGGATGGTCTAGGGAGATGGCTCCGTTGGTAAAGTACTCTGCACAAGCAGGAGGACTTGAACTCAGAGTTCCATCACCCACATCAATGCTGTTTGTGGCAGCTCACATTTTTATTCCCAGCACTCAGGAGGTGGAGACAGGTGGATGCCAAGTGCAGTCTGGATCGCCAGACTAGCTGGATCAACATACTTTGGGTTCACAGAGAAATCCTGTCACAATAAGCAAGCTAGAAACAAAGGAGGAGGACACACACATCAACCTCTGGCCTGCACATGCATGTGCACACATTTGTACATACCTGGCCCCCAGCACACATAGTCCGACATTATACAAACATGCACGCATATTACCCACATGTACATGTAACAAAATCAATTAATATCAGAGAAGATGGTGGAAGATTCCCTGCACCATGTTAAATTACTAGACAGAGGTGATTCTAAGACAGTTGGCATTAGAATTGAAAAATGATGAGAAATGTTTCATGGGCGGGAGGCAATGACTGTCACTATCTCTACATTTCATGAGCACTGCGTAAGAGGCACCCTGGGAAACTCAGCCACAGTGCAGCTCTTTTTTTTTGTGCCAGAGTGTCGAGAAGAGTTGAATGCATTATTAATATGGCAGCATTCTCTGAATTGGCACAAGTCCCATGGAAAGAGTGACGTGTCAGTCTGGCAACTGCTCTGTTTTGCACAGAAACATAATACACAGTCCTCTGAGGTACTTGTGTCTATTGTACAAAGTGCTTTCTTTCTTGAAATCATCTTCCTGAATTATCCTAAGAGCTATTCAGAGAAACTATAATAAAACTATTAATGAGGCTCCATAATTGCTTTAGGATTAGCTTAGAAATTTCCTCTTCTGAAGCCTGTAATGTCGATGTAGAAGCTGCTGGCTGGGAGGTCTTTTGTGTGTCTCGTCCAAGTGCATAGGAGTGGGCAATGCATCTTAGTAAGTTAGACCCAACTTGTGTGCTTTGCATCCCTTATCACATGGAGCTGGATTCATATACTGCAGTGTTCCATCCTTCCTAATGATTGCACCAAATTGATAGTGAAGAAAAATGATGGCTCTCTTGTTCCCCCCCTTTACCATATGTGCTAAGTCTGTCACATCTACTCTGAGTTTTCCCAAACCATTAGCTCAAGAATTTTAAAATGGCAAGTATGTCTGTTACAGTAGACACAAAACAAAACTTTAAGATAAAAGGCTGATATGGTATTATTGATGTATCTATTGTGCACAAAATTCCCAAGAGCCTATAAATTTAGAAGATTATATGTTGATTCTAAAGCAAAATTTTCAACACATTTCTAATATTTACCTTTAACAATTACTTTCAAAAGCAATGGGAAGCATGGGGTTTGAACATATGAATGGCCATGATACAACCAAATCTTCATCCTCTGAAAGTAATTTTCATTCTGGACACTGATGCTACTTTTTAAGTCTGTATATGATCTTCTCAACCAAGATGTCTAAGAATTTCTTTATTTCAGCCTTTCCAAACAGTGATGCATTGCTCTGACCTCCCTGCCTCTTCTGACCTGTTTCCATTACCACATACCTTATTGTAGGCACCAAGTCAAGTTTGTAACATTTCTTCTGTACAATAGTTCTTCTGGAAACCAGACTGAAGAATTAGGGACAAGTTCTATGAGTTTACTGTAGAATTTAAATTTGTATGCAGGAAATAACCATATCATAACAATTTCTAGTTTCAAAGAATGAGAGCAAAATATAAAAATGTTGATTGTTTAAGAAGTGTGAACATGGTTACAAATACATATGTTATTTAAAGGTGTCATAAAAACACTTTGTGGCTATAATGATTTATTTATTGTGGCCAACAGTGTGAAGGATAATACCAACCAACTTTGGTCTGTAAGTTTATTTTAGCCTCTGGAATTGCATGACTTAAACTTTGAGAGAACACTTGCAAATCAGGATGCATCCAGAGAGAAAAAAGAGTGGGATTTGGAAGAGGAGGAAAAAGTCTGCAGAACTGAGAGACTGGCTCAGTGGTGAATGGGAAACACAGCCTTTCCAGACGGTACCTGTCTTTGGTTCTCGGTCTCCAGGCGCAGCCTGGCCTCCACACACCTCCTTGTCTCCAGGAAGGCCTGTCGCTGGGCGCGGTCTGACAGGTAACTGATACAGACGCCAGCTGTGTTCATGCACACGAATAGCACGGCCTGGGCCACGACCTGAAAAGAAAAATTCAAGCACAACCTGGTTAGATGGTTAGAACAACAGTGGTCTAGAGGCAAAGGTAAACAAATAACATTGCAGAGGTTTTTACCATGTGCGTAGAACCATACTCTTCCTTTGGATCTAGATATCAATCACCTTTCAGAGTCCTTTTTGAGCCCTCTGCCCACATTAAAAGGTTATTATTTCCGAAGTGGAAGAAACTGGGCTGGAAACCTAGATAGGAAAGGAAGGGAGACTCCTTACTGCATCACATCTTCCTCTGTCATCAGCTAAAGTTTTGGGTCTTGCATAGGCTGGAGATGGAAGGGGTTAAGAAACCACAAAGGAAAGAAGGTGTTCATGATGGTGAACATGCTGTGTTTTGATATTTATTCCTGCTTTCAGGTGCTCTTGGGAAGATCACATCTTGTCACTAACTCAGATAAAGATATCACAAGGTCTTCTTTCTTTCGTCTCTGTTTCCATCACCCTGTTAGTAGCATCAATATCTCTATCACACCTTCCAAGGCTCAGGGTCTATTGTGGAAGAGGTGGTGGAAAGAATGTGAGAGCCAAAGGAAGGGTAGCACTTCTTACAATGTGCTCTCCCGAGACATAAAATGGTCTGGATATCCATGACCTCACAGTGTCTGACACTACCTACACAAAACCATCATAATAGGAGGAAAAGATCATGACATCAAAATAAAAGAGAGACTGATTGAGAGGAGGAGGGGATATGATGGAGAATGGAGTTTCAAAGGGAAAAGTGGAGGGAGGGCAGGCATTTCCATGGGATATTTTTTTATAATCATGGAAGTTGTTAATAAAAAAAAAATTGAGAAGGAAAAAATTCCCACTATGCATTTGCCCCCTTTCAAATTGCTGTCCAGGGAAGAACATCAGGCAGATTCTGGAAAGAAGGAATAGCACAGTGTGAATTTCAATATTTTTATGGTTTCAGTTTAAAGCTAGACCGCAGTCTGCTCTGCGTAGGGTAGCATAATCTCTAAAGGCATGTCCAGTGCCCAAACAAAGTCAAAAATAGCTAATGCAAGGAAAGGATCTTCCAAAGAAAAAGGGTGTGTTAGCTCACTTGCTTGTAACCCTAGCACTCAGGAGATGGACCCTGGAAGACTGTTGTAAGTTTGAGGCAATCCTGGGCTATAATGTGAGACTATGCCTCAAAAACAAAACTAAAGAAAATATATCACAATAAAGGAACTGGTCAAGGGAGCCTGAGTTTTTTGAGAGGTACTGAGAACCAAACTTTGGGATCTTGGACATGCTCAGCAAGCACTGTGTCACATTGAGGTGGATCTCCCGACTCTGAAGTTCTTGTATTAACTCCCCTCTGAGCCACTAGAAAATGCTCATTCTGATGGAAAAATGTTTTGAAAGGTGTTGGTGACGAATGTGATTTCATATGTATATATATATATATGTGTGTGCATATATATATATATATATATATATATATATATATATATATATATATATATTTGAAGCTTTTGTTTACAAAGGCTTCGGTGATGAATGTGACTTTATATATATATATATATATATATATATATATATATATATATATATATATAGAGAGAGAGAGAGAGAGAGAGAGAGGGAGAGAGGTTGAACGGGAATGTGCTGGCTATTCAACTTAAGTATTGATCAAAATCAAACAAAATTTTAAAAAGACTCAACATAAACTCAAACTATACAGAAAGAAAAATAATAATAAAATTGGGGCAGCAAATAATAAAATAAAAAATAATGATAAAGGGGACCAAAACCAATAGCTTGCTCTCTGCAAAGAACAGATTTATTTTTATAAGCTTATTAAGGAGAAAGTCACAAGCATCCAAAATTATGAATATGAGACTGGGTAATTAAAGTTTCTGAAGAATTTAGTAGATAACAAAAAACATATTGTGAACTTTAATAGCTAATAAGATCTTAAAGAGAACTGAGATATTTCTGAAAGTGCATCTTTGTCAAAACTGATTTAAAAAGACAGGAGAAAAATAAATGCATGGAATCATTATTAACAGCCTTCCCACAACAAACAGTGATGGCCTCATTGAAGTACTCTAGAAACAACTGTGAGATCAATAATTTAAATGTTTTATCTCTTCCAGATAATAGAGAATAGGGAACACTCCCAAAGCTACTTTGTTTTTTTAAAATTTTTTTGTGTACTTTTATTTATTTATTTGAAAGCGATGGACAGTGAGAGAGACAGAGGCAGATAGAAAGGGAGAGAGAATGGGCACGACAGGGCCTGCGGCCACTGCAAATGAACTCCAGATGCGTGTGCCCCCTTGTGCATCTGGCTAACATGGGTCCTGGGGAATCTAGCCTCAAACCAGGATCCTTAGGCTTCACAGGGAAGGGCTTAACTGCTAAGCCATTTCTCCAGCCCCCAAAGCTACTTTGTAAGGCTAGAATTAACCTTGGGATGCATGCTTGCTTGTTTGGCAGGGTCTTGCTGTGGTCCATGCTGGCCTTGAACTTGAAATCTTCCATCTCAGCCTCTCAAGCTCTGAGAATGGAAGCATATGTCACCATACCTGGCTTTGGCTAGGCATGTCAAAACAGATATAGTTGGTTTAGTAAGTATTAGTTAAATTTCTTCATGATAATAGAAATTCTAACACATAATAATCACAACCTAAGTCCTTAATATATACACCAAAAGATAATTAGCCTGGCGTGATGGTGCATGTCTTTAATCCCAGCACTTGGGAGGCAGAGGTAGGAGGATTACCTTGAGTTCAAGGCCACCCTGAGACTGCATAGTGAAATCCAGGTTGGCCTGGGCTAGAGTGAGAACCTACCTCAAAAAAAAAAACTTAAAAAAAAATAGATAATTCAACTTGCTTTCTTGCCTTCACTGAATTTTTCCAGGGATTTAAGGATAATTTAACATTATCAAATCAACTAATGCAATTTTCCATACCAACAACTAAAAATACATAACCATTCTATAATTTGAGGGAAAAAGTATTCATAAAACTCAATATCCTTTAATTTAAAAATTCTATGACTAGAAGTCCGCTTTCCCAATAACAATATGGTACATTTGCACAAATGAAAACCAAGCTCTTAAGCATATCTGTCACTCTCGGTCAGGAAGAATGCTTGGTGTGAGCCTGAGGGCCTGAGATAGCCTGAGCTCCATCCTTAGCCTCCACATAGGCAGCAGGCAAGGCCACATATACCCCTGCCCATGACCCCAGCCCTGTGAGAAGCCAAGACTAGGGGTCCACTGGTGACCATGAAAATGGAAATTCTCAGTTGAGAGCGAGAGTCCAAGTCAAGGAGATATGTAGATGAGTGAGAAAACAGGCCACTCAACAATAATACCAGATGTTCTCCTCCGATCTCTCCACATGAGCACACAGGGACCGTACATCTGTGCACATGTGTCACACACACACACTTGTATATATATATATGTGACCAAAACCATCTTAACAAATCTGTTGAAAGACCAGGATGCCACCTATCACTAAATGGCCAGATATACAAGAGGTCACATGCATCTGGAGTTCATTTGCAGTGGCTAGAAGCCCTGGAAGCCCATTCTCTCTCTATTTATCTCCTCTCTCTCTCTCTCTCTCTCTCTCTCCCTCTCTCTCTGCTTGCAAATAAATAAATAAATAAATAAAACAAAAAAGTTTAAAAAACCCTGAAGTATGATTGAAATGACTTTGTTTTAAAATAAGCAAAAGTAAACACAACATTGTTTATGAATATGTGTTTTGTAATTTTTATTTGTTTATTTGCAAGCAGAGAGAGAAAAAGTGAGAGAGAGAGGAGACATACAGAGAGAATGGGCATACCAAGGCCTCTAACCACTGCAAACAAACTACAGATGCATGTGGCCCTTGTGCATCTGGTTTACATGGGTACCGGGGAATCGAAACTGGGTCCTCTGATTTCATAGGCAAGAGCCTTAACCATTAAGGCATCTCTCCAGCCCTGTTTATGAATATGTAACATAGCATTTAATGTCACTTTTTGTTCCAAAAATTTCCAATGACCAAAACTTATTTAGGAACATATGACTCTACCTACATTGTGGAGGAAACAGTCTCTCTCATATATAGTAGAAGAACAAATGAATTTGACAATGTCTATAATAGCCAACTGTATCTGTGCTTATTCATGAAGGAATTACACTACTCCAGCCATGTACAAGGATCACAGTAGTTTTGCTTTCAATAGGCAAATACTGGAAATAACATAAATGGCTATAGGAAGAGAATTGGTTAAATTGTAAATCAATATGTTTGAATAGTATACTAAAAGTGGAAAAAGCAAAGGGCTAGCATTTCTGTCATTTCCATGTAAAACAAACTCACTCAATAAGGTATGGGATAATCCTGGAAACAGAAATTGAAGTCCTGGGTCCTCTGTCCTTTGTATATTTTGTATATATGTGCACATTGTTTCTTTTTTTTTAATTTATTTATTTGAGAGCCACAGACATAGAGAGAAAGACAGATAGAGGGAGAGAGAGAGAATGGGCACGCCAGGGCTTCCAGCCTCTGCAAACGAACTCCAGACGTGTGCGCCCCCTTGTGCATCTGGCTAACGTGGGACCTGGGGAACCGAGCCTCGAACCGGGGTCCTTAGGCTTCACAGGCAAGTGCTTAACCGCTAAGCCATCTCTCCAGCCCTGTTTCTATATTAATGTAGATTATAAATGAATTATATTTATTGATAAAAAGGTAAACAGCCAACTCCCCTTTACCTCCTTCAGGCTCATTTCGCATTCCTTCCTTATCCTTTTGCACCAACAAATCTCATTTAGTTTCCATAAGTCCCATAGGTCTTTCTCCTCTCTGGGCCATTCAGATGGTTTCCCTCTTCTTTAGTCCTTTCACTATACTTCTTGTCTTTCAGACTCCCCTTATTCCCCTGCGCTAGGGTTTATTATAGCTTTGTAGAGATATTTCCTGATCCCTATATCAAGACTTACCTATTATTCTTTGTTCTTACTCCTATATTATATATTCATTTGCTTTCTTGGTAAGCTAATATTAATCAACCACATTGGATTTTATGTCTATCGACAAATAGATAATGATTTTGTTTGTTGTTAATTGAAGCCTAGTGTCTTGCCCAGTAGACAAGTGTTCAGCAATGTGTCTATGGATGGCTTGGCACTTAATAAGTGCTCAATATTTGATTAAATCGTACATGAATGAGTGAATAGTTTTTCTATGCATCAATCATCATCATTTACAAGATGTAACTGAGCAAAGATCTTACAATAGCAATGATAAGGTAAAATCAGCAAACAATATCCTTAACAACAGTATAACAAATACACTAAATACTATGTGAATTCTGAAAAGACAGACAAAGCCATTTCTGGAAAGGGAATTCTAACTATTGTTAACAATATAAATAATAGCCAATGTATTTTACAGTTATTTTTTTTATTACACTTAAGATTCCATGCAGAATTTTCATTTAAAACTTGAAGGAAGATTTAAAAGTATATCTGAAAAATGGAAAAACGCACATTTGAAAGTATTTATGAGCTAGAATGCCAATGCATCTTAACAGAGTGAGTAGAATGGGTCTTGTCCAGCATGATAGTAACGAGAATCTTCATGCTGTGATTCTCAAAATGCTGCAGCAACAGAGAAAACCCAGCTGGAAATTAGTGGAATATAATGACAGGGAAATGGATGATAGGAATCATACAGAGTTTGTGTATGGTACATATGTCTCACAATACCATGGAAAAATGTTCCTAAAATGATAATTTGTCAACTATTGGAAAACAACTGATCAGTAGCCACCTCAGACAATGTGCTAAAGGACTGGAGTGAATATGAAAACAAGACTTTAAGAAGGAAAAGGAAGATGAATGGACGTGATCTAAGCAGCAAAGTGTTAGCAGTGTTGCCAATGAAAGCTAATCATCTTTCATTAATGAAAACAACCAGCAACTCTGATGCTGTGGTAGGGCTTTACTGTTCCGTGTCTGGAAAGCAAATTAGCATCACATTTTACACAGATTTAGTTATTTCTACTGACTCAGGGATACAGCTTCTAAAAATCTACCTTTAAGAAAACATTGACCATAATATCAGAAATTTCCATCATGAGATATTTACTAACGTTCTCATAAAATAAGAAAGAAATAGATATTGCATAATTTCCATAGCTGGGAACATGGTTGAGTAAATTTTGGTGTGTATAAATAAAGAAATATGATATTCCATCTGAATATATATTGCATATTTAATGACATGAGTAAATCTAACACATTAGATAAAATTTAGCATTGTAAATTCTATACAAATCTATTAGTAAAATGCATTCATAACACTTAAAATGGAAAAAGTCCATGTACATACATATATATAAGAAATACGCATATACATACATCTTGTGTCTTTGTGCATGCATATGTGTACTTTGTGTATCTGTGTGCATGTTGAAATAGTAAGACTAAGTTATTCAAACTCACTTGTGACATAAGACATGAAGGTCTAGAATACTAAGGCAGGTGAAATTAACCTTGGGCTTCTTCCTTTCTAGGTATATTTGCAGACTTCAAAGGAGGTGACCAAGAGTATGAGATATGTTCCAAACTCATGATGCCAGATGACCAAAAACTGAGATACATGACCAGTGGAGAATCAGGAATCAGATCATCTATCCACTGCCTTTTCATCCTTGGTCTGTAATTAACCTCACAAATGACTTTACAAATAAGTTTTTGAAATTTTGTATCTAGTGTTCA
Source organism: Jaculus jaculus (assembly GCF_020740685.1). Classification (NCBI taxonomy): domain Eukaryota; kingdom Metazoa; phylum Chordata; class Mammalia; order Rodentia; family Dipodidae; genus Jaculus; species Jaculus jaculus. The sequence continues at coordinate 207,444,981 of NC_059103.1, read as the reverse complement.
TGAATGCCTGAGATGTTCAAGGAGTATTATTACTACTAACTAGGGTGAAGAAAATACTACCCATGGTGTCAGTGGCACAGACATTAGTCATCCCACGAAGGAATGCCTCCTGTTGGTTCTGTTAGAGCTGACTCAGATCAGCTGTGGCTTCTCCCTCTATTATTATTGTCTAAGTTTCTATAAAGAACTTTTATAATATTTATTTATTTATTTAAGAGAGAAACAGGAGAGAAAAAGAGGGAGACAGAGAAGGAGAGAAAGAGAGAGAGAGAGAGGGAGGGAGAGAGAATGGGTGCACCAGGGTCTCCAGCCACAGCAAACGAACTCCAGGTGCATGTGCCTTCTTGAGCATCTGGCATATGTGGCTATTGGAGAATTGAACCTGGGTCCTTAGGTGTCAGGCACAGGCTGGAGCTTTCAGGAGAGGGGTCTGAGCTGCCAGACTGCAGGAGGCCACTCCCTCTCTGAGCCCAGCACACCTGAACTTAGGCTCTGCCCATAGCCCTGAAACCTTTGGTCAGTTGCCTAGGAAACTCCTTATCAGCTTTCACACAGCCCATCCCCCTGAGAACCTAGATCACCTGAACCCCTGTGACAATCCCCCCTGCCATTGCCTACATGCTGGAATGAATGTTCCCATATGTGAATTAAGCATCAGAAATGCACTTGGTACACCTAATCCCCTTAAGGTCCTCCCCCCACCCCACAGATGCTTATAAACCCGTTTTCCTGACAATAAACTGAGAGAGCTGTTCACACCAAAACTCCTCCAGAAAGTCTTTTACTTTCAAGTACTCACCCATCCTGGTTGCCTGGGCACCTTTGGGGAACCATGGCCAGGCCCTGGGCGACAAAGGAACCCACAGTGGGTCCCTTGCTTTGGGGGCTGGCTGCCGTCCCCCTTCTTAGGCTTCACGGGCAAGCACCTTAACCTCTAAGCCATCTCTCCAGCCCTCTATTGAGAATGACATGAACATATTGTAAATTGGTTTTATTATTTTTTATATTTATTTAGTCTGTGTCTGTGTGTGTGTGTGTGTGTGTGTGTGTGTGTGTGTATGCATGTACATGTGCCAGGGTCTCTTGCTTCTACAAATAAACACCATATGCTACACTGCCATACATCTTTCCATACAGCTTTATGTGGGTGGCTGGGAAATTCAACTCAGCCCTGCAGACTTTGAAAATAAGTGCCTATAACTTCTGAGCCATCTCTCCAGCCCCTTCTATATATTTCTAGTTTATTTCACACAAGCCAATTTGCTGTTATGCCTTTTTCTACTCTTACAGTCAATAATTATATAGAGTTTCTGCTATATATTAGGCAGGGTTCACTAGAAGAACAGAATTGACAGGGGATTATGACATCACAAAATGGGATTCACTGGATGGACGTGCACTATAGGGACTGGGTAATCCCACAATGGCCACCTGTACACTGGGGAGATCCAGAACCTAGTGAGGGCTCAGTCCACAACAGGGTGATTTGGCAGTCCCCATCTACAGCTGCAGGCCTGGGTGATTCCTGGCGAGCTCCTGGGAGGGCTGCGGCACTTGGCGTGGGATGTCAGTGCAGGAAGGTAGGACCAACGCTGGACTTGGTCACCAACAAGGGGAAGAGCAGACGCACAAGCAAAACTGCTTCCCCCGAGCACTGAAGATTTTTTAATAACAATATCTTGTGAACATTTTGAAGATATTTTAAATTTTTATTTATTTTTTACTTTCAGACTGAATGGAAGGGGGGAGAGAGAGAGAGAGAGAGAGAGAGAGAGAGGGAGAGAGAGAGAGAGAGAGAGAGAGAGAGAGAGAGAGAGAGAGAGAGAGAATGGGCACACCAGGGCTTCTAGACACTGTAAATGAACTCCAGACACATGCACCACCATGTGCATCTTGAGTTACGTGGGATCTGAAGAATAGAACCTGGGTTCTCAGGCTTTGCAGGCATGTACCTTAACTGCTAAGTCATCTCTCCAGCCCTTGTTGACATTTTTAATACATTTGAATAACATATTTTGATTGTAACTCCCTCCTGTTACTTTTTCTTGTATTTACTCTCCATCTGCTCTTGTGGAGGTGACTATGCTCACTGAGGTCATGGCCCAATACTGCACATCCCTTGTGTAGGTGACTATGCTCAATGAGGTCACGGGCCCAATACTGCACACTCCTTGTGTAGGTAACTACACTCACTGAGGACATGGCCCAATACTGCACACCCATTGTGTAGGTGACTATGCTCACTGAGGTCACAGGTCCAATACTGCACACTCCTTATGTAGGTGACTATGCTCACTGAGGTCATGGGCCAATACTGCACACTCCTTGTGTAGGTGACTATGCTCACTGAGGTCATGGCCCAATACTGCACACCCCTTGTGTAGGTGACTATGCTCACTGAGGTCACGACCCAATACTGCACACCCCTTGTGTAGGTGACTACGCTCACTGAGGTCACGGGCCCAATACTGCACACCCCTTGTGGAGGTGACTATGCTCACTGAGGTCATGGCCCAATACTGCACACTCCTTGTGTAGGTAACTACACTCACTGAGGACATGGCCCAACACTGCACACCCCTTGTGTAGGTGACTACGCTCACTGAGGTCACGGGCCCAATACTGCACACCCCTTGTGTAGGTGACTACGCTCACTGAGGTCACGACCCAATACTGCACACCCCTTGTGTAGGTGACTATGCTCACTGGGGTCATGGCCCAATACTGCACACCCCTTGTGAAGGTGACTACGCTCACTGAGGTCACGGGCCCAATACTGCACACCCTTATGTAGGTGACTATGCTCATTGAGGTCACGGGCCCAATACTGCGCACTGCTTGGATCAGTGACTACACTCACTGAGGTCATGGCCCAATACTGCACACCCCTTGTGTAGGTGACTATGCTCAATGAGGTCACGGACCCAATACTGCACACTCCTTGTGTAGGTAACTACACTCACTGAGGACATGGCCCAATACTGCACACCCCTTGTGAAGGTGACTACGCTCAATGAGGTCACAGGCCCAACACTGCACACTCCTTGTGTAGGTGACTACGCTCACTGAGGTCACGGCCCAATACTGCACACCCCTTGTGTAGGTGACTACGCTCACTGAGGTCACGACCCAATACTGCACACCCATTGTGTAGGTGACTACGGTCACTGAGGTCACGGGCCCAATACGGCACACTCCTTGTGTAGGTGACTATGCTCACTGAGGTCACGACCCAATACTACACACTCCTTGTGTAGGTGACTACGCTCACTGAGGTCATGGCCCAATCCTGCACACCCCTTGTGTAGGTGACTATGCTCACTGAGGTAACAGGCCCAATACTGCGTACTGCTTGGATCGGTGACTACGCTCACTGAGGTCACGGGCCCAATACTGCACACCTCTTGTGTAGGTGACTACGCTCACTGAGGTCACGGGCCCACTACTGCGCACTGCTTGGATCGGTGACTACGCTCACTGAGGTCATGGCCCACTACTGCGCACTCCTTGTGTAGGTGACTATGCTCACTGAGGTCATGGCCCAATACTGCACACCCCTTGTGTAGGTGACTACACTCACTGAGGTCATGGGCCCAATACTGCACACCCCTTGTGTAGGTGACTACGCTCACTGAGGTCACGGGCCCAATACTGCACACTCCTTGTGTAGGTGACTACGCTCACTGAGGACACGGGCCCAATACTGCACACCCCTTGTGGAGGTGACTATGCTCACTGAGGTCATGGCCCAATACTGCACACCCCTTGTGTAGGTGACTACGCTCACTGAGGTCACGACCCAATACTGCACACCCGTTGTGTAGGTGACTACGCTCACTGAGGTCACGGGCCCAATACTGCACACCCCTTGTGTAGGTGACTACGCTCACTGAGGTCACGACCCAATACTGCACACCCCTTGTGTAGGTGACTACGCTCACTGAGGTCACGACCCAATACTGCACACCCTTATGTAGGTGACTATGCTCACTGAGGTCACGGTCCCTATACTGCACACTGCTTGGATCAGTGACTACACTCACAGAGGTCACGGGCCCAATAATGCACATCCCTTGTGTAGGTGTCTACGCTCTCTGAGGTCATGGGCCCAATACTGCACACCCCTTGTGTAGGTGACAACACTCACTGAGGTCACGGGCCCAATACTGCACACTCCTTGTGTAGGTGACTACGCTCACTGAGGACATGGGCCCAATACTGCACACTCCTTGTGTAGGTGACTACGTTCACTGAGGTCACGGGCCCAATACTGCACACTCCTTGCATAGGTGACAACACTCACTGAGGTCACAGGCCCATACTGTGCACTCCTTGTTTAGGCACCTACGCTCACTGAGGTCATGGGCCCCAATGCTGTGCACACCTTGTATTGGTGACCCCGCTCACTGAGGTCATGGATGCAATGGCTACTTCATGTCTGCAAGACTGTGTCCATCAGCACTCTTCCCCATCCTCTCTCTGATAGTCTTTTCTTCCTCCTCTTTCACATTGTTCCCTGAGCATCGGAGGACACGACAGAGCTGCCCCAATTAGTGCTGAGCCCTCTGTAATCACTGACTCTCAGCGCTTTGGTGGTGTTTGTGTCTCCCTAGTAGTCACTACCACCGGCCTACGAAAAGAAGCTTCTCTGTGCAAAGGCGAGAGAAACACTGGCCTTTGGGCATAAACATAGACACAAGGTAATTTGATGAGCACAACATACCCATTTAGTGAAACAACAGTAGTGGATTCCTTCTTATAGCTTATGACTTTCCTTGCCATAAGCGTTTGGCTAGGTTTTCATTACCATGCATAAATCCCCTCCTACGGAGTGGGCCCTAAATGCAATCAGAGAGCAGTTGGTTACTCCCATAATGTTCATGCCTCTATTGTACCGCTGGAAACATTTTCCTGTCTGAAAAGTTTTGGAGCTTATTGGGTTTACTGCTGGCTAAAACCACTGAGGATTTTTCTCCTCCAGCAGTCTCCTGAGCACTTTCCTGCCCTAAGATATCTAGAAAGCAGAGAGGAGACTTCTAGCTCAGTTCTGGCTTGATTTCTCAGTGTGCCACCACCATAGTATGTTCATGCCTTCATCTGTAGCATCTTGCTATCTAGTTCTGGTGGACAACCACAAGTATCAGCCATAGCCTGTTTTGTTTTGGGAGCCTTGGCAGCCTTCCTACAAACAAGTAGCTCCTCTCACATTGAACTTTTTCTCTAACCAACTCTGGCTTCTGGGAGCAGCATTATCCACCTCCACAGGCTACTCTGCTCAAACTGATTTTAAATTTTATTTTCTAAAGTAGCTCACAAAGAAGTAGGCTTCCATATGGCTGTTTCATACGTCTTTACTTTTAGTTAAGAGCAGATGTAAGTTGTGATCTGTCTAGCCATGCAGTTCTGCCTGGGTCCTTGATTGCTGTCTCGTCCTAGCTGCAAGTGCCTTCTCTCACCAAGGGCTAATATGCTAAGTGCTACATGCTACAGGACTATTGCTAATTAATCTTTTTTCTTGCCTTTTGATATGGGAAAACTTATTTGAGACACTTTTCTAACCTCCTGTTTCTATTATGTAACTGCTTAAGATTATTTATGGAACAAGTTCTATCACTCATGACCTCGCTTGGATAAAGTCTTACTCTTGTCATTCTGAGAGCAGGGATGGGCAACCTGCAATTAAACCAAGAAATACTTCATACATAGCAGTGGTGTGTTTCATGAGATAGCCACAGAGAGTGCAGCAGCATAAGGAGCATGAACAGTGATGGAGAAGGGCCTGGTCACTAACTTACAGAAGTGACTGCTGTCCCCAGAGTTATCTTTATTTTTAAAACTTTAGAAAGGCAATAAAGGAATAATGTGTTCCAATCTGGTATTGATCAACTTGCATTTGGATATGTCCCAGTATTCTTGTTTATGGATTTTTCACACTGGCTTATCTTTAGGATAAATGTTCCATCACAAATCTGGAGGGTCCACAAAGTGAAAATGGAAGACTAAATAAAAGCAAGCATAACTAACTTGAATTGCATTCGTGGCAAGTACGGTGCAGTTTGATAACTGTTTTGCATATATGCCCTTTCATCTCAGTAAGGATTTTATCTGATATGAGAAGAAACTAGTGCAAAAAAGTAACTTGCCTAAGGAAACTGCCTCACAGTTGAAGAAAAATGCTTTATGTGCAGGATTCTGATTTTAGAGATATGAGCAAAAGCTTCCTGAAGGATCCCTGAAGGAGATTCAGAGGAAATGGAGTCCACTCAAGATACAAGGGAGCAATTTCACAACCAAGTGCTAGATAATACTTGAGGAAAACTGAAGTCACTTGACACCACATTATGAATAACTTGCCATACACATTATAGGTGCATGTAAATGATGGTGGTAAAGGCCACAGAGTCAAAGGTGAATGAAACTGGCTGGACAATATCTTGAGGCTCTGGTTAGTAGATAGCATTTATCGAGCACCGATTATGTGCCAGGAATCATTCAACACATCCTTCATGTTTGAATTTACTTAGTTTCCCCAATAGCCAAAATATGGTCATCACAAATAGGAGGACTTTGTTGATGTAGGATTGAAATTCAAGGTTTAATCATTAGCTCAAGATAATGTCTGAAGCAAGTGATAGAAGTGGGATTTGAACCCTGATAACTGGGGAAAGAGCCTGAAGTGTTGTGCTCCATAACCCACCCAGGCAGACCTCTGTTGCACTCACATAATCAAAGGCCACTAGAGGATTTGGTGACCATTCACATGGCTCAGTTCTTGAGCTCAGTAAGGGAATGAAGTCCTGAGAGGGATGAACTCATTGTCTGCACAGTCTGAAGGAAGGAGGGATGGAGCCATGGGCAGGACGTGTGTGTGTGTTTCTCCACAGTCTGAAGGAAGTAAATATTGACTTCCAAATGACTGTAAGAAATTAAAAATTAAGTCACAGAGTGTATAAAAGGGGTATTTGAATGCACCTGGAAATTAGTTACTCATTTCGTTTCAGACATCTCTGAAGCATTTCAGGGTAGACAAAGATCTATGATAGGAGCCTTCATTCTTAACCCCTTCTCCTCAGAAAGGCATTCTCAGGAGCAGCAAATGATCTCCACCTGCCAGTGGCCAAACTGAGACCCTGCGGAGACTTGCTGAACAGCTAGGGATATTCTAGAGTCAGAATTAGGTTCAGGGTTCTCCAACCTATGCTCTTTGCAGGTTCTCAGATGTGTCATGGAGAAAAGTGCCCATGGCTAGTCTCCCTGCTATTTGACTTCCGCATGGTGATGATCACATCAGCATTAGTGAGTTCATGTTAGGCAGAAGGGGGGTTCTACAAGAGAGTGTGAATGAGCCAGGAATGGGGGTGAGGACAGGAGAAAGCTGTAGATTGTGATGCTTTCCTCAGCTCTTGTGGGGATGTTAAGAAAATAAATGGCGTCCTCAAACATGCCAGTGCTAGACTTCTTATGACCAGAGGCCTCGGTATACATTCTTGGGCTTTTGGTTTATTTGATCCTCAACTTTCTTATCTGAAAAATGATAGTGAATCGTTCTCTCCAAGAAATGGAGATGCCAAGCTGAGAGTCCATGCCCTATGTCTTGGTGACTTTAACCATTGCTGTGAACAAATAGCAGTCAGAAACAATTTAAAGTGAAGGAAGATTTCTTTGGGCTCATGATCACAGAGATTTCAGTCCATAGTTCTGGGCTCCTTTGATTCTGGGCGCATGGTGAGGCAGGATATCATGGTAGTATGGGCTCGGGAGGCCGTTCACTTCATCGCAATTAGGAAATGGTACTGAGGAAGAGCCTGGGAACCAGGCACGGCTGTCAAAGCCATGTTATCCTTTCTCTAAAAAAAATAAATGTCCGCAGAAAGTTCCAGGTTGCAACATCAACTGGGAACTGAGCATCCCACATATGGGCCTGTGAGGAACATTTGAAACTGAAATGTTTCAATATAAGAAGTCATTTATTTTCCTATAGTTCATGATATATTTTTCAAGTTTTGTTTCTCTTTGTTTGTTTGTTTCTTTCTTTCTTTCTCTTCTTGGAACTCACTCTGTAGTCTAGGCTGTCCTTGAACTCATGGTGATCCTTTTCCTGAGTGCTGGGGTTAATGAAGTGAATCATCACATCCTGATCTAATGTTCATACATTTTATTTCTGGTTAAATGACACATTATAAATGTTCTTTCTGCAGGCTAAGAAACATGACATTATAAATTATTAATGATTTCTGAATTTATGCTAATTTACAAGGAAGTGTTTATATATGCAGGGAAAATAGTTGGGTTGGGACTATGGAGCCAACTCTGGAGCCAGATTGGGTGAGTCTTAAGTCCCATCTCTATTATTTGTCAGGTGATCACATGGCAAGTCATTTCTGTCCTGAAGGAAGCAGATATGACATAGTTGGTTTTGCTATGCCAGTACACAGAGCTTAGCAGGTTATTCTAGTGCTTAAGAACTTAGACTCCTTATACTGCTCTTTACTTGTGATGTAAATGACCTTGGCATAGTTTGACTTTTCTGGACCTCAGATTTTCTTGTCTGTAAATTTTTTGGAATTTTGTTGGATCATAAAAAAATAATGAAAAATTTAAAAATCAACTAGCAAAAAAGCCTATAAAATAATAATTGCTTAATATACATTGACTCTTATTGCTGCTATAACTTATATTTTTGATTGATATAGAATAATTGCAAATATGTATGACATAAAATTTGTTGTTCTGAAAGCAGCATGATCATTTTAGGGTAATTAGCATACATATTACATTCAATTTTATCACTTTTTGTGGTAAGAATACTTAAAATCACCCTTTCTAGTATTTTTAATTATATAGTACCTTATTTTAACTACAGCTTCCTTACTGGGCAATAGGACACCAGAATGTATTTCTCTTATGTCGTTTGCACCCATTGTGTATCCCCATCTTTCCTTTTCCTTATGCCCCAGATTCTGCTCACTCTTCTTCTACTCTGAACTTTCGTGTTCAGGGTTCTACATGAATGAGAATATGTGATCACTGTCTTTCTGAGCCTAGCTTATTACACATATTATCCCCTAGGCTAATTCACATTGCATCTTTGTATGGCCAAGTAGTTTTACATTGTGCAAATAGCTCACATTGTTTCTCTTTATTTATTCACAAGCAAAGATAGATAGCAGATAGGTAGACAGAAAGAAGAGGTGTACTAAGGCCTCCAGCCACTGCAAATGAGCTCCAGATGCATGCAACACTCTGTGCACTTGGTTTTATGTGGACACTGGGGAACCAAACCCAGGTTGTTAGGCTTTGCAAGCAAGCTCGCCAACCATTCAGCATGTCTCAAGCCCAGCTCGTATTGTTTTCACTAATGGACATATAGGTTGCTCTTAGATTTTGATTATTATAAAGAGTGGTATGGTCAACATGTAAGTACAGTATATCTCTTCAACATACTGATTTAAATTCCCTTTTTCATATGTACTAATGGGATTGCTGAATTCCAAGACAGTTATGTTTTTATCTTATTTTTTGAGAAGCTTCCATACCATTTTCCATAGAAGCTGAACTAATTTACATTCCCATCACCAGTGTCTAAGAACTTTCTTTTCTCCATATTGGTACCAATACTTGCTATCTTTTCTCTTTATATCATAGCTTTTCTCACTAGAATAAAGTATAATCACTTGATGGTTTTCACTTTTATTTTCTCAATGAGATGCACTGGCCATTATTACTGTTTCATTTATCTCTTATGTCACTATGGATACCCACTGAGAGACTTGAGCAGGTTAATGACATGGTCAGACTTGTGTGTTGGAGTCACTTGAGATGTAGCCTGAGGAATACATCTGACCCAGGCTAACTGCTTCAAGAACTCCCTGAATAAAGGAATGGGGAGTGGGTGAAGGAATCTTCAGGAGTATGTAGATTTCAGGAGACGATGAATGGTCTCTGTTGGCATTGCCTGCCAGGGTTGTGGGATCTCTCTGCAGCTGTCAGCTATGTGACCATGCTTCCTGCCTGACATTTATAAACAGTGCATACTGAATTGGAAAAGGGCTTATGAATAGCACATAATGGAATTTGAAAGTGACAGAACAATAAAGTAGTAAATTTAAGTGGAAAATCTAGAAAATTACAAAAGATGAAGACGGTGGACTGGCAGAGATGTGACACACAAATGACAGGGAATTGTGAACAACCCACAGGAGCCCTCAACTTCAAAGATTTATAGCCTGCGGAAATGACAAGCTGAAAGAGGGAAGATGCAGGTTTTTTTTCCCCAAAGATAGTAAAAACAAAATAGAATTCAAAAATAGAATAAAAAGGAAGAGAGAGTGGGGATACAAGACCTTCTCAACATGTATTTTTAAAAACTAAGATAAAGGAACAAATAAAAATGTTAAAGTTTCAAAATAGGAATTCAGGAGTAGAGAAGAAGTAAAAGGATAGATTAAACTTTTAAAAATTTTATGAAGTAAAAATAAATTTGGGATTAAAAAATAACAAGGGGTTGAAGAGACGGCTCAGTGGGTAAATCTGCTTGCCATGCAAGCATGTGGGCTACATGAACAGCTGGTTATGGCCACATGTGCCAGTAATGCCAGTTCCATGGGGAGCAGAGACTGGAGAATTGTTGGTCAGCCAGTCTGACCAAAAAAGGCAGCTCCAGTTCAGTGAGAGACTTGTTTCAAGAAACATGTGGAGGACACTCAGTATTCTCCTTTGGCCTCTAGCATGCACAGGGGATACATGTCTGCACACACATGCATACACCATACACCACACTGTAATATAACACACCCACATGAATGCATGCAAATGATATTACATCAATAGGAAATATAAGGACTGAAGAGATAGCACAGTGGTTCAGGTGCTTTCTTGCAAAGCCTAAAGGCCCAGGTTTGGCTCCCTAGTACCCATATAAACCCATATGCACAGAGTGGCACATGCATCTGGAATCTGTTTGCAGTGACAGGAAGCCCTGGCATTCTCATTCTCTCTCTCTCTGTCCTTTGCTTGCAAATAAATAAAAAAGTATATTTTAAAACATAAATATAATAGGTCAGAGTACACATTTTGTAAATCAACTGTGGAAATGCAAATTCACTTAAGAGGTTGGCATGTGATAAATGTCTGTGCTCCTGGAGGTGGCCCAGCAGCAGACACAGTTATTTTGAATGTTCCCAGCCTGAAATGATTCTACTGATAATAGAGTCCCATCAAATTCTTCACAAGGGGCTTAAGGAAACCACTCACCCACTGGTGTTCCAGACAGAGTGTTCTGGCATTTCCATACACTATTCTAATGTACAATCATGGATCAACCCACCTTGATCTTATCAATTCTTCTGACAGAAAGCAGTGACTCATAAAAGTTAAATGATTGTCCAAGGTCACAGAGTGGCATCAGGATTATCATATGTCCTGCTTTGCTGGAGTACTGAAGTTTTTAATCCAAACTTGACAAGAGAGTTTTTATCCTTACTCACCCCTAGTGTTTACAAAGCACAGGATACCAATCAGGCCATGACCTTCTGTCAAGTTAATAATCACATTTTTTTAAAGACTGGAGGAGGAAGAAGAAGCATAGAGAAGACATGGACATGTGGAGGTGGAAGTGCTGAAGGAAGGGGGCACTAACTATGGCAAAGCCTAAAATAATTGCTTATTTGCTGGTGGGCTCTTTAAGAGAACAGCAGCAACAGCAACAAACTTGCTGACTCCATACTGCCCTCCATTCTGGAATAAGAACAGAGAAAGAAGAAAGGTATTTTTAATACCCCCATTTATCTGGAGTCTTGAGGTCTGTGTGTGTGTGTGGGGGGGGGTACATGTATTCACATATGTCTCAGGAAGTGAGAGAAAGGAAGGGAGAGAAAGGGATCCTTTAATGACCTCTTCACCATCCATTTGTAAAGAGAAAATAAAAAGGGGGTGGAGGATTTACTGAAGCATAAGCTTTGTGGTTCCCAACCTGGTTTTGTACTTCTGGTGAGGTAGGAGGGAACTGAGGAACAGAGGCACCCCAGGAGTCCAACAAAGAGAGTGTGAGTGAAGACAGGGCAGCTGGTGAGCACATTCACCTCTGCTGAGTTTAAGGAAGGAAGACTGACCATTACCTTCAGAGATGCCACTGTTACCAGAAATAGTCATTGCCACTTCAGCTGGATTGAAATCCTCCAGAATCTATTTGATATAAGGACACAGATTAACAGGAGTAAAAGAAGCAGAAACTGATTCTACACCCTGGCGACTATTGTTTTTTGTTCGCTTGCTTGTTCTGTTTTTGATTTTGTTTTTTGAGGTAGGGTCTCACTGTGGCCCAGGCTGACTTGGAATTCCTCCCACCTCTGCCTCCTGAGTGCTGGGATTAAAGGCATGCACCATCACACCTAGCTTTCCAAGAGGCAGGGCAGGAGCTTGGATAGAATAAGTGATTTGAAATATTTCTATTTAAAATAATTTCCTTTTATTTTATTTCTTAACACAGGAAAAGCATCTTTCTTATCAGTTTTATGATGGGAATGCTCTAATAGAAATGGAAATCCTCTGATACATGGATCAGGAGGCAGTCTGGCAGAATGAGGCCCTTGAATAGGTCAGAGATGATGTTTCTGGTCTGCTGCACCTTGAAGAGTTTAGACATGGGTAAGCAAAGCCATAGCAAAGAAGTCCAATAAAAGAAAAATAAAAGGTAGGGTGTTTGGAGCGAGAGCAGGAGGATGGCTGCCTGGAACCTTGCTCCTTATCATTTCTAAACCATCATCTTTTATCATTCTGCCTTTCCTAGCCTCACACTCACTCCCTTCTCCATAGTCTTGTTGAATCCACACTTTTCCTGGCATTTTGTCTCCAAGAAGCTCTTCCATCTGTCTGTTTAAGTCATGGAGATCAAGGTTCAGTGGGCTAACCCTTGTTTCTTTCCTAATTTCTTAGTATTTGTATAGACCTCTATAACTGCTCTTTCTTCCTGAGTCTGTTATAGACTCTGCACTCACAGGGCTTTGCACATTTTCTTCTCTTTTTTTTTCCTTCCCTACTCAACATCTGCGTATTGAGTGACTCCTATAGAGCTAATAGTGTACTGGGGTTATCTGTAAATGAACAAAATAAACACAGACCATGTCCAATTGAAACTTGCTGGGTAATAATGATGCAGGCTTTGAGACACATATTTATTGATTAAATGCACAACCTGTTGACTGAATGAATGCAGGAGCTTGGTGAGAGAAGTTGAAAGGAAGTGAGGCTTCAGCTTTTTCATAAGGGAGGCCAAAGTTGTGCAGACATTCATGGGGGAATTTCTGTTCTTGGCTGTTCCTTTTCCATTTCCAAGACTATTCTGTGGTTTAGAAATTTAGATTTCAGGAGTTGGTGTTTTGTCTTCATTCTCATTCTCAGAGTCCACTTTGTTTTTATGTAAGTGCTTGCTGGTTGGATCTTGTATTCACTTCCATGTGGGTAAGATGAACATCCAACCAGACACAGTTTATGGGAGGAAGGTATTTAGTTTTGGTTTACAGAATCCAGGAGAACACCTTCAATAGCTGGATTTCTTTCATAGATCCGAGCAGACAGACCTTACCAACAACTGGCAACCACAGACACAAACAGACAGAGTTCAAACTGCTCTCTCCACAACTTTGGGCTGGAATCAAACTTCACTGCCAATGACACCTTAATGCTGGACCCCAGGATCCATCCTTCAGTGACACTGCCTCTGGCCGGGCAGCTGGAGACACAAGTTGCAAGCTTAATTTTAATAAAGCACCTGAGTCTAGGAGGCCATACATTTACACTTTCACATTCAAACTACCACCCCCTCATCAGTGTGCCAGGCAGTGTTCCATGCTGTGAGGACACAGACAAAGCTACACAGGCTCTCCCTGCATCCAGACTCTAGGGAGGGGCCCACGGGCCTCAATCTCTCCATTTCTTGCCCTATTCATTCTCCTGACTCTTACCCCCCCACCCATGTGCTCATTGGCATATAGTTACTAGAGGTAACTCAGTGGTAGCTGGACCAGCTTGTGGTTCTTCTCATTCAGCTACTAAGGAATTCCTTTCTGTGTCCCATCCTGTGCTCACAAACACTGATGCCTCTGGGCTGTGTCTGTTAGGTTTCCTGATCCTCAGTTACCACTTGGGTTCTGCCTTTTCCTTTTCTACAGCAAGCAGGAGGTGACAGGGAAGCCAGGAGAGGAGGGCGGGAAGGAGGAACCAGGGGACAGGGGAAAAATCAGGAAAGGGAGGATGATCATTTATGATACATGTGCTCCTCTACAATACTACAATTAGGGGTGGTAACAGCTTATTTATGGATTACCTGTGGGTGCCTTATCATGGCTTGCATGCCTTTAATCATGTCTCACCCTTGTCTTAAGCCCACTTCATTCACTCCTTCGAATGGGTGTTTCTTGCTAGAAGTCTGAATGATTTATGACCCAAAACTGCTTCATATCCAAGTTTTTGCACATTTTTCTCCCTTTACCTAAAATGTCTCATTCCCTCCACACCCAATTTACTCATGCACACTTGGCATGTGTACACTCACAAACGCCCCCCTCCCTTTTCTCAGCATTCAAGCCTCAGAAGAAGCCTCTTTCAAACCCCTCCCTGAGGGGTCTATGGGACCCCAAACTTCACACAGTAAATATAGTGGCAACTAATGATTGCAGGGAGAAGGGAAGTCATGTTCTCTAGGGGAATAACTGCTGGAAGATTGCCCATTCTCCAGTAAATAACCTCCCACCCATGACTGTGCAAAAGACCCTAATGTAAATAAGTAGGTCAAAAAATAAAATCCCCCAAACAAATCATGGAAGTAGGGAGGGAGTCTGATGGGAAGGAGGAGGAGTTTAGTGGAAAGGGGAAAGGGAAGAAAGAGGTAAATTGGAGGAACCAAAGTGCATTTTATGTAAGTATTAAACTGTTAAAAAAAAAAAACTGCACCCCTGTAGTGTGTTATCTCAGGATGTCCTCCTTCACATTTCCTGCCTGCTCACTCTTACCACAATGCCCGGCAGCTCCTGTCAGTTCCTGGGCCTCATCTGTGTGGTCCTGAGGGCAGTGTCTGCTGCCTTCCAATCCCGGGTCTCTGACTTGACATGCAGCAGTCATTCAGTAAATGTTTGTTGACAGGACACTCTGCAGTTGTCTGCAAGAGCAGCTGGGAGATTTGGCAGGAGTCTCACTGAGGAGGCATGAGTGACCTCTGCATGCTTATAGCTGTAAGAAAGGGTATTTCGTGAAGGAAAATCGGATGCTTTATCAAGAGACTGATTTCCTTAGGCAGTAGGGCTTTTTCAAGTTCATTTACTCTGGCAAGTATAAGTGTTTTCTTTCCTATAATTTGCTTCTATTAAGGAAGAAGTCAGAAACCAAAGAGTTCTCATAAATATGGCTCCTACATTATTTCATTTGTATATTGAGTAAAAAAAAAAAAAAATCTTTGAAACTTTTACAGTTTCACGTCATCACAACTCTTTGTAATGGAGGAATAATTTTCTGCATCACCAACAGTGGTGACCAACGTTGAAAAACAGGCAAGCAAATTCAGGAAAAATAAACAATAATTAGTTCACTTTTCAGTCTTGTTTAGATGTCAAATAGTGAAATTTAACAACTGATGGTTTTCAAAAGATTTCTCTAGAAAAGGGCAGTTGGGTGCCAAAGCCAGATGACAGCTTTTCCATGGTATATTTTCCTCAAATCCAGCATTTTAATTTTTGATGATGCTGACTTTTGAAGCTTATCCCATTATTGTTTACAGTATGTAATTACATGATGTTCTGTGCATTAAACCAAAAAAAAAGGGGGGGTTATCATTGACAAACCCTAAAGTGAAAAGGTCCACTCATAATAGTGAATGTACAAACAGAAAACATATGAAATATTTCATCAACTTTTCATGAGTTGATTAAGCTTTATCAGCTGTGCTGGTTAATCTCTGGTTGTCAACTGGGACAGGATTTATAATTACCATGGAAACAAATCTCTGGGAATGTCTGTGAAGGACATTCTAGAATAGGTTAATTGAATTGGGAGGACTTATGCCAACTATGGATGGCATCATCCTATGGGCTGGGAGTCCTGAACAAAATAAAAAGAGAAAATCTGGTGAGATGCAGCCTCATCACTCTCCACTTCCTGACTGGATGCAGTGTGACCAGCTGCCTCAGGCTCTTTCTGCCCTGCTAGACTGTAACCCCCAAACTATAAGTTGAAATAAACTCTATTTCCCTAAGTTGTTGTTGTTGTTTTCCGAGGTAGGGCCTCTTTATAGCTCAGGCTGACCTGTAATTCACTATGCAGTCTCAGGTTGGCCTCAAACTTTCCTACCTCTGCCTCCCGAGTACTGCGATTAAAGGTGCGCGCCACCCCGCCTGGCTCTTACATTGTTTCTTGTCAGGTACTTGGTCACGGCAATGAGAATGCAACCGATATATCATGTGAAAAAGAACCCTTGTTACTGAATTGATACAAGGAATATGAATGGCTCTGCAATGATTCAGAGGGCTCTATAAAAATGTCAAGATTGCGCTCGCGGTTTTTCTCATACAATCGCACAAGTTCCAGGCATGCTACCTTCACTAGGATTAAGAATCCGCATTACTATAGTGCCTTTCAGTAGGAGCTGTTTTTCCCACCAGGATGCCCTGGCTGGCCATACCTGGAGACATTCTTAATTTACATTTCAAGGGTGGGAAGATATGGCTATGGCATAAAGTGGCATAAAGAGCCAGCCCTTCCTCCTCTAACAGACTTATAGGCTCAAATGTCAATGGTTCATAGATCAAGAGAGAAATGATCACTCAGAGCTTCACAGTTGCCAGTGCACAGTAAATGTTCAGTATCTCATCAGGCCAATGGTAGGCATGCAGCTCACTCTACAAGACTTGCTTTGTGAACAAAGTACCACAATTGTCCTTCAAATGTTTCCAATTTCTAGCCCTTTCTATATAGATTTGTTTTCTCTGTGTAAATATGACTTTAAATCTCTCTCTGGAGCTACAGGCATACTGGAGGTACAAGCATCATCAGAAAAAATAATATACCCACTGGCAAGCAATTCAACTTTGGTGAGAAACAGGCAATGAGACCTACACTCATCTAGCAGGAAGATGAGTGTTAGGGCAAAGACCCACCACTGAGGACATCCATCTAGGGTGTGTGAACAGTTAACGCGTCTGAGCATCTGCTGTGTCCCAGCCACTGCTACAACCACTGAGTCTATATGTCCTCATTTACTTAAACAAGGAAGCCAGTGGAATAAGGATTGTTACTTTTATGTGTCACCATTGAACTTGTTCAGTAAAAGAATCGTTTTGATAATGAAAAAGATCATTATTAAGAATTCTGGTAGGGCCTGAGGCATTTCAGTTTGGTCATCCTAATCCCCTTTATATGTCACGAAACTAAGGCAAAAAACTGCTCAGTCTTCTGCTTTAGGTTGCTCCTCTAAAAGTGGAAGGGGACATACATGGAAGCCATCTGGTCAGGCTTAAGGGACTACTTCTGAATGCATTAACCACACTGTTCTAAAAGATTGTGTAAAATGGTAGCCTAAAGAGGATAGGAGGGTAACGGAAGGCTCTCTGGAAGAGAGGAAATTTCTGCCAAAGATGGAATAATAAATAGATTTGGGCAAGCAGAAATGGAGGAGAGGAGTTTTGGAAGAGCGGTATGTAGAAAGACATGCAAATAGAGATAATTTGGGTCTCTGAAATTCCAGTATTCTTGGAAAATAAGATGTTAAGTTTAGAGAGGCTAGCTATGGAGTTGACAGCAGAGAAAGGACCAGGAGAGGTGCTGACTACCTTCAAGTGCTCTACATACCATCTCATCATCTCATTAAAGCTCTTTCCCAGTGTATTGCCTCACCATGCTTATGGCTAAAAAAAATTAAAAAAATAAAATAACTTCCTTAACGTGTACCAGAATTATATCTAACCAGAGAGAACAACGTTTCTAAAATTCATCCTATGTGACTGTAGCATATCTGGACCTCATTATTTTAGGGCTCAAAAATGCATCCTTAAACAAGCAATAAAGCAACACTTATTAACATCAAAAAGAATGGATTTAGTTTTAGAGGGAGTTACTATTTTCTGCTCAGGTAACAAAAGTTAACTGTTACTTTGCAAGGTGTGGTAGTTTGCATAGATGACCCCTCAATATATTCAGTGTTTTATTAGTCTGCAGTTTGCATCTATAGCCATCTGGATGGAGAAGGTGTCACTGGGCAGATCTTAAGGTGTGGTGGTGGGTGTGGAATTCCAATCTAAAGATATGCAAAGTGCCTAGTTCTGCCTGGAATTCCTGAAGTGTACTGTGTAGCTTTTGGGCTTGGAGTCTCTCTCTCTCTCTCTCTCTCTTTCTCTCCCTCTCTCTCTCTCTCTCTCTCTCTCTCTCTCTCTCTCTCTCTCTCTCCCGCTGTCTGGACCTGTGAAAGCAGGCCAGCTTCTTCTGCCATTATGGAAGTCTCCTGGATCTGTAAATGTCAACAAGTACCCTTTCCTCCATAAGTGTGCCTGGTTTGGAAGTTCATCTCAGTGAACCCAAAGCTGTCTGCTACACAAGTAATAGCACGAGTGAGGTCCATACATGTTCTATCATATCCACATTGGGTATGCAGAAAAGGTTCTGTGTTTGAATTTAAATCCCTTATGGTAGCAAATTACAGAGTGGAATTTTCACATATGTGTGCACTTACTTTATGTACATTTTAATTACAACATCGGGACTGAGAAGCAGGAAATGAAAGAGAGAGGGGAGGGTTCGATAAAGCACCCTACACATTTGTGCAGTGTTGACTACAGTCTTCAACAGAGTATGAGAAGATAAAGATCCACAGTCCATTTCAAGTCTGAGACTTCCCTAAATATTCATGCCAGTGGACTTAGGTTTAAAACTTCATCTTTTGCATACATTATGGTCCCTAAACATAAATAAACTGCTTTCTTGGAAGCTCAGTCATAATGAGGGCAAACATCAGTGTGTTCGAGTTGTTGAGGTGTGATACATTCATCTACTGAATTCTGTGGACAGTTAGGAGATTTTGCTTAAAAGTACCATTTCTCACTCAGGTGTTAGCTTTAAAAACCTAACCCCAGTTAAGCAGAGATTCCCAAGGTAGGGTAGGTTTCAGTCCAGTAGCAAAACAGAATGTGTGTCAAAGTCCTATTATGACTCATGTGACAGGGAATGTGGCACCTTCTGTGCCTCTGAGCGTTGATAGATGTACTTAGCCATAGGAGGTGCATACTAGTTGTTTATTGGATGAAATGCTGAATGGATGACCTGTGTATCCCTGGCTGTCAGAAAAGAACCAGAAGCCTTTTCTGTGAACACTTGTCCTGTGGAAGCAGGGACATTTTCAGCCCTGCTTTGAAAATGAAGCCTGTAAATATCTGCAGTCAGGCAAATCAGATATGTGTTGAAGACCAGAGTGGACACTGATTCAGTTCTCTTCTCTCTTTATCTAGGACCTGCCAGGCATTGCATCTAAAGTGCTTTATGTATGGGGCAGGAGTGAGCAAGAACTGATGAGACTCGAGTGGATGGTTCCTCTGTAGGATGGATTCTGACTGGGTCATGGGCAAGTCATGGATGCAAACTGCTGGATTTACTGCATTCTTGGCTCCTGACACACAGGGTCAGGGTAGCTGGAGATATTCCTTAGTACCATTGAAAAAAGTTTTCCTAAGGCTAGTTTTAAATATCTAAACAAGAACATGACAGTGTGGGTCTCGGGTGTTGTATTTGTGGTGTGTGTGTGTGTGTAGACCAGAAGTTGAGGCTTGGTATTTTCCTCAATTGCTTTTCACCTTAGTTTATAAAACAGAACCTCTCAGTGAGCCAGGATCTCACCAATCTGGCTAGACAACTAGACCAATGAGGTTCAGAAATTCATGTGTCTCACTTTCACCAGCACTGGCACTACAGGCCATGCCTGGCTTTTCACACAATTCTAGTGTTATGAACTGAGATCCATTCACTTATAGAGAAACCAGTTTACCAATGGCACAATCTCCCTAATCCCATGGAGTCTTATCATAACTTTGGGGACAGATGTCTAGGAGAGTCTTGTTTGGGAGAATATTATAGTTATATTTAGCTCTGTTGTGCCAGCTCCAAAGACTTCTGGTACAGAAGAAGGTGAAGGAATAACATGAGGCTAGAGGATCTACCTGTTCATCACTTTCTCCACCCAGATACTGAAGCCTGGGTAGAATGTGGAAACACTCTGTGAAGGTACAGGAAAATGCCACCTTGTGGTCAATACACTCTGAGGATGGGATAGCCCTCCAAACACAGTGGATACTGTAAATCAAAGGACTCCACATGGTGCTGTGTTCTCCCAGTAGGTTGAATCCCTGAGTCTGGGAAGCCAGGGGTAGAAACAGGAAGAACCTCAGTTACCATCACCCCCACTAACTGATCCCCCGGGAGATCTTGAAACTCTTGAGTTTCTGTAACTTTAGATTTCCAAATTGTCAAAATTTGGTAAGGCAAAAATTCCCATGAATTTCATTGAGCATATTGGTCTGTCTTAATCCAAGTGGCTAGAAAACAAGTTTCACCTTCTGAGAAAGAGTAAGGTCCAGCCATGAGAGAGGCACAGTGACCAGAAACATTATACCTCAGGGCTCAGAATCTAAGTCACGCAGGTAAGCTTCCAAAAGCAATCAGAGGTACTTGCTGGGAGTAAAGGGAGCGTATGGCCAAGAGTATAGGAGGGATATCCTTTAGGGGCCCCAAGAAGCAGCTGTGAGGACTGCAATTGGTCCCACTCATCTTCCTCTGTAAACTTCCTCGGAGAAGAGTGGTCTACTGGAATCACAGAGCGGCAGATCTCAGAGGAGGACGGGAACCCTACTTTGGTAGACTGTGACGGGTCCTGAGGTGCCTCATCAGCTGTCTCCTCAGGAACAAAGGACATGGGCTCCCAGGATGACTTCTGGTAGGCAGTCCTCAGCCATCAACCTCTTTCCAATTACCTCACAGATGAGGGCATTCTCATTCAAATTCATGCTCTACCTTATAACTTAAACTCAGAATATCACAGAAAAATCACATCAGCTTCAAAATTACCCTTAGAATTCAGGTCTGTTAAGGTCACAATTTAACTGAATGTGCCAATTTGTCTATTTCTGTTTCTCATTCTTGCCTTCTGAGGGTACTAGTCTCAATAGGTTCACTGATAAATTCCTAAAACATGTATCTCCTTCTTCAGAGAATCTTCTGATTCTTATTAGATCTAGCCTGGTACAAGGGGCAGATGATTCTTACTGTTGCTAACTTACTCAGTTTCCAGGGTTTGTTGAAGGAATGATTTGATCAACAACTTTAGTTGTATCATTCAAATCCTTATATGGATGTTGATAGTGATTGTTTTATAGCCAGTTTTCTCCATTTTTAATTCATTTAAAAACATTTATTGGTTTATAAGTAGGACTGAGGCACTTAGATTCCAATGGTTAGACTCCAGTGAGACAGCTAGAGACCCTTTCCAGTGAGACTTTGGGTTCCATATCCAGGGGAATCCTTTCTGGAGTTGAAATAGTTATCTGAGACTTGAAGCAGGAAAAGAATCAAAGAGCCATGCAGCAGTCATTCTGGGCAGTGGCAAGCACAGAGGTGATTCTACAGTGAGGTTGAACGAGGGAAGGGTAAATGAAAGAAGTACCCTCAGTGTGACGACGCATTATAATGGCCTGGAGATTTTAGGTTAAGTCACCTCAAGATTATGTTAAAAACCACAAAAGACCAGCACAGAAAATGATTTTTATATCAATACATATGCTGGAAGACCTACCTTCAGTGATTTGAACAAACTTTTCTTTGCCAACCTTCCTCATATCCTCCTCTTCCACTTCCTTACTTGCTTGGCCCTCTCTGTAGAGCAGATGGCCATGTCACGATGTCACAAAGGTGGTGGCTGTGGCTTCCAAGGCAGTTTTTGGTGTGAGCATGGGGATGTGTGGTGTAATGTGATGGTTACTATGGTAATTTTTATTGAGTAATAGGATTTGAAGAAACATTTTGATTTATCATGAATTACTGTGTTTAAAATAACAATTTATACAGGGCTTATTTCTTCTTTTTTAAAAAAAAATTTTACTTTTTTATTTATTTGAGAGCGACAGAGAGAAAGAGGCACATAGAGAGAGAGAGAGAGAGAATGGGCGCGCCAGGGCCTCCAGCCACTGCAAATCAACTCCAGATGTGTGCACCCCCTTGTGCATCTGGCTAATGTGGGACCTGGGGAACTGAGCCTTGAACTGGGGTCCTTAGGCTTCACATGCAAGCACTTAACCGCTAAGCCGTCTCTCCAGCCCTTGTTTCTTCTTAAAATGCTCCTCTCATTCAGCCTCAGTAAAGTATCTCCCCACTTACCAAAGGTGGCAAGGAGATCCAAGCGTCTCCTGTTTTATTTTACTGAAGAGGTGAACCTACTGTTACCCAGTAATGTATGAGACTAATAGACACCAGAAATTAGTTTGCTACGTCTAAACCAAGTTGTCTTTTCATAAAGGTGACTTCAAGTGGAATAACTTTCCAAAGTTTCTCAACCACGTTTACTGGATGGGTGGGGTCTAACATTTCCCAACACTCCTGCTTCTTTCTCTGATAAGTAGTGAGAGTACAGTGTTTTAAAAATGATGGGCAAGCTAAATGTTAACACTGGCTAACATCTGTGTCAGGTAGTAAACATTAGCAAGCTTTAAATTATTTAGTTATGCTTTATAAAAAGGTTGTTAGCCATTTTACCAACAAGTGTTTAAAGCACATTTCTCTTCTCAAGTTTGATATTCAAATCACATAAAATGTTATTCTAAAATGTAAGAGCATAGTACTTTGGTGGTTTGATTCAGGTGTCAGGCTGGACCTTACTCTTTCTCAGAAGGTGAAACCTGTTTTCTAGCCACTTGGATTAAGACAGACCAATATGCTCAATGAAATTCATGGGAATTTTTGCCTTACCAAATTTTGACAATTTGGAAATCTAAATCTGAATGCTAGGTTCTCACCTGATAGAGATTTAGGAATTAATGCCTCCTGGAGGGAGTGTGTTGTTTGGGGGTGGGTGTTTTAGCCAGTTTCCCCATGCCAAGGTTTGGCACACTCTCCTGTTGCTACTGCCCACTTATGTGGGCCAGGAGGTGATGTCCACCCTCTGCTCGTGCCATCGTTTTCCCCTGCCATCGTGGAGCTTCCCCTTGAGCCTGTAAGCCAAAACAAACCTCTTTTTCCCACAACTTACTCTTGTTTGGTTAATTTCTACCAGCAACGTGAACTTGACTGCAGCAGTGAGAGTGGGGTTGCTGCTAGATACCTGTGTGGCTCTGGCCTTTTGGAACTGATTTTCAAGAGAACTGTGGAAAAATTTTAGACTTTGGTTTAAGAGATGCCTTGCAGTGCTGTAAGTACAGCTTGATGGACTCTTCTGGTCAGAGTTGAAAGGCCTGAATGCAGTAAGAACTATAGACTATGAGGTTTGGCTTATGAGGGTGAGAAAGAGTTTTGCTTGGACTGGGCTAGTAGTTTGTGTGGGAAGCTTGCTGTTTTGCAAGTGTCCTGAGAAGTTCTGCAGGTTTGTTTTGCATTTAAATGAACTGGTGTGAACAGAAGGATATTGCACAGAAAGAAAAATCTTTTCCTTCTTTGGTTGCTCATTCAGCTGCAATTGAGAGATTACAACCTTTGAAACTGGGCTAGCTGACCTGCACTGGGGCAACAAGAAGAATATAGACTCTTTTGAAGGGGTCTGAGTACTCAAGAAGTGTCCTGTTTTTCATAGTCTACTTTGTTTACCCCGGGATTAACAAATTGGCACCCTACCTGGTATTGTGGAGTATAAAACATGTTGGAAAGAGAGGGCCATTGAGTTTGCAACACAGTCTTATGTTTTGGAAATGGCCATGGGCAGTGTGAAGCAGGTTTGTTGGTTACCTGCATGGAGACCCCATGGAACTGTGAGGATGAACCATGGAGTACAGTGGAAGCCCAGTGGAGATGCTGGGACAATGAGATGGCTGCCGAGGAAAGCTGCTGGCCCCAGTGAAGTTTTTCAGGACTGTGAGTAGCCTAGCTGGAAGGGTGGAATTGGAATGCTAAGACTTGTTGCTGGTCAGAGTCATCAGACTTGCAGATTTGTCACTGGCTAGAGTGGTACTCGAAGTTACAGAGTTTGATGTTTGCCCTGGTTGTTTTAAATTTTGTATTGGCTGAATATTTCTTTTCTATGCCCAATGCCATCTTTTGCAGTGTCAATGTTTATTCTGTGCCATTATGGTTTTAGGGGGGATTTTTTGGTATTACCGTTCAGTTATAAGATCTCAGACTAGGGGGATGTTTGAATATCATTGTAACTGATAAAAACTATGGGGACTTTCAAAGTTAGATGAAGGTATTGCATTTTATATCACATATTACTATCAGTTTATAGGGGCCAGTGGCAGAATGTGGTGGTTTGAGTCAGGTGTCCCCCATAAACTTAGGTGTTCTGAATGCTAGGTTCCCAGCTGACAGAGATTTGGGAATTAACACCTCCCCCGGAGGCAGTGTACTGTTGGGGGTGGGGTTATGGGTGTTAAAGCCAGTTTCCCCTTGCCAGTGTTTGGCACACTCTCCTGTTGCTATGGTCCACCTTATGTTGGCCAGTGGGTGATGTCCACCCTCTGCTCATGCCATCATTTTCCCTGTAATCGTGGAGCTTCCCCCTCGAGACTGTAAACCAAAATGAACCTCTTTTCCCCATAATCTGCTCTTGGATGGGTGATTTCTACCAGCAATGAGAACATGACTGCAACAGTACTTAAAAATAAGTGTAATATGTTTTGCTCTATAATGTGCAGCTCTACACTCTGTGATGTATCCAGCAGTAAAAATAAAATGGAAACTAGAACATAAAATGTCTTCAGTCCACAGTGACTCATCCTGTCAACATTTAAGAAAATATGTTTATTCGATACAAGAATCCTAATTCTTCCACTTAACATGACTATGCTTATTTTGCCATTTTCAAAGCGAGATAATTAATAGCTCACTTCCAGGATTACTACAGTATGAAACAAGTTCATGTGTGGAAAAGCCCCATCACTGTGTCTGCTTCTAGAACCTAATGGCTTACAAAGTCTGTTTGTGGGATTTGGTCCACAGCTTTGCTTTTTCCTGTGTGGTGGAAGACAGGGTATCTATCTACTTAACCTCTCTGAGCCTCGGGCTTGTCCTGTGTTAATGGAGAATACTACTGCTCCCTACTTCACAAGTTGTTGTGATGAAGTGAGGTAATTACCAAGAGCCCTGCCAGGTAATCAGCATTCAATGCCCATTAGGGGCTGGTATCAATGGTAATACCCTTCTCTCCATTCATTTAGGGTGGGATTGTGTCATAATTAATTCTTTTGGACATCAGAAGAATGGTGACAATGGCACTTATCATGCAAGCTGGTACACCTTTCAGAGGGAAAGGTAAATGAGCATTATCAACACACACACAGTGCTGAGGGAGAAGCAGGCTAATCCTTGAGCCTTCATGCCTGGGAGAATGCCCTTCAAGAGGGGGATGCTCAAATTGAAGCCTGAGGGAAGTTCAGGAAGATGGAACATTCAGTCAGCGCGAAGCCGCCGTGGCATGTTGAAGGCATATCAGGCAAGGAGGTGAGGCTGAAGCAGAGTGCTAACAGAGACAGTGGCAGGAGAAAGGACAGAAGAAGGTGTAGCGACAGACAGAGGTCTTGGGGACCACTTTAGGTACATTCATTTAAACCAGTAAGAAATGTGGAGTCAAGGTACTTTTAGAAGTAGAGGGTCCTAACTTCATTCGGTGAAAGAATTATCACTGAAAAATCCATTGGTCCATGTGTTGGCACTGACAGGGCACAAAATAGCAGGTAGGCTATTTTTTCAGAACTCCTCAAAGAAGCTTCCTTGGCCAGGAGACTGGCCCTCCTGTTCCACTCATGATATTGGAGAAAGGACTTCTCCTTTAAAAAAATATTTTATTTTTATTTATTTACTTGTTTGATGAGAAAGCAGGAGAGAGAGAAAGAGAATGGACATGCCAGGGCCTTCAGCCACTGCAAACGAACTCCAGACATGTGTGCCCCCTTGTTCATTTGGGTAACATGGGTCATGAGGAATCGAACCTGGGTCCTTTGGCTTTGCAGGCAAATGCCTTAAGCCACTAAGCCATCCCTCCAGCCTGGAATCCTCTTTGATTGGAAAAGGCTTATGTGGAATTTTACATTCCTCCTATATTAGTTGCTTTTCTTGTTTCTGTTACAAAATATCTTACAAGAAGCAAGTGAAGGGTGGTAGGGTTTATTTCAGCTTAGAATTGGACGAGATACAGTCCATCGTGGAGGGGAAGACAGGCGGCGGAGCTGGTTATACTGCATCGGCAGTCTGGAAGTAGAGAATGCAAATGGTCAGCTTGTTTCCTTCTTTTTTTATTTGATTCAGGACCCGAGCCCAAGGAATGGTGCCACCTACACGGGGTAGGTCTACAGTCAGGGCAGGACTTCCCAGCTCAGTTAATCTAATCTTGGAACTCTCTCAGAGACATGCCCAGAGATTTACATCTAGGTGATTCTAGATCCAAGCAAGTTGATATCAAGAAGCCCTGTTTGCTAGGATCTGCAGAAACAATACCAGAGAGGGCTGTGTCCAGTCATGTACTGGAGAGCCAGGGGTGGGCAGGGGGGGAGCAGTCACCCGTTAATGGCTGTGTGGTTTTCTGGGCACAGCCTAACAGTCAATTCCTGTTGTCCTGCAGTCTTTATATAAATAGCAGGCAAGGAATCTTCCATGACAGAAAAGAAAAACGCGAATTAGCAGCCCGTACCCCATGACTGGGTGTTAAGAAAACTTCCAGGGCTTTGTTTTCTTATCTAATGAGTGGCAGGGCTAGTAATTCTCTCTCTATCACCAAGTTACTCTACCATCTGGTACATGAGATATCTGACAACTTTCAAATATTAATTGTATATATATTTTTTGTATATGAGTGCTCAGAATGAGTGGGTCATTTCAAGTAATGTTGATTTGGGGGGGTAGACTTTGAAAGACATGTTCTACTTCAATATTTAATCAAATAGTGACTCAATGCAGTTCCAGTACTGTGTCCTTTAGCTATTAATATTTTTAAAGGTTAAAAAGAACATAAGAGAAACAACTCTTATTTTAAAATCATTTTAGTAAAACACTCCATGTTTGTATTAAAAAATTTAGCTTTCAGTTTAGTGATTTGGACATATGAGTCAAAATTATCAAATACATATATATGTTCTTTCTTTGTTTTTTTTTGCTAGTGCTTTGGCCAGAGTCTAAGGCTAACATTTTATTGGAAGCCACCTTGATTTCCACAGTGGTTCTGCTTAGTCATTCAGTGAAAAGGTCCCTGGAGCATCTGTAAAGTGGTAGGCATTCTTCTCATAACTGGAGATGAGGCACATCATGCCAAGCTTCCTCTGCAAGATGCACAGTGAGAAGTAACATCATGCATTGGGAGCTGCTCTGGGGCTTTATCTGTATCCATTATGCTTATACCTGCACTCCTGTATAAAATACATAATATAATAGTCCCATCTTACAGATGAAGGGACTGAGATTTATGGAGGCCAGATAACCTGCTAGGTCATGCAACTAGTGGCAGTTGGTATTGGGCACCAAACCCAAGCAAACTGGCTTCAGAACATCTTCTTTTAATTGGGAGGGAACATAGGCATGTGAATTTACTGAAGAATAAAATGTAGTAAGGGGTGGTACTATGAAAATCTGGTTTTTCTAGTAGTGGAGGTCTAACTTTGTAGCCATACATGTTTATTAGTATCTCTAAATCTTACCCTTGAATATCCAGTTCACCTGCCACCTGTCATTTCTGACTCCAGAAATGCAGAAATGTCAGGGACTCTTGTACACAAGATGAGATGAAAATAAATTAGACAGAGGATATAGTGTTATGAAAATGATCAAGTATTGATATTAATAAAACAAGGTCTTCCCTGTGTTAGGTGGCACTGGGATTTTTGTAGGGTACACATATAGCAGCTTTCTTTTTTTTTTAATTTTTTATTTATTTATTTGAGAGTGACAGACACAGAGAGAAAGACAGGTAGAGGGAGCGAGAGAGAATGGGCGTGCCAGGGCTTCCAGCCTCTGCAAACGAACTCCAGATGCATGCGCCCCCTTGTGCATCTGGCTAACGTGGGACCTGGGGAACCGAGCCTTGAACCGGGGTCCTTAGGCTTCACAGGCAAGCGCTTAACCGCTAAGCCATCTCTCCAGCCCTATAGCAGCTTTCTATATTAGGTCAACAATACACCTTGTTTTCTGAAAATATAGTCATTGCATGAACTTGGGTAGAGTCGACTCTCTTCATTGGAGCATTCTAGCCAAATCAGGATAAATATTTTATAGAAAATTTAAACAGTAAGTACATCAATCCATACACTACTTCATTGTTGAATTCATTAGTATTTTTAGTCCTATTTCCAAAATTTAGAGGGCAAGTAAATGAATAAAAAACACTTCACAACAGCATCTATGGAGTCTATCTATTTATTTTTTATCTATCTATCTATCTATCTATCTATCTATCTATCTATCTATCTATCTATCTCTGGTGTTCTTATTCAGGAGACCCCATAAACCTAGCTGTTCTTAATGCTAGGTTCCCAGCTGATGGACATGTGGGAATTAATGCCTCTTGGAGGCATATTGAAGGTGGGCTTATGGGTGTTATATCCAGTTTCCCCTTGCTAGTGTTTCACGTGCTTTCCTGTTCCTGTTGTCCACCTCATGTTGGAAAGGCACTGATATGCAACCTCTGCTCGTGCCATCATTTTCCCCTGCCATCAAGGAGCTTCCCCTTGAGTCTGTAAGCCAAAATAAACCCCACTTTTCCCCCCAAAGCTACTCTTGGCTGGGTGATTTCTACCAGCAATGTGAACCTGACTACAACACTATCTATCTATGATCTATATAGCTTTCTATCCATTGGACTGTTCATAGTCCAATGTTGGCACTAATTTCACCTTTACAACATCAATAGATTCCATGATCTCATTTGATAAGTCAGCCTTATTGAGAACTAGCATAAAATATAAGCAATAAGACAAGAGCAATTATGCTTAATAAAAAGGATACTTGTCTCTTTAATGATTCCGACTATTTAAAGATGTAGAAACCACAAGTATTTTTACCAGGACATGATCTATTAAAAGAAGTGTATCACCTTGGCACAATGATTTTGTGTGGGTTCCTTGGACTTACAATTTGACAGATTCATTAGGTCATTTTCTCTTGGTACAATTCCTATTAAGCTGTTGGTACTGGAAAACATTTTATGTGCAATTTTAACCTTGTTCAGGATTTGAGCCAGACAGAAGCATCCAGAAACTTGGTACAATCAATACTTGAACCCTGATTTGACTCAGGGTTATCTCCTTTCTTTACATTACAGTTTTTGCCAGCCTACCCTGGTGGCCTACACTTGTAATTCCAGCAGAAAGAGAATGAGTTCAATACTAGCCTGAGGTACATGGAGGACCTTAGCCTGAGTACTCCTATTCATTTACTGTTATCAAACGTGAGGTGCTATGAATGTTGAGGTGAGCAACAAAATCTGACACACTTTCTGTCTTCAATGTGCATATTGTTTGATGGGAAAGCCAGCCTTAATAATCAGGAGGGAGGGAAGGAAGGAAAAGGTGAAATAAGAGGAAAAGAGAAAAACAGAAAAAAAGGAGGGAATGAAGAAAGAGGGAGGAGGAGAGGGTTCTGAGAACAGCAAGGGGGATTTGAAAGTGTAATTAAGTTGTGATATAAGGCTTCCCTAAGAAAATTTCCTCCAGAAGAGGATGTGGAAGGATTATCTTGGACAAGGGAAGAACAGAAACCCAGAAAGCTTAGGTATAGAACAGGTATGGGTCTTTAATCTTTTTTTCTTTTTAGAATTTTTAAAATTATATTTTGCTGGCATATAGAGAGTTAGGTATCATTCATTCTGGCAGTTTCAATACAATTTGTTTTTAGTTGATTCTCATCCCCTTCCTCTCCCCAAACTCTGCCCCTGTTTCCCCTTGCCTCTAGTACCCCCTTTTGTTTACATGCCACATGTGTCCTTTCACCCTTCCCTCATATCTCTTGCTGCTCATTTCTTTGTACTCACTCTTGGTTGTCATTTTATCCTTATAGAGTTTTGCCCACAACAGCTTCCATGTATGCATACTTACAGGCCTGGGTCTTTTGAGGAGCTGAGAGAAATATTTCACCTTGAGGAATGAAAACATGATGAAGGATGGCACTATCTGAGGCAGAGGGAGGGCACATGTAAGGAGTGGGGCTCAGGGAAAATTTGGTCTCTGCTATATGAGCAATTGCAAGCTACTGACATTTGCCAGAGGATCCTGAGGCATCATGCAGGGAAACCCTCTGTGACAGCACTCGATGGTGTCCTGAAAAGGGACAACAGCGGGCGATGGGAGGCTGACGGAATTCATAAGAGAAGAAGTAGAGCAGGCTGTGTGGTTGGAAAGTTATGCAGTAGACACAATTGTTGGGGACATGCAATGCGTGGCCATGGAGCCAAGGAGCAGAAGCAGTGGTGACATCCTTCAAGCTTTTTGGCTTGTGAAACCACACAAGTGCACTAAAGAACACTAGATTCACTGAGGCTTGAGAAAGTAGCTCATGTTTCTCTGTGATGCAGAACATTGCTTGAACTTCTCTCCTTTTTACAATCCAGTGTTGGACATCTAACCAATTACTTATAAATTCAAGAGACCCACAGTCAGAAGTTTCAAATTAAATATTCATAATATTCAAATTCAAATAAAGGGTGTTAAGGAGTCATTTTGTTCAACCTTCCTTATTTGCCCCAGATCTCTAGCCATGAGCATCTGGATTCTGCTGAGTACCTCTAGGGATGACTTTTCATCTCACAAGGCCGGGTACAATTTCAAAGACTTATAAATAGGAAAGCACCAGTTTCTTCCCTTGGGAGATGGTTCCACTAGTTCTCTCCAGCTATGCCCATTGGCTGGCATTTATTCTAGTGATATAAATTATACATCAGATGATACAACATCTCATCTGAATCTTTTTGTTCTCTAAATTTCACTTATGTAGCAAAAAAATGTCCAAATACCCATAATACAAAAATGGCTATTTTTTCCTTCTATCCTAGAAGTCATAGTCAAGTCAATGACAGAAGAAATGCCATGTATTTCTAGAAGTGGTTTATGATCACTTATAGAGGACCTGTACCACAAATATTCATTGCAGCCACTTTTGGTTAAGATTGTGTTTAGGTGTTGTTAATGGATAATTGAAAATGGATGACAAATCTGTAGTATATTTGTATCACTTAAAAGTTCTTGTCTAGGAATTGGACATGGTGGCACACACTTGGATGCTCAGGACTCAAGGCTGGGCCAGAGGATTGAGACCACTGGACCAGCCTGGGCTATATAATGAGGCTGTGGCTAGTAGTGGCTACACAATAACACCCTGTCTCAAAACCAAACAAGCTGGTGAACACACTCTAGGATCCACACTGTGTGTTGGTATGGTGGCAGAATCATACAAACAGCATCCTAAGAGTTCTTTGCCTTCTGTCTTTTCTGTGTGGCTCTGTCCTTCCTCCTGGCAAATATAGATGCTGAGTGTATCATGGTATCTGCTTTCTAGACATAATGATGGACCAAAAGGGTGAGATGGGGCAAAACTATTAAAAAGGTGAGTAGGTCTGGTGGATCAGGCATTTTTTTTTTAACAATGGCTTCCAAAATCGTCCAGTGATGCAGATGTACACATTAACTCCCAGGATGAAATCTTAGTTCTATTTGCAAAAAAAGAAGGGACAATGCATTTTGTCAGGCAGAGGACAGGTCCTGAAATGTGACCAGGTACACAGACCTTGTGTCCTCAAGTATATTATAATTCTAAAGCACAAGCTTGAACAATTCAGGGTAATTTGGAGTCATATGGGCTACTATGTCTGGACTACTTTCCTATGTAAAAGCCAGAAAGAGGGAAATTCATTATGCTAGCAGGTAGAAGTAAAGGTTTGATCTTCCTATCTGAATAAATTAAGTGTTTATTTCCCCCTTTTTACATTTGGTGGATTTACTACACTGGTCTTGAAGAAAGATGGAGAACTGTGGAGTCATCAAAATCTTCTAAGTCTGGATTTCCTTTCTAAGAGTCTGTTCTACTTCAAGCTTCTCCTGCCCCACTACCAGACACATGAATACACATGTACGCATACAAATGATAATTAATCCCCTGCCCCTTAGAGGACCATTTATTGCTCTGATGCATACTAACCTCAAAAAAAAAAAAAACAACAAAAAAAAAACCCAGCAACAACAACAAAACACCAGAAAGAAATTGCCAAATGTGAGTACGTTCTACTCTCTTTTTAGGAACATTGAAGCTAAGTCTTCCATCCAGTGACCTAGAACTGATGGCTAGTAGGATCTTTTGTGCAACATATTAAGTGGAGTTTTTTTCATTTTTATTTATTTATTTGAGAGTGACAGACAGAGAGAGAAAGAGGCAGAGAGAGAGAGAGAGAATGGGTGCGCCAGGGCCTCCAGACACTGCAAAGGAACTCCAGACATGTGTGCCCCCTTGTGTATCTGGCTAACGTGGGTCCTGGGAATGGAGCCTTGAACCAGGGTCCTTAGGCTTCACAGGCAAGCATTTAACCACTAAACCATCTCTCCAGCCCAAGTGGAAAATTGTTATGTGCCTTCTAAAACATTGGCTTTACATACAAAAAGACTTTCAAGTGGAGAGATATAGAAAGACATGCCATTAACAGTGGCAAATTGGTTTCCCTTCTTTACAAGAATACTCTAGGACAAAGAGGTTGCTTAGTGGTTAAAGGTGCTTGTTTGCAAAGCAGGCCAGGCTGGGTTTGATTTCCTGGTACTCACATAAAGCCAAATACACAAAGTGAGCATGAGTCTGGGTTTTGTTTCAGTAGTAGAGGCCCTAGTGCGCCCACACTCCATCTGTGTTGCTCTCTCTAATAAATAAAAAATACTTATTGATAAAATAATATTCTAGGAGGAGTCCTCATGACTTGGATTTTGTGCATGTAAGGAATGCTGAAGAGCATCACTTGGTATTTAGTGACTTTCTTCTCACCCTGTGGTATGAGCCTGGTTTCTATGGTGCAGTAATCTTGGTGCCACAGCCCTCCTGTTTCTTTTATCTACTGTTCAGGTGACTGACAGGTGGATTCACCTGCTGTCCTTGGTTGGGCAGAGTTTCATGCCAATGGCAGAGCATGGGTCTCCTGTTGCTGTGAAGTCACATCAGACATATCTTTGTTACAGCAATGATAACATCATGCAGAGCTTGATAACTGCCTTCATTGGTTCTAAACCCTTTCTTATTCATTAATTCCTCTATAAGGGGAGACATTTTGACAGAAGGAATCTGACGAAGTGCCTAAGCCACTCCAGGATTAAATGAGTGCTTCAAGGCCACCTTGCCCATTTCCTGGGGCCTAGAGTCCAATAAGAGGAGAAAAGCCAGGCTCTCAGAGATAGATATTCAGGCTGTATAAGCAGCATATCAATCACTGCTGAATAATGTGGACACAAAATGGCTTGTTGATTCCAGCTAACATGCACACTTTGAGACAGTCAGATAGGCAATTGTGACAAGTGCCATGAAGTCATTAATCAGATATTCAAAAGAAACAATTATCTGTCAAACGTCACCATCACTAGCTCCTTCACAACAAATCAAATGCTTAAATGACACATGATTTTCACAACTAACAGGATCAATGTAATTAAACCACCAGGAGAAATTAAATAAAAAAGCATCTAGTACGTGACTCTGTCACTCTTTGCTCCATCATTTCTTATAATTTTCTCCTAAAGAATATCAAAGATGAAAGACATTTGAGGAAGTCTAATTTTTGTAAGATTTATCATCATCCCATGTAGGAAATCAAATAACTCAGGGTGGTACATAACTCCCCACATTCACACTAGATATTACACATGCAAGTTAAACGTTTGAGCACTGTGAAGAAACTTGGAAATCATATCATTGTGTTAGAATTTTGGGCTGTGCAGGATGCAAAGGAAGGTTGCTTGGTGAGTACACGACTGTACTGTGTTAAATGCCAAACTCCAAGCTTGCTCTTTTTATGATTTTTCTGATGCTCTTTTTTTTGGTGTGTGTGTGTGTGTTATACATGTATGTTTTATGCATATTTGTGTGTGTTTGTGTGCACATGTACTTATGGAGGCTAGAGTTTTTAAACTTCAGGTGTTGTATCATCCTCTATAATTCTCCACCTTATTTGCTGAGACAAGTTCTCTTACCGAATCTGTAGCTCACTGATCAGTCTAGACTAGCTAGCTCTTGACGTCCAGGGATCCCACTGTCTCTGCCTCCCCAGGGTTGAGGTCTCAAGCACATGGTGAATGCCTGGCTTTTCAATGGATCCTCAAACTTGTGTAATAGGCACTTTACTGAGATATCTCACAAGCTCTTCAGGTATTGTTGTTAATACCAGGTAGCATCTTCCTGCCTCCACAGACCAATAAATATTGTTATAAACATTGGAATACAAATGTTGGTCTAATTTTTCTTTGTTACTTTAATTCATTGCCCATGAAGTAAATAACACACAGTTAATTGTGACAAAGTGGCCACAACAGACCTGCCAACCCAGAGGGTGGCTTTGGAATTGGAAAACTGTGTATTGGAATCTTTTATTAGTTACAGGACCAGAGGAAAATGATGCAGTTTCTCTAAGCTCAAAATCCTCATCTATGAAATGGAAAGCAACAAGACCAGTCAGTGCTTATATGAGTATTCCATCATTTTTTGAACACATAGGTTAATAGTAAAAACAAATAAGGAGAACATAGTTCCAATTCATAGGAATTCCCTGTGAGTTCTTCTTCCTCCTTTACAAAGTAAGAATGGTGTTAAAATACTGGCCGCCAAGGATTATGAAACATTGTATCAGAGGGGGCTGAAAGAATCTAAGGGGGCTAGGGTGGGAAGGAGTACTTTTGGACACTGTCCTCCTGACATGAGCCAACTGGTGCATTCATGACCTCACAGTGGTTCTCAATGTTCCTTCAAGTCCTGCACTGCGCTGAGCCCATCAACATTTTGACAAGGAATATCAGGGAAGACAAGGGAATGAGACAACAAAGCTGAGGAAGGACTACCTAGGCAGAGGAGAGTCTTCAGTGGAATGGGGGAAGGGATGGGAGGGAGAAAAGAGGATAAAGGGACAGGTATATGATCTACTTATAGTATGTTCATATATTAACGTCTCAATGTAAAAGTACTAGTCGAAATTTCCTTTTAAATAGATGAGCCAAGTTACCTTCCCAGAGTACAACTAAGAATCACATCCTCTCAGAATCACAAGGTCAGCTCCTGGGAGTAGGCATTTTTTAAATCTATGCAAAATAATGCTTCATTTTCCTCCACCTAGTCATGCCCCAACCTGCTTTCCCTGCACTCAACTCCATTTGGAGACATTCACTTTTCCAAAGTCATTATTTAGTTGATGGCTGCCTCTGGACTAAGATGATTATCTCTTTATTAACAGGATCCTGTCTTGGTTTCCTTACCACAGTATCGCTACTTCTTTCACCCAACACGTCTTTGTAGTCCACTTTTTTTTTTTTTTTCATATGAAACACTAAGTGAAGGAAAGGATTGGTGAGTGATGGAAAAATGCTGCGATGGTATAAATGTTTACATACCCTCTAAATTCATATTTTACTTACTAAACCCCAAGGAAGTAAAGCTTTTAGGAGGATATTACATCATGAGTGGGATGTGTCTTTTTTTTTTTTTTTTTTTGGTTTTTCGACGTAGGGTCTCACTCTGGCTCAGGCTGACCTGGAATTCACTATGTAGTTGTAGTCTCAGGGTGGCCTCGAACTCTTGGCGATCCTCCTACCTCTGCCTCCCGAGTGCTGGGATTAAAGGCGTGTGCCACCACGCCCAGTTGGGATAAGTGTTTTTATTGGACAGCTGCCTTGTCTTTTTTGAGCCCAGGATGACACAGGAAGAGGGTAGACATGTAAACTAAGCAGCAGACCCTTTTTAGATATTCTGCCATTTCTTGACTTTCGGATTTTCCCGTTCTCTGGTAATGTGAGAAATAAATGTTCATTGCCTATAAGCCACAAACAAGACATAAAAATATTTGAGAAATAGTGGATCTCAGAGACTGTATTAGAATAGAAAGAATAGGATCGAGAGCTGTGGGTAGACCCCAGCGGTGGGAGGCCAGTGTATCAGTTTCATACGGGTGTTGGGTGGGGGGGAGCTCATGACTGACTTGCTGAGGTTAAGCAGCCTGGAGAACATGCCAATAGGGGTGTCCTAGAGGTCCCTAAGAAGGCCTGGTTTCAGACCTAGTGAGGAAGACTGATTGAAGACAAATAGCAAGGGGCGAGCCTCACGCCAAGGAGGGAGATGTGCGATTATTCAGACATAGAGTGAGATAAAGGACTAAGTATGTGAAAGTCGAGGGGTTCCAACATCAGAGAGGTGAATTAGAGAGCTAGTCCTGAAGAAACCTGAAGAGGAAGGGTTTGTGACGGGCTCTAGACAATGTAAAGGACGCTCAACAGTAACCCTGGTGCCATCCTTGACACTAAAGCTCATGGCCCAGTTGTAAAAAGAGACATAGAAATCAAGGACAGGGTAGCATGAGACAGAGAAGTAAGTGGTGATGCCACCAGAAAAGGGTGTCAAGAATCCCTTTATAATAATACAGCCTTTTAGACATGAGGAAAAATTAGCCCCAAAGTAGTTCAAGCCATTCCTTTAGCCAAAGCCACTGAGAAAAAAAAAAAAAAAAAAAAACATAGCAAAAATAGGATGAGAACTTGTGGTTTCTATGTTTTTAAGGAAATGTACTTACATGGTTTCAAAAATATCTCTAACTGTCCATTGGCACAGTTTCTCTCTGGCTGAGACAACTTGGGCAGGGTCCCAAGAGCTCATATGATGTCATTATTCACTCCATAAGAGACAAGGACAATGTCTCTCCCTCATAAACAGAAAAGGCAAGGCTTGGTATCTATTGATTGGTGACCACCTGGAGCCTGGAGCCCGAGGGAGCTGCCCGCCGGCGGGCCAGGAAGGCTCACTAGGGAATGTGGGGGTGTTTGACTTTGAGTTTAGAAGCAAAAAAGCTTGCTATCATTGATTTTGTTTCTTGAAGTAATTGAAAGTAGAAAAAGTGAGGTAAAGAGGACAGTACTTCACAGAACTAAAGACAGAATACTCTCCCATAACCTTCTAGGAGACGTTCAGTGAATTTCAGTGGGTCCAGGTTTTAGTCTTTACTGTGACACTCTACAGACACACGAGCCCAGTCGGGATACAACCTGATCTTTCTACGATGGAGTTTAAGCCAGAGAAAACCCTCATGTAGTTTTGGTGCTCAGTGAAGTTACCCTGATTTGTTCAGCTCTCTTTCCTGACCACTGAGGCAGAATAGCCTTGCATACGGTAGTATGAGACCTAGCTAGGAAGGCGGGAACACCTCCTGCCCTGAGCCACATGGTGAACAGTGAGCATGCATCAGGAAGGTTACCACTGACATGTCAAATCAAGTCATCTCTATGACAGCCCCCTACCCCTCAGGGCCCAAGAAACATCACAGAGGACATGGTGGATTAAATGAGTGCTAGCCTGAGAGCATCCTCCAGGGAGATGGTGGTAGTCACTGGAAGAGACTCAAATTCATCAAAGCAGAAAATCAGAGGCTGCACAGAACTAGTCATTAAAGGGGACATATAATACATCCTCCAATGCTCAGGGAATATTATGGCAGTGAGAACGGAAAGAATGTAAGAGACATAGAGTGGGAAGGGATATACTGAGGCATTGTCCCTTACAAAAACTTGCAGGTGCATTAAAGACCCCTCAGTTAAAATCAATAACCACACTGAGGAAGACCCTCAATGGATTGGTGATGGGGAGAGGAAAGATAAAAGTATAACTCAATGCAAGTATGACCAATATGCAATATGTTCATATACTAAAGTTCTCAATAAAAATAAATATTTTTTTGAAGCAAGGATTTCAAGTGTACCATGAACCAATGAATGGATGAGAGCCCTAGGATTTAGAGTCAGGATATCAAAGAGCAGAAAACAAAGAGTTAAGGATGATCACTTTGTTAGTATTTTAATTCTGCTTTGACCAAATGGGTATGATTCATTCAAAAATTTTCAGGAATGGACAATTCAATTCTGTAAAATTATGTATACATTTTTTTCTGCAATTATATATTCAATATACATGTGATTATATTTTTATTTTTGTTTGACATTTATATGCATGATTACATTTTGATCATTTGCAGCCCACATTGTCCTCCTTTATCCCCCCTTAACCTCACTCAGATATTTCTTCTTCTCATACTTTACTAGTGGCTATGGCCCAGAAGAGAATGCCTCCCCTTCTCCCTGCATCAATTTTTTAAATTAATTAATTAGTTAATTAATTAATTTATTTATTTTGGTTTTTGAGGTGGGGTTTCACTCTAGTCCAGGCTGACCTGGAATTCACTATGTACTCTCAGGGTGGCCTCGAACTCAGTGATCATTCTACTTCTGTCTCCCAAGTGCTGGGATTAAAGGCGTGTGTCACCACGTCCAGTTCCTGCATCAATTTTTAATAAAATAGCATGGATAATTAATTGAATTTACCTTTATATTAACCAACACCTTCATTAGCATATGTGCGGTAAAAACTGAAGTTGATGTTCTTTGTTCAAAGTATATCACGGCATGATTTCTGATGCATTTTTGCCTGTATTAGTAAACCTGATTGCTCTCCTTCCCTGTTGACTGCGTGATTTTGTGGAAAATACGTGCTTAAGTTGTTATCACTTGTTCTGTTCTTTCACAGTGTGGTGTCCAGAGTTTTCCTTTGTGACATGCCTTGCTAGTGTTAGAGACACAAAGATGAATGCAATCCAGTGGTTGACCTCCATGGGCTGACAGCCAGGTGGGCACAGGGAGATATTATTACGTTGCTGCCACAGACTAAAGTGTGGGGTACAGCCATGTGGCAAGAACAGACATGAACGTTGCCAAAGCTTCCGTCAGCCCTGCCTTCTATGGTGATGGGGTGTCTGTATCCTCAGGTAGGCTGCTTAGGTGATAGTGGGATCGCTATGAACAGAATGACTAAGAATTCCCAGAACTACTGAGAAGCCTGACTTTGCCCAGCATGAGACAGACACTTGTTCCTGCTATGTTCTCTGCTCTCCAGACATGGGATATATTCAGTTTGTGTCAGGTGATGCTTAAATAACTGGCCTCTGAGTCGGCCTCTAGTGTCCTTTAGAGTCTCTTCGCAGGAAGGAAGGGCCATATCCACTAATTCTTCTAGAACCTGAATGTTCCTTTGCCCTAACTCCTAAGAAAGGATTCAAACTTTACAGATCTACAGTTTAAAAGGAAAAAAAAAAAGGCAAAATCTGAATTTGTGTATTTATTGAACCCTGTCCTCCAGATGCATTTTGGTCACCAGGAGCAAACTTCCATGCCTCAGTACTACAATCACAAAGCTAGTTTTCCAAGTCTATTCATATTATCCGTTCCACTAGCAATAACCTGGTCAGTTTAGCACTCAGCTGTGTTCTAGGGCCTGGAATGCAGCAGGCCAGAACAATTTACTGACTCTGTATTTGTTGCCTTCTTCTTCTTTTTCTTTCTTTTCAGATTGAGTAGTCATATATCCCAATAATGCTGGTACCTAAAACATAAATAGGCCTTTTAAACAGGGTTCTCAGAGGAATACTTAAAAGGGAAGATTTGGTTAACATTGTCCCTTTACCTTAAAGATCTCTTGACCGTTGTCCCTTTGATTTTTATTTTATCTTTTTTCTGAATGCAAACTAATCACAACTGCTTGCAGATGTGACCAGTGACTTTCAACTGATCTGGAGGCAAAGGTGACCCTATATGGGATCTCCGTTATGACCCCTTGATGGTTTGCTGTAGATAGACCTTCCTTTGAATAATCCTCATGAGAAGGGGCTTGTTGTTTTTTAAAAAAGAAACAATTTCCTGAGTTACAAAGACTCACCTTTCTCTTGGCCATCCATCCACTCACTGGTCTTGATTACATCCCATAAGAGGTACACATAAAATAACAAGTTTCTGTCATGGCAGAATCCCAAATATTTGAGAACTATTACTATATACCCATCTACCCTCAAGGATTTGAGCAGCAATATTTTATATTTATTTCTATCTGCTGTCCTGTTAATTTTTTTTTGCTGCATTTCTTATGTTCTGAGTTGAGGAAAAATTTGTGCTTTAATTAGGTATTAGCTATTCTTGAATAGTCTCTATTTTATAAGCAATCCTATTCATTCTGCCTGTAAGCATGCACACACCACACACACACACACACACACACACACACACACACACACACACACACACCAATGAAAGGAAAAGTCTGAAACAGTTTAACTCCAGTCAACTGGAAAACCAGCTGGCACAGAACAAAGATGTGTTGTTTACAAAATGAAGTGAATATAGCTTTTGTTTTCAGGTGAAAATTGTACATAGATTTGCACTTTATATATAGATGGCAGTCCACGTATTTCAAAAGACACCTCAAAACATTTTGAGTTTTTTATATTTAGTTTATATCATTACCAAGAGTAATTTCTTAATCTCATGATTTGGCAGAGTTTTGTGCTATAAAGATATGTTTCCATTTGTAACAGAAGAGCTGAGGCATATAATGCAAGAAGTGGAGTAAGAGGGATAGAAAAGAAAAAAACCTGTAACTAATGGATGTTTAAGATTGACACATATTAAAGTGTATAATGTAGGTAAATGAAAATCAATTGCAGGCATGTATTTAGGCCCTGTGCAGAGATACTGAAGAAGGAGCGCAAGCAGATTTACCTGATTACATGTTGTAAGTTCAGTTCATTTGTTGGCAAGGTGGTCACGTGGAGGCATTTGCTAGGACAATGGCTTTCATTTTGACCAGGCTGTGGCTGGGCCTCCTATAGGCTGTCTGGCATCTCCATGGTTAATTAATCCACTCTGCATTTTCCCTCTACCCCACGGGGCTGACTGAAAAATCTTGCAGTGAGAAAAGCTGGCTTTCCAACTGCTGCTTAAATGACCTGACTTCCTAAAATAGTCCTTCACAAACAAAACTCACAAGATCTCATTTGAGTGTATAAATTCAATTTCATTTCCTAGGGAAGCACATGATAGAGGACATTGGCTTCCCTGCTCTGGTATTGGACAAAAGCAGCATCCCTGTTCTCTGGCCCCAAGATGATCCCAGGGGAGATATTATTTACATAACCCATTATCTGGCCAACTGACGCCCAGACTCATGTGTCATAGACATTCTCCAGTGTTCAATGCTGCTGTCAAACTTTGGGTTCCCTTACTTCAATTCCAGAAAAAGAGCCATTAGTATGCTTCAGAAGTCATCTGTCCAGTGAACTGATCATGCTGCCCAAATGAGTTTCCTGAGTCTGCTGGTATCTCAGCGCAGCAATATTATGTCCTGTCACTGATGAAAAGAAAGGTTTGGGATGAATATTGAAAATGTCTTCTATGTTCTGTAAATAAATACATATAGGATCAACATAAATAGGCCTACTTGTGAAATGAATAAATTAGTATCCCAAGAAATATTTAGCTGGCAATGAAGTATATTGGATGATCATGGTAGTGTCTTCTGATGACATGCTGCTAGCAGCAACACTGAGTTCGGGATAAATTGCTTTCCCTCCTTAAATCTTTTTCTTTTGATGCTTCATTTCACTTATTTTTGATGAGCTCTTAAAGTGCCATCAGTCATCAAAGTGTAAATATGACTAATGCATTCGTTCTACTTAGCACGACATTGCAGCTGCTGCTCAGCATCACAGCCCCACCCCGTCTTCCCAGTTCTAATCTGATGACACTCAGGTCCACTGATGCCAATCAGGTGATAGAACGAGATACGAAGGAAACAAATTCATAATTCAATCTTGCAAAGCACACACCACACAATCCATTTATAACCTTCTCTACAGAGACACCAAACCTATTTGCAACTCTCAGGCAAAGATGTCCGCAGGCAAGGACTAAGGGACCAGCAGTCATAAAACTCATGTAAAATCTTTTACAAACCCCCTTGTCTGCCTGTGCAGACACACAGAAACAAACAATCAAAAGAAAGAAAAATAAATAAAGAAAAAGGACAATGCTCTGGTATTTTTTTCATTAGGAAGAGAGACTAATATCTCCATTTCCTGTCATTTAGAGCAACCTCTTGGGAAGGTTGACACTCAAATCTGTTTTTGAAAGGTATTTTTCTCAGGCATACTTGGAGTTGTAATTATTGTTTAAAGCGTATATGAATTTTCTAAAAGAATGTACAGAAATGGAGGCATATGGGATTTAAAATGCACACAGTACCTAGTGAGGTGCATTAAGTTGTAGCCCAGCCATCTTCACTTAATGGGTCACTGTATGTTCTGCAGTGAATGTCTACCTTCATACCAACTGCCAAATGGGAGTGGTTTAAGCTACATGTCATTTATTGTACATTAAGTAGTCATAGGATCTCTTTATTTGATTTGAGTTAGCTACAAAGATGAACACAAAGGACATATGACATCATACCCTTATGTTTAAGTTTTACAAGGAGGAGAGAGATCTTCTAATTCTATTATCCTGCTTTATTTTTACTGTGAAGCCAATCCTTCATTGAACTTACCAGAAACATATATTTAAGCCACATACAGGGTCTGCTTTTCTCTTAACCCCAAGCTGCTCATAAAATAGAGTGCTGTTTTACCTAGTATATATAAAAATTGTGAGTTCTATAGGATAGGTTACTAGACAAATAGGCCAACTGGCCTGCATGATTACTCAACTTTAAGGATCATTAATTAGCTTTTTTGTCTGCAGTGTCTGCTTTTTGATGGGCTATATGGAAGACAGGAAAGGAAATGTTGCATGGGAAATCCAAATCTGATGGCATGACCTTGAGAGCTGACTAACCTGGATTTGCATACGTGGCTGCCTTTACTTGTAGAGTGAGTGATCTTGGAGAAATTACCTCCACTCTGACACTTCTGCTTATCCGCCTTACCAAGAGGCACTGAAGACTAATTAGCCACTAGCTGTAACATTTTAGGATCCTCAAGAGGGAGGCACAATGCAGCAATCTTTCTGGTTAAATATTACTGCTCTCAGTTTTCCAATAACTAAATGATTTCCACCATGCTATCACTAATGAGCTGAAGAATGAGAACAAGATGAGTTTCAAATGTTAGGTGGCTCATATTATTGTCACTTGCAATTAAAATAGAATAAAATGCCAATTATAGCATGTAGTGCTTAGGATTTCTCTGCTTTGTGAAAGAACCCAGCAGATATAACCTTATTGTTGATATTTTCTTTATGCATATAATGCCACCTGTTCATGGATTTTCTGATGCATAGCTTGAATTGTCAGTTTAAAAAACTGGCTTGAAACATGGGAAAAATGTCAATATCTTAGAGAGAGTCTGGCCGAGGCATTCCTATACTGATTTGAACCACATACACGAAGCTGACTTCAGTTAAATTGGGTGAAACTTCCCAAGAGAAGAGTAATGCAGCCCATGTGTGTTACCTATGGCTGAGAATTGTAGGAGCAAAATGAAAAGAGCAATTTCAACTTGATTTAGCATCTTCTGAAGGTCCAACAATATTTCTACTATTACTTGACTCAGGAAATGTGTGGGCAATCCTACCTTCCTTGGAAGACACTTTGTTTTGTTGGAGTGGGAGAGGGATGTTAGTCTGTTAATTGAGCAGTGAGGACACAAACTATCTCTTTGCTGAGCGGTGCCTCCAGGGTGGTCCCTTTCAGGGTCCATTTCCTATCTACCGAGGAGAACAAGTTGCAAAGGAGTTGTGTCCTCATCTAGAGGGGCTGCGGGGGCTTGAAGCACGGATGCTGCCCATTCAATGCACAGAAATAATCTCTTTGGGGAGAGAAAAGAAGAAAAGCAGGTACTCATAGCTTGCATTAAGGAAAGGCAATCACTGGCTCGTTTGTTCCTTTTGAAAATGTCATTTTCAGTGAAGGGAAACAGCTGGCAAGGTGTCTTGACACTCTATTTTCATTGTGGCTCCTTGGTTCTTGAAAATGCTATGTTAAACCTGAGCCATCCTCTTCAAGGGAATTAAGATTAATGGAGAGAGATGATACTGGAAGGTTTATGGCTTCCATTGACAAATTTGTATCCAGCTGAGCAGAATGATGAATTCATTACAATGAATTTGTGCCCAACAATTCTGGCATTTTTTCCTCTCATAATTTCCTCTGGGCTTTTTCACTGAATGCTCATTCATGTACTATGTGTGCTATTATTCTCTTGAATAGTGAAACAGGTATTTATCACTCTTGAACATCTCATATGCACACGTGTTCAGAAGAATGACCCCTGAATGCTTACTGAGGAACGGCTGGCTTTGTAGCCTTGATTTGTTCTCACCTCTTGTTGGCTTCTGGTCTCCAGGATGCCCCTTTGTTTCCATGAATCTGTCATTTTTACTTGGAAATGAAAAGGAAGGATGGCATCACATACTCATCATTAGAGTTGGTAACACCCACAAAGTCACTTTGTTATAAGTAAAATGTTGCAGAGATGTAAGGAATTCTACTTTGATTGCTTCAAGGGGTTCTCAGGGATAAAGCCTGTCTTTTCACTTAGTTGCATGTGCACCTTCATGTATGAGTGTGTTGAAGCCTTTCATCAATGCCTCATACGTCTTTGAATATTGCAAAGATGGTCAGTAGTCTTACTGACCTGGTGAATTTCACTGGATGCCTATCCTATGTCTGTCACTCGTCAACTGCTAAGAATAAAGTAGTAACTAAAAGTAACTTTCTATT
Source organism: Jaculus jaculus (assembly GCF_020740685.1). NCBI lineage: Eukaryota > Metazoa > Chordata > Mammalia > Rodentia > Dipodidae > Jaculus > Jaculus jaculus. The sequence goes on along the minus strand of NC_059103.1, from coordinate 207,400,026 downwards.
TAAGTTTTACATTCTTGTAAGCATGAGACCTTCACAGAGAAACACAATTTTTTTTTTTAAGTCAGGTAATTTCAGATAATCTGTGTTCTGGAGAGATGGAAGCCATGTACTGGAGACAGTGACTTCTGTGAGTCTGGCTGAGTGGAATGTGCCAGTCTTACAAGGACGGGGACAAATGGCTCTAGAGAGCATGCGCAAAGACTCAGAAGTAGGGCATATCTTGAGACATCAGAAAGACAGAGAAAAATAAGAGTGAAGCAACAGCTGGCTGAAATGATGAAGCATGCTGTAGTGAGAAGTTAGAATCTCACTAAAATTGCGCTGAGAGATATTAAGCACAGCTTGTATTCTACAAAACAGAAAAAAAAAATGCACCCAATTTTTGAAACTTACAGATTTCTTTTTTTAAGGGTAACTCCACTTCATCCATTGGCAAGGTCTAGGAGAGAAATTTAAACCTGTAGGGGGCACCAAAGCTAAACGTTTAAAAGCTCTTTCAGCACCTAGGGTGAGGGGAGAGCGCTTTGGCCCAGGTCCCTTCAGTTTGGTGAAAGGTGATTTAACCTACTAAACTGATAGTTCACCCCAAACAGAACTACCTGGGTTTGGTGTGCAAGCACCAATTCCTTGATTTTCATCGTGGAGGACTGTTGATGATGGGGTGGGAGTGAGAAGATATTGGGGATTATTTTTAATTTCTCCCATCTGGTAGTATTTGAGTGTAGAGTATAAAACAAATATGGATCCAAAATTTACTTTCTGGATTCATTTGGCAAGAAAAAAAATGTCTAAACTTAGAACTTTGAAGATATTCATAATTTGACACTTAGGATGTGTTCTGCTAAATGCTACTCCAATTTGCTTGGTGATGCCTTTTAGTAATGTGCACCCAGAAAGACAACTGCTTGAAGAACTTGCTGCACACAGCCAGGAACTACGATATATTGTGGAAACAGCTAAGGGAGGTTAGGATTGCACAAAAGAGAAGAAGAGCAGGAGAAAACAGACTATGTGAGAGGAAAAGGGAGGAGGAACATCAAAGAAAGACTAGACACACTGTAATCTAAATATAAACAATAAATTGCAAAAAGAATAAGAATGCTTGGAGGTTTCAGATCGGTGTGTACACAACACGGGGAAACAGTTGCTCTACAGCATTATACAATCCCAAACAAAGAATAGGATTCTTTCTTCCCCTATTGAACCTTGACTTTGTGTCAAGCAGCTAATACTTGTGATGATACTGAGGTGAAACTCACTATTAACTTTAATAAGGAAAAGTTCAGCCACCTAGCTTTTAGCCAGGCTCTTATCTCTTCATTTCAATGCTTGACTTTAGATAGTCTTTGCTTTATTCGTAGGAAACACAGTAAAAATAGCCAACCAGATACGTCCCCTGAGCAAATGGACAGAGAGCCAAGGAGACAGAACCCCAAATCCAGTTGAACTCCAGAAGTCAATAATGGATGGAGCCCTTTAACAGCACTCATTGTTTCTCAGAATTAGTTGTTCAAATTCAACCCCAAGGCAGAGGAGTTTTAGGGTTTAATGCAACAAAAGTAACAGGCTAAGCTCACAGCAGGAGCATATGCAACATCTTCCCCGGATGAACACCTCATAGTAATTTTTTCTACCCTAATCACTTCCATTAGTGCTTCCCTCCTTACTAGGAAGCCCCACACTCAGCCCCTACCTACCAGATAATCTGGTAAACAAAATGGCAGGCCACTAATTTATCAGTTGACCTTAGTGAATCTTCACAAGAGTATTTGCCTACCTTCTCAACCATAGCCAACATGAACTTTGTTCCCACAAATATCCATGTTAAATGAGAAAGGGGAGGAGAAATGGGGGAGAAAGGAGCTGCAAGGAGAACAGGGTTCCACGTAATGTTTTCAAACCATCTGCATCAAATGCACCCTTTCCAATTAATCAAAACCTATATCCTTTGATACTCTTCAGCTCCTGAGACTAGTGCATTCCGAGCACTGGGTTGGGACCCTGTGAGGAGAGATCCCAAGGCGGTTTTGTCATTTTGTGTAGGGTGGGGAGAGAACACTTGTAATTAGATGTTTGGCAAAGGTTGGGTCCACCTAGAACTAAGTCACAATGAAACCCAAGTCTGAATCCCAGAGTCCCTTACAACAACCTGCTTTGACTCTTTGTTAAACAATTTAAAAGGGGGCGAGCATCTAATTCTAGGTACTTTATCTCCTGATCCGGGCCCTGCAGACCCTGAGTGTGTATGTGAAGCCAAAAAAAAAAGAAACTTTGGATGCCAGAGGAAAATCGGAGTGGAAAAGTAAAGCTAGTAGAAACTCTTAGAGGTCATTTTTTCCACTCGCTCCAAGGAGAGTTACCATCCCACTGGACTCAAAGCCTCTTAGGTTCACAGCTGCTGTGCTAGGCTCCGGGGGAGGGGGGGGTACTCAGAAAGATGGGGCTAGCTCCCCGTAATCTATTTATGAATAATCCAAGAGAGCCTCGGGGAGAAGTAAGACAAGCAGAGTTACCTGATTCATGGGAATGCCTGCCAGCCGAGGAATGACCACTTGGAGGATCACTTGTAATAGCGATGTGCCCAGGCCCGCTAGGATGGCCCAGGTAAGTGGCAACGGAAGCATGCTGTAGGTGGCGAAGAGCGTGAAGAGCACGTAGCCTATGCCGTCGCCCAGAAGCCCATAGCCAAGGCCCGCTGCCAGGATCTGGGTGGTCATGGCCACCCAGGTGACCACACCGCTGTATTGCAGGTACGTGTGCGAGGTGGTGTCCTTCCTGACCACTACGAGGGCGCAGATTACCACCTCGATGCCAGTGAAGAAGCCCAGCAAGATGCCCTTGAGTGGGTCCATTGGGGCAGAGGCCAGACTCAAGTGGAGGACCAAGAGGGTTAGTTTTGTCAGCACATCCAGCACGTTCATGACCACCTCTGATTTGCGCCTCTGGCCCAGGAAATAGCGCTGGTAGAGGCGCTCCAGATCCCGAGACTTGAAGGAGTTGCGCAGGGTGGGGAAAATAACCCCTCGGTAGCTGTAGCCCCCATTGAGGAAGAAATCCGAGTTACTCGGGGCGCAGTCAAGGTGCAGGAAGCCCAGGTCTCCGCCTCCTCCGCTGACACTCGCACTGCCGCTCCCGCTGCGTTCGGGGAAGACTTTGGTGCCTCCGGTGCTGTGAGCTCGGTCCCCGGGGCCCAGCGAATAGAGCGGCAGCGCGGAGTCCACCGACAGCTGCGGCGCATGGTGGTTGGGAGCGCTCCCCGCGGGGTTCGAGGTTTTCCGGGATCCGCCGCCGCCGCCGCCCCGGTGTCCGTGGATGAAGCGCTGCTCTGTGATGTGTCGCACCGCCGTCTGCCACAGCAGCCGCTGCGGCCGCGAGCCGCTCCCGCCGTCGCCGGCCGGGGGCGTCGGGTGGATGGTGTAGAGTTCCTCGCTGCCGCTCAGACAGCGCACATCCGAGAGCTCCATGGCGCAGGGCAGGGGGGCGCAGCCAGTGCCCGAGGCAGTTAGGGGCGGCGGTGCCTAAAGACCCGGACTCCCTGGTGGGAGCTTAGCCGCGGTCCCTGCTTTCTTAAGACTGCCTAGTGGCAGGAGCCCCGGCCAGGGCCCCCACAGGTCAGGTCATAGTGCTCCTGGAGCAAAGAGCTCCGGGTACATAGCAGCGGACCCCCTGCGTCCTGGCCAGCCACCCTCCCGCCAATCAGCGCAGCTTGGGTCCGCAGTGACGGAGGTGGCCGCGTGTCCGCACAAGCCGCGGCGTTCCGAGCCACGCAGCCCCTTTCCCAGGCTCAGGCTCCTTGGTTGGCTCGAGACTCAGCGTCTTGGCGCAGCTTTGGGGCGCCCGGGCGCCGCCGAGCTTCTCTGCGCGTCGGGCGGGTCCAGGCTGCGGCACCCGGCTCCGAACGCCCACGGCTCGGCAGCTTCACAAGGGCTGGCCAGGGGTGACCTGCGCCTAGGAAGGATGTGGGTGCTAAGTTAGCAGCTGTGGCTGGAATCATCGCTCTTCTGAGAACTCCATTGCGCCGGGATGGGGAGCCGGGGCGGAGCTGGAGGCGGGAGCAATGAGGCTGGAGGAGTGGGTGACAGTGAGGTGGCAAGGTGCCCTGAGGGAGGGCTGGAGAGAGGTGGTAGCCTCCGCTCTAAGAAGTCACCAAACAATTGATTTAGAGGAAGAGGTGTGGGGAAGCTCTCTCCTTTGGTCATCCCTGGCGGTCGCCACTTGCACAGCTAATAGTGACCGCGCCACGCTGGCTCTGGACGCGAGCGTTCCTCGGCGGAATGGTGGAGGGGCGACAGACAGCCCCAGGGTCCCAGCCTCGGCTACGGGACGAGGTCTCTCCTTCCAGCAGCGGTACTGAGGCCTCGCAGCACACAGTTCCCATCCCCTCCACGTCTCTCTTTGGAGTCCATTTGGCCCGGAGCTGGGAGAACCGGGAAGACTCCCAAGCCACCACCTCCGAGAACCGAGACCAGCAACGGCGTGGAGTCTGGAGCCTGAGGATGGAGACTTGGAGGGCGCGGTGGGAGGAGGGTTTGGACGAGAAGAGAGGCCCAGGCCGCGAGGAAGTCGAGACGCCCCGGGATCCAGGGACCCGCGGCGTGCCACCCCGGCGGCGCTCGGGAGCGCGCTGCAGGACCGGGAGCCTGGGAGGAACCGGGAGACCTGTCAGAGCGGTCAGACACCCGCGGAGACTTAAACCCGCCTCCGCGTCAAGCCACGCCCCCGGAACCCGGGACGGAGGCGGGTGGGGGGTGGAGAAGGGGACCCAGCGCCTAGTTCTTGGCCAGGACGCCCGGGTTTGGAAGGCAGCGGGCCCCCGGCGCCCCCGGCCCTCCCAGCGCGCAGCCACCAAGCGCTCCAGCTGGCGGGGGCCCGCTGGCTCCTCCGCTGTTCTTTTCTGGGCTCTGGCTTGGGTCCTTGGCAGGTGCGGAGCCAGGACTCGTAGGCCGCTTTGCCCACGGACTCCGAGAGCCCTGCGCCACACAGTGGAGGGTCTCCTTTCCGCCAGACTCACTTTTTTTTTTTTTTTTTTGGCAATGCCAACTTTCAGGTTAAAACCGAGGCAGCTGCAATCACACCGGCAGGCACCTTCCTGCAAGAATCTGTCTACTCCACAGACCCCGAGGGCGGTGGAAGAGGGGCATTAAAGCCCGGTGTCTCTTGTACGGTTCGCACAGTAAATTTCTTCTCTCTTCCAATAGGGGAGGAGAGCAGAGCTGGGGAAAGCTTCCTGGACCCGCGTGGAGCACCGGTTTCCCGCCAGCCCAGGCTCCGGGCTAGCCTCAGAGGAGAAGACCGGGTTAGCGCACTGGGTACACTAAGAGCGGGATGCCCGCGCCAAAGCCGAGTCAAACAAGATCGTTAGGGGTCCGTAGGGCCAAGCGCGACCCCAGCAGTCTAGAGCTCAGCTGTTGGGGGGGGGGGAGGCTGGTGGGCGCCTTGGTAGCCGCCTCCGCCGACTGTGACTGCAGCGGGGGGAGCCCGCCCCGAACAGTCAGCTGATGGCCAATGACGTCAGGCCCTGGGCGCTTTCGCGGCTCCCCGCGGCGTCCCATGGAAGCCCAAATGTTCGCCTCGCTAGCCGAGGGTGGGGAGGGGGCGGGAGGAGAGATTTCCCTTACTCTAAGGAAGAGAAACTCCTCTTGCTTCTTCGTGAGCAAGAACAGTGTTCCACGGGATGCCCCTGCCCCCGCCCCAATCTCACACGCCTTAGCCAGCACTATTTGTAGTGACTGTGTCCCAGAACGCGCAGTTTGAATTCTTTCTTTCTTTTTTAAAAAATTCTCTTTTCCAACACGTGTGGGTCACTTGCCGTCAGTACAGAATCGCAGAAGGGAGAGTAAAAAGCCCTGTAACGTTTCTCCCACTCCTAAACAGGAGATTTCTGGATTTGGTGCACACCCTTATAAAGATTCTTTTAATTCTAGCCCTCTAGGCTCGTCATATTCCTCCAAGGGTGAGGGAGGGGAACGCAATTAAAAACTGAATTTTAAATAGAAAGAAGCTGGTTTTATTTTTAACTCGGTCTGGGGATGAATTAATTTGTTAACTGTAATGATCCCTCAATGTGGCGGGTGTGATTGACCCATGGGGTCGAAATGTTGAGGACAAAGCACCTCACAAAACTATTTCGCAGTTTTCCAGGCCTTAATGAAATCAGCTCAGGAATCTCTCCTCCGAACAGCTGCATGCTTCTCCCTTGGGATTCTTGGAATCAAGCCTCCAGGACTCTAGAACTCTAGAGGGTATAGTCACTAGGTTTGTGGAGAGATCCCAGGCAGGTAGAGTGCAAAGGCTGGGAAGGGTTGTTCTGCGTCCCTTAGCTTGGATGTGTGTGTGGGGGTGGGGGTGGTGGCCTCTCTTTCTACAGGCATTATCCCAAGTCATCAGGGCAAATGACCATCTTAGCAAACTTGGCAGTGAAAGGCACCCCTTCTATTTCACAATTCCTTCTCCTTGGAGTCTGAAGGTTCAGTTGGATCAACGAGGGATTGGATGCAAGTAGGACTTTCCTATAGAAAAACCTTGTACAAGCCAGGCCCACGCAGGCCTTTAGCCTTTATTCCCAGAACTTGGGAAGCCAGGAAGGAGGATGGCCATGAGTTTGAGGCCAGCCTGAGAGTACATAGTGAATTCCAGGCTAAAGGGAGACCCTGCCTCAAAAAACGAAACAAAACAACAACAAAAAGAAAACCCTTTTCTAACCTGAACATGTCCCAGGATGATTTATTCAGCAGCAAAAGGAGCGGGGTGGGGGGCTGGGGGGTTTGGGTCCAATGAGGTGAGATGACTCAGGCTGATGAATGAGCCCAGGGTCCTACAGGGGAAAACTCCAAGAATTTCCTGAAGTCAGAGGTTGAAGTGAATGAAACTGGGAGAAAACATCTCCTCCTCCCAGCTGACCTTTCTTTTCTTATACAGGCTGTTGTTGCGTGCCATAACGTGGGATTCATGTTGGGGCAACGTGGAACCATCCACTTCAGAAAGCATTGTGTTTTTGAATGACAACATTGGCTCCACAAAAGTATGCTACTTTTTGGAATATGCCCACCAGCAGTTGAATTTGTTTATCACTTGCAACAAGACATGCCAACCCACTGCGGTGAGGCCAGGATGGGGCTTTCGTGTTGCTGCCATCTACTCGACTCTTCCTTAGTAAGGCAGAGTTTCGACTGTGATCCAGGGACAGTATTTTGACAGCTGCATTTAAAAATTGTGATTTAATTTTTTTTTAATTAGCATGCAGAGTTTTAGGTGTCATCACGGCATTTTTCAAACACAGTTTGTTTCAGTGGATTCTCTTCCTGCCTTGTCTTCCCCATTCCCCCCCCCCCTCCCCGCGTCCCCTCCACCTCCTTTCTGTTTCTATAACGCAGGCTCCATTTGTCCCCGCCCCCGTCATCGGGCCTTGCCATCCCGTAGTACCGTCTCTCTTTCATACACATGTCCCCTCTGGGTTATGCCACGTCACCTCCCCCAAGCACTACGCACCTCATCCTTCAAGTCAGAGTACAGTTATCTGTGCATGACTCCTGCTTGACTTCCTGGGTGAACATTAGTGACTTCCTTCTGTGCCACTTCAGTGTGGTCTGGATGGAAGGGACTAATCGGCTTCCATTTGCTCATATGAGCTCAAGTCTATCACTTCTTCCCCTGAACCTCTGAGATTGAAGGCAGGGTTTTCCTTGTTAGCATATCACTTTAGAGGTAGTAAAGTAACAATTTTTGCAGTCCCTATCAGCTGTCAAGCTCTCCCCCCTCAAGATCTTTTATAAGCATCTTCCTTAATCACCCTTCCCCTTGTATGTATGATTTTCACATTGCTGAATAGGGTCCTGCACGCTGAGGCTGCCCGTGGCTAAGCACCTTGCCGAGGATTCTACTGTGAGTCGATGGCACAACTGCACCAATCACATTGGGGTGGCATAAATTTGGCGTATGCATGCCTAGGAGTAATGAATACGGCAAATAGTACTGATAGGAGCGAAAATGTCAAGTATATATTGGTATTTCAAAAGCAAGTTAAAAAGAAACTTTTGAGATTTTTGCATGTGGAGAAATCTTGTAGGGTGAGTCCAAATGGCAGATAATGTAACAGAACTCATTCTTGTTTAGATAGAGGGAGGGAGGGTTTGTTAATTTTGGCTCACTTCAGGGCATAGACACTTTTCATAATTGTGAAAAACAGATTTTCACATATTGGATTTAACAGAAATAATTGACTTGGTCTACTTTATTTTGTTTGGATGGCTGTCATGGTGGGACAAAACATCTTCTTGGTTCATTAGAAAATAACATATTTGTTTAGTGGTGCTTCTGCACACCAGAGGCTACCGTTACAGTAACTATGTTTAAGAAAAGGAGATCGCTTTCCTCTGGAGCCCCTTTGACTTCCTAATCTGTTTATGTTAACGCATGAATTCAGGTTTTATAAAAGCTGTGTCCTTTGTAAAATACCCACAGAAGCCCTGACCATCACTGAAGACATAAAATATTTATATGCCAAAGAAAAGATGGACTCAGTTCAGGAAGGGGTCCTGAAACCACAGAGATCCTATTTCCCAAGGGAAGGATGGTGTGTGTGACAAGGCAGCTTCCCAAGCCAAAAGTCCTCAAAGGAAAAGGACACGCCTGCCCTATGTGTCAAGGGCTCATAGAAAACAGAAAAGCATCACTGCTTTCACGCAAGTCCAGGACAAGTCAGAGTCTGAGGCAAGTAGAGCCTATGGAAAAGTCGGAATTCAGCACTTTGACTTACGTTGCATTTGGAATATAGCACAGTGCACAGTGGGAAAAATGAAGCATCAAATTTATTCCTGTGTTTTCTTTGCCTTGAAAAATGTGGAAGAAAAAATGTTTGTAGACATTTTAGATTTTCACAGGAACTAGTTTAAATTAGATTCTGGTGCCTGGAAGGAGAAAAGTGTCTCATCAGTAAGAAAACAATTCTCAGACAAGAAGGCAGAGCTCATGAGGCAGCCAGACAAGTCCTAGGCAGAAGCCTTCAAGGAAGAGACTTAAACGTTTCTAAACATGATTCCCTTGTCTGTCTTTAACCAGAGGAGGAGATAACTGATTCCTCTATGCCTTTGTTGCTGAGATTCTAAAATTACAAGGACACACACACACACACACATGCAAGCGTGCACACGTGTGTTAATAACTTAAACAAAATGGTAACAAAGTGTCAAATAATAACAAAATGCATAGTAATACTAGTTCACTCATATCTCAGACCTTTTGCAATGGTGTTCAACTCTCCTTCAACTAGACACACTAACTCTTGTGGCAAAATGGGGAAATAAAGGAGATTGTTTTCCCCTCTTAAAAATCTATCCAATTCTTATGTGAGACAGAAGTCATCAGCAGTGCATACAGTTTACACTAGAAGCCTCAAGTTTGGCCAGACAGGCCAATTGACTGAACAAGTGCAATAGTTGTATGTCTGCTTTGGGGGAAACCAACTGCTCTCTAATTGGACTGAAGGCCCACTCTATGGGAGAGAGTATATGCCTGGTACTGAAAACAAAATCAAAAGCCCATGGCAGGGGAGGTCATATGTCTTAGGGATTTAAGGTCTGCTGTTCTCTGGCTAACTGCATATATTATTCCCACTGAACTGCCCTGAAAGCACTACACTTAATGTTCATATTCATATATTAATGCTACTCTCACTTTTGGTTATAGAAGCTTCTCTTTTCAGATGGTGATGACCACTGGGATGACCCAAAAGGCAACATAGTGCTGAGAAGAAGGGACGGAGGAGTGTACAGCACTGAAACATCTCTCACCCTCCAAGGCTCAGGGTCCATTGTGGAAAAGGTGGCAGAAAGAATGTAAGAGCCAAAGGAGGGGTACCACTCCTTACATACAGCTGTCTGGATAGAAATTGACCTCGATATCCAAGACTTCACAGTGCCTAGCAATACGTACACAAGAAGTTCATAATAAGAGAACAAGAACCTCATAATGGGAGAAAAAGATATGACATTAAATTACAAGAGAGGCTAATGGAGAGAGGGAGGGAATATGATGAAGAGCAGAGTTCTAAAGGGGAAAACAGGGGACGGGAGGGAAATTCCATGGCTTAGAAGTTGTCAATAATATATATATATATATATATATATATATATATATATATATATATATATTATAATATAATATAATATATATATATATAATCTATCCAATTGTTATTTTAATAATGCAAACATTTTTTATTCCTGAACTATTATACCCAATTACTGGTTTTCTCTTAGAACCCTATGGTGTTCATTTGTAATATTTAAATTGACACTGTATACAAAACAATTAAAATATACTGACATCCATTTATGTCCTTGTTAATGGGAATCTTAGTTCGTTTATTTATTTTGAGGAGGACACATCCCTCTTTACCTTTAGAACCAAATGTGTTTCTATTTCTACCCACTTATATTTAATTCATGACTTTCCTAGTGGTTTCAGCTTGCTCATCTCAGGAAGATGCCATGGTTTTAGGCTTTTAGGTAGTAAAGAAGTGTGTGGATTTCGGGAGGTTGTCAGCAGCGCATGAAGCCTTCCGTGGTCTCTGGTGACTTGTTCGCAAAGGTCAGCACTGGGAAATTCTTTTCCTTCCTCCTTGGTCCTATCCTGTAGGACCAGGAGCATGCTGCACTGCTTCCTCTTAGTAGACAGTCTTCTCCCAGGTCCCCGGTGCTGCGCTTGCTGACATGGAGCATCGCCTTTCTACCTGAGGATCTCGGGTTCTCTCAAGGCACTACTGGAAAGCCACTATTGGGACACACATATTGTCCCATCAGTGTTGGAATTCCTCCTTTTAGTCTAGTGGTAATCCTGTTGATCAGGCTCATCTCATTCTCTCAGTGAACCCCCTTCTACCTTCACCCTCTGCTCCCCAAAAAGCTTTATACATTCATCTGGGGTTATGATTTTCGTCAGACAAGAGCCAGATAGATGGAAACGTTACTTTTGCTTTCTGTTCCTCCTTTCTGTAAGTGATTGATTTTAATCTAAATGAAATAAAGGGAAACAGACAGTACATAGGAGTCTATCCCCTGAGCTAATCTCTTAACCTGATATCCACAGGTGCAAAATGCATCAACTCTTCCCAGAGTAGAATTTATTATTTTCACTATGATAAGGTACAACTGACTAATGGGTTTGTGAAACCAACTTCATTGATTAACTATATTAACATGGAAAAGCAGAGTTGAACAATAAAGGTTAAGTATAGTTTTGTTACTGTCAATATTGACATCTTTTCGTGTACAAATTCTTCCTCATTGGAGTGAGTAACTGTAGACAGTGAGAGAAAATTCCTGAAAAAAAAAAATAACCCAACTCTTGGTGTTACATTATTGTCCCAGACTCATAAACATGGAGTTTGAGTTTAACAGGGTATTTCTCACTGTCTTAATATTTGAATTCCTGTTACTCAATTAAGAGTGAAACATATTTGGATAGCAGGGGGCATGTGCATACAAGCATACAAATATCTATTTTTTGGGCACAGTAGAAAGCCAATTTAAGTAGTATGGATTGGTGTAAAATAAATGTTTAGGAGGCATTGATTAGCCCTGAGAGCTTTATTAGAATGTGAATTCGGTGAAGCCATTGGCTAGTGAAGTGTGTAGTTTGTTTTCAGGAAGGCTATGTTCATGTGCTGACTTAAAATGTGCTACTCTTGTTCCTTCCTGAACGAGTGATAGAATGGTTTTGGACTTTCTTAATATGATGGAAAGTGAGTGAACAGTATCTTTTTCTTTCAGGTTTTGTGAAGACAAAACATACAATTCCTGGCGTGGGAGTCCCCTCAGCCAGATGATCAGGGTGTACAGGCTGCCACCCCCGTCTCCTCACTGAACATGACCTGCTTACTACTGACAGAGTGATCCACAACTTACTTCTGTTTCCTCCAATTGTGCTGCTGTTTTCTTATTTTTGGCTACAGTCTTGTTTAAAGCAGAAAATTTCAATAGAGATTTTTAACATGTCTCTAGCTAATGTCTACCTCCTTTCTCCAGTGCTTGTGATTATTCTAAATTAAACATATGATCACACCACCTTTTTTTTAACTGTGGGAAAATAGCACATAACATAAAAATCACCTTCCCCACAATTTCCAAGTGTGCAGTATGATTCTGCCAACCACATGCACATTGTTGGCTAACATGTTCATAGTGCAATTTTGAAAAACGGAAAATTCATAGATATCTTAAATCAGAGCTTCTCCTCCTCATAGCCCACCATGTCTCTTTCTTCCTTAACACATTAGGAGGGGTCGGATTTGCCCTTCCATGATGACTGACTCTCGTAAGTGGGATTATATCTCTCTTGAGCTCCGTCTGTTACCACTGTCCCTCTTGCTCTCAGCTTCTAGCTTCACTCCATCTTTCAGTCTTGCTCTTCCTTCTCTGTGGATGTTACTTTTGCTTTCCCCAAGGATCTACTCTGTATTCATTCCTTTGCTCGTAGCACGAGTGTCACTTTCTCCATCAAACTTAACTTGGACTGCTATGACTATATGAGATGTCTCTTAAAAAGTTTTGCCCATGAATAGTGAGGAAGTCCAAGTAAAAGTGGCCTAATGAGATTATTTTTTCTGATACAAGGAGGATAGTGGGTGCAAAGATTTGCTTGGTTATTTCAAGAAGTCAGTTCTGTCATTTATGTTGGCAATTTTTGAATTCTTTGTATGTAGAATTATTAGCTCCACCTTTAGGGTGATTGAAACTCCTGCAAGTATTTACCCTCTCTCTCATCACAGAAATATAAATGTAGAGCTACAAACACAGTTAAGAGAGTGAAAATGGTCACTTTTTAGAAGCTTGTATAAGACTTTCATGTATGACAGTTTGGTCAGTACTGTGTCTTATATTTTCCTGGGAGCCAGAACCTTTCTGGAGTTCAACAGATATAATACCAGGGGCATTCCAGGCCTAGGGCTCAACAAGGATTTCCACATAGCCCCCACTGGCTATTTGCTGAGTGAGCTGTGCTCAGCCTAATCATCTCCTCCTTGACTATGACAGTCAGACTCCAAGATGATCCCAAGGATACCCTACTCATGTTTGTGCTCTTGCCTAGTCCCTTACAACACTTGGTTAGAGCTGGTCTGTGTGGGGAAGCAATAAAGGCAAACTTCCCAGGCTAGATTGAAAAGCTCTGCTTTCTTGAAGCACCTACTCTTGGAGAAGACAGCCCCCATACTGGGTTCTCACAGAGCTCCTCAGAGAAATGCTTGTGTGGACAGGTGCTGGAGTGTAGCACTCACAGCCAGCCAGGAGCCAGTACTTCCTCCTAGTATCCACTTGAGTGAATACTCTCTCATGGGACTTTCCAAGTCCCACTGAAGCAAACAAATTCGTCCACCTCTAGCGAGAGCTCGACTCCAACCTTATGGCAGTCTCTGGACTGGACTCACCCACCCTGCTGCTCTTCCTTGTCAGATCTTACATGTTTATCCTTTAAGCCCTGCTACAGTCAGGCTCACATTGCCGGTAGAAATCACCCAACGAAGAACAGCTTGTGGGAAAAAAAGAAGCTTATTTTGGCTTACATACTTGAGGGGGAAGCTCATGATGGCTGGGAAAACAATGACATGAGGAGAGGGAGGACATCAATCCCTGGCCCACATAAGGTAGGCAACAAGAATAGGAACGTGTACCAAACACTAGCAAGGGGACCCTCGCAATAACCCATAAGCCCGCCCCCAACAATACACCGCGCCTCAAGGAGGTGTTAATTCCCAAATCTCCATCAGCTGGGAACCTAGCATTCAGAACACCTATTTATGGGGGGGGGGCATATGAATCAAACCACCACAAGCCCCTAAATCTGGTGGCTATTTGTTATACAGGAATAAATACCAAATACACCATCTGACTGTCTCAGTGGGCTGTAAGCTTCATACTAAAAAGAAAACCATTTCAACAACCACAAAAACAATTTTTAAAAACATTTTTGTTTATTATTTATTTATTTGAGAGTGACAGAGAAAGAAGGAGAGAGGGAGAGAGAGAGAGAGAGAGAGAGAGAGAGAGAGAGAGAGAGAGAGACAGAGAGAGAATGGGTGCACCAGGGTCCTCCAGCCACTGCAAACAAACTTCGGATGCGTGCACCCCCTTGGACATCTGGCTAACGTGGGTCCTGGGGAACTGAGCCTTGAACCAGGGTCCTTAGGCTTCACAGGCAAGCACTTAACTGCTAAGCCATCTCTCCAGCCCAACAACAACAATTTTTAGGTACATGAAAGTTCTTTACTTTAAAAATCCTTTTTCCTCCCCTTTTTCCAGGCAGGGTTTCAGTCTAGCCCAGGCTGATCTGGAATTCACTGTGTAGTCTCAGGGGGGCCTGAACTCACGGTGATTCTCCTATCCTCCTACCTCTGCCTCCTGAGTGCTGGGGTTAAAGGAGTCCACCAACTCGCCTGGCAAAATCATTATATTTGTGTGATTTCAGAGATAATTTTCATTTTAGTGGAGTCATGAATGACTTGGAGCAAGGGACAGCATGCAAAATGTGGCATTACTATGCTTGAAACAGTTTGGTAGTTCCTTCTTATGTTTAGAAATATTTTTTCATTTCCCACAATCAACAGATGGGTGTCCACTATGTAACTGAAAGACAAATTATATATATATAGATAGATATAGATATAGATATAGATATAGATATAGATATAGATATAGATATAGATAGATAGCTATAGGTATATATATAGATATACATGGAGGTATCTGGATAAAACATTTATGTGGGTTTTGAGAGATGACTAGGCAGCGCCCTCAATCATTAGCTAAGACATAAAGGACAAGTGGGCTTACTTCTCTTTGCCACTGCTTTGGGTCGCTATTAGAGTGTTTCCTCCCAGCATTGCTTAGCTGCTCCAATCTACCCTCACAAAGAATCCACCTCCTCAGAGAGTTGATCCTTGACCATCTCACTTAAGCTACTTGCTCTTAAAATTCCCACCCCTAAAGTGTTTAATTACTGTCTAGCACAACATGCCATCTGCAGTTGTGAGTTTCTTTATCTTTCAGCTTTTCTCACTGGAGTATAAGCTCTGTTAAGGTGAAGACCATATTATTTTTTATTAGATATTTGAGAGAGAGAAAAAGAGAGTGAGAAGAAGAGAGAGTGAGTATGGGTATACCAGGGCCTCTCACCACTGCAGACAAACCACAGACACAAGTGAATTTTGTGCATTTGGCTTTACATGGCTGTTGAAGAATTAACCCCAGACCAGCAGGCTTTGTAAGCATATACCTTTAACGGCAACCACTAAGTCATCTTCCCAGGTCCCATTTTGTTTTATTAGTCCATCTTCTCTGTGTATTTTTCTGTAGCAGAAGGAGCACATTAAACAGGTTTGCATAAATGAATAAATGAACAATGACATGGTTATACTAACTGACTAGCTAGTGACTCTGGTATAGACAAACCATAGAAGCAGACTTAGCCAAATTAGGGAGAAAATCTATATATGTCATGAATTTAGGGCAGACCTCAGAATAGAGAAATGAAAAGCTATGTCACTAAGAATGTTCCTATAATATATGTCTCTGGAACAAGTCTCTCATAACATGATTCTTCCCAAGGAAAATGAGACCAGAGCTTTTGAGCACTAACATATTAGAGTTAGTACTACTGTTTTCTGATACAATCTGATTTGTTTCTAGTAAGATCCTCAAGAAGCTACTATGAGTGTATTTCCATGCATCTAAAGTAATTTATCCACTTGAATATGGTTTATTAAGAAAACTGTATCCAGAGTTTTCTTCAAAGTTTAGGAGATTCTGAGTACTTCTATTTTTAGATATGGTCTAGAGTATACAGAAATAGCTTAAGTAGATGGTGGGTTATTTTTCTCAAGAGTGGTTGCATGGTGTGATTCAATATATCACAACAGCTTGGGTAAAAGGTTTTCTGAATTTCTTGGTCTTACAGTGGCTAGTGTAGGTCCAGCCATCACATCTAACTTTTAGAGACAAAGAAAAGGATGAAAATAGAAATGTGCCTGCAAGCCTTGCCCATCACTCCTGCTAGTTAGAGAAGCAAAAGTTTTTTCTAAACCACCTTCTTGGTCGACTCTACTTAGATGTCATTGCCCATAATTGGGTCATATGACCACAGAAAATCATAAGATAAGCAGGAGGAGTGAACAACATGGTTGATATAACTGACCCAGCCACTGTGATATGAAAAATCCAGCTGGAAATATACTTTAGGCAGAGAGAAGAAAGCAATTATAATGTAACAGCTAACCTGTGTTAATAAATAAGTAAAAACAAATAAAAGAGAATCATTAAAAACCCATGAACATATAAATATAAACATGGTTGTTGCTGTGAACTAATTTCAAGGGCCCAAAGACATGAAATTTTCCAAGTATCTGAGTGATCTGTGTCTGATTCTCTGTGTTGACAGTCAATACAACTTGTAAAATCAGAGCTGGTAGATAGGGAAGCTGGTCCCTCTGTCTCCTACTTCACTGTGTGTTCCTCACTCACAGCTATGTTAAGAGAAAGATTATATCATTATTATAACAAGTGAGAAATACCTTTATCATTTTCCACTTAGAATACTATTGTTATTGATTTTTTCATACTTATCTTAGGCTGACCTGAAACTCCAGGCTGCTCTGGTAGCTCCAGGCTGGCCTTTAACTCACAGCAATCCTACTATTTCAGCCTCCTTAATGCTAGGATTAAAGTGTGTACCACCATACCCAGATGAATATTTTTCTTGTGTCATAGTTTCTGAAAAAATGTGTTACATGTCTTACATGTCCAGGAGACTCTCCAATCTAACATGTCTGATGACTTCCCAGAAGTGACAGAAAGGGAAAGCTGGGAAGGAAAGAGAACACAGGGAAGAAGAAAAGAGCAAAGGAGACTCAACACCCACCAAATGAGAGATCCAGAGGCTCCTAAGAGTCCATCATGGAAGTAGACTTAAAACACACCCAACATGGCTCACAGAATTTTGTGGAAGAGGAGATGGAAAGATTGTTAAAGCCATAAGGTGGGACATTTTGCACAGAGACATTGCCTCTCCTCCATACCTGATGACTGCCCCTATGATGTATGACCCACAATCCCCATGCCAATGGCTTGTATCCCTAGCTAGGAGGGTGTCTTTAGAAAAGGAGCAGGGAAAAGGGAAAGGATGGTACCAATATGTGCTGTTTATACAGCATTCAGTAAGTATGTCCATAACTAACAATAATAAAATAAAATAAACACTGCAGAGGAAAAAATGACAAATGGGAAAGACCCAATCGCTTGTCTTTATTTTTTGGCTAATGAAACTCTTACATAAATATATTATTATAAATAACTTGATTGTGACATAAATCATTCAGTAAAGATAAAAAATGTGGAAGAAGAGTTGGAGAGATGGCTTAGTAGGTAAGCGCTTGCCTGTGAAGCCAAAGGATACCAGTTTGAGGCTGGATTTCCCAGGACCCATGTTAGCCAGATGCACAAGGGGGTGCACACATCTGGAGTTCATTTGCCGTGGCTGGAGGTCCTGGTATGCCCCATTCTCTCTCTCTTTCTCTCTCTGTCTTTCTCTCTCTGTCTCTCTCTATCTGCCTCTTTCTCTGTCTACTGCTCTCAAATAAATAAATAAAATAAACAATTGTTTTTTTTTTTAAATGTGGGAGAAGGGAGAGGAAGAAGGGAAGGAAGAAAGATAAGAGAGGTCTGAAAGATAAGACATAAAAGGAAAAGGAAGGATCAGATGGAACACTGAGAATGGCAGAGGGTAGAGAAGCATGTGGTAGCCTGTAGTTTGTCAGTGTGAACCTGGAACTTCCAAACCTTTTACCATAGATCTGCCCAGTAGTTCTTCAAGGCAGGGTGTCACCATCTCCATGGCACACACAAGGAAACCCAGCCTTATCAGCTCACAGTGGTCCACTGAGATGATTCAAGAATGGGTCCAACTTTCATCTCCGCCAAACCTTTCAAATTCATTTGCTCCCAACCAGTTTCCAGGAGAAGAAATATCGGGAGGCTGCTTAGAAATTAAAAATGAACAAAATGAGGAGAAGTTAAGCCAGCCTACCTTCCAGGCAGGGTCAAGATGAACCAGCCTGGGTTGCAGATAAAAGGGGACATCTGGCAACCTTTGCCTTCATTAAACCAATGTTTACTCTTTAACAACTGTGCACACTATTAGTGGTTGATTAATTAAATTCAAGTGTACTCCGTATGACCCAGGGAGGATTGTGATAAAAAGTGCTCAGACATTATGGCTATGAGATGTAGAAAGAGATCAGCATAAACTGAGCAAGTCAGGTTCATGGTGAAGACCAGGGCCCCAGACAGGACTTGGTAATGAGCTCACTGTGTGCTTAGAGCCTAAGAAAAACCAAACCTATCTGAACATCACCATGGAAGGATGACCTATAGATACAGGTTCTGATGTAGGTGGGATCTTTGTCTTAGGGTCTCAGATTGAGAGAGGACTACAAATTTGTCACTCAATGACACTGTTTCTGGAGAATGTGTAGCAGTGTGGTGACATCATCTGAAAATGCCCAGAGGAAGTTTTCCAATTAAAAGTTGAGGAATGGAACGATTCTGAAGAACGTTCAGAAGAGAAATGAAAAACGTAGACCGTTTTTTTTTAATTTCAATTTATGTATTTACGAGAAAAAGAGAGAGAAAGAGAGAGAGAGATAGGAAGATAAGAGAGAGAATGGGCATGCCTGGGCCTCCAGCTACTGCAAACCAACTCCAGATCCATGTGCCACCTTGTGCATCTGGCTAATACGGGTCATTGAGAATTGAACCTGGGTCCTTTGGCTTTGCAGTCAAGTACCTTAACCATTAAGCCATCTTAACTACTAAGCCCAAGACAGTTTTTTTTTTAATTAAGAACATATTTTATATGGATACATTGTGTGTTGGAGCCATCTTTTCCCTCCTCCCTGCCCCCTTCCAAAGGGGACCCTCCTAAGTGGGATTGCTGGTGCTCATGTATTGTTGGAACAGCAGTCAGTTTATGGGGGGGGGGAGGCAGTGCCTCTGAGCATGATGTCCCAAACTATGACTCTTACAATCTTTCCTCCCCCTTACTGCAACATTCCATGAGCCTTTTGGGGTGTGTTTTAAGTTTACTTCAGTGATGAGCTCTTTGGAGCCTCTGGATTTCTGGTTTAGTATGAGTTGAGTATCCTTAGTGTCTGTCTCCTTCACCTTGGCACTTCTTGTCAGGCTCACCATGGAATCAGCACTCTTGCTCATCTCCCCACTTCCTCTGTGATTTCACCTGGGCCTTGAATGAGATGTGAGGGTTGGTTTATTTCCGTGGGTCTAGCTACCTTCTGTAAAAGAGAAACAGTTTCTCCAACAGAGAGTAAAATCAGCATTGGCTAACTTGGATAAGTGTTATTAATTTAGGGAGAATTCGATAGAAGTAGATCCTGTTTTAGCTAAAGACTAGTGGGAGCTTGACAATGGAGAGCATAATCTTTGTCACCATAGGACTTAGACCTGGTTCTCAGTTCCAGACATGGGTTCCTTTCCTCTGAACATATCTCTTAGCCAATAAGAAAGCCACTGGTTACCCACTAAGGCTGTGTGTCACCATTGCACTGGTGTGTACTTCTTTTCAGGCTGGCTGCTTCTGAGTAGCTTAGACTCCTGCTTGTTCACACTGTTGTTGTCCACTTGTCCCCAGTAGCTCATGTAATACTTTCCAGCACTACATAGGCTTTTTCTTTGGGGCCTGGTTTTCTTCCAGATTCCAGCCAGGTCTCTCCATGCTCTGTGTTGGCATCATGTGGTATCTTCAGCAATAGGGTCTTGCATTTCACCTAAGGAAGCTAATCAAGTGCTATGACAGAAGCCTGTCTTGTTTTGGGGATCTCATAGTTCTCTCTCATTCATAGCTCAATGTGGGTAGCACCCATTTCTTGTACTGCAAGTTATAGGTCAGAGCCAAAGATTTTAAGGTTAGGCTTCATCCTACCCTCTCCAGGGCCCTTCTTTTTGGGCTTCCCCCCTATACTCCTGTTGAGGGTTTTATCTTTTGAGTCTATCTTCAAGGAGAAAAGTCTCTAGGGTACCAGTTCACTTTGAGTTTAGTTTTGTGTTCAGCCATCTCACCCCCTTTTTCCTCCCACCTAAGCCTCAAGTTCCCATTGAGATTGGGAACCAAACAGAGGTGCCAACTCTCACCCTTTCACCAATGCTCTTCAACTTAGTATTAGAAGTACTAGCCCAAGCAATAAGACAGGAAGAAATAAAAGGAAGACAAATGTTCCAGAGCAATTGATGCCTGAGAGAAGATTGAAAAATCCAGAAAGATTAGCCATGTCTACAGGTGGGAGAGGACTTCCAGACAGAGGCAATGACATGATTAAAGGTTCGTGGCAGAGAGCTGCATGATGAGCATGGTCTGAGTGTGACAGGGCATTGCACCAAGGCGGTTGAGAGAACATGGCATCCAGTCACAAAGGACCTCAGCATATTTGCACAAAATGTCTGGACTACAGTATTTTAAAGTGAGAGCTGTGAAGAAGCTGGGGCACTTGTCACATGCAGCATCCAGCCTGCTACCCCCGACCTGGGTGACCAGGGTGTCTCTGAAGCTGAAGGGCATTGTTTTCAAAGATGTAAACAGGGCTTGGCAAAAATCTTTTGTAAAAGGGCCAAATAATGTGTATTATAGACTTTGGTGGCCTTGTGGGATCTATCATCCCCTTCAAATGTGATGTTACAAATGACACAGAGGTAGTTGATGAATACTTCATGAGTGTGGATGGCTGGCCTTCAATCAAACCATGTTTGCAACAACCTGCAGGCTGCTGTTTGTTGACTTCAGCTTTAGGTGCTTCTCACCCACTCTAATCTTGAAGACCAGCAACTACTGCTACAGGCCATTGTTTTTCTTCTCTCCTTTTGTCCAACCTACTCTAGAAAGTATCTCTTGCTTCTCAAGATATCCATCTGCCTCAGTCAACTCAGGCGATTCTAACAGAATACTAGAAACTGGATATCTTTTTTTTTTTGTATGTTTTTATGAGAGAGAGAGAAAAAGGGAGAGAGAATTGGTGTGCAAGGACCTCCAGCCGCTGAAATTAAATTCCAGATATGTGCACCACCTTGTGAACATGTGTCACCTTGCATGCTTGTATCACTTTGTGAGTCTGGCTCACATAGGAGCTGGAAAATCAATCATGGGTCCTCAGACTTCACAGTCAAACACCTTAAATGCTAGACCATCTTTCCATCCTCTGACTGGATGCCTTAAAAACAGATGTCTATTCTTCTTTCTTCTTCTCTTTTTACTTACAAAAATCTACATTTATGAATATAATATATTCTATTATGCATGAGAATTTCAAGCAAGTCTCTCCATCTCTCTTTTTTTCTTGCCTTTTGATATCAGGATACCTGCATGGTTTGGTTCTTGGCTGGTTGGAATTCTTTTCCTGGCTTTGGATGGCTTGCTTTGCTGTATCTTTGCCAGAGGGAGAGAAGTCCCTTCTGTCATGAACCTCCATAAGGGGCACTGATTCCATTCATGAGGGTGCCATCCTGGTGGCTTATTTACCTCCCAAAGATGCCACCTTGGGATGGAGTGGATTAAACTTTCAATCTGTAAATTTTGGAGGCAAAAAAAAAAAATTCTGTCCATCTAACCTTCTCACATTAGTTTTTACTGGCATTTAAATTTTTATTCATGTTACTTTAATTTTGTTTATATATTATTAAATAATTGTGTTTCTTTTTTGAGGCTATAGTTAACTTACTTTTTAAAAATTAGTTTTGTATCCAGTGAATTCATTCAAGTTGGTACCATTGTTAGCCTCCTTCCTGTCCTCCCCCCTTCCCTGGCCTCTCCTTGTTGGGGTATATGGGTCATGCATTTTGGGGTTAGCCCTCAGTTAAGGGTAGGAGGAAGGGTCTCTGTATATCATGACACAACTTGTGGCTCTGACATTTTCCCCCCTTCCACAAATTTCCCCAAGGCATGTTGGGTTCATTTTAGGTCTGCTTAAATGATGAGGTCTTGGGAGCCTCTATGTCTCTGGATATCTGATTTGATAGGAGTTGATTGATCTCTGTGTCCATATTTTTCACCCTTGTGCTGGTATCAGGTTCACCAAGAAAACAGCACCCTTGCTTGTTTTGCCAATTATTCTTAATTTCAGCTGGGGCCATTTTGAGGTATGATGGGGTGGTTCTCTTCTAAGGATCTGCATTTATCTGAAAAAGAGAAGCAGATTCTCCAACAGAGCGTAAAGTTAGCACCAAATCAATGGGATAATCATTATTTTATTTAGAGAAAATTTAATAGGTGTAGGCCCTCTTATAAGCCACGATTTGTGGTAGCTTGATAATGGAGAGTGGGCTCATTTTTGGATCTGGTTCTGACTTGTTTCCCAGCTCCAGCTACGGGGCCCGTACCATTGAGGGGATCAGTTAGCCAAATCAAGAGCAGTTGGTTCCCCATCATGGCTGTATGCCACTATTGCACTTGTATGAGAATCATGACAGGTTATTTGCTGCTAAGTAGGTTGGACCATGAGTTGCTTGGACAGATATTGGTCATTTTCCCTCAGTTACCCATGTAGCACCTTCTGGCACTAGACGTGCTGACTGTCTGGGGACTGATTTTCTTCCAGGTTCCAGCCATGTCACTCCATGTTACATTCCAACAGCATATGGTGTCTTCAGCAGTAGGGTCTTACCACTAATCTTTGGTGGGTCATCATGTACTCTGGAAGAAATCTGTCATTCTTTTAGGAAACCTTGTAGGTTTCTCTGGCCAAAAGCTCATTGTGGATGATAGCCACCTGCTGGGACCTTAATCTTCTATTGCTTCTCTCTCTCTCCCTCCCTCTTCTCTCTAACTCTTTTATATTACTTATCTTTTTCTTCCTTCTCTTTGTGGGCACTGACCTGTAACTTACATTATTTTTATTAGTTAATGTTATTTGGTGGTAAACCTGAGACAGACACTCCAAAATTTAAGTGAATAAAAGGGGAAGATAGAATCTCATGGTGGAAAATTGATACAGCTCATGAAGTAAGAAGAAGAGCTAGATAATACAACTTGGAAGGATAAAGACCAAGGTAATTCAGGATTCCAACAGCAAGAATTACCTTTCTTCTCTCCAGGGTACAGTCATTAATACAACTCAGCTTCAAGGTCTCCTCAGTCTCCTGACCTTTCCATTTCCACAAGGCAGAAATGGCTGCATCACCATACATACCCTGATCAGGCTAATTCCATGTGTGCTCTGGTTCTGGTTAACCCAATATGACGCTGAAGTGTGCATAGTGGGTCAGCAAGGCTTGGTGTTACTGCATACATTAAGCACTTACCATCTGCTGCCTGCCATTCAGCAGAATGCAACATGGCTCAAGCCTCCACCAGATAGAGTATTCATGGGCAGTTCCTTTTTACATATTAACAACCTGTCACACATCTGTCCTCACCTAATTCACTTACAGATTTTGACTCTTGGAGCTATTGTCTTCCCTTACTGGTGTGCATGCAGGACTTTTGGCTCTGGAGTAAGACATATTTTGGTTTGAATTGGCCTAATTGTGGCTTTGGGCCTGTCATTGAATGTCTAAATTTCCTTGATCTTACATTTTCTTGTCTACAAAACAAAGTAAAAGCAAGGGTAAGTCAATTGTGTGTGTGTGTGTGTGTGTGTGTGTGTGTGAGAGAGAGAGAGAGAGAGAGAGAGAGAGAGAGGGGGGGGGAAGATAAACAGAGATACAGAGATAATTAAATTGGACTTTTGTGTATACGGGTACTCAATACATGTAGGCTATTGTTACTAGTATTATGCTATAAACAGGCTCAGAAACTGGCTTTCATTTCTCTATCTACTTGTAGAGCCTAAATTTTCCATGAGGTGGGCATTAGGAGCTCCTGTATACAAATGGCCTTGAACCCCAACCATAAGAGCACAACTGGATGGCAGCTGTAGAGCATCAAGACAGCTGCCGGCTGCCACTCCCAACTCAACTGATGCCCAACAGCACTCTCGGGTGACGTTTCTGAAATTATCAAGGAGCAATGCATGTGATGAGTGTGTATGTTTATGTGTGTGTGTGTGTGTGTGAGAGAGAGAGAGAGAGAGAGAGAAATAAAGAGCTCGTATGTATACACTTAAAATAAAACAGCTCCTAAAATACATTGGAAGGTGTTATTTTGATGTAAATTCTTGCCAAGTTGCAAACTGAACACTTTATGGAAAGTCAGAAAATAGACATGTGAGAATCTAATAGCCAAATCCACTTAGACCCATGACAGACTTTAGATAAGTTGCAAAGGAAGCTGAAATTCCATACAACCTCTGGCACATCAGTCATTCATGTCACCAGAAGTATGAATGAGTCTGTCCATAGTGAAGGTAGTCCTCCTGAGAAAGCAGTTCAGCTGAATGTGCAGCCAAAAATGAGCTGACTAGGTGTGGGAAAGCATATGGGATTCTTCAATATTTATTTATTATTTTTGATACATGGCAGTCCATGCTGATTTTGAACGTATGATTGATTTCATCATCTCTGCCTCCCAGGTGCTGGGACTACATGTGCATGCTATCATATTCCTTTTACTTATTCATTTGTTTATAGATCTATTCCACTATTGAAAAGCAACAGTAGGCCAAACATAATTATCAAAATCAGTATCTGTACTTTCTGGGGAAGGAGAGTCTTGAAGAACATGGGAACTCTTGCTCTCCTTGGCTTTTGACCATTTCATGGATTAAGTTTGAGGGTTAGAGATGTTAAAAGAGCACTATATTAGAGACAGGAGACACATTTTTGGGCATTGTCAAATAGCTTGGATCAGAGTAATACTAGAAATGACTGGGGGACTAAAGATATAGCAAATGACCTCCAGCTCTTCATTTATATCTCCCAAACTCTCACAGCACTCAAGATGGGTGAGATAATTTCTTGGAGAAATTACTAAGGGTGGAACTTGGGTTTGTATTAAATTCAAAAGATATAATAAATACAAGGCCCACACTGCATCTGAGGAACCACAGGTGAATGAGGAGCTGGGAACTACCTGAGGACTGGGAAGGAATAAAAACATTATTTGTTCACAAACTTTTCTTTCCTGAAAACCTAGTAAGATCTAACTTTTTGAAATTTTGTCAGAGCCTATGACTGGTCAGGCCAACAAAATATGAACAAAAACATCCTGTGGTTGTTTGGGAGACACTTCAAGAGTTAATGTGGGTTCTTTTGCCACTGTGGTCATGTCTGGAAGACAGGGTGACGAGGGAGCATTTGTCTTCTTGAGTTCATGAAGACTGGCATGAGGTCAGCCCCTTGCCAAGTGTTATTAAACATGAGATGTGGGTGACAGGTAATTCTTATCTGTATTATGCCTTTGGGATTTGAGGATTCTTGCTACTATGGAATAAACAATTCTGTCTTGATTCTGACTGTAAATTTGAAGCCAGGGAGACAGTTATGACTGGTTCATTAAGATCTAAGGTGTGGGCATCTAACAAGGGATTACTTTATGAACATTTATGAACTTCCTTATTCCAGGTGATACCATAACCTGGTGTCTAAATTAGGCCTTTCCCCTCTTACATCATGGGGATGAAACAAACCAGTCCATGGCCGAGGGTCAGTGGTCCTCGGTGTGGCACTGGGCTACAACAGGGGCATGTATACCATCTTGGAAGAACCATGGCTGCTCCTACCAATGTGAGCTACTTGAGCATGGGTTGTTATATGAATTAAGGTGAATTAAAACATAAAATAGTTATTCTAAGCAGAGATATTTGAGAGGTACAGACTAATAGCAAATGCTGGCTCCTGTAGGGAGATGCAAATGTGTATTGCATTTGGGTCATTCAGTGGAAGCAAAGCTAGAAGACCTTTAGAATAGTTTGTCAGGGATTGCAGATTTCAGTTGATATGCCATAGGATGTTAATGAAAAACTTTTTTCCACTGTGAAATCTTTTCTTTTTAACAGTTACCTATTTTTATTAAACTATTTTACAGCATTTTCAGTTTTATGAAATATCAAATCGCAAAATCCTTTCTCAGTTATCTCAATTTGCACTATCTTTCATTTTTATTAAGTAGAGATTTTGTATGGACACATCATGTATTGGTACCATTTCCCTCCTCCCTGACTCCATTCCACCTGAAGGTTCTCCTCAGTGGGCTTACTGGTATTCACCATGGAGTTGTGGGTTATTGGTTGTCAGAGAAGCAGTCAGTCATTGTTGGTGGGGATGTCTCTGGATAGACCTGCCCCCCGCATGGCTCTTATAATCTTTCTGCCCCCTCTTCCACAGAATTCCCTGAGCCTTGGTGGGTGTGCTTTAAGTGTTCTTTAGTGTGAGCTCTCAGCAGCATCTGGATTTCTTTTATTGTTATTATTATTATTATTATTATGTGTGTGCGCATGTGTGTGTGTGTGTGTGTGTGTGAGAGAGAGAGAGAGAGAGAGAGAGAGAGAGAGAGAGAGAGAGAGAGAGAGAGAGGTGGAACTCCTGTGGACCAAACAAGGAAGCAGCTGCCAATTTCATATCTCCCTTGGGCTCCCCTCTGTTTCTACCTGCTACCCAGATGGAGTGCTGAAAAGATAAAGAAAAGAGGTTCACGTTCCAAATTATCAACAAAACAAGAAGCAAATGAAGAAAGTTAATCCGTTAAGACAATCAAGAAAGGTCACATTCTCAGAAAGAATCCTCCGAGTTCACCTAAGTGAGCTGTGAAGATAGGCTTATTTATTTTTTTCTTGCTTGTACAAACACAGACCCACATCCTTGATCATATTATCCAGGATCGTGTCTCACTGATGCCATTATTGTGTTGTTCTTTGAACTTAGAGGAATAGTCTGAATGCCAGGTAATGAGAAAGTGACTGATACAATCACATTCTAGAATTTTATACTTGGGGCCCTCATACATACTTTCAATGTGCGTCTTTGGTAGTGGAGAGAACACGAAAGCACGGATGTCGGCTGGCAGATATACATAAGGTCACACATGAGGTAACTGAATCAGTTAGGTCTCCTAATGCCTTAGAGACATTCCTGTGTAGAAAATTAAAAATTTCAAAAGGAGGAGAAATAGGAATGTTTTCTTCCATTCGAAGAAGTATCTGACCACTTTAAAGGCAAATTGCCAGTAAATTGTGCGATGAATCATGATTAGCAGAATTATCTTGGATTCTTCATCACCTCACAAGAACTGTGGAATAAGAATAAACTTTGTTCTTTTTTACTAAATTATTTTATTTATTGAGGGAAGTACAGAACCAAAGAAAGGCACCCATGTGGCTAGAGATCCCATGTGCAAGGCCTGGAAAAAAGCATGGGAAGAAAAGAGAAAAGAAAGTTCAAGGATTTCCTGCCATTTAGGGAGCTGGAGGTGAGCTGTTTCTGAGCTGTTACTTGGACAAAATTGTACCTTGAGTTTTTATTTCCAACCTACATATATACTGCTCTGTTGATTTATGTTCACCTTTAAATTTCAAGCTAAGTTCTTGACACTGTCAATTAAAATTACCACATTGTTCAGACAAGCTCTCAGCAAAGAGCTATATTTGACTGCATGGTGGATAAGGCCACTGGGTACCAGAACTTGTTGGTTGAAATCTGGTTACCAGCCAAGCACATGTTGTGGCACTTGTCATCCAGCATTGGGGTGCCTGCAGGAGGCAGGCCAAAAAACTAGGTCAGTTTGGGGAAGACCAGCCTCCCCAATATGGTCATACTGAGTTATGAGTCTTTATATATATATACATACATACATACACACACATACATATATACTGTACTATATATATATTCCCTGGTACTGAAGGCAGAATGTTCTTCTATGTCAGGGGGTCTCCAGTGCATGGATTGAATGGGGTGGGTTACTGAGATGTCTTTGCTGTCCATCGGAATGAGCTTTATGGGTAAGAGAATCTAAGGTCATTGGCTTCATAGATTCCTAGGAGTTTTGGCGAAGGGTAAAACCTGATGACTGAGGTCATGTGAGGCACCTGCAGGCTATAACTATGTTGTGAAATATCAGGCAGGACTATTTGGTCCATGGGAACCAGGCACATAAAGAGGGAAGGAAAGTTGATGTTCCAGGTGTCCTCAGAGTGGTATAAAACAGGGAAGCTACTTCTCCGCAGCTGGCGGCCACACACCTGGGACAGCCTTATGGGTCTATGTTCACAAATAGTAGATTTTATGTTCTATTTGCAGGTGATGAGTTCTAGTGATAGTGTTCAGCTTTACCCCTGAAAATGAGCTAAGGTGAATAATCACTTTACACAGGCTTTCAAATGAAAAACTTCCTCATCACTTTGAAGTGCTCCATGTGAAAACACTTGAAGGCATTTGAAACCTGCTCACATTAGCATATGAAATGATTCCATTACTTTCACCAGTGAAAGAGAATACTCTTGTATTCTGTAAGTTTAATTTTAGCCCTTGCACATTTTGAATGATTATAAAAGTTGTTTTACATTTTATTATCACATACTCACAGAAAAGACCATTTATACTTAGCAGCACCATAAAAACTTTCAAAAGAGTTTCATTAAAAAATATCAATCAGGAATTATGTGTGAGTAATTCAAGGATGAAATCCACTGTCAGGGAAAAGTTTTGCCACAATCAAGGTCAAGTTGCCTATTAGAATTTTGATGGAATTTTATTTGGACATTTCATACAAGTACAACACTTATCTTCCATAATACTCTGAACTTTATCTTTCCATACTATAATTATATTTTACAAAGAAAATTTAAAGAATTTCTCTACTGCTAGTCCTACCATGCTAAATTGTAGAATCATATTTCTTAAGGCACTAAAGAAAATTCTACTGCATTGTGCCAAATAATACTTTTGTGATTTCCTATTATGGTGACAATCATGATCCTCGCTGTGATTTATTTGATTAGAAAACTCTTATCAACTTCTACAACAATCTGGTGAGTGAGGCATACTGTTTTCTGTCCTTGTAAAGAAGAGGATGAGAAAACAGGGAGGTGGAGCATTCCCTATGTTGGTATAAAATGTATGTGGCCCATCATCTCTTCTGCTTCTTACTCCTGTGCCTTTGCAAAAACATGCAAAATTCCAGAGAAGAGGTTTGCTATCCTTATTGGGGTAAGGTGGAATCTCATAGTTGTTTTAATTTGCATTTCCCTGAAGATTTTCTTATGTGCGTGTTTGCCATTTGTATTTCTTCCTCTGTGAACTGCCTGTTCAGCTCTAAGTCTTCTTTCCAAATCAGAAAGGGGAGGTTGGTTGCTATAGATATGCTTTCTACTGGTGTGAGTTATTTTTCTTATTTCTATGATAAAATTTCCTTATAAAAGCAACTTAAGGAAGGGAGGTTTACTTTAGCTCCCAGTCTATGGGTACAGTGCATCTTGGCAGGGAAGGAAGGGCGGTAAGAGTCCTCCAGTATTGTTACTGGAGTGTCAGTTGGTTGGGCACATTGTGTCCACACGCAGGAAAGGAGAGAGAATGAGAGAGAAAGAGGGAGAGAGAGAGAGAGGGCTAAATGCTGGTGCTAGGCTCACTTCTCCTCATTTTTTTCTCGGACCTACAGATCATGATATAGTGCTGCTCACATTCAAGATGGGTCTTTTCTCCTCAGCTGGACATCTATAGAAATGTCTTCCTAGACACATCCAGAGACATATTTCCTAGGTGATTATAAATGTAGCCAACTTGACAATAAAGATTATCATAGCATTTGTTATTTTTATCATGTAAACACCTGTGTAAGTATTCATCTTAGCATATTACCAAATACTACAGGAGAGGGAATGGAAGAATAATCTTTATATACATATAGCGAATGTTGGGGAATGTCTAGTTTATAGAAAAATGCTTTACTAATTCTCTTTTTTTTTTTTTTTTTTGAGTTAGGGTCTCACTCCATCCCAGGCTGACCTGGCACTAACTCTGTAGTCCTAGGCTGGCCTTGAACTCACAGTGTTCCTCCTACCTCTGCCTCCTGAGTTCCGGGATTAAAGATATGTGTCACCACACTCAGCATGCTTTACTAATTCTAAGAAGAGGCTTTAACATGGGAATGTGTGAGCTGACACACTGCAAGAAAAATACATAAAACCTATGAATAATCCACAGTTTTCAGGCCACATGAAACTTGGAGTAGAACTATGTTTTTGTAATGGTCAGCTACAATCCTGCTGTGGCCTTGTTCCATTGTTATTGCAAGACATTGAGACAAATATTACCAACTCTCAATAGACGCTTTTTCTTTCTTTCTTTTTTTTTTTTACCATTTCATTCTGAATCTAAGGTATGATACTATTTTTTTTTATTGGTCTTTCTTCTTTGTTCATTCTCTTCTCCATAGTCTTTTACCAATATTATCTTAGTCAACAACATCATTCATATCAGGCATGCTAACCTCCGTGGTAGCTTCTCAAGACCTTCTTAGTTAAGACAGAAATCCCAAGTTTAGATTTCATATCTTTGTTTCTCCATCTTCACCTGGCTGGCTCCAGCAGTTTCTTTTCATCACAATTGCTGGGCACCTGCCTCTCGCTGCCAATGGCTTCTGTTTACTATTCTTTATCTGTTCAGGCTTTCCTCCCCTCCTCTCATGACACTGATAACTCCTTCCATTTTTTTATATTTCCACTTTACTTTATATCCTCAGAGACTTTTGTCCTGGCCTCTTGAGTTAGTCATGAACTCCTGTCACAGGATCTGTGAAGTTGACATATGTTTTTCTGGGTTGTGCTCCTAATATTTGCAAATTTTCATGTACATACTGATCATTTTATTAATGTTTATTTTTTCTCACCAAATACTTCAGCTACAAAAAAGGTCTGTGCCACTTTTATTTTTGATTTCTCAGAGTCATCTCAGGGCCTATTATTGGATCTCCTCCAGTGTAAATACTTAAGACATTTGGCAGTTGTTCATTATTTATCATCTTTTAGTGAATCTAGTTGATATATTTCTGACAAACTGCCTTAGCATTGCCCCCTTCCTTTTCCCAACTGCGGCTTCTGCTCTGCTAGACGTAAAAGTCAAACCCCGCCATTGCTTCATTACCTATACTCTGCCAATATTTCCTCTGTGGACAAAAGTCTAGGACCAGCATGCTCTTCATGTTGCTAAAAGCAGTAGCAGAGATGATACCTGACTTCACAGGGCCCAGAAAAGTCCAATTTCTCAAGACGATTTTTAGAGGGAACTAGTGCTATGGGAAGATTGATTTCCCATGGAATAAGCTCATGCCAATGACAGCTCAGAGAGAAAGCTTTCAGCTAAGCTGCTCATTCCTCGTCCCTTTGGAGCCAGTGAGGCACAGTGGCCACATATAGCTTTCTGTAGGAGATCATCTGTACCAGTTGCCTTCTGATTACTGGGTCAAAATGCATGACCAAGCCAACCGTGGTGGCGCATGCCTTTAATCCCAGCACTCGGGAGGCAGAGGTAGGAGGATCACTGTGAGTTTGAGGCCACTGTGAGACTACATAATTAATTCCAACCTCGACAAAACAGCCTGACCAGAAGCAATTTAGGATAGGAAAGGGTTTAGTTCAGCTTTCAGTTCTAAAGAGATGGCATTCCTTCATGGTGGCGAAGGCATGAAGTGGACAGATAAGCAAAGGTTAGTAGGGCCACACTATAAAACCTCAAGGCCTCTCCTTGGTGATTCACTTCCTCCAGCAAGGTTCCATCTCTTAAAGGTACCATAACCTTTCAAACAACGCTACCATCTGGGAACCTTGTGTTCAATCACATAAACCTATGGTGTCATTTTACATCCAAACCACAATGTCACACATAAGCAATCAACATCCCTCTATTTGTCTGAAACTCAGATTATTTTTGTGACATTCAGCCCTATTAGTCAGACTCTTACTGTTGCTGAGACCAAATCACATGCAAAGGCAACTTAAAGGAAGAGTGGTTTATTTTGCTCATCCTTTCAGCAGTTTCAGTCTAGCTGTTTATCACGATGGGCAGGATATGGTGGTGGAAAAGGAGGGAGGGAGAGAGAGGAAGGGAGAGATCAGAAGAGAGAGAGAGAGAGAGAGAGAGAGAGAGAGAGAGAGAGAGAGAAGAGAAGAGAAGAGAAGAGAAGAGAAGAGAAGAGAAGAGAAGAGAAGAGAAGAGAAGAGAAGAGAAGAGAAGAGAAGAGAAGAGAAGAGAAGAGAAAGGGAGAGGAATTAAGGGAAGGAACAAGGAGAAATAGAACGCAGTGATACAGCCTCCAAAGATAGGCACAGCCTATCTTAGGCTACAGCCAGGCTCTACCTCTCCCTGAAAGTTTCCAGTGCTTCTTAAACTTGAGCCTATTTTGGAAGAAGCACTTCGTATTCAAACCACAAAAGCACCTTATATTCTTCCCCGTCCTCTCTTCCCATCTGCTCCTTTCTCTTGTGCCCTAGTGGTGCATGTCCCTCATCTCATTAAAAGTTAGTGCATGTGTCTGGGGTTAGTTTGCAGTGGCATGAGGCCCTGGCACACTCATTTCTTCTCTCTCTCAATCCTTGCAAATAAATTAAAAAACATTTTAAAAATTAGCTGTTACCATTTGCATAGGGCTGTTTTCTACAAGTCTTATGCTTATATATGTTCTTTTATTGATTCAGATAGCACTGTATATTTCCTTGGGGGAAACCATTAGAAAACACTGGACCTCATCCATGCATTTATTACCTCAATGTTTATTGAGGTCATACTGAAGCATAGACTTTGTTCAGGCTCTCTTAGGCAAAATGCACAGAGTAAGTTATGCTTGAACTTTAGCAAAATGCCTTAAATTTTGTTTTATTAGCATACCAAAGTTAGGTTTAATTATGGGACCACATGAAACTAAAAGTTTTTACACAGCAAAGGAAACTAACAGCCGGGCAAAGCTCTTTAAAAGGAGGAGATGGGAAAGCAGAAATCAGACAAAAACATCTGAGATTGTAGTAAGTGCACATGAGGGGTTAAGTGGGAATGGAAAGGGAATAGAAAAGGTTAATAAATTGTGAATATGATAGAATACATTATACATATATGGAAATGCTATAATGAAAACCATTATTATGCTTAATAATGGCATATTATTAACATATGCCAATAAAAATAAAGAAAGAAAGAAATTACCACTCACTGTGCCCAGAACTATAAAGAAAGCTTTTTTTTTTTTTTCCAGGTGATGTAGAATTTTCCAAATGTCAGGGTAGATCAGAGACTGAGAATGTAAGAAGTCTTTTTAGACAGAAAGAACTACAGGCACACATGTGCAGAGTAGAAGGTCATGATACATCTGCAGAAATCACAAGAGTTTATTTAGATGAAACAGAGCTGGGAAGATGTTGGGCTCAAAGTAGAAAGAACATTCACGTTTTTCTGTGGTCTGATAACCACAGTTCTGAGAACTGTGCTCAAGAAGGTCCAGTGGAGCTTCAGGGTAAAATGAAGGCCACGGTTGTGGTGACTGGTATGAAGCAATTTTGTTTACTTCTTCCTTACTGCATTTTCTGGAAAGACCTCAAGAAATCTGAGCTGCTGAAGTTCAGAAAGATAGAGAATGAGAGTTGATAGAATCGTAAACTTGGTGGAGAGACTTCTTGTCCCTGGAAACTTGGCCAAGTGGCAAAACTTGCATCATTGGTACCTGAATCATTTGAAGCAGATTTTGTTTTGTACCTCTTTCCTCTGCAGGGAAGAAGGATCACGTATTAACTATGAAATGATAAAATGAAGATACGTTCTCAGAGTGAACCAAAATGTGTGCTTGTCAAACAGAAATACTTCACCTTATGTTTTGCAGTGTTTCATTTGAGTTTTTGAACAGAAATAATCATCTCATGTGATCTCACAGGATGACCAGTTGAAGCACCTCATATTCTTTTTCTTTGCCATTGGTGACATCATGCTTATTTGTTGATTGAATATAGGGTTTTGTACTCCCACAGTGCTGGAAATATGAACTCCACATGGACCCGAGGTAAACTTCAGCAATTCTTAGCCATTACCAAGTTATTTGCAGAGTCATTGTGTGTGGCTGGATCTATCAGAAGATTCCTCCTGCATTGAGTTTTCTAAATTAACGTCTATTCTATTAATAGAGAACAAATACATGTGAACTTGAGGCTCGTATTCACATTAGTAAAACTCAACAGCCGCTATACTCATTGTTTAGACCTTGAAACCACAAATAATTTGGGGACCTTGTGTTACCTCTTGACATAGTTTACAATTGGCAGTGAATGTTGACATTAAACACAGGCTGACACTTGGCCAGGTGTGTTATTGTTTTGAAATTCTTTAATACAATGTTGCTCCTGACTGCACATGTCCACTGTGGATTGCACCCCCATCCAACCAGGGGTGCAAGATTTTTGTGTGTTAAGTGTAGAGCTAAACAAGTAGGCTCAAATCCTGGCTATTCGATTTTCTAGCTGTGCAAGTCTTGGGAAGTTGTAACTGACAGTTTAAATAACTTGATGAACATGGTTACATTAGCAACTGTCATAAAACTTTGGTGAAGGTTAGTATGAAAATTCTTCAAGTGAAATGCTGGAAGAAAATTAAAGCTAACACATATTTATTGTTCAATAATACGTTCTCAGAGCATGATGTGAGACCCAGTGAGTGAATGAGATATATCAGAGATAGGACTGAAGTCCATGTTTACTCAATTTTGCTTTTGCTTTCTGGTATCTATACTATTGATTATTATGATTATGGAGACAAATTGATTGACTGTTCAATAGGACTAGAAGATGCAGAACTTTGAAGTAAGGAAAAAAAAGCATGATCTGGAGAAACTGCTTTATGCAATGACCCCATCTTAACTAATATTCCAATGTAGACAAGGGATGAGAACTTCCAAAACTCCATTTGCCATGAAGTATGATTTTAAGAAAATTGACATAACATGATGCATCCCCAGGAGTCACTTATGTACCTATTTACTTTTTGCTCAAAACTGCATAGTTTTACTAGCATAACTATATGTGGATGTGGCCCAGTAGAAATATAATGTTTTCTACAAATATAAGCCACATATGGATGTTTACATTTCTAGTAACCATATTTCACTAAAGTAAGAAGAATGAGATAAAGTAAACCTTCATAATGTATATTAATATATGGCTGCATTATGACTAACATATAAATCCATTATTAAAGTTGTGTCTGGGGTAAAGACCTGTAATCCCAGTTATTCTGGAGGTTAAGGCAGGAGGACCACAGGTTAAAGAACTGCACATGTCACAGAGCAGATTGAAGGTCATCTTAATGAGATATTACCTTGAAAGAAAAAGTGAGAAAAGGCTTGGAAAATACCTCAGGGGTACAGTGACGATTTTCTAGCATGCTTAAGGTCCTAGATTTAATTTCAAGTAACACACACACATTTATTAGATATTTTACATTTATTTTATCTCAATCTTTGGCCTCTGGTGTGCAATGTGCAGGTGAAATGTATACCAGTTTGAGTTAACCACATTGCAAATACTTAGGAAGCATAGGTGCCTAAAAGTTTCTGTTTTTGATATGGAGGAATAGACAGTTACCCTCAAATAGAGGTCCACATGCTTCAAGGTAAGCACTTTATTCACTGAACTATCTCCACAGCCCAGAAGAAAACTATTCAAAGTAAATTTTAATTTAAAATTATTTTAAAATTACTTCAAATAAAAATTTTATTGATAATATTTAAAGATATGTAGTCATTTAAGTTTCTTGTTTTAGAGAGAGAAAGAAAGAGAGAGAGAGAGAGAAATGGCACACAAAGGCTTCAGCCACTGCAATCAAATTCCAGACACTTGCACCACCTAGTGGGCATGTAAAATCTTGTGCTTGTCTCACCTTTGTGTGTCTGGATAATGTGGGATCTGGAGAGTCAGACATGGGTCCTTAACCTTCACAGGCAAGCACCTTAAATGCTAAACATTTCACTTTCTTACTTGACAACCAAGAAGCTCATAATTGAATTGAGCATTATACTGCAATGGATACCTGTGGTAGTTTGAATGTATGTCCCCCAATGGGTTCAGTTTTATTAAAGCTTCTTGGATTTCTAACCGTAAAGCATTACATGGTGAGGATCTAGAATTCCAGCCTTAGGTATGCCGAGAGAACAGTCTGAGTTCTGTCAGGTTCCCTGCAGTTTTGCTGATGCTGTTTTGTTACTGGTTTCTTGCTTTGTGATGGTATTTTTCTCTGGGTGTACCTGTGAAAGGGGTCAATGTCTTTCACCATTATGCAACTCTGGATCTGTAAGCTGCAATAAATTCCTTTCTCCCATTAATGCAACATGAAGCTTCATGTACCTTTAGCAAACTATTTTTTCCTGTCAGTCCTACTTATGGCTCTTTTTTTTTTTGGTCCAAATTATTATTTCATAATAAGTTTTTCTTATTTATTGTTTATTGTACAAAAAAACATGAGGAGAATAACTAATACTTCAAGGAATGGGAGAATAAAGCATTTTAGCAAGCATCTCTTGCTACTCACTTCTGGAAGAATATTGGGTTAAATGAATTACAGCCCAGTAGAAACATTGGCTTACAAATGAACAGTTTTGTAATGTTAATCACATATCATACTGTAGATTCAGAGATTGGTAGAACTTGCCCAGACTGGGGGATGATCTAGTTTGACTGTCATGTTTTATGGAGCTTCAGAGAAGTTGTTCAACTTTTTAAAGTGCTTCAAGTTGGATAAGTGCAAAGATGAACTGCAGGATAGGATAGCCTATGAGCTGTTTCTAACTCTACATCAATAAGATTTTGATGAGTTAATCCTGAGTATCAGCTCTTCTGGGTGGGTGAGTCAGGACAGGGCATGTGTTTCTAGACATTAATTCAGTATTTGATAAGAGTAAAGTGTGTTGGACCTGGTATTTAGTCTGTGAAGAAGCCTGGGCTTTCTATCTTATTGCAGTCAGGTTCACATTGATGGCAGACATCATCTGACAAAGAGCAGCTTTTGGGAAAAAAAAAAGGTTTATTTTGGCTTACAGACTCAAGGGGAAGCTCTGTGATAGCAGGGAGAATGATGCCATGAGAAGAGAATGGACATCACCTCCTGGCCAACATAAAGTGGACGATAGAAACAGTAGAGTATGCCAAACACTGATAAGGGAAAACTGGCTATAATACCCATAGCCTGCCCCAAACCATACTCTACCTCTAAGAGGTAATAATTCCCAAATCTCCATCAGCTAGGAACCTAGCATTCAGAACACCTAGGTTTACAGGGGACTCCTGAATCAAACCACCACATTCCAACCTTGGCCCCCATAAACTTATAACCATACATCATTTAAAATGCAATGCATTCATCCAAATTTAAAAGTCCCAGAATTTTTATCAATACCAATGATGTTCAAACATTCCCATAGTCCAAGGTAATAATGACAAAAAGTAAACACTCACACTGTAAAAGATGGTATTGGGCATAGCAAAGAAATATTCATCCAATACAAGATTTAAACAGGGCAAACATCACACTCTGTAGCTCCAAGTCCAACAACTCCAGTCAATGACAGGTCTCCAAATCTCATAATTCTCACCACTAACAAATTTCTAGAATTCCAATTTTGCCCCTCCAGCTAGGCTACTCACAGTCCTGGAAAACTTCTTCAGGGCCATCAGCAACCATCTCATGTCCTGACATCTCTACTGGGTCTCTGCTGCAACCCACAGTTCATCCTTACAGCTCCATCAGATCTTCATGCAGACAATGAGCAAACTGCTCCCTAGCTGTTTCCAAAACTCAAGACTGCATTGCAAATTTCAATACCCTCTCTTTCCTGCATTTCTTATACTCCATAATACCAGGCGTGGAACCAATTTGTTAATCTGGGGGCAGGGATAAAGCAGACTTTGAAGAACAGGGCACTCCTTGAGCATTTAGACCCATTCAAAAGAGTCTACATTCTTCCTGTTGTCCCAATACAGGTTGGCTGGCCGAATCTCAAAGGTTGCAATGTCTCACACAATTGCAGCTGAACAGGCAGAAGTTTTAGCCCAAATATTTCTTTCTGTGCCATAACCCTCTGCTCACACCAGTTTCAGTTCTATAAAACCCTGAACAAATTCTCAGGACATGGGGCATAACAGCAAGCCTCTCACACAAACTGCTTCTAGCCCAGTCCAGGCAAAGCTCATTCTCACCCTCACAAGCCAAACTTCACAGTCCATATTTCTTGCTGCATTCAGGTCTTTCAACTCTGACCCGAATAGTCCATCAACCTATACTTACAGCACTGCAAGTCATTTTTTAGGCCAAGGTTTCAATTCCTTCCACATTGCTTTTGAAAATCATCTCCAAAAGGCCAAAGCCACAGTCACGTGTTGGGAAGTAACCCCACTCCTGGTGTCAAATTTACTGTTGTAGTTGGGTTCACATTGCTGGCAGAAATCACCTGACAATGAGCAACTTTCAAGAAAAAAGGGTTTATTTTGGCTTACAAACTCAAGGGGAAGCTTTATGATGGCACGGGAGAATGATGGCATGAGCAGATGATGGACATTCCCCTGGCCAACATAAGGTGGATAATTGCAACAGGAGAGTGTGTCAAAAGCTGACAAGGGGAAACTGGCTATAATTCCCATAATCCTATCCCCAACAATACACTGACTCCAAGATGTAGTAATTCACAAATGTCCATCAGCTGGGAAACTAGAATTCAGAACACCTAAATTTATGGGGATGACACTTGAATCAAACCAACACACATCCTATTTCTGGTAATAGAGCCATTATTTATGTGAGATGTCACTCTCCTAGGAGTTTACACTATGAACTACACTGACAAACCATACCATGCTTCTTGCAGAAATTAGTTAACATAATTTGGCATTGACTTAAGGGAAAAGCAGATATTCTAAACCACTAGTTGGAAACTGGCTTAAGCCTTTCAAAGAACATTTTTAAAACATTAATTATGGACATACTGTGTCTACATCATGTGTCGATACCATGCTTTTCCACATCACTGCACCCATTCCTTTGGGGGCTCTCCCCCCTGAGATCACAGGTTTTACCTTTGGGGTTGTGCTTTATATATTGTGGGGGCAGCAGGCAGTTGTTGGGAAGAGGCAGTGCCTCTGGGTATGATGTCTATTTTTGTGGCTCTAACAATCTTTCATCCCCCTCTTTAGAAAAATTCCCTGAGCCATATTGGGTGTGTTTTAAGTTCACATCAGTGATGGGCTCTTAGAAACTTCTGGATCTCTGTTTTCATAGGTGTTGAGTATCCTTAGGGTCTGTCTCCTTCACCCTGGCTCTGATTATTAGGAACAGCATGGAAGCAGCACTCTTGTTCAGCTCCCCAAATCCACTGTGGTTGTAGCTGGGGCTTGGCAGAAGCATGAGTAGTAGTTATTTCCCTGGGTCTTCCTACTACCTGAAAACAAAGAATAGATTCTCCATTTGATTGCGCAGTCAGCACAGGCTGAATGGGATAAGTGTTACTAATTTAGAGAGAATTTGATGGATGTATTCTCTCTTTTAGCCCAAGATTAGTGGAAGCTTGACATTGGAAAACATAATCATTGTGTCCATAGGATTCTGACCTTGTTCCCAGTTCCAGATATAGGTAACTTTTGGTTGAACATACCTCTTAGCCAATCAAAAAGCCATTGGTTACCCACCAAGGCTGTGTGTCACCATTGCACTTGTGTGTACATCCCATCAGGGTGTTTGCTTCTTAGTATCTTACAGCACTGGATGCTCAGACAATTTTGGACCACTTTCCCCCAGTAGCTCAGGTAGTGCTTTCCAGCACTAAACGGGCTGTCTAGAATCTGCCTCTCTTCCAGATTCCAGCCAGGTCTCTCTGGGTTCTGTGTCAGCAGCATACTGGTATCTTCAGCAGTCTTAAATCAGAAGATTTAAAAATGTAAAAGTTCATTGTATTGAAAGTATTGCAATTACTTTGAAGTCAGCTTAGAGCCTCTGTATTAGTATTTATATTATACAAAGCACTTTTTTTCCATCCAGGGCTTTCTGGATGCATGAACTACTTCCTCACATCTGGTTGCGAGTTTTGATCCTTCTTATGGCCAGGGTTATATAATTGGTCCAGGTGGTACCCATTTCACAGATTAGCAACTGAAATTTAGGCAAATTCAAGTACCTAGATTGTAGTTATGTTACTGGTAAGTAGATGGATTTGCATTCAGACTGAAGTCTGTCTTCAAGTTCATGATTTTGAAACTTAACGGTGGGTGTTTTGCAGTGTTTTGGTTTTTTTTTTTTTTCATTTTAGGTATGTTCTACGTTAAGGTTTCCAAATAAAAATGCAGGATACCCAATTAAACTTTAGTTTCAATAAAGAATAGTTTTACTTTATGTTTTCATATGTTGCATGGGCATCTACTTGGTGTATGTTTTTCTTTCAATGCTATTAGTTTTTTATCTAAAATTTAAACTCAGTGAGATTCTGATATTTTTATGAGCTGTGACAGCCCTATCATATAATAATCAGAGATCAGGTCTGAAGATAATTAGATGAATAACAAGGAGAGTGGAAGTTATGATGTACTCAGCTTTAATCTTGATGTTGGACAAAAACAGCTAAGACTTGAGCAGCTACAAGCAGTAGACCACTTACCAAAGCCAGAACCTTACCCAGGCAGGGTACAGTGAATGTCTTAGTTTTGTTACCATGCAAAATCAATTCTAGAGACTTTGCAGGGGGAGTGTTTGAGTCATTGAAGAGTTAGTCAATGTGGACAAATAAGTGGAGAGATATGTTGGTTATTACATGAAATATTATGAAAGAAGAAAACCGAATCAAGCATTTGATAAGAGATAGTATGTTTATGGTGGTGAAGAGGTAGAGATGACTGAGTAGGTCAGAGGTAAGTTTATCCATTGGGCATATAATTGAAAGGGAAGTAAAAAAGGTAAAAGTAGAATGGGAATCAGTGTCATTATTGCAGAACGAACACAATATAGATAGATGAATCTTGCCAGGTTTCTATTAATAAAATTTCCTGCTGTATTATTTTTTGTCTGAATCTTTTACGGATCTTTGAACAAGGTTCTAAAAACCTGAAAACATCCAGAAACCACTGGTATACTGTGTGGTGCCCTATGGTTTATTTGAGTTCATTCTTCTTTTACTCATCATGAAATAGAGATCTGTTACTGACCACTAGCTTATCATCACCTACCTCCTCCAGGTGACCCATAAGTCATATCTGCCAGCATTGTGAGTTGTCTTTACTTGCTTGCTATATCTTAGCAACAGAAGTATGAAGTAACTTTTGGCAGCACAGCCTGAAGTTCTGTAGGACTTTTACATAACACTATCTCTCTTCCTATCTCTCTCTTGGTGGAGCTAGGCAAAGGAGGGCGACAGAGGTGTAGGACTGGCTCCTACACTTGTGACCTGCTGTCAGTTTTGACGTTCCAGGGAGCAGCTACATATATTTTTTTCTATGTAAGTCAGTGAAAAGATGTTTAAAGGGAAGCCAATGACTACCTGTCTACATTTATGGTCATCTATGTGGGTCAAGATCATGCCTAGCAACTGAAGAATCTGAAATACAGTGCATCTGGACTTCAGTCACATTCATAGTCTGACACAGCAATGGAAATGTAATTGCAGAACTGTAGTCTATAGGACCTGGGTGACAAAGAAGGAAATTTGGACGAAGACTGTAGCATGAAAATTTGTCTGTGCTACCAAAAATGTCAAACAGGTCCATGTACTAAGTTGACCCATATTTCTGGCCCTCTCAGACTTGTTTCCTTATGTATATATAGATCCTACATGCCATCATGTTTGTTTACTGAGTGATGAAAAGTACAGATAATGTATATAAAATTACATACCAACTTCTGGACCAGTCTGTTTTAATAAATATCCATCTGTTTTCCATTTCACTTTAATTATCAGCCATTGAAACACTTTGAAACAATACCTTTCTCTGAAATTAGAGGAGACAGGAAAAAAGCAGAGGGGCAGCAAGGCTTCCCTAAATTATGAGTTTTATATGATATTAAGCAGATTTGACATGAAAAT
The DNA here is from genome assembly GCF_020740685.1 of Jaculus jaculus. Taxonomy (NCBI): domain Eukaryota; kingdom Metazoa; phylum Chordata; class Mammalia; order Rodentia; family Dipodidae; genus Jaculus; species Jaculus jaculus. Next base: position 207,358,023 of record NC_059103.1, on the reverse strand, counting down.
GACAGATGAAATTATGCTGGGCCTCATCCCACAGGTTAGTAGTTATGCACGCTGCAGTGAAATTGTAGCTGGTTTGGAGTTGCTGCTGAAGCAGGGATCAGACTTGAGCTTAAGCCTTACTAGTGAAGATACAGGTACTACTTGGCAGAGAACTGAGTATTCCTGAAACTGAGCTCACCAGGATACACTGTTCAGATTTTTATGTCTCTTCATTTTAAAGCCAGGTGTAACAGACAGTTTCAGGTTCTCTGCGATGAGCTTCCAGACCCAGTACAGTTATGGAGGAAGGGATTTATTGAAGCTTACAGATCCAGGGGAAGTTTCATAATGGCAGAAGAAGTTGACCTCCACTTAAAGGACCAAACAGTGAGAGAAGCCCCATGCCAAGCCAAATGCCACATTGTACATTTCAGGAACTGCAGGTGGGACTAGACACTTTGCATATCTTTTCATTGGAATTTCAAACACACCACCACATCTTAAGATACACCCAGTGACCATGTGGCTGCAGATCTAAACTACAAACTTATTAATAAAACACTGAATATATTGAGAGCCATCTATTCAAGCTACCATACCAGGTAAGCCAAAATAATCAAGTTTTAGAAGAACCAGAAACAACATACTATTTCAGCTTATTTAACTCATATTATTACTACCTTAAGCTAACTGAACAATTCTCTTCATTTTAAAGTGGAATATAGCTGAAAAATGGATAGGAGAAACAGATTTTTCAATATTGCACAGCCAGGACTTCCAAATCCCATGCCATTTCCCATTTACCTACACCTTCACTTCATGTCTTTGATTTCCCTCTATAATTAATTATTATTAAAAACTGATATTTTCACTACTATATTTGGGGAAATCCAGCCCCCAAAGTAATGGTATTTAGAGGAGGGGGCTTTGGAAAGTAGCAAATCATGAAGGTGCAGCTTTGAATGGAGGGACTAGCTCCTTTGTGAAGGAGGCTGAAAGGTGGTCAATTCTCACCCACCATTGAAGGGCACAACAAGGAGTGTGCTCTTCAGGCAGAAAATGGGCTTCACCAGACACAGGAGCTGCTGGTGCAAATGCCCCAGCCTTCAGAGCAGTGAAGTAAGAAATACTTCTCATTTAAGCCAAGCTGTCTGTAGTTATTTCAACACTAGCCAGAGCTGATGAAGACATAGTGATTAGCATACTTATGTTGGCTTTGGTAAAGTGGTTAACAAGTGCATACAAATGTGAACCCCAAGAACAAAACCAACTCTGTAAGTCACGTTCTTCCAGTGATCATCTTTCAGTCAGCAGCCATGAGCTGAGTCCTACTTGAGTCCTTTTTGGTTCCTCCTTCTATTGTATTCTGAGAATCATTTTTATTAAATTTGAATGGTGACGATTTCTGTTTCCCACAAAATTCCTCTTAAATTGCTCGCAAATTACTTTCACAATTGTTTTGTTCAATTTAATCAATTAATTTCATTGCTTGTTTTATTGTCAATACCAGTGGTTTTTTTCCCAGTCCCATATTAGTCTTATGCTCATGTCAACCCTCTTTATTTTTCAATGATACTACTTATTGTCATGATTCTTAAAATTATTTTGAGTGAAACTGATGAGTTTTAATTGAGTTTTTAATTGGGTTATAAATTGCTGTTATGATTATTGAATACAATGTAGAATAATGAAACCAAACAATTTAATGTATCTATTACTTCATATTTTTAACTTATTTTGTGAGAATATTTAAAGTCTACTCCCTTAGGAAGCTTCAAATATACTTTGAAATTAACTGCATTCACTATCTTGTTAAATAGAGCTAAACATATTTCTCTTAACATATTTTATATTATTTAACCTAATTTCATCAAGTATATTCTAGTAGAATTCCAGATATGCAGTCATTGAAGAAGCCTCTAGTTTTGGCTTCATAACTATTCTATTTGGGGATCTTATAATTATTTCTTACATTTTCTATGTATTAGTAAATATTATGGCAAAGTTAACCAGGCTTATGACTATAGGGTTGTCATAGTGTGGATTGTGAGGTGGTAAAGACATGTACCAAACCTCCACAAAGACTTCATGAATGTGAGATCCTAATATTGAGTGTGACAGGGGCAGTCAGGGAACCCACTCTGGGGAAAGTGCTCTCTGAGCAGGGTCTTGAAGATTAGATGAGCTTTTAATGAAAAAGAAGTCGAGGAAGAAAGTCTTCTGGATTGGCTGATGGCTCGGCTTTGACTAGAGGTTCTGACATCTGTGTCTTCCCAGGTAGATGCAGAAGATGGTAGCGTGAACTGTAGAATTCAAAACCAGCCCAGAGATCTAGGCTGACATGCATTTTATACGTTGTCATATAAGATAAGCCTCAAGGTGAATAAACACAGCAGGGTAAGAATATTTGTAAATATAGGAAGTCCATCTAGAAGATAAAGTTTTGAAGACCTCATGGATTGTGTGAAAATATCTTATGCAATGGAAAGTCCTGGGAATGCTTTCAGGAAATTAACAATTGTATTAGTCACTTTTCATTGCTGTGAGAAACACAAACAAGAGTAACCAATTTAAAGGAGAAATACTTTGGCTCATGGTTTCAGACCATGGAGCCGCAGCTGCTCTTTGACCATGGTTGACTATATCTATTGTTTTGAGGACTGTGGGAAGACATCATGAGAAAAGGGTATGATGGAACTTATCTTCTTACCTCATGGTGGTTGAAAGCAGAAAGAGAGAGAGGGAGAGAGAGAAGCTATACCCTTCAAAGGCATGCCTTCAGCAGCCTATTTCCTTCAATTAGTTTACACCTCCTAGTTTACACCACCTCTCAGGAATACCATCAAATTATGAACCCAGCAATGGATTACTATGTTGATTAGTTCCCACTGTTCATGATTCAATCACTTTAAAAGAGCCTCATCTGTGAACTTTACATCAGGGGATCAAGCTTTTTAACAAGACATGGATTTATGTAGTTCATTGTGAAGAATAGTTTGGAAAGAAAATAAGTCAAAAGGGAAAACAAATATTTGAGCAGACATTTGTGTAATCTAGTTAAATATTTTAACTATCTGACTAGAAAGCACAATTAAAGAAAAATAAGGATACATTTTTCTTTAGGCTTCCTGTGCATTTCTGAGAGTGGGGCTGTAAAAATACTATAGTATTATTAGCAAGAACATTATTTTAAAGGTGTCTTATAAAAACAGCTGCAAATTTAAGCTAAATTATTTGTAAGTTCATCCCAAATTGTAGACACTATATGCTACTTGTTTAGTATATTTTAACTCAGTTTAAATTTGTTTCCAATTGTTGCAGACACCTTCCCTTGCTGGCATAAAGCACCCAACCCAAAGTAGCTTGTGGGAGGAAAGAGTTAATTTTGACTTAAAGACTCAAAGGGAAGCTCCATGATTGGAAGGGTAAGAATGGCATGAGCAGAGCCTGGACATTAACTCTACCACAGCCGGTGGAGTACTGCAGTGTGTCAGCAAGCCCCCTAGCACTGGCAAGCTAGGCCTAATAAACCTCAAGGTCCACCCCAGCAACACACCTCCTCCAACAAATCTCCACCCTCCAAACTGCAATCAGCTAGATTGTAAGCACCCAGAACACAGAGTCGTGGGAGATATCTAATGCAAGCCACCACATTGTGACCTTGGCCCCATAAACTGATAACCATCTATGATGTACAATGTAGTACATTCAATGAAACCGTAAAATTCCCATAGATTTTGTTTTTAATCAATCTCAGTGCTATTCAAACATCCCCAAAGTCCAAGATCTCTTAAGTGTGATTTGCAGAGCTAAAAGAACATAATAGCATAGCATAAACATGCACCCTTCATAAGATGGCACTGTGCACAGCAAGGGAAGATTGAACCAATGCGAAATGTAAAACAAACAGGCCAAACATTAGACCCTATAACTCCAAGTCTGACAACTCTAACCAATGACAAAGTCTCTGTAGTTCCCAAACCATCCCTGTAGCTAGGATGCTCACAATCCAGGGAAAACACCATCCCAAGGCAGTTTTCTGTTTAGCAGCAGTGTCATAGTCCTGACTGGGAAATCCCCTGAAACCCATGGTTATGCAAGGACTTCCAGCTTCCCCGACTAACATTGCCTATTGCTGTTTCCAAAAGAGCTAGTCTGCTTTGCAAATCCAATGACCCTTTCTTTCCTGCATTTGTTATACTCCAAAGTACCCGGTGGGCTACCAAACTGTTAATCCACAGGGGGACTAAAGTCAGCTTTGAAGACAGCACACTCTTCCAGAAGACTCAGCAATCTATATGCTGTCCCAATACAGAACATCTGACCCAATCACAATCTCTCAAACAACTACAGTTAAACAGGCACTAAACTTTCATTTATTTCTGTGCCATAGAATTCTACTCACACCAGTCCTTTTCTACACAACATAGCCCTGCACAAGTTCTAAAGGCATAGGAAGATTACCGCCAGTCTCTCATACAAGCTGCTCTCCCAGTGTGGATAACATTCTTTTATGTGCTCATAAGCCCAACCTCACGGTCCATGGTTCTTGAAGAAGTTAGGTCTTTGAGTTCTTACCAGAATTGTCCCTAAATCTGTACCTTCAGTACTACAAGGTGTGTTTTAGACCAGGATTTCAAATCCTTCCACATTCTTCCCACAAATCAATTCCAAAAGGTCAAAAACCACACATTAAGGTTTCTAGTGGCACTGACTCTGCTTCTCAGCATCAATTTTGCTGCTGCAGTTACCTTTGCATTGTTGGCACAAAGCATCCAAACCAAAGGAGCTTGTGGGAGGAAAGGGTTTGCTCTGGCTTACAGACTTGAGGGAAATCTCCATGAAAGAATGGCATGAGCAGAGCAGAGGCTGGACATCACTTTTGCCAGAGCAGGTGGAAGACCAGAACATGAGATCAACTGACTAACACTAGGGAACCAGGGCTAATTAACCATCAAGCCCCTCCCCTGCTAGAAACATACCTCCAGCAAGTCTCCACATTCCAAATTGGCATCACCTGGGGATTAAGCATTAATATTTATCAATGTTACTAATTTATAAATATTCCTTCTAGCTAATGGAAAGAGAGGACTATGCTGTTAATTAAAAAAAAAAAAAAAACTTATATAGACCTAGGCAAGAGGAAGTCATATGCCAGGTAACAGGTGAATGGAAGCAGAAGGACAATATACCAATAATGAACTCACGGAGAAGATAATCAAGATAAGCATCCTATTCACCGTAGGAAGCTTCTGAGGCACAGCTCTCTCCCCAGACAGAGGCCTTAATTACCTCTCAATGAACATGATTAACCCTATTGAAGATGTCCTTCAGAGAAAGGGTCACCATGGGGAGTGGTCATACTACAACCTATATTAAAAATTTAATTAACAAAAAAGAAAAGCACACAATATAAAAAATTAGACCTCAAGGCTGATAGCCACACAATGCATCTTCTTATGCATCCCTGAGAAATGGACACACCATGTGCTGCTGCAGGCAGTAGGGCCATAGGCAGGGCGTTTGTTTTGTAGGAGCCAGGGCACAGCCATGTTTGCTCTACCAATGACAGATAAAACCTAGTAACTGGAGTCCCTGCAGATAGTTTTTTTTTTTTTTAACACTGAAACTATTGATAAACATACTTTTTCTTTTAAAAATAAAAAGTGCTTCATTGGTATTTGGGATTGTATGTATGAGACTGTACCTTTGTGATAACTCCAGACAATACTTCACAGAAGACTATAAAGAATTAAAAGAGTCTTTCAGCTCTGGAATGAGGCTCATGAGTAGAATCCTCTCCTTGCCATATGTTAGCTATGTGTTTGAAGGAAAGATAACATCTTAGGTTCTTGTGTTTCAGTTTTCTTGTTTCAGAGGAGAATAATAACAGGGAATATGTCATTAGGCCGTTGTGTATGTGATTTTGTGATTTGGTGACGTAATACATTTAATACTGACCATTAACAATATTGATTATGGGACTGGGGAAATAGCTCAATTGGGAAAATGTTTGCTGTGAAGGCATAATGAGTCTTAGATTCTCAGTGCCATGTAAAAGCAAGGCATTGTGGGATATGATGTAGCACACAATTGAGAAGATGGAGACAGGAGGATCCTTTGGGCTTGCTGACCAGCTGGTCAAGTTGAATCAGTGAGCTCCAGATTCAATAAGAGATCCTGTCACAAAAATAAGGTGGAGATTGAGGAAGACACCCATATTGACCTCTGGCCTCCACATAAAAATGCATGTGTGTGCATGCATACCTCCCCACAAATACACACACACACACATATATATACATACAATTGGCTATTGCTCTGGCTACTGTGACACTACTCTGCTCAAACATTTAAAAGTATGGTTTTATATGCAAATAAATCACATTAATCATGCTGCTTCAAGCCATTTAAAAAAACAAATTAGCACCTTATTGGATTCATTTCCTATTTAGCACACTTGAGTCATCATTATTGTTTAAAACAACATAACTGCTAAGAACATGGACTGTGGAGGCGGGTGGTCTGGATTTGAGCTCTTCTCTCCCATTCACCAGTGGTATGTACTGAATGGACAAGTTAGCATCTCTCTATTCTTACTTTCCTGTGAATAAAACAAGAAATATTAATAATATCTATCTCATAGAATAGCTGAGTCATCATCATTTGCAAAGATGCTAGAGTGGAAAGTTTATATGAGGGTTATTAAAAAGATAAAGGTAGGAGGAAAGGAAGCAAGCAGTGAAGGACATCCTATGCTGATTTTTTTTCATCAGTCTACTAGTTCTCTGTAATTTTATGTATAATTTCCTTATTATACCTTCACTCTTCACTGAGGGGTTAATGGGCACAAACCTTTAGACTGGTATTTCCTTTTCTCTTAAAACTCTGGTAATATTATTTTGTTATATATTAAATTTTAATATTTCTGTAGGGAAGGCAACACTAAAGTATGCTCATGTGTTTTCATGCTCTTTCTGATAGTTTTTTAGTACCTATTCTTTATTTGACTTCTTGTATTTTTTTCCTAAGGTGACTCGATTTGGATTCACTTTTATTTGCCCAACATATAGCCTGTTGTTCCTTCCATGGACAGTCATGCTTTTCTTCAGTTCCTCACAGGAGCTGCAGTCCTGATGCGGTGAGGCACATATACGCACATGTGATAGTTTTCCACTTCTTTTTCAGGTTTCAGGGCTTTTATCTCTGTAACATGCTACATTTTACTTTATAGGGTGTTTTGTTGCTGAAATCAGGGAAACTATGAACTGCCCAAATCTGAGGGTCTTTAGGATTTCAGGAAGTCCAAAAAATTGTCACAGCTGTCTGTTCTGAGACACCATCCCACATTGCTTCTATTTCACCTACTTTTTTTTCTTTAGGCATTACTAACAGACACATGTTGGAACATCACAGTCTGTCCAGTTCCTTCCCTCTTTTTCTCTCTGTTGTATCATCAGTATTTTCCAAAGATCTATTACAATAGTTATTTTTTTTCTAAAGAACTACTTGTGGCTAATTTATTGTTTGACTTGTCCATTGGGTTTTTTTCCCCTCATTTGTGGAAGTTCTATGTGTCTTCTTTCTTTTATAGAGTTCTTTTAGTATATATTCACTTTCTACTTTTATGGCTATAATCATTCAACACATTTATGTTGTAGTCTCAATTTTATGTTCCTATGTTTTGAAATACTTGGTGTTCTAAATAAATTTTTTTATGCTGTTGTTCATGGACTTCTTGCTTGTTAAATGGGTAAGAGATTGACAAAAGGGTTTTAAACATTCTGCGGGCAGAATGCATGGTTTTTAATCTTGACCTTGCCACTTACTGGGTGGGTAACCTTGAACCAATTCCATTAACTCTCTGTGCCTTACTAACTTGAGATGTCAATTCAGCAAATCACTAGAACTAACCTTATTAATGCTGACACATAATGATTGCCTATAAATAATAACTGTCATCTTTGCCACTATCATTTTTACAGTTAACTTGGTTTGTAAACTTCCCTTTAGTGGGGCTTTCTGGAATCCTCTGAGTCCCTATCTAGCAGAGCTTCCCTACACTGTGGTTTTCAACTTATTTCTCTCAGGAGTCTCTGGAGTGACTTTAATGTGGACCCATGTTGTATTTTAATTTGTGAGGTTTTACTTTGTTCAGTAAAGGGGCAATACACTTTTGGCTGAGGGTCAACAGACCCATATTAAGACTCCAGGAAGCCCAGTAAATAGTAACAATAAATAGGAATGGTTGGTATATTCACAAATTGTACCATATAAACACATCAGACCTTATCTCTATGTCACTTACAGTGTGCATAAGCCAATGGAAAGGCACACTTATTTTAACTTAGCAGATCCTTAAATAAGATAAAGACTGAAGTCACATGTGTCCATTTCTTTACAAAAGTCGTAGATAGGCTGGTCTTCCTCCCATGGTAAGGAATGGGGTCAGGAAAGGGCAGTACAGCAAAACTAAAGGGTGTCCCTCTCGATGGAAATATGAGGCCTACAGAAAGAAGGTTGTTTTTCAGCATCATCCCCTACTCTGCCATCAGACCAGTAAGTCATGTGGATTCCATGCCAGTGTGTGTGTGTGGGGGGTGGGGGGGTGGAGAGAGAGAGAGAGAGAGAGAGAGAGAGAGAGAGAGGTTTTGGCTCATGGTTATTTTTCCTCATAAATGGCTTCTGCAAATATGCACACTTACCCAGAGCATCATGCTTGGAATGTCTGAGCATGGAAGCAGTCTCAGTTTCAGCTCTTCACCCACTGCATACCAGATTCTCAGAATCAGAGTGGATGTTGAATGCCAGTTGAGATTCTTCTAGTTGAACAATCACATCTCGTGTACTTGGAAGGTCAACTGTGCATGTCAAGGAGTGTCTGTGTGATTGTTGCATTCATTGGCACTGTAAGCTCTTAAGGCAGGTAGCTGGGATGCCGTTAGCTCCCGAAACGCCTCTGATAGGTTCTGTGCACTGGAGCCTGATCCACGTATTGTCTTTTCCTGAGTTTTTTTCTAGCTTCTCTCTCCTTTTATTTGTTGGTCTGTCTCACTCCATGCCTCTGTTTTTCTGTATATAATTACTTATTTTTTAAACCTTTCTCTGTCTTTCTTATGTTTTACTTTGTCGGCTTCATTTCTCCATCTATATGACATTCTTGCAAAAGTTTGTTAGTTCAGTCCTAGAGTCTGGCTCAATCCTTCTTATAGTGTAAGAGTTCAATAAATATCTGATGGACACGGGAATGGATTTCCCCTTTGATATAAGATACACTTTGCTGTTTTTCACTAGGTTGAAAGTGACCATCTATGAGATGGTAAACATCCTATAATGCAGAGCAAAATAACTGCAATAAAACTTACCTTAACATAATGTTGACAGGGCTGAAATAGAGAAACCCTGGGAAAATAGAGACATTACTTTCTTTAAATTACATTTAGCTTTATAAACTATGTTTCACAGTACTACATTTTAAAAGATGATGTCTCTATGGTTTGAACATAATATTCTGCTCTCTCTCTCTCTCTCTCTCTTTCTCTCTCTGTATATGTCTGTGTGGAGCATGTGGTCTGTAAACATGTATGTGTCCATGTGCTCTCCTGCAATGGCTTGAGCAGAACATCAGTTGTCCCACACCATCACTCTTATGCCCATTCTTATTGGTGTCAGAATTTCTTACTGACCCTGGAGTTTGCCTTTATTTCATCACAAGCTCTGGCAATTTTCATGTCTGTGTTCCCCTATGGGACTGGATTTACAGAGGGATGTAGCCATTTCCAGCTGTCTATGTGGACCCTGGTGATTTAACTCAAGTGATATCTCAGTCCTCCTTAGGTTCTCATGCTTGCAGAGGAAGAGCTCCTAGCCTCTGAGCCACCTCTCCTGCCCTTAGCTGCTGTTGCTTGTCTCAAAGGGGAAAGTTTGGTTAATTATTGATTATATAATAATTGATAATTTATCATTGCAATCCACTTCTCTTATTTTTCATTCTCTTTAAAAAAGTTACTATGTATACCAGAGATCATAAATCCATGTGGATAACAAGATAGTGAGAAGGTATTAGTTAATTACAAGTTAAATGTTTCCAGGGAGAAGAACCCATCCTTTTGACTCCATCTATAAATGAAGTTACTGAATTTGACAATTTGAATATTCAAGTTAAACTATGCATTTAAATATTTTTGTGTCAAAACCATTACTTTGTTTCAACGTCCATCCCCCTAAACTTTTATATATTCTTAGCAGATGGAATCTTGGGCATTATCTCTCTGGACTGAGACACTTGAAAGCTAGTATATTATCTGTGATATATCTCTTTTCCTGTCACAAATAAAAAACCTACTTCCTTCTGAAATGATAAAGAATCCCCAAGTCTGAGTCTATGGGGACTTATCCATAGCAGACCCTGGATGACATGTCATGGGAGTGAAAATGAATTTTTTTTTTTTGGTAATTTTTGTTTATTTATTTGAGAGAGACAGAGAGAGAGAGGGAGAGAGAATGGGCACGCCAGGGCCTCCAGCCACTGCAAACGAACTCCAGACGCATGTGCCCCCTTGTGCGTCTGGCTAACGTGGGTCCTGGGGAGTCGAGCCTCGAACCGGGGTCCTTAGGCTTCACAGGCAAGGGCTTAACCACTAAGCCATCTCTCCAGCCCTGAAAATGAATTTTTGTTGGAATGGGCTACTGAGACTCTGGGGCTGATTTTGTTAATGCATCATAGTTTATGTTATGCCTTCTCAGTGTAACAGCTGACAGAAGGTTTGATCCAGAACTGTTTCCAGGTTTATTATTAGAAAATTGGCAAATACAGCTGTTATATCTTCAATGTAAATAATGCTATGAAATACATATGCATATACATACATATATATATATATATATATATATATATGTATGTATTAGTGATGATCTCAGATAATAACCACTGTAATAGAATAGAGTGATACTCACAGTCACAGTCAGAGACAGGATTGTAGACTTACTGTCTTCTTGTGATCTTATATCATTTAGTGCTTATCTCAAATATAACACATTCCTCACCCAAATTATAGAATATATTTTTAAATCTCCACAAGACTGTTGTCTTTATTCAGGATTATAAATCATAATTTATATTCACTGTTGTCATCCTTCTCAGAGCTCTCTTTTAATAAAAACACTTGAATAATTGAATGAGTGAATAAATGAGTGAATGAATGAAAATATGAATACATTAGAGATTTAATGAGGCAATAGTATGCAGAAAGCAGAGTAGATGTTATAATGGGACCCTAAAATCAAAAGTGTAAGTGCCTGAGGCAAGCTATTAGCAATGGTAAACTTGATTGAAAACAGTAAAATCAAAAAATCTGCCATGAAAGTGTCACTTATTGTGATTGGGTCTTTGCCAGTGGATGGGAAGGGAATGACTTCTCTGGGCTCATGAAGATGAGATATTTCATGAGATTCAGCACGTTAGGAAGAAGGCTGTTACAAAGCTGTTGTTTGCCTCTAGGACTTTAGGAAAGCCGTTAAAGTAGATGGAAAAGGACAGGGTCAGGGGAGGGTTGTGCATCCACTCACTGGTCAGGTGTTTCAGGTTTGACTTGGACACTGTGAGGAGACTGCATTTCTGGACCTAGAAACTTGGGTCCAACATCAAGACAGCAAGTAGGAGCACTTCCTTTGTGGCTCAGATACCTTACCACCTGAGCTTATCGAATAAGGTGAGACGTCAGGCATCTGCTCTAAGATTGCTACTGAAAATGACTTTTTCTGGCATTTGAATTGCTTTTATGCTGCTATACTTCTTTGCTGGTTGTTGATGGGGTGAGATGGTCAGTGTGTCCAAACGCTCCATGCTGGGGCAGGTGGCGGTCTCATTGACTGTGAACTGTGAGAGTTATGAGGCAGGGACATGTACTCTGTCTATATAATAAAAAAGGTGTCATATTTACTGCTTATTCCTAGGTTATTGGGTGCTCAGCTAAGAAATTTTTCTACAAAAAGCATAACTTCTGAAAATAGGTCCAATAAATGACTTTAGAAGGATTATTTAATAGTTTCAAATCTCCCCTTGCCTATCTTGGGAATGGGGATAATAATTTCATTGCATTGTAGAAATGCTGTGAGCATGTACTGATGTAAACAAAAGGCGCGAATGCATAAATCTAAATTATTGTTTCCCTGTGGTTGACATAATTCATCCAGTACCTCTGTTGTTCTCATATTCTCCACACAGAAGTGAAAGCTAAGTTAGAGAGACTAGTAAGTAAAGCAGGTAGAGCAGGAGCCTGTACTACCTCACATTTGGAGCCTGGACTCCGAGGTGCTGGAAAGAGTTCAATTGTCCATCTGATGGGATGCATAGTGTGCAGGCTGTCCTGCTTGTTCATGCCGTTGGTGACCATTGACACACAGTAGCTCCAGTAGCGCTTTCTAGTGGGGCCAGGAGAGTCTGTCAGGTGTGGCAGACAGCATCAGGTTCGCTGATTGAGAGAACTTCCAGACCAGGCACAGCTATGGAGGAAGAGATATTTATTGAAGCTTACAGATCCAGGGAAAGTTCCATAAATGGCAGAAGATGCTGGCCTGCCTTCATAGGCCCAAGCAGACAGAGAGAAGCACAAGCCTAAAGGTCAAAAGCCTCAGCACACTTGAGGAACTCCAGCTAGGCACACTTTGCATATCGTTAGATTGAAATCTGAAACCCACCACCACAACTTAAGATCTACCCAGTGACATTGCCTCCAGCCAGGTAGCCAGCAGATGCAAACTACAAACAATAAAGAATTGAATATATTGGGGACCATCTATTCAAACCACCATATCAGAAAAGGACTGGCTTTCTGCTAGGGTCTCACATGGTGTTTTGGTGTCCTGGGATGGCATCCTGTGGTGTCTTCAGCAATAGGGTCTTACCTTTTAGCTCTGTTGGGTAACCAAGTGATTGGAAAAGGCCTACATTGTTTTGGGGAACCTCACGGACCTCCCTGGTCAACTGCTGTTTGCTGGTGATGTAAGAGGCACATACTTGTGCAGCAGTGGCTCACAGCCCACGTGGGTAACCAAATGTCCTCCCATTGAACATGAGGCCCCCTATGTTGGAGAGAGCTCACAACTGGTTATGGAAAGCAAGCAAACAATGCCCACAAAGGAACTTCACAACCACCAGTGAGAAGTTCCAATTGATCTTTGGACAAGATGCACCTTCGTCAAAATGTCTCTCAAAATTATAAGTGCACCGCCCCTTAATCAATGATGGTCTCACCCTTGATTGGGGAATATGTTTTATTTTACAGACGGCAGAGTATATGGAGATCTAAGATCCACCAATTCAATAAGAAAAAAGAGCTGACTGCTCACCATGAGATGCGCCACCTCTACCACATTCACCAGGGCCCAGGAGAAACCTCAGAGGAAGCAGAAAGACAAGCACTGCTTCTAATATTAACCTGCCAACCACCTCCAGGGAAATAGCATCAAACATGGAGGTGAACTGAAACACATACTAACTGAAATATAGAGAATTCAACACTAAAAGAACCTGCTAAAACACCCAAGGCTCAGGGACTATTTTGGAAGAGGGAGCAGAAAGATTGCAAAAGCCAGATGGTAATAGAAATATTCTGAGGTATAGCCCCCCACCCGCCCCCCACAGTGAACACCAAAATCTCTACTGAGGAGGGCATCAGGGACAAGGGGACTGAGGGTGAGGGGATACAAGATGATTTTATATATATATATATATATATATATATACATATATATATATATATATACATACATATATACACATATATATATATATATATAACATATATATAATATATAATATATATAATAGCTATAATATATTATATAATAACTCCTTAAAATTATATATATTATATATTCTATATATATATTCTATATATATATATATATATATTCTATATATATATATATCCTATATATTCTATATTTATATAATTTTAAGGAGTTCAATTATGTACCTTTAATTCGTGGACTATAAGAATGAGACCTTATTGGGAAATAAGGTATTTGTAGGTATTACTCTTGATTCAGGTTGGAATGTGTTCTAAGCCCAGGATGACTACAGACGACTGTAGTAAGAGGACAAGATGTGGAAGGCATATGCACGTTCCTGCACACACATTCCCATAGGAATCAGGCAAAGGTGGAGGCTGAAGCTACATAGATGTCTAACAATACCAGGAACTGACTGGGTTTCAGTGAGCCACCAGAAACCAGGTTAGGCAAGAACTGATTTTTTTTTTTTCCCTAGAAACCTTGGGAAAAAACATGGCCCTGAAGACAGCTTGGTTATTAGTTTGTTGGCCCCTAGACCCAGAATAAAATGAATCTCTGTTGTCTTAAACCACCTAGTATGTGTCACTTCTTAGTGGTCCTTGGGAATCCAAAACTGCTGTGCTGATCTCTGCTAGATGCATGCTTATCTGAAGGGATGTGCTCTGACAAAGCCTGTGCCATGGGTATGGAGGGCATGGGGTTCTCTGTACAGCCTCTCCTGTGCCTGGATTTAAAAATTATTTTAAACTTTAGCTCATGAAGCTTTTATTGAGGAATTCTTTCAGTTTTATATGAGTCAGGCTTTCTACCTCAGCATTAAATGTATCTAAAGAAAAATGTGTAGCCATTGCCTGTGGCAGTTGTAATCTCATGAAAAAAAATCCATCGCCATGAAGGTAATTCACAATACCTCAATAAGAAGGGTCACTGTGGAGGGAGGAGCACAGAGCGGAGGCTAACAATGATACCAACTGGACTGTATTCACTGAATACAAAACTACCAAAAAAAACAAAAAAATCTCTGATACACATAGGTACTTCAGAAGTTTTGGTGTAAGGAAAATGGATGAATAATCTACATTCTCTGTTATATGAAATGAGAATAATATTCACACTAGCATCTTGGATTCAGAATACTTGAAATGACTGAAATTTAATCAGTAAAATCTATTTTCTGCTTTCAATGTGAGAAGCTACAGTCAGAGGTTAGTACCTTGTGTGTTCATTCCACTAAGACTATAATTTATTGAAATGGTATTGGAAAATATTTTGTATTCCAACATAGGTATGAGCAAAAGTTTCCATAGATAAAAAAAAAAAAGCAATTAAGGGATAACTCAGTGGTTAAGAGTATTTTCTGTGCAAGAATGAAGCCCTGAGGATGCCAAAGAGTTTGCCAAGTTTGAATCCCCAGGACCAACATAAGAAACTGAGTGTGTTACATGTATTTATAAATCAAGTCCAGAAGGGGACCAAGATAGGGGATTTGCCAGAGACCACAAAGAAATAGCCTGGGCTCAGTGAGAGGCTTTGAAAGGAGAACTAGCCAAAGAGTGAAGGAGTAGGACTTTCCTCTTCTGCCGTCGCAGGCAAATACTCCCCACTGCTGGTGAGCACGTGGGGCACACATAGACACATCATATGCATATTCCACCCCTGAACACCACCCAGCGCATCTCTTTCTGACACACACACAAGCCGCATACCTCATTACACACACACACACACACTTCAAAACAATTAATGAAATGCAAAATTTTTAAGCCCAAAATGAATAGTTGCAAATATTAGACCTTACTTTGTACCTATTTTCATATTAATTGCTACTATAACCTGCCAAATAGTCATCAAATGTCCTCATTTTAGAGATAATAAAGGGTAGGCTTAGAGATGTCACATGATTTGATTTGAGGTAGATTTAAAATATATTTCCCTTTATTACTTCTAATGATACTTGGAATTAATGTAAATTTAACAGATTAGAATAATATTGAAGGTATTTTAAAGATTTAACACAGATTGACTTACTCCTTTCAACAACTTCAAGATATAGGTTTTGTTATTATTTTTATTTATTTATATATTTTTATTTATTTACTTGAGGGATGGGGGAATGGACAAGCCAGGGCCTCTAGTCACAAACTCCAGATGCATGTGCCACCATGTGCTTCTGGCTTACGTGGGCACTTGTGAATTGAACCTGGGTGTTTAGGCATCACAAGCAAGTGCCTTAACTTCTAAGCCAACTCTCCATCACCTGTGACTATTTTTAAATGATGGTACTCAAATGGGTTAAATCAATTGTTCCAGGAACCTGAATAGCAAAGCTAGGATTTGAAACCAAGTTGCTTGACCCCACAATTTGTACCTTGTGACTATTTGTACTGTCAAATAAACAGAAATGATAGCAGTAATAGTAGATAAAAATTCTACTACTACAACTAATAATAATAAATAATTTGCAACTAGTTTATAAAGCTATTGCTAGTATCACAAGAATTTCCCTTGAATGGTCTATTAAGATTTGTTAGAATGGTAAGGGGACCAGGTGAGGTCATCAATGTAAATAAACTAGAATTTAGAATAAAATAGGGAGAGATGGGAAGAACAGGAAAAGTGGAGAGGAAAATTGGGCCTATAGCAGGAAGCATACACCGTGTGTCATATCCTACTATAGTTTAATGACATTGGGTAACCATCAGCAAAGAGAAGAGTGGTTGTGGGATTGTTGACCAGAAACAACAGTGGAAGAAGCAAGAGCCCAAGGTGCAGATGAGGTTCAGAGAATGTTATCTTCTAGGCATTGTGAGATAATTTTCAGAGAAGCATAGAGTTTGATAGGTGATGGCTTCGTGGCCTATGGACCTGATGATTACGTCCCCAGATTCTCAAGTGTGCAGGAAACCCATGTGTTAACTTCCTGGCTGGTGTTATTCAGGTTCAAATCAACCAGTGCATGGGAATTTTACGATAATTTTTTTATTGACTTCATTTTTCTCTGGATTACACTTTCCTGCTTCCTGCATTCTTCCAGCCTAGGGCTTGGAAATAAGGAAATAGAGATGAAAGTGAATGTGTGAGAGTAAGTCTCAATGAGGTTGACTGACTTCTCTACCATCATTGTGGAAAGTAACGAACCTCAGAGATGATAATAATAATAATGATAATAATGATAATAATAATAATAACATTTTTTCCAAAGAGCTGATCAGGAAGGTAGATGTTTTCCCATGGTCATCCAGTTTGCTGGCTCCAAAGTCACACTCATCCCCATCTTGCCTTCTCATATTCCAGTGCCTCTCTATAAATGTCTCCTGACTGAGTGCTGAGAGATGACCGAGTCTAGCACTAGGGAAGGTCTTTGTACTTTTTTTCCAGAGTGGACACTAGACATCCTGGAAATGGAAGCCAATCAAACACCTAGCTTAATTCAGATAATAGCTTCACATCTTGGTGTTACCCTCTCCAGCTCTTAAGGTCCCACTTGTCTCGTGTGCTCATTGTCCTCAATGTTCCTGCCACCGATCACAGGCTTTGGAGTAACCACAGCTATCGGCACACGTGTTGACCGGAACCTGCAGCATGCGGAGATGCTGCCTCTTGCGTTGGTGGCACAGTTCTGGAACCTTCAGGAGGTGGAGCCTTGCTGGAGGTGTGACCCTGGGTAAGTCTTCAGGTTTTGTAGTCCAGCTCTGCTGGCTGCACTCTGTCTGCTTCCTCTCGGCTGGTTTGACAATGTGAGTCAGGTTCCTGCTCCTGCCCTGATGGACTTCCTCTTGACATTTTATGCCTAAAATAAACCCTTCACTTCCTTACGCTGGTTCTGGTCAGGTATTTTGTCCCAGCAATGATAAAGTAACTGATATACTACCCTATTATCTTGCTTGCTTATCCTGTCACCAGATAGTGTACCACTCTTCTGGGCTTCGGTTCCTTTTCAGGAAAATGGGATGCTAATGTTTCATAAATGTGCCATAAAATGTACTTAAGTGAGTCTGAAAGGATGCTACCCAAGGGAAAGAGAAGTCCTGAGCTTTATATTTTAATAGTTTTATTGAAATACTAGGTAATATATATATATATATATATATATATATATATATATATATATATATATACATATATATATACATATTCAAACTGTATACATTTAGAGTATACAATTGTAAGAATTTGGACATTTAGAAACATCTGGGATATCATTAATACCTCCTATACTTTATTAAAAATGATAATACAGATAATGAAATGGAATAGCACATAAGACAGGGAACTTTGGAAAATATGAACCTTTGGAGACATAAATACCTGTGTTGTAGTCCTGACTTTGTTTGCATAAGTTGCTGCCTGTATAATCTGAATCCTTGTATCTATTCTCTCTTTTCTTCCCTTCTCCTGTTTGTCTTCTGAGACAGTTTCACTCTGTTTCTTAGGCTACCCCTGAAATCAGCAATCCTTCTCCTTTGGCTCTCAAAGTTTGGGACTGATTGCAGGAAAGAGCTGCCACACTTGGCATTCCTTGTGTATATTCTTTTATTTTTTTTAAGAAAGACTATTTTTTATTTATTTGAGAGAGAGGCAGGAAAAGAGAGAAAATGAGCATGCTAGGGCCTCTAGCCACTGCAAACCATCTCCAGACACATGCACCCCTTATGCATCGGGCTTTCTTGTATCTATTCTTTGTTGTTGTTTTCAATGTAGGGTCTCACACCAGCCTCGGCTGACCTGGAATTCATTATGTAGTGTTAGGCTGGCTTCAAACTCAAGGTGGTGATCCTCTTACCTCTGCCTCCTGAGTGCTAGAATTAAAAGCTTGTGCCACCACACCCGGCTTTGTATATATTCTCGACATTACAGATCCTCTATTTCCTTAAATTGAAACAAAAGAAAAAAAGAAACAAGGACATAAAAAATAACAGGAAATAAATGTAAGAACCACCTCTGGACTTCCAGGTGAATGGCTGTCTCTGGAGTTTGTTGTTGTTGTTGTTTGTTTGTTTTGTATTTTTGAGGGAAGATTTCACAATGAAGAGAGCCTTATTATCATTTTCAGTGTGGATCCTTCCAGGAGTTTTCTCTGTGGGATCCCCACCATTCATGTTACTCCAGCAAACTTTCACTACATGGTAGTGGGAGGCATGCCTTCCACTTTTGGCTGGGTTGGACCAATGGGAAGATTCTGGAAGGAGATTTAGGGAGGACAGATTGAGTTACATTCTATTCCCCTGGACCGCTCTCTGCCAGACCTTGGGTTGGCTGTTTTTATATTTTTCTAAACAAAAATTACAATATGTGTAGTTTTTGCTACAGTTTTTTTTTTTTTTTTGTGTGTGTGTGTGTGTATGTGTGTGTGTGTACACGTATCTGCCTCTGTGGGGAACACCATGTACTCTCCTGAAAGGTGTGTTCATCTGTGGTGGCCAGAGCAGAACATAGTATGTCTTTTCTTTACACTTTTGTATCCGTTCTCCTTGACGTCACCATTTTGTTTTCATGGTCTCTACTCTCCTGTGGGACTGAGGTTACAGGTGCCCATGGCCTTGTCCAGATGTTGAAATGGGTCTGGACAGTTGAGCGTGGCTCCCTCAGGCCCTCATGTTGTGCACATCACATGCTTACCTCCTGAGCCAATTCTCCTGCTGAATATACACACTGTTGTCTTCAGCTCTAGCTATGACCTCAGACTCTAGTGGCCTTGCCACTTGGATGTAAGGGTGGCAACAGACCCCACGGCTTGCTATTCTTGGAGACTTCACAATGCTGGACCTGTTCTCTGTGTACTCACATCTTGCAAGTATCTCCTTTATAAACTCTCTCTCTCTCTCTCTCTCTCTCTCTCTCTCTCTCTTTTTTGGTCCAACTTGAATATGCTGCTGGTCAAAAGGAAGGTAGCATCCACCACCACCCTCCTTGCCACTTTTGCCCTGCTCTGTAAAACCACTGCTGTACCCATCACATTTAACCATAATTAAATGGTGACTCCTGAAGAACAGAGTTCAGGTGTTAGCTGCCACCCCCTTGGGGACATCTCTGTGCAACACAGTATTTGAAGAGGAGTACTATTGATATTGTCTGTGTAGACCAGGGATGCACACTATTCTACAGAATCAGTATAATCCTAATAAAGAACTTCCCCTAAATTGAGGCATTTTCTCATGCCTCATTTTCTGTTCTACCCATTCGCTGGGTAGAACAGAAAATCATGTATGAGGATCAGACTGTGTAACTCTGCTCTGCATATAAAACCAAGGTAGATTTTGCAAACTGCTTTTCTTTGGACTTTACCAAGATTGCCTATCATTTTGAAAATCATGTCTATGAGGGCAGTCCTAATACTGCAAGGGTATTCCCTGGCTTCCTCACTGATCTTCGTTCTGAAATCTGTTCTGCCTGCTTATCTATTAGTTCTTCCACAAGGCCTTTACCCACTATGATCATGGAACTGTCAATTGGCAATGGTGTTTAAATCTCCAGCTAGTTCTTCATATGGGTTTGAATGATCATTCGTGTGTACAGTTTATTATTGTTGGAGGAAAATTGTCACACACATGGTGGCTTAAGAAAATGTGAATTTATCAACTTGTAATTCTAGAGGTGATAAGTCCAGAGGGGATCACATTAGTACAATGAGTAACAGTATGATTTTGGGAGACAATAGGGAAGATGCCTTTACTTTGACTTTTCTGCCTTCTATGCACTACTTATATTGCTCTGTTTGTGTCTCTCTTCCATTCTCAAAGCTAGAAATGGTTTCACAGGCTGCATTTCTGTTATACATGCATTTCTGTCATGTATATTGCTAACATGAGTATCTTATGCCCCTTATAAGGGCTCTTGTCACGTTAGTTCCACTTGACCATTCAAGATAATCTCCCCATCTCAAGGTTAAATTACCAGTTGACACAGTCCCATCTATAATTTTCTATCCTCCCTTTGCCATGTAACATAACATATCCACAAGTTATGGTGGTTAGGAGGTCTATATCACCTATCACAACATACAAAGTTGCATAGGTGTTGTAAAATAACCACTAGAAAGAAAATGTGTCATTCGTGATCAGTTCAATTGTCGTGTTGCTATTAAATTTATACATATTTTTGTGTGTAAGGGTAAGCACCTAACAAGTTCCCATCTCTTCATGAATTCTCTTTTGTAATACATCTAGAAAATTGTTTTTAAATTGAATATTACAATAATGTATGAATAAATTGTGTCACAAATGAACTTCATTTCAGAATGAATCCAAAGTGGTCATTACATTTATTTGTACAACTTAAATGCTGAATCGGATAGGGCTGAGAGCTATCTATGAAGCTAATTCCTACATCCTGTTCCCATGCCTGTGGCTGGCCTCCAGCAGACATTTAGTGTCTAAGCGTGGGGAGACTGATTGAAGAGGAGGGTAAATATTCTGCTTCCACCATTAGTATGAGTTGCATGGTGGGCACCAGCTGTGTGTGGATTTGAACAGGTTGTTACAACACTTACCTCTGTGCCCAGAGAATAAGATGAATTCTATCTTGAGTGAACTTTCTTGCAGATGACATTTTTTTTTTTTTTTTTTTTTTTGGTGAAGGGAGATAAAATAGTTTCTTATTTGGTAGTGTATATCATCTAAAAGAAGGACTGAAGTTTAATACCAGTGAGCTCATGAATGGAATGCTGAAAAAGAAACAAAACCAAAGGCTACTTACTATTCTTTGAGAGTCTGCTGCTCCTAGGGACCACGGATTTGACCAATTGTCACAGTTATTTTTTTTTTTCTTATGCATTTTCCTCTGTGGCTTTCTTTACTGTGGAACTAATTTGATTTTCTATCAGCCCTTTCAAAACAACGGGTTTAACTTCTCAGAGGTGGTATTGCTTCCTTTCTCAGCCAGCGTCTCCCAGTTATTTGCAGATGTGTCGTGAATGCTTGTGGCTAAATCACAGCGTGGTTTTGGACACTTAAACTTAGTTTTAATGAAGAGTCAATGTGGGTTCACAAAGGCTTGATGAGTTGTGTCACATTGTACAGCGTGACTTATATGACTTGTGCCACATTATACAGTGTGGCTTACATGGCTTGTGTCACATTGTACAGTTGGTCCATTAAGCTTGGACTTACAGAACTTGATCAGAGTTTCCACCCCTTGTTCTACAATGTTCCCTGAGGCTTGTGGGGCATGTGATAAGTCTCCTCATTTCTAGTTTTTAAAAATTTTATATAAATAAATGGCTAGAGTGTTAGGAAGTAGTTTCGTTCATTTGAAGAGGTTCCTGATGCCCAGGGACCTGAGCCAAGTAGAGGTGGGGGGGCAAACTGCAAGCTCTCTGTTGTTAGGGAAATTTAAAGCCACTTGGGTATAACCTTGGATCCTATTTAAGTGCAGCTCCTCCTCTTCAGACACCTTGAAGGACCAGAAGCCATTTTTATCTCTTATTCTCCATTTCCTCCATGACTTCCCTTGTGTACAATATGCCCAGACACACTTCTTTCCATTAAAAAACCCATAATAGGACTACCTTGATTATTCTTCATACTTCCTGAGTCTCTTACTCTCTTTGGATTTAGATTGCCACCTAAACATGTGGCTTTCACCTCTTCTAGTAAAGTTTTAACTCTGAAAAGGCATTTCATCTCATGTCTCCCAGAACAGCTCTCCCACACATTATCAATACAATATTCTCTCATCTTGGTTACTATCATAGTTTATAGCTTCTACTTCTATATTAGATGAAAGGTGATCCTTCAAAATCTTACATCCATCTCTTAACTGTACAGTAGCTCTCCAACTCTTTTAGGGTAGAACCAAAACTTCAGATTTATGGGAGAGCCTTGCATAAAAAAAGAACCTTCATTTTCTCTCTGACTTCCTCCTATGTTTTATTCTCTTTTCCCATGAGATTCCTTTTTTAGCCATCCTGACCACCTCACTGTCCCTGAAATGGCCCAGCCATATTTCCTCTGTGGATGCTTTCCGTAGGCTGTTCCCCGCAACTGGGAGGCTCTTTACTACATAGTATTCTCCCTTGCTTTCCACCATGTCCAAGTCTTTGACAGCTGTCACCTCCCTAACAACCTGATATGACTGAAATGAATATTTAATTCCCTACCCAGGATTCTTTATTCTCATCATTATCACTTATTTCTTTCTCTTTTAAAAATATTAAACTTTTTTCTAAAAAGTTAGAGAATATATTGATCTAGATTTTTATTGTTAGTTGTTCATTTTCACTTGCCACAACTGCCTCTCTAACACCCATACAGAGGGCAATAATTTTGCAGATCTTTTTTTCTAAATCTGTGTCTAGAAACATAGCAGGTGCTCCATCAGTCCTTGTCAGGTGAGAATACTTGGCCAAGGTCAAAAAGTCTAGCTTTGTCAGTTTTCTCCCTCTTCAGATTTGTGTAAAAATCTACAGAATGTTTCTTAATGTCAGAAGAGGAGATGATCACCACCATACTCCGTCTGACCCCTGCTAAGCTAACACCCATTCAGTCTGGAAGATTATCAATGCTGCAGAGCTGAAATTTTCCACTTGGGGAGGTATTTGCTGATCTTGACCTGGGTTCATTTCTTATTGGGAAAAGGCCACATCCCTCTCCCTCGTCATGTTGGCTGCCACGTTCCACTGCATCTCGAGAACAGAAACATTTGCTCCTTACCTGGAAAGCACTCATCCCTCCTTTCCCTTCCTCTCTCTGGCTGGCACTGCAAGGTTCAGATCCTTGAGTTTTATGACTTGTTGCTGAAAACATTTCTTTTTTCTTATATGTGAGAAGAGTTTCTGGCCTTCTAGTGACATGTACTGTGACTTCTCAGCCTGTGGGATTGATTAATGGCCTGGGCCTTACAAAGGTCAGGAAACACTACTAACTGCAGTACATTGCCCAGTGTATGTCGTATTGGACTTCCTGTTTGTGGATTTATTCATTTTCCCACAGGGATTGGTCATGCTGTGATATTTGGAAGTAAATGGCATTTTGAATCAAATCTCCCTGAATTCTGAGCTGAGCTTTTCCCACTTATAAGCAGTGT
Organism: Jaculus jaculus; assembly: GCF_020740685.1. Classification (NCBI taxonomy): domain Eukaryota; kingdom Metazoa; phylum Chordata; class Mammalia; order Rodentia; family Dipodidae; genus Jaculus; species Jaculus jaculus. The sequence goes on along the minus strand of NC_059103.1, from coordinate 207,334,224 downwards.
GATCTCAAATGCTCTTCATGGCTTCTTTAAACCTCACTTGGATCAGGTCTAGTAACAGAGTGACATAAAAAGTATAATCTAAACTCAGTTATTAATGGGCTTGAAATTGAGTAGTTTTCAGTCATATTACAGTATGTTATAGATATATACTTGTTGACTTCTGGGCCTACATATAATCTCTTATTAGGATATTAATAATGATATCCATCATTTATAAAGCCAATGATAATATTAATATCATGACAAAAGTCACTAATGAGAATAGAAATGATAAGTGCTTATATCACTAAGCAGTTATGATGATTAAGCATATATGGTTAAAATATATCATTAAATATTATTTATATAGCTGTTGCTTAGTTAGAATACACAGAGAGATAACAGGTATATGATTTCTGAACATGTAGCTTTGAGGTTCAGATTCAAGGATACTAGGGGCCATTCTGGGTCACCATTAAGTAAATGCCAGAGGCTTTTTTTAAAACTCCATTTGAAATGGATGCTTCTTTTTCCTTTTTCTGCAATATCCACAGGTATCCATTGCTATTCATCTAACTTCCTGTGCTCAGTGAAGAACTTCTTGGAGCAGAGCCTCACCTGTCCATCCATGTTCCCACGGAACAATGGACACAGTGCTCCTGCGCCATGCATACTGTGATGAAAGGGTGGATGTGTTAGGGAGTAAAATTCTGAAATAATGATATGCACAGCAGGTGTTTTCTTTTCCCCAACAGGACACTGAAGGAAAAGACTCAGGATATGGGGACAGCCAATGTGGCAGTTCCTGTTTAAGTTGAAAGTGCCAAAAGCCTACAATGGTGGCCTTATTGAAGGTCTCTCTAACATGTTTATACTTATGCTGTCAAATTTTGATGCAGTGGTGGCACATTTGCACCTAGCAGATATTATGAAGTTTTGAATGCAAGAATCTGTGCTCACAGTTTCTGTCTGTCTAACAGGAAAATAACATGAATGAGACTACATGAGAATAAAGTCCCAAGGATTAGTTGATGAAAGGATGGGGTCTGTTAATTTTCCCCACCTAAAGTCTCCTTAGAGCACCTAAGAAACTCTGAGAAATCCTTCAACAAGAAAAAAATGGCCAAGTCTGTAAAACACAGCATCTTTTAAAATTTACTTTATCTCCATTTCTTCTCCCTTTCCAACCTAATAACATCTTGCAGTTTAACACTGCAGGATTGGGAAATGCTGGGCTGCGTGAATTTCCAGTGTTCTTTACAAGTTTAAATTTCTACTGACTCATTTTCAGAGAAGCTAGTGTCTAACCAAGAGAACCCTGAGTAAATGTTGCTGGTTTCTGACTCATGTTTTAGTGATTCTTCTCCTTCTTTCTAAGGCTGAGATTAGGGCATTAGAACAGATGAATTAGAAAACATGAATAATTCTCATCTAGACAATTTTCTTGAAAAAAAAAGAGAATTTTCTGAAGAGCAGTATCTCCCAGAGGCTGTGGGAGGAGTGGGTCATTGATGAGTGAGCCTTGTGATGCTCCTCTGAGGACATTCATGTAAAGGGAACTCTATCACAGAGAAGGAAATGAGAATCACAGGCTTCCTTGCTCTAGAGGGGCTGAGAATGGCATTACATTTTGGTAGCTGATCAAGGCAGAGTGGTGTTTATGGTCTTACCTGCAAACTTCTGGGGTTCCAGCATAGAAGAACTTGTACCTTTCAGGAAAGCATTTAAATAAGTCAGAGTAGACCTCTGTGTTCCAGGAAGATTTGTCTATCATTATTTCTTCCTCCGTTTGATCATTCTAATGAGACATATTACTAAAAAGAAATCATGCTCACATTATTTCCATCCTGTCTTCTGCAATGTTCCCTGAGCCCTGAAGGAGATGTCACATATAGGTCAAAGCACTCATCTGCCACTTATTTTCAGCACTTGGCCAGTTATGATTCATTAACCATCTCTAAATGCCAGTTAAAAAAAACAATAAAAACGTGTTATTGGGCTGGAATGCTGGCCCAGCACTTGCCTGTAAAGTCAAAGGACCTAGGTTCAATTCCTCAATGCCCACATAACCAGATGCACAAGGTGGCACATGCATCTGGAATTTGCAGTTGCTAGAGGTTCTGGTATGCCTATTCTCTTTCTCTCTCTCTCTCTCTCTCTCTCTCTCTCTTTTTTTTTTTTTTTGTCTCTGTCTCTCTGCCCCTTCCTCTCTCTCAAATAATAAATGAAAATAAAATATTTTTAAAGTGTTATTGACTAGATTAAGTATGAGAGCAAAGCTAATCTATGGGTATATAGATAGATATTTAGGAGGTGCTTTTACAACACATACATTTACCAAGACAGCAGCAACAGGTTCTTTCCTAGGGCCTACCCGTAGCAGAAGAGGGGTAGAAAGGACATATGAGCAGGATGGGAAGGACTGTGGCACTCTATCCTCTGCACATGACAAGGTCATTGCGTTCCTGAACTCCTATCTGCATAAAACATGCATACAATGGCAGCAGTCAAAATGCTGTTATGGCTAAAAGATGCTTGGCAGACCATTTTACTCCCTGCTGAATTAATGACAATAAATGACTGCCAGGGCAAGGGGTATCATTCTCTTTTGTAGCATAACCCCTGGAAAGTAATGAGAAGAAGGAATACAAATGGACCAAGAGGGATAAGGGGGGAACGTATGGGGCACATATGATCAAAACGCAATATGTCTGTATGAAAATGTTAAAAAAAAAAAAAAAGCCAACATAAAAAAATCACAGTCAGGGCTCACAAAAAGGCTCAATGGATAAAGGTGCTTCCTTGCAAAGCCCAATAGCTGGGTTTGGGTTCCCTAGTACAGATGTACAAAGAGGCACATGTGTCTGGAGTTTATTTGTAGTGGCAGAAGGCCCTGACACATCCATTCTCTCTCCCTCTTTCTTTCAAATAAATAAATAAATTTAAAATAATCACTCTAAAGGCTGGAGAAATGGCATAGAGGTTAAGACATTTGGGTGCAAAGCCAAGGGACCCAGGTTTGGACCCATGTAAGCAGACAAACAAGGTGATGCATGCATCTGGAGTTGATTTACAGCTGTTAGAGGCCCTGGCATGCCCATTCTCTCCCTCCACCTCTCCCTCTCTGTATCATAAATAAATACAAATACAATGTTTTTTAAAAGTCACTCTCACAGATTTTCCAGGCCATTGCTTTGGCTTTCAGTGGTAACAGAGCATGAGGAGAAGGACAAATTTTACTCTTTCTTTCCCTTATTTCCCTTCACCTATTTACTAGACAGCAGGCCAGGTCACACAGCCTGTGCGGCTTTGAGCAGTGAGTACTTCTTGCCATCCTTGGGGGCTCAAGCCAGTCAAGGAGATTGCATGCAAAACTGGTTTGAAGAAGGGTAGTGGTGGAGAGAAGCTGGTTCATCGTAAAGATTCAGAACAAGGTGGCTTCAATTATGGCACTGAAAGCTTTTTTTCATTTTCTTTTTCCCTTTCTTCCCTTCCTTCCTTCCTTCCTTCCTTCCTTCCTTCCTTCCTTCCTTCCTTCCTTCCTTCCTTCCTTCCTTCCTTTCTTTCTTTCTTTCTTTCTTTCTTTCTTTCTTTCTTTCTTTCTTTCTTCTTTCTTTCTTTGTTTCTCAAGGCATGGTCTCACTCTGGCTCAGGCTGACCTGGAATTAACTATGCAGTCTCAGGGTGGCCTCGAACTCACGGTGATCCTCCTTCTTCTGTCTCCCAAATGCTGGGACTAAAGGTGTGTGTCACCACGCCTGGCTCCTGAAAGCTTTTAACGTGGGCTTTGAGCAGCATTCCATGAACTTTGATTTAGATGAAGGGTTGCTCTTTTGTAACTCATCATTGCTGGAGGAGAAGAGGTAGTAAACCCAGCATGGGTGAAGAAGACAGTTTCAAATGACTGTACCAAATGAAAGAAGAGAAAGTATGCAAGGGTAAGTTTTGGGGAGCAGTAGGTGACCAGCAAAACCTCCTGAAAAGGTCCTGATTGAACTAAAGCTCCTATCAAAGGAGGAACCCCACTGGAAGTCATGGACAGTGTTTTCCATAAAGGAAACAGTAGTGTATTACTTACTTAACTTGGAGTTGTGACCAAATACGTGATATGAAGCAACTTAAAGGAGGAAATGGGATGTGTTCCACCATGGCAGGAAGGCACGGCAGCAGGAGCGAGAGGTCAGATGTTCACAACGCAGCCCCAGTCAGGAAGCCCGGGATGAACAGGAAGTGGGGCCCGGGTGTAAACTGTAAAGGCCTTGTGACCCATTTCTTCCAGCAAGGATTCCCCTCCTAAAGATTCCACAACCCTCCCAAACAGTGCCACCACTGTGGAACAAGTGTTCAAACACATGGGCCCATGGGGGACATTTTTCATTCACACCGCAACTGCTCTAGCAAGAGGATGTGCCTGGCAGCTTCAAGTTTCAATGAACAAAAGGATGTTTTTGGCAACTGGAATTTACGGAATGGGTGAATAACAGCCTTGTTTTCCCACCCTCCCGGTGGAGTCAGGAGCCGTTGGGAAGTTTGAGCGAAGTCATAATAGAAGGCGATCTTTACCTTGCAAAGCTAGTTCTGTTTGAACGTAGCCAATAGGCGAGGAAGAACAGAGACGCGAGGAGAGGGGACAGGTTAAAGAGGAGGTGTCCAGGAATTGTGCCGTTTCCGACATGACCCTTTCTTGAAGGTGATTCTGAGTTTGTCACACTGCAGTCAGCAAACAATACTTACCCACAGTTGACTTTATTGCTTGGTGTCTCTTTATGCTCCGTCTATGCTGCTCTTATCTTTTGGGTTAAGAAGGGATGAAATGCTAGTGTGCTTCTAAAACGGAGCCCTTTTCAAGGTCTAAAGGTTGGCAGTGGCAGGCCAAAAGGATCAGCGATGCTCCCAGGGGAGCCCAGGCTGTGCCACTAAAGCTTTTGGGAGCAACGTGGGCTGTATAGTTACTGGTGATGTGCAGGGCTCAGCCGAGACGAAGGGAAGCCCTGTAGAGAAAGCACGGTGCTAAGGGGGCTCCAGAAACGACATGGGAAAAATCCCTGCTGGGTATGTGCAAAATTGCTATTAAAAAACAACCTAGGGCTTCTTCCACTATACAAATAACTCAAATAACTTTAATCTATACTAAATCTTATATCCTTTGGAATGTTTAATAAAAGTCTATTTTTAAACACTGTCTTTATCTAGCCCATAATTACACAGGTGACAAATACCTTTAATGTAGTTTTCCCCCTTGATTTATTTGCAATTGGGTGAGTCCAAGAATCTTCTTGGTAATTAGACTGCATTCTGCACATCTCCTTTCTCCTCCATCTATGTGAATCATGTACTTTGCTCTTTTTTCTCTTGATCTGAGAAAACAAGCAGGGAAACAGTTCTTGGGCTTTTTTCACATCAGCTTTCCCTTCATGCATCTGAAGAGGGAGATGAGCAGACAAAGACACCTTCACCCAACTAATAAGAGTAATTCTAGTGACAAGCCACTGCTCCTATCCTCAGAGATCTTTTTAGCAACAAGTGGCCAATCATCTGCCAGATGACATAATTCTTTATGGGGGATGTTTGGGTTCCAAATATCTTGGTTACTTGAATATATCTGTTGAGATATGAAAATTCCATTCTCAGGCTGAGGAGATGAGTAAGTGTTTAAAGGCACTCACTTGCAAAGCCTGCTCACAAAGATTCCATTCTCCTCACCCACATAAAACAGGAAGCAAAACGACATGCATCTTTAATCCCAATGCAGCAACAACAACTGGAGGTGGGGCCAGGAGAATCTGAAGCTCATGTCTAATAGTTCACAGTCTGACGGCTCATTTGCAGGGACAAGAGACCCTGTCTTAAGGAAAGTGAAGTACTTACACCTTGCAGTTTATTGTACAGAAAGACAATACCATCCTCACAGTTTTCACCTTGTGTTTGTCTCTACACACACAACTCTGGTCACAGAGCTACAGTGTGCTAGGCAGTGAGGTGGTAATTCACACAGGGTCCTAGGTGGGCTTGCTTATTATTTTGTAATTACATTTATGTAAGATAGTAAATGATGAAATGTTTGGAAAAAACAACAAATTGGGAGACAGGAATCCTCAACTTCAGTTATCACGGATTTAACAAACTCTATGACCTGGGAATGTGAGTTTTGCCTTTTGTATTTCTTTTCTTTTATTTAAAAGGATTTAATTTTTATCTCTAGACTTCATATTATTTGAGTAATATTAAACTATAGGATTTATCAACTGATTTCTTTTTTTTTAAAGCTTTTATTTTCATTTTTATTTACTTATTAGAGACAGAGGAGGAGAGAGGGAGAATGGGCATACCAGGGCTCTAGCCACTGCAAACGAACTGCAGATGCATGTGCCACTGGCTTACGTGGGATCTGGAGAATCGAACCTGGGTCCTTAGGCTTTACAGGCATTGCCTTAACCACTAAGCCATCTATCCA